>NC_139458.1:439542500-440742500 GCF_057233095.1 Heloderma suspectum
TCTTCCACCAACTGACCGTGAGCGCCGTCACACCAGTCGTGGTCACCGCGGGCTACGGATGCCCCTTGGCCATCGCGGTGGCTACGGTAGCCACCTTCTTCCCTGAGCGGGGCTACATCCAAGAGTCCTGCTGGCTGAGCACTCACAGCAGAGCCATCTACGCCTTCTGTGTGCCTGTCCTGGCCATTGTGACCGTCAACCTCCTGATTCTCTTTGTGGTGCTGCTAAAGCTCAAGAGGCCTTCGGCATCAGAGGGGCCCCCAGGGGAGGAAAAGAAGGCCCTGCGTGGCATCATCAAGGCCCTGCTCATCCTCACTGCGGTACTTTGGCTTGACCTGGGGGCTGGGCGTCATCACCATGACGACAGATGCCTCTGCATTTACCCATTACGCGTTTTCCATTCTCAGTTCATTCCGGGTGCATATAAAGTGGAGCAGAATGATGCGGCCACCTGTCTGCATGTGCGCGCGTGTGGCAGGAACGGGAGTTACGCCTGTTCAGGCTGTGGCTGAACAACCTGGCACCCTTCCTCCACCGCCCGTTCTGTGCACACTGGCAAGCGGGCTGGCTGCAGGCAGGCTGGCCTGGCCCTTCACCAGACGCAGCGGAGCCCTCAAGCAAACTGACCCCACTCTCGGCGTCGGCCACATTGTGCCCGCCCCGGCTGAGCAATGCCACGCCCGCCGGCACCCCTAGGCACGGCCCCTGCCGTGGGGTGCCCCAAGAGCCCTATGGTCTGTCCTCCCCATTTCCCTGGGAGGTTGCTGCTCCACAGCACGGGGAGGGGGAAGCACCCAGTGCTGCCCCCAGCCTGCCCGGCTCCCCTGGCTTCAGAGGGCATGTGCTGCTTGGGGAGCCTGTCCCTTAGCGGCTGAAGATGCTCTGCAGGCTTCAGCCACGTGGATGCGCTTAAATGGATTAAAGTTGACTGATGTGTGTTAAAACACAAGGGCCCTAAGGTGCACGCCTGCACACCCTTCGGTCCCCTTGGCACGCATGCCAAGTTTCGGGTGCCTTGATGTCATGGTCTTGCGGCTGTGGCACGGACAGACGGAGATCCTCTGAGAGTATGATTAGAGGTGGTGCTGTTGCTCCTTACCTGTTTTCATGTGCTGTACTTTGCAAACGGTGCCTGTGTGCAAACAGCAGCCAGCCCCTGATCAAGGCAATACTGGATAGGTGAGACTGGACTTGGGTGGAGAGGGAGGCAGGACCAAGGTGGACTTGCGAGGGGCTCTGTGAATTCCTTGTGCTTCTTCTGGGCAGTCACAGCTGAGAGCGTGCTGGATATCCTGAGTTCCTAAGCTGAGCAAAGCTCTTCTCCTTCCCAGGGGCTCTTCATTCTGCTCTTTGGTTGCCTCATGGACAAGAAGGTAAGCATCCCCCCCCCCCGTGCTCTTTTTTTCTGACCAGGAGAGGCTCAGGGGTTGTGGTGGCCTCTGCCAAGCACAGAGCAAGAGAGAGAGGCGACCCTCCCACATTGTGACCCTCCCACATTTTCCCACTGCCTCGTCCGTCTTTCTTCTTACTGCAGAAAATCCGATAAGGAAAAAAACACTGAATGACTGCACGGGGAGCAGTCTGTTTGGGAGCGCTAGGAGCTCTCCACCTGGAAGCACCCCTGTGATCCAGCAAGGGCAAACTACTGCCCAGGAGCAGAATTCTGGCATGAGGCAGGAGGGTGGAAAACCATCATTATTGCTGTATCTCCATTTGTGTTCACAGAGCAAGAGTGAAACTTTGGACTCCAAACTGAGTAACTAAACAGCTGGACGCCTGCACAGGTAAGCAGGCGAGGGGAGGCTCCCCTCTGGCCAACCCCGACTGTAGCTACAGGACCTCACGCGTGCAGTTCAGAAGACCACCACGCACCACCGAAGGGGCATCCCTGCCCTTGTGGCCTACTCCATGACTGCCTGCAGGTGGGCGTCAAATCCCTATTCAGCCGACCCTCTTGCCTGCCCCCATGACTAGGGGCTAGTTCAAAGGCCCAGCTTTTATACTCGCAATCCATGCCCTGCCCCACATCTTGTTAGCCAAGCTCACTCCCAAACCTATGCAGGCAGGGGAAAGTGGGTGTCAGATCCCCTTTTACCCCAATGGAGCAAAGCCTCTATCTCCCACAGAGGGGAAGTGGGGGTGGAAAGAAAACACACCGCCAGCACAGGAGCTGTGCTCCTAAGCGGAGCAAACATGCAGGGACCAGATTGCAAGCCAGAGCACAGGGTGGCAGAATTGCCCAGATCTGTCGGAATTATCGGCTCAGCCTTTGCTTGCGGACAGCAAGGTGCTTTTGCTTGTCTCTGAACATCTACTAAGCCTGGAGAGCAGGCCTTGCTAGGGGCCCCAAGTTGGTTGCGCAACGACAGTGGAGGAACCCATGCTAAGGCACTGGGTGGAGTACCTGAGCAGGGCTCTCCTCTGCCCAGTTCCACTCCCACAAACCCAGCTTCCATTCTGTGAGGTGCACGTTGGCTGCCTGTGGGCGTTCAGTGGAACGTTAGAGAGGACAGGGCTTGGTGCTGCAGGGGAAGCAGGCAGGTGGAAGAAGGAAGCCATTCATGAGGTGTTCCTCAGAAGAAAACAGCTCTAAGCTTCAACTGAGCATGGCAGCTGTATTTTTCCTCTGTCACACTCCCCACAAATCAAATCATCTTGGCGTGTTTGAAAACCAGGAGCTCTATTTTATAAAGTGTGAAAAGCTGGTTCTGCCTTTAAATTTGAGCTTATCAGGATGGTTGATCCAGGGCTGGCTTGCCACTATACCAATAGAAGAAGGTAAGGAAGTGTCAAGAAGTAAAACTTCAAAAGCAGCAAATGCTTTGAATGTATGTCACTGCAAGAGTTTATAAAAACTGAAGTATGATTCTGTATAATGGAATTGGTGTAAATGAGCAGAGTGGGGTACAGTAGATTCCCTTGTGGCATGGAGCGTGGAAATGCAGACAGAAAATTACCCCGTTTGTATGTACCTATGGCAAATTGTGGGTTTCTAATCATGGTTGTTTTTTTTAAAAAAGTGGGTTAATTAAAAGCCCATGCTTTGCCAGGTTGTGTGCCGGTTGGAATACGCAGCCTCCAACTGGGCTGACTGTAGGTTGATCTGTGATGCGCAAACCTGGACACTGCTGGTTATTCGTGGGTTACAACCCAACGTTAACGTAGGATTAGTTCTTAGGTTAACTCTGGGTTGTTTAACCCACGCATGCTACAGGTTACTTGTGGGCTAATTAACTCACGCTATGCTACCGCTCTGTGTGAACTGGCCCGTGGTTCTTCCCCATCCTAGACATGGACTGAGGTCCCATCGTGACATGTGCAGTGGGAAGGTGAGGGCCTGCTGTGCCAAGGAGAACTGTGAAAACAGCTGAAGAGAACACACCGCTACGTCCCACAATTCTCCTTTTATTAAGGCTGATGTTAGATGCAGTGTCTGTCAGCGCACATTACTAACAGTCCACTTCCTTTGTGCTGGGCCTTCCCATGTAAAAAAACCCACCCTATTTCAATGCGGTTCAGATTGTGAGTTGCCCTCTAAAAAAAGTGACCTCCTTTGTACAACAAGCTTTGCTTTAAAAAACTGGGCCACTCGTTGCTAGACTGCTTCTGCTTTTAGCACTGGAATACTCTGCATCCCAACACTGTTCTCCTGAGAAGAAAGGGGTTGCCGCTACATTTTGGATAAATGGCAGAAAGCCCTTATTGATATAAGTAATATCTAGATAGAATGCTTGAGGGTCCATCTGCTAACTGATAATCGGCTTTTGCAGGAAATGAGAAAACATTTACAAAGGCCACTGTGAGTCCTTTCTATGAACGACCAGAAACAGATTTTGGATTAGTGCACTGGAATAGTATGGTTGTCTCGGCAGGATCACGGGCGAGCGGTGTAGCAGCACTTCTTCCTGCCTCTACTGGGGGTAAAGCTCCACAATCATTGCATGGCCCTGCAGTGGGAAAAGCGGAACAAGAAGGACTAGTTAAAGGAGGAACAAGAATCCCCCTCCCAGAGCCCATACTGTAGGCAGGAAAGAGGAAAGGTAAAGGGAATTCTGGGGAAATAGGGTTACCAAGGCCAGCCTTCTCACAGCTGTCATGTCGATACCCTGTGAGGAGCAGAAAATGTGCCAACTGCAAGGTGGGCAGCAGGTCACCACAAAAGGCTGCTGCAGGCTTCTTACCTGCCCTCCTGCAGCACACGCCGCCACCAGGCCGTACTGCCCCCCCTCTTTCTTGAGCCTGTGGGCAGCCGTCATTACCAAACGGCAGCCGGTGGCACCAAAGGGATGTCCCAGTGACAGGGACCCACCCCACTTATTGAATTTTTCCAGAGGGGGAGCTCCAACCTGCAAGCAGAAAAATAATAGTGTAACTCATGCCTGTGCTTTATAAATGTTCTCCTACTCCACCTATGTTGGGGAGAAGCAGATTATGAAAAATCATCTTGGAAGAAGAGAGTAGGTAACACAGTCAGTCCAGATGGTGTTTCCAGGTCAGCCATGTAAAGACCTCTGCAGGAATGAAGCTCCCCACAGCTGGCAAGCAGCAGGAGGCAAAGAGAAGGCCTGGACTATTAAAGCCATGCCTCTAGTTTCAGCCATATCCTATAAGTTGGCCTACACCTTCCAGAATTCCCCAGCCAAGCTGGGGGAGTCTGGAAGTAGCAGCCCATCTGAGGACACTAGGCTGGGGAAGGCTGCCCTATGTGTTGATGTGGCCTTTGTGCCAGAGTGTTTACGATTTGCAGTAGAGTTCGAAAGCCAAGCAAACGGGTAGGTAGGACTGGGCACTAGAGATGCTGGCAAGGGAAAGGTGATGCTATACAAATATAACGTAGACACAGATTTACAACGAAATTGCTGACCACAACCATACCTTAGACTTTCTGCCCATGTAGTTCTGGGCAAACCAATCTGAATCCATCGCCTTCATATTCGCTAAAATTTGCCCCTAAGAGGGAAAGAAAAGAAGGCTCTGTAGAAGCAGCAGCAAAGTCAAACCATATGAAGTTTCTGAATTCAAAGGATGTGCCATATGCCTCTGCGAGGTGGGGCGCAAAACGAGCAACTAAAGATGGAGGTGCCCAATGGAGGACACAGCCAGGAGAGACCCCATCCAAAGTGCTTCTCCTCTTAGCCATTCTCACAGCCTTTTATCAGTGAAGACCACATGGCATTTCAAAGCCTGGGAGATGCCAGCTTGCTCTCTGCCCAAGGCACATCAAAATCTGCCTTCTACTGAGCCAAGCCCTTGGTCCATCTAGGCCAGTACTGTCGACACTGACTGGCAGCAAGGCTCTCCGGGCTTTCAGGCAGGATTTTTACCAGCCCTAGCTGGAGGTACTGCTGGGGATCGAACCTGAGGCCTTCTGCATGCCAAGCAGGGCTCTGTCACTGAGCCAAGGCCCCTCATGGGCATGTAGAGGGCCTGTGGCAGAGCCAAGAGCTGAACCCAATAAGGAATGTCACGAGCCAAATCCTCAAGCCAGGTTTAGGTTTATCTTGGAAGAGTCTACCTGAGGTAACTGGACCAGGAACAGCTCATGAAGGACCCCCCTGCCCCCCAGTACTCAATCCGGAGACTCAACTATCTAAGGGAAAACAGGCATCTTTGCACAATATAAGTTCACTTGCATAACTTGGATTTTGTATTTCTTACGGATTAGGAAAGGCACGTTAGGACTCTGGACAGTCCTGGTGCAACACCAGAGGGGCTGCGGTGTGAGATCCAAGCTCCTGCCAAGGGGTGGTGCCTCTTCCCTCAAGTGCCAGAAGCCCCACTCAGCATGGGGAGCCCCAGCTGATGGCATTCTGCAACCAGAGACGAGGGCGATGAAGAACAGGGCCAGGCACAATCTGCTGCTGCTTTCATGCTCTTGCTGTTTTAGATTTTATTCTCATGTTGCATTTTATGGTTTTAAAGTTTTGCTCATAAACCGTCCAGAAAATGTTTGCTATTGAGTGGTATATAATGACTGAAAAGTAATATATCCATCCATCTTCCTGCTATGGAGAGGGGCATCTCACAATGCCTGTTCCTGCATGTGGCTTAAGAAACACTCACTGCAAAGGCCTCATGGAACTCGAAGGCGTCGATGTCTGCCATTGTGAGGCCAGCCCGGTCCAGAACTTTGGGAGTCGCATAGGTGGGCCTGAGAGAGAAGGAAACCGAGAGGTGTGTTCTAGGCCTTGTGCCTGGGAGAGGCCCCCTGCCCATCAAGCAGGGCTGTAAATGCCGAGGGCACCTGCCTCTTTCCCCAGCACCGAGAGGAGGCCCTTTCTTGGTTTGATTCATTTACATCTGCATCCCACCCTCCTCTAAATGACTCAGAGTGGAGAACACAATGATTTCTCCAGCTACTAAAGATTCATCTATCACCGCTGGTGTGCCAGGAGCTGTACAGACTGCAGAAATGGCAAAAAGAGCTTGATGCAGACTATATTCACTAGACTGGGTGGGGTGGGGCAGGTGGGGGGAAGGAGACACCACAGATCAAGAGACACCCTCACCAAAGCAACCCCCAATTGCAAGAAGGTTTTATGCAGTTTCTGCAAAGCTGCCAGGACTCACATTTGCATTCCTCAATCACTGCTTCTAAAAGCCCCAGTTCCCAAATCCAGGCACCCAAACTGGAGCGTGGGTGCTGGTGAGCTGGTATTTCTTGCCAGCAGTTAGCAACTTGATACTTGCCTGGCCCAACTTGGCTAATTCCCCAGGTGACTGTGGGAGAGGAGCTGCTCTCAGCATGGCCCCACCCCGTGAAGGAGGGATGTGTAGGGGGAAAGAACAAGCACGCAGGCGGGGGGGATGTGTGTCCTGGAGGAAACAACCGTCAGCGGCCCAGCCCCAGACATCCTGGGGACCTATGAAGCTGCCTAGAACTAGGGAGGGTGGGGTTGGGAGCTCTGTGTAGAGATGCTGTGCCTTGGAAGAAGGGCAGAAATGGCTTTGTGAAAGGCAGCCAGAGTTTGTAGCCACCACCTACCCGAGCAACAGCTGGTCCTTTGGGTCCTGGGATACATAGACAAAATCCCTGAGGGAAAGAAGAGAGGAAGAGAGGGCCATTAAAAGTGCAGGGGGTGGTGGTGGCAGAGGCATGCAGGGCACACCATGCCAGCAAAAAGGATGGCAGGAAGAGGCAGGGTATGGCTTCCACTTGCCTGAGGTAGGCCTTTGGTTTGTACCCCATCGCCAAAGCCTTCTCTTCGGACATCAACAGGACTGCCGACGCGCCGTCAGTCTGAAAAAGGCAGCCAAGGAAGTCCCGTCAGGTGAGGGAGCGGAATGGGGCCCGCCCCACCAGACTCTGAAAACAGACGGATGCGCTAGATTGCAGTGCGGGGGAGGACACCGCATTTGGCAAGTGAGCCTATGTCCAAGGAAGTCCAGAGTGGGGTTTAAAGCTCACAGCCATCCTACTGGAAGAGCAGACCAAGGCCTCGCTTCTCACAGAGGCAGCTAGCCTGCATCTGTGCCACGCCACTCGGGTGCGATGCTGACACACCTTGTGTCAGGGAAGGGAAAGGCCAGTCCGGGGCAGAGAAGCGCCGCCTGTGCGGACGGACAGAGAGACACTGTCTCTGGAGGTGAAAGGAGGAGCCTGGCAGAGAGGTGAGCGGGGAGAAGACTGGCGCCCGGAGAGGCTGAGGCAGAGGGAGCCCAGGGGCAAGGCGGCTGACGGGCCCAGAGTGAGCCCAGAGTGAAGACGCCGGGGACGGATGCTGGCGGGAGGCAGAGGCCTGCAGGGAAGGTGTCAACAGAACCAAAGCAGGGGGGAGGGGAAACACAGGAACAGGACGAGCCCTGGGCAAGGCTTAAGAGGGCACATATTTATTGGTCGGGGGGGAGCTCTGAGCGGCAAGACGAGAGTGGTGGGGAAGGGGCTGGGTACCACACGCTGACGGAGTGCCCGTTGTGGCAGGAAGGTGAACAGAAATGAGAAAAACAGGATGTACTATTTACTCCTCAAGTGTTGCCTGTTGCCTGTCCAAGTGAGAGTGCGCTAGAGCAGCATTCTGCCTTGCTACCAGACTTCGTGACAGCAGCCAAAAGAGCCACTGCCAACACCTGATGAAACCAAGAAGTGCTTAAACTTGGAGAGTCACTTCCTCGTGTCTGGTAAATAGCCTATAAATAGTGTCTAAGCAAAGTGAAATTGTTAGATTAAGACGCAGTGCACAAAGCCCAAGAAAATGTGTCAAGAGCCGGCTTCCATTTATTTCCTTGTAGAAGTGAGAGGACAGTATTGATTTAGAGATACCGGCAAAGCTTGCCTGGCTCGGGCCCAGCCAGCAGCAAAAGGGGGTGGGCAGGGCAAACCCCCAAGATGGGAGCTGGAGATGACACGCAGCTGATTTCCCCCAGAGACCCCTCCCACCCCCACCCTTGAACTCCCTCTCTTCTAAAGCCCTGACTGGGCCGGGGCTGCAGAAGCAGTGCTCTGGCCGCAAGGGGAGGAACGAGGAATCGCGTGCCAGCCCCCCTCCACTCCCATTTCCACCGGGAGCACGCCAGGGCAAAAAGCCACGGCGGCTCGTGAGAACAGAGGCTTCCCTCAGGGCTTTTGTTCCTGGGGCACTACCACAGCACCGAGAAGGGAAAATCTCCCTCCTCCCCTCTTCTCACACCTGGAGTGCTGCTGCCGCTGCCCGAGCCTTGCGAGTGATGCGGGGGGGGGGGGCGAGTTAGCACGTTCGGAAAAGGAGCCAGGCCACTTCTGCTTTTTGAGGAAACAGCTCAGAAATCGTCGAGCCAGCCAAGGTGAGTGAGCAGGGCGAGGGCGGGCGGGCGCTCCCTTTTGTGGCAAATCCAGGCTTGAGCGAATTACGGTTTGCTGGCAAGCTAGAACTAGAAAGCGTAGCCCAATTGTGGACTGCAAGCCAAGCACAGTCTGGCTCACTGGGATGCAAGAGCAAACTGTGGGAAGCCAGGGAGAGGAGGAGCCCAACGCTCGCTCGTGTAACATCAGACCAAGGCTTGGCATTACGACTGAACCAGCACGTTACAATGCATTCTGCGTAAAGGCAAATGCCTTTACATTTTCAAATGGAAATATTTTTGAGGGGTCATATCCTGATTCACGCTGATTAACAAAATCTTGGACCAGAGGGCTCTGGTCTAGAATTCCAGCTATGACAACTCTGGTTCAGTTAAAAAGCTACAAAATTTACTTGTTGGAGAGGAAAATGTACGTGCACATTACCAGGAAAGAGGAGTTGGCAGCTGTGACTGTCCCATAAGGCTTGACAAAAGCAGCTTTCAATCTACCCATCTGCTCAAGCGATGATGGACGCACTCCGTTATCCCGCATGACGGTGTCCTTGCCTAGAAGAACCAAGAATTTTAAAGAGGCCCATAGGTCGAGATTGAGCCACCTCATTTCAAGTCAGCGTGTGAACTGCAGCCCTCCCCACCACCGCAGTTCCTAGCTGCGCTGTCTTGCCCAGTCTCTCCCACGGCCTCCGGCCTTCTCTGCACTCCGTTCCTACAGACCACCCCCTTTTCCGCCCTTCGTCTCATCCTTCTGGCCCACCTTTCCTAAGGCCTTGTGTGCACTCTGCCTCTCTCTCGGGCCACAGCAGTTTGGCCTACGGCAGTCAGACGCTCAAGATCAGAACAGCTCAGCCAGGGGCAGTCACCAAAACTTCAGCTCAAAGCCAGGCAAGTGGCAGAGGCCTTTCTGTGACAGGCAGCCATGCTGGCCGCTGCCAGAGGTGCCGCCACCGGCATAAAATCCCTCAGCGCATTACGGCGTGGACACGGCCCCAAACGCCGCCACGCAGGGCAGCGCTCTGGTCTGGGGAAAGAGTTCTGCATGCTTTGAAAAAGGTAGACGCCAGCAAGGGAAAGGCAGGACGCTCCTGTAAGGGCACAAGGAATAAGGGTGGCTGGCTTGCAAAGAGTCTGTCCTGAAGACTCCAGGGAGCACCAAAGGGGGCTGCTTATGGGGGGCATTTGATCCTGCTACAGAACCTCCAGGAGAAATTATTCCATGGGTACCTGGTGCGACCTTTTGGTCAGAGGTGATGGAGCATTTTGCATTTTAAGTTTGGATTAAAATTTGCTCTTGAGCCTGGTGAGGCTGTTTAGCCTTAGAAGGGATCTTTCCATGTAAAAAGCAATTTTTAAAAATGCTGCTGCTCAGCTATATAAATTACAGAACCACCAGTGCATCTTGCATCAGCTCAGGATAGATACATCCAAGATGGCTGTCCTATCATGCAAGCCAAATGGATTTGCTCTCATGTTGCTGCTCCACAACATCCAGACGCCCAAAGTATTTATTTATTTATTTCATTTCTATACCGCCCAATAGCCAAAGCTCTCTTGGCTGCAGGGGCAGGGAGGCCTTTCAGTTTTGGTGTTTTTTTTTAAATGGCCTTAAAATTATCCAGGGCTAGATTACAGAGAGTCTCAGCAAGAGTTTCAACTCTCCCATCCCTTCTTGATATTTGGGTGCAAGTGGACAAAGCAGGAGGGAGGCATATTTAAGATTTGGACCTCTGTTTATCCATGGAAGGGCTGCATGAGCCTGGAAGTGAGAAGGCTGTTTGAACTGAAGGGAGGAGCAGGGGGTAAGGCGGAAAGTCTAGGGTCTTGGGGAAAGTGAAAGGAAAGGAAATAGGGCTTCTCCTTTTCTCTCTCTCAGCCTTGAAGACTTATACAGCCGAGGATTTTTAGACAAGGACAGAAATCAGTTCTCCCCGCTGCAGCTCCCTTTGGCATTTGAGTTCCTAAATCCATCACTGCACGAGGTTTTCCTGGGCTCCTCTGACCAACCACTTCACCTGGCACTTTGAACGGTACCACGTCTGTGAGGAGCCCATCGTCCTGGGCCTTCTTGGCCAGGCTGTGTGACCGTAGGGCATACTCGTCCTGCTCCAAGCGTGAGATGGCAAAGGCAGCGGATAGCCGGTCTGCCGAATGGCCCATGGTCTCGCTGGTGGAGAACTCGGCCACTGCTGGAAGCTGGAGGAAGCCAGAAAAGGGCTCAGAGAAGATCATCTCCCAGGGCCAAGTGCAGGAGGCCCAAAAGCCCAACCACAGAGTACAACCCCCAGAATTCAGCAATCTAAAAAGTTTGGCGCTTACATGCAGCCTCTCCAGAGTCTACCTAGCCCACCTTTCATTGGTCTTAATTCCAACCCTCACTCCCCAACCTTGGTCCCTCCACAAGGTTCACCACCATCAGCTGCCTTTGCTTGCTTCCTTCACCCAACAAGCCTCAGTACCTTCCACCACCCAGGCCTGGACGGCCTTGGTCATGTCTCTCCTCCCTCCTCCAGACCCGCTTCTTCCTATAAGCAAAGGCTTCCCCAGAGCCTCCCCCTTCTTCTGCTTCCTCTGTGCTAACACACAGGGTCTCTCTCCAGCGCCAAGACCCTGCACCCTCATGGCCAGCTCTCACTGTGGCTGTGAAGGTCAAGCGGCTCTGCGTCAATGGTGGACAGCTTTGCTAGCAAATTCTCTGCTGTCGTGATTGCTGGGAACTGAACACCAGCCTAGCAGTCACTTGGAAAACTGTGCTGTGCCACCACCATCTCTGCAGCAGAGCTGAAGACGGGCGCTCAGAGGACAGAGACGCTTGGTGTCCCAGCCCAGCAACCGCCCATTGCCACAGCAGTCTGTTCCCCAATGAGCTGTCACGCCATTTGTCCGCGCCCCTTTTCTGAACAAGCTAGCCAACAGAGAAGTGGCGGCAGGATCTTGTTTGCTTGTTCCTACCTCCGGAGCAAAGTAATCGGGACGGATTCTGGAGATCAGCGACAGCCTCTGGCCCAAGCTTTTTGCCCTTGTGAGGCCAAGCATGGTCTTCCTCATCTTCCGGCTGTGCCTGATGGGAACGTCTGACATCAGCTCAACACCACCAGCAACCACCACGTCCATCTGGCCAGAGGCAATGAGACCAACTCCTACAAAAGTTGGGAGCAAGATGGCACATGCCAGGGAGTTGCGTTTTCAGAAGCAAAACGCTGCTCCTCCTCCAGCCTGGGAGGGAAGGCAGGCAGGCAGGCCTTCCCACAACCTAGCCTTTCACTAGCCTTGCACGCCCCTCAGAAATGGCCCTTCTTGAAGCTGTCTCCACCCCGGCCCATCTTACACTTTTATAGAACTTTTGGAAAAGTACACCAGAGGTAACATACAAGAAAACCACAGCATTAAAAAAACTGACAGGACAGACCTGAATTTTCTCCCAAAGCACTTTTGCAGCACACCCAGTTTCTTTAAATCCTCACCCAAAGCCCAGCTTTCCCAGCCACTTCTGCCCCAGCTCAAAGTTTACTCCATAGTTTCTTACCCTCCATTGTAAATGGGTGCATGCTCAGATTTGTGCTTTTAAGCCTTGGTCTCGCCATACTCCCTGCCTTTGGCCACCCGAGCCCTCGTCTTGCTTGGATCTGATCCATCTGTTGTATTAAGTGAGTGGCAGGACCCTGTTATACATCCCAGAGGCACAGAACTAGGCAGATGGCTGGTAATTCATGAATCAATCCGTAGAAGCGGTATCACTTACTGAAGATTTGCACTTCTAGCTTTGGTCTGAGCCCTCCCCAATGGCTGCTCAAGTCTTATCAACTGTTAGCTGGTCTGTTAGTCTTTTTAACTGGTCTGGTCTAAACTGGGAACTTTTAACAAGAGGAGGTGGCTCCTGAATGAAACGGATAGTAATCAGCGATCCCGGCAACACCCTGCATCCTGTTGGAGAAACACCCTCGAGTCCTTTTGCATGTCCACCACCAAGCCACGCGCGCCTCCCCCAATCCAAAGTGGAGCCCCCTTTGGGGCACAGTACCTGTTGTCATTGCCTGGTTTGAAGAGATGCAAGCCATGGTGACTGTGTGAGCTGGAGTTTTGTTGGAGAACCCAGCTCCCAGGGCAGCCTACAGCCGGGCACACAAAAGAGAAATTGAGCAGAGCATCAAGGTGCAGCTTGTTTCTGCAGATCTTCTTGTGATGCAAAGCGACTTCCAACTTGCGTCACAGTTGGTTTCACAGAAACCTTGACAGGGAAGCTGGGCTGAGAGTCCGGGCCTCGCTGCTTCATAAATTCTGAGGCTGCGCTGAGGAGTGAAGCCACTCGCAGGGCCATCCAGACCCACAGTGTACAGCTGCTTCTATTTTGCTGCTTTTCAAGAGCAGGTTGGTAGTCATTGAATCAATCTACTTTGTAAGCACACCTCTGGAGCCTCTGCTTCTTAACTGGGAGAACTGACTTAATTACAGCCCTCTCTAATCTTTCATGTTTGTTACTGAGAACCAGAGTGGCTTCATGGATGTAAGGCCTTGGCCCAGGAAACCTGGGTTCAAACCCCAATAGCCACAGAATCCCTGTAGACATTCTCTTGCCAGCATGGTTGCAGTAGCCCACATGGATGCTCCCCCACCAGTCAGAGTATAAGAACAGAAAAAGAGCCCTGCTGGATCAGACCAAGGGTCCATCTAGCCCAGCATTCTGTTCACACAGTGGCCGACAAGCTGACAACCAGGAACCCACAAGCAGGACACGAGCGCAACAGCACCCTCCCACCCATGTTCCCCACCAGCTGGTGTACATAGGCTCACGGCCTCTGGTACTGGAGGCAGCATACAGCCATTAAGACTAGTAGCTATTGATAGCCTTTTCCTCCAGGAATTTGTCCAACCCTCTTTTAAAGCCATCCAAATTGGTAGCCATCATTATTTCCTGTGGTAGCGAGTTCCATAGTTTAACTATGCGCTGTGTGAAGAAGGACTTCCTCTTATCTGTCCTGAATCTCCCACAATCAGCTTCATAGGATGATCCCGGGTTCTATCATTTTGAGAGAGTGAGAAAAAAGTCTCCCTATCCACATTCTCCACACCATGCATCATTTTGTACACCCCTATCATGTCTTCCCTTACCTTCTTTTTCCAAGCTAAACAATCCCAGCTGTTGTAACCTTCCCTCATAGGGGAGAAGTTCCAGCGCCTTGGTCATTTTAGTTGCTCTTTTCCGCACCCTTTCCAGCTCTACAGTAACTTTTTTTTAGGTGTGGTGACCGGAACTGGACACAATATTCCAAGTGTGGTCGCACCACAGATTTGTATAGGGACAGTATGATGTTCGCAGTTTTAGTTTCAATTCCTTTTCTAATTATGCCTAACATGGAGTTTGCCTTTTTTACAGCGGCTGCACACTGGGTCGACATCTTCATTGAGCTGTCCACCACAACCCCAAGATCTCTTTCCTGGTCAGTCACCGCTAGCTCAGATCCCATCAGGCTATACTTGAAGTTGGGATTCTTTGCCTCAACGTGCATCACTTTACACTTGCTTACATTGAACTGCATTTGCCATTTAGATGCCCATCCTCCCAGTTTGGAGAGATACTTTTGGAGCTCTTCACAATCCCTTTTTGTTTTAACCACCCTAAATAATTGGGTGTCATCAACAAACTTGGCCACTTCACTGCTCACTCCAAATTCCAGATCATGTATGAACAGGTTGAAAAGCTTTGGTCCTAATACAGATCCCTGTGGGACCCCACTATTTACTTCTCTCCCCTGGGAGAATTTACCATTTATTCCTGCTCTCTGCTTTTTGTTCTCTAACCCGGTACTGATCCATAAGAGGACCTGTCCTCTTACTCCATGCCTGCTACATTTGCTCAGGAGTCTTTGGTGAGGGACTTTGTCAAAGGATGTCTAAGGACTGCTGATGGTTAGCAACTGTGTAGGTCACATCCCTTGGGAGGTGTGTGGCTGCTAACCGCAGTGTCAGAGACACCCATACAGGTCGAAGCCTTTAGACATTTTGACCGGCAAGGGTGCAACTGCCAGAGTCACCGCAGATGTGCCGGGAGAGAGTGTCTCAAGGAGCCCCCCCTCTTCCAGTGAAATCAATGGTGTTCCCATGCTGAGTGTCCTTGGCAAGATGTCTCAGCTCAAGTGACCTAATTCTGCCGTGGAAAGAATGGTGAACTATTATTGCTCTGATGGTGAACATAATATACCTGAAAAATGTGAAAGGTTATTATATAGTCCTATTTTTACAACATGTATTTAAATAAAGCCCATACAGGGAAATTCAGTGTCTGCTGGAAAGTATGTCCACTGGAATGAATGCATCATAGATGCCGGTCTCTCTTTGGAAGAAGAAGTGACAGAAGCAGCAAGCTGTCACCACCTAATGGAAATTCTGACATGGCTTGGGGAGGGGGCAGAGCTCAGGGGGAGAGCAGGTGCTCAGCAGGCAGAAGGTCCGTGGCTCAGTCCCTGGCGGCAACCCCCGTCTGCAGGGTCTCAGGTGACAGCACGGCTGGGAAAGGGCAGTCTCCACTCGAGCGCTGGGAAAACTGTTGCTAGGCAGAGCAGACCATCCTGGGATGGGCCAACGGTCTGACTCCGTCTGTTCCTGTGACACAGCAGGGCAATGCCGGAGTAATCTTTCCTTGGATACACATTGCCAGCCACGGAACAACACCCCCAAACTGGCACACGCCAGCTGGATCAAAGTTCAAGATGGAGCTGGAAGTTGAAAGTAAGCGGCAGGCTTGCTCAGACAACACAGCCCACAAGCAAGCAGGCCAGGAAGAGGCTGTGGCAGGCGAAGGCATGTGAGAAATACACATCAGGAGCAGATTACCACAGTGTCGAACTGCACCAGCACTCCCCAAACAGTGGCTCCCTGGCCTTGCTTGCTTGGCTTCACAAAGGCAAATGTGTGTCTGCTGACATCATCAACGTTCATGAGCAAAATGTGCTGAAAAATACTGATGATTTCCAGTTTTCATGACAACACACAGACTATCCCCATGAAATGCTTCCATAAATCTGGAGCGGAACCCAGTTGGCTAGTTCAAAGTTCACTGACAGGGGCTTTCCTTGAATCCAAGAGGGAACAAACATGTAGACACACACTCTGAATGTCATCCCAAAACAGCAACGGCAGCAACTCCACAGAACCCTGGATTAAGCTCTGTACAGAAGACAGAAGAAATGGGAATTTGGCCCGAAGGGATTTTGCACAGAGAGCCTGATACGCTGGACCAGCGCTCGCCCCCCTTGCCCTACTCTGCTTGGCAGATCTGTTTGGGCTCCAGGCCTTGGTATCAGAATTCCCGCACTTCGCAGTCATCTTCCCAGTCCAGCTGAGGTGTTCAGGGCTGCCTTCCCCACCCTCTTCCTCTCTGAAAACATCAGCATGCAGGCCTCGCAAGCGCCCATGACTCCCAGGGCCCTCGCACCACTTGGAATGACCTGCGCTTGCGCAGCACCGCAGCGCACGCCATGCATCAGGGCAAGGGCTCATGCGCCTACCCTGACCCTCTTTTGCCTTGCACAACAGCGCATACTACCCAGCAGATGAGCCGACCAAATGCAAAAAACCATGGGCCCCACTCAATACGGAGAGCGAGCAAGAGGGGTGGGACCATCAGTTTGGGCAGGATGTGCAGAAGACGGGTGGAAGTGGTATGTAGCCCTTTCATTTACACACACTACATGAACAGATTTATGTGCCACAACCACAATAATTCATTCATGGCTCTCTTTTTTTACTTACAACAGCTGAAATCCATCACATGGATTCAATATCAGATTTGGGGGGGCGGGGTTTGCACGCACACATGATTATTATTTGATAAAAAATATTTGTATGCCTCCTTTCAAGGTGAAGCACCACACAGGTTTCAGTTGGGGATCTTTTGTTCCTTGCATTTGGGTTGCTCTTACCATAGCCTGATTTACAAGTTTATTCCTTCTTGTGGCACATTTTTGTAAACAGAGATCCACACATCTTGACCGGCTCGTCGACAGCCTGCCAAAAATGTGTGCGTGTGTGGGAGGGGGAAGGTGTCTTGGCTCCAATGCCACCCTATGCTTCTGAGGCAGCTGGAGCACCTCTGGAGCACAGCCCAAGGTCAGAGACAATCCGCACCAGCTCAGGAGGACGCCTAGAGCTTGTCCACGTCATACGGCGCTGCCAGGGCCCTCGAAGTGCCTCCAAAGAGGAATGAAGACCTAGTCCTCCTCCTGAACATGGGGCTGGGGAGTGGTCATCCCCACAGACACCCTGCACTGAAGCCCAGCATGAATACATCATGACCTCAGCGCCAAGCTCAGGAAGGGGTTTGGGCCTTTTTGTACTTCTCCAGCTAGAGGCTGGGGGCCACTCACCAGGGCATGTCCAGTTGTGGACACCAGCTCATAAAACACACCACCAGGATTCTGACAACTGCAGAGAGAAGCACAGCTCAAGATTCGTGTGCATCACCAAACAGGCCAAATCCTGCAGGAAGTCCTCTTCCCCTCCCTCCCTCCCTCCCTCCCTCTCATGCATGCACCATCTCAGTGAGGCTGTCAAGCGTCTCTCCCATCATTTAACATACCTCTCTAGCAACATTGCTTGTTTTCACCTCCTGGATAACGGTGCCAAACACAATGTATTCAACAGCTTCCTTTGGCACATCAGTCCGATTCAGCAAGCCTCTGAGGGAAGATGTCAAGAGGAACAAAATCATGGGTATGCCAGATCAAGAGCATCACCAGGCACTATCGATCAAAAGGCACATTCAGGAGAAGGGCAGTGCCAATGAAGGCACCCAGTCAAAGCTAACGTTATCCACACAGGGCCATTCCACATTAGCTGGTTCGGTCACGGAGGGTGAGCTGGGCCTAGATTGAAAACCAACCTCTGTGCTCAGTAATCATACATGTTTAACTCCCGATCCACCTCATTCCCCATAATAATGTGGTACCCTGCTAATATTTTTGTCATTCCAAATAAATCTAGAGACCAACTCCTGCCATCCAAGTAAAGCTTTCTCCAGTATACTCTGGTACATTTTGGAATAAAATTTAGACAGGATATTTATTTTCACAATATGTTTTTAAAAGAAAGCTAGTCCAGACTGAAAGATTTTCTTGTATTTTCTTCAGTAATGAAGAGTAATTTTTCAATTATATTCTTAGACATTTTGGCCTATTTAAATTGAGAAATTTAAGTTATCTGAGGTGATGCTTTCCTAGTTACATTTATTGCCATAACTTCCATTTTGTTTCTATTCACTTTCTAATCATACCCAGAGAGCTTTGGCTATTGGGCGGTACAGAAATGTAATAAATAATAGTAACAACCAGCAATATCACTAAAAGATTCAACCAAGCCAATTGTCTAGCTATGGTTTGGACATTTGGTTGCACATAACTCCCATTTTGCACCTATGAGCAAAACCTGTCCAGACATGGAGGAGATACTCTCTATGACTTCATCAACATATCCTGCAGGAAAACTCTGAAACATCCAAGAAGGAAGGATTGCCGTGGCATTTTGTTGCCGTCTCAGAGTAAACAGGACTCTGGGATAAGCAGCACAAAGGGCCTTGAGACCTTTGTTTGCATTTCTATCTCACTTTCAGTCACCGAGCCTCAGGGCAGATTACACCCTTTTCTAAAAATAAGAACTGGTCGGTCCAAACTCTCCCCAAAATGCCTCCTCATCCATATTTATTTGATATTCACAGTGTACTGGGCATGGCACAGATTGCAGGAGTCACACAAAACTTGCTCCAAAGGCCTCTGGTCTCCAACAAAAGGACAACACTGGGTTGAGAGAGGTGGGGGACAGACAGATGCATGAATGTAGCTTGTTCCATACGGTAAAGGTGGGTCAAAAGAGGCTGTATTGAGGAAGGACTAGGAGGAGAATGAAGCAGCTTGACAAAGAGAAGAAGGCTGTTCCAGGCAAAGATGCATGTGTGGGAGAAGAACACAAGAAGATTATCTCAGTCCCCAATTACAGAGAAATCCCTGAACAAAGTCACAGCCACTTGGGTGCTCCACTCCCCATTCATTCACTACTTACTTCAGTGCTGCTCTCGCCAAGTCGTGGGGCATCAAGTCTGCATACCTGAGGATCATGAGGAGGAAAACCACACACAAATATTAATGGCTGAAGAAGGCAAGATTTGTATTTATTTTTTACTCGTTGCAAGGTGAAAAAATGGAACAATGAGTTTCACGGATGCTTTCTATGCCAAAACCAGAGTCTTCCCAGCCTGCATGAGTGCTTCTGCCGAGGAAGGATTTCATACTTACGTGGTTCCTGATTGCAAAAATGGGATGCGGACACCGTCCACCACCACCACATTCTTCACCCCAGTTTTAGTTAATGTTTTCTTACTCTTGGGCTGAGCTGCAGGAAGAGAATGCTTTTTAAACTTTAAAGAATGGTTTCTAAATGTATTGATTGCATTTCTACACTACCCAATAGCTGAATTGACTGCATAGTCAATGCAGATCTAGAGTGAGCTTCCTGTTTTTAAAAATGAAGCAGGCACACAATATTGGAAGAGAGCCCTTCCCAACTTTAAACCAAGACCTAAGTAATTCCCCACCAGAGTCAGCATCCACTCTTGGAAGTACTCCCCACTTAGCAGGTGCTCCTGTTATTTGGCAAAGCCCAGCCTACTGAAATATTGTACATGAGGCTCCCTGAAAACTCAAACATGCTATAAAAAAGCTAAACAGTATGATCTATTCTTCAGATGTTCAAGAGTTAAAGGGTTGAGGCTCAAGACTGAAGTATCCTTTCTGGGCAGTTTAGCTACTTACAAAATGGAGAACCACAGCACTTAGAAATAAATCTTAGAAGAACACAGATTTAGAAAAGCGTGGCAGTTCTGAAATTTGGTTACAGCTTCTGCATGAATGACAAACAACCCAGCACTTGGACCCCAAGAAGGCAAGCACAGTGTAACAGGGACCCTTAATGAACATGTATTCATAAGAGGTGTGTTTCTGCCAAAGCTTCCATTGCACAACATTGTTCTCATTCTATGGATGTATGTATGTTCTATGGCAGAAGACCAGCTTTTACATATTCCACATGGATAAGACTTTGCAGTGAGCACGCACATGGGAACTAAATCAGTTTTATGCTGCCACAGTCTAGGAAGTGCATCCCTTGTGTAGTGATGCGTGTAACCCTAAGTCAGTGGTAACAAAAAGCATAGCAAAGGGACTAGGTGGCTTGGCTGTGTGGAGAACACAAGTGCTTATCGTGCTGCTGGTCTTGAATCCACCTTCTCAATAGCCTGCTACACCATATCTAATACATTCTTACATGTTGTGGGACCTTTGTCTGTCAGCTGTGGCAGACTACACAAGGTCAGTTGTGGGACCTTTGTCTGTCTAAACTTACACAGGATTGCGCCCTCATGGTTGAAAACGTACAGGTCAGAAAAACAATCTTTATCAGTCACGGACAGGCCCCCAAGTCTGGAAACACATACCTCCACCAGAATGCACATATATACATACATTGGTTTAAATATTTAATGCTAAAATGTGTGCACTTACAGGGTTGTATCCAATGTTCATCTACCTTAATTTATTTCAATGGGTCTACTCTAAGTAGGATTAGCAATGGATACAACCCACAGCTTTAACAAAATATCCCCTTCGTTTTAAAAAGATCCTTTCATATTCTAATTTCTGAGGTATTTCGGGGGTGCAAGTACAGCTGCAACGTAGTTCAATTAACTTAGTGATGTTTTTGCTTTACCTGCTGCATGCAATTGAGATGAACAGCTGAGGGACCTCACAGCTGAAACAGAAGGAAAATAGAATACCCAAATGTAAAAAAAAAGCAATTTTTTTTCTGCCTTCCACCCAGCACCAGAGATTATCTGAATAACTAAGGGTGCTACCCTACGGCCACTAGACAGTGGCTAGACGGCCATAGGATAGGTCGGTTTTCCCGGGAACCAGCCTCTGAGCCCACGCTCTGGGGCTGGTTCCCAAAGAACTGCCTCACCGCCCCACCACTGCCCCCTTGTAGGTAGCGCAGATTGTCCCCGGGCTCCAGGCTCATAAAAGCAGCACAAAGCAGGGCAAAGGGGGTGTTCCCGGGGGTGGGGAGCGTGGAAGTGCCGACACGACACTCCCTATACCTTGTCTGGTCTCCCCACCCTGCATTCCGATGTCCTGTAGCAAGACAGCAGAAATCGGTCGTCTAGCTGCGAATGCGGGGCAGCTGGAGCGCAGACAAGAGGATCCCCTCTGCATTCCTCCCACTGTGCACTGGATAGGTGATGGCCTCCAAGTTCGGGGGGGGGGGTTGACTCTCCACATAGGATTGCTCCCTAAGGCTCAAACCCACCCCCCCCCCAACATTTAGCAATGACAATGGCAAAAAAATCAAGCCATAACTCCTGTTTGGACTGGACTTGGGTTATGATGTGTTAAGAATAAGGAGAACAGGTCACCTCTGATATATAAAGGCCTATTGTGCAATTGGTTTTCCTGGCTTACAGACTGCCAGGCAGAAACTCAGGTTCCACACAGATATTCAGACATAGGTGTTTTTAAGAAATGGAGTAGTTTCAGCCAGGACAATCAGCACCTTGGTTTAATTCAATTATATGCTACTTTTTCATGGTGGGTTGTGCTCAAAGCAGCTCACAATACACATAAAATAGATATAAAAATACAGCATCATAATAGGACACAATTACAAAATATGTCAACAAATTAAACAAAGTCAACAATTCAACAAACACATCACAACATGATGCCAATATCAGAATAAGATATAATCCACTAACTAATATTTTGTACACATCTGGCGATTAACCAAACGAGCAGAACTTACAGAATCTGGCAGCCCATGGTGAGACAGCAGGAAGGGTTTTGACAGCGCACGTCAGCATGGATGTCATTTTGAAATCTGAAAGGGGAAGAGCAGGATTAGAAAGCCAAGTCATTTATCTTGGTTGGCTTGTTAGCAATATTGATGGCAGGCATCCAGCCTGGTTCACATACCCATCCAAAATACAATGGGCAGCAATGTTGCTCAAAAGGTTATGTAACCTGTTGTCTCAAATACAACCAAAGAGAAGCCTACTAAACAAGGTCCCGATTCAGCCTTCTCACTCTGCTTTAAGAACATGAAATGTTCCTCAATCACTTTTTTATTTCTGCCATGATCAACCATGCCTGGCTCTTAGCACGGTTATGTCTGTAAGAGCCACTCATCTCACAAAATTGGCACATGGGCTGTTTGTAGCCCACAAGCTGTGAAAAGAAAATATCCATTAAAGATGAGTTAAGCTCTCAGATGTTACACAGTGAACTATGCGTCCAACAATTTCATAACATGTGAAGGTGACGGAGTGCTATGGCTCTGGATACCAAGCTACGAATCATGGAGCCCCCAGTTTGAGCCTCACCTCTGCTGTGAATTCACTAAATGGTCTTAGGTATGTCACTCCCAGAGTGCAGTACAGGGATGATCATAGCGGCAGCCTATCTTACAGGGTTGTTGTAAATAGGCCAACAGATAGTACATTAAACGCACTGAACATTCTTAGCAAGTGACATAAATTGGGGAGGGGAAGGACAGCGGTACAGCACCAGCTCTGCACACAGAAAGTCCTAGGTTCAATCCCTGGCCCCAAATCCTAGACAGCCATGGCTGCCAGTCAGTGGCAACAACACCGGGCTAAACAGACCAAGGGTCAGACTCGGCATAGGGCAGCTTTTTTTGTTTCTAGTATCATTACATGCCATGCTGGGACACTTTCTCCTCTCTGTTCACTCGATGGTCAACGCTTGTGCTGTCAGCTCCCTGGGACCAGCTCACGTGTTTGCTCGGGCTGTAGAGCAGGGGTAGGCAGAAAGCAGCTCTCCAGATATTTGGGGTCAGCTCCTAGCATTCCTGACCACTAGCCAAGCTGGCAGGGGCTTCTGGGAGTTGAGGTCCAACACATCTGGAGATCTGCCTTCTGCCACCCCGGCTGCGCAGCACAATGCTGCAAATCAGCCTTCCCAACCGGGCGCCCTCCAGATGTGCTGGGCTGCAGCGCCCATCATTTGCTCATGCTGGCTGGGGTGACGGAGGTGGCAGGCCAACACATCGGGAGGGCCCCACGCTAGGGAAGGCTGCTGTGGACGGGTAATACTCCCCGCACCCCTGGAAGGCTCAGCCCCGCCACACGCACGCGGCCCCGGCCCTGCCGGGATTCGAACCCGCAGCCTCGCGGCGCCGGGGGGGCGCCCCGGGAGGCCTGCAGGACCTTCTCCGCCGCCTCACCTCCGCGGCTGCGGCTGCGCCCGACGACCCCGCAGCCTCCTTCGCCGCCCGACTCCCGAAGCCACGCCCTCGCTGGCCTCGAGCGCGACGCTTCGAGGAGGCCCCCGGCCGCCTCAGCGCTGCCTGATCCGGCGCGCCTCCGCCCGAAGCAGCTGAGGGGACTTTGCGGGCCGCCTCCTCTCAAACAGCGGGATCGTCTCCCAGAGGAGAAGGGGCAACGAAGAGCCCGGCGGCGGCGGCGAGGCGGAGGACACCGTGCTGGGGCTTGGGCCAGGCGTCGCGGCGGCGGCCCCATGGCGAGACCGGGGCGGCGCGGAAACGCCCCGCCCCGCCCGCCGCCAGGGTCGCCTCCCTCAGTCCGCTCGACCTCTCCTCTGGGCCAAGATGGCGGCTGCTGTCCGGGCCATCGGGAGCTGGGCGCGCTTCACGGCCGCCGCCAAGTACTGTCCGGCCCGGTGCCGCCACCCAGGTGAGAGACGGAGGGAGGCTGGAGGCAGGCCGGCCGGCCGGGTGAACGGGGGCGCCCCAGCCCTGCCCGCCGTCTCCTAGTGCAAGAGAGGAGAAAAGGGGGGCGGGAGATTTCCGGCTCTGCCGGGCGCCCCCTCTGCCCCTTCCCCCGGGCCAGACCTCCCCCCTTGACGTGGTAATGCCCTCCTCACATCCCTGGGGGGGGGTGGTCCTGGACAGTCACGTGCCCCTCGCTCGTCCATGCCCTTGCTCCCCCTGCTCTTAAAGGCCTAAGAGGTGTGCAGGATCAGGCCCAAGGCGGCCTCTCCAGTCCAGCGTTCTGTTCCCACAGTAGCCAGCCAGCTGCCTCAACGAGGGCAGCCCACAAGCAGGACACGACTGCAACTGCACCCTCCCTCCCATGTTCCCCAGCAACTGGCATTGAGAGGCGTAGTGCCTCCGGTACTACTAGAGGCAATATATAACCATTATGACTAGTAGACACTGATGGTCTCCATGCATTTGTCCAATCCCCTTTTAAAGCTGTCCAAGTTGAGCGGCGTTGCTGTAACTTGTGGAAGTGAATTTCATAGTTTGACAGTGTGAAGAAGCACTTCCTATTGCCTGTAATGAATCTCTCACCATTTATCCCAGTATGTCGTCACTCCCCCAGCTCCTCCGCCATTTGAAGGATCTCCTGCTCCCTCAGAAGTCTCTATCCTTTCTCCTGTGCTGCCCTGTATACTTGTACCTGCCTCCCAGAAAACCTGTGCAGTGCCAGATCTCTTACTTCCTTCATATCCCATTTCAAAACCCACCTTTTGCATTACATCTTTGGTGCAAACCGGTATTTCTTATGAAATAGAACTCTGAACCTGAGGGTTCTATTTCAGTTTCGTGGCCAATAGCAGTCAATACCCTCCATGAATGTGTCTAATCTACTTTAGAGCTGTTCATTGACTAATTCCATTCTGTGGCTGTGTAAGCCAGTGGCTATCACACCTTGTGGCAGTGAGGGTCTCTAGAAAGGCCTCTTCATTAAATTGGTCAGTAGAAAGCTGCTTCCCAGCATGATCTCTCTTGGATAGTTCCCCCCACGAGTGATTGTTGTAAAGTGTTGAAGGGTTCTGTTCAGGCAGAATGGGGAGGGGAGCGTTGAGCAGCCTCTGATACTTGCACCCCAGTCCAACAGTGGCCAGCTAGATGCTTTGGAAAAGCCCATGAGTAAGGCATGAAATCAATAGTCTTTCCCCATTGTTTGACCCCAGCAGCTGGCATTGGGTGACATTCTGCCTCTGAACAAAAAGGTTTCATATAGTTGTGATAGCTAACAGCCTTTGATAGACTGGTCCCCTATGGGTGTGTCTAATCCCTTTTAAAGCCATCTAAGCTTTTACACTATTCTGGGACAGGCAATAAGAATATAAGAAGAGCCCTCCTGTATCAGACCAAATGTAACCTAGTCCATCAACTGTCAACCATATGCTTTTATTTATGTATTATAAAAATATACCCTGCCTTTCTAATACATATGTATTACAAGGTGGCTTAAAATAATTAAAATTCAAAGACAGCAACATATTCAAAGACAGCAACAACCAAAACGTAGGAGAAAGGTATAGCAGATAAAACACAATTTTTTAAAAAAAATCACATAAATCTGGGCCAGATTAAAAGTCTGCCAAAATAAAGATGCCTTCACATGCTGGCAGAAGGCAGTTGGAAAGGGGGTCATTTGAACTTGATGGGGGCAGATTGTTCCACTGTTGTGGTATGGTCACTGGGAAAGCCCCATCCCTTGTCCCAACCAATCATGCTTCCACCTAGCTGAGACACTGAGAAGGGCTTCCCCACTTGATCTGAATGAGCAGCCAGGCTTTTGGAAAGCCTGCAAGCAGGGCATGAAAGCAACAGACCTCCAGGTCCACGGAATCTGGTACAAGGAAGCTTATGGACTCTGAACCTGGTGGTTCCATTTAGCTTTCATGGCTAATAGTTGCTAATGGGGGTGTTACTGATGAATGGGTGTTACTGATGAATTTCTCCTATTGTCTTTTAAAAGCATTTAAACTTTTATACTATTCTGGGACAGGCAGTAATAAGAGCTCTGTTGCTGACCAGACAAATGATCCATCTAGTCCAGCATTGTGTCTCCAGCAGCGATCAGCCAGCTGTCTTTGCAAAAGCCACAAGCAGGGTATGAAGTAATCATGTGGGGGTTGACAGAAAATTTTTATTTGGACATTTTGAATGTGCATAAGGTCCCAGATTCAATCCCCAGCATCTTCAGGGGACGCTGGAAAGACTCCTGCCTGTACCACTGGAGCGCTGCTGCCAGTCAGTGTTGACAGCATTGGGCTTGATGGACGAAGGGTCTCCCTCAGTACAAGGCAGCTTTTTGTGTTCGTGCATAGGGTGGTTTGGATGATGAAAGAGAACTGTGAATCATCAAAATGGTAAATGCATTTTGGTGCAGCCCTTTAGGAGTTCGAGAGATTTGGCTTGGGACTCTACCTAAATCATTGTTGTTCTAAGAACAGAGTTTGTTGTTGTTGTTTATTCGTTCAGTCACTTCCGACTCTTCGTGACTTCATAGACCAGCCCACGCCAGAGCTTCCTGTCAGCCGTCGCCACCCCCAGCTCCCCCAGGATCGAGTCCGTCGCCTCCAGAATATCATCCATCCACCTTGCCCTTGGTCGGCCCCTCTTCCTTTTGCCTTCCACTTTCCCTAGCATCAGCATCTTCTCCAGGATGTCCTGTCTTCTCATGATGCGGCCAAAGTACTTCAGTTTTGCCTTTAATATCATTGCCTCCGGCGAGCAGTCTGGCTTGATTTCCTGGAGAATGGACTGGTTTGATCTTCTTGCAGTCCAAGGCACTCTCAGAATTTTCCTCCAGCACCGCAGTTCAAAAGCATCGATCTTCCTTTGCTCAGCCTTCCTTATGGTCCAGCTCTCGCAGCCATAGGTTACTACAGGGAATACCATTGCTTTAACTATGCGGACCTTTGTTGTCAGTGTGATGTCTCTGCTCTTCACTATTTTATCAAGATTTGTCATTGCTGTCCTCCCAAGAAGTAAACGTCTTCTGATTTCCTGGCTGCAGTCAGCATCTGCAGTAATCTTTGCGCCTAGAAAGACAAAGTCTGTCACTGCCTCCACGTTTTCTCCCTCTATTTGCCAGTGATCAATCCAGCTCGTTGCCATAATCTTGGTTTTTTGGAGGTTTAACTGCAACCCAGCTTTTGCACTTTCTCCTTTCACCTTCGTCATGAGGTTCCTCAGCTCCTCCTCGCTTTCAGCCATCAAAGTGGTATCATCTGCATATCTGAGATTGTTAATGTTTCTTCCAGCGATTTTAACTCCAGCCTTGGCTTCATCAAGCCCAGCACGTCGCATGATGTGTTCTGCATACAGGTTGAATAGGTAGGGTGAGAGTATACAACCTTGCCATACTCCTTTCCCAATCTTAAACCAGTCCGTTGTTTTGTGGTCTGTTCTTACCATTGCGACTTGATCGTTATACAGATTCCTCAGGAGGCAGACAAGATGACTTAGTATCCCCATCCCACCAAGAACTTGCCACAATTTGTCATGATCCACACAGTCAAAGGCTTTAGAATAGTCAATAAAACAGAAATAGATGTTTTTCTGAAACTCCCTGGCTTTCTCCACTATCCAGCGGATATTGGCAATTTGGTCTCTAGTTCCTCTGCCTTTTCAAAACCCAGCTTGTACATCTGGCAATTCTTGTTCCATGAATTGCTGGAGTCTACCTTGCAAGATCTTGAGCATTACTGGCATGTGAAATAAGTGCCACTGTTCGATAGTTTGAACATTCTTTGGTGCTTCCCTTTTTTGGTATAGGGATATAGGTTGATTTTTTCCAATCTGTTGGCCATTCTTGTGTTTTCCAAATTTGCTGGCATATGGCATGCATCACCTTGACGGCATCATTTTGCAAGATTTTAAACAGTTCAGCTGGGATACCGTCATCTCCTGCTGCCTTGTTATTAGCAATGCTTCTTAAGGCCCATTCAACCTCACTCTTCAGGATGTCTGGCTCTAACTCACTGACCACACCGTCAAATCTATCCCCGATATGATTATCCTTCCTATACAGATCTTCCATATATTCTTGCCACCTCTTCTGCTTCTGTTAGGTCCTTGCCATCTTTGTTTTTGATCATACCCATTCTTGCCTGGAATTTGCCTCCGATGTTTCTAATTTTCTGGAAGAGGTCTCTTGTCCTTCCTATTCTATTATCTTCTTCCGCTTCTGTGCATTGCTTGTTTAAAAACAATTCCTTATCTCTTCTGGCTAACCTCTGGAATTTTGCATTTAATTGGGCATATCTCCCCCTATCACTGTTGCCTTTTGCTTTCCTTCTTTCTGGGGCTACTTCCAGTGTCTCAGCAGACAGCCATCTTGACTTCTTGGTTTCCTTTTTCTTTGAGACGTTTTTTGTTGCCGCCTCCTGAACAATGTTGCAAACTTCTGTCCATAGTTCTTCCGGGGCCCTATCTACTAAATCTATTCCCTCAAATCTATTCTTCACCTCCACTGCATATTCATGAGGAATATTCGTGAGCTCATATCTAACTAATCTGCTGGTCTTCCCTATTCTCTTTAGTCTGATTCTAAATTGTGCAATAAGAAGTTCGAGATCTGAACTACAATCAGCTCCAGGTCTTGTTTTTACCAACTGCATAGATGTCCGCCACCTTTGGCTACAAAGGATGTAGTCAATCTGATTTCGGTGTCGACCGTCTGGTGAAGTCCATGTATAAAGTTGTCTCTTAGGTTGTTGGAAGAGAGTGTTTGTTATGCACAGTGAGTTTTCTTGGCAAAATTCTATCAGCCTATGTCCTGCTTCATTTTGTTCTCCCAGACCATGCTTGCCTGTAATTCCAGGTGTCGTTTGACTACCCACCTTAGCGTTCCAGTCTCCTGTAATGAAAATAACATCTTTTTTTGGCGTACTATCCAGTAGGTGCTGCAGATCCTCATAGAACTGATCTACTTCTGCTTCTTCAGCATCTGTGGTTGGGGCGTATATTTGGATCACTGTGATGTTAAATGGCTTACCCTGAATTCGAATTGAGATCATTCTGTCATTTTTTGGATTGTATCCAAGCACTGCTTTAGCCACTTTATTATTAATTATGAAGGCTACTCCATTTCTTCTGTGGTCCTCTTGTCCACAGTAGTAGATCTGGTGGTCCTTTGATGTGAAGTGGCCCATTCCAGTCCATTTCAGTTCACTGACACCCAAAATGTCTTTATTTAATCTTGACATCTACCCAGTAACCGCATCCAATTTGCCCTGGCTCATAGATCTTACATTCCAGGTTCCTATGGTGTGTTGATCTTTAGAACATCGGATTCGTCGTTCACCACCAGCACCATCGGCTGCTAGCCGTCCTTTCGGCTTTGAGCTAGCTGCGTCATCCCATCTGGGGCTAGTTGAACTTATCCTCTGTTCCTCCCCAGTAGCATTTTGACCATCTTCCGACCTGGGAGTCCCATCTTCCGATGGTATACCGACATATCTCTGGTTGTACTGATCCATTTAGTTTTCATGGCAAGAACACTGGGGTGGGTTGCCGTTTCCTTCCCCAGGGATCGTATTTAGTCTGACCTCTCTGCCATGACCTTCCCATCTTGGGTGTCCCTTCACGGTTTAGCTCATGACGTCATTGAGGTGCTCAAGCTCCAGCATCACGACAAGGTAACAATCTCCTTTGCTGAAGAAGAACAGAGTAGGTCACAGGAATGGCTCATGTAGCAGTTTGTTTATCAGGAAAGGCTAATTCGAATGAGAAATCTGCACAGTTGTTTTTCTTTCTTTTAAAGAGCCCTGAGCAGGAGCTGTCAAGATGGGAATCGGGCTCATCATGTAAGACTTAGTGGCCACGTGTGTTTCTGACTTGTTGCAATGTTGACTTTTACCAAAGTGCATTTCAGTGAATGAAAATGGTGTAGTTGAGGCAAGGGAGAGAAGAGCTGCTTGCAATAGGGGTTGTAGGGTGGGTGAAAAATCACTGGGTTTGGACAACACAGCAACCTGCAATGTGGGTAAATAAGGTAATCCTGGTTGTGCAACCGGCATGTGTGGGGGCAGGGGAAACAACTGATGCTATGTTCTTTCCCCTGCTGATTGTCTGAAAAACCCCACTGTCTTGTCATGTTCGACTAACTCCTCTGCCTTGCTTGGCGTAGCTCCACTGCCACATAAGCACAGGACAATTTTATCCCACCTGTGTCTTTGCGCATGTTACTTTAGTTAGAGAAGTAGAAGCTGAAAGCCCAGAAATTTCAAGAAGCAAGAGCTGGTATTTAGGCTGGACAGAGCCATTTTCATAAAATTAAAAACTGAAATGAATGTCCATGATTGATTGAATTTCCCACTAGTGTGTGTAAGTATGACAGAGGCCATTATTTCATTTTTATGAGACTGTAAGTATAAGTTTAGAGTTTTTATGATGAGACTTAATTATAACTTTGGCTAGTGGGCAGTATAGGAATGTAATAAAATAAACAAATTATGTTAATTTTTTAATAAGAGAATTATTTATTTATTTTTAAACAATCCGATTTAAAAATCCATGTTTTAAAAATGTTTTTTAAACAGCCTGACTATGAGAGAACTAAAACATGGTTTGAGATTCTCCTGTGTAACTACTCTTGTATGAGTATTTGAAGTACTGGGTAGGAAATATGGAGAATGGCCTGTACCTTGAATTCTGGTCTCTGCCACATGTATCGCCACCCCCAGTCCCCACAGCTGCATGCATGGCACTAGGTGTGTGTTGCGTGCTTTGCCATGCCTCCCTCTCCTTTTGGCAATCCCAGGCAGGCAGCAAAGCCAGGAGATTTCTCGAGCCCCTGGTGGGCTGCATTCCACTTGGCAGGTCACAAGTTGTACAGGCCTTTGCAAATTCATAAGCAAGGCTGCAAGCTTTATGGAGTCATTCAGAACAAGACAGTTTCCTGAAGAGCATGGGAGAGAATGGTCTAAGGGTGAGGCAAAGCAGAAGGGGCGGGGAGGAGAGAGGATGAGAAAGCAGGCTCTGTCATGTGCTTTGCCCTTCATCTTACTTCCAGGGAGTGGCAAGGAACCAATGACTCAATGAAAGATGTAGGTGAGCTCTCCTGGCCAAGGTCCAATGTCTGTCTCTCGGAGCCCCTCCAGGCTGGGGGTCAATGTTTTGCAAGAAGGATCATAAGCATAGTAATTCTTTGATGATGCAAAAGGCCCAGAGATCAAAGTCCCTGCAGCATATGCTATTTTTCTTTCTCTTCATACTTCTTTGTCTTCTTCATCGCTGTGTTTGTTTCTTTTATACATTTATATCTGGTCCTTTTATTATTTATTTAAAATATTTATATGCCACTTCTTCCTTCAAAACCCCTGAAGTGGTTTAGCAAAAAGTTTATAAAACAATAAAACACAGCAGTGTTACAAGGTACAAGTCACTGTATTATTCCCAGGGGAGCTTACAAAAAAATTAAAAGAAAAATGCAATCAGAGACATACCACATCTTGTGGCAGGGAATTCTGTAAGCTAACAAGGTGCTCTGTGAAGAAGGACTTTCTTTTGTCAGTTGTGAATCTCCTGCTAATTGGCTTCGTGGGATGACCCTGCGAGTTAGTTGTTGTTGTTCAGTCGTTCAGTCGTGTCCGACTCTTCGTGACCCCATGGACCATAGCACGCCAGGCCTTCCTGTCCTGCGCTCTCTCCCGGAGCGTGCTCAAGTTCATATTCATTGCATCGGTGATGCTATCTAGCCATCTCATCCTCTGCCGTCCCCTTCTCCTTTTGCCTTCAGTCTTTCCCAGCATCAGGTTAAAAGCCTGGAAAGATAGAAAGGTCTTCACCTGCCACCAAGAAGACATCAGAGTGGACACCAGGCAAGCCTGCCCAGGGAGAGCACTCCATGTCACCACCAAAAAGACCCTCTCCCCAGCTGCTAGATCAGCCTTCCCCAATCTGGTGCCCTCTAAATGTGCTGGACTACAACCCCCTCCCACCCCCAGCCAGTACAGCTAATGGCCATACTGATGGGGGAAGATGGGAGTCGTAGTCCAATGTATCTGGAGGGCGCCAGGCTGGGGAAGGCTGCACCAGATGATGGGGGTGCCTGGAGGTGAACCTCTAAAGGTGGTCTTTATATGGGCAGACTCATGCTGTGTTTATATAATCCTTTGTGGATTTCATTCCTTTGCTCAGTCTTCCCCCCACTGAACATGATGGCCACTCTAAGGCTTGGTTAACTTCAAACTGAAGTCCATTTTATCATCTTGTTCTTGCTAAATTCTTGTAATCTCCCAGTGGGAAATTGCCTCTAAAGACTGTGTTGCTACTCCTGTACTCAAGGCTGTATGCTTTTTTTTGCTGCAGTTTGGTGCTGAGGCTAGGCATCTCCTCCTCAAAGGTGCCGCCATTTGTGCTGCATGAAAATAATTTGACTAGTGAGTTTCTTTTAAATAGCAGTGGAAGAAATCTTTGATTCCATGCAAGGAAGGTCCTTGATCTGAAGGGCTTGTAGTCTGAAAAAAGAAAGATAATGGAAAGGAGAGTGGGGAGAAAGGCTGTTACACAATGGTACCTAATGCTGTGCTGCTACATAAAATTTCATGGTTGGCATATAAATTGCCTATGACCTGGTATCTGCTAGTCCATCAGCTAGTGCTGACAAGCCCATAAGCTGCTCTGGCTTTAGCTAGCAGTTGCGGATACAACATGCCTGCTCTTCTTTCCTGCCTCCTCTGGATGTGTAAGCAGTAAAGAATTAAGCGATGGGTATCCTAATAGCAGCACATAGCTGCTCTCTGGCATATGGCTACTCTGGTACTCTAGTATTATGGAATCGAGTGTCTGATTTTGAAATAATTGGTTGTAAAGACAGCAAGGTGAGCTCTGTCAATCTGGGTCCTGCTTAAGTAGCAAATGGGCTCTATTTTCTGAGGCCAGCTGAATGCCTGGACAAGAAAGTGGCAGGGCATTAGGTCCCCTGAAGCGTTTGCAAACAGTCCATTCCCAGGCATGCAAAATCTGCAGCGTCTTTCTCTTTCTGAGCTGGCCCTGGTAGAGGTAGTAGGCGTCCAGCACTCCCCAGAAGAGACCCCTTTAGGGTGTCAGCAGGACACTGTCCTGGCTCCGGTGAGCCTGCTTTTCTGGGCATGGTGGAATGTAGGGGAAAGGTCCTTTCCACTACTGTGGAAATGTAGGCCAGAGGGCGTGGCGCACCTCCAGCTCTGGGCCTGGAGCATGTGACTGAGTTACAAAGCAGCACATGTCTGAACTCAGCCATGGAGGCTCTTTTAGATGGTTTTACCTGGACATGTGAGATTCTTCTCTTGGGACCAGGCTTCGGAGCCTTTGGGGTGATCTTCTGTGCTGCTTTGTGTCTTGTTGAAGCAAGGTAAGAATAAGTTCAAGTTCCAGAGTTTCTCTTACTTAGCATGGCTTAGAATTCAAATGCTTAGAAATCCATGCTTGGAAAAGGCAGAGCATGATGAAATGCCAGATGAGTTAAGATGAATAATTTGCCCTTTCTGACCTCAGAGAATGTAAGGCCATCTTTTATTGCACCAAAATTCCATGAATGTAGGACTATGCACAAAAAGCTGAAGTTGCACCAGCCAGAGACTGTTCAATGTTATTTTGTGCAACAAGTGTACAAAGCAACACTGAGTATTCAAGTTGCCTCAGGGGCAACCAAAAACTGCACCGGGGAGACCTTCTGACAACATAGAAAGGCCCTCAGCTGCAGCAAAGCTGTAGTGATTTGCCGTGATAAAAGATGTCACAGTGGAGTTTCACTTAACCAGCAGCAGAATGGCATGTAGCCTGTCCAAATGAAAGATTGTCCAAAGGTCTCTAAGCACCTGTCACTCAAGTGATCAATCATCTTGACACACGTGAAATCATTCTTACTTGCCTGCCTTTTGTTGTTAAAGCAATAGGAGAATTTATGTCCTTTCCTTATAGTGAGGCATGCCATGTGTCCCAGCACAGTGTGGTGTAGTGGTTGGAGTGGGGCTGCGGAATTCCGGGCTCTAGTCCCCACTCAGCCATGAAGCTCACTGGGTGACTTTGGCCAGTCACTGACTTTCAACCTAACCTACCTCACAGGGTTGTTGTGGGCATAAAATGGAGAGGAGGACGACCATGGACACCAGGGGACCCCAACCTTTTTAGGCCTGTGGGCACATTTGGGAATTTGAGAAACTGCTGTGGGCACCACCAGAAAATGGCTCCCATGGAGGATGTGGCAAGTCAAGTAATGGCTGTACTGGTGACCTGGTTAGACAAAAGTGAGCTAGAGGCTAGGAGAGAGGGGGAAAGAGCAAGGCAAAGGGGCAGAGGGGAGAGAGGGAGCAAGGCTGGAGGATAGAAAGGGAGAGAAATAGTGAGGAAAGGCATTGTGGGGAGAGAAATAGCGAGCTAGAGACTGGGAGTGGGGGGAGAGAGTGAGCAAAGGGGGGTCTGCGTGGGCGGAAGATTGGGTGGGGAGCTCTTTCCTTCCTTGCCTTCCCACCAGCAGCTGATCTGTAGCAGGTGCAGGAACAGGAAGGAGAACCTGCTGCCCTGACATTTTTCAAGGTTTGTATTTGAAATATATTGTTTTGAAGGGGGCAGGGAGTGGAGAATTTTGTGGGCGCTGTTGGAAGCCCCCAGAGGTGCCATGGATGGGGATCCCTTGTACGCTGCCTTGGGTTCTTTACAAGGGGCAGAAAAGCGGAATATAAATGAAACACGCAAATCATGTAATGGGGGACTTGTATTGTGCTACCTTCTCAGAGATGGCTTCAGCGTGGGAAGACAAAAGATATCCTACGTCCAATCTGAAGGACCCCTTCTGACATGTTACAGTCCCTTGGAGATAACTTTCATTCATAACTTTGAAGTATTTCTTATGGGGCTGGTTTTCATGGGGGGCAGGTTTCCCCATTAGGTTTTTGAACTGGTATTAGAAGGAATGATGGCCAAAATGGATAAACATGAACTGAATTACAGGGAATAGCAAGGCAAGGTTGGAAGCTGCATCTGTGCAGGGAAATGCATCACAGCAAATATGGACTGTCTTAGCTAAGGTTGGAGCCGCATCCAGTATTTAAGGAGAAGCCGTTCTGCACAGGTGATTGACACAAAGCAGCAAGCCATTGAACAGCCGCCCTGCTTAGTTGATAGAAGCCACATTGCATTTGGGATTGTGGGAGGTATTTTGCTCTAGGAATTGCTCTAAGATTCTGTGGCTAGTACAAGTTCTGTGCCCTAGTTAAATGTCAGTATATGCTAGGTCCTGCGATCACACTGTTTAGACCAGGGGTGAGAAACATATGGCCCTCCCCTCAGCCCCAGCTGGCATAGCCCATATTGAGGGATAATGGGAGTCGCAGCTCATCAGGGGTAGTTTTATGGTACAAGCAAAGAACACAAAGGATATTATGTCTCTGGGCATGCTCAAGCTGGGGTCAAATAAATGATGTCTGTGCTGATCATGTGTGACCTTTTGGGTAGGTTATTTGTCCTTTGTGTCTAGCCATTTTGTGATTGACAGTCTGTAAAACTGCCAAATGTGCCCACGGGCCCCCAAAGTTTACCTACCTCTGCTCATACTCTGCTATCTGGAACTTTCTTGTCTTGGCTGCCCACACACTTCTTGCTTGAACAATCTCCTGGAACAACATAGTTATCGGAGCTAAGGTGATGTCCAACACTAATGTCCAAAAGCCATAATGGCTGAGCTTCTCAGTAACAATATGTATCACTTCATAAATGACGGATAGGCAAGAGAGATGTTTGCTTTACGAGGTTCATCTAGTCCTATAAATTCAAGGATGGAAAGAATCCTGGTGCTTCTCCTAGATACCTAAACAATTTGAAATATTTTTTCTCATCCCTGCATAACTCCAGAAATCTCTCTTCTAGGTTATTCCTGCCGACACCTCAGCATCTCCTCCCCTGTTAAATGTAAGTATAAATACTTGGGTCTGGTGGGGGCTGGTTGAGGCAATTGAAATTCTGCCCTGATTGAAAGAAATTAGGCAAAGGCAGAAAACTTGCTGGGGGTTTTGCAGGGTGATATTTATCTGTTTTCTACATTTTTTGGAATTCACAGTTATAATAAAAATAATGGAAAGAGGACTGCAGCACAACACCTGGGGGACAATAAATGTGTAAAAGATAGTAGAACCTTGTGTAGGAGGAACTGTCCATCTGATGTGTCACGTTACAAAGGACATCTTTCATCTGGCATGTTCCTTTTTGTCCTCTAAATGTTGTGGGCTTGGGGGGGTTCTTCCGGTAGCAAAGTATGACTATATGGTGGCACTTGCAAAACCTAGGATAGAAAGTGGGACAACTGCAAAATGAAAAAAAATGTTTCACAATCTGGGATGGCTGAAAGGTGTGGGAGTGAGCAGCACATGCACACAGTGAACCAAGTATCTTCATGGTGAACCCCGTCCAGGGCTTTCTCCAGTTCTAAGTCTGAGCTGCCCACTTCTCTCCTCTTCTTCTCAGAGAACTGTGCTCCTCCTCCAAGATAAAAACTAAGCTTTGAGTCCCTACAAATGCTGGATTAGGCACTGCAGAAAACATCCAGCCGAACATGAATGGCTGTGCACAACCCAAGCTCCAGGCATGGTTTTGAGCTTGACTCCTAAATGCAGTCTGGGGAAATTTATTTAAAATATTTCTTGGTCACCTTTCAGGGCAGAAGCTCACCCAAGGCAGCTTTCAGCAATACAATACATAAAAACAGTTAAAATATTCAAAGCAATAAAAACAACAATAAAAGCCAACAATAAAATCATCAACAATAACGGCAGCAACAGCAACAACAGCAGTCATATCAAGAGAAGGCCAGGGTAAAATAATACATTTTTAAGGCCTTCTTAAATGCCTGCAGTGATGGAGCATGGCAGACCTCCGATGGCAACTTGTTCCAAAGGTGTGGGGCCACTGCAGAGAAGGCCCTCTCACATGTCGTCAGCCACCTGACTACTCTCATAGGTGGGCAAATGAGAAGGGCCTCTCTTTCTGATCTTAAACCAGGGCAGGCTGATATGGGTGAAGGCAGTCCTTCAAGTAACTTGGTCCCAAACCATTTAAGGCTTTAAAGTTCAATACCAGCACTTCAAATTGGACTCAGAAACACACCAGTAATCAGTGCAGCTGGCACAGTATAGGCATTATGTGATTGAATCGCCTCGCCCCCACCAATACTAGGACGGCTGCATTCTGCATGAGCTGGAGTTTCTGGACCATCTTCAAAGGCAGCCCCACACATAGCGCATTACAGTAGTCCAGCCTGGACGTCACTAGTGCGTGGATAACTGAGGCAAGGTCTGATTCACCAGATAGGGCCGCAGCTGGCATACCAGCCTAAGGTGGTAAAAAGCACTCCTGGACACTGCAGCTACCTGGGCTTCCCCAGTTAGCTTAGAGTCCAGGTGGACTCCAGGCGTGCCCCATCCGAAGTAGTTCCCACAGTACCTCCATCTTGTCTGGATTAAGTTTCAGCTTGTTCACCCTCATCCATCCCAAAGCAGCCTCCAGACATTGGTTCAAGAGTTCCACAGCCTCCCTGGGATGTGCAGATGGAATCAAGAGGTAGAGCTGAGTATCAGCCACATACAGATGACATTTCAGCCCAAACCTCCTGACGACGTCCCCCAGCAGTTTCATGTAGATGTTAAAAAGCATGGGGGGAAGAATGGAGGCTTGCGGCACCGCACAGGCTAATGGCCAGGGGGTGGAACAGAAGTCCCGAGACACCACCTTCTGAGACCGCCCCTCCAGGAAGGACTGGAACCACTTTAAAACTGTGCCTCCCAAGCCCAATCCAGATAAACGATCCAGAAGGATGTTGTTGTTGTTCAGTCGTTCAGTCGTGTCCGACTCTTCGTGACCCCATGGACCATAGCACGCCAGGCCTTCCTGTCCTGCGCTCTCTCCCGGAGCGTGCTCAAGTTCATATTCATTGCATCGGTGATTCTATCTAGCCATCTCATCCTCTGCCGTCCCCTTCTCCTTTTGCCTTCAGTCTTTCCCAGCATCAGGGTCTTTTCCAGGGAGTTTTCTCTTCGCATTAGGTGGCCAAAATATTGGAGCTTCAGCTTCATTATCTGTCCTTCCAATGAGCACTCAGGGTTGATTTCCTTTAGGATGGACTGATTTGACCTCCTTGCAGTCCAGGGGACTCGTAAGAGTCTTCTCCAGCACCACAGTTCGAAAGCATCAATTCTTCGGCGCTCAGCCTTCCTTATAGTCCAGCTCTCACAGCCATACATTACTACTGGGAAAACCATAGCTTTGATTAGACGGACCTTTGTCGGCAAGGTGATGTCTCTGCTTCTTACTATGCTGTCTAGGTTGGCCATAGCTTTCCTCCCAAGGAGCAAGCGTCTTTTAATTTCATGGCTACAGTCACCATCTGCGGTGATTTTGGAGCCCAAGAAAGTAAAATCTGTCACTGCTTCCATTTCTTCCCCTTCTATATGCCAGGAAGTGATAGGGCCAGATGACATGATCTTAGTTTTTTTAATGTTGAGTTTCAAACCAGCTTTTGCACTCTCCTCTTTCACCCTCAACAAGAGGCTCTTGAGATCCTCTTCGCTTTCTGCCATTAGGGTGGTATCGTCTGCATATCGGAGGTTGTTGATAATTCTCCCGGCAATCTTAATTCCGACCTGTGATTCATCCAACCCGGCATTTCTCATGATGTACTCTGCATATAAGTTAAATAAGCAGGGTGACAATATGCAGCCTTGTCGTACTCCTTTCCCAATTTTGAACCAATCGGTTGTTCCATGTCTGGTTCTTACTGTTGCTTCTTGACCCTTGTACAGGTTTCTCAGGAGACAGGTAAGGTGGTCTGGTACTCCCATCACTTTCAGAATTTGCCACAGTTTGTTGTGATCCACACAATCAAAGGCTTTAGCGTAGTCAATGAAGCAGAAATAGACGTTTTTCTGGAATTCTCTTGCTTTCTCCATGATGCAGCGAATGTTGGCGATTTGATCTCTAGTTCCTCTGCCTCTTCGAAACCCAGCTTGTACTTCCGGTAGTTCTCGGTTCGCATACTGCTGAAGCCTAGCTTGTAGGATTTTGAGCATCACCTTGCTGGCATGTGAAATGAGCGCAATGGTGCGGTAGTTTGAACACTCTTTGGCGTTGCCCTTCTTTGGAATTGGAATGTAAACTGACCTTTTCCAGTCTTGTGGCCACTGTTGAGTGTTCCAGATTTGTTGGCATATTGAATGCAGCACTTTAACAGCATCATCTTTTAGGATTTTAAATAGCTCGGCTGGAATACTGTCATCTCCGCTAGCTTTGTTGTTACTAATGCTTCCTAAGGCCCACTTGACTTCACTCTCTAGGATGTCCGGCTCAAGTTCAGTGACCGCACTATCATGGCTATCAGGGACATTCAGATCTTTCCTGTATAGTTCTTCTGTGTATTCTTGCCACCTCTTCTTAATCTCATCTGCTTCTGTTAGGTCCCTGCCTTCTTTGTCCTTTATCATGCCCGTCATTGCACAAAACGTTCCCTTGAGATCTCCAATTTTCTTGAAGAGATCTCTAGTCTTTCCCATTCTGTTGTTTTCCTCGATTTCTTTGCATTGTTCATTTAAGAAGGCCTTCTTGTCTCTCCTTGCTATTCTCTGGAACTCTGCATTCAGTTGGGTATATCTTCCCCTTTCTCCCTTGCTTTTCGCTTCCCTTCTTTCGTGAGCTACTTGTAAAGCCTCATCAGACAGCCACTTGGCTTTCTTGCATTTCTTTTTCTTTGGGACGGATTTTGTTGCTGCCTCCTGAACAATGTTACGGACCTCCGTCCATAGTTCCTCAGGCACTCTGTCTATCAGGTCTAATGCCTGAAATCTATTCCTCACCTCCACTGTATATTCATCAGGGATATGATTTAGGTCATACCTGAACGGTTTAGTGGTTTTCCCGACGTTCTTCAATTTAAGCCGAAATTTTGCAAGAAGCAGCTCATGATCTGAGCCACAGTCAGCTCCAGGTCTTGTTTTTACTGACTGTATGGAGCTTCTCCATCTTTGGCTGCAAAGGACATAATCAATCTGATTTCGATATTGACCATCTGGTGATGTCCATGTGTAGAGTCGCCTCTTGTGCTGTTGGAAAAGAGTGTTTGCTATGATCAGCATGTTCTCTTGGCAAAACTCTATTAGCTTTTGTCCTGCTTCATTTTGTACACCAAGGCCATGCCTGCCTGTTATCCCGGTGATTTCTTGACTTCCTACTTTAGCATTCCAATCCCCTATGATGAAGAGGACATCTTTTTTTGGTGTTAGTTCTAGAAGGTGTTGTAGGTCTTCATAGAACCGATCAACCTCAGCTTCTTCGGCCTCAGTGGTTGGGGCATAGACTTGAATTACTGTGATGTTGAATGGTTTGCCTTGGATTCGTACTGAGATCATTCTATCATTTTTAAGATTGTACCCCAGTACTGCTTTTCCCACCCTTTTGTTGACTATGAGTGCTACTCCATTTCTTCTAAGGGATTCTTGGCCACAATAGTAGATATGATGGTCACCTGAATTAAATTCGCCCATGCCTGTCCATTTTAGTTCGCTGATTCCCAAGGTGTCGATGTTCAATCTTGCCATCTCATGTTTGACCACCTCCAGCTTACCTTGATTCATTGATCTGACATTCCAGGTTCCTAAACAATTTTGTTCTTTACAGCATCGGATTTTCTTTTCACCGCCAGACACATCCACAGCTGAGTGTCCTTTCGGGTTTGGCCCAGCCGCTTCACTCTTTCTGGCGCTACTTGGAAATACCCTCTGCTCTTCCCCAGTAGCATATTGGACACCTTCCGACCTGAGGGGCTCATCTTCCGGCGTCATATCTTTTAGCCTTGTGATACGTTCCATGGGGTTTTCTTGGCAAGAATACTGGAGTGGGTTGCCATTTCCTTCTCCAGTGGACCACATTTTGTCAGAACTCTCCGCCATGACCTGTCCGTCTTGGGTGGCCCTGCACGGCATAGCTTATGGCTTCACTGAGTTACGCAAGCCCCTTCGCCACAACAAGGCAGTGATCCATGAAGGGGCCAGAAGGATACCATGGTCAATGGTATGGAAAACCACTGAGAGGTCCAGAAGTACCAACAGGGCTGTACACCCCCTACCCATTTCCTGGCGTCAGTCATCAACCAGGATGACCAAGGCTGTTCCCTTCCCATAACCAGGCCTGAAACCTGATTGGAATGGATCTATGTAATCAGTTTTATCCAAAACGGCTTGGAGTTGTGAGGCTACCACACGCTCCAGCACTTTGCCCAAGAATGGCAAATTTGACACAGGGCGGTAATTATCTGGAACCATAGGATCTAAATTTGGCTTCTTCAGCAAGGACCTCACTACAGCTTCTTTCAAAGCGGCAGGGATCTCACCGTCCCTCACGGAGGCATTTGCTACCTCAGAAGTCCAGATATCCAGCCCAGCTCTGGCAGATTTCACAAGCCAGGATGGGCAAGGATCTAAAGGGCAAGTAGTAGGCCTCAGGCGTCCAGGCAGTTTGTCCACATCCTCAGGGTGCGCAAGCCAAAAGGTAGCCATAACATGACTAGATGGTGCACCAGCCCCGTCCATATCAGACTCTGTCAAAACAGTGCCATCCAAGTTGGCATGAATACGACCTATTTTATCTGTGAAGCGTCTGGCAAATTGTTCACAGCGGGCCTTTGGGGGTTCGGGTTCTTGTATTCCAAGGCCTACACCCAAGAGGCCCTTAACCACACAAAAGAGTGCCACTGGACAACACTGAGCAGATGCAATGGTGGCGGAGAAGTAGGATTTCTTTACCGCCACAGAATAATGTGGCAAGTGCGTTCTTACCTGTGTTCAATCGTATTTGTTCCAAATCTTCCTCCATTTGCACTCTAATCATCGACACAGTCGTTTAATTGCCCTCATCTCCTCAGAATACCAAGGAGTTGACATGGTTCCACAACTAGGTCGAGGACGTTTGGGCACAGTCATATCGATAGCCCGGGTCATCTCCTCATTCCAAGCGGTGACTGGGACCTCGGCAGGACTACCGGCTAAGCCTGCAGGAAAATCCCCAAGAGACCTCCAAAATCTATCTGGATTCATCAGTCTCCAGGGTCGGACCATCAGATTTGGTCCCCTACCCCTGCCGAGGTTACAGGTGGCCTGAAGGTCAAAACTGATCAGATAATAATCTGTCCATGCCAAAGGAGTCACTACTGGCTCCCTCACCCGCAGATCATTTTTCCCCAAACCTGAATGCATCCTGAAGTATCCTGACTGCATCTCTTGTCTTTCTCCCCAGCTAGAACCCATGTTAACTATGACATCAAAGGAGATGTTGCAGTTGTGCGTTTTAACTCTCCAAATTCCAAGGTAGGCTTTCCCACTGGTTTCCTGTGGTTGCATGTGGTTTAAGCTGGGACTTAGCAGGGATGGAGCAGTGGTCCCAGAGCTCAATGAAGAGAAGATGCCAAAGGAGATTTTTGTGTAGAGAAGTTGAAAGGGGTGTGAGGCTGTCTTGGAGCTATTAAAGAGGGAAGGGGTTTGTCCGACAAAATGGGAGTTGTGATATCCCAGCACATGGGAGCATTCCCTCAAAGAAAACGAGAGGACACGGTATCTGCTTCTGAGTTATAAAATGCTTCCTACATGCCAACTGCTTCTTGTTCTCTATTTACCCCACTGCTGTGGGGTAGGCCTTGATTAATCCGATTGAACAGATGCTCCAAGCTCCCTGGCTCAGATGAGATTCCAATCCAGGTCTTTGAAGTCCAAATCCAGGCATTTATCACTGGCCTTCACCGACAGAAATTACTGTTTTGTGGGTGACGCAGTGCATGCCTTGCATCTGTTTCCCTTGCATGGAAAGGGGTGCTAGAGGTCTTTGCAGAATTTCTCAGATACGGGTGCCTGCCTGCAAAGCTAGTAGGGAACAGAAATGTCAGAGGAGTGCAGGTTATCAAGAGCCATTTGTGGCTAGTTTTTTTTTCCCCCAAGAGGTTAGTTTGCTTCATGATGTTCTTCTGGTCAGTAAGCTGTTCAGATGTGCGTATCAGACATCCATTGAACATTTTATGGGTGAGGGGCTTTTTATAGCTATTAACTCAGCCATTTCTAAAACATGACCAGACCTAACAGCTGATGTAAAATGTCTCCCTCCATTCCGGTCGCTGTGGATTTTATTGTCCCTGCCTCTGAAGTGCATGGCGGTGGCTGCTGTTTAAGAGTAACTTTACAAGCACCAAAACATGTGTGTGTAATGGTTGAGCATTGCCACCTTCCTGAGCATTAACCCCTCTAGTGGGAAGAGCAGTCAATGAGTGGTCTCTGTCTGGTGCTAAAGCTTTCCTGTTGTCTACCGTGGCTTTAACTAGTCTATTTGTTTGTTCCAGGTAAACACTCTGTCCAGGCAACTGCAAGCAGAATTCGCAGATATAATGAATGAAATATGGGCCAATGATGCTATCAATAGTGCGGTCCTAATCTCGGCCAAGCCTGGTTGCTTCATTGCTGGGGCAGACATCAAGTAAGTTCCACAGAGGAGAATCCTTACCGGGGCAGGGAAGAAACGGGCAGGTTCTTGTTGTGGTGGAGCATGTACCCTGTCCCTTTGGACAGGATTTTGCAGAGGCTGTCATGGTGGGTCTCTCTCCAAAAAGAATCACCAGCTTATCAGGCTTGACAGAGGGTACAGAGCCACCTGGGCCCACAACATGCCTTCAGGTGCTGGTTGCAGAAACCTTTGGGAGAGAAGAGATGGCTGCCCCCATCAGTCTCTGATATCACTAGCTCTGGGGTTGGCCCCCTGAGCACTTAGATCTGTACCCCTCTCTATTCATATTTCATATACTGGGGCTGAACATTTCCCCCAAAAGACTATTTGCCCTCTGGTTCCCTCCCTGGTCTAGCTGTGCAGCCCAGCGCATAGACAGCCGGGGGATCTGCGGAAAAGAGGCTTAGAGAGCAGATGGGTCCAGAGGACTCAGAGGTGCAGGCTGAGCTGGGGGGAGGGTGGCAGAGAATAGGGAGCGAGGAGGGCATGACCCTGCTGCCCTCTGTGGGAGAGTACTGGAATGGCTGAAGCCGCGGCTGATTAGAACGGCTGCCACCCCCGCTGTACTTGGCTGGGAGGCTCGTTTTGCAGAGTGCTGATTAAATGGAGGCGTGCACGAGGGCCAGAGCCTTTGCGCCTCTTTGTTGTACAATAAAGTGGCCTTTCTTCGCACTTTTACCTGCTAGTGACAGGCCGCCCTAGGGGAAATTTCTGTCTCCCATGTGAGATGTTAGGACCATGTAAGAACGAATGGCAGTTCTTCAGCAAATATCTCCTGGAAGTGCCTTGAAAGATCAGGCCAGGTGACAGTGTTTGGATGTGCCAGTGATTGGGTCAGTAGATCTGTGCCGTAGCAGAAGATACAGATGACACCCCTTTAAAAGAGGTGGTAATCAGGCCACTCCTGAAAAAGCCTAACCTGGGCCTGGTGGATGTTAACAACTACAGGCTGGTAGCCAACATCCCCTTCCTGGGCAAGATACTTGAGCAGGTGGTTGCAGGACAACTCCAGGCACTCTTGAATGAAACAGATTATCTAGATCCATTTCAGTTGGTCTTCAGGCCTGGTTTTGGAATGAAAGCTGCCTTGCTCACCCTGTGGGATAACCTTTGCAGGGGGAGGAACAGCGGGAGGGCATCCCTGTTGATTCTCCTGGACCTCTCAGCATCTTTCAATACCATCGACCATGGTTTCCGTCTGGATAGGTTGTCTGAGCTGGGAGTTGGAGGCAGTGCACTGCAGTGGTTCCACTCCTCCTTGGTTGGCCGATTCCAGAAGGTGCTGCTGGGAGATTATTGCTCTGTGCCTTGGCAATTGTGCCATGGGGTTCCACAGGTCTCTATTTTATTCCCTATGCTGTTCAACATCTACATGAAACGGCTGGGGGAAGTTATCTGGAGGTTTGGGCTGAGGTGCCATCAATATGTGGATGACACCCAGCTCTACCTCTCTTTTTCATCAAACCCAGGTGAGGCAGTGGCTGATTTGAATCAGTGCCTTGGCATGATAATGGACTGGATGAGGGCCAATAAACTGAGACTCAATCCAGACAAGATGGAGGTACTGCTAGTGTGTGATTCGTCTGCCAGCCTAGGTGATGTTCAGCCTGTTCTGGAGAGGATTGCACTCTAATCAGGTTCATAGTTTGGGGGTGCTCTAGGACCCGGAACTGTCACTTGAGGTACAGGTGGACTTGGTGGCATGGAGCACTTTTGTCAGCTTAGGCTGACATACCGACTACGCCCTTATCTGGGCAGAGAGAGCCTAGCTACAGTGATCCATACTTGGATAACCTCTCATCTGGATTACTGCAGTGTGTTATACATGGGGCTTCCTTTGAAGATGGTCTGGAAACTTCAGCAGGTCCAAAATAGGGCAGTGAGATTGTTAACATGGACTGGCCAATGACATCATATTATGTCAGTACTTTTCCAGCTGCACTGGCTGCCAGTCCATGTCTGGGCCTGAGTCAAAGTGCTGGTATTCACATTCAAAATCCTAAATGGCTTGGGGCCAGGTTATCTGAAGGATCACCTCCTCCCATATGTGCCTGCTCGGACCCTAAGATCATTTTCAGGGGTCCTTCTCTGGGAGTCCCTGCCAAAGGAAGTGAGGTGGGTGGCTACCAGGAAGAGGGACTTTTCTGCTGTGGCTCCTCAGCTGTGGAATGAGCTCCCTACAGAGGTTCACCTGGTGCATACGTTGTATTCCTTTCGGTGCCAGGTGAGGACCTTTTTATTTTCCTAGTATTTTAGCATTTTAGCTTCCTAGTGTTTTAGCTCTGTATTTTAAATCTCTGCATTGCTGCTAGGTTTTATTGTGGCTGTACTGTGATACTGTGGTTTTAAGCTTTCATATTTTATATTGTTTTATACTGCACCTTGTGGCTTTAATTTTTGTGAACTGCCCAGAGAGCTTTGGCTATTGGGTGGTATAGAAATTAAATAAATGAATGAATGAATGAATGAATGAATGGCAGAGTATATGATGGAGTGATGAGACAAGCTGCAACACACATTTACTCAACACGCATTGTGGCGTTCACAAAGTATTGTATGAAGTAGCACAGTGTGTCTTCAGAGGCAGTTCCATCAGTGTAGAACTTTTCCAGCTTTGAGGGGTAGAAATCCATGGTCACAAATATGTAGGGATGCTGCAGATATCTGCTGCCAACTCCAATGAAGCTGGGTTACCAAGAATCTGACCTGTAGAGTATGCAGTGGACCTACTCCCTTACCTGCACAGCGTCCAGATTTTGTGTGGGGCAGTTTTCCAGCTTTAAAAAAGGCTGCCATTAGCCTACTGTATGAAAGTTACTGCCGTAATTTGCATATTTTACGCCATTTGTGGCCCTAAAGCACTTACTTCTATGCAAATTGTGGCCATAAGTGCTTTACAGCTGCAATTCATGTAGAAACAAGCGCTTTATGGTTGCAAATGGTGTAAAATATGACTGTAGTTTTCCCACAATAGGCTAATGGCAGCCACCATTAGCATATCATGCCTTTTTTAAACACAGAAGACTGCCCCGCAGAATCAGTCAGACGCTCCAGGGCAATCCAGTTGTTAATTACATTTCTATACTGTCCAATAGCCAAAGCTCTCTGGGCAGTTGACAAAGAAGTTTTAAGCGGCCCGGATTCCCCATGGTGGACCACCCACAGAACAGACGTCGGGGGCTTTGCCCATCCCTACAAATCTGGCTTCTCTTTTCTTTTTCAACCTTCCTGTAGCATGATTGAGGACTGCAAGTCTAGCCAAGAAATCTCTCAACTTTCTCAGGAAGGGCAGAAGATGTTGGCGAACCTTGAGAAGTCCTCCAAGCCCATTGTTGCTGCCATCAGTGGTTCATGCGTTGGCGGAGGGCTAGAGGTATGGTGAAGGGCTTCCAAGAACTCAGGGCAATGGGGCACTTGCTAGGGTCAAGCCTGTAGAGGGCTTAGGAGGCTGGCCGGCCGGCCTCACTCCCGGGCTCAAGGCCCTAGCAAATCGGACGGTGGCAGCTGCATTCAGCATGTGAACAGGAAAATCCTAGGAACAGCCTAGGGTGGAATTGCTCTCAGGGAGTGCGGATCTCAGGGCAGAGACTCAGGTGGGTCCTGGCCCTTCTCTAAGCAAAAGGGTGTGGGAAAGATGAATTGTGTGCATAGTGGTGTGTTCTGATGCTGCTCTCCTCAGGTTGCCATCGCTTGCCAGTACAGAATAGCAACCAAGGACAAAAAGACAGTCCTGGGCTCGCCTGAGGTGCTGCTGGGGCTGCTGCCAGGGGCCGGCGGAACTCAAAGGCTGCCAAAGATGGTGAGTGGAGGAGGCTTTCTGTTGACCTCCAGCGAGCCTGGGGAACGGAGGGATTCTGCCTTTCCCATGTCCCTGTTTCTGGTGTGTGAAACCTTTTCCTGTGTCTCAGGTGGGGCTTCCTGCTGCCTTTGACATGATGCTGACTGGAAGAAATATTCGTGCTGACAGAGCAAAGAAGATGGGGCTGGTGGACCAGCTGGTCGACCCACTAGGTTAGGCTGAGGCCCTCCACACACCCACATCTGCTCACAGAAGAGCATCTTGCCTTGGCCGTTCCCCTTCTCTGCACAGCCGTGTCTTGGCAGGGTTTGCGGTGCTCTTGTTCCCAGTGATACTGGCCCTCCATTTCAGGGCTGGTCGAGTGGCCGGCCTGCCATGGTCATCCCCAGCAGTCCCGAGCATTCACACAGCCAACAGGGCTGTGGGTGCCCATCCCTGTAATTCCAGAGAAACAGTTTGTTTCCACTTGTGGTGGGTCAGTTGGTCAGTGAGGAAAGTGGCACCTCTGTTTGTGTTTGTATGAAATCAATATGAATAGCATGAGGAGTCCTTGGTGGGGGAATTAACCCAATGACAGGCTTTCACATGACCAGGTGGAGCTGAAAATACAGTGCAACACATTGAACAGTAAAAAACAAAAAAACTATTCCACCCAAAGCAACCAAAAATAACATTCCCTGTAAATACAACAGAGGCCATTAAACCCACAGCATCTGCATGTCGCCAGTCCGGCTGACACGTTTGCGGTTATAAGGAGCTAAGCATGGGTGGCCCTCCACAAAGGAGTGAGCTGGGGATTGCATGCCTAGTGCCTTGCCTTTCCCACCAAGCAGCAGCCAGCCCAGGACCTGGGAGTGCAGATTGGGAAGAGTGGGGGCAGGCGATGTGGGGTGGGAGGCTAGTCCAGAATGTGTGGACGGAGGGGTGCCAAGGAGCAAAGTGGAATGGGGGGGACAAAAAGGCACCCCTTTGCCCCAAATGGCTGTCACCGCCATCCATCCATGGAATTGCACAGTAAAGCCCAGGTCCCTGCCTGCAGGCTCACAGCTGAAATAAGGCCCCGAGGCAAGGAGGGTAGGGCCTTGGGGGTAAGACGGAATGGAAGTCTCAGATGGTTGTTCATGGTCTTGGGGTTTTCCTTCCTGGAGTATAACTCTTCCGTTAGGAAATCAGCACGTTGTCAAAGAATACAGACCCCTTGGGTGCACTTCATGTCTTGGCATGTGCAGGTCCAGGTATCAAAAGCCCCGAGGAGCGGACGCTGGAATACCTGGAAGAGGTGGCCATCACTTTTGCCAGAGGACTAGCCAGCAAGTCGATTTCTCGAAAGAAGGCCAAGGGGCTGATTCAGAGTGAGTGGGAGCAGTGCTGGCGGGTGAGCTTGCCTTGCTTTGGACTGTGGGCAAGGTGCCTTGGCGTGGTCCTCCCTGGGGCTCACCACTGTGCTGTAGCCAGGGGTGGCTTTGTCGTTTTGTCCAGTGACTCTGCGTTGTCTTGCAGAGGTGATGGATTATGCCATGGCGATTCCCTTTGTCCGGCAACAAGTCTACAAAACGGTGGAGGGAAAAGTTCAGAAGCAAACAAAAGGACTCTACCCAGCTCCCGTGAACATCATTGCGGTAATGTCAGTTTCCTCAGAGGTCATCCACACGTGGCAAGGGCAGATGGGGAGTGTGCGTGTGTGTGCGCATGCGATGGGAGGAAGGGTTAGTTTTCAGCCTTGAATACCCTTAGGCTGGGCTGTGTGGCGTCTCTGGTCCTGCTTTTCAGCAGGGTTTGGACAAAAGGACCTTGGACCGAACTCACTTTGATTCTATGAGGAAACTATTCTTGTTTCTGTTGATACCAGGCTGAGCTTGTCGAATATATTCATTCTGATTCCTGTAGCAGTTCAGAGGTTTGCCCAGTTAGGCAGGAATCCATCCTCCCTGCTGCCTGCTAGCCCTACAGACATGGTCTCACCTTCTGAAACTAATCCTCACCTTCATGAATTTCAGGCAGGAAGTTGTCAGCGTGAGGGGAGGACATAGGCTCCATCCTCATCAGCACCTGCTGAAGGGGAAGGTGTGCTGGCAGGTTTATGCCTTGTAGAGCACACCTGGGTTAGCTATCTGCATGCTTTCTGCATGCTTATCTGTTGCCAAACTCCTCTATTTTATTATTTATATCCAGTCCCGCAAAAAAAAAATTCCAAGGCAGATTATGCCCATATAAAACACAAGACAATAACATCTCAAGCCAGCAGATAAAAATAGTGGTATAAAAACAAATCATTCGGAGATTAAAATGAGAATGCGATCAGGCTGGTTCTCTGAGATCTTGGGAGTGGACGAGGCCTAGCTGCTGCAAGAACTAAGTTTTATGCACGACATGAATGGCAACTGAGAGACAGTTGCTTGAACCATCATCTGGCGTATGGCACAATATGGCTTAAGTGCTACTGAGCTATTAAACCCCTACTCTACCTCTTTTCTACAGCCATGAGAGCTAGCAACTTGCTGCTCTTAAAGAGTGAAAGCTGCCCTTGAGTCTTTACCAATACATTGGTTACTGCTCTGGAAGCCAAATTCTTTACAGTTTGCGGGGCGGGGGGGACATAGTTCTTCAATAGGCAAGCATCCCAAAGCTGAAGGGAATCGATCCCCTGTAAACAGAGGCATCAAAACATTCTGGTTTTAGGAAGGTAGGCTGGCTAGAAAAGGATTCCAGAAGCAGCTTCTGCAGGGCTTCCACATCGCATTGGGATCAAGGCCTTCATTTGTATAGTGCAAAGTTTAACCTGAAAGCCCTTGTTGGCTTCCTGGATACCTACAGAGCTTGCAAAAAATGGCTGCTGTTCGGTCTTAGGCATCCTTCCACAGCCCTCCAGATTTGTGGGACTGCAACTCCCATCATTCCCAGCCAGCATGGCCAATGTGAGTGATGGGAGTTGCAGTCCAACATATCTGGAGGGCACCAAGTTAGAGAAGGTTGGTCTAAAGGGGTTTCTCGTATGAGGAGGCTGTCCCTGTGATCTCTCTTGTCCCTTCAAGTAACACAGGTTATGTTGATCTTTGCTTTGGAACGTGAACACAAAGCAACTCCCAAGCACAAGCTGGCACAAGGTGCTTCCTTGGGGTGGTGCATTTCCTCGGGCCAAAAGCAAGGCCATCGTACTGAAGCTTTTCCAAGGTAATGGCCTGGAAGGTTGGCATCTGCCTTGTGCACTCTCCAGGGCAATGCAGATAACCTGGATACGCTGCACTACATGGTCAGCGCAAGTGCAGGTACAGGTCCCCAAGAGTCCCTGTCTACTCTGTGACAGGGCCTGTGGATCCTGCGAAGATACCCCTGGACTGGGTCTCGGGTTCTCCTGGCCAGAAGGGCAGGCAGGCCACCCTCTGACACCTGGAAGTGCAGGCAGGCTGGGTAAAATGTCCTCTGGTGTATTTTATACCTTTTTAGTTTGTATTAGTTATTGTAAACCACGCTGGAAGTGTTGAACTGAAAGCTGGTAGAGCAATATATGGAAGAAACACGGTTCTTGTGCCTCTTTGACTTAGGTTGTAAAGACTGGCCTGGAACAAGGCAATGAAGCTGGCTACCTTCTTGAATCCCAGGTAAAGGAGCTTTGGTCTTGTGCTTTAATGTTCAAGTTACTTGAATTTACTTCAAGTTACTTCACCCATATCAGCCTGCCCACACTTCAAGATCAGAAAGAGAGGCCCTTCTCTTTTGCCCACCCGTGAGAGCAGTCAGATGGGTGATCACCCATGAAAGGGCCTTGTCTGCAGTGGCCCCACACCTTTGGAACAAGCTGCCATCCGAGGTCCGCCATGCTCCGTCATTGCTGACTTTTAAGAAGGCCTTGAAAACGTATTATTTTACCCTGGTCGTTTTTTGATATGACTGCTGTTGTTGCTGATTTTATTGTTGGTCTTTAGTGTTGTTTTTATGTTTTTATCACTATTAATATTTTAACTGTTTTTATGTATTTTATTGTTGTAAGCCTCCTTGGGAGGGCTTCTGCCCTGAAAGGCGGCCAAGAAATATGTTACACAAATAATATATAGATACGCTTTGCTTTGACATGCAAACCTTTGGGCTTCTCCAAGAATGTGACTTTCCAGATAAGGCCTCCCTGTGCTTGGAAATGAACCCAGACCATGAGGCAGGATGTGTGCTGCCCCTGGCATCTGCTGCGTTGCCGTTTGCGGCAGCTGCCCATCCCTGGTGGCTCGGCAGGAAGGGCATGTCTTTGGCCTTGGCACTCCTCTGTGCTGCTTGCAGCAGCTGCCGGCGCCCTAACCCTTCCCTTAAGATTCTGGATTGCACAAAGGAGGGGATGGCATCAGGAGGTGGGCTGGAGCCCCCCCCCCCCCCGAATTTGAGCAATGCTGCTCTTGGTACATTCTCAGAAGTACCCTGTCCAAAGTGGGTTACACATTAGACACCTCAACGGAGCCCTTATCCAATATTCTTGGCACCTTTCCCCATGGGTTTTGAATGAAACAGCTGTAGTGCATGCAGAATTTCTCCCCAGTATTGGCAAAAGATGCACATGCTGCCAGGTGAGGAAGGAGGCGGCTCTTGCCAATGCGGCTGCTTGTGAATGCAGATTTAGAACCCAGCGGTGACAGGTGCTATACCGCTGCAGAAGTGGCACGATCCCTGGTAGATGAGCAAAGCAGCAAGCGTGGAGGGGAAATGCCAGGGGCTTGCACGTGAGCAGTGCGGAAATTGGGCTGTGTGGTTTGGAGAGGGGCAAATGTTAAGTAGTCATGTTCCTGCCTCCACTGTGTGTTTCTAGCTGGGGCTCTGGGGTGAAACTCGACAGTGCCTGTGTATTATTCCTCTGCTATGTGGGCATTGTACTGTGATCCCATGGCCAAAACCTCTGACTGTGCCTTTCTCTTTTCTTCTCCCTGCCACCACCACCCCGCCACCGCCACCTCTTGTAGAAATTCGGGGAACTGGGAATGACCTCTGAATCCAAGGCTCTGATGGGGCTCTACCATGGGCAGGTGCAGTGCAAGAAGAACAAGTTTGGGGAACCGAAGCAGCCAGTCAAGTAAGCCCAGCTGCAGACTGGCTACAGAGAACTGTGGCTGTCTTTGGGCTTCAGAAATAGTTAAACTGCAGAATTCTCTACTACAAGATGTGGGAATGGAACTGGAGGAGCAAAGGTGTATTGGGTCAATGGTGGGAGATGCAGGGAGGAAAAAAGGAAAGACTTCATGCAGTCAGACGATGCAATTTGCTACCACAAGATGATGGTGCCCACCTTGGACGGCTTTAAAAGGGGCTTGAAGAAGTTCATGGAGGAGAAGGGTGTCAGTGGCTACGAGTCCTGATGCCTCTATGCTACCTCCAGTATCCGAGGCAGCATGTCTCTCAGCATCAGCTGGGGAATGTTGGGGGGGAGGGGTTGTGTCCCCATCCATCCTTCCTTGGCTCCCTCTCCATGCAGGAATCTTGCTATCCTGGGAGCTGGCTTGATGGGTGCAGGAATTGCTCAGGTCTCTGTGGACAAAGGGATGAAGACCATCCTGAAGGACACCACCCTGGAAGGCTTGAGCAGGGGACAGCAGCAAGTCTACAAAGGGTAGGCTCATTTACATTCCAACATGGTGGTCTATTTGGGCTGGGGGCGGGGGGGGTGTTAAATTGGAGCCTGAATTTCTCTGCCTCATTGCTGAGTGTGTCTTGACAGCTTTCTGTGCCTGGAACATATGGGTGGGGCTGGGGAGGGTGGCTGGGTAGTGAGTGTGACTTCCACTTTGAGGCGTAGCATTCCTTGCATTGGAATCTAAGAACGTGGCTTGTGTCTGCATCTTTCCAAATTAGTTCCTCCTTGCTGTCTGCAAAGGAGGAGCAGAAGCTGCTGGCCTTGCCAAGGGGCTGGGAGGCAAACCGCTGTGCAGAGAGGCATTTCTGCCCCCAGACTGGTTTGGTCTTGTGGAGGTCAAAGCATCCCTGATGGAGGCACGTCTGCTGACAACATACCCTGGAAGCAATGAAACAAACTAAGAGGGTAGCAATCTTCATGTTTCATCTCATCTGGGATAGTTTTTCTCAGTGGGAATACCTCTTTCAGGTGTGCTCTTCGTTTGGCTTGGTTCCTTCCTCTCCCACCATCCTCCCTCGTCTTTTTGGAGTGTCTGAGCCACCAATTAGGATCAGCATGTGCATCAGGCTTAGCATTTGAAAGCCAGGCCCTTTAGAAGCAAGTTCTTGGCCCGCAACAGCTTGTGTATTCCATCACCTTTGTCTATATTTGTACTGCAACCTGCACGGTATTCATTTCCAAAGTGGCTTCCCAAAACTGACAATAAAACAATACAATTGAAAATTAAAACAAAATAACAAAATATCATGCAGAGCTTAAAAAAATAGAAGCAACATATAAAATATAAGAGGTTGTGAAGCCTTGGGGACCAGGAGGGCCTCTGCCTAGCGCAAAAAGACATAAGTGCCAGGCAAACCTCCCTCATCGTGAAGACGTTTGTGGGCTTGGGCAGCTTCTTCTGAGCCAGGCCGTAGCCCTGCAGCCTGATTTCACCCCCCTCCCACCCCCACCTGCTGTTTCCCAGCTTGAATGACAAAGTGAAGAAGAAGAATTTGACTTCATTCGAGAGGGATGTGATCCTCAGCGACCTGACAGGGCAGCTGGATTACAAAGACTTTGGGAAGGCCGACATGGTGATCGAAGCTGTCTTTGAGGACATCAGCATCAAGCATAAAGTGCTGAAGGAGGTGGAGGCGGTGAGTAGGAGCCTGGAGACGTGATGGAGCTGTGGTAAGGCCAGTCATGGTGTGCTCATCCGGGGCACCTGTCCTGGCCAGTGATGCAGCAGCCACGCAAGCCTGTGTGGGTCCCCATCTAGTCCATGTGGTGGCTGCTTGGAATTATGGGCTGAACACTGGGCGATGCACGCGAATCCCCCCAGCGCTGTGTGGCTCCCAGCAGCGCTCACTTCCTGTGCTTCCAGCTGGAGGCTGGCCTTCCCCAGCCTGGTGTTCCCCAGATCTGCTGGACTGCAACTCCCATAACTCCCAGCCAGCATGGCCAGAGGTCAGGAATCCTGGGAGCTGTGGTCCAAAATATCTGGAGGGCACCAGGTTGGGGAAGGCTGCTGTAGGCCAAGGGGCAGAGCTCATGGCTGTGCTGAGACTGCCGTGGGATGAACTATCCCAAAATGGCACGTTCCTGTCTAAAGAGGAAGATTTACTTTGATTTCTTTTAATTTAGTGTAAAAAAATTGGTGGGGGCATGATAGGGAGGGAATACCCCCACTAACATTCTTAAGGTGTGCTAAAACTGAGTAAGGCAATGACTTTATAACAATCACGTATACAACACATTGATGGCACTTCATAAACAAAAACACGTCTGTTCCCTGCCCTGAGGAGCTCACAATATAAAGACATTACACTGGTGAGAGTGGTGGGGGGAGGAGGCACCCCAAGGTACTGAAGGATGAATGTGAGGAAATGCAGCTGCAGATGGGAGTGGGGGGAGATGCAAGGGGTTGAGCCCAAGGGTTTATGAAGAGCTGAGAACAGGATATGCCTAATCACACAGACACACAGGAAAGCCTGCTGTGGCGTTCTTGCTCTTAGCACAGATGACCACTGCTTGGATAACTTGCTCTTTCTCACTGCAAGGTGAGGAGGTTTTTCCCAAACAATGGAGTGATACAATTGTTAATGCCATGTAAAGACTGCAGTGTATTGCACAGCATGTCAAACCTCTTGCATCTCTGCCCTGTGTCCTACAGATACTATTCTTCATAAATTCATTGGCCAGCAAATCCCACCTCTGCTACTGCAGTTGCTACCTGGTGTCAATCACGCCTCTATGCAGCATAGGTTGCATGAAATGGCTGCACATCTTCACGCAGCCAATTGTTGTTCAGTCATTCAGTCGTGTCCGACCCTTCGTGACCCCATGGACCATAGCACGCCAGGCCTTCCTGTCCTGCGCTTTCTCCCGGAGTGTGCTCAAGTCCATATTCATTGCATCGATGATGCTATCTATTTATTATTTATTTATTATTGCATTTATATCCCGCCCTTATTCCTCTTGCAAGGAACCCAAGGCGGCTTACATTATCCTCCTCCTCCTCTCTGTTGTATCCTCACAATAACAACCCTGTGAGGTAGGTTGGGCTGAGAGCCTGTGACTGGCCCAAAGTCACCCAGTGAGCTTCCATGGCCAAGTGGGGACTAGAACCCGGATCTCCCAGCTCCCAGTCCGTCACTCTCACCACTACACTACACTGGCTCTCAGCCATCTAGCCATCTCATCCTCTGCCGTCCCCTTCTCCTTTTGCCTTCAATCTTTCCTAGCATCAGGGTCTTTTCCAGTGACTTTTCTCTTCACATTAGGTGGCCAAAATATTTGAGCTTCAGCTTCAGTATCTGTCCTTCCAATGAGCAGTGTCAGGATTAATTCTGAGCGCAGGGAGATAGCAGCTCAGATTCAGAAGAGGAACAGCCAGAACCGAGGGATGTGTTTTCCCAAGCCAGTTCAGATATGGGCGTGCTTCTCAGGTTACTAACTCCCAGATGGCCGAGCCTGAAGCCCCCCCACCCCTTGCCCTCCTCTGTGAGAAGCCAGGAGGAGGACGGGGAGGAGGAGGAGAGCGGGGGCTGTGACCTAAGAGATGCTGGACTGCAGTGCAGAGCTAAGAGGGAAACTCCAGGGGCGGAGCTCAGACTGTCCACCCGGTTAGTGATGCGTGAGAGGCGACTAGGGAAGCATCACCAGAAGGGCAGGACATCCCTCCCTCAGTTAGTCTAGCCAGCAAGCCTCACTTCAAACTGCAGGCAACTTCACTGTTCCCATCTGAATCCCCTGGAGGCATTCCTTTGTAGCCTGAGAGTCTTTGAGGATTTGCATCTGTAATGGACCTGTTGATAATGAATTAAAGGCGTGAGGCTGAAGCCTCTCTATTTGTGTGTGTGAGTGCATACGGAAAGGGGGGGCAAGGGAAACATGACACAAGGTGCTTGTCTTTCGTAAATCTCAGCCCATTCTAACCATGTTGGTACCCCCACTTAATGTCTGCTTTTGTCTTCCCAGCTGATCCCTCCTCATTGTATCTTCGCCAGCAACACCTCTGCTCTCCCCATCAGTCAGATAGCTGCAGCCAGCAAAAGGCCAGATAAGGTGAGTCCCCAGGGCCACTGCATTCCATGTCATGGGAAATTAATTCTGAAGCCTAGCCGAGCATCTGTCGTGGGGCGCGCTTCCCTGTCACTGCATCGCATGGCCTTACTGGAAGATCTGTACACTCTCCACCGTCTTCCATGAATGTGTATTACTTACTTACTTACTTACGTACTTACTTAGTACATTTATACCCCACCTTTCTTCCGTTGAGGAACTCAAGGTGGCTACATGTGGTTCCCAGGTGGTCTCCTCTCCAAGCACTGACCAGACTCAGACCTGCTTAGCTTCAGCAAAGTGGCTGCTTCATGTGTCTTCAGAGCCCATTTGTCCCTTCCGAGAAGGAAAGGTGTGCTCTGGATACTGAGGACGAGCCTGTTCTCTCTCTGCTTTCTTCTCGGCCCCTGCCCCCCACCCCCACCCCAAGGTCCAGGGAATACTTATCAAATTGGCGGATGACGCAAAATTGGGTGGGATAAAAACAAAATTCTAAATGATCTTGATAGGTTAGAAAACAGGCCAGAAAGTGACAGAATGAAATTCAACTGTGACAAGTGCAAAATTCTTCATTTAGGAAAGAGAAATCAATTGCACAGGTACAAGATGAGGGATGCCTGGCTTAGCAACAGTAGGTATGAAAAGGATCTTGGAGTTGTAGTCAACCACAAGCTGACTATGTGTCAGCAGTGTGTAATTTTAGATTGCATCAATAGAAGTAATGGTTTCTAAATCGCAGGAAGTAATAGTTCCACTGTATTTTGCTCTGATCAGATTTCACCTCAAATACTGTGTCCAATTCTGGCCACCACACTTTAAGAAGGATTCATATTCATATGGATTCAGAGCCAGTGTAGTGTAGTGGTGAGAGTAACGGATTGGGAGCCGGGAGGTCCGGGTTCTAGTCCCCACTTGGCCATGGAAGCTCACTGGGTGACTTTGGGCCAGTCACAGACTCTCAGCCCAACCTACCTCACAGGGTTGTTGTTGTGAGGATACAACAGAGAGGAGGAGGATAATGTAAGCCGCCTTGGGTTCCTTGAAAGAGGAAAAAAGGCGGGATATAAATGCAATAATAAATAATAATAATAAATAAATTCATATAAATTGGAACAAGCTCTGAAGGGCAATAAAGATGATCAGGGGACTAGAAACCAAAGCCTACAAGGAAAGATGGAAGGGACTGGGTATGTTTAGCCTTGAGAAGAGCAGACGGGGTGGGATATGATAGCAGTTTTCAGGTACCTGAAGGGTTGTCATAGAGAAGGGGGCCGCAACCTGTTCTCTCTCCTCCAAGACTGTAGGACACGAAATAACAGGCATCAGTTACAGGAAGGCAGATTTCAGTTGAACATCAGGAAAACCTTCCTAACGGTCAGAGCAGTCAGACAATGGAACCAGCTGCCGGCGGGGGGGGCAGTGGGGGGGCTCTCCATCTGTCTGGCATGCTTTAAACTGGATTCCTGCAGTGAGCAAGCAGTTAGAGTCTATGGCTGAAATGGCCTCTTCCAACTCTAGGATTCTATGAAAGCGCTCCGTGCCAAGAAGTTTTGCCATGCTCCCTCTCCCCCTCCCTTGCCAGGTCCGCGTCTTCTCTTCTGAGAAGCAAAACACAATCCTGGCGTTTGTTCCCCTGTGCGAAGCAGCTCCTTTTCCTCTCCCACACCTCTTCATTCAGCAGATCCGAACTTGAGCTGCCAGCTTTAATCTTTTCAATTGGTAGAAAAATTAACAAAAGCTTTCGTTGATTCGTTGGTGAGACTGAGAGTTTAGGAGGCTCTTTTGTTTCTTGTATTAGGGAATAAAGGCAAACATGGCATTTCCAGTGAAGAATGAACAGCTGTTGTGAAATTCTAAGCTATCTGACACCATATATTGAGTGATGGGCAAATTTACTATTTTTTGTGTGTTAAATCAGATTATCACTTACCTTCCTAGTTGATTACCTAGAGATCCTGCCAGGGACCTTCCGCATGCAAAGCATGCACTGTGACGCTCAGCTTTGAACCCTCCCGTGGGGGAGAGGGTAGCTTATTTGGCCTAAATGGCTGGTGTCCAGTGTGACCTTAGAGAAAGCACTTCTTCTCCCATCAGTCCATGATGCTGTTACAGTCAGGACAGCCAGGGGCTGGAGGAGGAGGTTCTTGGTTTCTGGCTCCCAGTTGTAGAATGTACAGCTGCAACCCTTTCTGCAAATACAGTTGGAGGGGCCAAAAAGGCCACCTGACTAGGCAGACACACACACACACGCACCCCAGTTTCAATCCTGGAGGTGGTTCATTCATTTCATTCATTCATTCATTCATTCATTACAGTCCTCTACCAGCCAATAACCGAAGCTCTCTGGGCAGTTTACAAAGATTAAAAATAATTAAAAATACATTATACATAGTATACAAAGCCACTTACATTCAAACATAAACAGACAGCACATACACAGACACACATATATATTAACAATTTTAAGCAATCAACAGTAAGAAAAATCCAGGACCTGATTAAAACCTCATCATATGCTGCCAAATGCCTGAGAGAAGAGGGAGGTCTTAACCGAAAAGGTAACAATGATGGCACCAGGCTGGCCTTGCTGGGGAGCTTGTTCCAAATTGAGGGGCCACCACCAAGAAGGCCATGTCCCTTCTTGCCGCCTTCTGAGCCTCCCTTGGAGGAGGCACCTGAAGGAGGGCCTTAGATGATGAACGTAGTGTTCAGATAGGTTCGTGCTGGGAGAGGCACTCCATTAGGCATTGCAGTCAGGTACTGCGGTTCGACCAAGAGACCTGCTCAGACTTCTGGGTTCAAAGTTAGGTCAAGGTTGGCTGTCAGCAGGCATTGGTTGCCCATTGTGAGAGGTTGAGTTGTTCCAGCTTCCAGCAAGGCACTGAGAGAGTCACCTGCTATGCAAGAGGGTCTAATCCTGATCCAATATGCCTGCTGTTGTGCTTTAGGTGATTGGGATGCACTACTTCTCTCCTGTTGACAAGATGCAGCTGCTAGAGATCATCACCACCGACAAAACATCCCCGGACACGGCAGCCTCTGCTGTTGCCGTCGGCCTCAAGCAAGGGAAGGTCATCATTGTGGTGAAGGTGAGGAGCTGTTGTTTTTTTAAAATGGCTTCCAGATGGAGCCGTTGTCTTCAAGCAAGAAGCACTGGAGTTAAACTTTCCTCTAACTTGCTGAGGATGGTGAGGCAAGACGAAGTGCTGCCTGGGTTGGTTGTGGGGAGGCTGCTGCGAGTGCCAACGTCCCCTTTCTCAGGCAGCTAAGAATAAGAAACCCGGTTTTGGCGCCTCTGCAATTCAGAATGGCCCCTTTCTACCCCAGCTTATCCATCTGCCCTGACCCAGCAACCCCAGGGAATACTTTGGCCTTAGGGCAAAGTCTACCCCTGCTCCACTGGTCGCTAAAAGTCGACCCAGGCAAGAAGTTTTGTATGGAATCTGTTTGAGAACCTTGGTTGAACTGCCGCTGTTAGCTGCTGAAAGATCCTGCCATGAGCAGATGTGCCTGCATGGGAGGGACAGCCTGGGCAACTTGACTTCAAATGTCTGCTTCCTCCTCCCCAGGATGGTCCAGGTTTCTACACAACCAGGTGTCTTGCACCCATGCTGGCTGAAATCGTCCGAGTTCTCCAGGTTGGTGCCAGTTGCAAAGAGCTGGGATCCCAGAACGCTTCCCTAATGGTGCCACTAGGATTGGGGGGTGGGGGGCCTTATGGATGGCGCGACCTCAGCTTGACACATAGTTTGCAAACAGGTCGGCTCCACACAGCCCTTGCTGCCGTGCCACGCTTCCTCAGTCCCAGCACGTCCACCTCCAGCCTTGTGGCATGGAGAAGCTTCAGATCTGAGCAGAGGAGGGCTTTCCCTGCAGGCCAGCACGTGCCTGGCTCCTCGACACACACAGGATGGGCCAGGTTCCTCCTGGCAATCCCCACCCCCATTCGATTAGAGGAACCTGCGCTAAATGGATCTGTCTCCGTGACACGCTTCCCACCGTAGGATGCTTTACTGCCTCCCTGTGATAGTCCGAGTCATACTGAAACTTCAGGTGCTCTCTCAAAACAACTCTCCACCTCCCAGCTTCTGGCTGCCCCTCCTCAGCCTCCCCTTCCGCTTCATAGCACACACACACACCGTGATATGCACAAGATCTCCTGTGCAAGGGCATAAGTACTTGAAGGTGACCCTAGGTAGGAAACAGTTCTAGTGTGGCCACTGGTTTCTCCCTTTCCATCCTCCCCTATCCAACTCCGTCCCATGCAGGAAGGCTTCAATCCCAAGAAAGTGGACTCCCTTTCCACGGGTTTCGGCTTCCCCGTTGGGGCTGCCACCCTGATCGATGAAGTGGGTGTCGATGTTGCCACGCACGTTGCTGAGGATCTTGGCAAAGCTTTTGGGGAGCGGTTTAAAGGTGGGAACGTGGAGCTGATGAAAGCCATGGTGGACAAGGGCTTTCTGGGTAAGTGCCTGTGGTGTCAGGGCTGGGGGCCCGGGGCTTCTGTCACCGAGTGCCGATCTGTGGGGGGGACTGCTTCTGTGGGCTGGCCCATTGGCCCTTGTCCTGGCCCTGAGTCCAGCAGCAGCTCCGTCTGCCCCCTCCCTCCTGGCAGAAAGAGCCTGGGATTTGGCTTGTGTCACCAGCTCCTACCAGGACCAGAAGAGATGCCCCCCAGCAGCTTCTCCCTAATTATATTGTACTTTGTGTGTGGATTTTAAGTGTGACCTGCTTTGTGAGCCAGTTTTGGCTGGAAAGCAGGGTATAAATATGAAACATGCCAGGGTAGACACTGCTTTTGCCCAGGGCTGGCTCTCCGGAGGGGTCTGGGCTGCCTCTGGAGCCGTTTTGCGTGCAGAATGGAGGTGCCCCTGGACAACTCTGCGAAAGTGGCTTGTCTCCACCTGGTGCATCCACCATTCTCAGTGCTGCTTCCTGGGAGCAATCTCCCAGCTGCTGCACTGGCCTGTATTGCTGCCAGGAAGCAGTGACTGGATCAGACCGTACTTCCTCCAGGTATCAGAACTGGTCCTGACCTCTGGGTTCACTCCTTGATTCTGCCAATTAAACAGGTTCCCAGTCACTTGTTATTCTCTGTTGTGCTGTTACGACGGCATCTGCAATGGGGCGGGGCGGGGGGTTACTGGGTCTGGGGAGTGGTGTGCATTTTACACCCCCGGAGACCTGACCTACTTGCAATGCTGTTGCGGCTGTTAAAGCGACATGGGCAACTACGTTGATATAAGATCCCTGGCAAATGGCACTTGGGATGGCTTACATAAAAATGATACAATAAAATATAGGACAACCATCTTTAAACCACTTTTTAAAAGCAGAAATGGTAAGAGAAAGTGGCAGGGAGGTGGGGGAATGTGCGGGGGAGAATGTAATAGTCCGAAGTCTGAAATCAACAGGAGAAGAGAAGCGCATCCAGGTGCTTTTTAAAGTGGTGAAGGCGGAGGGGGGAGGGGGGATCCAGGCAGCCAGTCCCTGACGGACTGATGATTTAAGGGTGATGCTTCCGGGCCCCCAGGCATATGGGCCGAGAGCAGAGCCGCGAGGATGGCAGGCTCCCCAGGCTCTTGCACAGCTCTTGCTCATTTTGAAAGGCTTGTGCAGCAGAACTGCCTGGTGGATCGGGCTTCTTGGGGATAGCCTTGTCTGCCTCTGAGCCACTGCCGTCCTCCGTGGCAACCAAACCTTGTGGCAAAGTGGTGGCCTAGTGTTGCCTCAGCTGCTTGCAGAGGTCCCTGGTCAATCCTGCGGATGTTGAGGCCATTCCTGGTCAGGAGAGGCCTCTCTTCCGCAGCCAGAGAAGATACTGGCAGGCTGGTGCCCCTCAAGGATGGGCTTTCCCAGTCTCTGCTGTGTGCAACCAGCGCCACTGCCAAGACGGACCTGAGGATAAGTTCAGAAGCGGTGTTGGTCCAACAGGACTCGGGGATTGATCAGCTTGGCCTAGCAGAAGGGAAACTTCTTATGACTCCCACCACAAACTGTACTCAGGGATGTTGCTCCTTGCTCCCAGGGAGCCTCCGATCTCTGTGCGGGGTGAAGTCTGGCAGCATTGCCTGATCAGCAGGTAGATGCGCAGCAGGTAGGAGAGATCGGTCTCTTGTTAGTCCTCACCCAGCATCTCCTAGGTTTGGGCAGTCATGCCTGCTAGCCGCTAATACACCTCTCCTGAGTTGTTTTTTAAAAATCCTGTAATGCTAGTGGCCATTGTGACATGTGGCAAAGAGTTCCATAGATTAATTGTGTGGAGGAGAGTGTCTGTTCATCTTGCAGCTGCTGCTTGTGAATGTCAGAGCAGTGTTGCCAAGGCTTTTGTGCATTGTTGTGACTGAACAATACCCCCGCACACAATATTTCATCTCTTAGGATCTCTGTCCAAGCCTCTCTGTACTTGTCCTCCCTGGCACTTTTTGTCCTTTTCACTCACCCTTCTGTATCACACCCTGTCCTTTCTTTGGCAGGCCGAAAAGCTGGGAAGGGCTTCTACATCTACCAGGAAGGGCTGAAGAACCGGAGTGTTAACACTGGCATGGATGAAATCCTGGAGCGGTTCAAAGTGGGGGCCAAGCCAGAAGTGTAAGTCAAGTGAAAAAGGAAGTGCTTCTTGGGCGAGATGGAGGTCCCCATGCCGCTGCCTTACACAGAGCCAGGGCACTGGTCCATCTAGTCCAGTTCTGTCTGCTCTGACTAGCAGCTGCTCTCCACCGCTCAGGTGTTGAGAGATGGGGCCCTTCCCATCACCTGCTACCTGAACTCCTTTCGCTGGAGATGGCAGGGTTTGAACCTGAGAACTTCTGCATGCAAAGCAGGGAGATATAATGCCAAGTCCATTTGTCTGTGTAGCCCAGGACTGGTTGGCAGACTGCAGCATGATGGGATCTTTGTTTTTCACTGGAGCCCCCAAGGCCCACCTGCCAGAGCCAGGCACAGGCGATGGGCCGTGTTGGGGAGTAGGGAGAAATGCGCTTAGAATCAAGGCACAGGGTGCTCCGAGCATGTGCTCAGCCTCAGAGTTTGACTTCAGTACGGGAACTGAGCTCATGGCCCTCTCACACAAAAGTCCACTCTTGGTTTTCCTCCAAGCTTCCTTCATTTCAGTTGACTAAATGGGGAAGGGGAAGAGCCTTTTTGTTGTGGGTGATCCACTGCAAGTCACCCAGAGATCTGCCAGTGAATCTATCTTCTGCCTGCCCTTCTATTCCAACACAATTCTGGCAGAAAGGAGGCCTCTCCTGCCGTCACCTGTCCCTGAGGTCCATTTCACTGGACATGCTGGGGACTGAGCCAAAGCCCACCTTGTGCAGCCCAAGGAGCGTCTCCTCCCGGTTCCCCCAGGGGAGGGCAGGAGCCCGTGTCCCAGCAGCTATGTGTGGGATGGCTACTGGACAGCTGCCCTGCCTGTTTCCAGCTCTGCAGAGGAAGATGTCCAGATGCGCTTGGTGTCCCGGTTTGTGAATGAGGCTGTCCTGACCCTGCAAGAGGGCATCCTCAGCAACCCCGTGGAGGGAGACATCGGGGCCGTATTTGGCCTGGGCTTCCCGCCGTGCTTGGGAGGTAAGTGGCTCCATTCAGTTTTCCATTCATCGCTTAATGGTGTATCTCGCTCAATAGCCAGACAGGGCGTCAGAGGGGCTGGCAACAGTTTAAAAAAATAAAAACAAAAATCACGAGCATCCTTCGAGGTGGTGGCGGTGGCTACGGGGTTGCAGTTTCTTAGTTGCTAGTGTGAAATTAGCAGCAGGGTTGCCTGATGGCACCATATGCCTGCTCCCAAAGGCAGTGGTGTTTCTGAGCCCCCACCCAGGGCCATGGAGTGTTCAAAGTAGATGCCCAGGCAGTCATCCTAGCAGCAGCTCTTCTAGAAATGCCCTGACCCCGTGTGTTCTGGGAGGAAAAAATTCCCAGCAGAGGCAGATGCTACAGCTGAATGGTGGCACCAGCAACCAAGGGGAGAGATGCTCCTTGCCCATTCTCTAGAGTACCATTCCCACTCATCACCCACCTCTCCTCCTCCTCCTCCTCCCAGATTCCTGCCTCTACCAAAGTGGGATCATGTGTACAAAGTTTGTGGTCATTTGACCCACATCTGTTGGCAGTTCAGGGCAGAAGTCTCCAAGATGTTTGTGGCATTGGTACACCCTTGCTTAGGAAGCCTTTCTTTTTCCCTCTCCGCTCTCCTTCCCTTCCCCGATGTTGTGGCAGGTCCCTTCCGCTATGCCGACTACTATGGGGCTCAGCGGCTGGTAGAGCGCATGAGGAAGTATGAGGATGTCTATGGGAGCCAGTTCACGCCATGCCAGCTGCTACTTGACCACGCCAAGGACTCCAGCAGGAAATTCCATAAGTGAATTTGTCCAAAGTGCTGTCCACTGGCCTGGAGAAGAGGGGAGCCCTGCAAGTGATGGCCTTGCCCGTTACCTGGGGGCCACGGGTCTTAACCCTTTAAGTGCCTTAGCCGCTCAGGCACTACCACTCCCTGCCCTCCTGAGGCTGAATGTTGGCTTCCCATGATCAGGCAAAGTGATTGGGGTTTTCTTGCCATCCCAGTGCCAGCAGCAGCACTAGGGAGAACACTGCTGTTTCTGCCCCCTGGACAGACCTGCAGCCCTAACAAACACAGAGCGACTCCCCAACAGTAAATTCCAATGTCTCGTTCTGTAGATCGTCTCTCTTGTCATTTATTCGGGGCTAGAGTTGCCACTGAAATTTTGCCTGAAGTGACGCTCAAAGGGGATTTTCCGGGTTCCTCTTGCAGTGGAACATCTGAGGGACTTCAGAAATGGATGAACAACCCAGGGTACTTTCTTTGGTGGCTGTCTTAAAGCTGTAGAGGAAGCCGCCAACAGATCTTGGGTGCAGGGGGGTGGGAGGGACATAATGCACATGCCTGCTAGGTTGGGAATTCAGTATAAGGAGTGGGGGGTTATGTGCACAATCTGGCTGGAGCCTCTGTTGTCACTTTCTCATGTTGGGATGACTCCCTTTCCTCCCTCACTCCTGCAGCCACCCCTTTCCGACTTAAAACCCATAACAGCAACAAGAAGGGGACCCTAAAGGAGGAATGCAACGGATCCTCACTCAGCCAACAACGTTCCACCCGTGTAGAATTTGGGGCGTCAGCCATGCCGGAGCTTTTCCCCACCTTGAATTTATTATCATCCTCTCCCACTGTCTTTTTCTGCCCTGCCTGTGAATGTGCTGTGTGATTACTTCTGTCTGCTCACTGACCTGCTTGTCCCTGGAGAGCAAGGTGTGACCGTGTCAAAGGCAGCTTCCCCCTGAATATGGAGCAAGGGCTTAAAAGGCTTTTGCCTTCCCCTGTAGTGTTTGGCTGGACATAGGTGGAGCAGCTACTCTGCTAAGGGCTCACAGAGATGGGCTCTACTTCTGGAGCAATGAACTGCAGGGTTGTGAAGGTTTTTTCCATGGGCTGAGTGCTCCTACCTGACCCCAGACAGCTTGGGAGTCTATGCGAGGTGCAGAACTCGGCTTGTTGTGAATCCGCTATTCTAAAAGTTTCTACCCTGACCTTTGTGGAAGATATTCCTGAAAGTGTGTGGCAATGCTTGCTGTCGTCTCAAAAGCCAGAGGCATGGCTGAAAAGGCTGGGACTGCAGCATTTGGATGTCCTTCACACATACAGTAAATGGCTTGGCCAAGACAAGAGGACAGGTTGTGTGGGGCTAATATAGTTGGATGTACGGCGCTGCCCTGCGACCCGGATCCCTCCGTCCTGAGCCCAGCATTGTGACCTCTGACAGCAGCTCTCCTGGATCTTGGGCAGAAGTCTTGCCATCACCTGCTCCCCAGTTCCTCTAATTGGAGATGCCAGGAATTGAATGTGGACTCCTCTGCAGACAGTAGTTGCTCCACCATGGCCCCTCCTTGTCTTGTGCTACAAGGATGTCAGACATGGGTCCTGCTAGGATCTGTACAGCGATGAGGGCTTTTGAACTAGCTCAGATATCGCCTGGAGTCAGGGATGAACAGTGAGGTGGCCACATTTGTGGGTGACCATCACTGTAATCTGCCAGAGAGCGTTGGCCATCGGGTGGTATCGCACACTACTAAATGAAATGAACAGGAAATGACATCAAATTATTCAGGGTGCTAAAAACAAAAAGAAACTATTCAGAAACTCTCTCTCCAAACTGGGGAATGGGCATTAACATGGGAGGTGTGCTTCATAGGAATAGCCATGCTGGGTCAGACCAAGGGCCCACCGGAAACAGGCAGGACGCGTGTGCAAGCGCACCCCGCCCCTGGTGTGCCCCAGCAACTGGCATATAGAGGCATGCCGCTTCTGATTCTGGAGGTAGTACACAGCCATCAGGGTTAGAAACCCTGCATAGCCTGCTCCTCCCAGAGTTCAAGGAAGGCAAGCGGACAGTCACTTCCTCTCTCGTAAGACTGGCCCCACAGGCATCCAGTGGAGCTTCAGGGCAGCTCAAAGGAAGCGGTCCCGTCACACAGTGCAAAGTTCAGCTATGGGATTTGCTACAGCAAGCTGTGACGGCTGCTACCTTGGATGGCTCCAAAGGGGCACTTGGCAAACGCACGGCGGAGGAAGCCCTTCGCGGCTACACGCTGCCACTGAGGGCGGAGGCAGCACGCTTCCTGCTGCCTGTTGCTCGGAGTGGTGGCAGGCATGGGCTCTTGCCCGCCTCCTGTCCCGCTGGTGGGCTTCCCAGGGGCATCTGGCCAACTCCTGTGGGAAGCGGGCATGAGGCCAGAGAGGCCTTTGGCCTGATCCCGCTGCAGGGCTGCTCGTCCTGCCAGCGCCTTGCGAATGCGGCTGCTGCTGGCGCTCCAGAGCCGCCGCTCACCTTCCACACAAGCACGTTCCGGTTTTTAAATAAAACTGGTTTATTTGACTATGGCAGTGATTAAAGTAGAAACAGCTGGCAAATATTTTGCAGTCCGCTAGGCATGAACTGGGCATCCCCATCCTGTGCTAAAAGAAGAAATTAAGGCAGTCCGTCGTGCCCTTAGGCGACACAGGCTGCGACGGCGGAAGTGGCGTGCTGCGGGCAAGAAAAGCAGCAGGCTGTAGCAGCGCAGCGAAACCACCCTGGCCAGGGCGGCGGTAGTGAACTGCTTAGAGACGGACAGGGTGGGAGTGCAGAGAAAACCACCAACTGTCTACAGGTTGTGCTAAAGTGCAGTTACGGGTCACTGCTGCCAGAAAGGCCCTGCTCCAGCTGCCTGTGGCAGGGGCAAATGCCTTGGAACAGCCAGTTGAGGCCAGGGAATCTCCCCACGGGCACATGAGGGGGATGAGCAAGCATTTGATGGCGCCCAGGGTGATGGTGCCTGCAGCCGAGAGCGCGGCACTCGCTTCTTGCGCTCCCGGCCTGCCTGGCCGGGCAGGGTGAAGCCGCCGGTGCGCTGCAGCAATTAGTTCAGCTTTTGCTGGACTGCACCCCCATCAAATGGCACGTGGGGGTTCACCTCCTTTAGGTCTGCACGCACAGAAAATTGACACATCAGAGTCACCCCACACCGCTCTTTTTGCCGTGCTGCCTTTCTGCAGGCAGGGAGTTTTTCCCCATAGCATAGCAGTCATTTCAACGCGGTCCTCGCCCCCGTGCGGCAGCGCTGGGAGTACAGAGCGGCCCGGAGGTACTGCGAGGGGCCCCAGGGTCGCGGCTCAGGGTTCCCAGGGCAGAGGTGCTGGGAGGGGTCCAAGCACCTTTGTGCTGGAACAGCGACCCTGCCTGGCACTGCCCCTCGCCCTCCCGCAGCCCTGGCGAGGGGCCCCGGGCGCAGGCGGAGCGGGCGCTGCTCTGGCGGGCCGCCGCCGCTCCCTCCCCGCGCCTTGTCAAGGCTCGGCTCAAATGGGCGGCCCCGCAGCAGTGGCGGGGCTGGGACTCTCCTACCCCGCTTGAAAGGCGAGCGGCGCGGAGGAGAGGGGCGCGAGAGGCGCGGCCCCGCGCCGCACAGACGGGGATCCGCCCGCAGGCGGCTGCGCTGGCCCTGGCGCGCCCGGCCGGCGGAAGAGCGCGTCGCGCGCCTGGGGGGCCGCCTTGCTTCCCCGCCACCCACCCCTGCAAGCGTCGAGGTGAGGGGCCAGCCGGCCGCAAGCTCCGCCCCGCAGCAGTCCCGCTTGCCCAAAGGTAGCCAGCGGCCCACTGGCCACGGCCAAAAGGCCCCCACAGCGCCCGCCCGCCTCTCGCCCCGAACATCGGCGGAGGCGACGCCTGCTCCCTGCTGCCCCGCCCCACGCGGCCGCCGCCTCCCCCGCCGCCTCGCGCCCCGGCGCTCCCGGCCTCGCGCCCTCCGGACGGCGCCTCCCGCCTAGATCTTGGGCCGCCAGCCCTTGATGAACTGCATGGTCTTCTTGACCTGGAGCTTGGTGAGGCGGAAGTCCTCCGACAAGATCTCCTCGGTGAGTTGCACCAGGATGCTGCCGTCGATGCGCTCGCGGGCGAAGCAGCTGACCACGTCCTCGGAGAGGCCGATGAAGCGCAGGCAGCGGGACACCTCCTCGAGCGACAGCGCGGACAAGTCTGCGGGGGGCTGCCAGGGCGAGCCGTCCCCGTTGAGCCGGGCGGGGGGCACCTCGATGACCCCCTGGGCCAGGTAGAGGCGGGCGACGCCCCCTTCGGCGCCGTGAACGAGGGCGGGAGGCAGCGGGGCCACCGCTGTCCGGAGGAGGATGCCCTCGGCCGGCTCGAAGGCCCTCGCGGAGCGGGGCGGAGGGGCCGGGCTGCAGCGCGGCTCCCCCTCCGGGGAGGACGCGCCCTCGGAGTGGTCGACGGTGGTCTCCGGGGACGAGGCTGCCGGCTCCTGCCACTCGAGGGGCTCCAGCCACCCCGCCGAGCCCGAGGAAGCTGGGCTGGACGAGCAGGCTGGGCTGGAAAAGGGGTTGAGGGCGCCGAAGGGGGCAAAGCGCTTCTGGGGAGGGGGCGGCTTTGGGCGGGGGCAGCTGGCGTGGCTCTTGGGCGCGCCGGCCTCGCCGCCCCCCAGCAGTGGGGTGGACCTCCCCACTGCCATGCTCGGGCTGAGGGCGCTGCATGCCCACGGGTCCGACCACGAGGCCCCTTGCAGAGGCAGGGGTTGAGGCGGCGCCTGGGGGCTGGCCAGCTGGCGGCTGGAGGGCTCCCCGACTTTGCAGTCAGCCCACGTGCAGGGATAGCAGTAGAGGGAGTAGGAGTCAGGAGATGGGGAGCAGCTGCCGCTCCGGGGCCTGGACCTGGAGGGGGAGAGCAGAAGAGGCCGGGAGTCAGAGCCAGCGAACCTGGGGACCCCGGCCCACAAGCGGGGGCGGGTCCTTGGAACACAGTGGGCAAGCCCAGCACCCTGGCTGCAAAGACACGCGCACACGTGGGCGCCAGCCACGCAGAGGCCGAATGCCACCACTGCAGAGCACGGCCCTCCCTTCCTCAGCCTGATTGAGCTATAAGTGGCCACTGCCCCTCCGTGGTCCTCCTTGCCCCAGAACAGCACGGAAAGCTGGAAGGCCCGCCACTCCCCACTCGCCTTGGAGGTCAGAGGCAGCCAGGAGCCCGAGGGCAGGTCTCAACACCCTTTGTCCTTAAACAGGGGAGTCTCGCCATGATGCGGCAAGTCCCCACAATTCCCGTGAAATGCGTAGGGCAAACCCCCTTTGGAGGGGGCTGCAAGGCTGTTTTCCAGCCATAGCTGTTCTAGGATCAGACACCACGGCTTCCTTTCCCGGGGTGCCCTCCCCATAGAGAGCCTCATGCCAGAGGAGAACACCCAGGCCCTTTCAAAGTGGAGCAGGATGTCCCAATGGCCAGGCGGTAGCTCAGCTGGACTGAGGCTCTGGGATCACCCTCTGGCTCCAGAGGTGACCTGCCCCCAGGGAAAGGAGCGGACAGAGCCACCTCTGGCATCGGGAGGGAGGGGCCAGAGGGCTGCCGGCCCACTGGATTGCTGGTCTGGCCCTAGGCAAAGCTTCCTGTCTGCTGCACCCATTTCCATTTGGGGCCCTCCAGATTAAGCTGCCTAGGAAGCTACGAGGGGCCGCTGAATTGGGCAAATGCCAAGGGGAGACGGTCTGTGGACACGCCCTGGAGTCAATGCACTGCCCCCGCCCCTGGAAAGTTGGAGGCAGCACACAACGAGCAGCACAGAGGGTCAAAACACTCCACCCTGCACCCCTGTCAAAAGCTTTTTGAAAGTTCAAGCATACAGCGGCCCCCGGGTCATCCAAACGGTTGCTGAGGAGGTGTCCCTCAGGCAGAAGACATGCTGTTCTTCCAGAACAAGACTTGCTCTTCTATGGGCTTGATGACTGTATCTTTAATCATGCTTTTCCACCAGTTTTCCTGGAAATCAGGAATTACAATTGGAAGTGAAAGAACCAGCAAGCAGCCATGCCTGGGAGCCTTAAAGGAAGAGAGCTACTTGCACTGCAGCACTAGCTGCAAGGATTAAAGATCTCAGTAATTCTGCCATACATAAATAAGCAGGGGTGTGTGTGATTTTTGTCGGATCGAGACAGGAGGAGACAATCCACAACCTGGTCTCTGCAGCAATGCAGCTGCCAGTTCCTGGAACCAGATTTGTGCACCCCAAAAACAAACATCCCCTTGGTGACATCACAAGTTCCAGAAATTGAAAGTTTTCAACACGCGAAAGGTGCAATCCTAGGCACGCTCAGGCCCAGAAAACAGCACTGCTGGCTGGGGAGCGCTGGGAGTAGTGGACCTTTGTTCCATCTAAACAGGTGTGGGACTGCAGCCAAGTCTGCACCTCCCTAGCGCCCCCAGGGGGGCTTGGACAAAGGCCAACTGCAGATCTAGACTCACGCGCGGATGCCGGCTGCTTGCCATCCTGCATCACAGACCCATCTTGCTAAACCGGCTGCACCAGGATCTCCGTGGCCCCAGCAGTAAGTGCCTGTCTGACCCAGGCAGCCAACCCAGGGCGAAGATGCTACTTTAAGGCTCTGGGACAGCAGCCCACCTCAAGCCTATAAATCAAGGCTGCACTTGGGCTAGAACTGTGACTCAGAATACGTGGAGTAAGAATGAGGAAGGGAGTGCCTTTGAGCATGTACAGAATTCCTCTTCTCCTCCTCACCAACTAATTGCCCTCTGGGAGAAGGCTGTTGCTTTCCACCCCACCCCCTTCAAAGTGAGCCAGGTCCATCACTCACGCGTCGTGACGTCCGGATGAGTAGTACGAGAGGCTGCTGCTGGGTGGCGTGGCTGCCTGGAGCTGGGGGAAGCGCACCGGCACGGGCGGGCTGGAGGTGGCCAGGGCGTGGCCCCCCCGTGGGGGCACGGGGGGGGCAACGAGGAGGCGGCACTCCTCCCTCACCTGGAAAAGAGCGGGGGAGATGGTCACCTGCTGTGCTGGAGCCTGACGGAAGCCCAAGGTGCCTTTGGGCAGGCTGGCCAGCAGTGCACACTGTCCTCTGAATGCGAGTGTAGCAGAGACCCTGGAATACACACCGTCCCACACCTGACTTTGCCAAGGTGACACGAGGGTGAGGGGGCATTCGGAGGGGAAAGTATAAAGCAGGAGGACCGGGTCCCCCTCGACAGATGCTTTGACCGTGCCCACTGGGGTCAGAAAAAGGGTACCGCCCTGCCACACATGCACCTCTATTATGGATTTCTGTAACATTTTAGGGAAACGGGGGGGGGGGTATCCAAGTGCCACTAGAACCTTTTTGAACACACCTCAGTGCTCAGATCAGCTTCCAGAATCAAGATGTTAGTGTGACCCAATAACAAAACTGCGGGATGCAAAAGCTGGTGAGTGGCCCTGGGGCTGGCCAAAGAACCTTCTGCTTTCATCGTATGGCTTGGCTGGCTGGCTGGCATCCTCTGAAGCCATTTGCCCTCGAGGCGCCTTGGGACACAAGAGTGCCTTGACGGCCTGGATCACACAGGCTGGGCCGGCCAGGGGCTGGGCTGGGGCTAGTCAGGACCATGTGGGGATCTGAGGCCTGAGGTACCCATGGCAAAGAACGCTGTGCTGCCACTGACAATGGGAGCCCCATGTCAAGTCCCTGTGACCCCAAGTTTGCCCTGTGCCCTCTCCTTGTTCTGCTGCGTCTCTCCCTGGCCCAGAAGCAGCTAAGGAAGTGGAGCAGGAGCAGAAAAGCCTGCTCTGGAACCGCAGTGGGACCGGAAGGGCTGGTGAGGTCAGCTAGACGTTGCAGAGGGGAACAGGTCATTGACACTGAATGCTGACAGGGGGGCCGATCTACATTGTGTCCGCTATCACAATGAAGTCGGTGGACTGTTGCGTTAAATGCAATCGCATTAAAACGTGATTATTCACACTCACCCTGTTTCCCTGTTCCAGTACTTCATCGAATGGGCAAGCATGGTTCACACTGTAGCTCTGTGCTCTTTTCCTGCTTTTAAAGAAGGCGGCTCCCATTGGAGGGGCAGTAACTCTTGCCTTTTCCGCCGATTCCCCGCCCACCGTCCCTCTCTTCCTCTATCCCTGTGTGTGTGTAGGAATGGCGTGAGCATCCTGTTGGGGCTCAAAGCTCGGCAAGAAGTTGCTGGGTTGGCCCCCCGGACACCAGTTCCCTCAGCAAGAAGAAGGGAAGAAGGCAGCGCCTCTTGCCCTCCCCCCATCATTGCTACAGCGGCAGTGGCGCATGAGGGGCTGGTCGTTTTCCGGGCCTTGCGGAAAACAACCACCTTGTCCCTTCCTGCCACCGCTGTAGCAGGTGGGGGTGGAGGGAAGAAGGAGGCACCTATTCTCTTCTCCCCCTGCTCCACCTGCTGGAGGCCAGGGCGAGAGCCTGGGGGGGTGCCCGCTGAGGCACTTTTCCCTGCACCAGCCCTTGACAGCTGGCGCGAGGAAGAGGGGTGGCAGCAGCACCCCAGCACTTGGGTTTGGGGGGGTCTGCTTGCATCTTCGAAGACTGCCCTGTTTTTGTCCACAGGTTTATTGGTGTTAGTCCGTGAATAGTGATGACTGTCTGCCTGGATGGGTGTGTGCGTCTTTCCATTTGGGACAACGTGCTGCGAGCATGGAGGGGACTGTGAAAAAAATTACGGTTGCGAAGGCTTGCCTGGGCAAGTGTGCAGAGAAATTGGGCTGGAAAAGCTACGATTCTTCGAAGATTCGAAGATAATTCCTTAATTAAAAAAAAAAGCAAAGCGGGATAGAAAGAGGTAAAAGTTAGTGTCATTTGAAGGGATAGAAAGAGGTAAAAGTTAGTGTCATTTGAAGGGATAGAACAACCCCCTGCTCAATGCGAAGCCTGACTCCCAGGCGGTCGCCCATCCAAGTACTAAACGGTGCTGACCCTGCTGAGCTTCCGAGATCAGGCACATGTAGCCCTTTGCTTGTTGGCGATAAAACTTCGAGTGCTGAGGAAGGTATGCTATCAGCAGCCGGAAGACGGCGTGGGGGCGTTGAGAGCTGTGATTGGACAGGAGGGAAATACAAACACCGCCGTATATAGACAGGCATGGGAGGAGAATTCCACGCCCCTGTACGGTGACGAAAGCGGAGAAGCAGAGCACATGAATGAAATCTACTTGGAAATCACAATATCAGGGTAATGAAAGCAGTAACAGGGCAGTGGGAAATTGCGGTTCCAAAACGAAACAGCGAGAGCGTCATGGGAAACGAGGGGAACGAAGACTCATTGGAAGCGTAAAGAAACGCGAGTGTAGATCGGGCCAGGCTGTTGGCAGGGGTGGGGACAGAAAACTGGGAGAGATGGAATGGCGTAACCTGGAAAAGGGGGTAGCTGGCTGGCACTGCAACACTTCGTTGTAGATCTCAGTTGTTATTCCTCTGCTATAGACTCATAAACATCACCCCACATTTCCTGCTGGGAAATCAGGATAGCAACAACCACAACCATCCCGAGTCATGATCCATTCTTTGGTCATTGGTATCGAAGTCAAACCCACAGTGCCTCCAGGAGGGATAGAGAGTGGAGAGGGGCAGGTGGGCAGGACTGTAAGCCCCAGGCAATATGGATTTCCCAGCCCTTCAGCAAGCATCCTTTGATATGGAAAGCCCCAGAGCCTGAGGAGGCTGACCTCCCTCGGTGCACCCTGCCTCCTTCTGGGACCCCTTTGAGAAAGGGCTACTCTGGCATAGGAAAAGGCTCAGAATTCTGTGCCGCTCTGCAGCTGCCTGTGGGAATCTTGCCTCTCTGTCTAGATATGCTTACCGTGTGGCTAGTTAGTTTTGCTGTGCTGGCTTGTGATATCATCCATGCCAGCCTGTGGCACGAAATGTGCTCTATTTTAGCTTTTCATACCCCCACCCCCACTCCAACTGCCTCTGCTCATTGATATTTTTTTTTCTATTTCTCTGTGCATAATTTAAAAATGTTTTCCTATATACAACTCCAAGGTGGCATATAAATTTGCTATTCACTCTCTCCCTCACACACACACACACACACACACACTTTCCTGTTTGGTATCATAGAATCAGAATAGTAGGGCTGGAAGGGGCCTACAAGGCCATCGAGCCCAACCCCCTGCTCAGCGCAGGAATCCAAGTCAGAGCATCCCTGATGGATGGCTGTCCAGCCTGGTCTTGAACGCCTCCAGTGTGTCATTACTGGGTTGGAAGAGCGGGGAAGCGTGAAGGATACAGCTCGCACAGAAAGGGAGGGAGGGAGAACATACCAGCCATACAGGATCGGACCCAAGGGGGCCTCCCTGGCCCAGCATTCAGTTCCCACGGCAGCCAACCATATACCCCTATGAGAAGCCCACGAGCAGGGCATGAGCGCAACAGCACCCTCCTGCACGTGTTCCCCAGCAACTGACGTACAGAAGCCGAATGTCTCTGATACTGAAGGCAATATATATCCATCAGGACTAGTAGCCATGGACTAGTAGCCTTTTCCTTCATGGATTTGTCCAACCTCCTTCTAAAGCCATCCAAACTGGCGGCCATCACTACATCTTGTGGTGGCGAACTCCATAGCTGAACTATGCGCTGCGTGAAGAAGTATGGAAATAGTCGATTCAAGGCATAAGAAATCCTGGAGGTCAGAGAGGGAAGTTGGGGGGGGGGATGCATGGCCCTGGCCAAAGGGGGAGTTCAACCCCTGCCCCGGCGCGTTCAGGTTCCGTGGCACCCGTAACAGGCAGGAGAAGGAGTGGGGGAGGTCAAGCTAGACAAGTTCAGAGCTGCCACCGTGAATGTTTAAAGCCACGGAAGTCAGAGGCACCCTCCACCTGGTGGCAATATTCAGCAGGTGTAGTGTGGAAAGGGCAGGGAGAGAGGCAAGGATATGGTGCCAACGCGGAATGCCAGGAGGCACCCCGGCCCGGGGGCCAGCCATCCCACAGCAGGGCAGCCAGAGGGGCTCGGAGCAGCTCCTGGCCAAGGGCAGGGCGGCCCCCACCCAACACTGAGCTGGCTGCCTAGCCCCCACACAGGCCACCCTGGCCCTCCGCACCACCCATTCGTGCCAAGAGGTCAATAAAGGGAGGGGACCCCCTCAATGGGCGGCAGCAGGAAGCCCCCTGCTCCCTTGTCCCTGCAGGATGTGTCCCAATGCTCAGCATTGCCCGTGCTTTTAACACCTGTACCCGGCTCTGAGCAAGCGTTGCCGGATGCCCACCTGTGGTCCCCCTGTTGGTTTTTCCAGGTGAGCCGCTTGACCGCCCCGCCCCGCCCTGCCCCGCCTCATCCCTGCCAAGCGCTCCACTGCACATGCCTCTTACCGCTTCCGATTTGGGTGGGACCGGGGGCGGGGCATCTCCCATAGGCTCCTCCCTCAGCAGGCCTTGGCAGCGGCGACGGCGTGGGGAGCCCAGCGGTGAGGCGAGGCTGGCGAAGGCAAGGAGGTCCTGCGGGTCCTCGTCGGCACTCTCCTGCCCAGGGGGGTGGCTGATGGGTTCCGAGTAGTTCTCGGCATTCTGACTGGCCCACAGCTCCTCGTAGGGGAGCTCCAGGGTCCGGGATGCAGGTTCGGTCCAGTCGGGCGTCACGTACTCGCGCTCAGGGTCCGAGGCCTCGGGGGCGAGGGCAGCATGCTCCCGGCAGGAAGGGGGGCGCAGCCGCGGGCTCCTCCCTCCGGGGCCCGCGTCCTGGCACGTGCTCTCGGCGGCGCTGCGGAGGCAGACTGAGAGGCGCTGGAGGGACTGGGCCAGGTCGTCATGGGTGTGGCCCTGCAGGCAGAGCCGGATGCGGCGGGGGCTGGCGCACTCCTCCGAGAAGTCCGGTGTGGCTGCCCGCACTGCCCTGGAGTACTCGTGGGGGTCAAAGCACTCCTGGCAAAGGGCAGCGCTCTCCCGCAGCAGCTTCTCCAGCCGGGGGCCCCCGCCCCCGCGCAGGGCCCCCTCCGGCAGCAGGAAGCGGGGCATGTCGGCGAGCAGGAGGAAGTGTGAGGGGGCCACCGCGTCCCTGCGGAGGACACAGCACAGCACCACCGTCTTGGAGATGATGCTCGCCAGCTTGTAGCAGTGGCCCTCCCGGATGGTGTGCAGGTCGTAGGGGTTGTGGGGTGGCCGGCTGGGCACGGTCACGCTGACGGGCAGCCGCACCCTCTCGACGATGCTGCGGATGCTGTGGGCCCCCTCCTGCATCCGCAACTCCAGCGGGGAGCGGGTGCTGAAGCGCCCCTTGCACTGGAAGGGCAAGCTCAGGCTCTCGTTGGTGCGATGGTTCAGGCAGATCAGGCAGGGCATCTTGCCTTTCAGTGGCTTGCCGCCCCCACCACCGCCAGGGACTCCCGCCTTGCCCAGCTTCCGCAGCAGCGTGCTGAACCGCGACTTTTCCTTTGTGGCTTTCGCACACAGGATCTCCGCCTGGCCCATGAGCGTCAGCTCGTCCCCTGCGTGCAGGGTGAAATTGTACACCTCGCTGTCCTCACTGAACTCGCCCGACACAACCTGGGAGGAGCCCGTTGGTGAGGGAGGAGGGGAGGAAAAGAGGCTTGACAAGGAGAGCGCGACAAAAGGTGTGGGGCAGGGGGTGCAGGGGGGCACTGGCTGTAGCTACTTTCGGCGTCGGAAAAGGGCGGGCTTCTGCAGAGCGCTCACTGTCGCTTTGCTCTGTGATGCTGCAGGGCACCAGCTGACGCGCAACCACGCAAGGCACAACCCACCAGCCACGGGCGGGGGCCTGAAGCCTCATCTGCCCAAGGCTGCAAAAAGCTGGCTGTGGCAGGTGGGGTCAAGCGCCTCCCTGGGGCCCTGGCCTGGCCGGTGGGCTGCATTTGGTGGTGGCACAAAATGGAATGGAGGCCTCTTTGAGAGGCCCGGGGCGGCGGGGCAGCAGGGAGGGACCTTCAGGACCAGACCAGGGCGCGCGCCATGTGGTTGCCCCGATCAGCAAGAGATAAGGAGGTGGAGCCCAGATGGCTGACTTGCCAGGTTGTGTCTCAAATTCCAGCAAATTATCTTATTTGAGTGACTTAAAGGACTTTTTTTGTGGTTTTCACAGATCAGATAATTGAATTGGCTTTGGGATCAAGGCTGCCATTGCCAGTCGAAAGGGAGACACCCCTGCCTGCGTCCTCTCTACAGAGTACAGAGGCTATTTCCAATGTAGTCTGACCAAGCGAGTTGGAAGGTCTTAGTTTTACAACTTCCAGTGCAATCCTATGCATGTTTACTGAGAAGTAAATCCCGCTGTGTTCAGTCAAGTTTACTCCCTAGTATGTATGTTTAGGACAGCAACCTTAAAGAAAATACCTTAATTTCTTTCCACAGCACAATTTTTAAAAACCTCTCCTCCCTCCTGTTTTCCTCACTGATAATTTTTTTATCTTAATACTTCTGTGCTTCCAGTTTCCATTGTCTTTAGGTTGCATTCATTATTGTCTTTAGGTTGCATTCATAGGGTAGAGTGGACCCTATGAAATGATTCGGACTAGATAGTAGATAGACTACTGTTGGATACAGCCCACTGCATCCCTCCTCTGGCTTCCTTGGAAATGGAACTCTCTTCAACGTTAACATTTATTTAATCCTAAAAGTTTTACAGTGCTCAGGAAATTGCATCCCATTCTCATCTTAGTGTGTGTCCGTCTTTGGGGAGCAGGGAGGAGCACCTGGAAGAGGAAAGGGGCCTCTGCTTACTTCAGGAGTCCTCTTGGGGATGTATGGGGTGTCGCCCAAAGGGCACGATACCCCACCGGGATTAAAAGCACCTGGAAAACGGGGGAACCCGGGGCTTAAATGCTCCCCCTGGCTGTCCACGCCTCGCTCCACCTCGTGTTTTCTTGACAACATCAGGGGAAATATTCTAATGTTTCCTTAATGTTTCCATTAATGTTTCCTTAATGTTTCTAATATTCTAAATATTCTAATATTCCTTCCAGGCAGACTCCTAAATACATGCCACAAACAAGACCATTCACTGTGCAATCCTATGCATGTCTACTCAAAAGTAAGCTCCACTGAGTTCAATGGCGCTTACTCCATGGCAAGTGTGCATAACAGGGGTAGGCAACTGCGGGAGGTCTGGGAGCCATTCGCTGCCCGCCCTCCCCACAGGCCGTACCAAGGGTAGTGGGGGAGAAAAAACAATTGCCAGTTTGCCACCGAAATTGTGAACCAGTGAAATTTGTCCATTTTAGCGCTCCGTAGCTGCTACTGAGCATTGATTTTTAATTGGGGGGGGTGTATGTGGCCCTGGGGCCACGTGCTCCCTGCCCAAGTACAGGATTGCAGCATAAGAACCTGACACGCCACTACGAGCCTGGCTGCTGGTTGCGAACGAGGCAGGTCCGTGCAAGCCGCAAAGCTGCCAAACCGGCTTTCAGGACAGCAGATTTTACCGGCACACGAGCTTTGCTCTGCTTTCAAGGCCTTTGACCGCAGCGATCTCAGCACTCAGTTTAGCAAGGCTTATTCAATAAAGCAGTGGAAGTCCTTAGACCTATTTATAGGCTGAGAGTTCAGCTCTCAAGTAGTTAATCAAATTGCAAGCCAAGGTTTTTGTAAGCAGCTGTGCTTTGACCCAGCAGCTCAGGTTTTGCACAGCTTATTTTACTGCGCACGCAGGGCAGCGGTACTGCAAGCGTGGGCTTTGACACAGCTCAGCTCATGGTTAAATGAGCAGAACCAAGTGGCAATCAAGAGGTCAGGGCAACCTGGCTTAAAGTCTCCCTCTTGTAGTGAGAGAATCAGAGGTAGCATTCCCCGCCCCCCCAATATTCTGGGCTGATGTGCCCACCCTCCTGAAGCATAACTGACCTTTACACTGAAGGTGATGGCCTCCATGACAAAGACCCGGTCTGGAAAGATGCTCGCCACCTCCTCCACACTGCTGAAGTACTGCACAGGCTCCCGGACATCCCTGTCCTGGTCCAGCAGCTTAAATTTCCCTGCAAGATTGGAACCCAAAACATGCAGGTTTGGTTAATGGATGCGCTTTCTGGGAGAGCGGCTACGAAGGTGCACTGCAGGTTTCATCTTCCTAGAGGCTGAGAGGCAGCCGAGTCCACAGGCCGGGAGAGGACGAGCCACTGGGAGAGGAAGGGCCACCTGGCCTGGACTGCTGCCTCTGGCAGTGGTCGGCCAGGTGCCCCAGGAGAGCTCCTAAGCTGATAACAATGGACACAGCCTTCCCCTGTTGTTTGCCTCCAGCATTTTAAGTGGAAGCTCCATTCAAACTATTATTGTGGCCTGGGGAGATCTGCCTTCCATGCATTGGTCCAATTCTTTTTTTCAAGCATTGACATACAGAAGAGCCCAGCTGGGCCTGACCAAGGGTGCAGCCAGATGTCTCCAGGAAACCCACAGGCTGGGCAGGAAGAAAAGAGCCCTCTGTATCGAGAGGTAGACTTCCCCTCATGGAGGCTCTGTAGGATAAGGCTACCACAACTAGGAGCCACTGACTGGCTTTTCCTCCAAGAACACGTCCAGCCCCTTTCCAGCCACCTGTGGCCCTGGCCGCCGCCGCCCCTTGGGCAGCAGGTGCCACACAGCAGCCCCCCCCAGATGTGCCTGGCTGCAGCTCCCAGCACTCCCGGCAGAGTGCGTTGCCAGAGGGAACGGAAATACAAGCGGTGCAGTGATCGTGGCCTGAACAGCTGCCGTTCTCAAAGCGTTGTTGGGTGCTAGCACCAGACGTCACTGCTGGGCGCGCCAGCAGTCTCCATCTCCACACCCCGCAGCCCCAATATGGACATACACCTGCCAGTTTGAGGTTAACCCTTCAGGCATCTGAGGAAGCGGGCAGTGTCCAGGAAAGTGTCCACGAGAGCTTATCCCAGAGTAAACGTGTCAGTCTTTCAGGTGCCACAAGATGTTTTGTTGTTTTTGCTGCAACAGACTGACATGGCTCTGGAAACGGTTACTCTAAATTTAGATCTGGGCCGTTCAGAAAGTCCGGTCCTCAGACATGGAAGTCCTTCACCTACAGCCCAGTTGAGCAAGGCCCAATTGTCGTTATCCAATGGTGAGGAAAAGGCACTCTGCAAAGGCATGCCTTATTATTCCGCATCTCAGAAGGGGCAGGCTGCAAGGCTAAAAGAAACAAAAAGGTCATTTCACACACCTGGAAATGACCAGGGAATTCCTCTGCGCGTACTCCGTGCCTCTCGACACTGAAGACAAGTTCTGAGATGAGGCCTGCTGAATGCAGCCTCTGCGTTTCCTCAACTTTTGGAGGGAGCCAAAGTGATGAATCTAGTCAGCCCCTTCCTCCCTCTGGGGCCCTTGGAGCCTTGGAAGGAAGAGGTGGCGGCCATGAGATCAGCCGCATTATGGGAAGGCCTCCCCACCCCCACCCCCAGCATGGTCCCCGAAGGTAGAGAGGCACAGGCATCCCAGAACACAGAGGGAGCGAGGGAGAGACGGGCAGATCCACGGGCCCATCGCTTTCCCATCCTGGGGTCTGAGCACGTGGCAGCCCGCAGGGGGCTTGGACTGGCATCACCCATTCATTCTCCAGCATCACCTTGTCTTAACGGCCCCCCCGCCACACGTGGGGGCTGCTGCTAGGCTGGGCCTGTCGCTAGTGGGGGCTGCAGCCAGTCCCCTGTCATCAGGAACCGCTGCTGCAGAGGACAAACAAACAAACGTTTGTTTTCGAGGATCTTGAAGGCCCCTTCCCACCCTACTGTTCCATGATTCTATGATAAACCGAATTTTTTTATTCGGCGGACATGCGCGCCCCCTTTCCCTCCGAGACATTCAGGGCTCCAGCGCAAGAAGAATCCCAGGTTCTTCTCACAGCAGCCCTGCAAAGGGGGAAGCGGCGTCCTGGGGAGCCCCAGGCCCTGCTTGGACTCTGCGTTCCCCAGTCCATGTCCAGCTCCCGGCGCAGAGCCCCACTGGCCACAAGCCCCACGCACCGAGGGCCCCTCCAGCTCAGCACTCTGCCTGCTGCCCATGGCTCCAAGAGACCCCGAGGCCAACCCACTCAGCGAGGACTCCTGCAACGTGGCGGCTCAGAGCCTATCAGCCTGCAGAAGCGCCTGGTGGAAACCTCCGAGCCCAAGCGTGTGAGGCAGCCTCAGGGCAGGCGCCAGCCGCTCTGCACCTCACCCTCTTCCTCATCTTCGCTGCTGTCCACTGGCTTGACAGGCAGAGCGCCAGGGAGAAGGCATGGGTCCACTGCTCCCCCCCTCCCCACCACCGTTGTCTGTTCGGTTTTATCATAGAATCATTGAACCGTAGGGTTGGAAGGCGCCTGCAAGACCCTCGAGCCCAACCCCCTGCTCAGAGCAGAAATCCAAGTCGGAGCATCCCTGACGGATGGCTGTCCAGCCTCGTCTTGAACGCCTCCAGTGTGGGAGAGCCCACCGCCTCCCTGGGCAACTGGTTCCACTGTCGTATTGTTCCAGCTACGTGGTGCATGGAAGGTGAGCTCAGACGTGGGTACAGAGGCATCGTTAGCACATCTGTGCGGATTTGCCCCCGCCCTAGGCCAGCTCCACGGCGCTGCCCTCAAGCTGACGCTGGTGGCCCCTTCATCTTTACATGCTCATCAAACTCAGCAATTCCTCTGCACCCTGAGCCTCCCTCAGAATGTATCTGGCGTAGAAAGTACCAACACTGCCCTTGCAGTAACTAGTGGTGAGTAACTGATCAACTGATGAGATGTTTTGGCCTCCAACTCCCATCATAGGATCATAGAATAGTAGGGCTGGAAGGGGCCTACGAGGCCATCGAGTCCAACCCCCCCCCCCCCTCAGTGCAGGAATCCAAGTCAGAGCATCCCTGACAGGTGGCTGTCCAGCCTCGTCTTGAACGCCTCCAGTGTGGGAGAGCCCACAGCCTCCCTAGGTCATGGGTTCCACTGTCGTATTGCTCTGACAGTCAGGAAGTTTCTCCTGATGTTCAGCCAGAATCTGGCTTCCTGTCAGTTGAGCCCATTATTCTGTGTCCTGCACTCTGGGATGATGGAGAAGAGATCCCGGCCTTCCTCTCTGTGACAACCTTTCAAGGACTTGAAGAGCGCTGTCCTATCTCCCCTCAGTCTTCTCTTCTCGGGGCTAAACATGCCCAGTTCTTTCAGTCTCTCTTCATAGGGCTTTGTTTCCAGTCCCCTGATCATCTTTGTTGCCCTCCTCTGAACCCTCTCCAGCATGTCTGCATCCTTCTTAAAGTGTGGTGCCCAGAACTGGACACAGTACTCCAGATGAGGCCTAACCAGTGCTGAGGAACTAGTACATCCCAGGATTTGGGAACTATGCTTCTATTAATGCAGGCCAAAAGAGCATTTGTCTTTTTTGCAGCCACATCACATTGTTGGCTCATATTCAGCTTGTGATCTACCACAATTCCAAGATCCTTCTCACTCGTAGTATTTGTTTGTTTGCTGCATTTATATCCCGCCTTTTTCCTTCTTAAGGAAGCCAAGGCAGCGTACATAGTTCTCCTCCATTTTATCCTCACAACAACCCTGTGAGGCGGGTTGGGCTGAGAGTTTGTGACTGACCCAAAGCTTCCATGGACAAGTGGGGACTAGAACCTGGATCTCCTGGCTCCCAGTCCAACACTCTAGCCACTACACCACACTGGCCAAGTATCCCCCATCTTGTAACTGTGCATTTGGTTTCTTTTTCCTAGGTGCACAACTTGGCATTTATCCCTATTGAATTTCATTCTGTTGTTTTGTGCCCAGCGCTCCAGCCTAGCAAGATCACTTCAAATTTTGGTTTTCTTATATTGGTTTTATTGTTTTTGTTCTTTCTTAACAGCTTTGACCTTTGCAAATATGTCTAAAAGCGTCTAAAATAAAATACCTCTGAAGGTCAGGTACTGAGGGTCATAGAACGTGTGGCCTGTTTATGGTCTGGCCAGAGGTGATGGGTTGGCCACTGTGGAAAACAGGGTGCTGGACTGGATGGATCCACTTTGTGGCATCTTTTGAGGTTCTCAAATGTATAGGAGGAAGTTGAGAGGTACATCTGGAGAACCGTGGGGTGTGTGCTAAACAACCCAAAATTAACCCAGCAACAAATCATGGGTAATAGTTGGGTTAACTCCGGGGGGGGGGGTTAACCACCAACAACCTAGAGTTTCTGGATTCAGACCTCACAAAACAACCCTTAATTGTTAACTGAAACTGGAAGTGGCACACATGTGGATCAGGCACTCTGCTCCTCCTGCAGTTCCTGGGTTAAAAAACCCAGGGATTGCCCAGAGTGACATGTGAACTGGATCAAATTATCTCACCACAGTGGGGAAGAGTGGGACCAGGTGACCCACCTGTATGCAGCTGCTCAATCTGCTGCCTAGGTGCTAACAGTCGATGGGGCACTTCAAGGCTCCAGCTGTGCTCCCTTTCTCTGGTTCTTTATTTTTAAACTGGACTTGGTCTGGAAAGCCCCTTTAAACAGAGAATTGTCCTCTGTCAAGCACAGCACATATGTGGCCACCCTATCAACCTACTCTGCCTCTGATGACATCCTGCCACCCCATCCACAGACTGCTGCTGGAGACTGGTGTTCATATAGACCCTATATCGTAGGGAGGGAGAGATCCAGAAGGTGCTTAAGCCACCACAATATAGGAACTGCATTCTAGCCACTGGAGCACTGGATGAGGACTGGGGAGACCCGGGTTCAAATCCCGGCTTTGAGCGACTTGGAAGAAGGGCAGAATAAAAACGTTATAAATAAATAAGCCTGGAAAAAAGAAAAAAAATTACAAGAAGAAATACAACTGCTTCAAAATGTCTTTCAAGTTTTCTGTCCATGTGGCTTCTTTCTACATGGTAGACTGGTGGTTAATGGTGGTGACTGGAAAGGGTGTCCCCCCCCCATCATTTTGTAAAATGAGCATTATAGGGGTATGGTGCTATGGCCCTTATAATGCTAATTTGGGCGGAGGGGGATAATAAAAATAACCCTCTCCAATCACGGCCATTAACCACGAGCCCACTGTGCCGAAAGAAGCCACCAAGGCTCAGATCAAGCCCCGCACAGGCTGCCTTGACTCCCTGCTCCAGGGGTCTTGCAGCTGTGACCCACAGCTGCATCCATCTTGGCTGTCACTGCCCCCTTCCCCAGAAAGACGGCACCCCAGGCCAGGCCAGGATCACCTCCATCTGCAAACATGGCTTCGGGGGCCCTGTTTGCTCAGCAGCACCCTCACCCCAGCAAACGAGGAAGCCAAGCGGAGGCAGCACAGACATACAGACAGTGAGCCCACACTGGGAGCTGCCCTGACAACGGAGGAGGGGGGCCAGGGCGCCCCCAGGCTTCTTGTCCTGGAGACAGAGCTGGGGTGGGAACAGGCTGCAGCCACACCCAGGCGTGGGGTGGGGAGGCGTCCACGCACCAGCTGGGGAAGAGGACAATGGCCTGGCCAGGGGTGGAAGCGAGCGACCCGGCACCTCGGCCTCCCACACTCCCTCCTGCTGTCCCTGCCGGAACCTGGAGATGTGACAGCCAAGGAGTCTGGGCGAGCTGGTGCCTCAATGAGGCTCACGTTCCTCATTCATGTTGTAAGTATATTAGCTTGGGGGGGCGACAATTCATGGTGTCTTGTGCAAAGCAAAGTGTGGGGCCAGGGACGCAGCTGGGGCACTTTGCAGAGCGCGCTCTCCGGGGGGGGGGGCGGTTTGTGCTGGGGCGCACAGCCCCAGCCCCAGTCCCTTCTGCTGCACATCAAGGACATCGGGGGAGCCCTGCTGCTGGGCCAGGCCAAGGGTCTGCCTCGCCCAGCATCCTGTCCACGCAGCGGCCGACTGTGATCTGTTTCTAACGCGCGATCCCAGAAGGTTGGCAGCGGAGCTGGCAAGAGCAAACGCCCAGCATGCCCCCGGTCCAGATCTCCCCGCTGCTACGCACGGTGCTGGGGGCCTGAGGCAAGGGCTCGCTCCCACTCCACCCGGCCGCGCGCCTCCTCTCGGCAGAGCCGAGCTCTCTTCCAGAGGCGTTGTAAGGGCTACCAAAGCGATGTAGGTGAGGTGCAGGGACACTCCAGAAGCCCTACAGAAAGGCCACCAGATATGGTCACCACCACCGCCTTCCCCTCCGATGGCTCACCAGCGTCCCCATGCTCCCCTGCTTCACGTTACTTAGCCCGGAAGAGCCGCCGCCGCCACCCTCCTGATGCTGCAACCCTCCCTCTCCAGTTTGCTTGAGAGCCTCAGTTTCACCTTCGGAAGGGGACACTTTGCTGCTGCAGTGTACGCACCCCGACTGTAGCCCTAACAGAGCCAGCATGGACAAAGGGCGTGAAGGGGAGCGAGACTGGTGCAGCGGCAAGAGCACTGGATGTACACCAGGAAGACCCAGGTTCGAATCCCCAGTCTGCCATGACGGTCCATGGGGGGGCTTGGGCAGCCACCATCTCTCAGCCTAACCTGCCTCAAAGGATTGTTGTGAGGATGTGTGCATGGGGGAGAGAAACAATGGACGCTGCCCTGAGGTCTTTGGGGAAAGGGCAGGATAAAAACCAGAGAGAGAGAGAGAGAGAAGATTTAGCACATTCAGTGAGCTGTTGCCACAAGCGGGATGTAGACCCGCTGTTCCTTGCTGCGGATTGGACACAATCTATCGGGAAGTTCTCCTGCACAAGCCTTGCCAAAACCAAGGGACACGGTTGCCTTCGCACGGCACCTGCTCGTCCAAGTCAGGCCTGTGCAGAGGACATCTGGTGGATCATGGCGCCTGCTGGGTCAGATCGGCCTGCCGTTCGGGACGCGCCCCAGCCTGCTGGCTCTGGCACGCCAAGCCTGAGGTGTCCTCCGCTGAGTGTCCTCCGACAAGGTGTCCTCCGCTGGCCGGCCTCCTGGCCAGAAGCAAGGCTTTTCTGACAAGGGGCCGGAGAAGAAGTCCCACCTCTCCTCTTGCAAGCGGAGGACGGAGCTGTCCGCTCCGGTTTTATGAATGGGGCCAGCAAAGCAGGTTAACACACGCCGCTCCGCCTTTCCTGTCCCATTGGTCTCCCGGAGGAGCAGCGATTAGCCATCCCAGCCCGACCCTCGCCCATTATTTATTCATTCTTGCACATCATTACCAAAGATGGGAAGCACTTAGTGGGCTCATTAAGGGCCAGGGATGATCTCAGCCCCGCTAATTCCCGCTCCAGCTCCGGTCACTCCCCCCTCCACACCATCTGTCCAGCATGGTGCCAGAGCTGCCCTTTCTCCCCCTCTGACCTTCCACACCAGGCCCCATCACAGGCCTCTTGGAAAGCATGGGCCTGTGCCTGAGGCATTCCAAATTCACAACAACCCTGCAAGGCAGGTCACTGGTGTTCCCCCTTTTACACCTGCAGAAAGGGAGCAAAGCTGCACCTGCCCCGGCCACCTGTGTAACATCGCCTGAGAACTGAACATGGAATCACTCACAGCCAAGCCAGCCCTCCAGAGATGAATAGGCTGAAGGCCAGCAGGAAGGAATGGGCAGAACTGCACCCCAGAGCAGAAGCTGAGAGAGGAAACGGCCAGGCCCACCAAGGCCCCCAGAGATGCCAAGCCAGAATCCCTCCCTCCCTAGCCAGGCAGCACACGGGGCAGCAGCGACAGCAGCCCAGACTGGTACGTTGTTGGGCTCCTGGGCCTTTGTCCGCAGGGGGGGTTCACAGCCTGGGCTGCAGGGATCTCCATTTCTGTGGCTAGGATTTGATATCAGGAGCAGAATTAACACCCCCACAAGACCCTAAGAAGAGCTGTGCTGGGTCAGACCAAGGTCCGCCTAGTCCAGCGTTCTGTTCACACAGTTGCCCAGATGGAAAACCCACAAGCAGAGCACGAGCGCAACAGCACCTTCCTGCCCATGTTCCCCAGCAACAGGTGTATACAGGCCTACTGGCTCTGGTACTGGAGGTCACACGGAGCCACAAAAGGGATGATGAGCTATTTCAGCCTTCCCCAACCTGGGGCCCTCCAGATGTGTTGGACTACTGGGGGTTGTAGTCCAACACATCTGAAGGGCCCCAGATTGGGGAAGGCTGAGCTATTTTATTCCTTGGAAACAGGCTTGGACATAACTGGGGCAGGGGGTCAGTTCAGGGCTCACCCCACTCCCACCTGGAACAGCCACCACACCACTAGGCTGCTTTGCCAGCAGTGACTCACACCGGGCGCCTGTCTGGCTGGCTGTACAGCGAAGCAAAAAGGGTTACGCAACTGAGTTCACCCACCCAGCCCCAAAATGCAAACAGTGCAAACAAAAGGCAAACAGGAGGAAGGAAGCAACATCTAGTGTCAATCTGTAACATTCCGGTGGAGAGCGCTGCGGCAAGCCATCATGTCCTTCCTCGAAGTATCTTCACAGAAGCTGAGGCCACACCGACATGGGGAGTGGCCAAGTGGGAGTTGCTTCTGTGGCCTCTGCAGCGTGGGACGGAGCCACATTGCAGCAGTTCTCTTCAAAATAATGGGAGAAGTGGGCCTTAGGAACCCACCTACGCACAACATTTCCTCCCCAGATGCAAGAAAGCTTTAAAATGTGTGACTGTTCCCCATTATCGAGGCTCTCTCAGGCTTGGCGTGGGAAGCTCATGAGACCCAACTTGGAGAGCTACTTAGGACAGTATTACAAAGTACCCCAAAATTCTGCTGTTTGGGGAAGATAGGGCCTGTATCTGGAAGGGGGCTGGGGGGGGGGTTGGTCTTGGAGAAGAGCAGAAAAGCAAGTTCCACAGGATATTGAGGCTTTGCACAACCCAAGTTGCTCAACGTGGCTCAACAGCACTACAAGCGAGAAGGATCTTGGAATGTTATCATTGATCACAAGCTGAATATGAGCCAACAATGTGATGTGGCTGCAAAAAAGGCAAATGCTCTTTTGGGTTGCATAAATAGAAGCATAGCTTCCAAATCCCAGGAAGTACTCGTTCCCCTCTACTCAGCACTGGTTAGGCCTCATCTGGAGTACTGTGTCCAGTTCTGGGCACCACACTTTAAGAAGGATGCAGACAAACTGGAGAGGGTTCAGAGGAAGGCAACAAAGATGATCAGGGGACTGGAAACAAAGCCCTATGAAGAGAGACTGAAAGAACTGCGCAGGTTTAGCCTTGAGGAGAGAAGACTGAGGGGAGATATAGTAGCGCTCTTCAAGTACTTGAAAGGTTGTCACAGGGAGGAAGGCCAGGATCTCTTCTCGATCATCCCAGAGTGCAGGACACGGCTCAAGTGACAGGAAGCCAGATTCCGGCTGAACATCAGGAGAAACTTCCTGACTGTTAGAGCAATACGACAATGGAACCCATGAACGAGGGAGGCGGTGGGCTCTCCCACACTGGAGGCATTCAGGACAAGGCTGGACAGCCACCTGTCAGGGATGCTCTGACTTGGATTCCTGCACTGAGCAGGGGGTTGGACTCGATGGCCTTGTAGGCCCCCTCCAACCCTACTATTCTATGATTCTATGATTCTAAGTGGAACTGCAGACTTCTTGCATGCAACTTTCTGGCCCTGATTGCCTTAATTCCCCCACGTTAACACTTGCAAATTTCAGATCATGCCTCAGGACAACAACCACAGGAGTCCCCACCATGGAATATTTTACACTGATTTCTAACCTCCAGAAAATAGAAGGAAAAATGAAGATTTCAAGATTTCAATGAAGATAAAGCTGTGAGACCCTGAAAACCCAATATTGTGTAAGCAAGCATGCCTACATTGCTCTTTTGTCACCTTTGTTTAAGGGAGTCACCCAAATCCCCCTGGCTCTATTGCTCACCTGGACCTGTGATAGCTGGAGATGTGCACCCATCAACTCCCATGCTTTCCTCACATCAGGAAAGAAAGACAATCTCATTGTCTTCTTCCTTCCCTTTATGTCTGCCACCTAAAAATCCATCTAGCATCAATGAGCAATCTTAGAAGAAAGACTGGTTTTGTTTTGATTTTGATTACTAAATCCTGAGAGGATAAATCAGCAACCCGAATCCATAGATTTATGCAGAGACAGAGAGAAGGAAAGAGGATTCCTTCCATCCTTTCTGCTCAGAAGAGCAATCCCCTCCCCATTTCCTCCCCTCTGTCTCTCCTTCTTTTCCAGAGAAGAAGCACAACAGAGCTTCCCATCACTTCACAAGTCAGCAGATAAGGAGAGGAAAATCTTTGCATTATCTTCTATTTCCTTCTATCTTCTCCTAATATTCCACCCCACACCAAACCCCCAAACTCCTAGGCTTTAGCTCTTTCTTCATCCACTTTCCTTCAACAGCCCTGCCTTTGTTCTAACCCCTCCTTCAAACTCTCTCACAACTCCCCCAAAGAGTCTGTTTCTCTCCTGTTCAGATCATCCCAAGCTGAAAGGCCTTTCCCCCACTTTCCCCCTTCCTCAGCTACACACACACCATGCTAAGAGTCACATCTGCTCTTTCAGGTGTTATGCTTCCATCAACCCCATTTTACACACGCACACACACAATTTTCTATGCATTCCAGCACACCTAGCCTCACTACTGACTTCAAATGCTTGATTGTCCTTAACCTTCTCAGTGTTGATGTATCGTTCTCATTCCCTTGATGTGTGGTTTTAATTCATTTTAAATTATTCTTTAATAAAACAAAGAACTGCTTTCAAAGACCTTGTTGTGGTCTCTGACTCCCTCGGCTTTTGGGGTATCAGGTTTTCCTAAGCGCCCAGAGTTCAACGCCGAAAGATACCTCAGGTATGTGTTTGGTTTACATGTATGCGAGATGCACATCCATGTAAATTAAAGCACACATCATAACAATGGGGATACTCTTATTTCAAGCCTTGGAGAGAAGTGATTGGGTGGTGCAACACCAGCTGGGGGGGGGGAGAAAAGAGGAAGAAAGCACCAATCTTGGACCAATCTGCAGGAGGTAAGCTGCAAATGGTGCTAAAGAAAATGATATTATATATTTCCTTACATACTCATAATTCTTATTATGACTAATGAATTTTCAGCATAACACTTTGTGTCATGGCAGCTAAACACAACTGAGAAAGTCTAATTTAAGTAATCATATAGGTTTAACATGTTAAGGCCATACACAGCCCCACTGTGCCACTTTGCCTTGGCGGGGCAGGTGACCATCAGCCCCTCCAAATGGTAGGTCATTGGAAGCCTCAGGGATGGCCAGGGCTGCCTGCTATAATTCCTTGCAGCCTGCACTACAAAATGTAGGGATGGCCACCAATTAGGATGGCTTTAAAAGGGAGTTAGACAAATTCCTGGAGGAGAAGGCTATCCATGGATACTAATCCTGATGGCTCTATGTCACTTCCAGTATCAGGCAGCATGCCTATGTGCACCAGTTGCTGGGGAACATAGGTGGGAGGGTGCTGTTGTGCTCATGTCCTGCTTGTGGGTTTCCCCTGGGCAGCTGCTTGGCCACGGTCTGAACAGAATGCTGGACCAGATAGACTCTGGTGTAGGGATGGGTGGATTCCCTACCTGCCAGTCCGTGGGGAATCCACCCATGGGGGGGAGGCAAGCCATTCCTCCTCCCAGAAACCTCTTTGGCCAGCTCTGCTCCACAGCAATTCTGCGGAGCCACGGGCCAGTTCTGAAGCGCCGGCAATACAGCCACCATGCCGTATCGCTGGCTGAGGGGTACTGACTGACTGCGGATGCAAATGGCGTCCAGGATGCCATTTGTGGCCGTAAAGGTCTTAGTTTAAGGTAAATGCAGCCGCCAATGACACCGTGTCTCTGCATCCCCCTGGCTGGCGCCACCCAGCTCCTCCCTCGCCCCCTCCCTTTCTCTCCGCCCTGTTACCTGGGTGCTGGAGGGGTATGTCAATCTTGGGCCCGACGACGTAGTGCCCCTCCTCCAGGCTGTGGGCTGTCACCGTGGTCCACTGTCGGCAGGAGTGGAGAAGGAGCACATCCTGGCCGCTGACCCCTTCCACGTACTCTCCTGTGGCAGGAATGAGAGAAGGTGTGAGCGCTCAGTGTCGCCGCCCGGTGGGGCCCCCCCCCCAATACCTCTCTGGCACTACGGCCCACCAGAAACAGAGAAGAGAGGCCGCGGTTCACCTCTCTGATCATGAGGATTCTGGGAGCCTCCAGGACAGCCTTGGCGAGGTGAAAGGAGGCATAAAGAGTAAGTAAAGATGGCGCTGGAAGGTGCTCCCGCGCACGCGCAGAGGTGGCGGCCGCCTCCCCAGCTGGCCAGGCGCACTGTGTGCAACGCCAGAGTCCCTCTGCACAAGGGCCTCACTGCAGGAGTTATCAGGTCGAAGACCAGCAGGCAGCTTGGACTCCCATCAACCAATGCTCTCCCGCCTGCTGAGATTCACAAGCCCATCTCGCCATAACATGACCGGCGATGGACTGGAGCGAGGCAACACGGATATGCCAGGGAGGCCCCTTAACAGCTCAAGCAGTGCAGGGGCATCCATCTGCAGGAGTGTGACGTGGCTGGTGGAAGAATAATCTAATAACACAAGCAGAGCCATGCTGGACCGGGCCAAAGGCCTCCCTAGCCCAGCATCCTGTTCCCAGAGTGGCCAGCCAGGTGCCCCAGTGGGAAGCCCACAAGCAGGCCATAAGTGCAAAAGCTGGTACTTGGGGGCATGCCCCCTGGGATACTGGAGGGAGCACAGAGCCATCATGACTAGTAGCCATGGATAGCCTTCTCCTCCTCCATGAACTTGTCTAATCCCCCTTTAAAGCCATCCAAAATGGTGGCCATCACTGCATCTTGTGGAAGTGAATTCTACAGTTTCACTCTGCCCTGTGTGAAGAAGCCCTTCCGTTTATCTGGCCTGACTCTCCCACCATTCAGCCTCATGGGATGGCCCTGTTGGGTTCTGGTATTATGAGAGAGGGAGAAAAATGTTCTCCCTATCCACTTTCTCCACACCAGGTGTAATACGATGCACCTCTATCATGCACCGGGATTTGCCTTCTAAGCTAAAAAGCCCCGAGTGTTGTTGCCTTTCCTCACAGCAGAATTCCACATATGACACTAACCTAGCGTGACAGAGGAGACACCAGAGCCACGTCGAAATCCAACCTGCTGCCCGGTGAACATGACCGCGCACTCGTCCCATCGCCCTGCACATGCAGGAGAGTCGAACGCCCATCTGAGCACCACGCAGGAAAGGACGGGCGCTCCTGGGTGGCTGGAGCGGCAGTGGAGCCTCTGCCTCCCTCCGGCCCTGTGCTCCCCCAGATGCCTCTTCAAACAGTGGGACTCATCTTCCACCTCCTCCCCCAGCCAAGCCCAACAGAGTGGCAGGCTTCTGCTGCCAAGAGACCGGTTGCCCTGGAAACAGCCCTTTGTTCGTGCTCAATGGCCAGAGTGGCAGCCCTAAAGGCCCATCTGGAAGAGCCGCTTTATTGACCTGAATCTGGGCCTGTGATGGAGGGCTGTAGCTAGGCTAAGCCAGCCCCACTGTGGTGGGCCAGGGAGGCACAGTGGGCAAACAATTTGGGCAGGCCCAATGCCAGGCGGCCGCAGCTGAGGAAACACAGGTTGCCCGCAGAGCCAGGGCACATTTCTCAATGGGACCTCTTCCTGCCCACCAATGCAGCCAGCAAGCCGTGCCTGGCCCTGAAAAGGAATGTGCACTGGGCAAGTGCGCTCACGATGCGACAGTGGGCAGGTGAATGCCTGGGCCCCCTTCTCCGTGCCACGCAAAGGAGGAGGGAGGGAGCCCTGCCCAGGTGGATTTTGGGCTTCCCGCTAAGCCAAGAGACTCTCTACCGAGGATTCCTGAAGGCCACTTCAAGGATTCCTCTTGACTGCTGCTCACTTTTACACACTCTGAATTATTGAGGTGTTCCGAGGTTTGCTCTGTTTTGGTGTTCTAAATGGCACCATCTGTATGAATGTACCCAGATCCTTCCTCTGTTTTACATCAAGAATAGTTTTTCCTCATCAACAGCAAACCTATGGTAGAAAGGAAGGGCAAGGAATGCCTTCCCCACAGAAGCACAGCCCTGGAAATGAAACTCCACTGCTCTCGCCTGAGGGCCAAAACAGAATCCCTTTAAATCTGTGCCTAGGAGCTACCTCTTTTCCCCATTTCTGCTCTGGAAAATTCTTAAATTTAGAAGCAGGCATTTAAAATTCTTATCCCCCTGCCCTTTCCTCCAAAAGGAACACAGAGCGGCTTACAATATTAAACAAGTGCTAGTGAAACACCAATAAAACCCGACTACCACAATGAAACAATTTAAAATACAAATACAAAAATCTAACCTAAAAACACCAAAATGAACAAGTCAGGGGCAAAATGCTTTCATGCAGGAAAAGGCCTTTGCCTTGTGTTTAAAAGTTCTCCCCCAGCATTTTATCTTCAAGAAAATCCCTGTGAGGGAGGTTGCACCCACACCCACGCCAAGGGTCACCCCGGGAGCTTTACAGCTGAGTGGGGATCAGGACCATGGGGGTGGCAACGTGCAGCCCTCTGGATTTTTGGCCTGCAACTCCCATCAACCCTGACCACTGGTCCTGCTGGCTAGGGCTGATGGGAGGCGCAGGCCAAAACATCCGGAGGGCCGCACGCTGCCCCCACCTGCTCGAACCACTACAGCACAGTGGCTCACTCTCAGAGCGGGAGCAGGCGGATGTGACCTCATGAAGGACTTCAGACGCACGATGCCAGGAACCTCACGCTGCCGCAAGGTCAGTCTATGTTGTCACACCACTGGAGAGACCAGGCTTGAGGCTGAGAGGGGTGGGCTGGGGGAGAGGGAGAGAGACAGAGAGGCTGGCATAGGGCGCCCAGTGAATGTGGGGCAGATTTAAGCCCAGGGCTTCTTGTTTGATGGGCAGATCGCTTTCTCAGCCAGATGGATCTGTCCAGGGAGGGCTTCTTCAGGCCTCGGTCTCATCCCCCTTGCCAGCCCTTTCTTGGGGAGCAGCAAAATGGCCAGTCTCCCCTGGGGCTTGTGCCAAGAGGTGCCAGGAGGCTGGCCACAGCTGCTCCACTTCCCAAGCGGCGCCTCACCCACACCAGCGATGGTCACTAGTGAAAGCCAAGCCTTGGCAGCAAGACCAAGGAGTGGGCTGGCCTGCATCGCTGCTGCTGTGGCCGCGGGCGGCAGAAGCAGCTGCACCTGCACCCGCACCCAGAAGTTTGAAAACCAGGCTCAGCCCACGGCTCTAGCAGCTGGCAGCCCAGGCCAAAGGCCTGAGCCTGCCACACGTGCAGACGGGCTCACGAACCCTGAACACCACGTTATGAAACAGACACAGCCCCCCCCCCCCCCGTATGTGCCCGGTCTCGTGGCAAAGGAGCCGAGGAAGCAGCAGCACGCCCGGAGAGCAGCAGCCTGGCGGCTCCTGTGCAATTCAGCTGTGCCAGGACCACGCCACGCCAGCGAGAGCCGAGGAAGAACTGCCTCCGTGGGTTCAACCAAAGGCCCATCTAGACCCCTCTACTGGCCCAGGGAGCCACGATTTTCGCCTCCAGTGCCTCCTCTCTCCGCCGTCTCGCCAGCAGGGGCCCTGGAGCAAGCGTGGAATGCCAGTGGGCGTCTTGAAGTGGCCGCTTTTCCCGGCAGGAGTCCTGAAGGCAAGAAGGGATCTAAAGGTGAGTGTCCTTCCATGGCCCTTCGCCCTTCAACCATCAGCCCACAGAGGGCAACTGCCTACCTGCCATCAGGCTACCTCAAAGGCAGGGGCACCGCCTCTCGGCCATGATGCCTGTTTCCGCCCTGTAAAGGAAGGCACTGGCTATTCCCAGTGTCAGCCATGAGCACTTTGCCCAGGTGTGCCTAGCGCTGTTGTGGAAGACACCTGAGCTTGCCTCGTATAGTATCCTAGGACTACTTATTAGTCAATTTTTGGTCAATATCTCACATATTCATGGCATTCAATAGACAAACAACCTCATTTTGCTTGGCATCCCAACACCATCATGGGCAGAAAGGTGACACCTATGTTCATTTTACAAGTGAGTGGGGAAAACAAAAGCTGAATCTGGGAGGCTTGATTCACATGTTGGTTGTTTGGATAACCATATTAATCCGTTAAAAACAAATCCTTTCAGACCAGGAGTGAGGAACATGTGGCCCACAGATGTGGTTGGACTGCAGTTCCCATCAGTCCTACCCAGCACAGCCAGTGGCGAGGGATGATGGCAGCTGAAGTTTGTCCTGGTTTCAGACGAACCCATTCTGTGGCTCACTCTTACGCGGACTGCAGCCCGTTTTGTCAGAGGCAGTGATTGTGCTGGCAAATGCACATCTTGCACCATGCATGCATATTCCAGAGACTCAGCGCACGTGCCACTCAAAGCACATTTCTCCCATGCAGACAATCAAACCTTAAAAGCACTGTGCATAAATTATATTTCTCTCATATGCATATAAGTTCCTATGCGGATGCAGGAATTTCACCATACATGAAACAGCACAACATACACACGGCCAAGAAGGTGGGATTTGAACTCAGGCTTCCCAGAATACACAGCCCAAGGCAGCATTCAATCACTTGGACAAAGATTGAAGGCATTTTTATTTGTTCAGGCACCTGGACACCGACGTAAAGTTGTTCAGGTGCAGTCCTAGAGAGAGTTATCACTGCTGTTAAATACTGTTATTAAAATACTGTTGTATTTTGATGTATCATGATTTTCAGGAATGGGAGACGGGTGGAATATAAAACTACTGAATAAATACAGATTCCAGGGCATTTGGTTCCAAATAAATGCATGAATGCTGTAGGTGGCAAAGGTGTCCAGCCTTTTCCTCTACCTAACTAGACGTAAGGAGCCTGTCCTGAGGGCTCTCCCACCCACCCCCTTTCTTTTCTGCGCCCACATGGATTCTGGCGCCCGCTTCTCCCAAAAGATCTGCGCTAATTCTTCCTTTGCATTCAGAAACGGGAGCTCAGAGCCAGCAGCAGACCAGAAAAGCAGGGTGGGACAGGACCACAAGGTTCTCAGACAAAAAGCACGGAAGCTGTTACTCTGGCCTCTCCTTAGATGCAAGTCGGTCACAAGGGAACTGAAAGTCTGGCAACTGGAGACACTGCAAGGGGTGGGGGGTGGGGAGCCAGGATGAAAGACCCTTTCCAGCAGGCTGAGAACTAACCCCCTGCCAAGCATAAAACACAGGGAAGGGGTGGCAGAATGAGAAACGCCCCTCCCCAACACTCGTAAGCATCAACACTTTGCACAGAAAAATAATTAACCACCCTGTCCGCTGGAATGGTTTCTCCGTGGCCTTTGCACCCCCACCCTGAAAGAGGCCTGTTATTTATCACCCAGAGCTCACCCAGTCCACCCGCTGCCAGTGGAAGCACCAGATGCATCTTTGCCAGGTGAGCAGGAAGCCACCCATCCACAGCAAGCAGAAGAGCTGGATGTCCTTGGAGAGGCCCACAGCAAACAGCCACCTTTTCCCTTTGGCTTTCAAGGATACTCAAAGCCTCAGATGCTTGCAGTGCATGACAGCATGGAGACGCCTTCTCCCCTAGCCTGCATATGCTCAGAGTCCCACGGCCTCATGTGCAATGTTTATCTGCACCAATCCAACCCACGTTTTCTTGGTGCTGTTTTGCAGAAGTGTATACCGCATTATACCCATTCTTCTCTAGGTCCATTGTTAGCCACTTTGGCTTTCCACAGAAAGAAAGGCAAGATATGTAGATGAATGACCTACAAGGTTTGCCTAGCCTGGTCTTGAAGCCCTCACAGGAAGCTGCCCCATAACCAAAGAACCTATGAAAAGCTCTGCTGGATGACCCCAACAGTCCTAAGAACATAAGAAGAGCCCTGATGCTGGTCAGACCCAGGGTCCACCTAGTCCAGCATTCTGTTCACACCGTGGCCAACCAGCTCCTGACTGGGAACCCGCAAGCAGGGCATGAGTGCAGCAGCACCCTCCTGCCCAGGTTCCCCAGCAGTGGTGCACAGAGGCTCACTAGTCACAGAATCATAGAACAGTAGGGTTGGATTAGTCCATCCAGTCCAATGCTCTGTTCCCAGAGCAGCCAACCAGATGCCCCAGTGGGAAGCCCAAAAGCAAGGTATGGGTGCTACCGCACCCTCCCCACAGCTGGCATCCAGGGCAGGCCTGGTTGGGCACCTGCCGAGGGCCCACCCCCAGCAGGGGCCCACTCCCAAGGGGCCCTGGAGCTGCCTCTCTGCCCCCTCGCAGCCTGCATGTCCCCCTGCTGCCTCCAGCTCTGGGAGCAGGAGTGGCGAGGAGGAGGAGCGGCGGATGATGCAGGCTGCCTGCTCCCTGGCTCTCCGCCCGCCGAGCCAGCAAGTGGAAACCTGCAGAGAAAAAGGACGAGGAGCAGCTGAAGACCATGGGGGGAGAAGGTGGGCTCACTGAGGGAGGGGCCGTGGAGGGCGCCTTGCCCAGGGGCCCAAGATCTGGAGCCAGCAGACTCTCCCACTCACGCCCCCGTCGACTGGCACGGTCAGTGGGGCAGCGTCTAGCCGTCAGGGCCGGCAGCCACTGAGACCAAACTGCAGCACTGGCCCACCAGGCCCGGGACCGTCTGCGCTGACTGGCAGCCGCTCTCCAGCGTCGCCGCCTGGCAGAGGCTTTTCCAGCACAGGGTAACCACTCCTCCCACAAGGAGGGCTCCACAAGGAAACTGGTGCCATAGTTCGTGTCTGCAGGGCAGCCTTCCTCCTGTCCCACCAAACGTTTGGCCACAAAATGACCGTCTCAAACTGCAGCTGAAGAGAACAGGGGGTCCCTCCCCGCCTCTTGCCCGGCCCCCTTCCTCCTCAAGGCATCTCTTCAGAAGTTCACCATCCGGTCTGGCCCTGGTCTTCTCATCTCTCGCACTCAACAAGCCCAACTCCTTCCATCTTTCTTCACATGACAAGTTCTGCAGGCCTCTACACACATTGCAAACAAGGCAGAAGATGCCAGGAGCGCTGGGTCAACGCCTGAACCAAGGCAGGAATCATAGAATCATAGAACAGTAGGGTTGGAAGGGGCCTACGAGGCCATCGAGCCCAGCCCCCTGCTCAATGCAGGAATCCAAGTCAGAGCATCCCTGGCAGATGGCTGTCCAGCCTCGTCTTGAACGCCTCCAGTGTGGGAGAGCCCACCGCCTCCCTAGGTAACTGGTTCCGTTGTCATATTGCTCTAACAGTCAGGAAGTTTTTCCTGATGTTCAGCCGGAATCTGGCTTCCTGTACCTTGAGCCCATTCTTCCGTGTCCTGCAGTCTGGGATGACCGAGAAGAGATCCTGGCCTTCCTCTCTGTGACAACCTTTCAAGGACTTGAAGACCGCCATCATATCTCCCCTCAGTCTTCTCAGAAGGAACATACCAAGACGAAAGGACCATCTAGTCCATCCTTCCCCACCCTGGTGCATCTGCCAGATGTGTTGGACTGCAACTCCCATAATTCCCAGCCAGCATGGCCATTGCTGCTTGGGATTTATGGGAGTTGAAGGATGGACTAGACCAACATCCTGATCACAACAGGGGACAGCCAGATGCCTGGTCAGCTGTAGAATCAAGAGATCCCAGCTCATCCCTTCACCCATAGACTCCCTAGGCCTGAACCTCTGGCAGGCTGCCCTACATAATGCAGAGGACTGTGTGCTGCAAGCAGAGGAGGGATGCCACAGCACGGTGTTTTCAGAGCAGAACAGATGGCTCGAGCAAATGAGCCAAGCCACACTTGAGATGTTGCAAAGAATAGGTGTGGGCCCCAACTCCAGTGCACCTGTTGTGCCTCCCTCCCCTCAAGCCACCTCCGTTGCGAAGCACCCTCCTCGCGCTCCAGGCAATCCTTGCGCTGTGCTCTCTGCCCATGGCACTCTAGGAGGCTTGCACTGGCCATGCCGCCAAGAGCTCTTTCCACCGGGAAGGCTCTGCTTCCTCATGGCATCAACATGGAGCAACCACGGCAGAGCCGAGCCTTAATTCCGGCCCATGGGGGCCTTGCTTTCGAGGCTGCTGGCACGAGAAAGACAGGAAGCTAGGTCAAGTGCCTGGAGCTGGCATGAGAACCGCCCAGAGCCTGGAGCAACACGGGCTCAAGTCTCTCAGGCCCAGGGCAGGCAAGCTCTGAGGTGGGGATGTGACCTGCTGGCCTGTCCCTTCGTGGCTCTTGCATGAGCTGAAACGCAGATCGTAAAGCTCCAAAGAAGCCAACTGCTCTGTACGCTTGCTGGCTGCCGGCACAGAACACGGGTGGCAACTGGAGTGGCAGCAGAATGCTGGAGGCCCATTTATGGCTACCAAGTTAAGAAACGGGGCAGCTTGGAACAGAGAAGCCGTGGGGTCCCTCCCAGCCTTTCCAAATCCACAGATTCAACAGAGCCAGCGGGCGGCACAGAGACCGTGATGCCAGCCTGCCTGAAGTAAAGCAGTGGGAGCTCCAGGGCTGCAAGACGACCCCCAGCACAACAGCACAAAGGGTGGGGAGGGGAGGGCCAGAGAGCAGAAAACGGGCAACTGTCTGTCTCCTCCTGGCTAGGGGGGCGGGCAGGGCTCACTCGGCTCCCCCACCCCACCAATGGAGGGATTTGCGGAGGAAAGAAGAAATGCTGGGTGCTTTCCCCTCCCTGCCCCCTCCCAATCTCATTCACAAGCAAGGGGGTGGGGTGGAGGCAAACATGCCGGTTTCCCCTCCCATTAGTATTCACAGCATCACTGGTGGCTAAACTCCCTGTTCTTCTCACAGTGTACAAAGCCCCAAGCAGCCTGGGCAGCCTGCCACAGAAACACCCCCTGCCCCCCCCCCCGCATTTGCAGGGACATCTGCAACCAATCCCTCTCCAGCAATCGGAGGGACAGAAATCGGGGCAGGGGAGGGGGCGAATCGAGGGGAGCAGAAATGAGAAAAGGGGAGGCGGACCGAGAGTTGCCAGGGAATGCAATAAAACCATTAAACGCCCCCCCCCCTCCAATCACATAACATCTTTTCACATCTGCACAGAGCCCCATAAAAGCAGCCAGGAAGGCTTTTGGGAAACCCAGGAGGTGGGAGGAACCCCAACGCTGAAACAGAGCCCACCACAAAGAGGGACAGACACCTCTGCCGCCGTCTCCCCCCCCCACGCAAAAAGTGCGCACCAAGAGCTCATCCTGCCACCCAGCAAAATTAACAGGAGAACCACCGCGCTGAGTCCATCGGTGCCTTCAAGGCGAACACATTTTGGGCACCATGGCGCGGCGGCGGCGGCGGCGGCGGCGGCGGCGGCGGGTGGGGGGGACGACACAGCCCCACCTGTTGCGCTTCTCCGGAGCATAGCGGCGCGTGTGAAGCACGTTACACCGCCGCAAACGGGGACCAGAGCGCTGAATCCAGCCTCGCATCCTCCGGGATGCTCCGTTCCCACGCGGACTTACCGCGAAGAAAAACGCCGCCGTCGCCGGAGCAAAAGCCGCGGGGGCCCTTAAGGATCGCAGCCCCGGGCCACTAGCCTGCGCAAGTCGCGCAGAACTGGCCGGGAGCTGCGCGAGAGCCTCGCCGGGCCGTTCCGCGGGGCTTCCTCGAGGGGCCGTGCGCCGGGGCGGGTCGCTCGGGGGTGGGCAGCTCTGCAGAGAGCAGGGCAGCCCAGCTCCGCCGCAGTGAGCGCCGAAGCCTGCCGGCCTGCCGGCCCGGCCCGGCCCCCGCCCCTTCCCACGGCGGCCCTCGCTCCGCGGCTCCGGGAAGGGCTCCCCCGAGCTCTCCGGCGGCGCCTCCCGCAGCACGCCCCCACCCCAAGGCTGCCCGAGCCCCGCGGGCGGGCGGGCGGGCGGGCGCGGACGCACCGGGTCCGGGGCGCACGAGGACGGGCAGGCGGCACTTGGCCACGATGAGGTCGAGCGGCAGCGGCGGGCCGGAGCTCCACGCCAGGCGGCCCAGCGCCGCCGCCAGTCGCTCCATGCTGGCCGCCCGACCCGTCGCCGCAGCGGCATCGCCCTCCACCTCGCCCGCGCCGTCGAGCCCAGCGGCAGCCGCGACTCAGCAGCCGGGCCGGAGCCGCTCCTCCTCCGGCGGGCGCCGCGACGCGCCGGGGCAGCACAGCGGCGACGGCGTCCGCCCCGGCCCGCAGGGCCGGCTCCTCCCGGGCACGGCGCCCCGGCGCGCAGCCGGCCAGGTGGCGCTGCCTCCGGCCGCCACCATGCCTGGCCCGCTCGCCTCTCCGGCCGGCCGGCCGCCGGGCGGGCGGGGCGGGGCGGGGCGCGGCTGGGCTGGGCCTGGCCAGACCCGCCCCCGGAGCGACGGAGGCCCCACGCCCCTCCCGGGCCGGGCCGGGCCGGGGTCGCCCGCTCGCCCGCCCGCCCGCCTCTCTCCCGCGGCGGGGCTCGGCGCTTCCGCCCGGGAGGGGCGCCCGAGGCGCGGACGCCCGCAGGGCCGCGAGGGGCCGCCTTGCGCGCAGAAGGCCGCGGCAGCGCCTCCGGGCGGGCTGGGACGGCGCTCTCCGGAGAGCCGCCGCTGCCACCCCGCTTTGGGAGCTGCTCCGCTCTTCGCCGCGGCTCTTCCTCGCAGCAGAGAGTTCCGTAGCTCGGCTTTCCTCAGGTTGCGCACCCGCAGGGGCTCTGGGGGCACCGCGATTCCGCCTCCCCTCTTCGGGAGGGATCTGCCGAGCCAGAGGCTCTAAGCCCGGGTTTCCAAGGCGGCGCCAGCGTGCCCACCGGCACTGCTCTCGGCACCCACCAGGCTCCCTGCCCCTCCCGGCTTTAATTTTATTTCTTAAGATTATTTGGAATTATTTTTTGCCTGGGAGATTGCCATGCTGCAAAGCAGAGTGCTTAGTTTCTCAAGCTAGTTACTTTTCTATTAGTTTCGCCAGTTTGCCTTCTAGGAAATGAGTGTTTTGGGACCGGCCATGCCCACCAGACAGCCGCTTTAGGGAAGAGCAGCCCCCCCACGGCAGCCATTTTGTGAGAGTGCCCACGACTCTCTCTCGAAATTCCAAATGTGCCTACGAACCCCAAAAGGTTAGGGACCCCTGGTCTAAGTAGAGAACACTATTTTATATTTCTTTTCTCCCCCCCCCCACATGCCTCTCAAAGTCTTCTTGCTCATCCTGTCATTTCTTGCCCCCTCCTTCTTTTGCGCTTCACTTGTACCCTACCCTCCACGGCCAGTTTCTTTCATCCCTCCCTCCTACTGCTTTTACAATCACTTCCTCCTGTAACAGCTTCCTTCTCTTAACTCCTTCCTCTTTATTCCCAGTTTTTAAATTATTGTTGTTATTATAAATATTAGCCTTGCTCTCTACCCAGCCTGCTGCGCAGTGTGCACAGAGCCACCATGGCACAGGGCAGTCATGCAAAGAAACGCCAGACAGTCTGCTGCACCAAGACCCACCCATGGGTCCCGTCCCACAGACTGAGAAACACGGGTAGATACAGTTTGCATCTCCCTTCTGACACCAGTTCAGACTCCATCTATGTATATATGAAATTAGCTTTGCTTTATTTTGTCCCATGAGCATCACTTTAAATTCACACTGGTGCTTCGTTGTCCAGTTTGGAGAGACCCCTCTGAAGCTCTTCACAGCCCCTTTTTTGCTTTTATCACCCTGAATAATTTGGCATCATCGACAGACTTGGCCACCTCACTGCTCCAGGTATGGAGATGTTAAACAACAGCAGTCCCAACACAGATCTCTATGGGACTCAACTGCTGACTTCCCTCCACCAGGAGCATTCATTTCTATGCTCAGTTTCAGCCTTCCCCAACCTGGTGCCCTGCAAATGTGTCAGAATACAACTTCCATAGTTCCCAGCCAGCATGGTCAATGACTGGAAATTATGGGAGTTACAGTCCAAAACATCTGCAGGGTGCCCAGGTGGGGAAGGCTGCTCTACTTCCTGTTCTTTACCCAAGTACTGATGGCAGAAAACAACAGAATGACATTTAATAGGGATAAATGCCAAGTTCTGCACCTAGGAAAAAAAACAAACAAATGCACAGTTACAAGATGGGGGATACATGGCTCAACAACACTACAAGCGAGAAAGATCTTGGAATTGTTGTCAATCACAAGCTGAATATGAGCCAACAATGTGATGTGGCTGCAAAAAAGGCAAATGCTTTTTTGGGCTGCGTTAATAGAAGCATAGCTTCCAAATCCCGGGAAGTACTAGTTCCCCCCTACTCAGCACTGGGTAGGCCTCATCTGGAGTACTGTGTCCAGTTCTGGGCACCACACTTCAAGAAGGATGCAGACAAACTGGAGAGGGTTCAGAGGAGGGCAACAAAGATGATCAGAGGACTGGAAAGAATGTGAGGAGAGACTGAAAGAACTGGGCATGTTTAGCCTTGAGAAGAGAAGACTGAGGGGAGAGATGATAGCACTCTTCAAGTACTTGAAAGGTTGTCACAGAGAGGAAGGCCAGGATCTCTTCTCGATCATCCCAGAGTGCAGGACACGGAATAATGGGCTCAAGTGACAGGAAGCCAGATTCCGGCTGAACATCAGGAAAAACCTCCTGACTGTTAGAGCAATACGCCAATGGAACCCATGACCGAGGGAGGCGGTGGGCTCTCCCACACTGGAGGCGTTCAAGACGAGGCTGGACAGCCATCTGTCAGGGATGCTCTGACTTGGATTCCTGCATTGAGCAGGGGGTTGGACTCGATGGCGTTGTAGGCCCCTTCCAACCCTACTATTCTATGATTCTGTGATCCCCCAAAGGAGCTGTCCCCTTATCCCATGACTGGTGAGTTTATTCAGGAGACCAACCAAGGAACTCAGATCCTTCTTTTGCTTTGATTTAAAACAGAAGGAGGAGCTCTGTGTGATTCAAAAGCTTGCATACATCATTTTCAGCACCGTTTTGGCCCATATAAATGTATTTTCTCATTTTCTGTATATGTTTTTCTAGCTAACTATCCATTGGTGTGACCCTTGGACTGGTCCCATTTGTCTTGGGGTTCTGTTCTGTTCTCTTGCTGTTCTCTTGCTCTCAGAAAACACATTTCTATACTCCATCCTAGAACAGGTGTTTTCAGGAGCTGGAAGAGTTACCCCCTCATAGGCTTGAGAGGCTATAAGAAGACCCCAGCCAGATCTGACCAGAGGCCTGTCTAGTCCAGCATTCTGTTCCCACAGTGGCCAACCAGGGGCCCCACTGGGGAGCCCACAAGCAGCACAGGAGCACAACAGCATCCTTCTGCTTGGGTTCCCCAGCAGCTGGCGCTGAGATGCATTAGGTGCACAGCCAGGCACACTGGAGACAACATTTCCCATCATGACTAGTAGCAGCCATCAACAGCCTTATCTCCATGAATATGTCTAACCCCCTTTTAAAGCCGCCTAAGTGCGCAGCCATCGCTGCAACTTGTAGTAGTCAATTCCATAGTTTTAACTCTGTTCTTCTCAGTAAAAGCGGTCCATAAGAACACAAGAAGAGCCCTGCTGGGTCAGACCAAGGGTCCATCTAGGCCAGCATTCTGTTCACACAGGGGTCCACTAGCTGCAGACCAGGAACCCACAAGGAGGGCAGGAGTGCAACGGCACCCCGCCCGCCCAGGTTCCCCAGCAGTGGTGTATATAGGCTCACTGCCTCTGGTTCTGGAGGGAGCACATGGTCATCTGGGCTCTGGGGGATTTTCCTGCTGGTATGGCTGGTGCTCCTGTCGAAGCCCAGGTCGCTCTGTGGAATGCAAAGATGACTCGGGTGGCTGACACGATCGCGCCCAAGCGCCCTCTCCCTCTGAGCAGAGCCCGGCCAGCTCCTTGGTATACACCCGAGCTGAGGGCAATGAAGCAAGAGGGGAGACAGCTAGAACGCAGGTGGAGGAAAACTCGTGCTGAGTCTGACCAAACACAGGTTAGAGCTCATTATTAGGGGTGTACGGATTACTTACCCTGTTCCGCTGGGGCCATCCGCTGGGGGGGGGACGAGGCAATCCGTCCCTCCCCCCAGAAACATCCCCGGCCAGCTCCTTGGTATACACCCAAGCTGAGGGCAATGAAGCAAGAGGGGAGACGGCTAGAACGCAGGTGGAGGAAAACTCGTGCAGAGTCTGACCAAACACAGGTTAGAGCTCATTATCGAGCCAACTCTGTGGTGGTGAGGGTGGCAAAGAGGCAGTTCTTTTCCACCAGCACTGCATCTTCTCAGTGTCGTCCAGCGGAGATCCAGGTTCTAGTCCCCACTCGGCCATGGAAGCTCACTAGGTGACTTTGGGCCAGTCACAGACTCTCAGCCCAACCCACCGCACAGGGTTGTTGTTGTGAGGATAAAATGGAGAGGAGGAGGATAATGTAAGCCGCCTTGGGTTCCTTGCAAGAGGGAAAAAGGCAGGGTATAAATGCAATAAACAAACAAACAAACAAACCGAAACTCAATCCAGACAAGACAGAGGTGCCCTTAGTGGGTGGTTCGTCTGCCCAGCTAGGTGATATTCAACCTGTCCTGGCGGGGGTTGCACTCCCCCTAAAGGATCAGGTTCGTAGTTTGGGGGTGCTCCTGGATCCAGAACTGTCACTTGAGGCACAGGTGAACTCAGTGGCACGGAGCACTTTTTATCAGCTTAGGCTGGTATACCAACTACGCCCTTATCTGGACAGAGATAGCCTAGCTACAGTTATCCATGCTCTGATAACCTCTCGTCTGGATTACTGCAATGCGTTATACGTGGGGCTGCCTTTGAAAACGGTCCGGAAACTTCAGCTGGTCCAAAATGGGGCAGCAAGATTGTTAAGAGGGACTGGCCTGCGAGCTCATATTACGCCAGTACTTTTCCAGCTGCACTAGCTGCCGGTCCATTTCTGGGCCCGATTCAAAGTGCTGCTGTTAACATTTGAAGCCCTAAACAGCTTGGGGCCAGGTTACCTGAAGGATCGCCTCCTCCCATATGTGCCTGCCTGGACCTTAAGATCATCCTCAGTGGTCCTTCTCCGTGAGCCCCTGCCAAAGGAAGTGAGGCGGGTGGCTACTAGGAAGAGGCCCCTTTCTGCTGTGGCACCCCGCTATGGAATGAGCTCCCTAGAGAGGTTTGCCTAGCGCCTATGTTGTATTCCTTCCGGCACTAGGTGAAGACCTTTTTATTCTCCCAGGCATTTTAGTATTTTAGCTTTCTAGTCTTTTAGCTTTGCTGTTTTAAATCTGTATTTTAAATCTCTGCATTGCTGCTAGGTTTTATTCTAGCTTTATTCTGGTTCTGTTGTTATATTGTAGTTTTAATGCTTTTATATTTTTGTACTGTTTTACTGTGTACTTTTTGGTTATAATTTTTGTGAACCATTCAGAGAGCTTCAGCTATTGGGTGGTATAGAAATAAATAAATCAGGACTAGTAGCCATTTCCTCCAGGAATTTGTCCAACTTTTTTTAAAGCCATCCAAATTGGTAGCCACCACCACATCCTGTGGTAGCGAATTCCATAGTTCTAACTATACGCTGTGTGAAGATGGACTTCCTTTTATCTGTCCTGAATCCCCCACCAATCAGCTTCATAGGATGACCCCATTGGGTTGTAGTAGTTTGAGAGGGGGAGAATAATGTCTCCCTATCCACAATCTCTACACCATGCATAATTTTTAACATGTCTATCATGTCTCCCCTTACCCTCCTTTTTTCCAAGCTAAACAATCCCAGCTGTTGTAACCTTCTCTCATACCAGAGATGCTCCAGACCCTTGAGCATTTTAGAGAGCAATCCTATGGCCCGCTAGACACTGTCTAGCGGGCCATAGGATATGCTCTATTCCGGGAACCGGCCTTGTAGCCCACACTCCGAGGTCAGTTCCCGGAGAACCGACCTCCCAACTCGTCTGCTCTGCCTTGGAGGCAGCATGGAGAAGCCCCATCCTCCACGCTCGGGAGATGAGCGCAGAGCGACTGAAAGAGGGCGGGGCTGGGGGGCATTCCAGGGCAGGGAGAGCAGAGCTGCATGTGCGACACATCCAATGTGTCCTATGGCAGCTTTCTCTCCGAGCCTGCCCCCCTGCTGCTAGACAGCCGAAAACAGCTGTCCAGTGAAAAAGAGCAAGGCAGGGGAGGTGCAGAGGGAACAATCCCCCCCATTCCTCTCCCGCCTTGCTTTGGATAGGTGGTCGCCTCTGAGGTCGAAGGTGGCCGCCTATCTACTTAGGGTTGCGCCCTTAGTTGCCCTTTCCTGCACCTTTTCCAGCTCCACAATATCTTTTTTTAAGTGTGGTGACCAAAACTGGACACAGTATTCCAAGTGTGGCTGCACCATAGATTTATTTAGGAGCAGTATGATGTTGGCAGTGTTATTCTCAATTCCTTTTCTAATTATGCCTAACATGGAGTTTGCCTTTTTTACAGCGGCCGCACACCCGGTTGACATCTTCATTGAGCTGTCCACCACAACCCCAAGATCTCTTTCCTGGTCAGTCACCACTAGCTCAGATCCCATCAGGCTATACTGGAAGTTGGGATTTTTTGCCCCAACGTGCATCACTTTATACTTGCTTACATTGAACCACATTTGCCATTTAGATGCCCATTTTCCCAGTTCGGAGAGATACTTTTGGAGCTCTCTAAAATCCCTTTTTGTTTTAACCACCCTAAATAATTTGGTGTCATCAGCAAACTTGGCCACTTCACTGCTCACTCCAAATTACAGATCATTTCTGAACAGGTTGAAAAGCTTTGGTCCTAATACAGAACCCTGTGGGACCCCACTATTTACTTCTCTCCCCTGGGAGAATTTACCATTTATTCCTGCTCTCTGCTTTTTGTTCTTTAACCCAGTACTGATCCATAAGAGGACCTGTCTTCTTATTCCATGCCTGCTATGTTTGCTCAGGAGTCTTTGGTGAGGGACTTTATCAAAAGCCTTTTGGAAGTCCAAGTAAACAATGTTTACCGGATCACCCCTGTCTACATGTTTACTGACACTCTCAAAGAATTCTACAAGGTTAGTGAGACAGGACTTACCTTTGCGGAAGCCATGTTGATTCTTTTTCAGCAGGGCTTGTCCTTCTATACAGTCAGGGCAAGAAATTTTGGAACAAGGATAACTGTTTTGGCATTTGGCCTCTGTACACCACCACATTGAAGTTGAAAGGAAGCACACCCAGATGGCAGCCAAGTCAGGACTTCCAGCTGTAATTCAAGGGGTTTGACAAAAGTGGGGCACTAACCATTGAAGAAGTACAGCCAGTGGCATACACACACACCCATCATTGGGGGCTCATAAGTAATGGAACAAACCAACATCATTTCAAACTTAAGGATCGCCTTCAATACCTGGATGAAAATCCTTTGCAGTCAATGACTGCCTGAAGTCTGGAACCCATGGACATGACCAAATGCTGAGTTTCCTCCCTCGAGATGCTTTGCCAGGCCTTTACTGCAGCTGCCTTCAGCTGCTGCTTGTTTGTGGGTCTTTCTGCCTTCAGGAAGTGAAAAGCATGCTCTGTTGGGTTGAGATCAGGCGACTGACTTGGCCATTGAAGAACATCCCACTTCTTTGCCTTGAGAAACTCTTGGGTAGCTTTTGCTGTATGTTTTGGGTCATTATCCATCTGCAATATGAAGCGGCGCCCTATCAGTTTGGCGGCATTCGGCTGAATCTGAGCAGAAAGTATAGCCCTATACACTTCAGAATTCATCCTGCTGCTTTTATCAGCAGTCAGGTCATCAATAACCACCAGTGACCCGGCTGCATTGGCAGCCATACATGCCCATGCCATAACATTGCCTCCACCATGTTTGACAGATGATGTGGTATGCTTTGGATCATGAGCTGTTCCTTTCCTTCTCCATACTTTTCTCTTCCCATCATTCTGGTACAAGGTAATTTTGGTTTCATCAGTCCAAAGAATCATATTCCAGAACTGGGCAGGCTTTTTTAGGTGTTTGCTGGCAAAGGCTAATCTGGCCTGTCTGTTCTTGAGCGTTACCAGTGGCTTGCACCTTGTTGTGAAGCCTCTGTATTTACATTCATAAAGCCGTCTCTTGACTAGATGTTGACAATGACATACCCACCTCTGCAAGAGTGTTCTTGCCCTGGCTAGATGTTGTGAAAGGGTTCCTCTTCACCATGAGCAGCATTCTGTGGTCATCCACTTTAGTTGTCTTCCGCGGTCTTCCAGGCCTTTTGCTGTTGCTGAGCTTTCCAGTTAATTCCTTCTTTTTCAGGATGTTCCAGACTGTTGTATTGGCCACTCCCACTGTTTTTGCTATCCCTCGGATAGGTTTATTTTGTTTCCTCAGCCTAATGATGGCCTCCTTCATGCCCACGGACCTCATGTTGGGGGTTCCAGTGAACAGCTACCAAATGCAAATGTAACACTCAGAACCACCTCCAGGCCTTTATCTGCTTGACTGGTCACGGTGCATCCAGGAAACAGGCCACACCTGGCCATGCAGCTGCTTGTCAGCCATTTGTTCCATTGCTTATGAGCCACCAATGATGGGTGTGTGTGTATGCCACTGGCTGTACTTCCTGAATGGTTAGTGCCCCACTTTAGTCAAACCCCTTGAATTACAGCTGAAAGTCCTGACTTCGCTCCCATCTGGGTATGTTTCCTTTCAACTTCAATGTGGTGGTGTACAGAGGCCAACTGCCAAAACAGTTATCCTTGTTCCAATATTTCTGGCCCTGACTGTATGCTTACTAATGTTATCTTTAATAATGGCTTCAACCAATTTACCCAGAACAGATGTTAAACTAACGGGCCTGTAATTTCCTGGATCCCCCTTTTGAAAATTGGTGTTGCATTGGCCATCTTCCAGTTCTCTGGTACAGAGGCTGATCTTAGGGACATTTTACATATTTTGGTTAGAAGATCAGCAATTTCATATTTGAGTTCTTTGAGAACTCTAGGATGGATACCATCTGGGCCCGGTGATTTATTTGCTTTCAATTTATCGATAAGGTTGAGAACTTCATCTTTTGTCACCACTATTTGCCTCAGTTCCTCAGACTCCCTTCCTGAAAACATCAGTTCAGGCACAGGTATCTGTCCTATATCTTCTGCAGTGAAGACAGATGAAAAGAATTCATTCAGCTTCTCTGCAATCTCCTTGTCCTCCTTCAGTCCTCCTTTAACTCCATTGTCATCCAGTGGTCCAACTGCCTCCCTAGCTGGTTTTCTGCTTCTGTTATGTTTAAAGAATTCTTTATTGTCAGCCTTGATGTTGTTAGTAATATGCTCTTCAAAATGCTTTTTGGCATCTCTTATTGTCTGCTTGCATTGCCTTTGTACAAGCTTGTGCTCCCTTTTGCTTTCCTCACTTGGGCAAGACTTCCATTTTCTGAAGGAAGCTCTCTTTTATGGTGTGGCAAGCATCATAGTCTTCAGAGCAAGAGTGCAACAGGCATGGGATGGAATGGGCTATAATCCGAGTTGAGATATGGAATTGACCTCTACTCATGTCAAAGTTCACCCTCAGAATAGCCCTAGGGCACGCCTCACCACTGAGTTCTGAAAGCTGATCAGTTTGGGATCAACACTAGTTTGGCTATTGTTTCCAGCACAGATAGCATGGTTTGGAGGTAGGATTTAGACGCTTGCTCCTTGGGAGGAAAGCTATGGCCAGCCTAGACAGCATAGTAAGAAGCAGAGACATCACCTTGCCGACAAAGGTTCGTATAATCAAAGCTATCGTTTTCCCAGTAGCAACGTATGGCTGTGAGAGCTGGACTATAAGGAAGGCTGAGCGCCGAAGAATTGATGCTTTCGGACTGTGGTGCTGGAGAAGACTCTTACGAGTCCCCTGGACTGCAAGGAGGTCCAATCTGTCCATCCTAAAGGAAATCAACCCTGAGTGCTCATTGGAAGGACAGATGCTGAAGCTGAAGCTCAAATATTTTGGCCACCTAATGCGAAGAGGAACCGCTCTGGAAAAGACCCTGATGCTGGGAAAGACAGAAGGCCAAAGGAGAAGGGGACGGCAGAGGATGAGATGGCTGGATAGCATCACAGATGCAATGAATATGGAGTTGAGCACGCTCCGGGAGAGAGCGCAGGACAGGAAGGCCTGGCGTGCTATGGTCCATGGGGTCACGAAGAGTCGGACACGACTGAACGACTGAACAACAACAACCGTAGCTGCTAGCTGCGCTTGTTAGCCTGTTGCAGCAAAAACACCAGTTGCTATGTACACCAGTTGCTGGGTAACATGGGCTGTTGCACCCCAGTCCTGCTTGTGGGCTTCCCAGAGGAATCTGGCTGGCCACTGCGTGAACGCATTGCGCTGGACTAGACGGACCCTGGCTCTTCTGATGTTCCAGCACAGAACCTTGCCTCGTGGTAAATGGAAGAACAGTACCCTCTGCTGTCTAACTGCAGGTCTGCAGGCAGCAAGAACAATTCCACTATAGTTCTATTGGAGGTCAAGTTTTATTGGAGTAATGCAACTTATCTCTAAGTAAAGGAAATGATCGGGGAGGGGAAATTTATTCCCCCTCTCTCTGCTTGAGATTCCAGAGAGCTGTTGCCCATCACCACGCCCAACACTGGGCTAGATGGGCCACTGGTCGGACTCCCTACAAGGCAGCTTCCTACGTTCATGTATGGCTGTTTGCAGAAAAGTTGAATACTGACAGGGCCATCAGGCACCAGGCTTTAAAAACCTGGCTGTTCAGGGGGGCATTTGGGCCGAGCGCCGAAGAATCGATGCCTTCGAACCGTGGTGCTGGAGGAGACTCTTACGCGTCCCCTGGACTGCAAGGAGGTCAAATCAGTCCATCCTAAAGGAAATCAACCCTGAGTGCTCATTGGAAGGACAGATACTGAAGCTGAAGCTCAAATATTTTGGCCACCTAATGCGAAGAGAAAACTCCCTGGAAAAGACCCTGATGCTGGGAAAGACCGAAGGCAAAAGGAGAAGGGGACGGCAGAGGATGAGATGGCTAGATAGCATCACCGATGCAATGAATATGGACTTGAGCACGCTCCGGGAGAGAGCGGAGGACAGGAAGGCCTGGCGTGCTGTGGTCCATGGGGTCACGAAGAGTCGGACACGACTGAACGGCTGAACAACAGAGTTTTTAGTGTTGTTTTGTTATGTTGTTTTGTTCAGTTGATTATGTAAATTTGTTATTAATATTGTATGCCGCCTAGAGTGGCCAGCCAGCTGGCCAGATGGGCAGCTAATAAATCTAATAAATAAATAAATAAAACGGGTCTGGTCAACGTGTACATGGGAGACCTCTTGGAACCCCCCAGTACATTATCTTGAGCTTGCTGGCGGAAAGAAGAGATGCATACTTGATACATTTATGAAGTATGGTAAATTTAATATTTCCGGCTCACCTAGCTCCATGTACACTTTTAAAGTGCTGCCCTTGCAGCTGGTTCAAAAGCTGCAGCTAGCACAGAGATGCTCAGTGGGGCACCCAGCCAGGTACACATTACACCTGCATTAAAAGAACAGCACTGGCTGCCTATTAGCTACCGAGCCACGCTCAAGGTTCTGCTATTGACATGAAAAGCCCTAAATAACTCAGGACCAGGACACCTGGCAGACAGCCTTCCCCTATATACACCCAGCCCACCCCCAAGATCTTCAGAGGAGACCTTGTCAACCGTTCCGTGACTGACAGAACCGTGCCACATAGAAAGTATCATAGAATCATAGTGTGGGAAGGGGCCTACAAGACCGTCGAGTCCAACCCCTTGCTCCATGCAGGAAGCCTGACTCCCAGGCGGTCTCCCATCCAAGTACTAACCAGGGCTGACCCTGCTTAGCTTCCAAGATCAGACGAGATCGGGCACATCCAGCATAACTTCTCAAAAGTGGGCCTTCTCAGTAGCGGCACCCACCCTCTCCCCCAAACAGTTCAGGAGGCAGAAAATGTGGTACATTTTAAATTCCACACAGTGGAAAGGAGAGACAAAGTCCCAAGATGTTAAAAAGAAAAAGGAGGGGGCATTCCTCAGAGTGGGACCGCGGTGGCTTAGTGGTTAAGACGCTGAACTGCAGACTGGAAGGTCGGCAGGTCAGCAGTTCGAGACCCGAGTGCTGCGTGACGGAGTGAGCTCCCGTCTTCAGTCCCAGCTCCTGCCAACCTAGCAGTTCGAAAGCAAGACATTGCAAGTAGATGAATAGGTACCACTTCGGCGGGAAAGGTAACAGCGTTCCGTGCACCTCGGTGTTCAGTCCTGCCGGCCACATGACCACGGAAGCGTCTTCGGACAGCGCTGGCTCTTCGGCTTAGAAACGGGGATGAGCACCGCACCCTAGAGTCGGACACGACTGGCTGGGGACACCTTACCTTATTCCTCAGAGTAGCTCGATGTGTTTCGGCCCTGTACCATATATTTCTGGGCCTTCTTCAGAGGCTATACAAAAAAGTGTGATTTTGGATGATTCTGGATTTTTGGATGATTTCGGACGGTTTTGTCTGACTTTGTGTTTTAAACACCTCCTACAAACAGGCTTATCACACAAGCTTTTGCTGGCTTATAACTGATCTTCATGTTGCTGCTCCATTTTACTGTCTTTTTATTGTTTCTTTTAATCTTACCTTTGTTACTGTAAATTCAATTTTTGTGATGTTATATTGTATTATATATATGTGTGTGTGTGTCTGTGATTTTTAATATTTTTTGTATGTAAAACAGATTTCTTTTTAATGTAGATTGTTATTGTTTTAAACTGTTTATTTTATTGTACATCAGCCAGAGTGGCTGGGTGACCAGCCAGATGGGCGATTAATAAATTAAATAAATAAATATTATATTAAACAAATATTACTACCACCACCTCCACTTTTAAAATGATGGGAAACAAAACAGAGCACAACGAGCAGCAGGATTAAAATCCCAGCAGCCAAAGCACAGCCAAAGAGAAAGTATGTAGCCCACTTTTGTAACACAGTCCTATCTGTGTATGGCATGTAAGGAAGTCAGAGAAATCCACAACAGAATCAATTGAGTTTGGATTTCTATGGATCTGACCCATGGATTCTGCAGCAGACTGAGTTTTCCCTGAATTGCACAGATTCCACAGACTTGCTGACTAGTTTTTAACTTTCCAGAATTTTATGCAAATTTAGTCGTAGAAAAATACATGAAATAAAAAGCCCATCCAAAAATGTGCATTTTCCCCATAAGCTAAAGCATAAAAATGCACATTTGGGGGGAGGGATTTTCACATTTGGAGGAGGATTTGCTCATTTTTGCAATGCAATTTGCACAAATTTGGGAAATTGTAAAAAAATCTGATTCCATAAATGAGCGGACGACAGAATGAAAGGCATCGGATAATTCACAACATGCAGACAGAATGCATTTTACAAAATCCACACATCTCTACTGGTATGTGTGTAATTTTTACATGGTCGTCCCCCATCCCTCACAAGTGAACTATGACCACAAAGTATGAAATTGTGATGGATTATGTTAGCTTTCCCCAACCTGTGCCCTCCAAATGGCCAGACTGACTGGGAATTACATGAGTTGCAGGCTAACATCCTGGCATCTCTGGGCAAGGCTGGAAAACTCCAGTCTGAAACCCTGGAGACCCATTGCTACCAGTCAGTCTCAACAGCCCTGGGCTAGATGGACCAAGGGTCTGACTCGGTATAAGGCAGCTTCCAATGTCCCTAACACATGAGGAGGGCACCAGATTCAGGAAGACCAGGCTATGTGGTGGTTATAGGTGTCCCCTATAGATGCAGCCTCGTTTGGGGAAAGCAAGTTCCTGATTGTGGAGAAGCCACCGAGTGCCCCTTAGAGTGTCTTTAGCTCTTGTGTGAAGAGGGCATCCTTGGTAGAACTGGGCCCTGAAGCTGGATCAGGCCAGGGCTCCCTAGTCCAGCATGCTGTTCACAATGGCCAACCAGCACCACAGCACCCTCCCATTCATATTCCCCAGCAACTGGCACTCAGAGGCGCACTGCCTGTGATACTGAAGGTAATATATGGCCATCCTGACTAGTAGCTATTGATAGCCTTCTCCTCTATGAATTTGTCCAACCCCTTTTTAAAGCTGTCCAAAGTGGCAGTGATCACTACATCTTTTGGTAGCCAATTCCATAGTTTGACTATGTGCTTGTGTGAAGAAGTATTTTATTTTGTCCTTAATCTCCCATCATTCAGCTTTATTGGATGACCCCATTGGGTTCTAGTATTATATGAGAGCAGAGAAGGGGGAACTTCTCAGTATCCACTTCCTTCCCGCCATGCTTATTTTTAAACAGCAGCCCCAAATGTTGTAGCCTTCCCCCATAGGGGAGCTGCTGCTGGCCCTTGAGAATTCTGCTTCCCTTCTGCAGCTCATCAGTCTCATCCTTGTAGGGACAACAGGCAGGGTTTGCTTTATCACTCCAGGAAGGCCCTGGCCATAGCAGAAACGCTCACAAAACTACCAGAACTGAAACTTGATTTGCTTCTTATGAACAGAATGGAAGGAGTTCTGGGGCTGCTCGAGAGGCAGTGGCAGCCGTGCAGGGGTTGCAACTGGACAGGGCTGCCAGCCATCCTTGGAAGGGGGCATTGCCACAGCCAGTCGCTCCCTTGCTTGGCCATGCTAAAAGACGGGACCCAAGGTAGCAGCAGCTGTTGAATACTAACCGAAGGCTGATGAACTTGGGGTGGGGAGGCACAGCATGGGTCCATCCCTTTCCCCTCTCATTATTGCTCCCTTTGGCTCCTCAGCCCCCCTCAGTTCTGAGCTTGCCTTTCCCACCCTGACTGGGGAGCTGGCACTGGGAAGGCGTCTCCCACAGTGACACCCCCCCCCCCGGTCTCCCCACAGGCAGCTGCTGGGTTGGGACAACTGAAGCATTCGAGAGTCATTTTCCTGCCCACCCCCAAGGGAGGCTGGAGCGAATGGGAGGGCCTCCTCCCCTAGGTGGGCTGCCACAGCGAAGCAGAGACCATCTCCATGGACGTCCTTCGCCAACGAAGGCAACGATGCCTCCTCCCACCACCAGATTTTCCAGTAGAAAAACAAATGCCACAGTGCGGTAAGAACACACGTACTAGGCAAGAAGCTGCACTGAAAGTGACAACTGTGGCCAGATGTTACCCCTTCATCTCAATTAACATCAACCACGGAGGGCAACTGGTCTCCATCTTGGTAGCTTATCCTGGACATGTGCTGGGGAGAGAACAATTGCACCGACAAACACAGTTCTGATTGTAGGAGAGCTGAGAGCTACTGAAGAATGGTGGCTATGTCCCGTTTCAACCGCAGCTTCCTCTAGAACACATGTCCACTGAATTATGCATATGCAACCTGTTAATGAACTTCCTCCATTAACGCAGCAAGATGCACCCGTATAGGACACTAGAGATCATCATTCCAAACCAACAAAACTGAGCGGCTAAGAAAGCAATCAGTTTAACTCCTTTTATCAGAAACTAATGAACATTTCCAGGAAATATGAAGACCAGAGGTATATTATGTTCAAAAAATTATCCTATTATAAATGTAGACTCCAGTAACATTTTAAAAAAAATTGATATATTTTGTGAAATCATGATGTAGTAGATGTACCTCGCACACTCACCTTATGCAGTGATATTAGGAACCTCGGAAGCTGCCTTCTACTGAGTCAGATCCTTAATCCATCTAGCCCAGTACGGTCAACAGAGACTGGCAGCAATGGCTCTCCAGGGCTTCAGACACCATTCTTTCCTAGCCCTGGCAGGAGACACTGGGGATTGAATCTTATGTGTAATGAGTTTCATTTATAACTTTGGAAACCTTTTTTCAAATTTTAGAAAGGGACAAAGGATTGTAGCTATGAAGCAGCATCCTAGTAGGTGCTTCCCTTGCAGCAGTGATGGTGCTGGGGCACCTGGGAACAGTGGTGTGGTTGCTGGAGGACTTGGTCCTTGACAGAGGCAGAGGGTACGCTGCCCTACCAACCATTTACTGTTCTTGCCCTGTGCCGGTGTTTGTTGTTGCTGCTGTTCAGTCATTCAGTCGTGTCTGACTCTTCGTGACCCCATGAACCATAGCATGCCAGGCCTTCCTGTCCTCCGCTCTCTCCCTGAGTGTGCTCAAGTTCATATTCATTGCATCAGCGATGCTATCTAGCCATCTCATCCTCTGCCGTCCCCTTCTCCTTTTGCCTTCAGTCTTTCCCAGCATCAGGGTCTTTTCCAGGGAGTTTTCTCTTCGCATCAGGTGGCCAAAATATTTGAGCTTCAGCTTCAGTATCTGTCCTTCCAGTGAGCAGTCAGGGTTGATTTCCTTTAGGATGGACTGATTTGACCTCCTTGCAGTCCAGGGGACTCGTAAGAGTCTTCTCCAGCACCACAGTTCGAAGGCATCAATTCTTCGGTGCTCAGCCTTCCATATAGTCCAGCTCTCACAGCCATACATTACTACTAGGAAAACCATAGCTTTGATTAGACGGACCTTTGTCGGCAAAGTGATGCCTCTGCTTCTTACTATGCTGTCTTGGTTTGCCATAGCTTTCCTCCCAAGGAGCAAGCGTCTTTTAATTTCATGGCTGCAGTCACCGTCTGCGATGATCTTGGAGCCCAAGAAAATAACATCTGTCACTGCTTCCATTTCTTCCCCTTCCATATGCCAGGAAGTGATGGGGCCAGATGCCATGATCTTAGTTTTTTTAATGTTGAGTTTCAAACCAGCTTTTGCACTCTTCACTTTCACCCAACAAGAGGCTCTTTAGATCCTCTTCGCTTTCTGCCATTATTTATTTATTTATTTATTTATTAAATTTATTAATCGCCCATCTGGCTTGTCACCCGGCCACTCTGGGCAATGTACAGCATATAATAAAACAGTTTAAAACAATAAAATTCTACAATAAAAACATTTTCTAAAATACCCGACCCCACCACAAATGCCTGTCTGAACAACCACGTTTTTAATGCATGGCGGAAGCTCATTAAAGAGCAGGCGTGGCGGAATTCCCTAGGGAGGGAGTTCCACAGAGTGGGGGCCACCACAGAAAAGACCCTCTCCCTCGTTCCCACCAGTCTAGCTGTTCTGGCTGATGGGACAGAGAGAAGGCCATCCAAGGCTGATCTTGTTAAGCAGCCTGTCTGGTGTTGCTGGAGGCGCTCCTTAAGATAGGCTGGGCCGGAACCATATAGGGTTTTAAAGGTCAAAACCAACACCTTGAATTTGGCCCGGAAAACAACTGGTAACCAGTGCAACTCCTTCAGCACTGGAGTGATGTGATCTCGCCGGTGGCTGCCTTTAATCAGGCAAGCCGTCACGTTCTGTACCAGCTGCAGCTTCCGAACTGTCTTCAAGGGTAACCCCACGTAGAGCGCATTACAGTGGTCTAAACGAGAGGAGACCAGGGCATGTACTACAGATGGGAGCCGATGGTCGGGAAGGAAGGGGCACAGCCACCGTATCAGATGGAGTTGATACAGCGCTGTCCGGCTCACAGCTGACACCTGAGCCTCCACGGACAGCTGGGAGTCCAAAATGACCCCCAGGCTGCGGACCTGGTCTTTCAAGGGTAGCCATACCCCATTCAACACCAGGTCAACATCCCCCAGCCTCCTCTTGTCTCCCACCAAAAGTACCTCAGTCTTGTCAGGGTTCAGCTTCAGCTTATTCCTCCCCATCCAGCCAGTCACCATCTCCAGACATTTGGAAAGGGATTCTACGGCCCACCTTGGTGAAGATTTGAACGAGAGGTAGAGCTGCATGTCATCCGCATATTGATGACACCGCACCCCAAACCTCCAGATGATAGCCCCCAGCGGCTTCACATAGATGTTAAATAGCATCGGGGAGAGGATGGAACCCTGTGGCAGCCCACAAGCGAGCGGCCACAGGTCCGAAACCTCCTCTCCCAGTGCTATCCTCTGGTACCTGCCGGAGAGGAAGGACCGGAACCACCGCAATACGGTGTCTCCAATGCCCAACCCCTCCAGGCGGTCCAGGAGGATACCGTGGTCAATGGTATCAAAAGCCACTGAGAGGTCAAGGAGAACAAGGAAGGAGCATTCACCCCTATCCAGAGCCCTCCTCATATCATCCACCAAGGCGACCAAGGCTGTTTCTGTCCCATGCCCAAGCCTGAAGCCCGCCTGAAATGGGTCTAGATAATCGCTTTCTTCCAAGTGTGCCTTCAACTGCATCGCCACCACCCGCTCTATCACCTTGCCCCAAAATGGCAGATTTGGGACTGGGTGAAAGTTGTTCAGAACTTGAGGATCCAAGGATCCGCTAGGGTGGTATCGTCTGCGTATCTGAGGTTGTTGATAATTCTCCCGGCAATCTTGATTCCAAGCTGTGATTCATCCAACCCGGTGTTTCTTATGATGTACTCTGCATATAAATTAAATAATCAGGGCGACAATATACAGCCTTGTCGTACTTCTTTCCCAATTTGGAACCAATCAGTTGTTCCATGTCCGGTTCTTACTGTTGCTTCTTGACCCTCGTACAGGTTTCTCAGGAGACAGGTAAGGTGGTCTGGTACTCCCATCTCTTTCAGAATTTACCACAGTTTGTTGTGATCCACACAATCAACGGCTTTAGCATAGCCAATGAAGCAGAAATAGACGTTCTGGAATTCTCTTGCTTTCTCCATGATCCAGCGAATGTTGGCGATTTGATCTCTAGTTCCTCTGCCTTTTCAAAACCCAGCTTGTACTTCCAGTAGTTCTCGGTTCGCATACTGCAGAAGCCTAGCTTGTAGGATTTTGAGCATACCCTTGCTGGCATATGAAATGAGCGCAATTGTACGGTAGTTTGAACACTCTTTGGCGTTGCCCTTCTTTGGAATTGAAATGTAAACTGACCTTTTCCAGTCTTGTGGCCACTGTTGAGTGTTCCAAATGTGTTGGCATATTGAGTGCAGCACTTTAACAGCATCATCTTTTAGGATTTTAAATAGCTCAGCTGGAATACTGTCATCTCCGCTAGCTTTGTTATTAGTAATGCTTCCTAAGGCCCACTTGACTTCACTCTCGAGGATGTCCGGCTCAAGTTCAGTGACCGCACTATCATGGCTATCAGGGACATTCAGATCTTTCCTGTATAGTTCTTCTGTGTATTCTTGCCACCTCTTCTTAATCTCATCTGCTTCTGTTAGGTCCCTGCCTTCTTTGTCCTTTATCATGCCCGTCTTTGCACAAAATGTTCCCTTGAGATCTCCAATTTTCTGGAAGAGATCTCTAGTCTTTCCCATTCTGTTGTTTTCCTCCATTTCTTTGCATTGTTCATTTAAGAAGGCCTTCTTGTCTCTCCTTGCTATTCTCTGGAACTCTGCATTCAGTTGGATATATCTTCCCCTTTCTCCCTTGCTTATTGCTTCCCTTCTTTCTTCAGCTACTTGTAAAGCCTCATCAGACAGCCACTTTGCTTTCTCGCATTTCTTTTTCTTTGGGATGGATTGAGTTGCTGCCTCCTGAACAATGTTACGGACCTCCATCCATAGTTCCTCAGGCACTCTATCAGGTCTAATCCCTGAAATCGATTCCTCACCTCCACTGTATATTCATAAAGGAGTGCTGGTCTTGGGGTACAGCTATAATATGGGACCAAGCACTTCCACAGGATGGGGGCAGAGGGTGAGGTTGCTGGATAATGGGCTAACTGTGAAGTAATCAGGGCAACAAGCAGAGAAAACTGATGTGGACTGACAGTTGAAGAGCTGATAGGGGTAGTTGGTGGCAACAATGATCTTAATGAAGTAGCCACACATTCCTATGATGGCACTGAGATGTGTCATGGGCAAGGTACCATAAGTATGTCTGCTGTCCCTCTCCACTGTGGGTTAGTCCAAGAGTTCCTTGAGTGCAAAGAAGTGGAATGTGTTCCCACCTCAGAAGGCTCTGCCATGAGACAGGGAGCCCTTCCTGCCTGTGCAACCAAAAGGGAAGCCAAACTTCCAACTAAATGGGCCTTGTGCTGTCTTGCATGTGCGCCACTGAGAAACGAGCTTTTCAGGACTCGTTTTGCCTTTTTCCAGTAGATCAGCCATCTGATGATGAACAGGCACCCAGGGCTTGTCCACATGTTGCCCTCTATGCCTCTTTAAATAGAAGATGGGACTCTGAAAATAAATCAAACCCAGACCACATTTTCAATAGGAACAAAACTAGACCAGCTAGAAATATTTCAGTTTATTTAACTCGTTAAGTAGAATATGAATTCTTAGCTAGTAGTACCAGAGAGTGGACTGTTGTATATTTAACTGCTTGATGAACACAGCTTTTACAAAGGATCTTAAAGAGACTCATACAGGAGGGCCAAGCCCCAGAAAGCAAATAAAAAGCGCACGTTTAAACAAAGATTATACAAAAAATTTGATGCATACTCCATATTCCCTTTTTTGATAATGTTAGAAAGTGCAGATCTGAAAAGGTAGCCATTTTTATTTACAACACTAATCAGTACATCAATATGTGAGGAACAAAACTGCACTGATTTGTCCCTTCAGGTCCATGGGTTTTTGCCTTTGCTTTAACAGCCATTCAGCTGGGAAAGGTTAACAAGCACAGTAAGAGACAGACTGCCAAACACAAGAGGAAGGAGAGAGGAATTACTATGCAGGTGCACCAGATCAAGGCTAGAGTCCCAAACACTTTCATTTTATTACAATTAAAATTAGTATCATGAGCTGATTTAACTCATAGAGGAAACTTCTTAAGAACAAATGCAAAATGTTCAGCCTCAAGCTCACATCTGGGAGTACATTTGGGGGCGGGGGGTGGAGAGGGAGAAGAGGAGGAGGAGTTTGCGGGAGACTCTGCTGCACAAGTCCTCCGTGGCTTCAGGCAGGTCAAACAGTGGAAAGAATGCTGTCCCAGCAAGGCACCCAATTCAGCATGAGCCTCAAAAGAAGCCTTTGACCCCTCGTCCCAGCACCTCCAGAAATGAACGACACCCCTGCATTGTTTCAACACAGGTGTCTTGTTTGCATTTCTAGCAGAGCTTAGAATAAGAGGCAAGGCAGCAAACTGGAAAAGCAAGTCCCATCTCCACAGGCCCCCCAAATGCTTGTCTGCTCGCACCATTTTTTAAAAATGCTGTTTTTCCTTGCCATTCCTCAGTATCAGTTGAAAGAAGTTACGATTGCCCAGGCTTGTAAACAAGGGATTTTTATTGTGAAGAATGTAACACAGACGAGAGCGTTCTAGGGGTGTGATCATTCAAGTCACCTGCCCTCTTCCCCCCGCCCATCCCCACTTTAAATATTTACTAGGCTACTGAGTCATCTGCCTGGAGCAGCAAAGAAAACCAAATTCATATTAATGGCTGTAGATTTGGGAACCGCATGGCATAGTCATACACAAAGATAGACGATAGCCACATCATCCTCCATAGAAAACTAGTGCATGCAATTAACTCTTCCATATCATAAACCTCAATAACTATGTGGGGGGGGGGGATAGTAGTTGGCCTGACATTTGCTAGACAAAGGTTAGTAGATACTTCACGTTTTACCTCAGAAAGCTAGATCTGTGATCAGCGCTTTGAATTAAATTTGGCAAACATACTGTATTGCCTTCTCTTAACACATCACACCATAAAAAAAAAAGGTAAAACTAGCATGCAAGCAAAAAGGGGGAAATTGCTAGAGAAAGAAAATGGCAGCAGGAACTGGTCAGCATTACCCCCCCCCCCCCCGGAAAGGAAACACCAAGCAGGTTGGAATATCTGCTCTAACCCCTTTGTCCTCAATTCACTACATCAATCACAGTAAAGTCATCATGGGAGAATTTGATCTCCTGTCTTGCTTCTACCAGAACAGAAAGAAAAAGAGGGGGAGGGAGAACCAAAGTTCCTTTCCATGTAAGGCACAGGACAAAATAAACCCCATTGACATACTCAAGGCAAATGAGTTTTTTGCTGATGCAAATATGGTGACTTAAGCACAGTATTCATAACAAAACCCCACTGTTGTACAAAATAAACTGTTAATGCTAAGTTTTATTCTTGTACAATTTGCAGACTGGAGCTGAAAGGATTGCTCTAAATTTTAACGTTAAGACTGGGCTATAATACAATGAGAATGTGGTGCTGAGTTGAGCTGGTACATTAAAAATAAAGTCAGACATGATTTTAATACAGTTTGTTTCAAGATAATTATAGTCAGCGAGCTCTCTCTAACAGAAGAACAAAGGAAAGGTGGAGCCATGTTAAGATGAGGAACAAAAACAATGAAGGTTAAAAATGGGCGAAGTGGTTTATTCCGCAGCAAGAAGAGGAGGGGTGGCGGGTGGCGCTTGGCAAGGGGAGCACACTCAGCAGCACTTGCTCTTCCAGCCGGTGACACCGCCTCCGCTGCTGATATCTACATTTTCACTGTTGGGCTCTTTTACAGGCGTCTGAAACAAAGAAGCCACACAGGAGTTGAGACAAACCCCAAGGTCCAAGAGTTTTCTCTCAGTCACTAAACAGACCAAAGCAAGTTGAATATGCAGCCACTCATGTTCAAACAAAGCGCCTGATGACAAGAGTTCCCGCATTGTTAGGTTACCTTTACAGAAGAAGCTGGTCATGGATAAACTCTACCAAAAACAATGGTATTTAGCCACACGCTGATTCTGATGAGACTTAAGTCATGCCGCACTACTCTGGATTGTGAGTGTGTCCTCACAACTTTGCGAGGCAGACTATGGTTTTGTTTATTGTTCACCGAGAGGTTTTTGTAACAATAAAAGACACTCCCTCTCTCCTTCCCAGTTCTACAGTTGATGGCACAAGACACAGGACAATAAGTCTCCATTTCCCCTGGTTCCCTCCTCCTCCCCCCACCTTTCCCTTCAGGTCACTGAGAGGTGTTAAGTTCTGTGTCTTACATATGAAACCATTTACAGTCATCACTTTCACATCTGCTAATTTGCCTATTACAGTATTATATTTTAAGAAAAAGAAAACAAAATAATGGGGAAAAAGGAGAGCAGAAATGTGAAAGGAAGGTAAAAAAAAGAATAAAACAGAACATGGTATTGATAGTGCAGAGGGGTGGGCTCTTATGCAGACTCCTCAGTCAGCATAAGAGTTCTACAAAAAAATTCTGCCAGACATTTTGGAAGTTATCTTCCCTCTTTTTATGCAAACTATTCCTCCATGAGCTGTGAGCTCCAAGAGGTCTTTTGTCCACTGATCCACATCAGAGGACCCGGTGGCTCTCCACCTCTGTGGTAGGGTATGCTTGGCAGCGAGTGTGGCCTTAAAAACCAGGCTCTCTGTTCTTCAGACATGCCCCATTTTAAAGGTATGTGCCCTATAATAGCCTGGATAAATTGAATAGAACAGAGTTTGTTTAAGGTTATACTGATTTTTGTTAATTAAGAACAGAGGGCATGTTTTTATAAGGCCCCTACTCACCGCAAGGTCAAGACTCTGCTCTACTCACAGGCGTTTGAAGGCACATGGCAGGCTTGTTATGCATCAGTTGTTTTGACTGTGGTTCTTCTGGTGTTTTAGTCGTCACATTTTGGTATTGTAATGAAAATTGCTTTTAGCTGTTTTACATTTTAGATGTTTTTAATAATTTTGTCATAAGACGCCTGGGGCCTGGTTAAAAGAGAGGCGTTTAATAAATTCAAACCCTCATCATCACCATTATCGAATTACTTCTTTCAAAATATGGTATCACAATACAGGCCCAGAGAAGGTGGGAGAGATTAGCTGTGGTGCTTGACATCGCCAGTCATCCGTTTCTGTTTGGATGCTTAAGTGGAAAAAACATTTTGGGGTGGCAGACTATCATTTTTATGGAAAGGAGGCCGACACGGTAGCTATGAGCAAGCGGTGGGCATCTGTGTTTTGCGCACCCTAAGTTGCTGAGCCTCAACGGCTCTCAGACAAGTTCAGGTTGAGCTGCTCCTCTCCACGCCCCATGTTCGGCTGAGAGCAATCAAGGCTGCAGTTACCTTTCGAAGAATGTCTTCCGCTAGCGTGAGGAACGCCTTCTCAATGTTTGTATTTGCTTTTGCGCTAGTTTCGAAAAACCTAATACCATGCTCCCTTGCAATCTAGGCCAAAAGGAGAAAGTCTGTTAGGCTAGCCAACGCTTCCTGAATCTGCCACACATCAGCAACGGGCAGCCGGCTCAAATCTACTACACGAGTTACAAGGCAATATAGAAATGTTGCAAGACTAATGTCCCTGAAGAAGTGTACAAACAAAACAATTAAACAGATTTAATTCATATAATGTTTTAAAATGTTTTAATAACACATAATGCAAACATGAATTGCTACCGTATGCAAAAGGACAGGTTGCTTACCTGTTAACTGTGGTTCTTTGAGGGGTCATCTGCATTCACACATATGAGCTCTGTGTGGAGCCTCAATTTGGGAAACTTTCAAAGCTGAGAAAAATTTTGGTGGGAACCCTCCCCCACCATCCCGGTGCACATGTCCGGGTGGGTTCCTGCCTATTCCCTCGGTTTAACAAGACCCAAATGTGGCCTCGGAACCGAGAGAAGTATGTCATTTTGGTACCCAGAAAAAAATACAACAGTCATGAAACCGAAGTGGGAATGGTGAGTGGGTTGTGTGAATGCACAGATGACCACCTGAAGATCCAATTACAGGAAAGCACCCTGTCCTCCTTCTTTGTGGTCTCTGTGCATCACGTATATGGGCGAGTAGAAGCTCACTTACCGGGGGGGGGGGGGGGGGTCGGTGTCAGAATGCAGTACTGACGACAGGACAGCATGACCAAAGGAACAGTCTGCTCGAGACCGCATAGCGGACAATGCTGCAGAAACATCAATGGGGTTGCCCAAGTAGCAGCACGGCACAGCTCCGGAATGGAGACACCCCTGTCAAATGCTATCGATGTCACCATGGCCCTTGTGGAGAGCACTGTCACCTTACCCAAATATAGATTAGCTAACTGGTAGGAGAGGGTAATAGTGCGAATGACTCAGGAGACCAGTCTCTGACCTGACAGCGGGAGGCACTTTTGTCTTCCTCCACAGCAAACAAAAAGTTTTGGCAACTTGCAAAAAACCTCTGTTCTAGATTTAAAGAAGGTCAATGCCCTTCTCACGTCCAAAGCATGCAATCTAGATTCCAAACCCAATGTTGGTGATGGAAAGAAAGCAGGGAGGACAATGTCTTGGTTAACGTGGAAAGCCAAAACTACCTTCGGTAAAACTTGCACATCTGGCCAAATAACAACTTTATCTTTGTGGAAGACCATGTAAGGTTCATCCACGCTAAGAGCTGCTAGCTCACTAGCCCATCTGGCAGAAGTTATCGCTACCAAAAAGGCTATCTTCCAAGATAATAGTTGGAGATCTGCTGTTGCTAGAGGCTCAAAGGGCTTAACTGCTAGAGCCTGGAGAACTACTGACAGACTCCAACTTGGAATTGGAACTTTAACTGGAGGCCGAAGATTTCATACTCAAAGAAACTGCCAAGTATGGGGGCATGAAAAAACAGTTAAACCCACTGTCAGTGCATGCAATGCTGAAATCGCTGCCAGATAAACCTTAATAGGCAAGAGTTTGAACCCCCTTTCAAACAAAGACAACAGGAACTGTAAAATCAGAAGGAGGGAACAGGTAACTGGGACTAACCCTCTTGAAGTCACGAACGCCAAAAACTTGTCCCATTTAAGGGCACAGGAATGTCCAGTTACTGGCTTCCTAGCTACCTCTAAGACCGTTTGGATTGGCTACGAAAACTGTGACAAATCATGCAAGGTTGCAGCCTCCATGCCTTCAGCCCCAACGTTTGAAGTTCAGGGTGTCGGATGTGGCCGTCCCACTGATACAAGAGATCTAGTCTCATTGGGAGTCAAAGACACTGATGCCAACACTGCTGAAGCAATGGGGTGAACCATCCCTGCAATGGCCACCACAGGATTATGACTATGCAGTCTGTGTTGTCGTCTGGAATCTTCAAGAATACTTGAGTCAACAGTGGAAATGGCGGGAAGAGGTAGTAAAACCCCTGGTTCCAAATTAGAAGGAAGGCATCCCCCAGTGAGGTTCAACCTATGCCTGCTCTGCTGCAATAACTCTCACACACCCCGTCTCCATTGCAAACAAGTCTATCACAGGGTCTCCCCAACAACTGAACAAACTCTGTACCAACTCAAGATGGAGTTGCCCCTCATGTGACACTCGGTACAAGCAACTTAGGTGATCTGCTAGAATGCTGTTGGATCCCGCCATGTGTACTGCTATCAGGGAGATTCCTTTCGCAATGCACCAACTGAAGATGTCTAGCGTAAGTGTCACTAAGGGGGGGGGGGATTTCATTCCCCCTTGCTTGTTTAAATAATAAACCATGGTTGTGTTGTCAGATGCAACTTGCACCACCTTGCTGCAGACATCAAGCTTGAAAGCCTTCAATGCTTTCTGGACTGCAAGCAGCTCGAGGAACTTGATGTGCTTGTCCCGTTCCAATTTTGTATAGAGACCATGTATTTTTGAGGGATCCACAGTGCACTCCTCATCTCTGTAGGGATTTGTCTGTTGTAAGCGACCTGGATGGCAATGCCCAGTGAAAAGGCACTCTGGAGAGATGACGACGGAGGAACATCCACCACTGAAGTGAAGGCGAATGTGCCTTGCGTCGTCTGAAGGATCGAACACCTCATTGAACCATAACTGGAGGCTTATCATTCGAAGGCGGGCAAATTGTACTACCACTGTCTTAGTGGCCATGAGTCCCAATAGCCTCTGGAGGGAAAAGGCGGTTACTGTGCTGAAACAAAAGACTTCTCTTACTAAAGCTACTAGTGCATCTGCTCGATTCCGTGGGAGAAAGGCTTGACCCCACTCGGAGTCCAAAACTGCGCCTATAAACTGAATGGTTTGGCTCAGTTCCAAAGAAGACTACTGAATGTTTATATAAAGGCCAAGTGCTTTTAAGAGCTCGCAGGTGAGACAGACTGAGCGAAGAAGGCCTTGACAGGAGGGTGCCGCTATGAGCCAATCATCAATGTAAGGAAAGAGAGTCACCCCCTGCAACCGGAGGTGGGCACAAACCACTGTGCCATGCACTTCATAAAGACTCTCGGTGCGGTGGAGAGACCCAATGAGAGGAGGCAGAACTGGTATGCCTGCACCCCAATGGCAAAGCGAAGATAACATTGGCTTGACTTTGTGATCACTATGTGGAAATATGTGTCTTTGAGGACGACTGATGCGAACCAGTCACCTCTCTGCAACAGCAGCAATATTGTGGTCAACAGTCATACAGAATTTCCTAAGTGTGATGAAGAAATTCACGTCTCGTAGATCTAGATTTGAACATAGCCCTCCTTTTCTCTTTGGTACGGTAACGTTTCAAGAATAGAGGCCTTGAAGAATTTGATGATTGGGCACACGTAAAGCTACCTCCACTTTCAAAACATCCAATGGTGGCGTTGGACAGACTGGACAGAGTGGGGGAAGGGCGTCAAACTCGATCCTGTATCCTCTGCTGATTATTGACAGCACCCAAAAATCTGAGAACTTGATGTGATTTGCTTCCAGGCCAGGAGAAATTGGGAAAGACGAGACCGAAACTTTGAAGACTGGTGGTTGAGGACACATCATACTTGAGTCAAAGACAATTCTTACCTCCAGGATCAGGCTTGCGGTAGGTAGGTCAGAACTTAAGATGAAGTATACTGTTGCTGCAAAACAGATGCTGACCTTGCTGCTGTCTCTGGTATCAATCGCCCTGATGTCTCTGTTGTTGGAAACCTGGGTGTCGGAACCAGCGACAAGGCTTGAAGGGGGTCGGGAGCCTGAGTGAGTCCCATCTCTTTGGCTATGGCCTTCACTTTCTGGACAGAGTCCATAGCGTTGTCTGTGGTCGCATTAAATAACCCATGCCATCAAATGGAAGATCCTCAATACAGGATCTTCTTGAGACTGCCATGCATGCCGTCAAAGAGCAATTGCGCCAATCATAGCCTTCACTCTGCAGTTCGACTTATGACAGGCAGTGTTGATCTGTTGCCTTGCCACTCGACTCGCTTCAGCCTGGAACACCCTGGCAAGTTCTCTCTGATCATCAGGTAAGTGGTCACATAGCGATCCTATCTTTTCCCACAGGAACGTTTGAACACTGTGCCATAGTGACCTGATAGTTCACGACTCTGAGGCTCAAAGCTGCAGATGAATAGATTCTACAGCCCATGAGGTCGAGTCTGTGCTCCTCTTTACCCACTGGAGCAGAATGTTGTTTGTGGGAGCGACTTTGTGCCGATTCGACAATTACAGAGTTAGGGTGCGGATGTGTGAACAAAAATTCGGTTCCCTTTCCAGTACTCTGCACATGCTCTCCTGTCTCTTTGAAGCAGGCGACATAGACGCTGTTTCAAAGTTCGAAGCAATGTCAGTAAGAAGGGAATAGCAACAGGCATTGATGTTTTGACATTAACAGCATCAAACACCAGATTCTTAAGATGTTCGATGGGTTGCTGTGTCTCTATTCCTAAGGATTGTGCCATTCTCACAATTTGTTCAGAAAATTGGTCTAGATCTTCCGAAGGTGAAATGGGGTCTTGTGAACCTACTGCCCCATCCAGAGATGAGACTGATGGAGCAACAGAGGAGTATGATACAGAATCAGACTGATCATTATTGGTAGCAGACTGAGGCGACTCTCAGCGTCGAGGTATGAACGGAGGTGGTTGGGGGGCTAGATCCTGTCCTTTGTCACGAGGCAGGGTGGAATCCCTAGTTTCACCCTCTGACATCAAAGCTATCTGTACCAGGTCAATCCTCAGCGTCGATGCATGCTCCATTTCAAGCCCTGGTACCAATAGCTCAGATGTTGTCGATATTGGCGAGTTTAACAACGGTGGCAGCGGAGGAAGGTCTCTTGGATGCTCTGAATGAGATTTTCTCTCATCTTTCCCTGTTTTCTGTTTCTCCAGGTCTGCGGTCTTAGGCATCCAAGCCTTCTTTGACAACTTTTTAGCTGTAGACAGCATCAAAGATCTCCCCAGAGTAAGTGGTTTCTCCGTCCTGCCTATGGCTAGAGCTGGCACAGAGGGAGAGGCAGGCAGTTGCACTCTCTCAGACCTCTCTCCCGTGCGAGTTACTTTTGCATAGGCAGACGTCTGTGCCATTGGAGCTTTAGGGGGGTCTCAACAGCAGCCAGTGCCCTTTCCCAAAGTTCTGCTCGCAGTCTATCGGCATGGTTTCTGTAGGCTTGCTTGGAAAAACCCTGACAGAATGAACACGCCTCTCCCACATGCCCTCTGAGACAAAAAAGACAAAGGAAATGCCTGTCTGACTGCGGCAATTTACTCCCACACTGCGAGCACTTCCGAAAGGGTGCCTTCAAGGCCATATGCCCTGAGGTGAATGGCTCGCGATCAACGGACCACTCTCCCCTGAAAGGAAAAATAATACCAAAATAAAATAATCTGAAAAGAGTGAAAGAACTATAGGAGATAGAGACAGAACAAATTCTAAGCTAAATAGCAAAAAAAGACAGTCCTACATGGACAAAGTTTCCCAACAAGGCACCACAGTTGGCAGTTGAAGAAGAACTGAGGGAATAGGCGGGAACCTGCCCGGACATGCACACTAGGACAGTGGGGGAGGGTTCCTGCCAAAATTTTTCTCAGCTTTGGAAATTTCCCAGATTGAGGCTCGTGCAGGTGCAGAGCCCATATGTGTGATGCACAGAGACCACAAAGAAGAATTCACACATTCATACCTCTCTCATAGTGTGGGGGATAAGAGGAAAGAGCTTATTAACACTCTGCAAGTTGAACACATTTAGCAAGACACAAATCAGTCCAGAGAAAGAGGGAGTGGAAAGCTTCTAGTCCTCACTGAAATCAAATCAGGTTAGAATATTACATGGGTCAAATCAAGGAAGAGCACTCACTCATCTGAAGACTGGGCTTTGTTGTTTACATTTGCATGTAACAAAATGACAGTTCTATGAAGCAAATATAACACATCTACCAACTCAAGTTAGACAGCTGCTGGGACTGTAGAAATGTTTTATCACGTGCAGATTAGCTGCAGCCTCCCAGCCCTCAGTCCACACTTGAGACAGACCGCTCCAGGCAACAGATGCTCACAGCATGGTTCCAGGTGGTTCAAGCTGTCCAGAGATTGCCCAGAGGAAGCTAGAGGCCTCCTTCTCAGATCCCTCTGCCCATCCTGCCACCAGCGCAGACTCTTTGCTGAACTGCCACTCACCTGTTCACCTTTTGCTTTGGGTACCACCCTCTTGTCATCCATATCACACTTGTTTCCTAGAAGCATTCTCTCCACATCTTCATTGGCATGCTAGGGTGCAACCAAAAAACACCTTACGTTTCCACACAGCATCGTACCAACATGCTTTTGAAAGCAAGTCATCTATTTCAGTTTGAGCAATCCATCATATACTGCAGTGTTTAGAAGAATGCAGAACCAAACCTTCTACTATTTAAGAAGGCTGACATCTTGAAATTAGGTAGAGAAACATTGTTATTCTGAAGCAACAGAAGACAGTTTGTGCCTGATGGTTGGCACATGGACTAGGAAAGTCTTTCCTATAATGTTTTCAAAGCTTAAGAACTTTCAGTTCTTTCAATGGCAGTCAGTAGCCCAGAAGTCTATTTCCCGTCTCACTAACACACACATCTTCTGGTCACGTGCCTTTATAAAGGAGAGGGAAGGACGATTAAGAACCAATTCCTGTGCTTAGCATTAACGAAAACGTTTGAGGGGAGGGACACTGGGGCCATGGTTAGTTAAGGCAAAGGAAATGAGATTATGAGACCCTCTCTACCAAAATACAGTCAGTCTAGGTAACAGAAAAACAGATTAAGAACTTATCTAGTATTTAACCTAAGGAAGACAGTTTAACAATGCAACAGGCTGCTTCAAGAGGCTGCAGAAGCATCTTCTTGGAAGTCTGCAAGAAGAGGCTGGACAGACAGCCCTTAATGATAGTTTAGATACAGAAGCTCTTGATGTCATGATTGTGGGAACAACAGGGTCCCTGCCAAATCAGAAATTATTTTATATGCAACAGCACTTTTTGCTGAGGCAAACACATCTTGCTCGGTTCCAAAGAGTCACTTTTTGCCATACAGCCCTTTCACAGCAAAGCACAAACATCTTCCCCACCCACTGCTCACCTCGTCGATGTTTCTGAGCCATTTGCTGATGTTTTCAAAGCTTTTGGCATTGGTGATGTCATACACTAGCATGATTCCCATGGCACCTCTGTAGTAGGAGGTGGTGATGGTGTGAAACCGCTCCTGCCCTGCCGTGTCCCTGGGAAGGAAAGAAGAAAACATTCAACCATCTAGCAAAGCTTCAGGTGAAAAGTACTGCTAAGTAGGATGGACATTAAATGACCAGAATGAGGCATAAATACATCCATTCTACTTCAGTTCTGCTACCCTTGAAGACACTTGATCACTCTTTTGTAGAAGCATCTTAAACAGCCTTCATTAGTATCTGAGTTCTCAAAAGAACTCAAACAGAGCCCTGCTGGATCAGACCAAAGGCTTATCTAGTCCAGCACTCTCTTCCCACAGTGGCCAACCAGAAACCTGTGGGAAGCCCACAAGTAGCACATGGGTACGATTATAGCACACTCCTGCTCAGGTTCCCCAGCAAGTGGTGGTTGTTGTTCAGTCGTGTCCGACTCTTCGTGACCCCAAGGACCATAGCACGCCAGGCCTTCCTGTCCTGATCCTGGAGGCAATATACAGCCATCATGACTAATAACCAGTGATACTAATAACCAGTGATACCCTCCAATCTGTACCCCCTCCCCGATTTTTAAAGCCATCTAAGATAGCAGCCATCACTACACTTTGTGGTAGTGAATTCCATAGTTTTAACTATGCACTGCTGTGTAAAGAAGTACCTCCTTTTATGAGTCCTGAATCTCCTACCGTTCAGTATTCATTGGACAACTACATTGGGTTCTCGTATTATGAGAGGCTGAAAAACTTAGAATCATAGAATAGTAGGGTTGGAAGGGGCCTCTAAGACCATCGAGTCCAAGTCCAACCCTCTGCTCAATGCAGGAATCTAGGTCAAAGCGTCCCTGACAGATGGCTGTCCAGCCTTGTCTTGAACACCTCCAGTGTGGGAGAGCCCACCACCTCCCTAGGGAATTGGTTCCACTATCGTATTGTTCTAACTGTCAGGAAGGTTTTCCTGATGTTCAGCTGGAATTTGGCTTCCTGGAACTTAAGCCCATGATTCCGTGTCCTGCACTCTGGGATGATGGAGAAGAGATCCTGGCCTTCGCCTCTGGGACAACCTTTCAAGTACTTGAGGAGCGCTATCGTATCTCCCCTCAGTCTTCTCTTCTCAAGGCTAAACATGCCCAGTTCTTTCAGTCTCTCCTCATAGGGCTTTGTTTCCATTCCCCTGATCATCTTTGTTGCTCTCCTCTGAAACCTCTCCAGTTTGTCTGCATCCTTCTTAAAGTGTGGTGCCCAGAACTGGACACAGTACTCCAGATGAGGCCTAACCAGTGCTGAGTAGAGGGGAACTAGTACTTCCCGGGATTTGGAAGCTATACTTCTATTAATGCAGCCCAAAGGGGCATTTGCCTTTTTTGCAGTCACATCACACTGTTGGCACATATTCAGCTTGTGATCGACAACAATGCCAAGATCCTTCTCGCTTGTAGTATTGTTGAGGCAAGTATCCCCCATCTTGTAACTGTGCATTTGGTTTCTTTTTCCTAGGTGCAGAACTTGGCATTTATCCCTATTAAATTTCATTCTGTTGTTTTCTGCCCAGCGCTCCAGCTTATCAAGATCCCTTTGAATTCTGTTTCTGTCTTGCAAAGTATTAGCTATCCCGGCCAATTTTGTGTCATCTGCAAATGTGATCAGCATTCCCTGCACCTCCTCCTCCAAGTCATTAATAAAAATGTTGAAGACCACTGGGCCTCTTTTCTTCACTCTTTTCTGCCTCTATTTACCATTGCTTAGGAAGATCAATGGCAAAGATACCGTACAGCCTCAAAAAGAACAGCAGAGTAATGTTGTAGGGGGGCAGGAGGGCTGCCCCTCCCAAGCGCCATCTGCTTTAGTTATCAATAGGAACAGAGGAGATCAAGGTAAATTCTGGCTATGTGAGCACCTGGAACAGAAATCCAGTTTATTTATTTACTGCATTTATACCCCGCCTTTTTTCCTCTTGCAAGGAACCCAAGGCGGCTTACATTATCATCCTCCTCTCCATTTTATCCTCACAACAACAACCCTGTGAGGTGGGTTGGGCTGAGAGTGTGTGACTGGCCCAAAGTCACCCAGTGAGCTTCCATGGCCAAGTGGGGACTAGAACCCGGATCTCCCAGCTCCTAGTCCAACACTCTTGCCACTATACCACACAGTTTAAAGCACTTCTTCCCATTATCCATTGTCAATCCATACCCATCCCCTTCAGGAACAGCACCACCACAACATCCCTTCCTGCATCATCCTCTGAGGGGCAGCTATGTGTTTTCTTTTTGCTGCAACAGACATCTTGAGGAATAACATATTTATTATTGCAGAAGCCGCCTAGCAGACGCACAAGGACTTATTCATTCTCCACCAGGATAGCTTGCTACTGGCCAGGGCTGGAGGAAGTGGGGTTGACATCTGGTACACAGCACTTGCTAAATAAGATGCACGCCTCAAGGAGAACAAAGCGCAGAGATTCACACCCCAGAAACTCTTAAGACAGTGAACTTGTTCATACCACAACTACAGTAGGTTGGAACTTTAATACAACAAATATTAAAGATGAGAAAATAAAAGCAGTAATACTGGAATAGTGAGTGGCTTAAGTTGGGTATATGTTGAAAGTTCAGTATCCACCCTGGAGAATAATGCTTTTAGAAGGGAAGTGGTTTTGTAATCTTAATGCTTTCATATTAATAGGAGCATCATATAATAGCTATAATGCATCATCATGTTCTGAAATGCTAAGTAGTCCTTCTGGCACTGGAGGGAATTGTTGCCTTTACTGTACCCTTTTAAGCAACGTAGTTCTACTCCCATTAGCTTGGTCTCTCTAGTCAATTAAGTATCTCAACCCAGATTTTGTTGGTCACCAATTTTAGAATGCTTTTTTATTCTCATAAAAACACACAAAAAAATGGAGAAAAACAAGTTTTCTATATTGGGGCTTCCAAAGTACCTGGGAGTATGGCTTGGTGGAAACTCAAACAGAAGTGTCTGTCCATGCATCGTCTGGAGGTTTCATTGATCAATGGCGCTATTCTGACTGGCAAGTTTAATTGTTTAACTGCATATTTAATTCAGTGCTTGGTATACACACACACCCCACCCCTACCCTGCAGGCTGATAAGACTGTATTTAATAATCCTCTAGCTAGGAGATCAGGCTTGCCAGACTCTCCCTTGTAGTCAGCTTCACATTGCAGGGAGGTGGGCGACCCTCTAGCATCTGCGGGATGCTTTGTTAACCTGGCCCAGCCACAGGAGGCGGTGGTGGTGGCGGTGATGGGAGCAGAAGACAGGCAGCCTGCCTGAAGCAGGAGCAAGGCTAGTGTTCGATTCCCTAGCACACAGGTCTGCATTTCAGCTGCAAAGCTGAGAGAAAGCTGCTGCAAGGGGCTTCATATTACATCTGCCTTCACCTAGGAAGACCAACGCAGCTTTCCTAAGCAGACGGCGAAACAGAAGCTGGGGATGAGGAGCAGATGGGAGCGTAGCAGTCATGGGTGCAACTGGTGGTGCAAGAGGGGGACTGAAAGGATGACCCCGAATCTGAGAAGACAGTATGAGAGAAGAGACAATGAGCCGTAGGAGTTAAGCTGGCAGAACAAATGAGGCAAAGGGAAACATAGTGGCATGTGGGTGGGAGAAAATCTCAATGCCAACTAACAAGAAAGAAAAAAGATTGAGAGAAAATTTAGGGAGGGAGAAGACAGAGAAAAGGGATACATGCCCAATTAGCATACATGTGGAAAGAGATACAATATCAGTGGCCGGGGGTGGGTGTCCTCAAATCAGACACTTTACAACTGAAGGGTGCTTTATTCACCCCCGAGAGCAGGACATCGGCGGCTGGCTGTTCTGGGATTTGCCACCATGGCAGAGCGGCCAGTGGGGCTCTCCGGAGCACCTGCCCACTTTGATGCCCCCCCCCCCCCCGAGAGTGTGTGATGGTGGGATACAATCTGCCGCCCTTCCCCATCTGCCACTTGAATGCATAGGAGGGCCCGCCCAGTTTATGACGAAGTAGATGCCAACAGCTGTGCATGTTGGTCATGTATGTACGAGTGACGTTTCTTACTGCTGAAGAACTCTTGAGCTTTTGCACCAAACACACTTCGGCAGAGTCTACTAAGATCCGATTCCCAGCACTTACCACTGAAAACCATTTATAATGTCGCCTACACTTTCCAGCTAAAACCATTCAAATGTGTCAATGATTTAAAAGCGGGCTGAGGTAGGGGCATGGGGTCTCCCTTCGTCCTGGTGGTTCTGGACCTGCAGACAGCTGGCTGCTATCCAGGGAGATCCATACTTAGGTATGCAAGGATAGGCCAGGTAGTTTTGTTATTTTGGCTTGGGTATGCATTCATGAAGCTCTCCATATAGCTTTGTACCTTTTTGTGTAACTTGCTACTTCCATTCTTCCCTTTCCTTCTACCCCTTTATTGTTATCTTAGTAAACCTTTCTCCAACCTTTAGTTGGTGTGATTTCTCTGCATAACCTCAGTGCTAATTTCAGTGCCTCTTGCCTTAGGAGGGTGGCTACTGGGTATTTTGGGGGACTGGAAGGCCGGGTTTGGCCAGGTCTATTTTTCGAAGTAGAGCTGGGATTAGGTCCTGAGCGGTCCTACCTCACAAGGAGGTTGGGGTTGTTCCCAGCGGGATCCTTCACAGCGGGGATCAAATTAGTCAATCATCCCTTACCATTTGCTGTGCTGCCTTGGGCTGATGGGAGCTATAGACCAAAACATCTGGAGGGCACCAGGTTGCCCTCTCCTGACCTGAGGCCTGTGTGGGGGATTGTACAGGATGGGCCACCCAAACACAGCTACCCACCAGCAACACACTACATAACAGAGATACAGACACAGGAACCAGACCCCAAGGCAGACCCAGATGCCAACTTTGTCCCCATATCTACTCTGGCAACACTATTACAGGACCTAATAACGTTAACCATATCAGAATCTTGTAGCAGATATATGCCATCATCTGCCAGCAAGGCTCTGATGCATTCTACATAGGACAATCAGGCCAGTCTCCACACAAAACAATAAATGGACACAAATCGGACATCAGAAATGGCAATATTCAAAAGAACAGTGAGGGAACATTTCAGCCTCGCAGGACACACTCACTGACCTTACGCCGTGACCTGTCACAGTAACCATTTGAGAATAAAGGAACTTCAAAGACAGATTGCAACATGAAACGGCTGAACTACAATTCATCAAGAGGTTCAACTCTTGGCAATCACACTACATGTATTTATCACCAATGCTAGGATGTATGTGTTATCACCCAACAAGTGTTTTGTGAATGACCACTGTTAATCCTCATCCAGTCTCTAGAAAAACCTAACAAATGTCATATTTGGGGTCTTTTTGGACCCCAACCTGAATTCCAATACATTTGGAGGTATAAAATGTCCCACGATACCAATTTTTTTGTTGTTCATCATAGCGAAGTGTTTAACAATAGCAAAACACCCAGATCCAGAAAACACACAATCAGATAAGGTAGAATGTTTGTTGGGAATATACAGTAACCCCCAATTTTTGCACACAGAGTAACTAACAGCATTTCCGAATCTTCAAACATCAAATATTTTTATTTTTCATTAGAAACAATAAAAACAATGTTTTTGAACCAAAGATGGCAGAACCCCAACACAACCTGGCATGAAAGCGTTGTTCCTCTTCAGGGTCATTTTTCTACCCCATACACAAAACTGTCTCCAGTGAAGCAATGTCCCCTGTGAATAGGGATGTATGAAACCCCTTTACCTGGAGTCCGAGGGGGGTCCGCGCGGGGGGGGGGGGGAGGCGATTCGTCCCTCCTCCTTGGAATCCTTGTCAGCCGGCTCTGCCCTGTGGCGATTCCATGGAGCTGCCGGTTGGCTCTGGCTGCTGGCGGACTTCTGGCCGCTGGGAAGCAAATGGCGTCCGGTGTAGCAGACACCATTTGTGTCCCTGCTCTTTGCCATGATAGGCTACATAAATCTTCATGTAGCCTATCACGGCAAAGAGCAGGGACGCAAAGGTCGTCCGCTATGGCATTTGCGTCCCTGCTCTTTGCCGTGATAGGCTATATAAATCTTTACATAGCCTATCACGGCAAAGAGAAGGGACATAAATGGCGTCTGCTATGCTGGACGCCATTTTCTTCTGCAGATCAGCAGCGGACGGACCAGACCAGGCCGGTGGCAGGTAGGATCCATGCTGGGGCAACTTCGCGGGGTGGCGGAGGTGGGTGGTCCGTTCCACCACAGACTCCGAGGGGCTGGATTCTAAAGAACTGGAGTTCGTGGCAGAATTCTCTTAACATCCCTACCTGTGAAAGGCCATTGTTTGTGCCGGCTTACTGGCACAAAGAGCACTTTACTTCAGTGACGCAGTGCTCCTCACAAACAAACCTCCTACAGCTGATTCCCTGTCCGGTGGGTTTTTTTTTAATCTACTGCTCTAGCGCAGAAGTGACAGCATCCTTTTGATCCAGAGAGTTGTACAGGCGGAGGCAAAGGTTGGTGTACACAACCCACAGCATGTGCATCAGACTTGATGCTCGCACTTTGGCATGTCTTGCACTCTTCGTTGCACCTCGGGATGTATCAGTTCTTTCCTGAGAGCTGTAAGGAACAGGTGCCTTCTCCGTTTTGGCACTCTACTCTCCACAGAGGATGTGTGCGGACCCACAACACATAGCTGGCTATGGCTGCAATGTCCAGCATATTTTTTTTTTTAAAGCACCATGGCCACCTGTTAATTTTATGCTTACTGGCGTAGTTCCTCATAAGGTAGTCAAGGTTATCCACCCCACTTTGGTGGCACTGTAATGTGCAATTATATCTGGCTTTTTGGACTCCCCATGCACCAGCACATCATGATGCATTAAGGAGAGGAGAATGACAGCTTTCCCTTTTTGGAGAATATACGATACCAAAGTAGAGTCACAGTCAAAACCAAACAGAGATGACAGTGGTTCCCTGCATAGATGTGGCTGCATCTTGGGTGGGATGTACAGTTTATTCCTTCTCAGTGTGCCTACGTAAGTTAAGTCTTTGATTATCAATGCTTCAGCAAGTTCAATACTTGTGAAGAAATTGTCCCCCAGCACATTTCTCCCATTGTGGAAACAGGCTTCCACAAGTTTTGTCCACTGGAGATTGATCTTTCCCCCAGCAGATTACAATCAGCATAACAAGGGATTTTAGGTTTCAGTTTCTCAGTGTCTGGGTGAGGGAGGGAATTGCTCCTCTTCCTGGCACTCAAAACAGTCTAAGATAACCTGTAGTTTAATCAAAGGGGCATGGGACATTTTATGACCCAATACTTTACATTGTGTGGGATGTCAAAAACACCCCAATGATGAAAATCCATAGACTTTGTGGGATATTTTATGTCCCAGACATGTTTTGGTTTATAGAAAGAAAATTGTAAAAGGCAGGTGAGGACATCATATACTACCATGCAGATGACAATGGCCTAGAAGGACTAGATTGTAGGTCTACTTATGTGTAAGTTAAGCAACACAATATAAGCCTGGGGAAAGAAAGTCCCCCATAACAGCAGATGAGGGTTAAGCTAATTATCTCTCTCTCTACATTCTGCATTTCAATTCCCTCTTGACCTCACTGTTTACAATTCTCTTCCCACTATGTGTGTGTGCGTGCTCTGTCTCTCTCTCTCTCTCTCACACACACACACACACACGTACGTAACTCAGACAATACCCGATGCATCTGATGAAATTGACTGTAGTCCAAGAAAGCTTGGTGCCACAAGACTTTGCTGGTTTTGCTGCAACAAACATGGCTACCCCATGAACATTTCTATCCTAGTGACTCATTTTGTTAGCCACCTTGAAAGTGGAAAAGTGTATAAATCTGATCAATACAGTTAGTAGAACCTCAGCCCTTATTTTATCCAGGATTAGACACAGATTGCTCAGAAATGTCATAGGCGAAACCAACACCATGATTTTTACACTGTTTGCTATTAAACCTAATTCCATTAAAGCAACTGAAACTCAGCCTGAGTCACTAGAACTATGTCACTTTCGTAGAATGGCCACCAGCAGATCCGTGACATACACTGCTAGTGGCATATGATCACTTTCATGTAACTACAAATACATATAACAGGTAAAATACCTTAAACACACATGCACACATTCCGATTTCTTCAGCAAACTTAGTTTAGTTTTACTAACATACCCGATGGACAATATGCCACATGTCTGCTTGTTTTCATATCCAGGTCAAAAGTAGGTGTTTGGAGGAGGCAGAAATATTTCTGGGGGAAAAAAATCTTAATTGCAAGGATGTTCACCCTTTCCCAGTCCAGTTTGCTGCCACAGTTGCCCCTCTCAGCTGCCATGACACACATTTGTTCTCCTCATTCCAAAATTAGTTACATGGGTAAACTTAGCATCAGGAAACTGAACATCCAGTGAACATGATGATCTGGTTTACATGTAAGGACAACGCATGGGTCATTGAGAGGGAGTGAGAGTAAGCATAATGCCTCCATTCGTTTCTCACCTCTGCCTTCAATAAACAACCTTCATGAAAAAAGGATCACTTACCATATCTGTAGCTTTATCTTCTTTCCTTGCAATTCAACTGTTTTGATCTTGAAGTCTATCCCTATGAAATGAAATGAGAAGCAAAGTCAACTGGGCAGTATACGACAGGACAAAAAACCAACAACGATCTTGAACAGCGCAGTTATGGCAAAAACTGAAACTATGCCTACATACACTCCATAAAGCGCCAGCCAATGTCTCCAAAACTGATCCTGCAAGCTCAGGTACCAAACCAGCACAGTTTCAGTGGTAATTAGCAGTATACAATTCTTGGCCTACAACTTCTAAAACCACATAAACAAACCTCCCCAAAGGCCACAGTTTCAAGGACCATAGGGTAATAAAATCATGTTGAATATATTTCTACACTATGTAAGAATGCAAGAGCCATGATGGTTCAGACCAAGCTCCATCTACAGTAGTCCAGCGTTCTGTCCACACAGTGGCCAACCAGCTGCCCACACGAAGCCCACAAGCAGGACATGAATGCAACAGCACCCTCCCACCCATGTTCTCTAGCAACTGGTGTACATAGGCATACCGCCTCTGATACTGGAGGCAGCACATAGCCAGCAGGACTAGTAACTATGGATAGCCTTCTCCTCCAGGAATTCGTCTAACCCCCTTTTAAAGCCATCCAAACTGGTGGCCATCACTACTGTCACATTTCCCTTGGGCCCCCTCTTTCCTGATGCACTCACTCACACACACACACACACACACACACACACACACAAATAGAGAGGCTTCAGTCTCAGGCCTTTAATTCATTATCAACAGGTCGGGTACAGATGCAAATCCTCAAAGACTCTCAGGCTACAAAGGAATGCCTCCAGGGGATTCAAATGGGAACACAGTTGCCTACAGTTTGAAGTGAGGCTTGCTGGCTAGACTAACTGAGGGAGGGATGTTCCACCCTTCCAGTGATGCTGCCCTCGCCCATCGCTAACCTGGTCGACCGTCCCTCTTAGCTCTGCGCTGTAGTCTAGCATCTCTTAGGTCACAGCCCCCACTCTCCTCCTCCCGGCTTCTCACAGAGGGGGTCAAGGGGGGGCATCAGGCCCAGCCATCTGGGAGTTAGTAATCTGAGAAGCATGCCTACTGGTATCTGAACTGGCTTGGGAAAATGCATCCCCAATCTGAGCTGCTAACTATCTCCCTGCACTCAGAATCAATCCTGACAACTACATCTTGTGGTAGCAAATTCCATAGTTTAACTATGCACTGTGTGAAGAAGTCTTTCCTTTTATCTGTCTTGACTCTCCCACCAACCAGCTTCATAGCATGTTTCCCTATCCACTACTTCCACACCATGCATAATTCTGTACACCTCTAATGTCTCCCCTTACTTGCCTTTTCCCGCAAACAAGCTAAACAAGTCCCAGATTTGGCAACAGTCCCAGATGTTGTAGATATGCACTAGCTGTGCAATTCCAGACATTTGGATGACACCAAGTATCTGGTTTTATCTCAAATCCAGTGTCTGGCCTCGGTTTGGCATTGAAACTTCTATGGTCACCTCAATGGGTGACCTATGCTGGGAGAAGGGGGAGTGAGACATTCCCTATTCTCTTCCACCATTTGACAGCTTCTGATACCATTGTTCATGGACTAGATCTCTGAGATGGGGATTGGGGTGCTATGCTCCAGTGGTTCTGTTCCTACCCCGATGGCCATTTCCTGAAAAGTGTTGCTGGGAGACTCTTGCTTTGCCCCAAGACGGTTATGCTATGGTGTGCAGCAGGGCTCTATTCTGTCCCATCTTAACATCTACATGAGACCACTGAATGTGGTCATCTGAATCAGTGTGATTTGGCTCACACTGTCATCTCATAATCATACTCCTGTAATCTTCCCTCCACTAACTGCTGATGAGAACTGCAGTAAATATCAAGAAAGTTCAGTGTGCTCCAATTGAAAACCCTTATATTTAGTACTATTAAAAATCTGATGTCATAGGAACATAAGAAGCTGCCTTATACGGGGTCAAACCATGAGTTCATCTAGCTCAGTATTGTCTACACTGACTAGCAGTGACGTTCCAGGACTTTAGACAGAGGTCTTTCTCAGTATTGCCAGGAAATGCCAAGAATTGAACCTGGGATGTTCTGCATGCAAAGGATATGCTCTGCCATTGAGCTACTGCCCTTCCCCATGAAGAAAAGACTGTACTGTTTCAGCTCTGATTCCCCACTGAGATTTTCTTAATCTTTTATTATGCTGGTCTGTTATGTATCATTCTTAGGGAGTTAATTTTATCATTTCTTGCTCTGCTATTCGTTTTTATGCTATGCAAAGATATTAACTGATTGAAAGCTGCTTTGTGGGGTTTCAGAACAGGGGACGGGGGAAGAGAAGAGGGAACAAATGATTTTGGCCCCACGGTTATAATTTCAGTTTCTGAGGGCAATCCTCATTCCTGCAGAACTTCCTGATCCTCTTCCGTGTTAAAAATGCCTCTTTGACATTACCTGCAATTTTCATCAAAATGTTACTCTGACAAAAATTTCAATATGAAATAATGGAAACCAGGCCTGCCATCTAATTCATCTTTGCCTTTGAGAAAGCATAGCATCAGTTAAACCAGCTCCCACCAGCTCCAGCCAACATAGCCAATGGTGAGGGATAATGGGACCTGCCATCCAACATCTGGAGAGCCACATCGTCCCTATCCCTGTCATTCTCTGACTGAACCCAGATCCAGCTCAAGCATCCACAAAGTGACTGAACACATTTAAGGAGCATAAGACGTTCTGTTCACCAGAGGGAGCGGAATTCCGTTGCTACAGAGAACTCAACCAGGTGCTGTGGCCCAGGCCTCTTGCATTCTCCACCCGGCATGTCAAATCATGAGTCATACATGTGAGTGTTGAACATTTTAGTTTTGTTTACTTCAACTCTCCCACAGTACCCTTCCCCCAATCCACCACTAAGTTCAACAGAAGATTTTGTAAGCAGGTTTATTAACATAGGCTACTTCAAGCTGTCAAAACCAACCTATTTTGCAATCATGGAAGATTTAAGCTTTCAACAAAGTGCTCCATGATCTCCTGATGAGCAAACTAGCTCAAAGTGGGCTAGATGAAACAACGATCTGGTGGATCCACAGTTGGCTACAGAATCGGACTCAAGGAGTGCTTCTCAAACTGGGGAGAGGTACCGAGCAGGGTACCGCAGGGCTCAGTCCCGGACCCAGTGCTCTTCAACATTTTTATGAATGACTTGGAGGAGGAGGTGCAGGGAATGCTGATCACATTTGCAGATGACACCAAATTGGGCGGGATAGCTAATACTTTGCAAGACAGAAACAGAATTCAAAGTGATCTTGATAGACTGGAGCACTGGGAAGAAAACAACAGAATGCAATTTAATAGGGATAAATGCCAAGTTCTGCACCTAGGAAAAAGAAACCAAATGCACAGTTACAAGATGGGGGAGACGTGGCTCAACAACACTACAAACGAGAAGGATCTTGGAATTGTTGTTGATCACAAGCTGAATATGAGCCAACAAGGTGATGCGACTGCAAAAAAGGCAAATGCCCCTTTGGGTTGCATTAACAGAAGTATAGCTTCCAAATCCCGGGAAGTACTAGTTCCCCTCTACTCAGCACTGGTTAGGCCTCATCTGGAGTACTGTGTCCAGTTCTGGGCACCACATTTTAAGAAGGATGCAGACAAATTGGAGAGGGTTCAGAGGAGGGTAACAAAGATGATCAGGGGACTGGAAACAAAGCCCTGTGAGGAGAGACTGAAAGAACTGGGCCTGGTTAGCCTTGAGAAGAGAAGACTGAGGGGAGATAGGACAACGCTCTTCAAGTACTTGAAAAGTTGTCACCGAGAGGAAGGCCAGGATCTCTTCTCCATCATCCCAGACTGCAGGACACGGAATCATGGGCTCAAGTGACAGGAATCCAGATTCCGGCTGAACATCAGGAAAACCTTCCTGACTGTTAGAGCAATATGACAATGGAACCAATTCCCTAGGGAGGTGGTGGGCGCTCCCACACTGGAGGCATTCAAGACAAGGCTGAACAGCCACCTGTTAGGGATGCTCTGACTTAGATTCCTGCATTGAGCAGGGGGTTGGATTCAGTCTCGGTTGGCCTTCATCCAACCCATTACTGTGCCCAGGCACTGGTTCAAAATATGCATGGCCCCTCCCTATTCACCCAGCTCTATTTCTCTGTTACATCAGCATACTGATGACACCTTGCCCCAGATCTCTTGATGACCACCCCCAGGGGCTTCACGTAAACATTAAAAAGGATTGGAGACAAAATAGTACCCAGCAGCCCCCACAGCATAGCTGCCCCAGTGCTGAGACACAGTCATCAAATGCTACTTCTGGAACCATCACAAGTAGGAGCACACCATTATAAAACAATGCTCCTAATTGTCTGAGATGTAACTATTCAATTTACATGTTAAAAACTTGGAAATCCTTCAAATTCTATTTAAACATTTTGTACCAAATTATGCCTATATTTTGGTACCTATATTTTGATACTATAATTCAGGGGTCCCCAACGTGATGCTCATGGGCACCCGGAAATATTTATTTTTCCCCCATTTTTAAAATATCCATACATGGATTTGTATGAAATACATACAACTTTCTAGCAATTTATACATGGGCTGCAACAAAAGTGGACCAAATATCCAAATAAGTATCCGTCTTTCAAATGTGGAAGTGTTACAAGGTCTTCAATCCATTGCATTATAGGTGAGTGTTTATCCTTCCAGTGTTGTAATATCAATCTTTTATCTGCCAAAGGGTGCAGGGGATCCTGCACCCTTTTGACAGCTGAGCATTTATGCTGACCTTTTATGCTGATCATTTGTTAATTTCCATGAAGCAGGTAAATAATTTAAGAGTGTGTACATCAGTGAATATTAAAGACTGTTCCATTACAAACATTTTCTGTGTAATAACCAATGGACATTGCCAAAACGTATGTTTAAAAGAAGCAATAGCTGTATTGAACTTCCAGCCATTCCCCTTCATGGATCACTGCCTTGTTGTGGCGAAGGGGCTCGCGTAACTCAGTGAAGCCATAAGCTATGCCGTGCAGGTCCACCCAAGACGGACAGGTCATGGCAGAGAGTTCTGACAAAATGTGGTCCACTGGAGAAGGAAATGGCAACCCACTCCAGGATTCTTGCCAAAAAACCCCCCATGGAACGTATCACAAGGCTAAAAGAGATGATGCCGGAGAATGAGCCCCTCAGGTCGGAAGGTGTCCAATATACTACTGGGGAAGAGCAGAGGGTATTTCCAAGTAGCGCCAGAAAGAGTGAAGCGGCTGAGCCAAAGCCGAAAGGACACTCAGCTGTGGATGTGTCTGGTGGTGAAAAGAAAATCCGATGCTGTAAAGAACAATATTGTTTAGGAACCTGGAATGTAAGATTAATGAATCAAGGTAAGCTGGAGGTGGTCAAACATGAGATGGCAAGATTGAACATCGACATCTTGGGAATCAGCGAACTAAAATGGACAGGCATGGGCAAATTTAATTCAGGTGATCATCATATCTACTACTGTGGGCAAGAATCCCTTAGAAGAAGTGGAGTAGCACTCATAGTCAACAAAAGGGTGGGAAAAGCAGTACTGGGGTACAATCTCAAAAACGATAGAATGATCTCAGTATGAATCCAAGGCAAACCACTCAACATCACAGTAATTCAGGTCTATGCCCCAACCACTGAGGCTGAAGAAGCTGAGGTTGATCGGTTCTATGAAGACCTAAAACACCTTCTAGAACTAACACCAAAAAAAGATGTCCTCTTCATCATAGGGGATTGGAATGCCAAAGTAGGAAGTCAAGAAATCACTGGGATAACAGGCAAGCAAGGCCTTGGTGTACAAAATGAAACAGGACAATGGCTAATAGAGTTTTGCCAAGAGAACACGCTGATCATAGCGAACACTCTTTTCCAACAGCACAAGAGGCGACTCTACACATGGACATCACCAGATGGTGAATATCGAAATCACACTGATTATGTCCTTTGCAGCCAAAGATGGAGAAGCTCTATACAGTCAGTAAAAACAAGACCTGGAGCTGACTGTGGCTCAGATCATGAGCTGCTTCTTGCAAAATTTTGGCTTCAATTGAAGAACGTACGGAAAACCACTAAACCATTCAGGTATGACCTAAATCATATCCCTTATGAATACACAGTGGAGGTGATGAATAGATTTAAGGGATTAGACCTGATAGACAGAGTGCCTGAGGAACTATGGACGGAGGTCCGTAACATTGTTCAGGAGGCAGCAACTCAATCCATCTCCAAGAAAAAGAAATGCAAGAAAGCCAAGTGGCTGTCTGAGGAGGCTTTACAAGGAGCTGAGGAAAGAAGGGAAGCAAAAAGCAAGGGAGAAAGGGGAAGATATATCCAACTGAATGCAGAGTTCCAGAGAATAGCAAGGAGAGACAAGAAGGCCTTCTTAAATGAACAATGCAAAGAAATGGAGGAAAACAACAGAATGGGAAAGACTAGAGATCTCTTCCAGAAAATCGGAGATCTCAAGGGAACGTTTTGTGCAAAGACGGGCATGATAAAGGACAAAGAAGGCAGGGACCTCACAGAAGCAGATGAGATTAAGAAGAGGTGGCAAGAATACACAGAAGAACTATACAGGAAAGATCTTAATGTCCCTGATAACCATGATAGTGCGGACACTGAACTTGAGCCAGACATCCTAGAGAGTGAAGTCAAGTGGGACTTAGGAAGCATTACTAACAACTAAGCTAGCGGAGATGACAGTATTCCAGCCGAGCTATTTAAGATCCTAAAAGATGATGCTGTTAAAGTGCTGCACTCAATATGTCAACAAATTTGGAACACTCAACAGTGGCCACAAGACTGGAAAAGGTCAGTTTACATTCCAATTCCAAAGAAGGGCAACGCCAAAGAGTGTTCAAACTACCGCACAATTGCGCTCATTTCACATGCCAGCAAGGTGATGCTCAAAATCCTACAAGCTAGGCTTCAGCAGGATGTGAACTGAGAACTACCGGAAGTACAAGCTGGGTTTCAAAGAGGCAGAGGAACTAGAGGTCAAATGGCCAACTTTCGCTGCATCATGGAGAAAGCAAGAGAATTCCAGGAAAACATCTATTTCTGCTTCATTGACTATGCTAAAGCCTTTGATTGTGTGGATCACAACAAACTGTGGCAAATTCTTAAAGTGATGGGAGTATCAGACCACCTTACCTGTCTCCTGAGAAACCTGTACGAGGGTCAAAAAGCAACAGTAAGAACCGGACATGGAACAACCGATTGGTTCAAAATTGGGAAAGGAGTACGACAAGGCTGCATATTGTCGTCCTGCTTATTTAATTTATATGCAGAGTACATCATGAGAAACGCCGGGTTGGATGAATCACAGCTCGGAATTAAGATTGCTGGGAGAATTATCAACAACCCCAGATACGCAGACAATACCACCCTAATGGCAGAAAGCGAAGAGGATCTAAAGAGCCTCTTGTTGAGGGTGAAAGAGGAGAGTGCAAAAGCTGGTTTGAAACTCAACATTAAAAAAACGACGATCATGGCATCTGGCCCCATCACTTCCTGGTATATAGAAGGGGAAGAAATGGAAGCAGTGAGAGATTTTATTTACTTGGGCTCCAAGATCACTGCAGACGGTGACTGTAGCCATGAAATTAAAAGACGCTTGCTCCTTGGGAGGAAAGCTATGGCAAACCTAGACAGCATAGTAAGAAGCAGAGACATCACCTTGCCGACAAAGGTCCGTCTAATCAAAGCTTTGGTTTTCCCAGTAGCAACGTATGGCTGTGAGAGCTGGACTATAAGGAAGGCTGAGCGCCGAAGAATTGATGCTTTCGAACTGTGGTGCTGGAGAAGACTCTTACGAGTCCCCTGGACTGCAAGGAGGTCCAATCAGTCCATCCTAAAGGAAATCAACCCTGACTGCTCACTGGAAGGACAGATAATGAAGCTGAAGGTCAAATATTTTGGCCACCTAATGCGAAGAGAAAACTCCCTGGAAAAGACCCTGATGCTGGGGAGGATTGAAGGCAAAAGGAGAAGGGGACGGCAGAGAATGAGATGGCTAGATAGCATCACTGATGCAATGAATATGAACTACAGCACGATCCGGGAGACAGCGGAGGACAGGAAGGCCTGGCGTGCTATGGTCCATGGGGTCACGAAGAGTCAGACACGACTTAACGATTGAATAACAACAACTTCCAGCAATTAGCTACATTAGACAATCTATTATTAAAGAGATGGTGCAGTGTCCATTAGACATGAAGCAAAAGTTTTTGCTGAACAAGACAACAGCCTCAGATCTACAGATGCGAGGGGTAGATGTCAAAGCGGCGACCTGCTGATTAGGCATTTTGCGGTGGTGCCCACAGCAGTATCTCAAATTCCCAAATGTGCCCACAGGTCAAAAAAGGCTGGGGACCCCTTGTACTAAATCAAGCCTATATTTATCTGAGAGTTTTTCTTCTTTAAACAAGGGAGGAATTCCTTCACCTTTATAGCAAGTAACAGACTTATCAATGGAACACCTACAGTTTAGAAATCCTAAGGAGTGAGTCAGAAGTTGAACTGCCAGTCCAATATGCTCCCGCACAAGCCAAGACCAACTTCCTCTTAAATCAGAAGACTACAAGTGTTTCAGATTTGTACCAACTGGGTATACACAGAAAATATGATTCACTATATGCCAATGCTGCTATTCAAGAGTGGTGCAAATGCAAGACCAGACACTCTCTTAACTATGATTAGCCTTAATTGCAGTTACCTCTTAACCAATGCACATGAAGCAGCTTCTCACAGGTTCTCTTACCAGGGAAAACAACTACATGAAGCTTTGGAAAGAGGGGAGGATGGTGGAGAGAAGGGGGCAGGCTCTGTACTTTCCCATGTAGTTGTCTGCTCAAAATCATAGAATCATAGAATAGTAGGGTTGGAAGGGGCCTACAAGGCCATTAAGTCCAACCCCCTGCTCAATGCAGGAATCCAAGTCAGAGCATTCCTGACAGATGGCTGTCCAGCCTCATCTTGAACACCTCCAGTGTGGGAGAGCCCACCACCTCCCTAGGGAATTGGTTCCGTTGTCGTATTGCTCTAACAGCCAGGAAGTTTTTCCTGATGTTCTGCCGGAATATGGCATCCTGTAACTTGAGCCCATTATTCCGCATCCTGCACTCCGGGGTGATGGAGAAGAGATCCTGGCCTTCCTGTCGGTGACAACCTTTCAAGGACTTGAAGAGCGCTATCCTATCTCCCCTCAGTCTTCTCTCCTCAAGGCTAACCAGGCCCAGTTCTTTCAGTCTCTCTTCACAGGGCTTTGTTTCCAGTCCCCTGATCATCTTTGTTGCCCTCCTCTGAACTCTCTCCACTTTATCCACATCCTTCTTAAAGTGTGGTGCCCAGAACTGCACACAGTACTCCAGATGTGGCCTAACCAGTGCTGAGTAGAGGGGAATTAGTACTTCCCGGGATTTGCAAGCTATGCTTCTATTAATGCAGCCCAAAATAGCATTTGCCTTTTTTGCAGCCACATCACATTGTTGGCTCATATTCAGCTTGTGATCGACAACAATTCCAAGATCCTTCTCGCTTGTTGTGTTGTTGAGCCACGTCTCCCCCATCTTGTAACTGTGCATTTGGTTTCTTTTTCCTAGGTGCAGAACTTGGCATTTATCCCTATTAAATTTCATTCTGTTGTTTTCTGCCCAGCACTCCAGCCTATCAAGATTCCTTTGAATTCTGTTTCTGTCTTCCAAAGTATTAGCTATCCCGGCCAATTTTGTGTCATCTGCAAATGTGATCAGCATTCCCTGCACCTCCTCCTCCAAGTCATTCATAAAAATGTTGAAGAGCACTGGGCCCAGGACTGAGCCCTGTAGTACCCCACTTGTTACCTCTCCCCAGCTGGAGAAGGTCCCACTGATAAGCACTCTTTGAGTCCGATTCTGTAGCCAACTGTGGATCCACCGGATCGTTGCTTCATCTAGCCCACTTTTAGCTAGTTTGCTCATCAGGAGATCATGGGGCACTTTGTCGAAAGCTTTGCTGAAGTTGAGGTATATGATGTCTACAGCATTCCCACGGTCCACAAGGGGGGTGACTTGACCAAAAAATGAGATTCTATTCGTCTGGCAGGATTTGTTCCGGACAAATCCATGTTGGCTTCGAGTAATCACTGCATTGTTTTCAAGGTGCTTACAGATGGACTGCTTTGTCACCTGCTCCAGAATTTTCCCAGGAACTGATGTCAGAGTGACTGGTCTGTAGTTCCCAGGTTCCTCCTTTTTGGCCTTTTTGAAGATAGGGACAACATTAGCCCTCCTCCAGTCATCTGGCACTTTACCCAAAAGGCAATCCACCCTGTGCCTTTCTGAAGAGATTACAGATACAATTGGTGCCTTATATGTCCAAGCTACTACCACTCCTGAACCACTTGTCCTTCTACAGGCAAGATAAAAGGGCTCATTTCAAAAATTGGGAAGCGAAGGGCTTATATCACATTTATTTATTTATGTTTTTATTTATTAAATTTCTTAATCGCCCATCTGGTCGGTCACCTGGCCACTCTGGGCAATGTACAATGGTACAATTTAAAACAGTAAAGTTATACATAGCTAACTTCTATGTAAATAAGCAGCCACTGGCCATAGATGAACTGAAAAAGAAGTTGCTGGAAGTACCAGCTGCTTGGCTACAACTGCACCAGGTTGTTTACTTTTTAAGCAAAGAAATGCATGAAAGACCAAGCAATCCAGAGGCTCACCCACCTTGAAGATTATTATTAGAGTACAGTATAATCATAAAAAATAGTGTTAAATACATATAGGATTTTAACCGACTACACGATGAGCAACTTTGAAGGCCTTAAAAATTTTTTGCAAGAAGACATCAGTGACCAAATTTCAGAAGAAAAATAGGCAACAGTGTGGAACCGGAGACCATTACGATCAGTCTTCGCAATTTAAGGAAGTCAGCACTTTAATTTATAGGTGGTGCATTACATGACTAAAACTTTCACAAATAGCAGACACACATCCACTGGAACGTTGGAGAGGGGTGGCTGTGTCCCTTAGCAGGAAACTTTTGGGATAACACCTTTAAAGACATTTTAGCCATTACTGATCAACAGATTCCCAAAGATCCCTAACCAGCCTTGTTGGACATTTTTGAGGAACAGCATAAAGACATACAGCATAAGGACCTAATTTTGTTCCTATTGGTGGCAGTAAGATTAGTTTTTGCATGACACTGGAAAAATAATACTATAATTTCAATTGGAAGTTTGGTGGCAACAGTTTTGGCCCATAGCCATTGCTGAGAAACGAACTTACCAACTTAGGCTCCTAAAAGAACAAACAAGCCCAGCTGTATTTTACATTACTTGACCCACATATCAGAAAACAAGCATATACCATCCACAATTTATGTCATCATCGTGTTTGTTTGTATGCAACATCTCCAAAGCTCAAAGTGGCTCACAAGAAAAGTAAACTAAATATAGAGGTACAAGAGCATAAAATCATAAATATATCAAACAAATTTCAAATAATATGCACATTACAAACTAAAAGACACCACAATTAAAATTCTCCTAAATATATGAACCGCAGCGTTCTCAACTGTCCGGGCACACTGAGCAACAGGAGCAGCTGTTGTAGCTGGAGCATCAGGGCCTCGCCCCTCCCACTCAAGACGTAAGGCCAGCCATTGCGTTCCCTGGAAAGAAGTAGCCTGGAGCTACAGAGAACAAGTAGAACCTTTCAGTCTGTGTCCAGCACAGGTATGTGTAGGAAATTGAAGGACAGAAGGCCAGGCAGGCATACTGGTGAAATTAGTTTTATACAGTGGTGCAGTTTGAATTAAAGTTGTTTGCTATGAATTCTTTTGAGCTTCTAGTGGCTTGAATCAGCATCAGGGAAGAATTGAACGCAATGTTTTGATGAACCATCTGTCTTGCTCTGTCATCTTCAAAATGCCACTGCATTAAGCAACAAGAATCTCAGAAAGCACATCCAACACAATCAACAGCAAGATAAAATGAAGTCCTAGATATTCCTTCTTACACGCTTTAAAGGCTTTCCTTCAAGACCACTTATTCCGTTTAACTTGTAAAAAAGGAAAGGCTGTGTATCCCCACACACAACTTTCAACTCCCAACCTTTTTTCTTTTTTTAATGACAAGCAAGAATACAAAGGCATTTTGTGAGGGCATGTCTAGCTGCTGAAACCCCGAACAGGAGCACTTCACACTGCAACAGTTTCTGGAAGATTGAAAGTTCTCATCTAGATGCTAGTGAGGAAAACCACTGTATATTAAGTTGCACATGCCACACCCAGCATATCTGTTCTGTACCACACCATAGTCAGGTAGCAAACGAATGCTGACAGCAGATAGGGCAAGGCCACTACACATTCATATGAAAAATATGTCTGAGAGTGTTGAAGGAGTGGATGTGATGGAATGAAGGATTCTAGTTCTGTCTGACTGACAGATCACCTGCTAGTTAAGCTTTTGCTTTCACTAAAATGTGAACACTACAGTAGAGACCTACAATACCATTGCCATGTAACCTGGCAACTCTTTAGCAGCACTACAAGAAGAATAGACCAATGTCTCCCTAACAAGACTCTGCTCCATGGGAAACACTTTCATCATTCTTGAAGCATGGCACAAGAGGAAGTCAACTGCTCCTACTAGCAGTTGTCAATGCCTCCTTTGCTTCAAAGGATACCTTGACTCTCAGGACTGTAAAGAAGGAGAGGGGCAGCTGATAAGCCCTGTTCCAAGCATTCTAGCCTTAAAAGGAGGGAAGGAGAACTGTTCAGCTCAAATATAAAACAGAACTAAAGTGTTAAGAGAATGCCTCTGCCAAGAAGCAGAACAGCTCTGCTGAGATGCAATCTTCAGAACTGCTAAGTGGCATTACTGAAGACGGCCAGATTATGACGTGATCTGGGGCAATTTATTAGTTTTATTCCAGCATTTCAAATTGCAACTGAAAGATGCCAGGATCTAATAACAGACTATGAATTGCCTTTCAACCCAAAAAGAGCCCCCAAGGTGACCTACAAATTAAACATACAAAAAAGTATTTTAGCTATCTAATATACAGATTAAAACCAGGAGAAAAACGCCTCCCTTTACACTGAATAGAAAGGAAGTTGAATCACTCTAGTCTTTGAACCCACAACAATGTAATGTCTGAACAGCTATAACAAACTATGCTGAGCAGATGTGGGCTTTCTGGAAGATTTCCCAATGCAAATTAGGTTACTTTTCAGAGGAAAAGTTTTAGTTTGTATCAGAAAATTCTCCTGTGCAAATTAGGTCAATTTGCATAGGGTCATTTGCAGATGAAAACATTCAGTCTGCATTAGAAAATGTTCTGATGCACTCCCATCATTCTTCACCAGCCTAGAACTTTCAAGAAGCAAGAGCTGTTAGGTTGGGCAGAGCCATTTTCATGAGATGAAAAACAGAAATTATTGTGGAACAGTGAGATGCGGAGGGCCATCGACTTGATTGCACCTGAGTGCCCTCTCCTGCACTGTGGAGCTCGTTCTGCTCCCTGGTATACTGGGGAGCTGCAGTCAATGAAACAGGCTGGGCATTGGCTAGAGCGCAAATGGTGCAAGACTCGAAGTGAAGACGACCAAACACACTCTAGAGTGCATAATCGTGTCTACTGCGTGGCAGTGTGGGCAGCAAGGAAGGTTTATTTTGCTGCCTCCATTGCGTCAAGTAGCCATCCAGCGGAGCTGTTCCAGGTGGTCTGGCGGTTAACATCCTCCCCAGTAAATGGGGCCCTGGCCCCGTCGGGGACCCGCTGTGACCTTTTTGCATTGCACTTTGAGGGCAACATTGCTTGTCTCCGCAGCGACCTTGATGCTGTTGTTAGTGCAATACCAGTTGAGGTGTCTGATGCCACCATTTGCCCGATTTTGTGGGATCAGTTCCAGTTGTTACGGTCTGATGATGTGGACAAGATGCTTGCAATAATGTGACCAACCACATGCCCTCTTGATCCCTATCCCATAGGTAGGTTCCAGTCCTACCTATGGGGCCGATTTCAGAGAGTAACATTGGGTGACTATTCCTCAGCCCCTTAGCAATTAAGCTATGGGGTGCCGCAGGGTACCATCTTGTCCCCAATGTTGTTTAACATCTATATGAAGCCGCTAGGAGAGGTCATTAGGGGATTTGGAGCTAAATGCCATCAGTATGCTGATGACACGCAGCTCTATCTCCCTCTGACATCTGAATCAGCAGAGGCTGTGCAAGTCCTGAATCAGTGACTAGACTCAGTAATGGGCTGGATGAGGGCCAATAAACTGAAACTGAATCCTGGCAAGACGGAAGCCCTGTGGGTGAGTGGTTCCCGGGTCTAGGAGATAGGCTCAATGTCTGTTCTGGATGGGGTTGCACTCCCTCTGAAAGGTAAGGTCCATAGTCTGGGGGTACTTCTACATCCATCATTGTCGCTGGAGGCCCAAGTGGTTACGGCAGCTCAGAGTGCCTTTTACCACGGTGATACAGGCATTAGTAACCTCAAGACTGGATTACTGCAATGCACTCTATGTGGAGCTGCCCTTAAGGCTGGTCCAGAAGCTGGAGCTAGTAAAGAATGCAGCAGCTCGGCTGTTGTCGGGAGCTGCCCCTTTTAAGCATGTAACTCCTCTGCTGAGGGAACTGTGCTGGCTGCCTATTCGCTATCGGGCCAGGTTTAAGGTATTAGTACTAGTGTACAAAGCCCTAAACAACTTGGAACCTGGAGACCTGAGAGAGCGCCTCCTTCCTAACCAACCTGCCTGGTCACTGAGGTCATCAGAGGGCATGTTCCTGGTGGTTCCACATGGACCCATGGCCCGGTTGGAGTCCACCAGGAAAAGAGCCTTCAGTGTGGTGGCCCCCTTCCTGGGGAATTCCCTGCCTTTAGAGGTCAGGCAGGCAGGCACCAACATTGTGCTCCTTCCAGCGCGTCCTGAAGACGTTATTTCAAGAGGCCTTCCTTGCATGACCAGCCATGGTTTGTTAAATTCCACTTTGTGGGGAGTTTCTCTTTTTAAAAAATGTTTTAACTCTTTTAACGTCTTGTTTTATTCTTTTACCATGTTGTTCACCGCTCTGAAATCTTCTGATGTGGAGCAGTATATAAATATTGTAAATAAATAATAAATTAATCAAAAACCCGCAGTGGCTTCTCAACCACCCCTGCAAGTGTCGATCTTGTGCCAGCTGATTTCGCTAATTACCCTTGCCAGGTGCGAGCTGTCGTGTTGTCCAAAGCCGGCAAGGGTGGCTGGTGGGCTAGGGTGGTTAGTAAACTACCCAGCAACCCCACAATAGACCATGGGTTCTGGGTGGCTTTTTAAGCACCCCAGTCACCCACCTTCACTGGGTTCAGATGTCAGAACAACCTGTGCCCGGCCAGAGTAATTAGGGAATTAGTCAGCACACACAGGGGTGGTTGACAAACCACTGTGGCTTATTAACCACCCTTATGTTGTGCAAACCCAGTCAGTGTGCCTTTCAGTAGCAGCAGGGAACACAAGTGGGAGGGTGCTGTTGCACTCATGCCCTGCTGTGGGCTTCCCATGGACAACTGGTTGCCCACTGTAGGAACAGAATGCTGGACGCCTTTGGTCTGATCCCGAACAACTCTTCTTATGTTCTTGTGAAAGGCTCAGGGCAGGCCACTACTTTTATAAACAAATCATATTTTTAAAATTAACTATTACTTATTAAATACATTTATTTATTAAATATGTATTTTAGCTACTTTTCAAGCCCATGATCTTCCCAAGACAGCTTATAATACAGAACAGTAAATTCAGAATCAAATTATAAAAGCATGCTTTTAAAATAATTAAAATAAAACACAATTTCAAATATCTAACAGCAGCAAAAACCATAAAACCTACTTCTATGGTATTTAAGCAGAGGCTGGACAGCCATCTGACAAGAATGCTGTGGCTGCATCCTGCATTGCAGAGCATGCGCTGGGCAGGGGTTAGACTTAATCTCAAAGATCCCTTCCAACTCTAGGATTCTAACCTTTTCAATTAAAAGCCAGAGAGAACAAGTATGCTTTTAAAGACCTTTTAGAAGCAGCCATAGATGGAGTCAGCCAGGCTATCTGAAAGATCACCTCCTCTCGTATGTGCCTGCCTGGACCTCAAGACCATCCTCAGCTGCCCTCCTCCGTAAGCCCCTGCCAACGGAAGTAAGGTGGGTGGCCACTAGAAGGGGGGCCTTTTCCGCTATGGCACCCCGGCTGTGGAATGAACTCCCTAGTGAGGTTCGCCTGGCACCTACATTGTATCCCTTCTGGTGCCAGGTGAAGACCTTTTTATTTTCTCAGGCATTTTAGCATTTTAGCTTTCTAGCATTTTAGCTTTGTTGTTTTAAATCTGTATTTTAAATCTATGCATTGCTGCTAGGTTTTACTCTGGTTTTATTCTGGTTGTATTGTTATATTGTGGTTTTTATGTTTTATATTGTTTTACTGTCTGCTTTTTGGTTTTAATTTTTGTGAACCGCCCAGAGAGCTTCAGCTATGGGCGGTATAGAAATGAAATAAATAAAACAAATAAAAAAAAATATCTCTCTGCAGAAGGAGCTCCACAGGGCAGGGCTCAACAATTTATTTATTTATTTATTTATTTATTTCTATACCGCCCAATAGCCGAAGCTCTCTGGGCGGTTCACAATGAGAAGGTCCTATCTCTTGGCACCTGCTAGCCTTACAGATCTTAGTCGCAGGCCAGCTAGTAGGGCCTCCAACGTTGTTCTCAACACATGGGCAGATTCATAAAGGTGCAGGCAGCCCTTCAAATCATCAGGACTCAAACAGTTTTAGGCTTTAAAAGTCAACATCAGCACTTTAAATTGGGTCCAGAAATGCACTGGCACAAGTGCGGCTGGTACAAAATTGGTATAATATGATTTATTTTTTCATTCATTTATTCTCTCTCTATACCATCCAATCGCCTAAGCTCTCCAGGCGGTTCACAAAAATTAAAACCACAGAGTGCAGCATAAAATCTTAAAACCACAATATAATAGTACAATCAGAATAAAATGCAGCAGCAATGATCTGAGCATCCAGCCCCAATGAGGTTGGGAGCAGCCGCTTTCTGTACCAACTGGCATTTCTGAGTTGTCTTCAAAGGAAGACCTATGTAGAGCACGTTATTTTAGTCCAGTCTGGAAGTAATCAGTGCATGGAGAACAGCGGCGAGCTCTGCTTTCCTGAGATAAGGTTCGCAACTGACTCCTACTTAGGCTTAGTCTTCTCCCAAAAGAGGGTCTATAAGCCCCCTGACAAAGGCAAAGTACAGGCTAAAGGGGCAGGATCGCAGCTTGAGATTGATGGGCATATGGTCAAGGAACACATAAATACTTAGAATGAGTTCAAATCTCCAGGGCCACATGAACTGTATCCTCGAGTAATAAAGGAACTGGCAGAAGAACTATCAGAACCACTGTTCATTGTCTTTGAGAAATTATGGAGGATGGGTGAAGTGCTGATGACTGGAGGAGGGCTAATGTTGTCCCTATCTTCAAAAAGGGGAAAAAGGAGGAACCTGGGAACTACAGACCAGTCAGTCTGACATCAATCCCAGGGAAAATTCTGGAGCAGATGAGAAAGCAATCCATCTGTAAGCACCTTGAAAACAATGCAGTGATTACTCGAAGCCAACATGGATTTGTCAAGAGCTAATCCTGCCAGACTAATCTAATCGCACTTTTTGATCAGGTAATCTCCCTTGTCCTCTTCACAGATCACTGCCTTGTTGTGGCGAAGGGGCTTGCGTAACTCAGTGAAGCCATAAACTATGCCGTGCAGGGCCACCCAAGACGGACAGGTCATGTGGTCCACTGGAGAAGGAAATGGCAACCCGCTCCAGTATTCTTGCCAAGAAAACCCCATGGAACGTATCACAAGGCTAAAGATATGACTCCGGAAGATGAACCCCTCAGGTCGGAAGGTGTCCAATATACTACTGGGGAAGAGCAGAGGGTATTTCCAAGTAGCGCCAGAAAGAGTGAAGTGGCTAGGCCAAAGCCGAAAGGACACTCAGCTGTGGATGTGTCTGGTGGTGAAAAGAAAATCCGATGCTGTAAAGAACAATATTGTTTAGGAACCTGGAATGTAAGATCAGTGAATCAAGGTAAGCTGGAGGTGGTCAAACATGAGATGGCAAGATTGAACATCAACATCTTGGGAATCAGCGAACTAAAATGGACAAGCATGGGCGAATTTAATTCAGGTGACCATCATATCTACTACTGTGGGCAAGAATCCCTTAGAAGAAGTGGAGTAGCACTCATAGTCAACAAAAGGGTGGGAAAAGCAGTACTGGGGTACAATCTCAAAAACGATAGAATGATCTCAGTACGAATTCAAGGCAAGACAGCTTCGGCTATTGGGCGGTATAGAAATGAAATAAATAAATAAATAAATAAATAAATAAACCCATTCAACATCACAGTAATTCAAGTCTATGCCCCGACCACTGAGGCTGAAGAAGCTGAGGTTGATCGGTTCTATGAAGACCTACAACACCTTCTAGAACTAACACCAAAAAAAGATGTCTTCTTCATCATAGGGGATTGGAATGTTAAAGTAGGAAGTCAAGAAATCACTGGGATATCAGGCAAGCAAGGCCTTGGTGTACAAAATGAAACAGGACAAAGGCTAATAGAGTTTTGCCAAGAGAACACGCTGATCATAGCAAACACGCTTTTCCAACAGCACAAGAAGGGACTCTACACATGGACATCACCAGATGGTTAATAGCGAAATCAGATTGATTATGTCCTTTGCAGCCAAAGATGGAGAAGCTCTATACAGTCAGTAAAAACAAGACCTGGAGCTGACTGTGGCTCAGATCATGAGTTTCTTGTTGCAAAATTTCGGCTTAAATTGAAGAATGTAGGGAAAACCACTAAACCATTCAGGTATGACCCAAATCATATCCCTTATGAATATACAGTGGAGGTGAGGAATACATTTAAGGGATTAGACCTGATAGACAGAGTGCCTGAGGAACTATGGATGGAGGTCCGTAACATTGTTCAGGAGGCAGCAACGAAATCCATCCCAAAGAAAAAGAAATGCAAGAAAGCCAAGTGGCTGTCTGATGAGGCTTTACAAGGAGCTGAGGAAAGAAGGGAAGCAAAAAGCAAGGGAGAAAGGGGAAGATATATCCAACTGAATGCAGAGTTCCAGAGAACAGCAAGGAGAGACAAGAAGGCCTTCTTAAATGAACAATGCAAAGAAATGGAGGAAAACAACAGAATGGGAAAGACTAGAGATCTTTTTTAGAAAATTGGAGATGGCAAGGGAACATTTTGTGCAAAGACGGGCATGATAAAGGACAAAGAAGGCAGGGACTTAACAGAAGCAGATGAGAATAAGAAGAGGTGGAAAGAATACACAGAATAACTATACAGGAAAGATCTGAATGTCCCTGATAACCATGATAGTGCGGTCACTGAACTTGAGCCAGACATCCTAGAGAGTGAAGTCAAGTGGGACTTAGGAAGCATTACTAACAACAAAGCTAGCGGAGATGACAGTATTCCAGCCGAGCTATTTAAGATCCTAAAAGATGATGCTGTTAAAGTGCTGCACTCAATATGTCAACAAATTTGGAACACTCAACAGTGGCCACAAGACTGGAAAAGGTCAGTTTACATTCCAATTCCAAAGAAGGGCAACGCCAAAGAGTGTTCAAACTACCGCACAATTGCGCTCATTTCACATGCCAGCAAGGTGATGCTCAAAATCCTACAAGCTAGGCTTCAGCAGTATGCGAACCGAGAACTACCGGAAGTACAAGCTGGGTTTTGAAGAGGCAGAGGAACTAGAGGTCAAATGGCCAACTTTCGCTGGATCTTGGAGAAAGCAAGAGAATTCCAGAAAAACGTCTATTTCTGCTTCATTGACTATGCTAAAGCCTTTGATTGTGTGGATCACAACAAACTGTGGCAAATCCTGAAAGAGATGGAAGTACCAGACCACCTTACCTGTCTCCTGAGAAACCTGTACGAGGGTCAAGAAGCAACAGTAAGAACCGGACATGGAACAACTGAGTGGTTCAAAATTGGGAAAGGAGTACGACAAGGCTGCATATTGTCGTCCTGCTTATTTAACTTATATGCAGAGTACATCATGAGAAGCGCTGGATTGGATGAATCACAGGTCGGAATTAAGATTGCCGGGAAAATTATCAACAACCTCAGATACGCAGACAATACCACCCTAATGGCAGAAAGCGAAGAGGATCTCAAGAGCCTCTTGTTGAGGGTGAAAGAGGACAGTGCAAAAGCTGGTTTGAAACTCAACATTAAAAAAACGACGATCATGGCATCTGGCCTCATCACTTCCTGGCATATGGAAGGGGAAGAAATAGAAGCAGTGACAGATTTTACTTTCTTGGGCTCCAAGATCACCACAGATGGTGACTGTAGCCATGAAATTAAAAGACGCTTGCTCCTTGGGAGGAAAGCTATGGCAAACCTAGACAGCATAGTAAGAAGCAGAGACATCACCTTGCCGACAAAGGTCCGTCTAATCAAAGCTATGGTTTTCCCAGTAGTAATGTATGGCTGTGAGAGCTGGACTATAAGGAAGGCTGAGCCCCGAAGAATTGATGCTTTCGAACTGTGGTGCTGGAGAAGACGCTTACAAGTCCCCTGGACTGCAAGGAGGTCAAATCAGTCCATCCTAAAGGAAATCAACCCAGACTGCTCATTGGAAGGACAGATACTGAAGCTGAAGGTCAAATATTTTGGCCACCTAATGCGAAGAGAAAACTCTCTGGAAAAGACCCTGATGCTGGGAAAGACTGAAGGCCAAAGGAGAAGGGGACGGCAGACGATGAGATGGCGAGATAGCATCACTGATGCAATGAATATGTACTTGAGTACACTCCGGGAGAGAGCGGAGGACAGGAAGGCCTGGCGTGCTATGGTCCATGGGGTCACGAAGAGTCGGACACGACTGAACAACACCAATCTCCCTTGTGGACTGTGGGAATGCTGTGGACATCATATACTGCACCTAGACTTCAGCAAAGCTTTCGACGAAGTGCCCCATGATCTCCTGATAAGCAAACTAGCTCAACGTGGGCTAGATGAAACAATGATCCAGTGGATCCACAGTTGGCTACAGAATCGGACTCAAAGAGTGCTTATCAATGGGATCTTCTCAAACTGGGGAGAGGTAACAAGCGGGGTACCGCAGGGCTCAGTCCTGGGCCCAGTGCTCTTCAACATTTTTATGAATGACTTGGAGGAGGAGGTGCAGGGAATGCTGATCACATTTGCAGATAACACAAAATTGGGCGGGATAGCCAATACCTTGGAAGACCGAAACAAAATTCAAAGTGGTCTTGATAGGCTGGAGTGCTGGGCAGAAAACAACAGAATGACATTTAACAGGGATAAATTCTGCACTTAGGAAAAAGAAACCAAATGCAGTTACAAGATGAGGAATACTTGGCTCAAAAATACTACAAGTGAGAATGATCTTGGAATTGTTGTCGATCACAAGCTGAATATGAACCAACAATGGGATGTGGCTGCAAAAAAGGCCAATGCTCTTTTGGGCTGCATTAATGGAAGCATAGCTTCCAAATCCCGGGAAGTACTAGTTCCCCTCTACTCTGCACTGGTTAGGCCTCATCTGGAGTACTGTGTGTAGTTCTGGGCACCACACTTTAGGAAGGATGCAGACAAGCTGGAGAGGGTTCAGAGGAGGGCAACAAAGATGATCAGCGGACTGGAAACAAAGCCCTATGAAGAGAGACTGAAAGAAGTGGGCATGTTTAGCCTTGAGAAGAGATGACTGAGGGGAGATAGGATAGCGCTCTTCAAGTCCTTGAAAGGTTGTCACAGAGAGGAAGGCCAGGATCTCTTCTCCATCATGCCAGAGTGCAGAACACGAAATCATGGGCTCAAGTGACAGGAATCCAGATTCCGGCTGAACATCAGGAAAACCTTCCTGACTGTTAAAGCAATACAACAATGGAACCCATGACCTAGGGAGGCGGTGGGCTCTCGCACCCTGGAGGCATTCAAGATGAAGCTGGGCAGCCACCTGTCAGGGATGCTTTGATTTGGATTCCTGCACTGAGCAGGGGGTTGCACTCCATGGTCTCATAGGCCCCTCGAACCCTACTATTCTATGATTCTACGATGTACCAAGCTGGTACAAGGCACTCCTGGTTGGTGTCACTACCTGTGCTTCCACAACCAGCAACAAGTCCAGAAGACCCACAAGCTACTGACCTGTTCCTTCCGATGGAGTGCAGTCCCACCCAACTCCAGCTGAAACTCTCTATCCAGATGAAAACATTTCCCTACCCACAGTACTTTAATCTTTTCTGGATTAAGCTTCCGCTTGTTCACCCTCATCCATCCCCAAACTGCCTCCAAACATGTATTCAGGAGTTCCACAGCCTTCCTGGGATTAGTAAGCAGTAACAAGAGGTAGAGTGGCATGTCATTTGCATACTGGTGACACTGCACCCCAAACCTCTAGGTGACTTCCCCCAGTGGTTTCATGCAGATGTTAAATAGCATGGGGAACAATGTGGAACCTTATAATGCCCCAAAGCCCACATGAAGAGAAGACCCCCAGCACCACATCACGTGCCAAGACCAACCAGCCAGACAGGACTGGATCCACCATAACACTGTGCCCCCTAAGCCCAACCCATCTGGGTGTTCCAGAAGAATACCATATTGAAAGCTGCTGAGACATCCAGGAGAGCTAGCAGGATTGCACTCCCCCTGTCTATTCCCAGGTATCAATCTTCCACCAAGGTAACCACCAGGACTGTTTGTCCCAAAACCAGCCCTGGATCCAGACTGGAATGAATCAAGAGTATTCAGTATCCTCCAATACTACCTGGATTTGAGAGGCACCAACTGGCTCCAGAACCTTGCTCAAAAATAGAAGGCTAGAAACAAATATCAAATATCTAACAGTAGCTAAATATCTAAATACCATAGGATGATACTTATCACAGATTGAGGAGTCTAGATTTTTTTTTTTTCAGGACGGACCTAACCACCTCCTCCTTAAAGCTGGTAGGCTCACGTGAGACCTTCATAACACAGCTCTACCAAACTGTAAGCAGCAGCTACTCCAAAGCTGGGCAACAACTATTAAAGGACAAACTAGATGTGACACTTGTTACACAGTTTGCCCTTGCATACTAGATTTTTTTAAAAAATAGCCAACACAAGCCACCAAGTCAGGTCGGGACCATGGTACAGGACAGGGGTGGGCAATATGTAGCCTGCAGGGAACCTCAGCTCCCCTTGGCTTTAAGAGAACCCACTACCCCCATATTTAGTCCTGTAGCGGCAAAACAATCTGCAGCTTGCCCTCAAATTGTGGTGGCAAACCGCTAATTGTTTTGCTGCCACCGCTGCCAAAATTCAGCGACATGCAGTGGCGGTGCAGCCCTCACCCCTCAGGAGGCGGGGTCAAGGATGTTGAAATTGGTCCCAGAAGCCCCTAGCTTCCCAACCCTGCTATAGGAGAATGGGGCTTTAAGCCTTTGGCATACCACAACCCCAACTGGAATTGGCCCAGCCATGCTTGTTATTCATAATGGGAGGAAAGCTGCCATTGGCGCCAATGGAAACCTTTCTCCCATTGCAAATAGGAAGTGTGGGGTAGAGCCAATTCCACTTGGGACCATGGAAGGGGCAAAGGCTTAAAGCCCATCTACCACACATTCCTGATTTGGCTCACCCCAGCCCCTGCACTGGCTCTTTATTTTTTAATGAACAACTATGTAAGGGTAAACTACATGTCAAATATGTTAAGTCTGGCCATAAGAACTTTCCTACTGGACCTTCTTATCAGTTTCTTGCACTGATGACATATGAAGAAGGGGTTCTTAGAGCTCCTGTGGTGACTTCCTGGCCCACCCAAAGAAATTTACTGTCAGTATTTTGGGGAAGGATCATTATTTTTCTCAAATTCTTAAAGTGATGGGAGTACCAGACCACCTTACCTGTCTCCTGGGAAACCTGTACGAGGGTCAAGAAGCAACAGTAAGAACCAGACATGGAACAACTGAGTGGTTCAAAATTGGGAAAGGAGTACGACAAGGCTGCATATTGTCACCCTGCTTATTTAACTTATATGCAGAGTACATCATGAGAAATGCCGGGTTGGATGAATCACAGCTCGGAATTAAGATTGCTGGGAGAATTATCAACAACCTCCGATATGCAGACGATACCACCCTAATGGCAGAAAGCAAAGAGGATCTCAAGAGCCTCTAGTTGAGGGTGAAAGAGGAGAGTGCAAAAGCTGGTTTGAAACTCAACATTAAGAAAACTAAGATCATGGCATCTGGCCCTATCACTTCCTGGCATATAGAAGCGGAAGAAATGGAAGCAGTGACATATTTTACTTTCTTGGGCTCCAAGATCACCGCAGACGGTGACTGTAGCCATGAAATTAAAAGACGCTTGCTCCTTGGGAGGAAAGCTATGGCAAACCTAGACAGCGTAGTAAGAAGCAGAGACATCACCTTGCCGACAAAGGTTCGTATAATGAAAGCTATGGTTTTCCCAGTAGTAATGTATGGCTGTGAGAGCTGGACTATACGGAAGGCTGAGTGCCGAAGAATTGATGCTTTCGAACTGTGGTGCTGGAGAAGACTCTTACGAGTCCCCCGGACTGCAAGGAGGTCAAATCAGTCCATCCTAAAGGAAATCAACCCTGAGTGCTCATTGGAAGGACAGATACTGAAGCTGAAGCTCCAATATTTTGGCCACCTAATGCGAAGAGAAAACTCTCTGGAAAAGACCCTGATGCTGGGAAAGACTGAAGGCAAAAGGAGAAGGGGACGGCAGAGGATGAGATGGCTAGATAGCATCACCGATGCAATGAATATGAACTTGAGCACGCTCCGGGAGAGAGCGCTGGACAGGAAGGCCTGGCGTGCTATGGTCCATGGGGTCACGAAGAGTCGGACACGACTGAACGACTGAACAACAACAACGAACAAGTTTTAATTGATCCTGGAATGGCGTATGGTTATGGTTGTCTGCTTTGAGATTGCTTGCTGAAGTTGTTTTACATATATGGTGTTGTATATTGTTCTGTTCATGTATTTTTTTATGGAATTGGCTTTTAAAATTTGTATATTTTAAAACGTTTTAATCTTTGTAAACCGCCCAGACAGCTTTGGCTATTGGGCGGTATAGAAATGTAATAAATAAATAAATAAATCATAACTATGTTAAACCTACACTTACAGTCTCAAAAAAATGACGTTACCTACCAATCAAACATGGACATTAATTTCTATTCTTCAGCTCATGAAAATGGCTCTGTTCAGCTTAACAGCTCTTGCTTCTTGAAAGCTCTGGGCTTTTAGCTTCTCTGATTAAAATCACATTGTGAAGACACAGGGTTAATCTTTAGGGGCTAGACAACCCAGCGGTCCAGGTTCTCACATCACACTGACAAACTGCAGTTGTGCTAATCGGAGGTTGTTTACAGTAAGTGGAGGTGGCTCATGCACACTCTGCACTCCCACAAATCAGGGGGTAAACAACCCACAATTTACTGTTGTGATGTGCATCCTGGGTCACAGGCTAGACAGGACTGTTGTTCTGTGTTTCTGTGGTGGTGGAGTTGAGTCAAGCAAAGTAGAGGAGTTAAGACAGAAAGACAAGATAGCAGGGTGGATAAAAATGGATGCTCAGACATCCCCAAATTTTGAATATTCCCACATTTAAAGTGGATTTTTTCTGCCCAGTAATTATCAAACCTTGCTTTGACTTGTCACGGGCATTTTGTCTTTGTTTCCAACTTTGTTTTCTGTGAGGCCAAGGCTGGGCCAAGATAGAGGGAATCAGGAAAGAGCAACACTCGAATGAGAAAGAGAAGACAACGTTGTACAGTGTGCATCTTCGTGTATTCCCATACTAATATTAAGACTGCAATCCAATACCCACTTACCTGGGAGTAAGCCCCATTGAACTCAATGGAACTTATTTCTAAGGGGACATGTGAAGGATTGAGCTATTAACCCAAATTGTCATGGGTGCTGGTCATAAGAAAGGCCCTGCATGGGAATGTTTTAAAATATTCCCTCTGTAGGTTAAAAAAAGGAAAGCAAGAAAATATACACAGTGAGGGAAAGATGCAAAGCCTGCTTGTAAGAATGAAACAGCGTACATAATACTCTATGTAGCTGTAAATTAACATGGCTTAGTGGTCAGATTTGCACTACTGTTCAGAAAATACATAAAAACATTTCAGTGAGAAACTTGATTTAAATAAGTGATTTAAATCAATCTTTTTTTCTTAGTGATTTAAATCAATCCGTCGTGTAAAGTTCTATACCCACTTACCTGGAATGGGAAATACTTCTGAGCAAACATGTATAGGATGGCACTGTTAGCGCATCAGGAATTTATGAATACATCCTTACTTTCCATTCCTACTCAGGAATGCAGAGATATCAAAGTCTTGCATGCTCCACTGAATATAAATTAAGTGAGTCCTACACAGTGCCTTCATACATTAGAAAAATAGCCTCCAAGTTGTAGCTGGAACATTAGGAGAATACTTGGATTCATTAATCCCTCAGGAAAGAAACAGTAGCTATTTTTTTCCTTAAAATATATGGCATGTTGGACTGATCAAGTTGCTATCTTGAGTTCTTAGAATTATACCTGTTGTTCAAGTGATCCCCATAGGACTTGAAATTGCAAAATGGGGCACGTTAACAATCCACCTCCTTAGTCTTAGCATGAATGGCAACATGGAAAGAGAAACGCAAGATACTTAAACTATCATTTGTTCTATTGTTGTTGTTCAGTCGTTAAGTCGTGTCCGACTCTTCGTGACCCCGTGGACCATAGCACGCCAGGCCTTCCTGCCCTCCGCTCTCTCCCGGAGTGTGCTCAAGTCCATATTCATTGCATTAGTGATGCTATCTAGCCATCTTATCCTCTGCTGTCCCCTTCTCCTTTTGCCTTCAATCTTTCCCAGCATCAGGGCCTTTTCCAGCGAGTTTTCTCTTCGCATTAGGTGGCCAAAATAATTTGTTCTATATTGCCACATTAATGGATCATCGGTGACTTAGGACACTTACTCAAGTCTGTAGTGTGTAATAAACTCCCCCAAGCGCTGCCTAGGTAACTTCCAAAGTATTTGATAACGTCAATCAAGCCAATTCAGTAGTCATGGGATAAGAGGGCAGGTCCACTGCTATTAGGTTAAAAACCAGGAAAAAGAGAGTGCAAGTGGAAACTGACGGGAAGCAGCTCTCCAGACCCTCGAACAGATGACCTTCCCAGCTCTACCTGGAGGTGCTGCCAAGGACTGAACCTGGGACCTTTTGCCTACATGTGCTCTACCACTGAGCTATAGCACTCACTGAACTTCCCCAAAAAGCACATTCAGTGTAAGAAGATGGGAAAGGGATGAAGAATAGAACAAAAAACCGCTGTGATTACATTACATAAATATGGTACACCCATATTTAGAATACCATGAAGAGTTCTGTTTGCCCCATTTAAAACAAAACCCAAAAGATGAATTACTCAAGAGTAAATGAAGCAACTGTGCACTTGGTTTCTATGAGGAAAGGTGGAAGTTGGGGCTTTTTAGTTTAGAAGATTATTGGGGTGGAGAAATAATCAACTTCATAAAATTATAAGTACGGAAAATATAAGTAGAGAAATTATTATCTCCATGTGCCACTCCTCAGCCAAAATGGCTCCAAGAGTGGTTTACTAGGGATGGGAGAGAATTTCTCCCCGAAACTTCGGGGGGCCGAGCGCCAATGCATTCGGTCCTCCGAAGGTTGTTCGGGGAGAACTTCTCTGCCCCCCTGCCCCCCCCCGGGATGGGACTTACCTTTCACGAATGTCCCTCCCAGCGGCAGGTCCCGGCGGCGGTTCGGCAGGTCTTCGTCAGGGGCGGGGGCGGCAGCCGGTCTTTCGACCGGCTGCCGCCGCCGCCGCCATTACAAGCAAAGTTTAAAAAAACAACAACGCCCCTGTGACAGGCTACGTAACGATTAACGTAGCCTATCACGGCTAGATTTGCAAAGTCAGCCGTGATAGGCTACGTTAATCGTCACGTAACCTATCACGGGTGACTTTGAAAAAAAAAAAAAGCGCGTACGGCTAATGGAGGCCCACATAGGGAGCCGCCATTCGCGTTCCTTATTTGGTCCCTGTAGTCTACGTAAAGATTTACGTAGACTACAGCAAAAATAAGGGCAACGCAAATAGCGTTGCCCTTATTTTCGCCGTAGTCTACGTAAATCTTTACGTAGACTACAGGGACCAAATAAGGAACGTGAATGGCGGCTTCCTATGGCGGCCGCCATTTGCGTACGCGCTTTTTTTTTTTTTTCCAAAGTCACCCGTGATAGGCTACATGACGATTAACGTAGCCTATCACGGCTGACTTTGCAGATCTAGCCATGATAGGCTACGTTAATCGTTACGTAGCCTATCACAGGGGCGTTTTTGTTTTTGTTTTCTTTTGAAGTTCGCGGCCGGGGAGACGGGGCACTTCTCCCCGGCCTGAATTTCGGCTGGGCGAGGCGGGAAGCCTCCCCCCCGGCCTGAATTTCAGCCGGGCGAGGAGGGAAGCCTCCCCCCCCGGCCTGAACTTCGGGGGGAGCAGCGAAGCGCCTCCCCCCCACCGCGAAGCAAGCTGCGAGACCAGGTAAGTGACTTTCGTGCACCCCTATGTTTACACATAAGCAAACCAAGCAGTCCCTGCCCCCAGGCTTACAATCTACAAAGACCAGACACAGAAGGAAAAAGGAATGGAGGGAAGACGGAAAGAATATCTTCACTTACCCTACTTTGGGCTTACAGAAACATTCAAGAAGTTCATGGAAGTCAGACCTATCATGACAGGAACCTTCACATTCAAAGGCAGTATGCCTGCAATTACCACATGCAGAGAACCAACAAGGGATAGCTATTCCTATCATTGCCTGCGTACAAGCTCCTTATGGACATCTGACTGACTAATAATTGAGACTAAGTGCTGGACTAGATGAACATTTGGTCTGATCTAGCAAAATAATTCTCATGTAGACTTATGCCAACTGTAATTGCCTTTTGTCATAGCAACAACTCAAGATGCTTAATTCAGTTGGTTACTGATGACACAATAAATCACTTTAAATGCTGGCCCTAACATTCTAGGTTCCAAAGTAGAAGAACAAAAGTACTGTAACTTGTAGTCCAGCAACTACTTAAACAAGCAAACTCCTTACCACAGCACACAGCAGATTGCCCATTAAAAGTTTGATCAGATCTTTTAAGAGTAGTAAATGCAAGCCCTGAAGTGGAAATTTTACTGTGTCCAATGAGAGCTCCACAATTCTCCAACAATTCTACTGTTTGTTTCCCCTTCCTTCTACTCTTTAAAAGCAAACAATACCTTCCCAATTCGCATAGTTTCCTTCAACATTTCACAAAGCTTATGCTGCAAAATGTAAGATGTTTTAGCCATTTTAATGGTCAATTTTAAAGCTTTCCTTTCAAGACAAAGGGAATTCAACTACTTTTGGTCATAAGGATTTGATTGTTCCACACTTCTGAGATGGAAAAGGGGTGGTTGGCACAGTGATAAAAGATGTATTCCTTGTTAAAATAACTGTACTATAAGGAGATACTGTAAGTGTGATTTTTACTCTTTTTAAACGAGTCATGATCTCTACCATCATTCCCATTCCGATAAAGCCACTGAATAGCTATTTTAAGAGGCGGGAGAAACAATGTCAAGAAGATTTGTTATGTACAGCAAGATTAGGGACAAGGACAGGAGGGATGAACAAGGATTTTGCTGCTTGCAAGGATGTGAACCATTCCGGGGTCCAGGGCCATCCCCCACTCCACAATAACTGGAGTCTTGTGCTGCTTCACATCCAACAGGGGTGTAGCAGGGAGTGGAGTGTAGAACAGGACAGCAGAGTAGTGGGAAAGCTATTCCTGCTAAGTATGGTGTCCCCCCGCCCCCCGGTGACACACTGAGTTTCTGCAGTGGGACAGAAGGATGGAACACAAGAGAACCCCTTTTCCCAAACTGACCTTAACTAGTAAAATATTACATACCAAGAACATCAAAATTATACAAAGATAAAGGAAAAACATATACTGATTCATGTCAGGACTGTGGCAATCAAAGATATTCGCCCAGTTCAGACACCATGAGTGATCAGGAATGAGCTGCAGAAAGCCCTAGGTATAAACACTTCCCCTCCTCACTCTTCCTCATTTGGAAGAGAGAAAAGTGAAAACTACCACTTCAGAACAAACCTGTTCTGTGTTTTGCCCAAACTCTGAGAACAGTGGTTTGTTCCAACCCAGTAAGCCAACCCCCAAACCCACGTATCAATCCATGATCACCTTCAACTATAATTCAGGTGAACATCTGAACCAGGCCATTTTGAGTCAGGAACAGCACATTCAGATTTGGCCATTTTGGAGGTGTCCATCTCTTACCACTATTTGCTCAATGTGCAAAGTTCAAATTAAGACTACAACCACTATTTCTTAATCTAGTTTAAGATATTATTTAATGTATCATATCTGGCTCCACAGTGTCTTCAATCGAGCACCACAAGCCCTCATAGACACTTAGTTCGCCTGGTGATCAGCTTGGAGAACCCCTGCTAACAGAACAGCTCTTTGTAGCTATACATTCTGGAAATCAAGGATAAAGATATGGCTCCTTCATGGCTGTGCTCCTATCCTATTTCATCACATTATCTCTCGGCCCAGTCTTCCTTATGTGTACAGACAGGCAGACTCTCTCAAAGTTCCTGCAAGCATTTAATAGGCTCAATATCCATTCTAACACTTGCAAAGAATTATCTACCTATGAAACCTAAAACACTATTCCATAGCATGGGCATTGACAGAGCCAGTAGAATATCTGAAAGTAGTTGTAAAGGGCAAGAGCCCCACGTTGTTCAGCCAAACCAGCAAGTTCATATCACAGACTAGCTAAAATAATTTAATGGTAAGCCAGTCACGTGATAAAGCTAGCATGTTTTACTAGCAGCCAACAAAGAGCATTTGCGCCATGTTAAGCAAGCAGTTCTCTGGCAAGTAAGAAATTAATATCCAAACATTCCAAAAGCATGTGTATCCCCCATGATACAGGAACTCCAATAGCTCTGCATGTAAGCACCACCTGCACTTTTGAGAGCAACTGCAGACCAAACTAATAGTTTGACAGATGGGGCGGAGTGGGAAGAGAGGATTCTCAGGAGCCCACCCTAATACTGGCAAACCAAATGCTCCACTTAATGCATGACAGCAGTTGTAGCGTGATTCTACACATAGCGCAATACAGAGCTTTCTTAGACTTGAAATGTCGCATCTTGCCTTTGAAGACAAACCCTCTGCTCTATTCAGGGAACTTACGATGACTTGGGGATTTTCGCACTGGTCGTTATTTATAGCGACCCTAGCTAGGGTACTGAAGTCATCTGCCCTCCCCTCAGCAATTTACTTTTCAAGCAGGAGCTGGACCACAACTAAAAATAACGAACTGTCCTAAATTACCAGCAAGCTAAAAGGTATGCCAAAACGTTGCCAAAAGCTCTATGCTCTTAATTTTGAAGATCCAATATCTCTCCAAAGTAGAAATGCACCTGATCGTTGGACCAGATCAATAAGCCAGAAAGCCTAGGAACTCAGTTCTTGCTAAGTGAGGTAGGTCCTTCTGAAGTTCTGCACAATTTGGAAATAAGCAGGTCTGTTAAGACCTGTTTAAGGGCTACCACAGGAGCAAAGCCTGAAGGCATCAGAGTACAACAGGAAAAAAGTGTCCTGACTTCACCTACTGGCAGACATGTATCAGAAAGCCAGAATGGAACTTTCAGTGAGTAATGCCTGATCCAGCTGCATACCTCTGAGAGAAGTTCTTCTACGATTGTTATGCAAATGGTGTGGGTTTTTCTAGAGCTAGTAGTTATAGTTACACTACAGGCTTCCATCATCTAAATATCAAACCTCAAATGTTTGTCAGATTGATGGTCCCTAAATAGCCACTCCCATCTTATTAAAAAAAACCCCATGTTACTAGCCTGCATGCCCAGGAACACTTAAGTTAGCCATTTGTAGCCTAAAAGTGAGGGTGGGGAGACAAATGATTTGTAAAGTTTCCATACTTAGCTCTCTAGAGGGCATTCTTATTTTCTACTGTGTGGTTATTTACAAGGCTGAGGTGGCACTAGGCTTCAACTAGGAGAACTAAACATCAAAAGTTACAGTTCAGTTCTACAGCAGTAAAGCTAGTTGCTTGTTCAGCAATTGGCAGCTGCAAACGGTACCTAAATTAACTGCACAGAGCAAAAAAAAATGCCAGCAATTTGTGTATTTCATGCAGTGGGCTCCTGCTGCTGAAAGCTTACATCACAATTATCAGTCTTTGAGGTGCCACAAGGCTCTTGTTTTCTCTACAACAGAAAAAGTTAAGAACCACTTTACATATCACATTATTTACATTTGCATCTAAAAATAATGTGAAGTATATCATCATCAAGATGCAACTAGCTGTTGTTCCCTGTTGAGTGCATGCTCTGTAGAAATCCCAAGTTTACCTCTGCACAATATATGAAATCTCTCTAAAGTGGTTGCCTCTCAACTTTGATAAGATATCCCACCTTGTAGAAAACTCAGCCAGAGGCTTAATTCAATTCTGAAGGAGCTGGGGAGGTGCATTCCAGTGATGGGCAGGGCCAAAGGCAAAAGGAGTGGGGCCACAAAAACTACCAGCATATTTTAGCTTAAAGCTCTTACTGCCAGCAACTTAAGTCGTTGAAGAGGCATCTCAACCTTTTAGTATAGGTGAAAACCTGTACAAAAGCCGGGAAACCACCAAACAATCAATGGTTGGAGGAAAGGAGTGGGGCCAGAGAAAGGAGGCGTGGCCATCGAAGGAACGCCAGAGGGCCAGAGTGGAAATCCAGGAGGGCCAGGTTTGGCCTGACAATCCCCAGCCCTGATTAACAGAATACTCACATTCATTCAAATACATGCAACCTGACAAAAATCCTAAGCAATTTTCTTCAATTAGACCTTAGAGAGAAAGAATCCACCTCAAGGAGAATGACTTGCAATTCACAAATAGATAAGACCATCTGCCTTTCCATGCTGCTCTGTAATGCAATAGCTTTGAATCCTGAAGTTGTGACCTGGGCAAGGTCATGCAGAATAGCAGCACACATCTCTTCTTCCCACAATTTAGGTCAGGAGAACATCTGAAGTGTGTAACTACCCTGCTCAGCAAGTACTTGTAGTTGTTGTTCAGTCGTGTCCAACTCTTCGTGACCCCATGGACCATAGCACGCCAGGCCTTCCTGTCCTCCGCTCTCTCCCAGAGTGTGCTCAAGTTCATATTCATTGCATCGGTGATGCTATCTAGCCATCTCATCCTCTGCCGTCCCCTTCTCCTTTTGCCTTCAATCTTTCCCAGCATCAGGGTCTTTTCCAGAGAGTTTTCTCTTCGCATTAGGTGGCCAAAATAGTTGAGCTTCAGCTTCAGTATCTGTCCTTCCAATGAGCACTCAGGGTTGATTTCCTTTAGGATGGACTGATTTGACCTCCTTGCAGTCCAGGGGACTCGAAAGCATCAATTCTTCAGCGCTCAGCCTTCCTTATAGTCCAGCTCTCACAGCCATACATTACTACTGGGAAAACCATAGCTTTGATTAGACGGACCTTTGTCGGCAAGGTGATGTCTCTGCTTCTTACTATGTTGTCTAGGTTTGCCATAGCTTTCCTCCCAAGGAGCAATCGTCTTTTAATTTCATGGCTACAGTCACTGTCTGTGGTGATCGTGGAGCCCAAGAAAGTAAAATCTGTCACTGCTTCCATTTCTTCCCCTTCTATATGCCAGGAAGTGATGGGGCCAGATGCCATGATCTTCGTTTTTTTAATGTTGAGTTTCAAACCAGCTTTTACACTCTCCACTTTCACCGTCAACAAGAGGCTCTTTAGATCCTCTTCGCTTAGGTATTTGTAGTACAGAGCATTATAGATCAGAGCTTAATCTAACAGCTAGATTGGGAATCTAACCTAAATGGCAGTCAAGCAGACAATACACAGACCATCAATGATCCGGTTCGCATGTCACAACTCCCACAAATTGTTTAAAAAATGGGTTAGTCATGACAACAAAGGAGAGATGGAGAGAGCATGCTGCCTCTCGACCACTTCAGCTTTGCGGAATTCCTGGGTTATTCGCCTTGACATCCAAACCCAGCACTCTGGTAGCTGAGGGAGAAGCAACCCAGAGTTTTAACCCAACAAAAAACATGGGTTAAAACTCTGGGTTGTTTTGCACAGCAGAAGCAGCTGAGCTGTCAGGAGCCAGCATACTCTCTTGCTTCCATGCAGTCATGACTACCCATGGTTTAAACAACCCATGGGTAGTCGCTATATGCATACCGTCTCAATCTCTTTAACACAACTGTGCAACTAACAGATACAGTTGAGAGTTCCCAGCACATTAGCAGCACTGACTGTGAAAAATTGCTGTACTGGTCAGGAAATAATGCTGTCAAACCCCGGTTTGTAACTTGAGGGGAAATTTGCTTGAATAATAAGGAAGCCAGGGCATGTGAACCTATTTATTTTAAGGAAGACTGGTTCAACTCAGTTCTTTTGTAGCAACTCAAAACTATGAGTACCTAGGCTCAGAGGTTCTGGTTTCACCTACCAAGAACGTCAAATCCATAAAAAATACTTTACAAGTAGAGGTGGAGCAAGAAAGAGACAAATATGGGTGTTCCTTTAGGGTCAGAGATGCCAGCATAACCCCATGTAAGTGCAGAAAGTTTATAACACCTGGATTTCAGCAAACTGAGGATCTCAATTTCCATTCAAATGCAAACTTTGGCATTTACAGGGGAGAAAAGAATCTGCATAGCTTATACAGGTCACAATGTCCAACTTTTCCAGTAAAGAACTTACTGTTTCTTTAACAGTGCAGCCTTGAAATAGCTTAGAGAGAACAGCCAAGTTAATGTTAGCCCAAGCCACACCTGTCTAATATAGCAATGGTAGACATCAAAGGAAGCCAAACCTAGGCACCAATTGTCTTCAAGATAATGTTTTCTTGGTCTCTGATAAATCCACCACACCCATCATTCCATTTCCAGTCATGACAGCCTCTGATGCCTCTGAGAATGGCAAACTCAGCCTCCTGGGCCAGCCTTCTCCAACTGAAGCACTGGAATAAATCCTAAAATATTTCTCACATTTATATTACTCAGTCCTGAAATCAACACCACACCATTCTAGAATTTCACATCACTGGAGATCAAAAATTGACAGTGGGTTGACAGCCAGTAATTTTGTACCCATGAGAGGCACAGTGGTTCAAAGCATACTCTGTGAACACACACACACAAATACAGACGGTGACATAGGATGGGTCAGGTTGGAGGAAGAGCATCCATGCATGGAGGGCGGCATCAACACTACGGGGTGTGGTGGGAGTAGGAAGCCTTGGATGATGTTGAGGTCACTCCAAGGAGTGGATGTGGTCCTGGGAAGATGCAGTGGTATACAGGCATGCTCCAACTCACAGTGTGAAGGAAGTGGAACACGGTGGGGTGCTCTTCAGGAATTAGCCTGCAGAAGCATCAAAAGGTGCTGTGGGAGTGTATACTGTGCTGGCAGATAGCAGAGCAAGTCAGTACATTATAAGTATTCACACGTCATCTCACATTCAGGACACAAACTCAGTTAGGCAGATATTCACTAATGTGGAGCAGGGACGACAGCCAGGTGGAACTTTTCTCACCACAGGAGCAGAGTATGAGTACACATTGAAAACATCCACACAATGTGAAAATAAGGATTTGGCTGTAGAAAGTTTCCGCCTCAAACGCAAAGATATATTCTGGAAACAAAGATGGTGTTGGAATAAAACGGGTGGGATGGCAGGAGGGTATACGAGGAGGAGAGGAGAAAGAAAGCACGTCTGACCAGGGGATTTGGGCGCGGGATGTACTGTGAACAGTACACCGAGGAAGGGGTGAGTGGGGTGGGGCAACCCTACGAGAGGCACTTCTCAGTGGAGTGAAAGGGGCGCCTGGGGTGGCGGTGGGGGGCACATGCGGGGCTCGAGCGGGGAGGGGGAAGGGTGACGAGCGGAGCGTGGGTGCAGGGGGACGAAAGAGGCGCTCCCTGGGGGCCACGGCGGCCGGGGGAGGGAACAGTGCCGCGGGCCACAGCTGCCGCCCGCCCTGCTCGCTCACCCACCGATGGTGGAGATGAAGGTGGTGTTGAAGGCATCGTCGGAGAAGCGGAAGAGCACGCAGGTCTTGCCGACGCCCGAGTCGCCGATCAGCAGCAGCTTGAAGAGCAGGTCGTAGGTCTTCTTCGCCATGGGGCCCCCCCGCGCCGCGCGCGCCGCCCTCCCTCGCCGGGCTCCGCCTCCGCAGGCGCCGCCGCCGCCCTTCCGGGACCCCCTCAGCACCACACTCGCACGGGCCGGGCCGGGCCGCGCGGCGGCAGCGGCCGGCGGAGGAAGGGCGGGGGCGGAGGAAAGACAGCGGGCAGGCAGGCAGCGGGAAGGGGCCGCACAAAATGGCTGCCCTGGCGGCGGCCGGGCCGGGCCGGGCCGAGCCGAGCAGGCGGCGGCGGCGGCGGCCTCGGCGCGCTACGTGGCTCCGCTCCCGGCGGCGTCTCCTCACGGCTGGGCGGCGGCGCTCGGCTTCCTCATGCCCCTCAGCTCGGCCGCCTCCCTCGCTCGCCCGCCCGCCAGTGAGCCCGCGAGGCGCGCACGCTGCGGAGCAGGAGGCGAGCGGGCCGCGCGGAGGGCCTGAGTGGCTGGCTGGGCGCGCGGGGCGGGGCTTGCGAACGCACGCGGGCGCGCGCGCGCCGACGCGCCGGCCGCTCCCTTTCTTTCTCGCGCTCGAGAGCCACAGGGCGGAGGGCGGGGACGCGGGCTGACGGACGCGCTCACTCGCCCGCATGCGCAGGCCGGGATTTCTGGGCCGTCTATGGCACTGCGGGCCCTTCTAGGCGTACGCGAGCCGGGCTACTGGCGTGCGCACGCCCTGTACGTACGAGGCGTGCGACGGCTCCAATCGCGGTGCGGCGAGGTGACGCCACCGGCCCCGCGAGCTCGCGGATCGGAGGGCGGGGCTCTGGCTCTCTCTCCCGCTCCGCCGGCGCGCGCGCCCCCGGGCCGAGGCGCCGCCGAGGGAGGCGGGGCTTCGGGACAGGACGGCGCTCCCGCCCACGCCCGTCCCACATTGGGCGAGCCGCTCGGCGGAGGCGGCCCGTGCGAGGGCGCCCGGGCGCGAGCCCCGCCTGGCTCCCGGCGGCCCGGCCGCGCCCGCAGGTGGGCGGCGCCTCCGCCAGGGCCGTGGCGGGCTGAGGGGCGCCGCGCCGCGCCGCGCCCTGCCCAAGCGGAGGGGCAGCCGGGCGCCGCGCCGGCAGGGCCGCCACCGGGCAGGCGGCCTCGTCTGGAAGCGCCGCCCCGCGCCCGGCCGCATCCCGACGCGGGCTTCGCCCAGGGCGCGCTCTCGGCCCGAGGCGCGGCGAGCCGCGGGATCCGCCCTCCGCCGCGCCCCTCAGCGGCGTTCCCCCGGCAGAAACGTGTCCATGCGGGGAGCGCGCGCGCACGAGGAGGAGCGAGCCGATCGCGACGGGCGGCCGCCCCGAGCGCAGAGGTGGCCGCCTGGCCTGTCCGGCGCGGGGCCGGGCCGCGGCGGGGACCCCCGTGCCCCGGCCGCCCTGCGCTCGCAGCCGGGCAGCCGGGGTCAGCCGCCTAGAGCGGGCCGTCCGGCGCGGGGCCGGGCGACGCATAGGGAGCGTCACGCCGGCGCCTCTGCGCCGCCCTGGGCAGCCCTCCCGCCGCGCTCCGCGCCGCTCACCCGAGCGCGGGGCCCGGGGATGATTCGTGCCACCGGCGCGGGGGCAGCTTTCCGAGAGCCCGCCTCAGAACGACGGCGCCGAGGCCGGTTCCCGAAACCGAACGACGCGGTGGCCATCTAGCCACCGTCTGGCGGCCTTAGGATTGCGCCCGCAGTGAAATTAACAACACGCGTTATGATAGGAAAATGTGTGTACATTAGGCTGAATTGTTTGCAGAAGCGCGTGTATTCGGAGAAATGCCCACGACAGTGTCAAAGTCTGGGGCAAACTGAATTTAAGACTGGAAAAATTAATGAAGTGAGGGGTGAACCAAACTTAAGATTGGGGAAATGAGAAACTGAAATGGACAATTCATCCATCCCTAATTTTGTGTTCTGCTGTTCGGGTTGGGATATGTTATTGTTTTGTGCCTCCTCCTTTCTAATTATTGGATTATTCTGTTCTTGCTTTTTGTGCTTTGCTACCTGCTTTGACCATCTCCTTTGACCATGCTGGCTGGGAATGATGGGAGTTGCAGTCCAACACATCTGGAAGGCACCAGGTGGGGAAGGCTGGTCTAGTGGCATGCCCTGGCACCTCACAGGAAGCTCCCTCCCAATCACAGACCAAATAGACCTTCCTGGAACCATGAGGGCCACAGATTTTGGCACGGGGCCGCACCAGCAAAGACTGGCATTTAGCCAATGGCTTCTGGGATTCTCATCCTGCCTCTTTCCTGATGCTCCCTTGGGCAGAAAATGGCAAAGCCGTTGCACTTGGAAGAGGCCTAGGCACATGGTTTGTGAGGTAGCTAGAAATGCAACGCTCTTGTCCAGAAAGCAGCAATATTTGCCCAGCTCAGCAATCTGTGTCTGTGCTCTGTGAGGAGCTTCTGGCTTTTGTCTTGGCTCTGGGTTTTGACCGAGTGTAAGCAAATCAGCATTTATCCTCGGGGGGGATTAAAGCATTTAAATGCATTCTGTCCGCAAAACAGTATTTAAAGAAGAATCTACCTTATCAAAAGCAGAACGTTAAGCTGGATGTTCATACATCCCGTCCTCACATCTGACTTCTTGTTTATTCGGTCAGTCGCTTCCGACTCTTCGTGACTTCATGGACCAGCCCACGCCAGAGCTTCCTGTCAGCCGTCGCCACCCCCAGCTCCCCCAAGGTCGAATCCGTCACCTCCAGAATATCATCCATCCATCTTGTCCTTGGTCAGCCCCTCTTCCTTTTGCCTTCCACTTTCCCTAGCATCAGCATCTTCTCCAGGGTGTCCTGTCTTCTCATTATGTGGCCAAAGTACTTCAGTTTTGCCTGTAATATCCTTCCCTCAAGTGAGCAGTCTGGCTTTATTTCCTGGAGTATGGACTGGTTTGATCTTCTTGCAGTCCAAGGCACTCTCAGAATTTTCCTCCAGCACCACAGTTCAAAAGCATCGATCTTCCTTCGCTCAGCCTTCCTTATGGTCCAGCTCTCGCAGCCATAGGTTACTACGGGGAAGACCATTGCTTGAACTATGCGGACCTTTGTTGCCGGTGTGATGTCTCTGCTCTTCACGAGTTTATCAAGATTTGTCATTGCTCTCCTCCCAAGAAGTAAACGTCTTCTGATTTCCTGGCTGCAGTCAGCGTCTGCAGTAATCTTTGCACCTAGAAAGACAAAGTCTGTCACTGCCTCCACGTTTTCTCCCTCTATTTGCCAGTGATCAATCCAGCTGGTTGCCATAATCTTGGGTTTTTTGGAGGTTTAAGTGCAACCCAGCTTTTGCACTTTCTTCTTTCACCTTTGTCATGAGGTTCCTCAGCTCCTCCTCGCTTTCAGCCATCAAAGTGGTATCATCTGCATATCGGAGATTGTTAATGTTTCTTCCAGCGATTTTAACTCCAGCCTTGGATTCATCAAGCCCAGCATGTCGCATGATGTGTTCTGCGTACAGGTTGAATAGGTAGGGTGAGAGTATACAAGCCTGCCGTACTCCTTCCCAATCTTAAACCAGTCCATTGTTCTGTGGTCTGTTCTTACCGTTGCTACTTGGTCGTTATAGAGATTCCTCAGGAGGCAGACAAGATGACTTTGTATCCCCATACCACCAAGAACTTGCCACAATTTGTTATGATCCACACAGTCAAAGGCTTTACAACAGTCAATAAAACAGAAATAGATGTTTTTCTGAAACTCCCTGGCTTTCTCCATTATCCAGCGGATATTGGCAATTTGGTCTCTAGTTCCTCTGCCTTTTCAAAACCCAGCTTGTACATCTGGCAATTCTTGTTCCATGAATTGCTGGAGTCTACCTTGCAAGATCTTGAGCATTACCTTACTGGCATGTGAAATAATTGCCACTGTTTGATAGTTTGAACATTCTTTGGTGCTTCCCTTTTTTGGTATGGGGATATAAGTGGATTTCTTCCAATCTGGTGGCCATTCTTGTGTTTTCCAAATTTGCTGGCATACGGCGTGCATCACCTTGACAGCATCATCTTGCAAGATTTTAAACAGTTCAGCTGGGATACCGTCATCTCCTGCTGCCTTGTTATTAGCAATGCTTCTTAAGGCCCATTCAACCTCACTCTTCAGGATGTCTGGCTCTAGCTCACTGACCACACCGTCAAATCTATCCCCGATATGATTATCCTTCCTATACAGATCTTCCATATATTCTTGCCACCTCTTCTTGCTCTCTTCTGCTTCTGTTAGGTCCTTGCCATCTTTGTTTTTGATCATACCCATTCTTGCCTGGAATTTGCCTCCGATGTTTCTAATTTTCTGGAAGAGGTCTCTTGTCCTTCCTATTCTATTATCTTCTTCTGCTTCCGCGCATTGCTTGTTTAAAAATAATTCCTTATCTCTTCTGGCTAACCTCTGGAATTTTACATTTAATTGGGCATATCTCCCCCTATCACTGTTGCCTTTTGCTTTCCTTCTTTATTGGGCTACTTCCAGTGTCTCAGCAGACAGCCATCTTGCCTTCTTGGTTTTCTTTTTCTTTGGGACGTTTTTTGTTGCCGCCTCCTGAACAATGTTGCGACCTTCTGTCCATAGTTCTTCCGGGACCCTATCTACTAAATCTAGTCCCTTAAATCTATTCTTCACCTCCACTGCATATTCATTAGGAATATTAGTGAGCTCATATCTAACTGATCTGTGGGTCTTCCGTATTCTCTTTAGTCTGATTCTAAATTGTGCAATAAGAAGTTCATGATCTGAACTACAATCAGCTCCAGGTCTTGTTTTTACCAACTGCATAGATGTCCGCCACCTTTGGCTACAAAGGATGTAGTCAATCTGATTTCGGTGTCGACCGTCTGGTGAAGTCCATGTATAAAGTCGTCTCTTAGGTTGTTGAAAGAGAGTATTTGTCATGCACGGTGAGTTGTCTTGGCAAAATTCTATCAGCCTATGTCCTGCTTCATTTTGTTCTCCCAGACCATGCTTGCCTGTAATTCCAGGTGTCGTTTGACTACCCACCTTAGCGTTCCAGTCTCCTGTAATGAAAATAACATCTTTTTTTGGCGTACTATCCAGTAGGTGCTGCAGATCCTCATAGAACTGATCTACTTCTGCTTCTTCAGCATCTGTGGTTGGGGCGTATATTTGGATCACTGTGATGTTAAATGGCTTACCCTGAATTCGAATTGAGATAATTCTGTCATTTTTTGGATTGTATCCAAGCACTGCTTTAGCCACTTTATTATTAATTATGAAGGCTACTCCATTTCTTCTGTGGTCCTCTTGTCCACAGTAGTAGATCTGGTGGTCCTTTGATGTGAAGTGGCCCATTCCAGTCCATTTCAGTTCACTGACACCCAAAATGTCTTTATTTAATCTTGACATCTACCCAGTATCCGCATCCAATTTGCCCTGGCTCATAGATCTTACATTCCAGGTTCCTATGGTGTGTTGATCTTTAGAACATCGGATTCGTCGTTCACCACCAGCACCATCGGCTGCTAGCCGTCCTTTCGGCTTTGAGCTAGCTGCGTCATCCCATCTGGGGCTAGTTGAACTTATCCTCTGTTCCTCCCCAGTAGCATTTTGACCATCTTCCGACCTGGGAGTCCCATCTTCCGATGGTATACCGACATATCTCTGGTTGTACTGATCCATTTAGTTTTCATGGCAAGAATACTGGTGTGGGTTGCCGTTTCCTTCCCCAGGGATCGTATTTAGTCTGACCTCTCTGCCATGACCTTCCCGTCTTGGGTGTCCCTTGACGGTTTAGCTCATGGTGTCACTGAGGAGCTCAAGCTCCAGCACCACGACAAGGTAACGATCTCCTTTGCTGGAGCACATCTGACTATATTGTTGTTATTCTTTATAAAGATATACAGACCACAACCACTCATCTTTGGAAAATTTCTGACCATTTCTGAACACACAGTACCAGAATATCCGCAGAGCAGCATTCAGAGCAGCCCACAGGGAGGGGATGCTTGGGCTGGGGTGGTCAGAAGGGGGGGGCGGTGCCCTTCCCGCTACAGGACTTACTCTCGCCCGCCCGCTCTCAGGAAAGACGCAAGAACACCGAGTCAGACCAGTGGCCAGGCTAGCGCAGCAGCATCGTCAACTGGCAGCGGCAGCTCTCCAGAGTTTCAGGCAGGAGTTCTTCCGACCCTACCTGGAGATGCTGCTGGGGATCGAACCTGGGATCTTCTCCATGCAAAGCAGGGGCTCCACCACCAGCCATGGCCCCCTCACACAACATCCCCATGCCCTGCCCCATGGGTCTTTAGGCTGTTGAGTACTTCATTAAGTAGGTACTGAATGTAGTGGTGGTTGGGGCTTGGACAAAAAGCCCCAGGCTCCTCCTCAGCTATTGTCCTGTGCCACTCTTCCTCCCCCACTGACAGACGAGAAGCTTTAAAAAAAAAAAAAAAAACTGTTACAGAAAACATTCCAAGTCTGACTTTGCACATCTTCACTTGCCCTAGAATCTCCACTGAGGAACGCCTTGTTTCCAGCTGAGTGCGTGTGTGTGTGTTTGTGCCATTTCTGTCTGTGCACACTTAAAAATCCCACCCAGCCATCTTGAGGACTTCCCCACTCCACATCTGTAGGGTGGAGGTGGGTTTTACATGTCACATCACAGTTATTGATGAGAAGATGGGTCTGTATACAGTCTGTGTCTGTATATTTCAGCATTATTGTTACTTATTATCCAAAGAATTCCAAAAGAAAAGAAGTGTTAAGAAGAAGAACTTCTGTATGAAAACCTACACTGAAGCATTTGTGCCAATGGCTGGTAATTTAGTGGGCTAGAAAGAGGTCACTTCTGCCGTGGAATTCTTTTAGTATCAAACGCGCTCAAGGGGGTGGGGGGAGTCTTCCCTCAGCTCCCAGTGGTATCCTATCAGCCGCTTCCATTGCTACAAGAGGGTGCATCTGCTGCATCCCCTCGTTTCATTTTGGTAGCAAGCATTGCTGAGGAGTGCAGGCCCGGAGCCCCTTATCCTTCCCCTGCAGTTTGCAAACGGCTGTTTCCAGCACTGCTGCCATGTGTGGGATGGGCAATTCCAATATTCCCTTCTTGCCCTTTAGTTTTGCATATATTTTTCTCAGCCTCCCTTAAAGTAAGCCTTCCCTCCCTCTGTGCAAAGAGACCTCGGTCTCTTTTAAGAGTGACATCAGCCATCTGTGAACAAAGAGAATGCTGTGCTGGGAACAAAGGAGCCAGCAAATTAACTGCACATGCTGGAGAGGATGATGGTACCTCAGTGCTGGGAAGGGGCTGAGTGATGGCCTCCCCCGCAGATGAGACTGGATTGAACTACGCAGTTTCTGAGCTGCAAAGCGTCCTGCTGATTCTTCAGCTCCACGGTGGCAGGTTGCAGGCCTTAGCCTGTGGGAGGGAGTTCTTGGTAAGGGGCACGCCAAGCGGTGGGGCCCACAAGCCATTCCCAGCTGCCTGCACCATGGTTCAGGGGCTGCCTTCAGCTAAACACCCTGGAGGCAAACGGCACCGTCCTGTGTGTGGAAGCACATCCCGCCGTCCCCAGTGGCACTTCTTCCGAGGTGCGCAGCAGCCTCCTTTGGCACAGCAGAGAGATTTCTGTTGCGTCGGGCAGAGCACTGGACTGGGATTTGAGAAGCCCAGGGCCAAACCCCACTCTGCCGCAAGGCTCCCTTACGTGGCTTTGAGTAGGCTAATGTCCCTCCTCCCCACGGGGTCTCTGTAAGTAGCCACAACAGAGAGAGAAGAACTGCAAAGTGGGAAGAGCATGGCCAGTTCCTTCGCTCCAGACAGTTCCCTCTTCTTGCCCATCGCTCCACAGTGCTACCTGCATCCTGTCTCCGCAGTGAGGATTTCTGACAGGTCCCTGCTGCTTGCTGGGGGTTCAGGTCTTCTTCTAATTGACTGTATGGCCTAAGGAAGGAGCTGACTCAGGAAAGTCACTTCGCTTCTCACAGCTCCAGAGAGATGTAATCAGAAGAGGCCGCTTGCCAGAAAACAGATGTGAGTGGCACTTGCAGAAGTTTGCCGGACAAGTCCTGTTTCTTACCCATTTTTAAAGGGAGAATCCCCTATTCTGTTCTCTTTGGATTACATACAAGCCTCTGATTTTGCAAGGACTTAGGGCTAGCACAAGAGCACTTGCTGCTCCGAGCAGTTGCTTGGTTGTGTGTCACAGCATCTTTCCTAACGCAGGGATGGATCCTGGGATGCCCCTGCTCCCGTGCTGCTTAATTGGCACCTCCCCTGCACGCATCCCTTGTGCACTCAGGTGACCTTGCACATCAGACACCTGAAGGGTGGGTCTTGCTGGGGGCAGGCATCTCTCTGCTCCCTTTCTGATGAGCATTGGTGCAGTGGTACGTTTCGAAGTGCAGGCATCCGTCATTACAGTCCCTATGGCTGCGTCCCCAAGGGGGGCCCCAAAAATGCAGGGGGGGCATTGATCTGCATGTGTGCGTGCGCGTGTAAATAAAACTTGTGGCGGGAAAAATCACTTTCCCCCCAGCTCCTGTGAGGATTGCAGCTAAACTCAAGAGGAGGCAGGGAAGCCTGAGAGGGTGGCAGGTGATGCTGTCGTCCCTGCAAATAAAAATACCCCGCGCTTCCCCCCTGGCCCTGCTACACCACTGAGATGCGGAGTTAGCTCTCGGTGTCGAAGACCAAAGTGGGCGTGTGGCTGGGACTGCTGGGGTCAATGTACACAAATGACACCTCAGAAGAAGCCAGACAAGCGTGCTCTGTCCAAATCATCGGCCGGCCCTTTGCCTCCAGGAAGCCCATTGGCGTGGAAGCAGTGGCCTTCTTGGGCGATTCCACCACAGCACCTGGTCAACAGGGCAATCCCATTGGGCAGTTGGGAATTTGGTGGCCTTTCCTCCCATAGATTTGCCTAGTCCCTTTCTAAAGCCATGGAAGCTGGTGACCATCACCTTGTGATAAAGTGAAGGCTTTCTTCAGCTACGTTCAGCCGTTCTTGTGAAGGCTTTCTTCAGCTACATGCATAGTAAAAGGCAGAGGAAAGAAATGGTGGTTCAGCTATTAAATAAGGATGGCAAAACGATAACAGATGACAAAGAAAAGGCAGAGGTGCTCAATTCCTACTTTGGCTCAGTCTTCTCCCAAAAGAGGCTCTATGACTCCCCTGGCAAAGGCTGAGTACAAGCTGAAGGGGCAGGATTGCAGCTTGAGATCGATAGGCATATGGTCAAGGAACACCTCATTACTTTGAATGAGTTCAAATCTCCAGGGCCAGATGAGCTGCACCCTAGAGTAATAAAGGAACTGACAGAAGAACTCTCAGAACCGCTGTCTATTCTCTTTGAGAAATCATGGAGGACGGGGGAAGTGCCAGATGACTGGAGGAGGGCTAACGTTGTCCCTATCTTCAAAAAGGGCAAAAAGGAGGAACCTGGGAACTACAGACCAGTCAGTCTGACATCAATCCCTGGGAAAATTCTGAAGCAGATGATAAAGCAAACCATCTGGAAGCACCTTGAAAACAATGCCGTGATTACTTGAAGCCAACATGGATTTGTCAAAAACAAGTCCTGCTGGCCGAATCTGATCTCATTTTTTGATCAGGTAACCTCCCTTGTAGACTGTGGGAATGCTGTGGAAATCATATACCTCGACTTCAGCAAAGCTTTCGACAAAGTGCCCCATGATCTCCGGATGAGAAAACTAGCTCAAAGTGGGCTAGATGAAACAATGATCCGGTGGATCCACAGTTGGCTACAGAATCGGACTCAAAGAGCGCTTATCAACGGGACCTTCTCAAACTGGGGAGAGGTAACGAGTGGGGTACCACAGGGCTCAGTCCTGGGCCCAGTGCTCTTCAACATTTTTATGAATAACTTGGAGGAGGAGGTGCAGGGAATGCTGATCAAATTTGATAGCGCTCTTCAAGTCCTTGAAAGGTGGTCACAGAGAGGAAGGCCAGGATCTCTCCATCATCCCAGAGTGCAGGACACAGAATAATGGGCTCAAGTTCCAGGAAGCCAGATTCCGGCTGAACATCAGGAAAAACTTCCTGACTGTTAGAGCAATATGACAATGGAACCCATGACCTAGGGAGGTGGTGGGCTCTCCCACACTGGAGGCATTCAGTACGAGGCTGGACAGCCATCTGTCAGGGATGCTCTGACTTGGATTCCTGCATTGAGCAGGGGGTTGGACTCGATGGCCTTGTAGGCCCCTTCCAACCCTACTATTCTATGATTCTATTCTATGATTCTATGTAACATCTTTTTCCCACTGAGAGGATTTTAAGCTACAGTGGACACAACTTGTGGACACTTCAGTACATGTTGAGATTGCAACTCATTGGTATTGTTTGTTGCATAATTATTTTTGGAGTGTCTGCAAGAACCAGGCTGTACACAACACTGGAAGAAGACACAGGTCCTGCCCTTGGACTTCCAACCATGCTCAGGGTGGGGGAGAAAGGGAAGTGGGACGGTTTAATTTCTAATTAGGGCAGACTCCGGGTCAAACTACATGGTATGTTAAATATGGGGCAGTATTCTCTTTTTCCCCTCATGGATCACTGCCTTGTTGTGGCAAAGGGGCTTGCATAACTCAGTGAAGCCATAAACTATGCCGTGCACGGCCACCCAAGACGGACAGGTCATGGCAGAGAGTTCTGACAAAATGTGGTCCACACTCCAGTATTCTTGCCAAACCACCCCCCCCCCATGGAACGTATCACAAGGCTAAAAGATATGATGCCGGAAGATGAGCCCCTCAGGTCGGAAGGTGTCCAATATACTACTGGGGAAGAGCAGAGGGTATTTCCAAGTAGCGCCAGAAAGAGTGAAGCGGCCTGGCCAAAGCCGAAAGGACACTCAGCTGTGGATGTGTCTGGTGGTGAAAAGAAAATTCGATGCTGTAAAGAACAATATTGTTTAGGAACCTGGAATGTAGGATCAGTGAATCAGGGTAAGCTGGAGGTGGTCAAACATGAGATGGCAAGATTGAACATAGACATCTTGGGAATCAGCAAACTAAAATGGACAGGCATGGGCGAATTTAATTCAGGTGACCATCATATCTACTACTGTGGGCAAGAATCCCTTAGAAGAAATGGGGTAGCACTCATAGTCAATAAAAGGCTGGGAAAAGCAGTACTGGGGTACAATCTCAAAAATGATAGAATGATCTCAGTACGAATCCAAGGCAAACCATTCAACATCACATCAAGTCTATGCCCCAACCACTGAGGCCGAAGAAGCTGAGGTTGATCGGTTCTATGAAGACCTCCAACACCTTCTAGAACTAACACCAAAAAAAGATGTCCCCTTCATCATAGGGGATTGGAATGCTAAAGTAGGAAGTCAAGAAATCACCGGGATAACAGGCAAGCAAGGCCTTGGTGTACAAAATGAAGCAGGACAAAGGGTAATAGAGTTTTGCCAAGAGAACACGCTGATCGTAGCAAACACTCTTTTCCAACAGCACAAGAGGCGACTCTACACATGGACATCACCAGATGGTCAATATCGAAATCAGATTGATTATGTCCTTTTCAGCCAAAGATGGAGAAGCTCCATACAGTCAGTAAAAACAAGACCTGGAGCTGACTGTGGCTCAGATCATGAGCTGCTTCTTGCAAAATTCCGGCTTAAATTGAAGAACGTAGGGAAAACCACTAAACCATCCTGCTATGAACTAAATCATTTCCCTTATGAATACACAGTGGAGGTGATGAATAGATTTAAGGGATATGATCTGGTAGACAGAGTGCCTGAGGAACTATGGACGGAGGTCCGTAACATTGTTCAGGAGGCAGCAACGAAATCCATCCCAAAGAAAAAGAAATGCAAGAAAGCCAAGTGGCTGTCTGATGAGGCTTTACAAGGAGCTGAGGAAAGAAGGGAAGCGAAAAGCAAGGGAGAAAGGGGAAGATACACCCAACTGAATGCAGAGCTCCAGAAAATAGCACGGAGAGACAAGAAGGCCTTCTTAAATGAACCATGCAAAGAAATGGAGGAAAACAACAGAATGGGAAAAATTAGAGATCTCTTCAAGAAAATCGGAGATCTCAAGGGAACATTTTGTGCAAAGACGGGCATGATAAAGGACGAAGAAGGCAGGGACCTAACAGAAGCAGATGAGATTAAGAAGAGGTGGAAGGAATACACAGAAGAATTATACAGGAAAGATCTTAATGTCCCTGATACCCATGTTAGTGCAGTCACTGAACTTGAGCCGGACATCCTAGAGAGTGAAGTCAAGTGGGCCTTAGGAAGCATTAGTCAAGAAGCAACAGTAAGAACCGGACATGGAACAACCGATTGGTTCAAAATTGGGAAAGGAGTACGACAAGGCTGCATATTGTCGCCCTGCTTATTTAACTTCTATGCAGAGTACATCATGAGAAACGCCGGGTTGGATGAATCACAGGTCGGAATTAAGATTGCCGGGAGAATTATCAACAACCTCAGATACGCAGACAATACCACCCTAATGGCAGAAAGCGAAGAGGATCTCAAGAGCCTCTTGTTGAGGGTGAAAGAGGAGAGTGCAAAAGCTGGTTTGAAACTCAACATTAAAAAAACAACGATCATGGCATCTGGCCCTATGACTTCCTGGCATATAGAAGGGGAAGAAATGGAAGCAGTGACAGATTTTATTTTCTTGGGCTCCAAGATCACCCCAGATGGTGACTGTAGCCATGAAATTAAAAGACGCTTGCTCCTGGGCTCAGCATAGTAAGAAGCAGAGACATCACCTTGCCGACAAAGGTCCGTCTAATCAAAGCTATGATTTTCCCAGTAGTAATGTATGACTGTGAGAGCTAGACTATAAGGAAGGCTGAGCGCCGAAGAATGGATGCTTTCGAACTGTGGTGCTGGAGAAGACTCTTACGAGTGCCCTGGACTGCAAGGAGGTCAAATCAGTCCATCCTAAAGGAAATCAACCCTGAGTGCTCATTGGAAGGACAGATACTGAAGCTGAAGCTCAAATATTTTGGCCACCTAATGTGAAAACTCCCTGGAAAAGACCCTGATGCTGGGAAAGACTGAAGGCAAAAGTAGAAGGGGACGGCAGAGGATGAGATGGCTAGATAGCATCACTGATGCAATGAATATGGACTTGAGCAAGCTCCGGGAGAAAGCGCAGGACAGGAAGGCCTGGCGTGCTATGGTCCATGGGGTCACGTAGAGTCGGACACAGCTGAATGACTGAACAACAACAATTTTATGGACATTAAGTTTCACCTCTCTGTACAGAAATAACATCCCTGGGTATGCTGCAGTGATGACTGTGCCAAGGCCACCCCCTGGTGTCATGCCAAATTTGGGGCCTTCCAGACAGAAGGGTCCTAGTGCTACCCTTGGAGGCCTGTGCAGCTGTTCTGTACCATTCTACTTAATAGATTTTCTGCGGTAAGAAAAAAGCCAGAAATAACGGTGGGCATAAGAGGATTACAAGAGGTGACAATGTCTGGATCCCGTGTAAAATTCTGTGAATGAGGCAGGGGCGTGGCACCATTAAAGCCTTGCCTAGAAGCAGCTCTCCTCTGAAGATGAAGGTCTCCAGGAGAGCAGCCCCTTTTCAGCGACCCAATGCCACTCCTGCAGGGGCAACTAGACAAGAAAGGAAAAAGGCTGGCAACTAGTGGGGAGCTCCCAGGCCACCAGCCAAGGCGCAGATGACCACGAGGTCAGCGGCTCAGTCGGAGGCATCAGCACCGAGTCAAAGAGCCCAGTCCAGAGGCCACAAATGGATCGGGTCGAGTGTCACAATTGGTCAATTATTCAGCAGGCTTTTGGTCTCCCTGACACTAATTTCTGTGCCCAAACAACAACACCGAGCTGCATCCGGAGTTGCCAGCTGCTGCGTCCCAGGGTTGATCTTGGGGTAACTTTCGTGCTGCTGATATTCTCTAGCACTTGGGCAAAATCTGGGGAGTGGGAAAGCGATGTGTGTGTGTGTGTGGGGGGGAGAATGTGTTGCTTAGAAGTCTGGGCCTCCATCAATCTCCAGGCTCTGAATCAGAGAAAATGCACCAATTAGCGGAACACCTGTCACTTAAGCACAGTTAATTCTTCATCCACCCCCACAAAAACCCTTGCCCTTGATTTCCTTGCCAATTATCCAAAGGCCCCTCTGTAAATTGCAGCAAACCGCTCTTCCCTTGACTTTCCTACTCATTCAAAACTGCTGGTTCCCCGTGCTTCAGCACTATTGGTACTGGGGCTGAAGAAGGAAGCAAGCAAATGGGGGGGGGGTCTGATAAGAGGTAACAATTAGTAGAGTAATTGCGAGTGCAATGCAGTTGTGTGTAATGAGAAGTTGAAGAGACATGGCTGCTTCCATGAGGCTTTTCCCATGCAATTGCCCTGCCTCATTCATGGAATTTTCCAAGGAGGGGCAGCCTTGTCATCTTCCATTTGTGACTCCCCTCTTGCCTGTCTCTCTGGTACTGTCAGGGTTCAATGATATTGCCAGTGGGAGATTGGCAGGGCTACCTCAAGTTGCTTCGAACTGCCTCAAATGATAAATCATTGGTTTGGTCTTGAGATGGCTGCGTAGTCTGATTAAGGGCTGTGGGCAAGAAGTACAAGAAGATCCCCTTTAAGACCCCAGACTTTTGTCTGAGAGGAGCCCTGGCCCATGTGCAAGAAGACCCCAAACTTCTGATCTTATCACCGCTAACGTGATGGCATTTCACACCCCTGAACTGATGGCTGTGGCAGTTATTTCAGCGCTGGCCCTGAAAGGAATAGCTCTGGACAGTACGGCTGTGTTCCAAGGTCACAGTCAGCTTAGGGCTTGGTAGCTACTGATGAGGTAAGAAGATGGGTTTCGCCGCACACTCAGATGCCAAATCTGAGCAAAAGCCTGTTCCCGTGAGATCATGCTGCGTACCTGCTGAGAGAAGGGGTACTAAGATCCTCGCTTGGTGCCTCTTGGTTTGGAAGTCGTAACAGTGACATCAGCAATGGCTGGGAGGGCAACAGTGAGATGGCCATGGGTTCAAAGAGGATGTACCGGGAGGAACACGTCAGTCAAAATGACACACCCAGATGGAGGAATTTTGGAGAATTTTCAGAAAAGTTGGAATTACAAAAGTATTGAATGCATTTCAGTTTACTTCTGAGTCTGTGGTGATGTTTGTCTGATCCTGACTTGGGGGGTCTTGAACCCAATTGGTATAGGTTCTGAAGCTAAACTGGATCAAATCGGTACCGTGCTTTCCCACTGCTTCTTCAATCTTTTTTCTTTCTACAAGAAACCCTGAAGCTGAACCCTGACAAGACTGAGGTACTTTTGGTGGGAGACAAGAGGAGGCTGGGGGATGTTGACCTGGTGTTGAATGGGGTACGGCTACCCTTGAAAGACCAGGTCCGCAGCCTGGGGGTCATTTTGGACTCCCAGCTGTCCGTGGAGGCTCAGGTGTCAGCTGTGAGCCGGACAGCGCTGTATCAACTCCGTCTGATACGGTGGCTGTGCCCCTTCCTTCCCGACCATCTGCTCCCATCTGTAGTACATGCCCTGGTCTCCTCTCGTTTAGACCACTGTAATGCGCTCTACGTGGGGTCACCCTTGAAGACGGTTCAGAAGCTGCAGCTGGTACAGAACGCGGCGACTCGCCTGATTAAAGGCAGCCGCCGGCGAGATCACATCACTCCAGTGCTGAAGAAGTTGCACTGGTTACCAGTTGTTTTCCGGGCCAAATTCAAGGTGTTGGTTTTGACCTTTAAACCCCTATATGGTTGCGGCCCAGCCTATCTTAAGGAGCGCCTCCAGCAGCACCAGACAGGCCGCTTAACAAGATCAGCCTCAGATGGCTTTCTCTCTGTCCCATCAGCCAGGACAGCTAGACTGGCGGGGACAAGGGAGAGGGCCTTTTCTGTGGTGGCCCCCACGCTGTGGAACTCCCTCCTTAGGGAACTCCGCCATTCCCGCTCTTTAATGAGCTTCCGTCGTGCATTAAAAACGTGGTTGTTCAGGCAGGCATTGGGGGTGGGTTAGGGTATTTTATAAAACGTTTTTATTGTAGAATTTTATTGTTTTAAACTGTTTTATTATACGCTGTACATCACCCAGAGTGGCTGGGTGATTAATAAATTTAATAATAAATAAAAAATAAAAAAACCCATTAAGGAGGAAAAGAGGGATTCCTTCTGGAGTTCTCTGTCACATCAGAGAGCACCCACACACGATTTCCATCCTGCATTCCTCAGCTGGACAGCCAGTCCGTCTCGAGGCATTTTAGGGTTGGAGGTGGGAAACTGGAGTGGCAGCCCTGCCCCGTAATAAGCATAGGGCCCCGCTCCACCTGGCAGTTCTCCTGCACAAGCCCATCGAGATGGAAGTGCAAGAGCACATGGTGAGCAGGAGGACCTCTGGGTGGAGCTTCAGGAGAGCCAGGCCTTCCCCTACGCCACTCTTTTGCCACAGCCGCACCCAGGTCCAAGGCTCCGGCTGCACCAGCTGCACTGAGGAGCTCTCCTCTGCTTGTTCCCACAGCTCTTGCTCCCAGCAAGAGAGATGGGGAGCAGATGCAGCAGACGGAGGGCGCAGCGCAAGCAAGGGAGTCTAGCTGGTGGTTTCACGATGGAACTGACCGAGGTTGCCATGCACGCTGCCAGCCCCCAGGAGCCATGGTGCACTCGAGAGATGCTGGACGCCCCGTCTGCCCCCATGCAGCATCGCGGCCAGTGGTGGCTCTCAGTTCAGCTCCAGAAGTCACTCTCATCTCCTCCTCCTTCTCCGGTCTGGGCACCCACCCTCTTCCTTCTTCCCATCACACCTCACACTCTTGGCCATGTGCCTCAGCCACGGCAGCTACTTCACTCCCTCCACCCTTCACTTTCTCCCAGGGTGCAGAGTGACAACTTGAAAGGGCCCTTTGTGTGCGGGGAAGCAAAGACGGCAGCATTGTTTCTCTCCTCCACTGCCGCCGCTCCCCATCCAACAAGCAGGATAAAACGTCAGCTGCTGGGGTGAAAGTTGGCGCCACTGAGCTCTGGCCTTGGGACTCGCAGGGCAACTCCTGGACGAGCACAGGCAGAGGAGCTCCAAGCACAAGTGAGCTGCTGCAGGCTTCAGGAAGCGGGGAAAGGGGGAGGATGAGGCAGGGGGGACTGGCCCACAACTAACCGTCCTTGGCTTTGGGCCTGAAATCCCGAGTCCAAATCTCGGGTTAGCCAGCACCTAAAATCAGAATCATTGCAGGGTGGACGTTTTGATAAGGATGGAAGTAAATGCTCCAGATGTTCTTGGCAAAGTGTACTGGGTGGACGGCAGTGATGGAAGTCTGTCTAGTCCTCCACGATGCTCGGCAGCTTGCCGAAACACACTGAGTGCATGGCGGCGCTGGGGGCCTCTGGGGGGTTGAGCGAGAGCCAGCTGGGCTCTGCCGTCTGTTCCCTGCTCCACCCGTTGGGGGGGGCAATTTGCAGCACGAAAGTCAAAGTGGGACATGAGGTTTCTGGGCCAGTGATGACATCATCACCCACTGTCAGGCCCTACAGAGCTGTGGGAAGGCCTGTCTTGGCTCAGTGTCAATTCAAAGGCCTCGGTCAATGTTTTGGACATCCAGCCAACCTCAGGGAATGTGTTTATTATTATTTTTAAAATTTCTAAACCACCCTTCATCCAAAATGGATTCCAGGGCCACCTGGAACTTTAAAAGTTCAGAGTAACAAATAGAAAATAAAAATAACCACCATAGAAACAATAAAAACTAGGAGCAACAAACATTAAAATAATATCACAAGCAGAGGAGCAATTTGTTGTTGTTGTTGTTCAGTCGTTCAGTCGTGTCCGACTCTTCGTGACCCCATGGACCATAGCACGCCAGGCCTTCCTGTCCTGCGCACTCTCCCGGAGTGTGCTCAGGTTCATATTCATTGCATCGGTGATGCTATCTAGCCATCTCATCCTCTGCCGTCCCCTTCTCCTTTTGCCTTCAGTCTTTCCCAGCATCAGGGTCTTTTCCAGAGAGTTTTCTCTTCGCATTAGGTGGCCAAAATATTGGAGCTTCAGCTTCAGTATCTGTCCTTCCAATGAGCACTCAGGGTTGATTTCCTTTAGGATGGACTGATTTGACCTCCTTGCAGTCCAGGGGACTCGTAAGAGTCTTCTCCAGCACCACAGTTTGAAAGCATCAATTCTTTTAGAGAGCTTTGGCTATTGGGCGGTATAGAAATGAAATAAATAAATAAATAAGAAAGCATCAATTCTTCGGCGCTCAGCCTTCCTTATAGTCCAGCTCTCACAGCCATACATTACTACTGGGAAAACCATAGCTTTGATTAGACGGACCTTTGTCGGCAAGGTGATGTCTCTGCTTCTTACTATGCTGTCTAGGTTGGCCATAGCTTTCCTCCCAAGGAGCAAGCGTCTTTTAATTTCATGGCTACAGTCACTGTCTGCGGTGATCTTGGAGCCCAAGAAAGTAAAATCTGTCACTGCTTCCAATTCTTCCCCTTCTATATGCCAGGAAGTGATAGGGCCAGATGCCATGATCGTCGTTTTTTTAATGTTGAGTTTCAAACCAGCTTTTGCACTCTCCTCTTTCACCCTCAACAAGAGGCTCTTGAGATCCTCTTCGCTTTCTGCCATTAGGGTGGTATCGTCTGCATATCGGAGGTTGTTGATAATTCTCCCAGCAATCTTAATTCCGACCTCTGATTCATCCAACCCGGCATTTCTCATGATGTACTCTGCATATAAGTTAAATAAGCAGGGTGACAATATGCAGCCTTGTCGTACTCCTTTCCCAATTTTGAACCACTCGGTTGTTCCATGTCCGGTTCTTACTGTTGCTTCTTGACCCTCGTACAGGTTTCTCAGGAGACAGGTAAGGTGGTCTGGTACTCCCATCACTTTAAGAATTTGCCACAGTTTGTTGTGATCCACACAATCAAAGGCTTTAGCGTAGCCAATGAAGCAGAAATAGACGTTTTTCTGGAATTCTCTTGCTTTCTCCATGATGCAGCGAATGTTGGCGATTTGATCTCTAGTTCCTCTGCCTCTTCGAAACCCAGCTTGTACTTCCGGTAGTTCTCGGTTCGCATACTGCTGAAGCCTAGCTTGTAGGATTTTGAGCATCACCTTGCTGGCATGTGAAATGAGCGCAATTGTGCGGTAGTTTGAACACTCTTTGGCGTTGCCCTTCTTTGGAATTGGAATGTAAACTGACCTTTTCCAGTCTTGCGGCCATTGCTGAGTGTTCCAAATTTGTTGGCATATTGAATGCAGCACTTTAACAGCATCATCTTTTAGGATTTTAAATAGCTCAGCTGGAATACTGTCATCTCCGCTAGCTTTGTTGTTACTAATGCTTCCTAAGGCCCACTTGACTTCACTCTCGAGGATGTCCGGCTCAAGTTCAGTGACCGCACTATCATGGCTATCAAGGACATTACTATCATGGCTATCAAGGACATTAAGATCTTTCCTGTATAGTTCTTCTGTGTATTCTTTCCACCTCTTCTTAATCTCATCTGCTTCTGTGAGGTCCCTGCCTGCTTTGTCCTTTATCATGCCCGTCTTTGCACAAAACGTTCCCTTGACATCTCCAATTTTCTTGAAGAGATCTCTAGTCTTTCCCATTCTGTTGTTTTCCTCGATTTCCTTGCATTGTTCATTTAAGAAGGCCTTCTTGTCTCTCCTTGCTATTCTCTGGAAATCTGCATTCAGTTGGATATATCTTCCCCTTTCTCCCTTGCTTTTTGCTTCCCTTCTTTCCTCAGCTACTTGTAAAGCCTCATCAGACAGCCACTTGGCTTTCTTGCATTTCTTTTTCTTGGGGATGGATTGAGTTGCTGCCTCCTGAACAATGTTACGGACCTCCATCCATAGTTCCTCAGGCACTCTGTCTATCAGGTCTAATCCCTGAAATCTATTCCTCACCTCCACTGTATATTCATAAGGGATATGATTTAGGTCATACCTGAATGGTTTAGTGGTTTTCCCTACGTTCTTCAATTGAAGCCGAAATTTTGCAAGAAGCAGCTCATGATCTGAGCCACAGTCAGCTCCAGGTCTTGTTTTTACTGACTGTATGGAGCTTCTCCATCTTTGGCTGCAAAGGACATAATCAATCTGATTTCGATATTGACCATCTGGTGATGTCCATGTGTACAGTCGCCTCTTGTGCTGTTGGAAAAGAGGGTTTGCTATGATCAGCGTGTTCTCTTGGCAAAACTCTATTAGCTTTTGTCCTGCTTCATTTTGTACACCCAGGCCATGCCTGCCTGTTATCCCGGTGATTTCTTGATTTCCTACTTTAGCATTCCAGTCCCCTATGATGTAGAGGACATCTTTTTTTGGTGTTAGTTCTAGAAGGTGTTGGAGGTCTTCATAGAACCGATCAACCTCAGCTTCTTCGGCATCAGTGGTTGGGGCATAGACTTGAATTACGGTGATGTTGAATGGTTTGCCTTGGATTTGCACTGAGATCATTCTATCATTTTTGAGATTGTACCCCAGTACTGCTTTTCCCACCCTTTTGTTGACTATGAGTGCTACTCCATTTCTTCTAAGGGATTCTTGCCCACAATAGTAGATATGATGGTCACCTGAATTAAATTCGCCCATGCCTGTCCATTTTAGTTCGCTGATTCCCAAGATGTCGATGTTCAATCTTGCCATCTCATGTTTGACCACCTCCAGCTTACCTTGATTCATTGATCTGACATTCCAGGTGCCTAAACAATATTGTTCTTTACAGCATCGGATTTTCTTTTCACCGCCAGACACATCCACAGCTGAGTGTCCTTTCGGGTTTGGCCCAGCCGCTTCACTCTTTCTGGCGCTACTTGGAAATACCCTCTGCTCTTCCCCAGTAGCATATTGGACACCTTCCGACCTGAGGGGCTCATCTTCCGGTGTCATCTCTTTTAGCCTTGTGATACGTTCCATGGGGGTTTCTTGGCAAGAATACTGGAGTGGGTTGCCATTTCCTTCTCCAGTGGACTACATTTTGTCAGAACTCTCTGCCATGACCTGTCCGTCTTGGGTGGCCCTGCACGGCATAGCTTATGGCTTCACTGAGTTACGCAAGCCCCTTTGCCGCAACAAGGCAGTGATCCATGAAGGGGAGAGGAGCAATACAGTCAGTTAAAATGCTTGGGCAAATGAAAAGGTCTTGACCTGGCACCAAAAAGTCCAGTGCCAGCTGAACTCCATTAGGGAGCATATTCCAGAGTCAGGGTGTCATCACGGAAAAGTCCCTTTCCTTTGTGTATCCATAATGCACGTTTCCTACGGATGGCTGCCAGAGGAGGGCCTCGTTTGATTCCCTGAATGAATGAGCAGGTTGCTATGGGGGGAGGTGCTCCTTCTGGTATTTGGGTCCGGAGAGATTTAGGGCTCCAAAGGTAAGCCCCAGTGCCTTGAACTGGGCTCCGTAGTGAACAGGCAGGCAATGGAGCTTCTTCAGAGCTGATGCGATGTGGCTCCACCTGGGCAAACCAGAATCCTAGCAGCTGAATCCTGGGCTAGTTGGAGCTTCCAAGCCCATTTTAAGGGCAGCCCCATGCATCACATCTGGCCTTAATCCAACCTCAAGGCTACTGGAGCATGGGGCGCCGTAGCCAGGCTACCCCTACCCAGGAAAGGTCACACGTGGTGAACCACCTGAAGCTGGTAAAAGGTGCTCTGAGCTGCTGAGGCCACCTGGGCCTCGATTGGCCATGTTGGACCCAAGTGTACCCCCAAGCAGCACACCTGCTCCTCCTTCAAGGCGAGCACGGGTCATCTAGAACAGGTTGCATGCCAGCTTCCTGGGCCTGGGAACCAGCTCCCCACAATGCCTCTGCCTTGTCAGGACTCACCTTCAGTTTATTAGCCCTTGTCCAGCCCACTGCGGAGTGCAGACAACAGATCAGCAGCTGCCCAGGCCCACCTGACAAAGAGTTAGAGCTGGGTAACATCAGCATGTTGACGACACTTCACTCCAAACCCTCAGATAACCTCATCCAGCGGCTTCATGCAAACGTTAAAGAGTGCAGGGGACACGATGGAGCCTTGCAGGTCTCCACAGGTCAGATGCCATGGAGCCAAGCAACAATCTCCAAGTGCCACTTTCTGGATCCAAGCCTGTAGGATCCAAGTGGGTATGAGCAGAGGTTTTGGTGGTAGACCTGGACAGAAATTGGTCCACATTAATAAATAATAAATTCTCCACAGATTAACATTGAATCTCGATTTGCCCATCTCTGCCACAGACTATGGTATAAACCCTCTTCTTAATCCCAGGGACAGGGCTGGCAACCGTGATCTTCGCTTAAGCTCAGGGGCACATTTGCCTCTGTCAGTTCTGCAGATGTAACAAAGATGCTCCCCAGTAAGACGAGAGATGGACTTGGCCCTTGGCACATCTCTCTCTCTCTCTCATTCTGCTCCTCACCTGCTTGCCCTACTCACAGCCAGCTGATCAGCTGCAGAGGAACAGAGGAATCTGGGGGCCCCAGGCAATGGATTTTTTGCAGGGGGGTCCTGTCACGCACAAAAATTACAATGGAAAAATCCCGTTTTTTTTTTAAATTAAAAGAAATGCTCTCCTTGCCTCGGCTCATGTGACTGGCTCGCATTTTATTTAAAACAAAAAATGCCTGTCAGGCCCCCCTCCCACTGTGTGGGGGCCCGGTGCAAACTGCCCCATTTGCCCCCGCCCCCAGACAAGCCTGTTGATTTGTTGTGAGGGGGCCTCATGGAGCGTTTCCCATAATGCATTCCAGTTCAGCCTTCCCCAACCTGGTGCCCTCCCGATGTGTTGGACTGCAACGCCCATAATTCCCAGCCAGCATGACCAGTGGGATTCTGGGAGTTGCAGTCAGCGTATCTGGGGGGCGCCGGGGGAAGGCTGCGCTTTCTACTTGATTGAGGGGGAAGAGTCGGCGCCAGAATGCCGACAGGGCGGATTATGTGGTGGAGGTGGAAGCCAGCTTGGAGGGAAGCCTCCCGCGGCATCCGAGGAAAGACGAGCTGCGCGCGGCTGCGCGCGGGAGGCCAGCGGACAGCCGAGGCGGGCTTGGGGCGCGCGGGGCCGCGCCGGCCCGCCTCCAGGCAGGCCTCCGCGGGAACGAGAGGCGTCTGGCGTTTCGCCGCGTGCCCCTTGGCTGACCCGGCAAAGTTGCTGGAAGAGCCGCTGAGAGCCGATCCGCGGGGCGTCGCCGGGCGATCCGGGGCGCATCTCTCGGAGGCCGTGCCCCCGTCGGCGTGCGCCCCGGGAAGACCGCTGTCCCAGGGGCCTCCGGGGCGCTCGGCCCGCTGAGCGGGCCCCACCTGCAGATCCCAAGGCCGAGTCCCGCTGGCAGCCAGCCCCGCCGCTCGGGTCCCGTGCCGGCGGGGGCCGCCGCCGCCGCCAAGGACGAGCCCCCTCGCGCCAGGCCGGCTGTGCCCGCTGCTTCTCCGCGACTCGCCCCGCGCCAAAGCCAAAGCCGAGCGTCGGCGACCCGCCGGGAACGCCCTTGCCTCGGGGCCGGCTCAGCCGCCCCGGCGGGGCGCCGCAGCACCCGCGCGCGCGGCCTCCCGGGCCAGGGGCGGCTCCCCCGTGGCCCCGGCGGGAGGCGGCCTCCCCGCCGGAGGGCCGCTCCCGCGCGTCTGCAGACGGCCGCCAGGCCCCGCCGGCGGTCGCCCGCGCCTGAGGCTTTCAGCGGCCGCCTTGGACTGGGGCCGGAACGCGCGCGCGCGGGGCTCCAGGACTGGGCCTCGGGCCGCGGCCGCGGCCCGAGGAGCGCGCAGCTCAAGCGGGCCGCCGCCGCGCGCTTTCCCCTCGCGCGCGCCTCCCCGCCAGCGAGCCGAGCGTCCTCCAGCGGCGCGGGCCCCTGACCCGCGCGCGGGCGCCCGCTTGGAGCGACTTGCGCGGGCAGGAGAGCGCAGGCCGCGGCCCTCGGCGTCGCTGCCTTGCGGGAGCTAAGCGGGCGCGCAGAGAGCTGGAGGGCGGCGCGGCGGCAGCCCCGGGGAGCGCGCCGAGGGCGGCCCTCGCACGGCCTGGGGCAGCGCGCCGGGGGCTGCGCCGCGGGGGCATCGCCTGCGCCGACGCGGCCGAGCCCGGCGAGCCTCGGCCCCGCGACTCTGGCGCGGGCAGGCCGGCCCGCTGGCCCCGCTCCGCCCCCGGGGTGGGGCACCCGCGCCGGCTCCCGCCCCGCTGCTCGGCCGGCTTATTTATTTTTATTTATTATTGCATTTATACCCCGCCTTTTTCCCTCTTGCAAGGCACCCAAGGCTGCGTACGTGCTCCTCCTCCTCCATTTTATCCTCACAACAACAACCCTGTGCGGTGGGTTGGGCTGAGAGTCTGTGACTGGCCCAAAGTCACCCAGGGAGCTTCCATGGCCGAGTGGGGACTAGAACCCGGATCTCCCGACTCCCAGTCCAACACTCTCGCCGCTACACCACACTGGCTTCCCCTCAAAGGCAGGCAGCCGTTGCCCTCCCAGCTGCTCCCCACTCATCTCCATCATCAGTGGGGCACCGCAGGAGCTCGTCCCGCCAGGAAGCTGCGCAACCTTTCGAGCGCCAGCATGCGCATGAAGCCGCCCTTCTTCGCGCTGAGCGAGCGGGAGGGGGCTCGCGTGCAGGATCACAGGCCTTCCTGGCATGGGGTGCTGAGCAGACTGCCCACAGTGTGCGCGGGGGGCAACAGCTGCTGGAGGCGGGCTCAGGGTGTGGAGGTGGGGCGCACCCCCAGGCGGGCACAGCAGCATTGTCACCGTCAGTGTGCATGGTGCTGAGCCCACACAGGAGGACAGACCCCTGCCCCAAGGAGCGTGCAGTCTGAAACTGGTCGCTGGGGAATCAACAGAGGAAGGGAAGGGAGATGCGGGGGCCAGGGATAAACAGGGAAGCAACAGAACCTAGGGGGTTTATTTATTTATTTATTAAATTTAATAAAATTTATTTATTAAATTTAATTATTTAATTATTAATTAAATTAATTAAGTTTGTGCCAAATGGTCATGGAAAAGGTGGGTTTTGAGAAGGGATAGGAAGGAAGGATGGCAGCATCACACAGGCGATGTGGGGGGCAGTTCCAAGCATGCCAGGCCACTTTTCTGCTTCAGACATTATATTGCTCCTCCTCCTTGCACCAATGACCTTAGCAGCCCCAAAGCAGTATAAGTTGACACAGAAAATGCAAATATTGGATGGCTGGTTCCTTTCACCAAAGTAAGAAGGATGCAGACACGCTGGAGAGGGTTTGGAGGAGGGCAACAAAGATGATCGGGGACTGGAAACAAAGCCCTATGAAGAGAGACTGAAAGAACTGGGCATGTTTAGCCTTGAGAAGAGAAGACTGAGGGGAGACATGATAGCACTCTTCAAGTACTTGGAAGGTTGTCACAGACAGGAAGGCCGGGATCTCTTCTCCATCATCCCAGAGTGCAGGACACGGAAGAATGGGTTCAAGTTACAGGAAGCCACATTCCGGCTGAACATCAGGAAAAACTTCCTGAGTGTTAGAGCAATACGACAATGGAACCAATGACCTGGGGAGGCGGTGGGCTCTCCCACACTGGAGGCCTTCAAGATGAGGCTGTCAGGGATGCTCTGACTTGGATTCCTGCACTGAGCAGGGGGTTGGACTCGATGGCCTTGTAGGCCCCTTCCAACCCTGCTGTTCTATGATTCTAAGCACTTCCTAAGGGGGCTGGGTGGTTGTGACCCCCCCGCCCCCATGGCTCACACCCAGCCATGCAGCCACCAGGAACTTTGAGAGTCTGAAAGAGGAAACCTTCCCAGAAAAGCAAAAGATGAGTAACTATTTGTTGCCAGTGGAATCAATACACTCGCACAGTCTGGACCTGTCTTTGGGACCTGATTCAGGTCCCCCGTGATCTCCCTGCCCTTCCTGAGCATGCCTTTGCTCCTTGGTCATCCAGTGGTCCAAACACGTCCTGGACCAGTTTTCTGCTTCTGATGTGGTCTCAGTGTTACCAATATGGCTCTGAGATGAATTTATTTTTATTTGTTGCTTGCCCTCTCATCAGCTTACATAATTCTTTTGCCAGAATTTGTGCTCTGTTCTCATTTGGGCAAGACTTACTTTTTATAGCTTCCTTGACTCTGCTCATTAACCATGGGGGTATCCTATTGGACTTGATGCTAAGAGCCAGTCCAAGAAATGTTGCCTGAAGCTGAGCCCAAACCTCTCCCCACCCTGCCCCCTGCTAATGCCAACATTTTAAGGCTTCCTGTACCATTCAGGCACTAATTCCTGTCATCATTTACTCCCCTTCTCATGGTGCTGCTGATACAGGTTGCTTTGCCTGGCTGCATAGTGGGTCAGTGTTGTTGATGGACCCTTTCCTAGTCTGTGGTCTGCATTCTAGCCGGGCTTCTATTATCATGGTTTTAAATAACCACCAAACATCATGGAGAGATTTTGCCCTCTTGACTCTCCCTTTAACTTCCGAGTCATCTCATTTTTCAGATGTTTTCTCTTTCAAAATTCATGGAGGATGAGTCTAGCAATGACGACTAGTCCTGCTGGCTATATGTTACCTCCAATATGCCAGTTGCTGAGGAACACAAGCAAGAGGATGCTGTTGCACTCATGTCCTACTTGTGGGCTTCCCATTAGGGCCTCTGCTTAGGGAACAGAATGCTTGACTTCGTTGGCTTTTGGTCTGATCCAGCACAGCTCTTCTGATATTCCTAAAATGAAATCTGGCCATGTTGGACTTTGTTGGCAACTTTCCACTTACATATGGGTTGAATCTGATAGCACTGTTGTCGCTGTTCCCAGTCAGTTTGGCAACAATTAAATCCCACACCAGGGCCTTGGTGACATTCAGGGTTATGTCCATGGTCACCTCCCCTATGGTCAGTTCAATGACCATTCCAAGCCACAGTCTATTGTATCTGGACATTTTGTCCCAACCAGAGCATGGTATTTACCTGGTTTATGTGAGGGTAGTTAAAGACAAGTCACCACTTACTGTGGCACTTTCTCCTTTTACTGCCTCCCCAATTCCTCTCTCCATCTCAGCCTTTTGGGTGTATGTCCCCAGCACTAAATTACTTTTTGGGCTGGGTTTGACTACTTGTGGCAGTTATGTTGAGGAGGAGTCCGTTTCTCTCAAGGTTTCTAGTTTGTAGGGCTCTGTGCTCTCTTGGAGATAACAGTAGTGCACCCCCCACCCTCCATACCGCCCTCCCTCTTCTTCCTATGGAGTTTGTATCCAGGGTTAACTCTATCCCACCGGCTCCCTCCATTCTGCCAGGTTGCCAGTAGGTTTCCTCTTAGCAGTAGAGCGCCTGTGTTGCCTGCACATGGTCCCAGGTTCAGTCCTTGAAACCTCCTGGCAGGGCTGAGAAAGACTCCTGTCTCAGACCCTGGAGAGCTGCTGCCAGCCAGGGTAGAAAAAGCTGAGCCAGGCGGGGATGCAGAACTGGGTGTGGTGGTGAGCCACGTGGTCCCTCGACTAGGCCCTCTGCGGGCTAGTTGGCCTCAGTGGCCTTGGCCATGCCCAGCAGCAGCATCCCCACTCCCCTGCCCCATATTTCAGCCTTTCTCTGTGCTGGCAGAGGCAACGGGATGGAGAGCAGCGCACAGGGGCTCTCTAACCTGTTATCTCCAGTCTCAGGTGGAGATAACAGTGAAGGTTCCACCAGGGGGTGGGGCTTGGAGGCCAAGTCCCCCCCCCCCGGAGGAATCCCAGGAAGCCCTGTGGACTGGATTGGGGAGCCTGGCAGGCCAGAGGTTCTGCACCCCTGAGCTAGACAGACCAATAGCCAGACTTAGCATAAGGGATTGTTTGTCCCAAACAAGATGCTCCCCAAGCCCTGTTGGCTTTCCCCCAGGGATTCATTTGAAAACTGCTGTGCAACTTTTATTTTAAGAACCTCTGTTCCCCTTATTTTACAAGATAACCTTTGAGGCGAAAACCCTCCACCTTAATTTTAATATGGTATTTCGTATACGTTTGTGAATCTGCAGAACTGTGTAAATCATAGAATCATAGAATAGTAGGGTTGGAAGGGGCCTACAAGGCCTTCGAGTCCAACCCCCTGCTCAGTGCAGGAATCCAAGTCAGAGCATCCCTGACAGATGGCTGTCCAGCCTCGTCTTGAATGCCTCCAGTGTGGGAGAGCCCACCGCCTCCCTACGTCATGGGTTCCATTGTCGTATTGCTCTAACACTCAGGAAGTTTTTCGTGATGTTCAGCCGGAATCTGGCTTCCTGTAACTTGAGCAATTGATCTACAACAATTCCAAGATCATTCTCGCTTGTAGTATTTTTGAGCCAAGTATTCCCCATCTTGTAACTGTGCATTTTGTTTCTTTTTCCTAGGTGCAGAATTTATCCCTATTCAATGTCATTCTGTTGTTTTCTGCCCAGCACTCCAGCCTATCAAGACCACTTTGAATTTTGTTTCTGTCTTCCAAGGTATTAGCTATCCCGCCCAATTTTGTGCCATCTGCCAATGTGATCAGCATTCCCTGCACCTCCTCCTCCAAGTCATTAATAAAAATGTTGAAGAGCACTGGGCCCAGGACTGAGCCCTGTGGTACCCCACTCGTTACCTCTCCCTGGTTGGAGAAGGTCCCATTGATAAGCTCTCTTTGAGTCCGATTCTGTAGCCAACTGTAGATCCACCGGATCGTTGTTTCATCTAGCCCACTTTGAGCTCGTTTGCTCATCAGGATATCATGGAGCACTTTGTCGAAAGCTGTGCTGAAGTCGAGGTATATGATGTCTACAGCATTCCCACAGTCCACAAGGGAGGTTACTTGATCAAAAAATGAGATCAGATTCGTCTGGCAGGATTTGTTCTTGACAAATCCATGTTGGCTTCGAGTCATCATGTGCCTCAACAAAACTACAAGCGAGAAGGATCTTGGAATTGTTGTCAATCGCAAGCTGAATATGAGCCAACAATGTGATGTGGCTGCAAAAAAGGCCAATGCCCCTTTGGGCTGCATTCATAGAAGCATAGCTTCCAAATCCCGGGAAGTACTAGTTCCCCTCTACTCAGCACTGGTTAGGCCTCATCTGGAGTACTGTGTCCAGTTCTGGGCACCACACTTTAAGAAGGATGCAGACAAGCTGGGAAAGGGTTCAGAGGGGGGCAATGAAGATGATCAGGGGACTGGAAACAAAGCCCTATGAAGAGAGACTGAAAGAACTGGGCATGTTGAGCCTGGAGAAGAGAAGGCTGAGGGGAGAGAGGATAGCGCTCTTCAAGTACTTGAAAGGTTGTCCCAGAGAGGAAGGCCAGGATCTCTTCTCCATCATCCCAGAGTGCAGGACATGGAATAATGGGCTCAAGTGACAGGAACCCAGATTCCAGCTGAACAAGAAAAACCTCCTGACTGTTAGAGCAATACGACAATGGAACCAATGACCTAGGGCGGTGGTGGGCTCTCCCCCGCTGGAGGCGTTCAGGACAAGGCTGGACAGCCACCTGTCAGGGATGCTCTAACTTGGATTCCTGCATTGAGCAGGGGGTTGGACTCGATGGCCTTGTAGGCCCCTTCCAACCCTACTGTTCTATGATTCTGTGAGATTTGAGGTTGGGTTTTCTTGAGTATTCTCCAGAGTTCATATTACTGTGATTTTGTACTGGCTGAAATTACAGCACATGCTAGAAACAAGTTTGCCCCCCAAAGTGTTATTTGGAGCAAATTTTTAATAGATCTATTCATAAATGGGCAAATTAATGTAAAACTCTTATAATTAAGTATGGGTTGATTCAGCCCCTAGCCAGCCTAAAAGTTCGGGGGTTGGGAGGTAGGGGGGCAGTTAATCTGGTTTACAGGCCTTTCATAGACAAAATTGTAAACTGCATTTTAATTATTTGTTTGTAAAAAAAATTAGTAGAGGGAGAAGATTTAGAGCGGGCAGCCCCCCCCCCCCCGCCCCCAGATATGGCCCTGGATTGATTCATGATGCCCTTAAGACTGCTACTTCTAGTGCTGCAAAACAGTGTCAATAGAGTTAAGGAGCAGGATCTTCTGCTAACCAGATGTCACCTGCAAACTAGGCCATTTTAATAGTTTTGCTGTTCTGGATTGTGGCCTTCGACATTTTTTTAAAAATTATCTGCTGTGCTTAGGAAAACATTTACTACTTTGAAATTCTAAATTATGCATATAGCAGATTTAGTGAGTAGGTATGCTAGAATACCCATAAACATTTGTGTATGTATTTGTGGCCAGAAAGACGTAGAAGACATTGTCCATGGTGTGTTGTATCACATGAGGGACCATAGCTCAGTGTGGCGGAGCATATGCGCTGCACACAGAAGATTCCGGGTTCAATCCTCAGCTTTTCCAGGTAGGGAAAGACTCCTGCCTGAAATCCTGGAGAGCCGCTGCTGCCTGTCAGTGTCGACAATACTGGGTTGATGGACTGGGGGTCTGACGCCACATAAGGCAGCTTCCTCTGTATTTTTGTCTGTCTAATTCCCCTAGAGAGGAGTCCCTGAAAGAGATGCTTGAGAAAGTTCCTTTTCTGAAAAACAGGGAGATTTGTTAGCTATTGGGTGACAAGGATAAATATATCACATATAAGGTTTCTGTGTTTGCTCTTGTACCCCAATGGATTAGATTCACATTTATTATACAAAATTAGGTTCAGTGTGCAGGGGATCACGATCTTAAAATGTATCTTTCAGTCTGATTTATGCTGTATGTGTTGACCAATAGTTTATAGCAAATAAATTTGACAGGCTGCCTAGCATGAATGCACCTCAAGGAATTGCTGTTGTTATTATTTGTTGTTGTTTATTCGTTCAGTCGCTTCCGACTCTTCGTGACTTCATGGACCAGCCCACGCCAGAGCTTCCTGTCAGCCGTCGCCACCCCCAGCTCCCCCAACGTTGAGTCCGTCACCTCCAGAATATCATCCATCCACCTTGCCCTTGGTCGGCCCCTCTTCCTTTTGCCTTCCACTTTCCCTAGCATCAGCATCTTCTCCAGGGTGTCCTGTCTTCTCATGATGTGGCCAAAGTTCTTCAGTTTTGCCTTTAATATCATTCCCTCAGGTGAGCAGTCTGGCTTTATTTCCTGGAGTATGGACTGGTTTGATCTTCTTGCAGTCCAAGGCACTCTCAGAATTTTCCTCCAGCACCACAGTTCAAAAGCATCTGTCTTCCTTCGCTCAGCCTTCCTTATGGTCCAGCTCTCGCAGCCATAGGTTACTACGGGGAAGACCATTGCCTGAACTATGTGGACCTTTGTTGTCAGTGTGATGTCTCTGCTCTTCACTAGTTTATCAAGATTTGTCATTGCTGTCCTCCCAGGAAGTAAACGTCTTCTGATTTCCTGGCTGCAGTCAGCATCTGCAGTAATCTTTGCGCCTAGAAAGACAAAGTCTGTCACTGCCTCCATGTTTTCTCCCTCTATTTGCAGTGATCAATCCAGCTGGTTGCCATAATCTTGGTTTTTTGGAGGTTTAAGTGCAACCCAGCTTTTGCACTTCTTTCTTTCACCTTCGTCATGAGGTTCCTCAGCTCCTCCTCGCTTTCAGCCATCAAAGTGGTATCATCTGCATATCGGAGATTGTTAATGTTTCTTCCAGCGATTTTAACTCCAGCCTTGGCTTCATCAAGCCCAGCAGATCACATGATGTTTTCTGCGTACAGGTTGAATAGGTAGGGTGAGAGTATACAACCCTGCCGTACTCCTTTCTCAATCTTAAACCAGTCCGTTGTTCCGTGGTTTGTTCTTACCATTGCTACTTGGTCGTTTTGCAGATTCCTCAGGCGGCAGATAAGATGACTTGGTATCCCCATACCACCAAGAACTTGCCACAATTTGTTATGATCCACACAGTCAAAAGCTTTAGAATAGTCAATTAAACAGAAATAGATGTTTTTCTGAAACTCCCTGGCTTTCTCCATTATCCAGTGGATATTGGCAATTTGGTCTCTAGTTCCTCTGCCTTTTTGAAACCCAGCTTGTACATCTGGCAATTCTTGTTCCATGAATTGCTGGAGTCTACCTTGCAAGATCTTGAGCATTACCTTACTGGCATGTGAAATAAGTGCCACTGTTCGATAGTTTGAACATTCTTTGGTGCTTCCCTTTTTTGGTATGGGGATATAGGTTGATTTTTTCCAATCTGGTGGCCATTCTTGTGTTTTCCAAATTTGCTGGCATATGGCATGCATCGCCTTGACAGCATCATCTTGCAAGAGTTTAAACAGTTCAGCTGGGATACCGTCGTCTCCTGCTGCCTTGTTATTAGCAATGCTTCTTAAGGCCCATTCAACCTCACTCTTCAGGATGTCTGGCTCTAGCTCACTGACCACACCGTCAAATCAATCCCCGATATTATTATCCTTCCGATATAGATTTTCCATATATTCTTGCCACCTTTTCTTGCTCTCTTCCGCTTCTGTTAGGTCCTTGCCATCTTTGTTTTTGATCATACCCATTCTTGCCTGGAATTTACCTCCGATGTTTCTAATTTTCTGGAAGAGGTCTCTTGTCCTTTCTATTCTATTATCTTTTTCCGCTTCCGTGCATTGCTTGTTTAAAAATAGTTCCTTATCTCTTCTGGCTAACCTCTGGAATTTTGCATTTAATTGGGCATATCTCCCCTAATCACTGTTGCCTTTTGCTTTCCTTCTTTCTTGGGCTGCTTCCAATGTCTCAGCAGACAGCCATCTTGCCTTCTTGGTTTTCTTTTTCTTTGGGACGTTTTTTGTTGCAGCCTCCTGAACAATGTTGCAACCTTCTGTCCATAGTTCTTCCGGGACCCTATCTACTAAATCTAGTCCCATAAATCTATTCTTCACCTCCACTGCATATTCATGAGGAATATTAGTGAGCTCTAACTGATCTGTGGGTCTTCCCTATTCTCTTTAGTCTGATTCTAAATTGTGCAATAAGAAGTTCGTGATCCGAACTACAATCAGCTCCAGGTCTTGTTTTTACCAACTGCATAGATGTCCGCCACCTTTGGCTACAAAGGATGTAGTCAATCTGATTTCGGTGTCGACCGTCTGGTGAAGTCCATGTATAAAGTCGTCTTTTAGGTTGTTGGAAGAGAGTTTGTTATGCACAGTGAATTGTCTTGGCAAAATTCTGTCAGCCTATGTCCTGCTTTTACAATATTTACAATATTGTAATATTATTTACAATATTGTAAATATTTACAATATTGTAAAGAACAATATTGTTTAGGAACCTGGAATGTCAGATCAATGAATCAAGGTAAGCTAGAGGTGGTCAAACATGAGATGGCAAGATTGAGCATCGACATCTTGGGAATCAGCGAACTAAAATGGACAGGCATGGGTGAATTTAATTCAGGTGGCCATCATATCTACTTCTGTGGGCAAGAATCCCTTAGAAGAAATGGAGTAGCACTCCTAGTCAACAAAAGGGTGGGAAAAGCAGTACTGGGGTACAATCTCAAAAATGATAGAATGATCTCAGTACGAATCCAAGGCAAAACATTCAGCATCACAGTAATTCAAGTCTATGCCCCAACCACTGATGCCGAAGAAGCTGAGGTTGATCGGTTCTATGAAGACCTCCAACACCTTCTAGAACTAACACCAAAAAAAGATGTCCTCTTCATCATAGGGGATTGGAATGCTAAAGTAGGAAGTCAAGAAATCACCGGGATAACAGGCAGGCATGGCCTTCGTGCACAAAATGAAGCAGGACAAAAGCTAATAGAGTTTTGCCAAGAGAACACGCTGATCATAGCAAACACTCTTTTCCAACAGCACAAGAGGCGACTCTACACATGGACATCACCAGATGGTCAATATCGAAATCAGATTGATTATGTCCTTTGCAGCCAAAGATGGAGAAGCTCTATACAGTCAGTCAAAACAAGACCTGGAGCTGACTGTGGCTCAGATCATGAGCTGCTTCTTGCAAAATTTCAGCTTAAATTGAAGAACGTAGGGAAAACCACTGAACCATTCAGGTATGACCTAAATCATATCCCTTATGAATATACAGTGGAGGTGAGGAATAGATTTCAGGGATTAGACCTGATAGACAGAGTGCCTGAGGAACTATGGATGGAGGTCCGTAACATTGTTCAGGAGGCAGCAACTCAATCCATCCCAAAGAAAAAGAAATGCAAGAAAGCCAAGTGGCTGTCTGATGAGGCTTTACAAGTAGCTGAAGAAAGAAGGGAAGCAAAAAGCAAGGGAGAAAGGGGAAGATATATCCAACTGAATGCAGAGTTCCAGAGAATAGCAAGGAGAGACAAGAAGGCCTTCTTAAATGAACAATGCAAGGAAATCGAGGAAAACAACAGAATGGGAAAGACTAGAGATCTCTTCAAGAAAATTGGAGATGTCAAGGGAACGTTTTGTGCAAAGACGGGCATGATAAAGGACAAAGAAGGCAGGGACCTCACAGAAGCAGATGAGATTAAGAAGAGGTGGCAAGAATACACAGAAGAACTATACAGGAAAGATCTTAATGTCCTTGATAGCCATGATAGTAATGTCCTTGATAGCCATGATAGTGCGGTCACTGAACTTGAGCCGGACATCCTCGAGAGTGAAGTCAAGTGGGCCTTAGGAAGCATTAGTAACAACAAAGCTAGCGGAGATGACATTATTCGAGCTGAGCTATTTAAAATCCTAAAAGATGATGCTGTTAAAGTGCTGCATTCAATATGCCAACAAATTTGGAACACTCAACAATGGCCGCAAGACTGGAAAAGGTCAGTTTACATTCCAATTCCAAAGAAGGGCAACGCCAAAGAGTGTTCAAGCTACCGCACAATTGCGCTCATTTCACATGCCAGCAAGGTTATGCTCAAAATCCTACAAGCTAGGCTTCAGTAGTATGCGAACCGAGAGCTACCGGAAGTACAGGCTGGGTTTCGAAGAGGCAGAGGAACTAGAGATCAAATCGCCAACATTCGCTGCATCATGGAGAAAGCAAGAGAATTCCAGAAAAACGTCTATTTCTGCTTCATTGACTACACTAAAGCCTTTGATTGTGTGGATCACAACAAACTGTAGCAAATTCTTAAAGTGATGGGCGTACCAGACCACCTTACCTGTCTCCTGAGAAAACTGTACGAGGGTCAAGAAGCAATGGTAAGAACCGGACATGGAACAACCGATTGGTTCAAAATTGGGAAAGGAGTACGACAAGACTGCATATTGTCACCCTGCTTATTTAACTTATATGCAGAGTACATCATGAGAAGCGCTGGGTTGGATGAATCACAGGTCGGAATTAAGATTGCCGGGAGAATTATCAACTACCTCCGATATGAAGACGATACCACCCTAATGGCAGAAAGCGAAGAGGATCTAAAGAGCCTCTTGTTGAGGGTGAAAGAGGAGAGTGCAAAAGCTGGTTTGAAACTCAACATTAAAAAAACGAAGATCATGGCATCTGGCCCCATCACTTCCTGGCATATAGAAGGGGAAGAAATGGAAGCAGTGACAGATTTTACTTTCTTGGGCTCCAAGATCACCGCAGACGGTGACTGTAGCCATGAAATTAAAAGACGCTTGCTCCTTGGGAGGAAAGCTATGGCAAACCTAGACAGCATAGTAAGAAGCAGAGAGATCACCTTGCCGACAAAGGTCCGTCTAATCAAAGCTATGGTTTTCCCAGTAGTAATGTATGGCTGTGAGAGCTGGACTCTAAGGAAGGCTGAGCGCCGAAGAATTGATGCTTTTGAACTGTGGTGCTGGAGAAGACTCTTACGAGTCCCCTGGACTGCAAGGAGGTCAAATCAGTCCATCCTAAAGGAAATCAACCTTGAGTGCTCATTGGAAGGACAGATACTGAAGCTGAAGCTGAAATATTTTGGCCACCTAATGCGAAGAGAAAACTCTCTGGAAAAGACCCTGATGCTGGGAAAGACTGAAGGCAAAAGGAGAAGGGAACGACAGAGGATGAGATGGCTAGATAGCATCACCGATGCAATGAATATGAACTTGAGCACACTCAGGGAGAGAGTGCAGGACAGGAAGGCCTGGCGTGCTCTGGTCCATGGGGTCACGAAGAGTCGGACACGACCGAACGACTGAACAACAAATGTCCTGCTTCATTTTGTTCTCCCAGACCATGCTTGCCTGTAATTCCAGGTGTCGTTTGACTACCCACCTTAGCGTTCCAGTCTCCTGTAATGAAAACAACATATCTTTTTGGCGTACTATCCAGTAGGTGCTGCAGATCCTCATAGAACTGATCTACTTCTGCTTCTTCAGCATCTGTGGTTGGGGCGTATATTTGGATCACTGTGATGTTAAATGGCTTACCCTGAATTTGAATTGAGATCATTCTGTCATTTTTTGGATTGTATCCAAGCACTGCTTTAGCCACTTTATTATTAATTATGAAGGCTACTCCATTTCTTCTGTGGTCCTCTTGTCCGCAGTAGTAGATCTGGTGGTCCTTTGATGTGAAGTGGCCCATTCCAGTCCATTTCAGTTCACTGACACCCAAAATGTCTATATTTAATCTTGACATCTCCCCAGTAACCACATCCAATTTGCCCTGGCTCATAGATCTTACATTCCAGGTTTCTATGGTGTCTTGATCTTTAGAACATCGGATTCGCTGATCACCACCAGCACCATCGGCTGCCAGCCATCCTTTTGGCTTTGAGCTAGCTGCGTCATCACATCTGGGGCTAGTTGAACTTATCCTCTGTTCCTCCCCAGTAGCATTTTGACCATCTTCCGACCTGGGAGTCCCATCTTCCGATGGTATACCGACATATCTCTGGTTGTACTGATCCATTTAGTTTTCATGGCAAGAATACTGGGGTGGGTTGCCGTTTCCTTCCCCAGGGATCGTATTTAGTCTGACCTCTCTGCCGTAACCTTCCCGTCTTGGGTGTCCCTTCATGGTTGAGCTCACAGCGTCATTGAAGTGCTCAAGCTCCAGCACCACGACAAGGTAACGATCTCCTTTGCTGAAGTGTTATTATTTGGTATTTATTTATTTATTTGGATGGTACTTTCCAAAGCCCATGAGGAGGTTGGTGCTCTGGGGAGCTGAGCTTAAAATCTGAAATTCAACAGTGGGGAGACAGGAGGAGAAGAGGAAGGATATGGCGGTGTCAAAAGTTGATGGGGAAGAATATGCATTTTGGGAATAAATCTTGTTTAATGTCTGAGGCTCTCCTCAGTTTCAAAGTTGGTGGCCTGCACCCACAGATTCAGGAAGACTCTTTTTTACAAACAAATTAAGTCTTATTTAAAGAAGGGTTTCTTTGCAGAGTTCTTTCAGGCTGTGGCCTCTTTCTCCTCTGGCCAGAAGCTGTCAGTATTGCTTGTAACTCCTTCCTGATTCCTCCCAGGAAGCACAACCCACACAGGCTAAATCTGTTATTTCTTTCACATTGTTGCACTCTCTGAAGGGGGTTTGGAGGATGGCAACAAAGAAGAGGGCTTTGTCAGTGGTGGCCCCCCAGTATGGAACGCTTGCCCCAGCAAGGCCAACATGACTCCAACACTGCCCAATTTTTGGCACCAGGTTAGGACTTTCCTCTACTCCCAGGCATTTGATGATATACGATGGACTCTTTCATGCATCTGTCGAATTGTTTAAGGTTGTCACTAATGTTTTAGGGGGTGGTTGAATTTTAGTGAATAATTGTTTTTAACTGTTTTACATTTTGTATGTTTCAATTTTATAAGTTGCCTTGAGTCTTTTTTGAGAAAGGCATCTTAGGAAATGTAATAATAATAATAATTCTAAAAGCTTGGAAAATGCAGGGTGCTACATACAAGATTGAGAAGGGGAAGGGAGATTCATCAGATACTATGATGAAAAGTATAGTAAGAGCCACATCAAGGTGAAGGAATACAGAAAAATGAAAGTGGGAAAAGGGGAGAAAGGCTGTCAGAGAATTCAAGAAGGAGGGTGCAACAAAGGGGCAAAGACAGAGGTGGTTATTATTGGAAGAAGGGAGACTGCAGAAAAGGATCAAAAGAGAAAGAAGAGGAGAGGCAAGGCAACAAAAAAGGTGACTTCAACTACCCTCACACTGACTGGATAAATGCATGTTCCAGTTATGACAAAGAGGTTAAATTTTTCAATACCCCAAATGACCATGCCCTAGAATAGTTGGCCATAGAACCGACCAGAGGGGAGGTGATTCTGAACTTAATCCTAAGTGATGCTGCCCAGGACCTAGTACAAGATGTGAGGGTCAAACCAATTGAAAACAGTGACCATAATGCTACCGAATTTAATTTATATTTAAGTGGAAAACATTCTGCTGGATTGTATACCACAGGTCAGGAAAGGTATCACCAAGTCCAAGAGGTCAGCAGAATGGTTAACAAGCAGAGTCAAGGAAACTATTAGAGAAAGAAAAAGGTTTCTTCAGAAAATGGAAGTCTTGCCCAAATGAGAACAAAAAGGAATACAAACCTGCACAAAATAAATGCAAGCTGTTGTAGATCACAAGCTGAATATGAGCCAACAATGTGATGTGGCTGCAAAAAAGGCAAATGCATTTTGACTTGCATTAATTTGGCATAACTTCCAAATCCTGGGAAGTACTAGTTCCCCTCTACTCAGCACTGGTTAGGCCTCATCTGGAGTCCTTTGTCCAGTACTGGGCACCACACTTTAAGAAGGATGCAGACAAACCGGAGGGGGTTCAGAGGAGGGCAACAAAGATGATCAGGGGACTGGAAACAAAGCCCTGTGAGGAGAGACTGAAAGAACTGGGCATGTTTAGCCTTGAGAAGAGAAGACTGAGAGGAGATAGGATAGCACTCTTGACAGGTTGTCACAGAGAGGAAGGCCAGGATCTCTTCTTGATCCTCCCAGAATGCAGGACATGGAATAATGGGCTCAAGTGACAGGAAGCCAGATTCCAGCTGAACAGCAGGAGAAACCTCCTGACTGTTAGAGCAATACGACAATGGAACCCATGACCTAGGGCGGTGGTGGGCTCTCCCACACTGGAGGCGCTCAAGACGAGGCTGGAGAGCCACCTGTCAGGGATGCTCTGACTTGGATTCCTGCATTGAGCAGGGGGTTGGACTCCATGGCCTTGTAGGCCCCTTCCAACCCTACTATTCTATGATTCTATAGAATCATAGAATAGTAGGGTTGGAAGGGGCCAATAAGACTGTATAAGATCATAGAATATGATTCTATGAAGCAGTAAAGAAGGGAAGCAAAAAAAGGATTTTGAGGAACATATTGCTAATAGCATTAAGACCAACAATAAAAACATTCTTTAAATACGTCAGAAGCAGGAACCAAGCAGGGAGGCAGTTGGACCGTTGGATGAAGTACTAAAGGAGGATAAGGAGACTGCAGGGAAGCTGGGTGAATGCTTCTCATCTGTCTTCACTGCAGAAGATACCGTGCCATGCCTGAACGGATGTTTTCAGGAATGGAGCCTGAGGAACGGAAGCAAACAGTGTTGACAAGAGATGAAGTTCTTGACCTTACAGTCAAATTGAAAGCAAACATATCACCAGGCCCAGATGGCATCCATCTGAGAGTTCTAAAAGTATTCAGCTGCGAAATTGCTAGTCTTTTAAGTGAGGTTGAGAAGACATGACATTGCCAAGGTCACCCAATGAGCTCAGGCAGGAGGGTGGTCTCACGTGTCCCCACACTAGAATCCAAATCCAGCCATCAGCCACTGGACCACACAGCCTTGCTGCCTGTGCTGACTCTTCACAAGTCCCGTTCATCTCCCCATGCAGAAACCTCCCTTCTCTCCAACTGACAACAGGCCTCTCCTCCCGCCTATGGCAACCCGCCTCTATTAAAATAAAAATATGCACACACCATCGGCTTGTGGAACTCCCCTCCCTTCCCCAGTGCACACTCCAGATGCAGCTCTACTAATTTGGCCAGGTGGCGTGTGTTTATGGGGGATGGGGGGGCAGGCGGGTGCTGAGAAACCTCTGCTAAAATTAGGCGATGCACAGCAAGCAGGTCAGCCAGCAAAGTGCATCTGTTAAAAGCATTTTTGGAAAGTATCTTGAGGCTGGCCTGGAGCCACCAAAGTGACAGGATGCTGGGAGGGGAGCCAGATCCTGTTGCCGACACTTCCAGGCGAAAGGGGCATGCCAAGGCTTGTGGGGTAGGTTTACAAAACAGCAGGCCCCTGTGCAGGAATGGGGAGAGAGAGCCATGGGGAACAGCTGCCTTCAGAAAATGCAGACCTCCAAAAACTCTGAAAAGCTGCACCCTAGTGGTGGTTCCTTTGCACCCTGTGACCATCTCCGACAGCCTATACACCAGCCAGATGCCCAGGTGCCGACTTGCAGTTAATTCACCTTGACGTGGAACGGGCATGAGCAACCCCATTTCAGAGATGGGTTAACTGAGAGTGGGGCCCTATGGCTCCCTCAGCCCACAGAATAGGGAGAGGGGAACCCTTCTCAAGGCTGGGCGCGCACCGAAAGGCTCAGCTGCTGGGGGTGGGTGGGAGACGGCCTTGCCGGTTGGTTGGACGCCCGCGGCCAGCCAAGCCCCAGCACCCAGCCGGCTTCCTCAGAAGAGGGGCTATCCCCACGTGGACTGATTCACTGGGGGGTTCGTGTCTTTATTTTGTTCCTGCCTTATCCCAAGCTGTCCTCTGACAGAGAGCCAGTACAGATAGGAGTGCCATGCCCATGCCCTGTGGGCTGGTGGGGAAAGATCCATGAGTGGGATTGGGGCCCCTCGGGGGAGGAGGGGCTTTCGGGCTGCTGGGGGAAAACGCATCCTGAGTTGACCCTTTCCTTCTGGGATCAGGTCAAATTGTGGGGGTCAGAACAGTAAGGCCGGGGGGAGGCAGTGGGGCTTGGAGGGGGGTCTAGTGGGAGGGTGCTGTTGCGCTCCTGTCCTGCTCCTGGGCTTCCTCCATTGGGGCCATTGTGTGAACAGAGTGCTGGACTATATGGACGCTTGGCCTGATCCAGCAGGGCTGACGTTCTCATGCTCTAGCACAGCATTTTCCAGCAGACAGGCGGAAGGACCAACCCAGAGTGTAGCCTGGCCAGGCCTCACCTTGCTCATGAGGGTGCACATCCAATATCCTAAGGAAATGCTGCACTCGTGCACCCTCCTGGGAACCTCTGTAGCAGGAGGGAGGCCTGTGGTGAGGCTAAGTACTTTGCAGGGTAGCCCCATAGCCCAGAGCAGCATGTCCCCCCCCCCCACCAATAGTGATCCAGTTCTGTGGGATTGCCCAAAGTTAAAAGTTTGCTATCCATACAGGCTCTCCAGGATGAAAGCATAACAAGAAAATAACCTGATGTGCTCTTCTAAGATGACAGCTGTTCACATATTTAATTAAAAGATGGAATCAATGTTTGCAGATGTAGAAAAATGTTTTAAAAGTTTTGTTTTCCCCACTTTCCTGACCTGTAGGAAGTCCCAGGGGCAGCTTTTTACTGGGGTTATGTGGGGTGTTGCAAGATCAGTTTAGTTATCAGAATCCAGGTTGAGCAGGGAAGAGGAGGCAAGCACCCCTGCCAAAAGTGCTCATTTGTCAAATAGCAGGAGTTCCACCCAAAGCATCCCCTCCTGAAAGTCCTTTTTTTTGCAAGTTAGTGGCAAAAAAATCCCATCTCAACTTCTCTTTCTCCAATGGTTCCATTCAAACTGCCAACTTTTTTTTCCAGCCCCAACCCCCGGTGGAAGTAGGGTGTGTGTTCAGCTGCAGGTAGCTCTTGTGCTTAGAGGGACAGGACTCTTGGAGATAAGAGTCTGGATTCAGACTATGTTTAATAGATGCAGAGTTTAATTAGAGTATTCCTTAAATAAAGCCACAGGCAGAAGGCTGTTCTTCCTTCCAGAGCCCCACCTGCCCTGCCAGCCCAGTATACGCCTTGGGGTGGACTAAACTGTCATAGCCTAAAGCGTTCTGAAAGCCTAGCCTGGACCAAGGTTTGGATCTGCCACAAACATTACAGTAGCCAACTAGCCATCAAAACCCATCAGTGTTCATTTGTGCCAGCATCTAACTTGCACCCATTTGTTCACTCTTAAACTGAACAAAAGCTTAAGAGAAAATGTCATTTCTCTTTGTGGGGCCAGAACAATGCAGATAGTTGGCCCTGCAGAAGGCACATGATAACCTGCCTACACTGCAGAGTATCCTAGGAGTGTAAAGTTTGCTCAGGAGTTGTTGGTGAGGGACTTTATCAAAGCCTTTTGGAAGTCCAGTGTCCGGCAGGGCATCTTTATCCACATGCTTGTTGACACTTTCAAAGAACTCTAAAACGTTATGGAGATAGGACTTACCTTTTTGGAAGCCATGCTGATTCTTCTCCAGCAAGACTTGTCCTTCTATATGCTTGATCATTTTATATAGTATACTAATGCTTTCTTCCAGTTTACCTGGAAGAGATGTTAAACTAACTGGCCTGTCATTTCTAGGATTCCCCCACCCCCATCCCCCGCCGGATCCCTTTAAAAAACTGATGTTACATTGCCACTTTCCAGTCCTCAAGAATGGAGGCCAAGCATAGATACAAGTTACATATTTCTGTCACAAGATCAGCAATTTCACATTTGAGTTCTTTAAGAACTCTGGGGGTAGATTATGCATCTGGACTCAGTGATTTGTTAATGTTGAAGCTCAAACTAGACATGATAACCTCAGACACAAGTGCTCAAACCTGGAACTGCCCCATCACATAGGAAGTGTAGGGTGCGGGCTGATTTAAAGGGCACGAGGGTGATTTAAGGAGCAGCTCTTCCTCCCAAACTCCTCTCTCCAGCTGGGGGGAAAGTCACCCTGGAGGACAGACTGGGGGGGGGGTCAGCTGTGAGCAAAGGGGGGGATGCTCACACTATGCACACTCCTTTTGCTCCTTAAATTGCACCCCCAACACACACCCCTCTGCTTTCTATGGGATCGAAGACTCAGATCTGCACAGTTTGGGGTGGGGTGTATGTGGAGCCTGAGTGACAGCGGAAGGGCCATCAAAATTGGACCCACCCCCACAGAGAGCCCAGGCCAAGGGCACAGTAGCCCTTTCCTCCCCTGGGTAAACAACAATGGCCATTTAGCAGGGCTCCTCCTCACCCTGCTTGCTTCCTTGGCCCTGCGCCCATGTGCCTTGGCTTGCAACATGACAAATGGGGGGCGGTCCTCAGGGAGCCTCAGTTTGTTTGTTATTCCCACTGGAGAGAAGGGGTTAAAGAACCCTTGGCCTGGAAGCACATCAGGGTGGGAGAGGATGTGTGAGGCAAGGAGACTGTTACATGTGATACCTGAATGCAGCCTCTCCCAACCTGGTGTCAAATTTGCATGGGGGATTCCACACACACACACCCTGCTGGCAACCCTAATGGGAGGAGCCCTTCAGATTAGGGGCGATGCTGGGCAAAGGTAGATGATGGGGAGCCCTTGAGAGCCCGAGTTGTCCAGAGGCCTCCCTTTGGAACAAACTGCTGCAAGATGCGGTGATGGCCACTGACTGAGGGAGCTGTGAAAGGGGATGAGACAGACCCATGGAGGGGGGTGTCTACCCATGGCTATTGGATGCTGCCTGCCCCAATGTGGTGCCCTCCAGATGTGTTGGACTTCAACTCCCATCATTCCAGGCACGAGGGATCTCCTGATGTGCTTACATCCCAAAGCACCTGCATACTGCCATCGCTGCGTGTCAACATGGCTGGGTAGATGTGGGTGGGCTGAGGACAGGAGTTCATCTGGGAAGATGAAGACATCTGCCAAGACAGGCACACCCAACAGGACCCCCTCATCTGCAGAATTCAAGGCTGATTTAGGACACGGGAAGAGTGCTTGGGCCTTGCAAAGTCCAGCTTGTTTGGCTGAAGTGACCGACGAGCGGGGAGGGCTGCTCCTCACCCTCTTTCCCAGAGGCTGAGTCAGCTGGGGAGTGGGAGCCGCACCACCGGGGCTTAGCTGTGCTTGGCAAAGCCGCCAGGGCATTGTGGAGGGGTGGGGAGAGGCACGGCCCCCTGCCTGCTGGCCCCTCGCTCCATCCTGATCCACCTCAGCAGCCCTGCCTGGAATGTTCTCTGCCGGCTGCTTCTGTCCTCGCCGGTCGTTGCAGGGGGGCTCGGAACGGTCTCCCTGCTCGCATGGCATGGTGGACCTTCTCCCCCGAGGGTGCCGCCCACGTGGAGGGGGAGGAAACACGCTGTGCACCAAGATGGACAAAATGGTGGGAAGCGTGCTTCTCAAAGCCTCCAAACTCCCAGACGGCCCATAGAGATGGCAGGCAGGGCTGGGCCGGGTCTCAGGGGCTGCCTGAGGGTTGCTTGGACTGCCATGGGGTGTGTATGTGTATCCCCACCCAGCCACCCCAGGAAAGGCCAGGTCAGTTGGTGACATTGGTGCTTCCACCTTTGCCCCTTCACCTCTGGTTTTCACACCCATGAGTTTAGTACCAATTTGGTGGTCTATTCTTAGGCTGCTTCCTCCTCCACCCCCCTCCTGCTGTTTTCATTTTGTTTTTAATTATTATGTGGTTTTGTGATCTTTTATTATAAACTGCTGATAATTTCTGTTGAAAGAAATGTGTGTGTGTGTGTACGTCGATTAAATAAGGAGAGAACCTGCATTAAAAAAGCAACCCCCCCCCCAGATCTTTTCATTTGTGCTCAGAAATAACCAACTGTGTATTCCCGCCATGCCACTCCTGTTGCTTACAGCCTCACTCCAGGAATCTGGGTGCCTGAAGCACAAAATCCAAATTAAGGGAGGTCCATGGGAGAGCCCCTGCTTAGCATGCAGAGGGTCCCAGATTCCATCCCTTTCCAGGTGGGGATGGGAAAGAATCTTGCCTGTGACCCCAGAGAGCCATGGCTGCCCGCCAGCGTCGACAATGCTGGGCTAGATGGACATAAGGGCATCGGAAGAGCCGTGCTGCATCAGACCCAGGGTCCATCTAGCCCGGCATTCTGTTCACACAGCGGCCAAGCAGCTGTCGGCCGGCAACCCACGAGCAGGGCAGGTGCGCAACAGCACCCTCCGGCCCATGCTCCCCAGCAACCGGTGTACACAGGCTCCCTGCCCCTGGTGCTGGAGGTGGCAGAGCCGTCAGGACTAGCGGCCGTTGACAGCCTCTCCCGCCAGGGATTTGTCCAACCGCGTTCGAGGCCGTCACGGTCGGGGGGGCAGCCCCGATGGCCCTGGATGCAGCGCAGCCCCCCCCGCTGCCGGGGGAGCTCCCCGATGGGCGGGGCTCCCTGCCCCGCTCTCGTGCCGCTCCCAGTCGTGTCGGCGGCTCGCGCTCAAGAAACCGCCCCGGCGGGTCGGGCGCCATGGGCGAGCGCCGCCCGCCGCCCCGCTGCGACGCCGGGCGCCCAAATCAGCCCCGCCCGGGAAGGCCGCTCCGGCCCCGGTCTGGGCCCCGCGGCGCGAGTCCTGCGCGCGCGAGCTGCCGGGCAGGCGGCCGCCGCCGGGCTCGGCCGAAGGCCCTCCGGGGGCGCCCGCGCGCCCCGCTCCTTTGCTCCGGAACGCGCGGGGCGGCGGGCGGCCGAGAAGCAGCCCCGCCCGCCCGGCCGCTCGCCAGGCAGGCCCGGGCCCGGCCGCGCGCAGCCCGGCGCGAGGGCTGGGCGGAGCGGCGGTCGCCGGCGGAGAGGAGGCCGGCGCGGGCGCTCCCGGGCTCGGGCCGAAGCGCCGCGCGGAGGCGCCGGGGCACCCCGGGGCACCCCAGGGCAGGGCGGCCCGGCCCGGCCCGGCCCGCAGCAGCGGCGCGCCACCCTCGGGCAGCCCGGCCGCTCGCCGCCGCACCCCCGCGCGCGGGCGGCGACCAAGGCGGGGCTGCGTCCCCCGGCACGCCTCGCGAGAGGGGGCGGGGCCAGGCGGGGCCGAGGGAGCCGCGCCGCGCCGCGCCAGGCAGCCCCTCCCGCCGGACCGCAGCAGCCCCGCCCCGCCCCGCCCCCTCCCTCCCGCGCGCACCCACGGAGGGCGGCGGCGGCGCTGCGACGCAGGAGCATCCCGCGAGGGACGCGCGAGCCCTCCTGGGCGCCGGGAGCTGCTGACGGCCCCTCGGGCGACCCACGGACTGGTCCACGGGGCAGCGCCGCCCTCCGCTGCCCCCAGGAGCCGCCCGGCCCGGCCCGGCCCGGCCAGGACGCGCTGAGCGGATCGCGCTCGGCCGCACCCGCTGCGCCCCGAGAGCGCGCAGAGCAGAGCCGCGGCGCCGGGGCCGGGGCCGGGGCCGGGGCCGGGGCCGGGGCTGGGGCCGCCCGCGGAGCCGCCGCCGCCGCCGGTCGCTGGCAGCCCGAGGGCGAGCGGGGCCCGGCGGCGGCGGGGCGGCGCGCGCGAGATGGCTCTGCGGCCGCGGAGCAGCGAGGCGCTGAAGGTGGCGGTTCGCTGCCGGCCGATGCACCGCAAGGAGGAAGCCGCGGGCCACGAGCGGATCGTGGAGCTGGACGCGCGGCTGGGCCAGGTGACGATCCGGAGCCCCCGCGCCGCGCCCGGCGAGCCGGCCAAGACGTTCACCTTCGACGCGGTGTACGACGCCGGCGCCACGCAGGCCGACCTGTACGACGAGACGGTCCGGCCCCTGACCGACTCGGTCCTGCGCGGCTTCAACGGGACCCTCCTCGCCTACGGCCAGACGGGCACCGGGAAGACGCACACCATGCAAGGCGTGTGGGCCGAGCCCGAGAAGAGAGGCGCGATCCCCCTCTCCGTCGAGCACATCTTCACGCACATCTCCCGCTCCCAGAACCAGCAGTACCTGGTCAGGGCCTCCTACCTGGAGATCTACCAGGAGGAGATCCGGGACCTCCTGGCCAAAGACCAGAGCAAGAGGCTGGAGCTGAAGGAGAACCCGGAGTCGGGCGTCTACATCAAGGGCCTCTCGTCCTTCGTGACAAAGAACATCAAGGAGATCGAGCACGTAGTGAACGTGGGGAACCAGGCGCGGTCGGTGGGCAGCACCAACCTGAACGAGCTCAGCTCCCGCTCCCACGCCATCTTCACCATCACGGTGGAGTGCAGTGAGCCCGGCCCGGATGGAGAGGACCACGTCCGCGTAGGGAAGCTCAGCCTGGTGGACTTGGCCGGGAGCGAGCGGCAGAGCAAGACGGGGGCCCACGGGGAGCGGCCGAAGGAGGCCTCCAAGATCAACCTCTCCCTCTCGGCGCTGGGCAACGTCATCTCGGCCCTGGTGGACGGCAGGAGCACCCACATCCCCTACCGGGACTCCAAGCTGACCCGCCTCCTGCAGGACTCTCTCGGGGGCAACGCCAAGACCATCATGGTGGCCACGCTGGGCCCGGCCTCCCACAGCTACGAGGAGAGCTTGGCCACCCTCCGGTTCGCCAACAGGGCCAAGAACATCAAGAACAAGCCCAGGGTCAACGAGGACCCCAAGGACACACTGCTCCGGGAGTTCCAGGAGGAGATCACCCGCCTGAAGGCCCAGCTGGAGGAACGGGGCATGCTGAGCAAGAAGCGCCGGAGGAACAGCCGGCGGAAGAAAGCCCCGGGTGGGGAGGGCACCCCCGAGGCTGAGGAGACGGAGGACCGTGAGGATGGGGGCCTGGAGAAGAACATGAAGGACTACCTGAAGGAGCAGAAGGAGCGGCTCGAGGAGGAGAAGGCGGCGATCCAGGACGACCGCAGCCTGATGAGCGAGGAGAAGCAGAAGCTGCTGGGGGAGAAGCAGAAGATGATTGAGGAACTGCGGAAGGAGCAGGAGGCCACGGAGCTCCTAGCCACCAAGTACAAGGTAAGCCTCTTTCCCGTGGCTGTTTCTAGAGTGCTCTCCACACACAGCCTCTTTCTGGGGCATCCCCACAACAGCCTTGGGCAGTAGGGCATTCGGCTTCCGTTACACAGGCAGGGAATTGAGGGCAGGGGGAAGCCTGGCTCCCCAGTTGCCATCCAGCGTGTCCGTGGGCCCACAGTCAAGATCACATAGCAGTGCAGCCTTCTCACAAGCCTTCGCCCGCCAGGTGGGCTTGGCTTTCCCACCCCCGATCGCAACACCTCCCTTTCATCGTAGGAGCAAATCTTGGCTAGTGCTCAGGGGAAGGCAGGGACCTGTGTCTTGGGGGGGGGGACAGCTGTGGCTAATGCTGTCCCTGTGGCCAGCACAAGCCCTTAGTGCCATGGGTCACATGGCACTAAGGGCTTGTGCTGGCCACAGGGCAGCTGGGCCTCGGCCGTCTGTGCCAGGTTCCTTTGCGTGGGCTGTCAGGTGTGGCTCCATCTGGCCCTCACGTAGGCGGGGCCAAGCTGTGGGGCAGCCACGCCCGGGAGGGGGTCGTTGGCGGTTGGGCTAATAGGCTCCAAGAATGCCACCCCTGGGGTGCGGAGGTGACCTCCTGCGTGCGCATTGGCCAGCAGAGCCGGGAGGCCGACCAATGGGATCCTGCCGCTCCAATCCGAGGGGCTGTCCTTTTGTCTCTGCAAGTGGGTGTTGGCCAGAGGGGCCGCCTCCCCCCCCCCTCCCAGGCCACTTTGCCTGCAGCCTCTTGGGGGCTTTCAGGCCCCCCCACACTTTGGGCCTCCCCTGTCGCCTCCTACTGGACCCGCTGTGCCCGGAGGGTGGGGATCTGCCGAGGCTTCTCCTGGTGGGCTCCCTCTGTGCTGAGTCTCGGCTCCTGCTCTGTGGGCAAAGGGGGCTGGGGGGGGCCGCAGCTGCCTCCCAGGGTCAGCCAGGAGCACAGCAGGGCGGTGCCTCTGTCCAGAGGGCCAGGCGTGGCTCAGACCTCAGCGCACCCAAGACGTGGCCTCTGCAGAACGGAGTGGGTGGCTGGCATCTGCCAGGGCCTGCGAAATAGAGCACACGTTGCAAGTCCGGATGGGGGCTCCCCTGGGCGGCACAAAGCCGCAGCTGCAGTGAGGCTCAGGAGAGAACCCAGGAGCTCTGCCTCCCCCCCCCCCCCCGAACCTGGCTCCAGCTCACTAGCCCCCTCCCCTGCCACTCCTCTCCCAGAGCTGGCTGGAGAACCCAGGAACTCAGTTCTTCAGGCAACCACCCAGCGATGAAGGGAGATCCCGCCCTCCTCCCACAGACCCTGTCCAGCCACTTCACCTCCGCCCCATTCCTTCCCAGCACACACACGCGCGATGTGGACTGAAGCTTAATCTGAGCATCTGAGTTCATAATAAAGAAGACAGTGTCCCTGAGCACGCAGAGAGGGCTTCCCCCTCCTTGCTGTGTAATCCCTGGTGAGAGGATGCTGGTGGGCGCAACTTTGAGCTGGCCTGAGCCCGGCCCGTCTCCCGGGAGAAAGCTGGCGCGGCACAGGCTCCTGGGGCCCACCCCAGACTCGGGGCTGCTCAAGAGCCGGGGGGTGTGGGGCCTCCAGCAGCCTCGCAGAGTGGAGCTGGGGCCCTTCGTGCCTCCCCCGTGAGCGGCTGCCTCAGCGCCCCGCCCTCCCGGGACTTGTCCAGGTGCACCAGGCTGAACCGAGCCAGAGCGCCCGGGCTCAGCTCCCCTGCTCCTTTTCAGTGCCAGAAGCGTGTTCCCAGCCCTGGAGCTTCTAAGTTAACAGCATGCTCCTGAGCATGCACAGGATGCCGTTCCCTCGTGCCCGAGGAGCAGCAGCTTCTTCATGTACTCGGGAGCCCTTAGAGGCTGACTGTGTGGAGGTGTGTCCGTGCATGGGGGCACTTGCTGGCCTCACTCCAGACCTCCATGTGTGTGTAGACAGAGGGGGCAGAATCCCCCCATCCCAGCATTCAGCCTACCTGGTTTCTGGCTGTACAAAGAGGGCTTGCGGGGGGCAGAAACCACTGAAGTTGCAACACCGCTTGCTCAAGGAATTCTGCTCTGGAACTGGCCAGCAGTGTGGGGGCGGGGCAGATCGTGCATAGTTCTAGGCTGCCCACTTGCCTGGAAACCCCTCCCCAAATCCTCTGTGATGGGCTACTCTCTGGTGAGAGAGCAGGACTCTGCCCATGCCCAGAGGCACTCTCTTCTGGGCTATTACATCACAGGTCCCTGGGGGTCTTGGCACCGAAAACATGCTCTGGAGCCATGCCCCTGGGACCCTTGGTTCACTAGGGTGCCCATTCTCTTGAATCCCAGAGAGCTGTGGTGGGAGGAACGCCCTTTGCATATGCTTAGAGGCACCCTCTGATTTGTCACTACTGGAGACATGCCAGGGCTGAGCCCTGGCTCCAAGGACCCCCGCCCCGAAGAGCACGCTGGCCCAGGGAGGCGCTCCTCGGTGGGGCCTCGCAGCTTGAGAGGATGGCTGCAGCATCTGGCAGGCCGCCTTCCGCGGTGGAGGGCAGGAGAGGCGCTGAGTGGAGCAGGGGCAGCCGGGACAGCTGGGGCAACAGCCGCTGCCTGAACGGCCCTCTGTCCAGCACCGGTGCCCTCCCTGCGAGCATGCACAACGTCGCTAGCCAGCATCCGGGCCCACGCAGCCCCGGGCCAGTGGCGGCACTCGAGAAGAAAGGGGGCTCTTGTGTGCTGGAGAGAGGCAGCTCCGCAGACGGGGGTGGGAGGAAGGAGGGGCATGCAGGGAATCCCCCCCCGTCCAAAATCCAGCCTCATGGAATACCACGTTGCAAGTGAACAGGGCCCCGCGCCCAAGGACCAGCCAGGCAGGAGCCCTGGCAGGGCCGCGTCCCTGTTCCAGCACGGGCCTGGCTAGCTCGCTTTCCCATGCGCCACCTCCATCTCTCTCCCCGCTTGCTTGTGTGTGGCCCCACTGTAGTGCAGAGGAAGCCATGATCCTGGAAACTGCCTGTTCCTTCAGCTCTTGTGGGCGGTGGAGGCCTCATCCTGTGCCATGCTCTGCAGCATAGCTAGACTCCTCTTTGCCACTGTAAGCGGGAGAAAAGGATTGGAGAAGGCGCTGGGAGGGGGCGGTGCTGCTGCAGCGGCCAGCCCTCCCCTTGCGTTCCCCCGGCATGCGCACCACTGAGCTCTGCCTGCCTGCCCAGTACCCTTGGCTCGGGCGTCAGGGGCCCTCTGTGGCGACAGGCCTTCCCAGCTCTCAAGGGGCGTCTCGCTAGGAGCAGCTACTAAAAGCAAATCTCTTTGACAACTGGGTTGCCCGACCACGACCCAGAAATCCGGCCGAGGCCTTTCAAAGAGGGCCTGCTGTTCTGCTGGCCCTCCGGGCCTCCTTCCTCACCCAACTGCTGCAGCAAGCAGGACCCTGGATTTCCTCCAGGCAAGCTGAGGAGGAGAGTAGACCAAGGATTGATCCTGTGGAGGAAAGGGGTGGGGGGCGCAGCTGCTGCACCCCCTCTTGCTTGGGAGCTTTTAAAGGCCTGGCCATGATCTCCCAGTGTAATCCAGCAGCCCCACAAGGATGCACGTGGGTCAGAAGCTGAGCCACGAAGCTGGAGCAGAAGCGTTGCTTAACTTCGTGCCAGTCTTCTGTTTCCAAGTGGACAAGAGTAGCATAGTGGCCCTGATCCAGGAAGGGGGACCAGGCATGAGGGGGACTCAGGCTTCCCTGCGTGGGTTGTGCTGGGAGGGGACCAGTTGGTGTGGCCTTTGAGGGCCACAGGGAGCCATTGGAGTCTGATGGTGGACCCTGGGTGGGCTTTGGCAAGCTGTGCGCACACAGACTTGCCCAACCCGGTGCCCTCCCGGTGTTTTGGGGCTCAACTCCCACCAGCCGCAGTGAGCATGGCCAATGGTCAGGAAAAAATGCTGGGAGTTGTAGTCCAAAACATCTGGGGGACACCAGGCTGGCAAGAGTGCTTGTGGGCATGGGGGGCGCTGGAAGCCCAGCATGACCGAAAGATGAAGATTGGGCCATGGCTGCTTTTTTTAAAGCCCCGGGTCCCAGCGAACACTCTGTCCTGGCAGAAAAGTGAACCCACTCGCTATTCCAGCATAGGCCCTCCTCTGCCCCTGCCCCACAATAAGCCCCCCCCCCAAGAACACAGCTCCTGCTCCTCTGACCTCCTTCTTCCAAGCCATGAAGCATGTTTCCAGACGACGTGGGCCACCTCCTTTGGCCTGTGGCTTTCCTGCATGGAGCCATTCCGCACCCCCTCCTGCTCCCTGCCCCCTTTCCAGTTTGTGCAGATGTCTTCTCAGCACCCTTCTTTTTGCCTCCCAGAGCCAGATGCTCCTGAAGGCCCAATGGAGGGAGCTGCTGCCCCCTCTGCCACTCAGTAGCAACACCGGGCGAGACGGACCCCTGCTGTGGCTGGGAATAAGCCAGCTCCCCAGGTCTGGTGCTGCCGCTGCCGCCACCATGACTGAGACCAGCAGAAAGCAAAGTCCCGAATCCCAGAGCCTGGCTATCCGTCTTTCTCAGGGCCAGGAAGCACCGTCAGGCTCCTTGGCAGGCGGGATGAGAGTGGCAGGAGAAGTGGACAGTGCCATGTTGTGACGCTCTGCTGGTTACCCGGGGGCACTTGCCGCTCGCCACAGGCGAGCAGGTGAGTGGCAAGTCACACAGCTATGTTGTCAGAGGTACTGGTCTCCAAAACACTTTTCGTTCCACAGAAGTGGTGCGGAGTGTTCAGAGCCAAAACAAAATGAGTGCTGTTGTCCCCCACCACCCGTTTACTCTTGCAACATGGCAAGGAATCCGGAGGCCCACCTTCAGATCGTGCCGTGCAGCTGCTTGGGGTATCGAAAGGTCTGTGCACGGCTTCTTGTGAGGCTGTAATGTGCCACCTTGTCCCAAGTCAGGCCAATAGCTCAACTGCGACTGATGGCTGTTCTCCAGGGCTCCAGGCCAGTGTCTAACTCAGCCTCCCCCACTCTGGCTGGTCTGGCTTAAGCAGAGTTAGCAGGGGAGGAACGTGAAAGGCCCCCTCTTCAGCGCTGGCGCAGCGTGCGCTCTGCCGCGGAGCTGTGGTTTGTACTGGGAACAGGTCAGGAAAGCGAGCAAGAGCTCGAGGAACTCATGGACCCCTGCTCCTTCTTCATCTGTGGCTCATGCGCTTGAGCACTGTGGTGTTTGCTTGTCATCTGCAGTATTGTGGCACGGGCATCTTCAACATGAAGACAAAAAATGGTGTGGGGGGAAGGGCCTTGGCGGTGGAGTGTTGCTCTCTTCCTCCCCGGCATGAAGGCATCAGGAGCATGTAGGAGGATAGCTTCCTCCTACAGAAAGTAGAGGAAGGAACTAGAGGATCGGCTATCCTTGACTTGATCCTAACCAACAGAGATGACTTAGTGGATCAAGTAGCAGTTACAGGAACTCTGGGGGAAAGCGACCATGTTGCACTTGAGTTCTTGGTTCTAAGGGAAGCAAAAGCCGAGTGTAGCCAAACACGTACCCTGGATTTTAGGAAAGCTGATTTTAATAAACTCAGAACAATGATCAGTAAGGTCCCATGGCAAGTGACGCTAACGAGAAAAGGAGTCCAAGATGGATTTGTTGTTGTTCAGTCGTTCAGTCGTGTCCGACTCTTCGTGTCCCCATGGACCAAGATGGGTGGGAGCTTTTAAAAAAGGAAATTCTCAAGGCACAATCACAAACAATTCCAACAAGAAGAAAAGGTGGAAGACAACAGAAGAAGCCAATGTGGCTTCACAAAAAGCTTGGGGATGACCTGAAAACAAAAAAGGACACATATAGGAAGTGGAGAGAAGGCCAAGCAACAAAGGAAGAGTGCAGGCAGGTAGCACAGAATTGCAGGGATGGTGTCAGGAAGGCTACAGCTGAGAACGAGCTGAGGTTAGCGAGGGATGCTAAAAGCCACAAAAAGGCTTTCTTCAGCTACGTGCATAGTAAAAGGCAGAGGAAAGAAATGGTGGTTCAGCTATTAAATAAGGATGGCAAAACGATAACAGATGACAAAGGCAAGGCAGAGGTGCTCAATTCCTACTTTGGCTCAGTCTTCTCCCAAAAGAGGGTCTATGACCCCCCTGGCAAAGGCCAAGTACAGGCTGAAGGGGCAGGATTGTAGCTTGAGATCGATAGGCATATGATATGATGCTGCAGACATCATATACCTCGACTTCAGCAAAGCTTTCGACAAAGTGCCCCATGATCTCCTGATGAGCAAACTAGCTCAAAGTGGGCTAGATGAAACAATGATCTGGTGGATCCACAGCTGGCTACAGATTTGGATTCAAAGAGTGCTTATCAATGGGATCTTCTCAAACTGGGGAGAAGTGACGAATGGGGTACCGCATGGCTCAGTCCTGGGCCCAGTGCTCTTCAACATTGTTATGAATGACTTGGAGGAGGAGGTGCAGGGAATGCTGATCCAATTTGCAGATGACACCAAATTGGGCGGGATAGCTAATACTTTGGAAGACAGAAACAAAATTCAAAGTGATCTGGATAGACTGGAGCGCTGGGCAGAAAACAGAATGACATTTCATGGGGGTAAATGCCAAGTTCTGCACCTAGGAAAAAGAAACCAAATGCACAGATACAAGATGGGGGATACGTGGCTCAACAACACTACAAGCGAGAAGGATCTTGGAATTGTTGTCGATCACAAGCTGAATATGAGTCAACAATATGATGTGGCTGCAAAAAAGGCCAATGCCCCTTTGGGCTGCATTAGTAGAAGCATAGCTTCCAAATCACGGGAAGTACTAGTTCCCCTCTGCTCAGCACTGGTTAGGCCTCATCTGGTGTACTGTGTCCAGTTCTGGGCACCATACTTTAAGAAGGATGCAGACACGCTGGGGAGGGTTCAGAGGAGGGCAACAAAGATGATCCGGGGACTGGAAACAAAGCCCTATGAAGGGAGACTGAAAGAACTGGGCATGTTTAGCCTTTAGAACAGAAGGCTGAGGGGAGATATGATAGTGCCTTTCAAGTACTTGAAAGGTTGCCCCAGAGAGGAAGGCCAGGATCTCTTCTTGATCATCCCAGAGTGCAGGACACGGAATAATGGGCTCAGGTTACAGGAAGCCAGATTCCGGCTGAACGTCAGGAGAAACGTCCTCACTGTTAGAGCAATACGACAACGGAACCAATGACCTAGGGAGGCTGTGGGCTCTCCCACACTGGAGGCGTTCAAGACGAGGCTGGACAGCCATCTGTCAGGGATGCTCTGACTTGGATTCCTGCACTGAGCAGGGGGTTGGACTGATGGCCTTGTAGGCCCCTTCCAACCCTACTATTCTATGATTCTATGATGTCTGAGCAGTGGTCCTTAGAAAAAGACTTGCTGGGGGTGGGGGGAGGCTGGCCTAATTTTGGCAGTGACTGAATTGTGGGTTGTATGGCAAAGCGGAGCAACTTGCCCTCCAGACTGGGCTTCCTCTGGGGATCCGTGCACGCACAGTGCAGCTCTGGAGATGTCATTCTTGCTGGCAAAAAGTCTGGTGGGGAAAGCGGCAGTGTTGTGCTGATAGTGCTGCGACAAGGTGGGGAAGGAACAATGGTGCTGGGCCACAAAACCCAGCTCTTACTCTGCCGTAGAGCCGAACTGGAGGCTGCTTCCAATTGGTCCATCCCGCTTTCGCTTTGGCACAGCTGTGTCTGTGCTGCAGCTTTGTAGGAGCAGACACGAGCCCAGGATGCCACCTCTGGATAATTTCCGCTTTCATTTTAGAGCATGTTTCTTGCCCGTGTGGTGCAAACATGGGCTTGAAAGTGGCAGTGCCAAAGTCTGGTGAAATCCCGGAAGCCCGGGGGGAGGGGCTGAGCAACATTGCCAGGGGCCTAGGGCACGCCGGAGCTGAGCGCTTCTCCCCCAGATTAGCAACACTAGAATGATGCAAAGTGGCAAGCATAGTAAACAATGCAGAATAAACAGTGCAAAATACCAGGAATGAGGCAGATGTGATCAGATACTGATCCTGCCAAGTGTTGCAGGGAATTCTCTTCTCCTGGCAGATGAGCAAAGATTCAGAAGCCGCCCTCTGGGGGCCTCACACAGGTCCCATTACGGTAGCACTCTACACCCTAGACAGACTTGCCCCACCAAGCAGGGTTCCTCCTTGGAATTGCAGATCTCTCAACTGGACGGTCTCCTCTGCTCAGACGGCACCCCACAGGCCAGCTTCCCCCCTCTCCCCAGTCACGTCCATACTGGGGGCAGGTTGTAATGGGATGGGAACCTGCTGCTTTCAAATCTCCCTCCCTTCTGCTCCCTCCGCATCCTTTTAAAAATGTGCCTCATGGCTTTTCCATCCTTCAGGCGGACTTAGAGCAGGAGGGTCAAATTTCTTTCAGCCAGAGGGCTGAATTCAGTTTTGGAGAAGGGACCTGACGAGAGAGGCTGATCTTTTTAACTCTATGGGAATTTCTATGGAAAAACAAATCCATGAGAATCATGGAGTTGGGCATGGCATTGAACGCACTAACATTTGCCTCTTTTTAATGGTCTTTTCATGTTTTTGTCTGTCTACATCCCACTTCTCCTAAAGTTCTTTCCATTCACGCAGATTTGCCCCTCCCAAAACTGCACATGTAGGTGGTGGCTGTTTTTTAAAGGGGTCATGACCCAAAGGTGGCTAGCTGAAAATCCCCGTATTTATACAATTACATATATGCAGCTAGTTGCAAAACTGAATATTTACACGTGCACACAAACACAGCCCTTGACTCAAAAGAGCATTTCTCTGGCTCGACTTTCCAGGAGGTTTTGATGTGTGCAGTGACGTGATGAGCCACCACACCCTTACTTGGCCCACCTTCACTATTATCTTTCGGATGTGCACCATTTTATCAGCATGTGTTAATTATTTAATTTGTACAAAACCCCGTGTGTATTTTTTTTAAGACTGAAATATTTGCACAATAGAATTGAATCGGAAAAAACATTTCCGTGCAAAATTTTAAAATGATATAAGAAATCCAATAACATTGCCTTTTCCAGTCTTCCTGGATGGCACTGTTTTAGCACTGTGTGTCCTCCCCCCACACCCCCATGGAGGGAGGACTTCTCATTGCCCTGGAACACTTCAAAACATTTTTAAAAGATCTTGCAGTGATCGCACAATAGCACTTAATGAAAAACACCTCTATGCAAACTTTCAAAGCTGATGTAAAAATGGCACGTTCAAATGAACTGTAACCTCTTCCCAGCCACACCGCCATGTCATCTTTGCCCAGTCGTGTGGATGAAACATATTTATTTGTATTCGTTAAAATACTTCTATACCACTTAGTATATGAAAATCCCTCAGTGGTTGACATTGTGGGATGGACACCAGTGAGGGAAGTCTATTGTGATCCCACGTCAGCTCACAGTGGAGGCGCGATGGAGCCTTGAGGAGCTGCTTGCCGGGGCGCTCCCTTTGGCGCTGATCTTGGCTGCCCGTCCTCGTGGACCGGGGGAGGGTGGCCGTGAAGGGCGGCGTCAAGCAACTTCAGCAGCAGGGAAATGTCACAAGCTTTTGATTTTCTTGTCAGAGGAGCAGAGCTAATGATTAGTTTAAACCTGGGGTCACTTATGGCTGAAAGCCGGGAGTGCCCTTTTAAAGACTGGAAGTAATTCTCCATAATGCTGTCAGCATGATATGTGGAAGGGCTGGCATAACAGACATGGCAGCAGGGAGCTCTTGGTGTGTGACATGCACAGAGCAACCCGAGAGTCTGTGATGTCTGGAAAATGAATTCCGTGGTCTTCGTTATGGGCTGCATATTTTCAAGAGATGCTGGTTTACATACACATGTGTGTATCTTTTTCTGCCTTACCAACACGCACACTCACAAACTATTGCCCAAACCATATGACAAGTTCATCAGCTTAATAAGCTATCTCAGAGTGTTGTGGAGTCACAAGGAAGGGTCGGCTGGGGAGTTGTTGGGAATGCTTGAAAGAATCACACGCTTTGGGGAAGGGGGTAGAATGAATCATTGCATCCCTTGCAGTTCTATGATTCCAAGTGACAGGAAGCCAGATTCCAGCTGAACATCAGGGAAAACTTCCTGACTGTTAGAGTAATACAACAGTGGAACCAATTCCCTAGGGAGGCAGTGGGCTCTCCCATGCTGGAGGCGTTCAAGACGAGGCTGGACAGCCACCTGTCGGGGATGCTCTGACTTGGATTCCTGCATTGAGCGGGGGTTGGGCTCAAGGGTCTTGCAGGCCCCTTCCAACCCTACTATCTATGATTCTATGATTCCATGGAAGTATGCGCATATATGCCCCTTATATGCACACAAGGCCAGTGGATGGCACAAGCCATTCCAACATTTGGGTGGAGCAGCAGCCTTTTCTGGGCACCACAGAAGCAGCCACATGCAATCCAAAAGCCCCCCCCCCCCCGGATCCCTTGCGCTTTGAGAGTAGCGCCCCGTAACCTCTGCGCTGTTGCAAGGGGTCCTGCAATACCCCCCCCTCAGGTCGTGTGATGCAGCAGCTTGTGGGGGTAAAAGGTCTTGGGCCAGCTCCGAATAAGCACATGGGTGTGGTGCTTTTGCACTTGAGCCAGCCTGGGAACTGGGTGCTGGATGAGCCCAGCTGGAGAGGACCAGCAGCCTTGGATCTTCCAGCAGAGTCCAAGACGCCAGGCCTTTGGCTGAAATTGTCCGGCAGGCTTGAGACAAGCAAACAGAAGTCCCTCTTCCCACAAGCAATAGAATTCATTGCTACGTGGTGTGACGGCCACTGCTGGCATAAATAATGCTGACTGAGTTGTATTACTGTATTACTATTGTTATTATTTATTATATTTCTTGGAGGGGAATAGGTGTCTGCCACTGCCTCCCACCAGCCATGAAAGGCAGCCCTGAAGTCACCGCTGTCTGTGACCGGAGGACAGGCGCTTCTGGCCGCAGGAGGCTGGGGAAGCAAGGGGGCTTGGCTGTCCCATCATGGCTTGTTTGGGAGCTTCCCAGGGGCGTCTGTCGGATCGTGATGACAGAGTGCTGACCTAGATGGACTGGCGGAGAAGGCTTCTCATACAGAAGTGTCAGTATTTTCCAGGGAGAGAAGTGGAAGTGGAGAGAAGACAGATAATGTAAAAAGGGGAAAGGAAAGAGATCACCCGTTATTGGTCCCTGTTTGGTGGATGAAAAGCTTTCTTGTGTAATGAAAGACAGAGGCGCATTCCCCAAGGGAACCCCTCGTCATCCCACCTGGTGATCCCCAGACTGGCAACCACACAGTGCTGAGCACCGCACATTCAAAACACGTTCAGAACGAGGCCTGCTGTGTCTCTCTCCATCTCCGGAAGAAATCCAAGGAGAGGTTAGTCTGCTCAGGGCAGCTGAACTGAGAAATGTGTCTCAAGCACCTCCAAGGCACTCAGCTGATTTATAGCTGTTGTTGCAGGACGATACAACAGCTGTCCTGAGTGCAAACCCGCAGAAGCGGTTGCTTTGGAGGGGCACTGCTTTTAGGGGTGCTTGGTGTGGGGTCTCAGAGGAATGGCGCAGGATCCCTTGCAGCTTTGTGGGGGATGCTGGGACACAGCACTGGAATGGCATGCAGCTGCCTCTCAGGGAGGCCGGGAAGGAGCATTGCCCAGCAGCAGAGATTTTACTGCATTTATATCCTGCTTTTCCTCCAAGGAGCTCAAGGTGGCATATCTGCTTCTTGCTCTACCCCCCACTTTTATCCTCACAACGACCCTGTGGGGTAGATTATGCTGATAGATAGTGACTGGTCCAAGGTCACCCGATGAGTTTCATGGCTAAGTGGAGAACTGAACCTGGTCCCCAGAATTTAGTCGGACATTGTAATTAGTACACCACACTGTCCCTGCTTTGCATGCAGAAGATCTAAGGTTCAGTGCTCAGCATCTCCAAGCAGGGCTGGGAAAGACCCCTTGTCTGAGACCCTGGAGAGCTGTTGCTGGGCTCCTGCCAGGGTCATGCTAAGCAGGAAAAACCCCAAACCCACATCTGCATTAGCCCTGAGATCATGTTTGTTCACAGGGTCAAAATAAGGCACATCCACCTGCTCATTCCCATTAAACAACAGCAGTCAGGTGAGATTACTGCAATGAGCTCATCATGGCCACCACACCTGAAAAAGGATACTGTAGAGCTAGAAAAGAACAGAAAAAGGCAAGCCAAATGATTTAGGGGCTGGAGCAACACGCCCATGAGGAAAGGTTACAATATTCGGGGCATTTTAGCTAAAGATGTTTTTAAGTGAGTAAGGTGTGACATAATAGAGCTGTACAAAATTATGTATGGTATGGAGAAAATGGATAGGGAGAGGTTTCCTCCCTCATAATATTAGAACCCAATGGGGTCATCCCATGAAGCTGAGTGGTGGGGGATTCAGGATAGATAAATGCACAGCACGCATAATGGAACTAAAGAATTTGCTTCCACAGGATTTAGTGCTGGCCGCAAACTTGGACTGAGTTAAAATGGGATTAGACAGATGCATGCAGGATAAAGCTATCAATAGCTACTAGTCATGATGGCTGTATATTACCTCCAGCATCTGAGGAAGAATGCCTCGGAATACCTCTTCCTGGAGAACATGAGCAGGAAAGTGCTACTGTGCTCATGTCCCACTTATGGGCTTCCCATTGGGGCATCTGGTTGGCCACTGTGGGAAGAGAATGCTGGACTAGAGGGGCCTTTGCTCTGATCCAGCACGGCTCCTCTTATGTGCGTATGTCTCAATTGTGTTTGATGTTTAAGCTACTTTATTGGTTTGAACTGTATTATAATCTGCCTTGGGGGGCATTTTAAGGTTAAAATACTGTCTAGAAATGTTCTTCTAAATTAAAAATAAATAAATTAAACTGGAGCATTTTGTTTGGGTTTAAAATGGCTGTTTTTCGAGTTACACATTAACCACTTTTACAAGGCTTAAAAAACAACACACGTTAGACATAAAAAGGTGTTCCTAAGCTACATGCCCATGATCACTTAATGCAGATTGGTAATGCCTGCACATGCTTTCATGGTCTTATTGTACTGCTAACGAGAGAGAAATGTGTGTGCGCATGTGTGTATTCCACCCTTTTAATGCCAGCGCATGAACTCATAAAGCTAGTGGGTAAATCAGAACTGTGTGTATGCCTGTGTTAGTTCTTGTGGAGGAATTGTATGGACTTCAAGATATTGTCTCGTACTAAGACGGTGGTGTACATGCTGTATGTGTTCGTGTTGCACAGGGAGGACACTGTTTGAAGGTGGTGTGTGTGAGCCACAGAATCATAGAACAGGAGGGTGGGAAGGGGCCTGCAAGACCCCCAAGCCCAACCCCCTGCTCAGTGCAGGAATCCAAGTCAGAGCATTCCTGACAGGTGGCTGTCCAGCCTCGTCTTGAAGGCCGCCAGTGGGAGAGCGTGGATGTGTAACTGATAGAGGTGTATTTATGGTGGGGCGTGTATGCGAGTTTCCAGTTAAACGCCTTAATCTTTGTCAGCCCCCCCCCCCCCCCCGATCCATAGTAGGTAGTAAAATCCGAGTGCAGCCTATGAAAATGCAGGCAGGAAGCCTTTCGAGCAACCCCCACCTTAGAGCACCCATTGAGAAAACCTGGAGCTAGCAAGGGAGGAAAGGCCACCATGCACAGATAGGAGGTTGTGTGGGTGTGCGGGAGAGAAAAGAGAGAGCCTGTGGTTATAGCCAGCTGAAGCCCAGCAGCTGCTACTGGTGACCTACATACTACAATACATGCTGGGTATGTGGAGCAGAGGCCCCCTGCGCTGGAGCCAGGAGCCTGGGAAAGGGGGGGCAGAAGACCTCCGTTCTGGGGAGGAACCAGCTCTCAGTGCCTCCCCCCCCCCCATTGCTGCCACAAGGGCAGGAGCCATTGCTCTCTTCCAGAAGCTGGACCTTGAGTAGGGAGCCTTCTTGCCTCCCTTCACCTTTGACCTCCTGGCCTGTGCAAATAGGTGCTGGGGCTCGCAGGTGCCTTCACAGCCACGGCCTCTTGCCTCGCAGCCCCCTGCCTGCCCTCCTCAGCTTCACTGCTTGGTCGGGGCTTATAGGTGGCTGCCTTCCCATGCAGTCACAGGTGCCACCAAGTGTGCTGTTAAAGTGGATCCTTTGCAGGTATTCATCACCCGACCTTGCCCTGGGCTGCTTCGGCAGCTTCGTGGATGCTCTGCAGCGCACAGTTGCTTCTGAATGGAGTCCCAGATATCCTCCAGCAGTCTGTGTATCTGAACAGGTACAAGGGCCGTTCTCAGACAAGATATGCAGAGGTTGCCAAGGATGGTGAGTCCCACTTTCCCACCGAATGCTGAGAGGTAGCTCTGTGTTGCACCTCCTGGGCAGGCATGAGGCTGCCGGGCTTGTCAAGGGACTGGATTTTTGCAGTGTAGCCATGATTTGCTCAGTTTCAAAACTGCAATGTATTTAGGCAGGGAGATGTCACACTGCCATCCAAAATGCAACCATTGGTGGCACCTAACAATGAAAATGTGCTTTCCAGGTTGTGCAGAAATGTTATATTTCACTATTGGTGTTTCCATCACTCTTTGACAGGGCCCATCCTGAGACCCTGTGGAAGGGATGTCTTTAGTTTACAGGCTGTTTTCCTTGCAGTGAACCCCTTGCCCCCTTTACATGATAAAACACGTGTGTTTGATTTCCTCTGCTTGATGTTGGGGTCAGCAAGCTGGAAGGCACTGCTGCCCATAAGCATGTTCACACCAAAGTGAAGCACACAGTGGACATGAGAGACCCCCTCCGCCTGCTCCCCATTCCTGTATCTGCCCACTTCAGTTGTTCTCCGAGGCCCTGCTCTCAGGCCTCCACATTGCTGAAGCTTGGCACATGGGAACAAGAGGTGGCAGCAGCAGGGACTTTTCAGCTGTGGCATCGGCACAGTCCTCCTAGCCCCTTCACTGCATTCTTTTAGACACCTCATGAAACAGGGCTATTCAGGGAAGGCTTTGAATCATAGAATCATAGAATAGTAGGGTTGGAAGGGGCCTGTTTGGAGGAGGCTGATGCTTTTGTTGTTTTCTGTTCTGTTTTGCCTTATTCATTCATTCATTCACTATTACATTTATAGCCCACTGTTTTTCTTCCTGCAAGGAACCCAAGGCAGCTTCCATGGTCTTCCTCCTCTCCATTTCATCCTCACAACAACTCTGTGAGGTGGGTCAGGCTGAGAGTTGGTGACTGGACCAGGGCTACCCAGGGAGCTTCATGGCGGGCCCATACCACCTGGGGCTCCCCAGTCCCAGCCCAGCGCTCCAGCGATACCATGCAGGGTTCCACCACACTGGCCTCATCTCTTTCTTTATCTCTTTCTTTCATTCTTTCTTAGTCTGCTGACTGCATTATTGTTTTAGCTGGACAGGTTATATTAGGCTGCCAACTGCCTTTTTATATTGATGTTCTTTGTTCTGTATTATTGTCTTGATTTCACAGATCCGATTGTTAGCCGCTTTAAGGGTTTTTTTAAGTGAAATAATTTCCAAACGAATGAATTAAGTGGTGCCCCTCTGGGATCACCACCCAGCCAGGCCGGCCCTGCTCTGTTGGGGTGGGCAGGGAGCCCTGGCTCTTCGAGTCTGCTCCTTCCTTGGGCTTCGATATCTAGAAGCTCCCACATTCCACTGCGCAGGGGCCGCCTGGCCAGCTTTTCATCCAAGGTAGGCAATTTCCACAAAAAGCTTATTTCATTGCTCATCTGTCTTGGATTTCAGCAGATATAATCCTGTAGATTACAGACCAAATTGGCTTACCTCCAAGTACTTGGTTTAACTGGATTGTGCATCTGCAGCAGATGGGAAGTTTGTCCTAATGGATAACCTAAATCTATCTTGTTGTAATTTAAACTCAGGGATGCTTATCTTACTGCCGCTGCAGTGCAGGGATAGTGATCACCTTCACCTCTGCACCTGCCAGGGGGCCAGCGTTAAAATTGGAGCACTTGTGCTGGATATGGAAGGAGATGGGAAGCCAGTGAGGGTCTGATGAGGGGCACTGTGTGTTCAGAACAACAGCAGAGAGGAATCCTTTGGCAGTGGAGCTCTGGAGAGAGGCGAGAATTCCTTTATGCACGTGTAGAGATCCAGCCAGTTCCCCCGCCATCAGGGTCTGTGCCAAAGTATTTCCAGGGAAGAGGGCACGTGCTCCTGGCAGGCACAAGCCTCGGCGATTCTGAAACATCGCCCCACTCCTGCTCCCAGACCTTCCTCCCAAGCCAAGCTTACTCTGGAGCCAGGAAGACCTGCCCCCCCGCTTGTGACTTGGCATCTCCTTGGACACCCTTCCGTCCTTGCTCGCCTTCCGCGGCCCTGAGCCTCAGGCAGCCAACAGATGCCACAGGTAACTGTCCGGCTGGTTTCTGCTGCCTTTGGAAGGTTAATCTTGATGCCATCTTTGGTGGCGGCATCTCCCAGAAGGGCTGTCTGGCTCTCTCTGTGCTCCACATTCACAGTCCGGCCCAGTTTCTGGCGAGTGGTTACTTAGGGCCACAACAACCCCCCTTCCTATACCCTATTGCCTCTCCGTGGTCCAAACACTTGTTCTTAGAGGGGGGGAGGGTGATAAGTCCCAGCTAGGAGCATTGGGGGCATAGTCAGCAGGAGGAATAAGCTGGAGCTGGAAGGCAGCCCATTGCCGCCCTGACCTCTGGATGACGAGAAGGCCTTTCCCAGTCTCTCTTCAGTGGGGAAAGGTGGGGGCGGCATGAATAAGGAGTCCCAACCTTTGATTAAAGGAGGAAGCCCAGCGCTATGCAAAAAATTAGACACGGATGGCGTCCTGGCCTTTGCAGAGGGCTTTGGGCAAGTTTTTCTCTCTCTGCCTCAGTTCCCCCATCCACCAAATGGACATTTGTGGTGACTGAGGATGACAGAGATGATGACCGTACAGCACTCTTAATGCTAAAAGGTATAAGGAGAAATAGTGAGCTGAAATTATAAATCGCGAGGCTGTTCATACAAGGCTTCCCCCTGCAATTATTTATTTATTTGTAATACTTATATACCACTTAATAAAATACACCATTAAAAACCATTCCAACTACAATAACAATAACGCCCCACCATTTCACAAGCATGTTTGAACCAGCTGTGTCCCCTGCACCCTCACCCCAATCCCAACAGTGAAGCAACATCTTTCTGTTTGGGGAAGCATCAGGCCAGCCAAGTGATTCTCCTTGAAGCAGGGTTTCCCTTGCCCTTCAGTAGAATGATCTGGCTGTCAAGTGACTCATGAGGGTCTTGGGGCTGATTCCTCCCTAGTGATTGAGCTGGGGGTGAGGAAGAGTTGCTCCACAGATATTGGGGAGGTACTAGTAGTAAGGGGTGAATCTGTGCATTTTATGTGTTTGTGACATCCATCCAGCACTGGTTGAGTTATAAGAACATGAGAAGAGCCCTGATGCTGGATCAGGCCAAGGGTCCACCTAGTCCAGCATTCTGTTCACGCTGTGGCCATCCAGCTGCCCAGGGGAAACCCACAAGCAGGACACGAGTGCAACAGCACCCTCCTGCCTGTGTCCCCCATCAACTGATGTACACAGGCTCACTGCCTCTGATACTGGAGGTAGTACAGAGCCATCAGGACTAGGATAAGCCCCCCCATAGCCCTGCTGATTTCTCTGATCAGAGATAACAGCATGGAGCCCTCCAGTAGGTGATCCTCCAGGGACCCAGCTCCATGGGCCGGATGCAGAATTTCTCTCTCTTTTAAAAAAAAAAACTTTTAATTCTATTTTTTAACTTTATGAATGAAATACACAATACCAACAACCTAATAAATAACTACAATTTCCAAACAATGCAGTATTCTTAAGAGGACATAGCGATAAAGAAAAAGAAAACAAAAGGAGAGGGAAGAAAAGGAAAAAAAGAAAAAATATATAAATAATCATTTTAAAAAAATTAATTTAAACTCCATTACATAAAAACTTCAAATCCCATTCTGCTTAAAAATTATATCTAATAATTGGCAATATTACAATTCAATACAACATAAATAATCAACCTAACATTTCAGTATAATATTATCAGTCTTATAGCAAGGAAGCAGGCCTACAATTCATTTCCAGTAACCATATATTGCCCTTCAGCTAACATATAGTAATAAAGCTTAACAATTTAACCAACCAAAAATCTTACTAACCAGTAATAATAATAATAATAATGAGATTTAAGAGTATATATAATAATAATAACAAATCACTAATAACTTTTATAATATTTTATAATAAGCTTAAAATCAACCTCACAACAATCACTAATATATTTTGTAGTAGATCTATAAATGAGTGTACACATTATACAGTATATCATATCCATTTTAAAAAGAAAGATTTTTAAAAAAGAGAAAAGGGAAAAAAAAAATAAATTCTGACCTAGCTTGTATCTTCCAGACTAAACATAACCAGTTAGCAAAACATGTTTGTAGATTCCAGTTCATGGTGCTGGAACAGACATCTCACATGATTTTCCATTTAGCTGCACCTCCACCCTTTCATGATTTAGGAACTTCTTCATCTGGCCTTCAGAAAAGATGCAAAATGCAGCAGGATATTTTAAATGATATTGTAAATTCATTTGTTTTGCCAAATTTTTCACCATAGTAAATTGCCTTCTTTTACCAGAAATTTCTTTGATGTAATCCAGAAATAGCATAACTTTATCTTGTTTCCAAAAAAGGTTTCCAGCCGCTCTTGCCAAATGCAGGATATAATTTTTTGTGGAGATTCTTGCAAATTGGGCTATAATCGTATAACCAGTCCCTTTGGCATTTGACACACGTAAAGCCTGCTCAATATCAAATGAATAATCAGATGGCACAAGGAGTATCTCATGCAGGAACTTATCTACAAAAGTAGACAGGATTACATCAGTAGGTAAATATTTAATCCCAATAATACGTACATCTGCCCTGCGCGCTGACGCCTCCAGTTGAGAAATTCTGACAGAAAACTCATTGAAAAAAGCTTGTGACATAGTTTCATTCCCTGCCAGTTGATGTTGCAACTTGTTAACCATCACCTCCATTTTTTTGCCAAGACGTGTTAATTAAATCCACAGCCCCTTGCAGGGCAGTAATGGAATTCTGGATGGTATCCAGCCTCTTTGCCTGCTCCGCAAATTGCAAGGACAAAGTTTTTATCAGAGCAAGTAACTCCTCTGTATCTCCGCTTCTTGCTGCTTTTGCCAAGGGGGGTGGGTGGAGATCCCCTTTTCCCCGTCTTAATGTAGTCATCCTTCTCTTCAAACAGATCTTGCAGGTTCTCAAATATTCTTGATATTTCTTATTCCATTCCTCAGATGTCGTTGGTGTTTCTTAATCCATAAACTACAATGGAGCACGTCAGCCCTAGTTTCTCCTAATTAATTAGGAGGTTCACACAGCTTTGAGCGATGGTTATGCTCTGGCAGACTAGCCCTGGAGTTCAGCCCCCCTGCTATCACACCGAGAGATAAATGGCCCCTAACATTTATTTTTTTCTTTTTGAACACACACTTCCACACCAGTGGGACTCTGCTTTTAACCTCTACTGAGTAGAGGAGCAGGCACAGGCTAGTCTAGAACAATCACAAAGCTAGACACAAAAAGGGAAAAGAGACAATGGAAGGACAGGACTCTCCAGTGGTGGTGACCTGCAAGGTGGGTGCAATGTTTGCTTTCTTGCCTGAGAACAACATGGCCTACACCTGCAACAAGCGCAAGTTGATCACGCTGCTGGAGGAAAAAGTAAGTGGACTGGAGTGGCGACTGTCGACCCTCCGGGGAATAGGAGACCATGAAGAGTTCTTGGACAGAATGGGGGAACTACAGCAGCAAAGGGAAGACCAGAAGCTTGAAGAGCAACAGCAAGATGAGGCAGAAGTGGGAAATGCTGAGGAGAAGAAAAATGGAGTAGAGGATACTCCTTGGAAAAGGGTGACAGTTAGGAGAAGAAGAACGAGACGCCACTCTGCACCAGTGGAAGCAGTGGAGCTGTGGAACCGATTCCAGGCACTTGCGGATGTGACTGGAGGACAGCCTGCAGAGGAAGAATCACAGGGGAACCTGCATGAGAGTGAGCAAGAGGCTGAAGGTCAGTCAGACAGAGGCAATGAAACCCAGGCCTACAACAAGAAGAAAAGAAGAGTGGTAGTAGTGGGAGACTCCTTGCTGCGTGGGATCGAGACCCAAGTATGTCGCGAAGACCCGTGGACTCGCCAGGTATGTTGTCTCCCAGGAGGACGGATTAGAGACATGACTGAAAGGTTGCCTGCACTCATAAAGCCCACTGACAGGTATCCCTTTCTTCTCAGCCATGTGGGAACAAATGATACCGCCAAGCGGAGCTACAAAGAAATCACGTCAGACTTTGAAGCTTTGGGAAGGAAACTCAAAAACTTTGGGGCCCAGATAGTTTTCTCATCCATCCTTCCAGTAATTAGAAGAGGGATAGAAAGGGAATGAAAAATATTCCGGGTGAATGACTGGCTATGAAGGTGGTGTCGACGAGAGAGATTTGGATTCTGGGACCACGGGCTATACTTCCTGGAAGATGGGCTGTTGGCAAGGGATGGGTTGCACCTCACAAGGGCTGGGAAGAATGTGTTTGGCCACAGCATGAAGAACTTCATCAGGAGGGCTTTAAACTGAATCCTACGGGGAAGGGAGATGTAAAGTTGGGGGTAACAATGGACATAGGCGCATGCACTGCAACTGAGAGAACAGCTCTAATAGCACCCAATAATAGTCTTCCGACACATGTAGGAAGAAAGCCAGACTATGAAGCACATGGTCTTCGATGTCTATATACTAATGCCCAGAGTATGGGAAACAAACAGAACGAACTTGAACTCTTAATACAGGAGGGAAATGATGACATGATAGGTATAACTGAGACTTGGTGGGATGACTCCCATGACTGGAATACAGCAACTGAAGGATATAACTTGTTCAAAAAGAACAGGAGGAACAGAAAGGGAGGTGGGGTTGCACTGTATGTGAAAAATACATATCTCTGCACAGAAATACAGGAGGATGAGCTTGGTAGCCCCATCAAGAGCATCTGGATCAAAATAAATGAAGCAAAGAATAAAAGGAACCTGGTGGTCAGAGTCTATCGGCCACCCAATCAAGGAGAAGACGAGGATGAAAACAAGGCCAAGCAACAAAGGAAGGGTATAGGCAGGTAGCACAGAATTGCAGGGATGGCATCAGGAAGGCTACAGCTGAGAACGAGCTGAGGTTAGCGAGGGATGCTGAAAGCAACAAAAAAGCTTTCTTCAGCTACGTGCAGAGTAAAAGGCAGAGGAAAGAAATGGTGGTTCAGCTATTGAATAAGGATGGCAAAATGATAACAGATGACAAGGAAAAGGCAGAAGTGCTCAATTTTTGGCTCAGTCTTCTCCCGGAAGATGGTCTATGACCCACCCACCCACCCCCGGCAAAGGCAAGGTTCAGGCTGAAAGGGCAGGATTGCAGCTTGAGATTGACAGGCATATGGTCAAAGAACACCTATTTACTTTGAATGTATTCAAATCTCCAGGGCTAGATGAACTGCATCCCAGAGTAATAAAAGAACTGGCAGAGGAACTCTCAGAACCACTGTCTATTATCTTTGAACAATCATGGAGGACGGGGGAAGTGCCAGATGAATGGAGGAGGGCTAATGTTGTCCCTATCGTCAAAAAGGGTAAAAAGGAGGAACCTGGGAACTACAGACCAGTCAGTCTGACATCAAGCCCTGGGAAAATTCTGGAGCAGATGATAAAGCAATCCAACTGTAGGCACCTTGAAAACAATGCAGTGATTACTCGAAGCCAAGATGGATTTGTCAAGAACAAATCCTGCCAGACGAATCTGATTGCATTTTTTGATCAAGTAACCTCCCTTGTGGACTGTGGGAATGCAGTGGACATCATAGACCTCGACTTCCGCAAAGCTTTTGACAAAGTGCCCCATGATCTCCTGATAAGCAAACTAGCTCAAAGTGGGCTAGAGGAAACAGCGATCCGGTGGTTCCACAGTTGGCTACAGAATCGGACTCAAAGAGTGCTTCTCAATGGGACCTTCTCCAACTGGGGAGAGGTAACGAGTGGGGTACCGCAGGGCTCAGTCCTGGACCCAGGGCTCTTCAACATTGTTATGAATGACTTGGAGGAGGAGGTGCAGGGAATGCTGATCCAATTTGCAGATGACACAAAACTGGGCAGGATAGGTAATATTTTGGAAGACAGAAACAAAATTCAAAGTGATCTTGATAGGCTGGAGTGCTGGGCAGAAAACAACAGAATGACATTTAATAGGGATAAATGCCAAGTTCTGCACCTAGGAAAAAGAAACCAAATGCACAGTTACAAGATGGGGGATACGTGGCTCCACAACACTACAAGCGGGAAGGATCTTGGAATTGTTGTCGATCACAAGCTGAATATGAGCCAACAATGTGATGTAGCTGCAAAAAAGGCCAATGCTCTTTTGGGCTGCATTCATAGAAGCATAGCTTCCAAATCCCGGGAAGTACTAGTTCCCCTCTACTCAGCACTGGTTAGGCCTCATCTGGAGTACTGTGTCCAGTTCTGGGCACCACACTTTAAGAAGGATGCAGACAAACTGGAGAGGGTTCAGAGGAGGGCAACCAAGATGAACAGGGGACTGGAAACAAAGCCCTATGAAGAGAGACTGAAAGAACTGGGCCTGTTTAGCTTGGAGAAGAGAAGACTGAGGGGAGATAGGATAGCGCTCTTCAAGTACTTGGAAGGTTGTTGCAGAGAGGAAGGCCAGGATCTCTTCTCCATCATCCCAAAGTGCAGGACACCGAATCATGGGCCCAAGTTCCAGGAAGCCAGATTCTGGTTGAACATCAGGAGAATCTTCCTGACTGTTAGAGCAATACGACAATGGAACCAATGACCTAGGGAGGTGGTGGGCTCTCCCACACTGGAGGCATTCAAGACGAGGCTGGACAGCCATCTGTCAGGGATGCTCTGACTTGGATTCCTGCATTGAGCAGGGGGTTGGACTTGATGGTCTTGTAGGCCCCTTCCAACCCTTCTATTCTATGATTCTACTGTTTGCATATGTCTATAATGATAATTGACTATTTATTCCTTCTCACAGCTGCCTGTACCACCATTTTGGCTGGACCTGCAGAGGTCCCTTCTTTGTAGCTTGCAGGGTAGAGAGGCATAAATGCCCCCCCCCTTTTTTTTTCTTTCTTTCTGGCCAGCTCACATTGCACTGGTACCTTAGGTTCTTTTCTTCCAGGGCATCTGGGACATAAGTGGCAGCCATTTATAGGGTCTTTTCTACTTTGCCATTTTGACTGTGTGCCATTTTGACTGTGTTTTTCCTCAACAACAATCCTGTGAGGTAGATCCTATCAGCCTCAGCTCTTTTTCTCCATTACATCTGATTCAGGACAAGTTGTGCATGACCTGGACTGGTGCTTAGATGGAGTGGTGGGCTAGATGAGAGCCGATAAGCTGAAGCTGAATCCTGACAAGACGGAGACACTGCTATTTGGTAGTTCTTGGGTCTGGGAATTAGGGAGTTTATCTGTCTTGGATGGAGTTCATAGAATCATAGAATAGTAGGGTTGGAAGGGGCCTACAAGGCCATTGAATCCAACCCCCTGCTCAATGCAGGAATCCAGTTGCACTCTCCATGAAAAACAGGTATGCCGTTTGAGGCCATTCCTAGATCTGTCATTGTCATTAGAAGCTCAGTGACTTCTGTGGCACGGAGCACCTTTTACCAACTTCGGATGTTGCGTCAGCTGCACACGTTCCTGGACAGGGATAGCTTAACCACTGTGATCTGCGCACTGGTAACCTCGAGACTGGACTACTGCAGTGCTCTTTATGTGGGGCTGCCCTTTAGGCTGGTTCGGAAGATGCAGCTAGTGCAGAGTGCTGCAGCGAGGCCGTGGAGTGGAGTGGCTTGCCACGTCCACATACCGCCTGTGCTGAGAGCTGCACTGGCTGCCAGTGTGCTACCGAGCCAGGTTCAAGGTGTTGTTTGTTCATATATTTAAAACATTTGTATCCCGCCCTATTTCATTAGGATCTCAGGGCGGCTTAGTATGGACATAAAAAGCCCTAAACAACTTAGGGCCTGGTCACCTGAAAGATCATCTCTCCCTACATAGGCCCGTTAGACCACTGTGATCTTCAGGGGAGGCCTTGCTGTCTGTGCCACACCCTGCAGAGTCCCACCTGGCAGTGATACGGCAACGGGCCTTCTCTGTGGCAGCCCCCTCCCTCTGGAATGGCCTCCCTCTGCGATACGTCAGGCACAGTCCATCATGTGCTTTCGACGATTATGAAAAACGTACTTGTTTACACTGGCTTTTCCCAACCACTAACTAATCTAAATGCTGTTCTTTTTTTAATGATATGTTGTTTTATAGTATGCTGTGAACCACTTCGGGATTTTTAAAATGGGAAGCAGTATATAAATATTCTAAAATAAATGAATAAATACTGACATTTTACAGAGGCTGAGAGACAGTGACTTGCTCTGAGCAGAAGCAGGACTTGAACCCAGTTCTTCCTGATCACACTGGAATCCAGTACTCACACTTCTGTCTCAAAGGCTTGCTCTCTTCCTTACATTGCCATGGGAGATGACTCCAAACATCCACTAATGTGGACACAAGACCATGATCCTGGAGAAACTGTGGCCAACCATAGCGCATAGCTGTCCTGCTGGATCAGAGCAAGGTGGGTCCCTCTCATCCAACAGTGGCCAACCAGATGCCTCTGGAAGACCACAGGCAGAACACGAGATGGGCTAAGCCCTCTCCCTCAGTTCCCCCCCCCGCAACTGGTACACAGAGGCATGCGCTATCTCTAAATATGGTCATCACACTGGTTCCAGGGCACATCGGAGTGGGAAGCAGACCCCTGAGACAAGGCTGGCATGATGGGATCTACAGAGGTGACTGCCTCTGCTGCCCACATCAAGCATCCCAAAGGGCAGTGGGGCAGCTGAACGTATTCTTTGCCAGACACAGCCTCCCTGCTGTGCATGGGGGAGCACACGCTCGCTGGCTAAGGCTTGGGAGACATAGGAGAGCTGACAAGTGCCTCCTGTGAGAGAGGAAAGCAGGAGGGGGCTGTTTCAAGAGAGAGCTGGAAGGAGCAGTACCCCGGGAACCCAGCAGCCTCGGACCATGAGTGCTGACCCACGGCATCGCCAGCCACACGGGCTGAGGGGTTTGTCTTGCCCTAGTTCCCCCATTTGAGGGAAATCTCGGGGTGGGATCGGATGTTCGCAGAGACCCACCAGGCATCTCCAGTTCTGGGTTCTTGGAACGCCAGCGTATTTGGATAATCAAGATATTTTGGCCCCTGAGGCAGCTCTTGACATACACACTCATTCACACGGCAGCACAGTCTAGCCAGAGGTTCTCCTGTGCAAGTTGCACTGAAGTGGGCAGAAGTTCTTAGGTAAAACAAATTTAGTTAGTTAAGTTTATTAATTGCCCATCTGGCTGGTCACCAAGCCACTCTGGGCAATGTACAAGCATATAATAAAACAGTTTAAAACAATAACATTCTACAAAAACATTTTCTAAAATACCCTAACCCACCCCCAATGCCTGCCTGAACAACGTTTTTAATGCACAGCAGAAGCTCATTAAAGAGCGGGCATGGCGGAGTGCCCTAGGGAGGGAGTTCCACAGAGTGGGGGCCACCACAGAGAAGGCCCTCTCCCTTGTCCCCACCAGTCTAGCTGTCCTGGCTGATGGGACAGAGAGAAGGCCATCCGAGGCTGATCTTGTTAAGCAGCCTGTCTGGTGTTGCTGGAGGCGCTCCTTGAGATAGGCTGGGCTGGAACCATATAGGGTTTTAAAGGTCAAAACCAACAACTTGAATTTGGCCTGGAAAACAACTGGTAACCAGTGCAACCCCTTCAACACTGGAATGATGTGATCTCGCTGGCGGCTGCCTTTAATCAGGCGAGCCACCATGTTCTGTACCAGCTGCAGCTTCCGAACCGTCTTCAAGGGTAACCCCACGTAGAGCGCATTACAGTGGTCTAAACGAGAGGAGACCAGGGCATGTACTACCGATGGGAGCAGATGGTCAGGAAGGAAGGGGTGCAGCCTCCGTATCAGATGGAGTTGATACAGCGCTGTCCGGCTCACAGCTGACACCTGAGCCTCCACGGACAGCTGGGAGTCCAAAATGACCACCAGGCTGCGGACCTGGTCTTTCAAGGGTAGCCGTACCCCATTCAACACCAGGTCAACATCCCCCAGCCTCCTCTTGTCTCCCACCAAAAGTACCTCGGTCTTGTCAGGGTTCAGCTTCAGCTTATTCCTCCCCATCCAGCCAGTCACCATCTCCAGACATTTGGACAGGGATTCCACGGCCAACCTTGGTGAAGATTTGAACGAGAGGTAGAGCTGCGTGTCATCCGCATATTGATGACACCGCACCCCAAACCTCCTGATGATAGCCCCCAGCGGCTTCACATAGATGTTAAATAGCATCGGGGAGAGGATGGAACCCTGTGGCACCCCACAAGTGAGCGGCCACGGGTCCAAAACCTCCTCTCCCAGTGCTACCCTCTGGTACCTGCGAGAGAGGAAGGACCGGAACCACCGCAATACGGTGTCTCCAATGCCCAACCCCTCTAGGCGGTCCAGGAGGATACCATGGTCAACGGTATCAAAAGCCGCTGAGAGGTCAAGGAGAACAAGGAAGGAGCATTCACCCCTATCCAGAGCCCTCCTCATATCATCCACCAAGGCGACCAAGGCTGTTTCTGTCCCATGCCCAAGCCTGAAGCCTGCCTGAAATGGGTCTAGATAATCGCTTTCTTCCAAGTGTGCCTTCAACTGCATCGCCACCACCCGCTCAATCACCTTGCCCCAAAATGGCAGATTCGAGACTGGGCGAAAGTTGTTCAGAACTTGGGGATCCAAGGAGGGCTTCTTTAAGAGTGGTCTTATCACTGCCTCGAGGGCTGATGGCATCACTCCCTCCTCAAGGTAAGTGTTCACCACCGCCCTGCTCCCCTCACCCAGTCTCTCTTTGCAGCCCATAATGAGCCAAGATGGGCAAGGATCAAGTAAGCAGGTGGTCGGCCTTACAGATGAAAGCACCTTGTCCACTTCATCAGAAGGAAGAAGCTGGAACCAATCCCACAAAACCGGTTTGCCACAGGCCGCGTCTTGCTCACTAACTGTATCCACGGCGCATGGAATAACACTCCTAATCCGATCAATTTTATCTGCAAAGTGCCTTGCCAAGGCCTCACAGGAGGCCTTGGAATGCTTCAGTGGTTCCAGAGCACCTGGACCAACCAGGCTCCAGCCCACTTGGAACAGCCTCCTGGGACAGCACTCTGCGGATGCGATAGAGGCAGCGTAATATTCCTTTTTTGCTGCCTTCACCGCCATGTGATAGGCTGAAGATACAGCTCTAGCCCGTGTCTGATCGCCTTTGGAGCAAGACTTCTGCCACCAGCGCTCTAGCCATTCCACATCCTGTTTCAGAGCTCGTGACTGCAGATTGAACCATGGTGCAGTCCGAGCCCTGTTCAGGGGGAGAGGGCGTTTCGGAGCCACCCGATCTAATGCCCCAGTGATTGCGGCATTCCAGCCACCCACCAGGGTCTCGACCGAGTGGCCGTTGGCGTGCCCCAGAGAATCCCCAAGCACGTTCAGGAATCCATTTGGATCCATAAGACGCCTGGGGCGGACCATTTTAATGGGTCCTCCACCCCTGCGGAGGGGTTGTGGAACCGAGAAGTCCAACGTCACCAGATAGTGATCTGACCATGACAAGGGGGTGGTGGATATACCCCCGACTTCCCAATCACTCCCCACTTCTCCAGAAACAAACACAAGGTCTGGTGTGTGACCGGCTACATGGGTGGGCCCAGTTAGAATATGGTGCAGCTCCCAGGAGGCCACGGTCTTCATGAAGTCCCGAGGTGCTCCTGTGAGGATGGCCTCCGAATGTACGTTGAAGTCCCCCAACACCAGTAAGTTAGGATGGAGAGACCTGGATGGAGAGAGGAAGTGAAAACATGCACGTTCCCTGGGGTGGGGGTGCCCTTGCAGGCTGGCCAGTCCCCGGGTGCAAACTGGAACCCTGGCCCAAGTGCCCTGGCCGCTGGCTTGCCTTTGAACCACCCACCTGGCTCCAGGTAGGGGGCTCCAGGGCTTGGGTGGGGAGGGGCTGCTCTCTGCAAGGCACACAGGAAGGAGGCTCGCGAGCTGGGAGTACTGTTGGCCCACGCTTGCCAGCAGCTGTGGGGCCCAGCCGCTGTGCAGAAGAAAGTGGCCCTGGCCACGGGCCAGCACCGCCCAGGATGTGTCAGAACCATGGCCTGGGAGCAAACACACCGTGGGGATGCTGCTCACAGCACCTCCCGCTTCAGAGGGCCGCGGCCTGGCTGGGCATTCCCCAGGGTGCAGGTGGGGGGCTCTCTGCTGCCTCCTCCTCACAGCAGCGGGACTAGGAGGGCAGAGCAGCACTCCTAAACTTGAGATCTGGAAGGGACACCCGGGAAGCACCTCACGCCAGCCTCCAGGGGGATGGTCCCCTCCAGGCCTCCCGCAACTACCCCGGGAGCTTGTGTTGTTTCTAACTCCACTTACTCATGCGCAGCATGACGCACGTCAACCTTGTTTAGGTTGTTCCTTCTACTCACGTGCTTCCTTGTCAGGGGCCACTAGGCAGGTGCTGCGATGCTCTTACTGCTGTTACTCGCTTCTAGCACGCTTTTTGCGTCAGGATCAATTGCAGCTCCTCCTCTGCTTTGCCATCACAACAGCCTTGCAAAGCTAGTTACTTTCTTCTCCATTTTACAGTGAAGGACTGTAAAGTGGGCCTGTGGCTTAATTGGGATTTAATTTAATTGGGATTTGGACCAGCCCTCATCCCAGTCCCAGGCCCAGCAGCTGCACCACACAGGTCCATGTTAGGCATTGGGCAAATATCCCAGTTTAATTTATCCACTACCAAAATTTCCAGAGAAATGGAAAATGCTTGATTGCATTTGCATCTTTAATTAATTAATTAAACAAAAACCAGCAGCACTGGGGGCCTCTGATCAGGACTGGGACCATGGTTGATTACTCATGAGCATTTGCAGGTCCTTTTCACGATGTCGTCAACCACCAGTGCCTCTCCCATTGTTTTTAAGCTTTATTCCGCCTTTTAAAAAAATGGCCAAAAATGCAGTAATAAATATAAACCACCATCAAAGTGATGGTGTATTTCCAGAATCGCTCAATATTGCATTGCCATCTACTGGCTGTATACATGAAAAGTATGGAACTTGCCCACAAAGGAAATGGCCAAAAGGGGGGGGGGATTTATTGTGCTGATCATAGTCCTGCAAATACTCTGGAAGATGAAGCCCCGGTAAGGGTGTGGGATTTTTTGCTTCAGTGTAGAGAAGCCTTGGGAATCAGCGAACTAAAATGGACAGGCATGGGCGAATTTAATTCAGGTGACCATCATATCTACTATTGTGGGCAAGAATCCCTTAGAAGAAATGGAGTAGCACTCATAGTCAACAAAAGGGTGGGAAAAGCAGTACTGGGCTACAATCTTAAAAATGATAGAATGATCTCAGTACGAATCCAAGGCAAACCATTCAACATCACAGTAATTCAAGTCTATGCCCCAACCACTGAGGCCGAAGAAGCTGAGGTTGATCGGTTCTATGAAGACCTACAACACCTTCTAGAACTAACACCCAAAAAAGATGTCCTCTTCATCATAGGGGATTGGAATGCTAAAGTAGGAAGTCAAGAAATCACCGGGATAACAGGCAGGCATGGCCTTGGTGTACAAAATGAAGCAGGACAAAAGCTAATAGAGTTTTGCCAAGAGAACATGCTGATCATAGCAAACACTCTTTTCCAACAGCACAAGAGGCGACTCTACACATGGACATAACCAGATGGTCAATATCGAAATCAGATTGATTATGTCCTTTGCAGCCAAAGATGGAGAAGCTCCATACAGTCAGTAAAAACAAGACCTGGAGCTGACTGTGGCTCACATCATGAGCTGCTTCTTGCAAAATTTCGGCTTAAATTGAAGAACGTAGGGAAAACCACTAAACCGTTCAGGTATGACCTAAATCATATCCCTGATGAATATACAGTGGAGGTGAGGAATAGATTTCAGGGATTAGACCTGATAGACAGAGTGCCTGAGGAACTATGGATGGAGGTCCGTAACATTGTTCAGGAGGCAGCAACTCAATCCATCCCAAAGAAAAAGAAATGCAAGAAAGCCAAGTGGCTGTCTGATGAGGCTTTACAAGTAGCTGAAGAAAGAAGGGAAGCAAAAAGCAAGGGAGAAAGGGGAAGATATATCCAACTGAATGCAGAGTTCCAGAGAATAGCAAGGAGAGACAAGAAGGCCTTCTTAAATGAACAATGCAAGGAAATCGAGGAAAACAACAGAATGGGAAAGACTAGAGATCTCTTCAAGAAAATTGGAGATGTCAAGGGAACGTTTTGTGCAAAGACGGGCATGATAAAGGACAAAGAAGGCAGGGACCTCACAGAAGCAGATGAGATTAAGAAGAGGTGGCAAGAATACACAGAAGAACTATACAGGAAAGATCTTAATGTCCTTGATAGCCATGATAGTAATGTCCTTGATAGCCATGATAGTGCGGTCACTGAACTTGAGCCGGACATCCTCGAGAGTGAAGTCAAGTGGGCCTTAGGAAGCATTAGTAACAACAAAGCTAGCGGAGATGACAGTATGCCAGCTGAGCTATTTAAAATCCTAAAAGATGATGCTGTTAAAGTGCTGCATTCAATATGCCAACAAATTTGGAACACTCAACAATGGCCGCAAGACTGGAAAAGGTCAGTTTACATTCCAATTCCAAAGAAGGGCAACGCCAAAGAGTGTTCAAGCTACCGCACAATTGTGCTCATTTCACATGCCAGCAAGGTTATGCTCAAAATCCTACAAGCTAGGCTTCAGTAGTATGCGAACCGAGAGCTACCGGAAGTACAAGCTGGGTTTCGAAGAGGCAGAGGAACTAGAGATCAAATCGACAACATTCGCTGCATCATGGAGAAAGCAAGAGAATTCCAGAAAAACGTCTATTTCTGCTTCATTGACTACGCTAAAGCCTTTGATTGTGTGGATCACAACAAACTGTGGCAAATTCTGAAAGAGATGGGAGTACCAGACCACCTTACCTGTCTCCTGAGAAACCTGTACGAGGGTCAAGAAGCAACAGTAAGAACCAGACATGGAACAACCGATTGGTTCAAAATTGGGAAAGGAGTACGACAAGGCTGCATATTGTCACCCTGCTTATTTAACTTATATGCAGAGTACATCATGAGAAATGCCGGGTTGGATGAATCAGAGGTCGGAATTAAGATTGCTGGGAGAATTATCAACAACCTCCGATATGCAGACGATACCACCCTAATGGCAGAAAACGAAGAGGATCTAAAGAGCCTCTTGTTGAGGGTGAAAGAGGAGAGTGCAAAAGCTGGTTTGAAACTCAACATTAAAAAAACGAAGATCATGGCATCTGGCCCCATCACTTCCTGGCATATAGAAGGGGAAGAAATGGAAGCAGTGACAGATTTTACTTTCTTGGGCTCCAAGATCACCGCAGACGGTGACTGTAGCCATGAAATTAAAAGACGCTTGCTCCTTGGGAGGAAAGCTATGGCCAACCTAGACAGCATAGTAAGAAGCAGAGACATCACCTTGCCGACAAAGGTCCGTCTAATCAAAGCTATGGTTTTCCCAGTAGTAATGTATGGCTGTGAGAGCTGGACTATAAGGAAGGCTGAGCGCCGAAGAACTGATGCTTTCGAACTGTGGTGCTGGAGAAGACTCTTACGAGTCCCCTGGACTGCAAGGAGGTCAAATCAGTCCATCCTAAAGGAAATCAACCCTGAGTGCTCATTGGAAGGACAGATAATGAAGCTGAAGCTCCAATATTTTGGCCACCTAATGCGAAGAGAAAACTCCCTGGAAAAGACCCTGATGCTGGGAAAGACTGAAGGCCAAAGGAGAAGGGGACGGCAGAGGATGAGATGGCTAGATAGCATCACGGATGCAATGAATATGAACTTGAGCACGCTCCGGGAGAGAGCGCAGGACAGGAAGGCCTGGCGTGCTATGGTCCATGGGGTCACGAAGAGTCGGACACGACTGAACGACTGAACAACAACAAAGAGAAGCCTTCAATCCTTCCCTGCATGCCATTTTCCTGATGAAAATGCCCTCCTTCAGAGCTAATTGTACAGGGAGGAAAAACACAAAGCATCAGAAATGTTCACTTGAATGAGGGGCCCCAAGGAGGCTTGTGGGAAAAGCAGCCTGTAGACTTGCTCCCTCCTCTCTTTAACCCCCTTTGCAGTGTGGATCCAGATGAGCAGGTCTTGCCAGCTGTGTTTAGCAGTCATTGCACACTGGGAACCAAGCTGAACCAGAGACCTCTTCCAGCCCTCTTTAGCACAGCTGCTTCTGCACATACCAGCTTCAGTTGCTGTGTGAAAGCAGCCCCCGTATGTAGGACCCATTCTGGATCATCAGCTCTTTGCTGGCTGCTGCAAGGGTGGTGGTTAAGGAGCAGACCTGCACCACATTCTGCACATAGCACCAGTTCTTAGATGATCACCCCAGGATGTGGCAGGGAGGGCAAGAACACATCGGAAGGACTCCAATGCAAGTCGGACTCTAAGGCCCATAGAGTAAGCAGAAGAGCTCACTACACAGGCTTGATCTTTGCAGGGTGTCCTTTGAACACTATGTCATCCATCATGTAACTGCCTTGAGTGCCATTTTTCTTAGTAGAAAGGCAGGGTACAAATCAAATAAGTCAGTAAGATAGACCCCTTTGGATGAATTAAGTCCCTGGGGGGAACCTTGTTCATCTGAATCCATCACCAGAGAGGATGGGAGTTCAGGCACGCTCAGGCCTGCTCTCAGCTGTCCGTGCAAATGCAGTGGAACCTCTAACCATCACCTTCTGCCTCTTTCTTCCTTTCTCCAGGCGATGGAGAGCAAGTTGCTGATTGGCGGGAGGAACATCATGGACCACACGAACGAGCAACAGAAGATGCTGGAGCTAAAGAGGCAGGAGATCGCAGAGCAGGTAGAGACCACGTGGGGGCCGGGCCAGCGACAGCCTCCCTCCCCCCACCCAACCGGGCTAGGATGGAGGTGACCCTTGCCAGCAGACTCCACCTGAGATCCCACTCGATGCACGCGCCACCCTCCCTTCAGCACAGGCACACTGCCTCCGCAGGAGAGCAGCCGGCTCTGCATGTGGGGATGAGCTGGGCAGCCCTCGGCCGTGGCTGCCAGGGCTGCGCGCGGTTCTTGTGTGAGCAGCGGCAGCTGCAGTGTGGTCACACTCAGGGGTCCTTGGCTCGGTCCTATAACACAGAAGCGACACGAGCGTGAGATGCAGCAAGAAGTGCTCTTGCGGGACGAGGAGACCATGGAGCTCCGGGAGACATTCACCTCTTTACAGCAGGAAGTGGAGATCAAAACCAAAAAGCTGAAAAAGGTGAGAGGTTGCCAGGGATACTGGGGCTGGGGGCCACTGGGTGGTGGCGGCAGCAGCAGAGAACTCCTTTGGAGGGTCTCTTGGGTCTCTCTCTTCAGCTATAGTCCTACCTACAGTTCGAGAATGCAGCCTTTGTGGGCCAAGAATCAGGGCCAATGCAGAGACCCCTCAGGGAATGGCGAGTCCCGCGGGCTGCACAGTGAAGAGTCTGTTTGGCTGGCAGAAGCGTTGCAGAGGACAAGGGCTGCCGTTCACATTACAGCTAAGGCTGGGGAGACCGCTCCCACTTTGCGCCTCCTCTCCATCACCAACTTGCCAAAGTTTGTCGTTATGACAGCTGGGACATGTGTCGCGAGAGAGACTGTATGTTGCAGGAACCCTTAGAGAGGGGCACCATGGGTCTTCTTGCCCCCCCCACTCAGAGACCCACTGCATTCCCCCATGGGGTGGCTGTTGGTGAAGGCCAGGCTGCCATGGTTCGGGGTGGTGATGGCTAGGTTTGGCCCTCACTGCAGCATTGACACGGAGGGCATTTCCCTATTCCAGTAAATGATAACCACTTACTAGGACAGGTGTTGAAAGACAGTGGCCCTTCTTATTAGCAATTATGAAGACTTTGGATCTGGCCCAAGCTTTTCTACACAAGGCTGTTAATCCGCTGTATCTACTTTCAGTTTCATCGCAGAACTGAGATCCGAGCACGTCATGAAGTGTTTCCTTTCCTGCTTTTCTTTAACCTCTAGGTGGCACTGTGGTATAGCAGAATAGCACAAAGACACAAGTGAAAAAAGCGGTTTCTTTCACTTTTCCAATTAAACATTGCATTTTCCCTACTCTAAAAAAAATTCACCTTAAGTACTCTTTAGATACAGAAGTGCAACTGGAGGATCACAACATCGTCCAAAGAACCCCTAAACAACCACGAGCAGGGGATGATGAGCACATGATAAATGCCTCGGGTAGAAAAGCTTATCATAGAATCATAGAATCATAGAATAGTAGGGTTGGAAGGGGCCTACAAGGCCATCGAGTCCAACCCCCTGCTCAATGCAGGAATCCAAGTCAGAGCATCAGCTTGTGCTCCATCAATGTGACAGCTAAGTTTTGGCAATGGTGAAGATCTAAGTGATAATATTTGCATGACTGTGCTTCTCTCCACCCCCTTTTGCACGCCGCATAGAATTGGCTGTCTCCATCAGGTCCAGTGATAAGATTAAGAGGGCTTAATTAATACAGAAGGAATGAAATGTTTGCCTCTATGAAGGCATCATGTTGTTAGGAATATAGAAAGGTGCCTTAAACCAGGGCAGACCCTTGGTCCATCTAGCCAAGTATTGTTTGCTTGACTGGCAGAAGAACTCCAGGGTGGTCTCAGGCTGAGAAGGGTCTCTTCCCCTCACCTGCTGCCTGATCCGTTTAACTGGAGCTACTGCCAGGGATGGAACCTGGGGCGCTCTGCCCACAAAGCAGGTGCTCTGCCTTTGAGCTGTGGGCCCTCTGCAAATGTTGTTTGTTACCAATACAGAGAATGTGGCCACGATATACCTGCTGGATCTCTCCTTGCCCCCTTGAGTGCCCAAGAACACAATTTGGGACTAAGAAGTGCGGGCCCTTCTGTGGTCAGTGCCTGCCCACAGTAAGAACTTTCAAGCCAGACTACATGCAATGCTAAGCATGTCACTTGACGTTGCCTGCATTTTTTTAGAACTGGAAATAATGGCCATTGGGGGCCCTAATCAGGACCAGTGTGCAGGGAGGGGTTTTAGCCTTGTGCAGGATCCCAGTGAAAATCCCCCCTCCCGCTGCTATTTGGGACCTTCCTTCCTGAACCAAGTAGCAGCGGGGGGGGGGTGACTTTCATCAGGTTCACAGTGCAGGAGCCAAGGATGGAGCGTCCAGGGTCCCCCAGTGACTGCTATGTAAAAAGATCCACGAAGTTCAAGGGATGCATTTAGTGCAGGGGTGGGCAACCAGTTGCTCTCCAGATGTTGTTGGACTGCAAGTCCCATCAGCCCTAACCAGCAGAGCTGATGGATGATGGGAGCTGTAGTCCAAAACATCTGAAGGGCCACAAATCGTCCACCCCTGATTCAGTGTCATGTGGGGTTTGGCCCTTGGACTGTGCGTTGGGGCTTCACTCCATGTGGTAAGGTGCCATGTCCACATCCAGTTCTCTAAATGGGCCACCCTTTTCTTGCCACGGCAGCTCTACGCAAAGCTCCAGGCTGTGAAGGCAGAGATCCAGGACCAGCATGATGAGTACATCCGAGTGCGGCAAGACCTGGAGGAGGCGCAGAACGAGCAGACGCGGGAGCTGAAGCTCAAGTAGGTGCTGTGGCAGGCCATGACGAGAGGTGGCGGGGTGTGCGTCTGCGTGCGGGGGCAGCCAGGTTTAGAGGATCCCAAGCAAAGGTCAGCCTCCCCGATTTCCTGCCCCTGCTGCCAGCCACTGCCAGGGCTGGAGGCAAGCGGGGTGGGCATCTCACGGAGCTGTTCCAGCTGGAGGGGCCAGGCAGAACCCGCGGCTTTACAGGAACAGGTAGGACCTTATAGGCCCCTTGGTGTCACATGACCCCTACGAAGCGGGAAGCTGCAGCACCACCTTCCGGCCTCCTTTGGAGGCAGTGCTGGAACTTGCCGGCCAGCGGCCCCTTCCTCTGGTGCAGGGAGCGAGGCACCTTGGCCCTGCTGCCAGAGCCCCTGGATCAAGGTCCCCAATGCCTGGTGCTCACGAGGAGTGTTTTTCTTCCCCCAGAATTCTGATGGATTTTGGCATTTGGGGGCATGATTAGGGGGAGCACTGTGTGGTACTGGTGCACCGAATGAAGACTCCCCACCGCTGCTGGATGTCGCCTCTCTCCAAGAGGGAACGCGGGGCAGGGCCTCAGCTGTCGGTCGTGGCGGTGGGTGGCGCTTCTGGGGACAGGCCATTCCCTCCGCGATTGTTTTCACCTCCACAGCTTCACGTGGCAGCTGGTCTTTCCCACGTCGAGGAGGCCATTAGTGCTTGAACCTTTCTCCTGACACAACAAAGACTGCCCGTTGCTGTGTGAAGGTGCATTCACAAGGAATATTCACCACAGGAAACTGCTGAGGCAAAAGCTGTCCCTGACAATGAGGCCGTGCCCATACGGGGGGAGATCAGCTCCCGGGGCTGTGGCTTGTTCCCGCCTGCCTCCGTAGCCCATCTCCACTAGTCCCGCGCCCCCTCCCCCTTCTCGGCAGTTCATTCCCAAATTCCATCCTCTCACTGCCTCTTCCATCTTGTTATACTATTCTGCATAATTTGCATGGCCCCCACAGCGCATGTCTGGTGCTGTGCTGCACAGAACACAGAAATGCTACTGTCTCTACTGAGGGGACTCATAATAGCCCAGAGATAGGCAACCTGGTGCCCTCAAATATTTTGGGCTGCAACTCCAGTATTGCAAATGTTCCATGATTATGGGAGGTGTAGTCCAAAAACCTCTGGAAGGCACTGGGTTGCCTCCCCCCGCTTTAGATGGTCCAGACAGGAGTATAGGCAGGATTGGCCCAAGACGGTTAGTTTATTAATTACATTTCATGTCTATACCACCCAGTAGCTGAAGCTCTCTGGGCAGATCACGAAATAAAGCTTAAGCTCATAAAACGTAATGTAAAACATAATGGTAAAAACCTGTAAAAGCTTTGACCTGCCTGTTCTAAGTCCACTTGACTGCTATCCTGCCACTGCTCAACAAAGGGCACGATCCACCATGATCTCCTGTGCAAGAGGCCTCGCTGGAGGGAGTGGGTTGTGGCCCTGGGTCAGATTCGCCTGCCCCCCATCCTCCGCGGCACCGCAAGCTCCCTGCCTGAGGGGGCCTTCGTGCCTCGCCTCTCGGCAGGGCCGGCTCTGGGTGGAAGGCGGCCTCAGAGATGCGGGGGGGAGGGAGGGGGAGCACGCAGGCAGCGGAGGGACGAAGAAAGGCGAGGGACCCAGGCGGTTCCAGAGGATTTGGAGGAGGAGGAGGTGGCTTGATTCAGAGAGAGCAGGGCGCAGCTGATGCGTGTGGACGTGTGCATCAAAGACCAAACTGACCATGCAGCTGAATCCACTCAACTCCTAAAGATTGTAACCAGTACGGAACAGTGAGTGGGTTACGCATCTTAGAACAAACGAGAAGGTGAACACGGTGTGGCTCGTCTGTTTTCATTCCTGCACTGAGTTTTGCCCACCTCATCTCTCCAGTCAGGTGGGGCAGCCAGGTCAGAAATCTCGTGGGGCCTCTTTTCCACAGTAGCCTTCTGTCACCTGCCTCTGCCCTTTCCATTTTGCTCAGGTACCTGATCATTGAAAACTTCATCCCCCCTGAGGAGAAGAACAAAATCATGAACCGCCTCTACTTCGACTGCGAGGAGGACCAGTGGAAATTCCAGCCCTTGGTGCTGGCCGCGGGGGGGTGAGTCTGTGAGCTCCGTCCCCCTGGTGAGAGGTGTTGTCTGCAGAGGCAACTGGAGACACGGCTCCTCAGCTGGAGCCATGGCAGTTCAGCAGGCCTCAGGTTGGCTTATGTTTGTAGCACAGGAGACAGATCTGCTCAGAGGAGACAGATCTGAGGACAGCCAGAGGGCCAAAACAACAATGACAACACCCGCCCCCCCTTCCTTCCATCCAGTGGTGTAGTGGACACAGGGCCAATAGGGACTCAGCGCCCGCACTTTTTCATTAGCAGGGGCACGGACGTCATCTGCAGCCTCCCGCAGAATTCCTGGGTCCCTCTGAGCTTAACTGCAATCCTCACAGTAGCTGGGGGGGAATGAATTTTCCCTGTTGTAATGTGAAGTATTTTGGGGTGGCTTGGTCTTGAGTAGGCAATTAAGACCCACTAGCTTTACAAAAGACCTGCTCCTGATAGAGATGGAAACTCCCAGAACTGGCTTGTTATAGATCAACACAGCCACCTGAACCATCGGACTCTCCTTGGGGGCGTGGCAATGGGGGCTGTCATGAATGGTGCCTGCACTTCCAAATGTACCACCACATCACTGCTTCCATCACCCTTGCGTTTGTGTTAGGTACAGTGCATGCAAAGATGAGACTGATGAGGAGGCTGGATGAAAAGCAGCAACAGAAGATGTGCCCAGTACCACATTTTAGAGGGGACAAGGCAAAAGGGAATCCCCTTCAACTCAGCCATATGGTGCCAGAGAAGCTCTGTACACTAAGCCACCTGTCCTGCTTTTATCATAGCTGTTCCTGAGCACATCCGTGCACATTTTTCATTTTTGAAAACTAATCTCTCCACAGCAGCAGAAGCAGCAGCAGCAACGCCCCCACCGGAACCCAGATGAAAAAGCGGCCAACTTCTGCGGTGGGCTACAAGAGGCCAATTAGCCAATATGCTCGCCTAGCCATGTCGATGGGCTCCCACCCTCGGTATCGGGTGAGCCAAAGGGATTTGGCGGAAGGAGTGGAGAATTGGCATTTGGTGGAGGAAAGAGGCCCCTAATACAGTGGTGGCAGAACGCAGAGCTCCAGATATTTTGGACTTTGACCCCCAGAAGCCCCTGCCAGCAGAGCGAGTGGTCAGGAATGCTGGAAGCTGAAGTTCAAAACCTCTGGTGATTTGCCTTCTGCCCACCCCTGTCCTAATATAACCAAGCTTGCAAGCCACAAGGCAAGTACTGGCCACTTATTGATTGAGTGGCTGATCAACTGACAAATTTGTATCCAGCCTTTGGAACTGAAAAAATATATGAGGCAGCCAGCAAGATATTAAATCCATAATACAAAAGTTGATAATAAGTCAAAGCCAAGATAAAAAACTCAATAAAACAAACAGCACAGACCACAACAGGGAACTGATAACTAACTGAATTCAGCAGCATTAAGCAACTAATGAGAACAACAAATCAAGGAAATGCAGATTCAGGGAGTTGTATCCAATGTTAGTACTACTTAGAGGTTTTCTACATGAGGATGTTAAGCCGCTGTATCTACTTTTAGTTTCATTGCAGAATTGAGATCTAAGCACTACATGAAAAGTGTTTCCTTTCCTGCTTTTTTGCCACATGACCTCTAGGTGGCACTGTAGTATAGCGGAATAGCACAAAGACACAAGTGAAAAAGTGGTTTCCTTTAGCTTTCCTATTAAATACTGCATTTTCCCTGCTTGAGAAAAAACTTGCCGAAAATGCTCTTTAGATACAGAAGTGAAACTGGAGGGTCATGACATTGTCTAAAGAACCTGTAAACATCCATGAGTAGGGAATGATGAGCACATGATAAATGCCTTGTGTAGAAAAGCCCTTAGAGTAGACCCATTGAAATGAATGGGACTTAAGTTAGACTAACATTGCATACAACCCATTGTCCCAAAGTCTGTCTGACAAAGCACTACCTTTGTCCAATGACTGAAGGTCAGCTGGGGGGAGGGGGGCAGAATGTACCTCCCAAGAAGGGAAATCCCTAACCTTGAAGGTCTTGTCCCAGGTAGTGCCCAATCATAACCCTGAGAGCCAAGAGATCCTAAGCAAAAACTTGAAATATGAGCAGGTTCATATGCAAGAATAGAGACTGTAAAGGATCCTGGACCCAAACTGTTATGGGTGAGTTATAGCTAATATGCTTAATGCAAAGGTCTCGGTTGACCCAAAGAATCCATAGGGAATTAGCAGAAGGCAAGAGCTATCCATGTTTTTCTAACTTTCAAGGGGATTTGGGGGGTCCCCTTCCTAAAGAGAACGAGATGTGAATACCCTTCTCTCAATATATTTTTGCACCTGCCTTGAATTCTCATGCTCAGCAAAAACTCCATGGCAAACTGACCTCTCATTTCTTTCGATATCTTTGTGCATTGTCTTCCTCCCCCAATTTCACCACAGGCTGAAAACATAATGTTTCTGGAACTGGATGTCTCCCCACCAGCTATATTTGAGTTTGAGATCACACGAGACCAAAGTGAACATGACCCACGAGCCCTGCACCTGGAAAGGCTCATGCGCCTAGACAGCCTCATGGAGCGACCTGCAGCATCCAGAGTACGGAAGTCGCGGTCTTGGTGAGCGAGTGCATGAGTGTGTGTCCTGCCATCAGGAGCCTGGGTTCTAGTGCTTCCATTGAGGTTTTATCTTTCATAGGGCATAAGGTAGTCAATGGTACTAGTCATGCTGGCTATATGTTACCTCCAGTATCAGAGGCAGTATGCCTCTCATACCAGTTGCACTCATGCCCTGCTTGAGGACTTCCCACTGGAGCATCTGGTTGGCTGCCATGCGAACAGAATGCTGGACTAAATAGGCGTTTGTTCTGATCCAGCATGGCTCTTCTTATGTTCTTACATCCCAAGATTATGGGCAGTTTTGTGGTGATACAAGTAGCTAAGTAGGAGGTGAGGAATGAGCCATGGAGTCAAGGTTGAGGAATGCAGCTCAGGTAAAAGCAATGGAGTGGTCCTAGTGGCCCCAGCCACCCAAAGAATCTTCAGGACTGGAATTCGACCTAACTCAGAAGGGGTGGTGTTCTGCTTGTATCCATAATGCCCAGCCAATCAGGTCCTGGGATGTTCTGCATAAATGGCAGGCAACCACAGGCTCACTTCAGGCCCTACTTTTCAGGCTGGCCCCAGGTTTCTGTGGATTAACAGCAATGGGCGGACATCTCCACTGTGTCCTCTCTCTGAACTTCCCTTTGGCAAGTGGGAAGAGCAACTGCTGAGCCTGAATGGACCATTGGTCTGTCCTGAGTGGCAGTTCTTGGGTTCTTATGGCAGAGGAACTATTGCTTTGAAGACCTGGGGCATTTTGACAGGGAAGAGGGTGGTAAAGAGGAAAACATGACCATCTTTCATTCTTTCTTTCTTCCTTTCTCTTTCTCATCTCAACCTCAGGTGCCAGAGTCCTCGCTCCCTGCCATCTTCAGCAACACAGGTGTCCCTTGCCTCCAGCTCGCAGAACCCCTCCACAACACCGCCTTATGAGTAATGCCCCGTGTGTCCTTCCCCTTCTTCCTTCTCACGTGGAGGACTACGCTTGTTCTCCTGCCACCGGCTGCCTCCGAGAACATGTGGTCCAGGAACGGGCTTCCCCTGCACTAACACATCTTTGTCTTTAGCTACTTCGTGTGTTGTGTGTGTCTGTATGAGATGATGGCTCCTGGGAGCTGCATCCCCTGCCCTCTCTGGATCTGTCACTCTTATTTATTTAACATATTTATTTATGGTGTGTCTTTGTGATGATGTGGGGTTTCGGACTGAGCAGCATCTTCAGTTGGTGAAGGGCACAGTCCTGACGGCTCTCCTGCAGACATTGGGCACTGCGCAGCACACAGCGTGCTTAGAAGACAACTGTTGCTCTTTCTTCACCCGTTGATGTTCTGAGCCTTTATTTGGGGCAAGGGGAGGACGAACAATCTGCATTCATTTCCAGTGGCAGGTCACAGCTCCCCCTGTTTTCTCCTGGATGCTGTGCAGTGAGCATGGAGCAGGTGGGACTTGGGGGCACGACCTTAATCTCACCAACTATGGAATTCCCTCCGTTCTTGCAGTAAGAGCATAGGGCCCATCCCACCTTCTGTTCACCCTGCCCCATTGACACAAATCTTACTCCATGTAGCACAGGGACACCTTGAGCACCACTTATGCAAGCAGAGCTGTGAGGGGGTAACAGAAATATCTCCATGATTCTAGGATACCTTCTCACCAGCACCAACTTCAGACGAGGGCCAGAGTGGCCCTCTTCATCCACCCAATGACTGTGAACACACATGTGGTCAAGGTGTGGGTGCATCTACCCACCCATGACAGGAGTCCTCTATTTTCTCATTGGAGAGAGATAGCCTATAGTTGAAAAGCAGCTGTGCATGGGGAAAGAGAGCACCCAGTTCCCCCAACAGAGTAGAGGGAATATTGCATCTTTGTCTGGAGGTTTACCTAAAATTCCTTGCCATGACAACTGGGACAGGCGGGTTCGACAGAGCATTCATATAGTGGTGGCAAGGACTTTCTGAGGCCAATCTGAGGACAGGAGAGAAAGGCAGAGAAATCAGGGAGATGGAATATTCTACTCCAAAGTATCATGCACTATTTGTTGTCATGTTCAGTGTGCCTCTTTGCACGCTGGCCTGTAGTTAGCTGTATGGCTGCCCCAATGATTGGCCTTCCAGGGGACATTTTCTAGAAGCATGTAAGAATCTCTCTGGAAGAAACGGCAAGCTACCTCTAGCCTGGAGTTGTGCATTTAAACCTAGGGGTCTGGCCACTTCCTGTGCTGCGAACCTGCTACTTGTTCTGCTCGCTGCTAGCACTCGCCACCATGTTTCCTTGCGGTATCCCTCATGAATAAGCCCAACAGCTTCCAGGACTCGGCCACTAGTGGCTGTCACGGGCGGCAGAGAAAGGTACAGGGGCAATGAATGACTTGGGAGGGGAGGCGGGAGAGTGGTGACAGGCCCACAAGTGAGGTTTGGTGGGCCTGCTGTGAGGAAGCACTGAGATTTGCAGTGGCCAGAATGCTCTGTTCTGTGCCTTCAGCACCTTGGGTTACAGAAGGGTTGTTCAAGTCTCCGTGACCTGGGGCCAGAGCTCTGATGTACTCCAAGGGAAGGGAAGGAGGCTGTTGTACTGAGCTGGGCCAGGTCAAGAGAGAAGTCAGAGGCCAGCCTGTGAGAGCACAAGCCCAGTGGCATGTAACCTTTGGTGGTCCTCCTCTTCAGGGTTTGGCTAGCAAACTGCAGTTTCCTTCTTTGCCTTGCTGATACATTCCTACCCAAGGACCCTGTGGCTCTTTCAGCTCCTTCCTCTGGGAGCAAGCTCAAGATAATACCCTTCAGCCATTAAGAGAGTGGCAGCAGAACACATTCTTTCCAATCTTAGGATGTCCTGCTCCTGAATGAAGCTGCAACTCTAATCTGTGTATAGTGATTTTGAGTGCAGAATGAAAAGCAGTTGCTATTCCCACTGCTGTGTGCTAATGATTTTGGGTCTTGTGTTTGTGGTGTCTGCTTCTGAAAGAAGGAACACCAAAAGGTGGGAGGGGGAGCCACTGGGTGGGAAGGGGAGGTTGGTGACTTTGGCAGCTGATTTTGGCAAGGAAATGGAAACAGCGTGTTTTCTGGAACACTCTCGTCGTGATGCAGGTTTCCCAGAGGGGTCATCATGGGGCAAGTGGGTAGGCTTGCAATACAGTGTTATGTAATTTGAGAATGGGGTGTGCCTGTCTGTTCTTGACCTGCTGCTGTGGTGGCTGTCAACCATCCTTGGCACTTGGCGCTCATGGTGCCAGCTGCTGGCGCTCCAGTTGTGCTGGTTTGCCATGCTTTGTTTTGGTCCTGCACATGCCTAGAGAATCATGGTGGACAGTACAGGACCACTAGAGACCAGCAGCAGCAGAGAAAGTGGTGGGGACAATGCCAACAGGTGGGGAAGAGGAAGAGATTTGACAGACCAGCCAGAACGGCTCAGGGGGCCTCCACACACTTATTGAAGAATATGCATTTCTTTAGGCCAACTGTTAGAAGAAAGCTCCCTCTGCTTCCTTCTTCACCTGACTGTAAGTGCGGCTTCCACCAACTCAGTCCATGCTTCCTTGCCTTTGATTTCCAGAGTCTCTTAAGAGAGCTGTGCATGGCCCTGGAGCCAGGAGCAAGCACATCCAGATGGGATCTTGTAGGTTTACATTACAGCACAACAGCCATGCACAGCCAGGGGGATCTGAGACATTTCAAGGCTGGCCAACAGCACATCTGAAGGCACATCTGCAGGCTCAAGCCAATGACCATGCTCTTCTTGAGTATGCTGATAAGTGGGCCTTTTCTCCTTTTTTTGCCATGGGCCATAGAAGTGTATTATCTGGAAACCTGCTGGAACAAAGGAGATGCATCCTTCCCATTAGCAAAGACTGAAGGCATTCATTCTCCCTGAGGAATTGTTTTCTGCACCACAGCAAAGACAAGAGATGCTGTCACAATGGAAAATACAGCAGAAGAGAATTCTTCCCATCCCACTTGGATTGGAATTGGATGTAGGTGTGCTGAGGCCAGATTATGCCCTCCGGCACTACAGGTTTTTGGTTTTAGGTGTTTGGGGGCATCACTGGAGAGGTAACCACAGCTACCCCCTCCCCAGCGGTAGTGCCGGTGGACACACAAACCAGGGGAGCAACAAGCTACTTTGGATGCCAAAGTGCCCCTTTTACTCTTGCCACATGCATATTCTGTGTTTGCAGATCTCCCACACGCTGTATCTCAACCCACTGCTGTGCTGCCAATAATCTCGGATAACTTCCTAGCACAAAACCCAAGAACAATGGTAAAGAAACACAGTTCTTTAAGACAAGGACCAGTTCCTTTTGGCTGTGGCATCCTTCCTGCCTCTGTACAGTGGGCCAGGTTTCTCCAGTGGCTCTGCTGCATTGCTGCGACAACCTCAGAGGTAGATTTCTGATGTTCTTTGTACGTTGGCGAGTCTGTGTTTACATATGAATGTACGTGGTGGGTGCGCATGTTGTGTGGGTGCACATGGGTGTCCCACCCAGGGAAAACTATGGAATTGTTGTCTATGTGGGTGGTTGGCGAGGGAATACATTCCAGAGGGTCAAAAAAGTGGGAGGGATCGGTTGACTGGCAAGGTGAGGGCCTCGACTGGAACCAAATCTTTGTGCCTGTTGCTGTGGTGATTTACTTAGGCAGTCAAAAGTTGGTGTACGGTGGCCCGTGCTTGTTGCTCTAAACATATGAATATACAGGAATATTATGCATAGATATATTATACATAATGTACCGGCAGAGGCCGTTGTCCTAAACCCCCTCTGGTTCTGGATGGGTAGCTCTTCAATTTTCTGTAATGTTGCTTTGATTTGGTGCGGGCCTGAACAGTGCTCTGGCAGCGCCACAACCAAATCCAAACCATGACAATAAAGGAATGAGCATTGTTGAAAAAGGACTTCTCTCTCATCAATTTGCATCTGTCTTGCCTTTTTTGGGATGGGGGAGGGAATGCGTGCCCTAAATTCCCCCGTCATGATCAAGATAGACCTCCACAATGGATTCCTACATTATGAGCAACAAAGAGTCCAGACCAGGAAACAGTAGTGTAATACATAGATTTTGGCTGCAACCCAATGCACACTTGTTGTTGTTCAGTCGTGTCCGACTCTTCGTGACCCCATGGACCATAGCACGCCAGGCCTTCCTGTCCTGCGCACTCTCCCGGAGTGTGCTCAGGTTCATATTCATTGCATTGGTGATGCTATCTAGCCATCTCATCCTCTGCCGTCCCCTTCTCCTTTTGCCTTCAGTCTTTCCCAGCATCAGGGTCTTTTCCAAAGAGTTTTCTCTTCGCATTAGGTGGCCAAAATATTTCAGCTTCAGCTTCAGTATCTGTCCTTCCAATGAGCACTCAGGGTTGATTTCCTTTAGGATGGACTGATTTGACCTCCTTGCAGTCCAGGGGACTCGTAAGAGTCTTCTCCAGCACCACAGTTCGAAAGCATCAATTCTTCGGTGCTCAGCCTTCCTTATAGTCCAACTCTCACAGCCATACATTACTACTGGGAAAACCATAGCTTTGATTAGACGGACCTTTGTTGGCAAGGTGATGTCTCTGCTTCTTACTATGCTGTCTAGGTTTGCCATAGCTTTCCTCCCAAGGAGCAAGCGTCTTTTAATTTCATGGCTACAGTCACCGTCTGCGGTGATCTTGGAGCCCAAGAAAGTAAAATCTCTCACTGCTTCCATTTCTTCCCCTTCTATATGCCAGGAAGTGATAGGGCCAGATGCCATGATCATAGTTTTTTTAATGTTGAGTTTCAAACCAGCTTTTGCACTGTCCTCTTTCACCCTCAACAAGAGGCTCTTTAGATCCTCTTCGCTTTCTGCCATTAGGGTGGTATCATCTGCATATCGGAGGTTGTTGATAATTCTCCCGGCAATCGTAATTCCGACCTGTGATTCATCCAACCCGGCATTTCTCATGATGTACTCTGCATATCAGTTAAATAAGCAGGGTGACAATATGCAGCCTTGTCGTACTCCTTTCCCAATTTTGAACCACTCGGTTGTTCCATGTCCGGTTCTTACTGTTGCTTCTTGACTCTCGTACAGGTTTCTCAGGAGACAGGTAAGGTGGTCTGGTACTCCCATCACTTTAAGAATTTGCCACAGTTTGTTGTGATCCACACAATCAAAGGATTTAGCGTAGTCAATGAAGCAGAAATAGACGGTTTTCTGGAATTCTCTTGCTTTCTCCATGATGCAGCGAATGTTGGCGATTTGATCTCTAGTTCCTCTGCCTCTTCGAAACCCAGCTTGTACTTCCGGTAGTTCTCGGTTCGCATACTGCTGAAGCCTAGCTTGTAGGATTTTGAGCATCACCTTGCTGGCATGTGAAATGAGCGCAATTGTGCGGTAGTTTGAACACTCTTTGGCATTGCCCTTCTTTGGAACTGGAATGTAAACTGACCTTTTCCAGTCTTGCGGCCATTGCTGAGTGTTCCAAATTTGTTGACATATTGAATGCAGCACTTTAACAGCATCATCTTTTAGGATTTTAAATAGCTCAGCTGGAATACTGTCATCTCCGCTAGCTTTGTTGTTACTAATGCTTCCTAAGGCCCACTTGACTTCACTCTCGAGGATGTCCGGCTCAAGTTCAGTGACCGCACTATCATGGCTATCAAGGACATTACTATCATGGCTATCAAGGACATTAAGATCTTTCCTGTATAGTTCTTCTGTGTATTCTTTCCACCTCTTCTTAATCTCATCTGCTTCTGTGAGGTCCCTGCCTTCTTTGTCCTTTATCATGCCCGTCTTTGCACGAAACATTCCCTTGAGATCTCCAATTTTCTTGAAGAGATCTCTAGTCTTTCCCATTCTGTTGTTTCCCTCGATTTCCTTGCATTGTTCATTTAAGAAGGCCTTCTTGTCTCTCCTTGCTATTCTCTGGAACTGTGCATTCAGTTGGAGATATCTTCCCCTTTCTCCCTTGCTTTTTGCTTCCCTTCTTTCTTCAGCTACTTGTAAAGCCTCATCAGACAGCCACTTGGCTTTCTTGCATTTCTTTTTCTTTGGGATGGATTGAGTTGCTGCCTCCTGAACAATGTTACGGACCTCCGTCCATAGTTCCTCAGGTACTCTGTCTATCAGGTCTAATCCCTTAAATCTATTCCTCACCTCCACTGTATATTCATAAGGGATATGATTTAGGTCATACCTGAATGGTTTAGTGGTTTTCCCTACGTTCTTCAATTTCAGCCGAAATTTTGCAAGAAGCAGCTCATGATGTGAGCCACAGTCAGCTCCAGGTCTTGTTTTTACTGACTGTATGGAGCTTCTCCATCTTTGACTGCAAAGGACATAATCAATCTGATTTCGATATTGACCATCTGGTGATGTCCATGTGTAGAGTCGTCTCTTGTGCTATTGGAAAAGAGTGTTTGCTATGATCAGTGTGTTCTCTTGGCAAAACTCTATTAGCTTTTGTCCTGCTTCATTTTGTACACCCAGGCCATGCCTGCCTGTTATCCCGGTGATTTCTTGACTTCCTACTTTAGCATTCCAGTCCCCTATGATGAAGAGGACATCTTTTTTTGGAGTTAGTTCTAGAAGGTGTTGGAGGTCTTCATAGAACCGATCAACCTCAGCTTCTTCGGCATCAGTGGTTGGGGCATAGACTTGAATTACTGTGATGTTGAATGGTTTGCCTTGGATTCGTGCTGAGATCATTCTATCGTTTTTGAGATTGTACCCCAGTACTGCTTTTCCCACCCTTTTGTTGACTATGAGTGCTACTCCATTTCTTCTAAGGGATTGTTGCCCACAATAGTAGATATGATGGTCACCTGAATTAAATTCGCCCATGCCTGTCCATTTTAGTTCGCTGATTCCCAAGATGTCGATGTTCAATCTTGCCATCTCATGTTTGACCACCTCCAGCTTACCTTGATTCATTGATCTAACATTCCAGGTTCCTAAACAGTATTGTTCTTTACAGCATCGGATTTTCTTTTCACCACCAGACACATCCACAGCTGAGTGTCCTTTCGGCTTTGGCCCAGCCGCTTCACTCTTTCTGGTGCTACTTGGAAATACCCTCTGTTCTTCCCCAGTAGTATATTGGACACCTTCCGACCTGAGGGGCTCATCTTCCGGCGTCATATCTTTTAGCCTTGTGATACGTTCCATGGGGTTTTCTTGGCAAGAATCCTGGAGTGGGTTGCCATTTCCTTCTCCAGTGGACCACATTTTGTCAGAACTCTCTGCCATGACCTGTCTGTCTTGGGTGGCCCTGCACGGCATAGCTTATGGCTTCACTGAGTTACGCAAGCCCCTTCGCCACAACAAGGCAGTGATTCATGAAGGGGAATGCACACTTACCTGGAGTAAATCCCTTTGAACACAGTGGGACTTGCTTCCATGTAAATATGCGTAAGATTGCACTGTTAATTAGCACCAACTAACATCACGAAGGAGTGTACTGTTCTTCAAACTAGATGCTTTGTAAAAGAGACAAAAATGGGGTTGAGATTATATGCTTCAAGTCGTGATTGGAAAGCCCCAAAGTCTTCAGTTTGTAGCAGTCTTAAAATGACACGCAGGGCATAACTAGTCTGAGTTAGGTGCAAACAGATTTTGTTTGTTTGTTTGTTACATTTCTGAACTGCCCAATAGCTGAAGCTAGCAGATGTCAGGTGGCATCAAGCGCTACTGCAATGGAAACAAGGATGGGAAGCGTTTCAAGCCACAGGTCTAGTTGCTTCACACAGCCATTTCCACATGGTAAAGCTCCTGTGTGTTGCTGGTTCTTTGGCATGCTGACCGGCTGGTCTTGTGACTACTTCTGTCAAGAATCTACTACCACATTTTCACTGCCTTCCCAAATCCTTTGTACCTCAGCATTACAGAGTGAGGGTCCGGGACTTGAATAAAAGTCAAAGAAATCAAGGTCACCCAGAGAGTGTTGTAGCTGAGCAGGGGTTTGAACCTGTCTCCCCAGTCAATATCCACACCTAAAAAAGGATATTGTACAGTTATAAAAAGTGCAAATAAGGGCACCTAAAATGACCAAGGAGCTGGAGCAACTCCCCTGTGAGGAAAGGTTACATCATCTAGGACTGTTTAGCTTACAAAAAAGGCGAGCAATGGGAGTCACAGAGGTGTACAGAATTGTGCATGATGTAGAGAAAGTGGATAGGGAAACATTTTACTCCCTCTCTCAAAATACTAGAACCCAGTGGGTTCTTCCCATGAAGCTGATTGGTGGGAGATTCAGGACAAATCAAAGCAAGTACTCCACACAGTGCATAGTTAAACCATGGAATTTGCTACCACAAGATGTAGTTTTGTGGTTTTAATGTTTTTATATTTTATATTGTTTTATTGTGTGCTTTCTGGTTTTTTTGTAAACCACCCAGAGAGCTTTGGCTATCAGGTGGTATAGAAATGAAACAAATAAGCAAACAAATAAAAATAAAATCATGATGGCTATCAATTTAGATGGCTTTGAAAGGAGTTTAGACACATTCATGGAGGATAAGGCTACTAATGGCTACTATTCTCTAAGGGCTCTATCCTACCTCCAGTATCAGAGGGAGTATACCTACATATCCCCTTCATGGATCACTGCCTTGTTGTGGCTAAAGGGCTTGCGTAACTCAGTGAAGCCATAAGCTATGCCGTGCAGGGCCACCCAAGACGGACAGGTCATGGCAGAGAGTTCTGACAAAATGTGGTCCACTGGAGAAGGAAATGGCAACCCACTCCAGTATTCTTGCCAAAAAAACCCCATGGAGCGTATCACAAGGCTAAAAGATATGACGCCAGAAGATGAGACCCTCAGGTTGGAAGGTGTCCTACTACTGGGGAAGAGCAGAGGGTATTTCTAAGTAGCGCCAGAAAGAGTGAAGCGGCTGGGCCAAAGCCGAAAGGACACTCAGCTGTGGATGTGTCTGGTGGTGAAAAGAAAATCCGATGCTGTAAAGAACAATATTGTTTAGGAACCTGGAATGTCAGATCAATGAATCAAGGTAAGCTAGAGGTGGTCAAACATGAGATGGCAAGATTGAACATCGACATATTGGGAATCAGCGAACTAAAATGGACAGGCATAGGCGAATTTAATTCAGGTGACCATCATATCTACTATTGTGGGCAAGAATCCCTTAGAAGAAATGGAGTAGCACTCATAGTCAACAAAAGGGTGGGAAAAGCAGTACTGGGGTACAATCTTAAAAACGATAGAATGATCTCAGTACGAATCCAAGGCAAACCATTCAGCATCACAGTAATTCAAGTCTATGCCCCAACCACTGATGCCAAAGAAGCTGAGGTTGATGGGTTCTATGAAGACCTACAACACCTTCTAGAACTAACACCCAAAAAAGATGTCCTCTTCATCATAGGGGATTGGAATGCTAAAGTAGGAAATCAAGAAATCACCGGGATAACAGGCAGGCATGGCCTGGGTGTACAAAATGAAGCAGGACAAAAGCTAATAGAGTTTTGCCAAGAGAACACGCTGATCATAGCAAACACTCTTTTCCAACACCACAAGAGACGACTCTACACATGGACATCACCAGATGGTCAATATCGAAATCAGATTGATTATGTCCTTTGCAGTCAAAGATGGAGAAGCTCTATACAGTCAGTAAAAACAAGACCTGGAGCTGACTGTGGCTCACATCATGAGCTGCTTCTTGCAAAATTTCGGCTGAAATTGAAGAATGTAGGGAAAACCACTAAACCATTCAGGTATGACCTAAATCATATCCCTTATGAATATACAGTGGAGGTGAGGAATAGATTTAAGGGATTAGACCTGATAGACAGAGTGCCTGAGGAACTATGGATGGAGGTCTGTAACATTGTTCAGGAGGCAGCAACTCAATCCACCCCAAAGAAAAAGAAATGCAAGAAAGCCAAGTGGCTGTCTGATGAGGCTTTACAAGTCGCTGAGGAAAGAAGGGAAGTGAAAAGCAAGGGAGAAAGGGGAAGATATATCCAACTGAATGCAGAGTTCCAGAGAATAGCAAGGAGAGACAAGAAGGCCTTCTTAAATGAACAATGCAAAGAAATCGAGGAAAACAACAGAATGGGAAAGACTAGAGATCTCTTCAAGAAAACTGGAGATCTCAAGGGAACGTTTTGTGCAAAGACGGGCATGATAAAGGACAAAGAAGGCAGGGACCTAACAGAAGCAGATGAGATTAAGAAGAGGTGGCAAGAATACACAGAAGAACTATACAGGAAAGATCTGAATGTCCCTGATAGCCATGATAGTGCGGTCACTGAACTTGAGCCGGACATCCTCGAGAGTGAAGTCAAGTGGGCCTTAGGAAGCATTAGTAACAACAAAGCTAGCGGAGATGACAGTATTCCAGCTGAGCTATTTAAAATCCTAAAAGATGATGCTGTTAAAGTGCTGCACTCAATATGCCAACAAATCTGGAACACTCAACAGTGGCCACAAGAATGGAAAAGGTCAGTTTACATTCCAATTCCAAAGAAGGGCAACGCCAAAGAGTGTTCAAACTACCGCACCATTGCGCTCATTTCACATGCCAGCAAGGTGATGCTCAAAATCCTACAAGCTAGGCTTCAGCAGTATGCGAACCGAGAACTACCGGAAGTACAAGCTGGGTTTCGAAGAGGCAGAGGAACTAGAGATCAAATCGACAACATTCGCTGCATCATGGAGAAAGCAAGAGAATTCCAGAAAAACGTCTATTTCTGCTTCATTGACTATGCTAAAGCCTTTGATTGTGTGGATCACAACAAACTGTGGCAAATTCTGAAAGAGATGGGAGTACCAGACCACCTTACCTGTCTCCTGAGAAACCTGTACGAGGGTCAAGAAGCAACAGTAAGAACCACACATGGAACAACCGATTGGTTCAAAATTGGGAAAGGAGTACGACAAGGCTGCATATTGTCACCCTGCTTATTTAACTTATATGCAGAGTACATCATGAGAAACGCCGGGTTGGATGAATCACAGGTCGGAATTAAGATTGCCGGGAGAATTATCAACAACCTCCGATATGCAGACGATACCACCCTAATGGCAGAAGGCGAAGAGGATCTAAAGAGCCTCTTGTTGAGGGTGAAAGAGGAGAGTGCAAAAGCTGGTTTGAAACTCAACGTTAAAAAAACTAAGATCATGGCATCTGGCCCCATCACTTCCTGGCATATAGAAGGGGAAGAAATGGAAGCAGTGACAGATTTTACTTTCTTGGGCTCCAAGATCACCGCAGACGGTGACTGTAGCCATGAAATTAAAAGACGCTTGCTCCTTGGGAGGAAAGCTATGGCAAACCTAGACAGCATAGTAAGAAGCAGAGACATCACCTTGCCGACAAAGGTCCATCTAATCAAAGCTATGGTTTTCCCAGTAGTAACGTATGGCTGTGAGAGCTGGACTATAAGGAAGGCTGAGCGCCGAAGAATTGATGCTTTCGAACTGTGGTGCTGGAGAAGACGCTTACAAGTCCCCTGGACTGCAAGGAGGTCAAATCAGTCCATCCTAAAGGAAATCAACCCTGAGTGCTCATTGGAAGGACAGATACTGAAGGTGAAGCTGAAATATTTTGACCACCTAATGCGAAGAGAAAACTCCCTGGAAAAGACCCTGATGCTGGGAAAGACTGAAGGCAAAAGGAGCAGGGGACGACAGAGGATAAGATGGCTAGATAGCATCGCCAATGCAATGAATATGAACTTGAGCACACTCCGGGAGAGAGCGCAGGACCAGAAGGCCTGGCATGCCAGTCCATGGGGTCACAAAGTCCATGGGGTCACAAAGAGTCGGACACGACTGAACGACTGAACAACAACACCTACATATTGTATATGTATAATATACAGCAATACCTACACAGTTACTGGGGAACACAGGTGGGAGGGAGCTGTTGCACTCGTGTCCTGCTCGTGGGTTCCCCTGGGCAGCTGGTTGGCCACTGTGTGAACAGAAAGCTGGACTAGATGGACCTTGGTGTGATCCAGCACAACTCTTCTGGTGTTCTCATGTTACAACACATTGGCTCACAAGTCCACCTGTGGCTTACCATTCAGCACCGTTGCTACATCTGTTTGTCCTAGGGCTGGTTTCCTCTGCAGGGATGGCCGCGCTGCCTGCCATTAGCTCTGCAGGGATGCATGAGGCAGTTCCAGGGTCTGAGGTGGTTCAGCTGGAGCAGGCTTGAGTCCCAGAGGCTGCCAGTTTTGTTACCACGTGTCTTCACTCACATGGGTCACAGCAAACACAGGATTATAGGAATCTTCTTTCCCAGAGGTATGGTGTACACACAGCAGGCCATGCACTGTACTTGAACAAAGTGTGGAAATACATGCTTTGAGATGCGGGGAAATAGTTCAAGAACAACTATTAAGCGTAAATGACACAAGCACTATTTTATAGTAGAGAAGAATGCTTAGTTAGCATAGCAATCCCCTACTGCATGGACTGGCACATCATTCCTAATACCACTAACAGAGATAAAGAAACTCGGAGGCAGTTACACTACCAGCTATCCATTTCCTTTCGCTAGTGTTGTGAGGGCACCTAGTGGTCTTTCTTCTGCATTGCTTCAAGTCTGCAAAGCCACCTGCCCTAACCAATTCTGTCTTGAATCTCACAAGAACAATTTAAAAAAAGGAGTTGCAAGCTAGAGACACACGGAGTTGCAGATTTTGAAACTTGTTCACGTCTACGCTTAGCTTGGAATCAACACAAATGCATTCTGCAGTTAATCCTTCAGGGAGAACTTGAGTCTACTGTTCCAAAATTATACTATCTTAGAGCGCAATCCTATGGCCGCTAGTCAGCAGCTAGACAGCCATAGGATAGGTTGCTTTCCAGGACCGACCCCCACCCCCTCCTGCACCGCCTCGTAGGCAGTGCAGATCGGCCCCATGCTCGTAAGAGCAGTGTGGAGCGGCAAAAATGGGGCGTTCCTGGGAGTGGGGCAGGGAAATCGGAAATGCTGGTACGACAAATCCTATGTGTCATCCAGCCACTGCTTCCTGTGCTCCGAGGCCCTGCAGCTAGACAGCCGAAATCAGCTGTTTAGCTGTGACAGCAGGGCCAGGGGAGCAGGGAGGAGATCTGCTCCTTACCAACTCCTCCTGCCCTGCACTGGATAGACAATCACCCCATGCTCAGAGGCCACTGTCGATCCAGATAGGATTGCTCCCTCTGTCAAATAAGACCCATAATTCTTTCATCACAAGACTTCTGAGTTGATGTGCTTCTCAAATTTCTTGTGAGGATGGGAGTTCCACACGGTGATAACAGAAATGGGTAGGAACGGAGTGCATGAAGTCAGGTTACCTCAGTGGAAGATCTTGGCTGACTGGAAATTAGGTCTGTGGGAATCATCCATGAGCAGCCACAGAAAGGGCTGGCAGGTGGCTGTGGCGAAAAAAGGCAAACACAGGCTGAATCTACACACAGCAGTTGTACGGCTATCATACTGCAGTGATAACTATTGGTGCCTATTGATGTCATGTGCAACAATAATCATTGCAGTATGATAATGGTAAAACTGCTATGTGTAGATTCAGCCACAAACTCCCTCATCTCAAGCTTCATGTCCACCCATTGCTGTTTTTTCCCCTGAATCTCTAAACCAATGAAGGAGCTCTGTTTACTAGAATGTACCCTTGATTTCAGATGTCTTTATTCTGTATTGTAGAGGTTACACTTCTCAGACTAAAAGGCATCACACTTGAAAACATGCTTAAAAGACACTCATCATCTTGGTTGACTTTCCTAATGTTCTCTTCTGAGTCCACGGGCCAGGGCAACTTGGAGTCAAAGAAGCACCTGAAAGAATTGCAGATCGGGTCAGGGTGAAGCCAAACAGGAATCTCTCTTTTTTCCCAACCTAGACAAATCCACAACAACCATTTGTCATTTAGCTTGCAGGTATTTCTTGCTGCCTTGGCAGGATTGCCTTTTTATGCTCCAGTTACTACCAGGCAGGCAGGCAGTTTGCTAAAGGTCAGACAGACTTAGGCTGGAAAGAAAGCTCAGCCTGCTGCCACAAACAGCCAGAGGGCAAGCAGGAATGGCTCCATGATGGCATGCTTGCAGATGTGCAGCAAAACTCACCCCACCATGCACACCTTTGTATAGAAAGACCAGGTTTACACCAAGCCAGGCCAACGCCCCATGTTGCACCATATTGTCATGGGCCTGAAGAATAGGACTTCCCTGTGCATTTTACTTTAGATCCTTTTATGTGAAGATGGAGCGTGCGTGTCTGCATGTGCATGCTCTAGCCTTTCCCTGTGTACCTAAGGCATTTCCCATGAGCTGGGAGCATTCTCTCTATTTCAAGGCACAATCCTGTGTGTGTTTAGACAGAAAAGTTTCCTATAACTCCCAGTGTGGCTGGCTGGGGAATGCTGGGAGTTGTTTATACAGAAAAGAGTCCTACATGCATAGGATTGCGCCCTTAGTTGTTTACAAGTTGTGAAGCTGGCTTGCCTGGAAAAAGCGTGGGCATGAGGTTCTCCCTGGTGATCCCTGCCAGTATGTCTTTATTGGGCCTGGAGTCAACCAATCCATATCTTCCCAGTCAATGCAATGTTAACCCTTGGGTCTTGCCTTTCCGCGGGATGCAGGGATCAATGCAGACATCCCCTTCTTTTGCTAACAGTTTGCTCCCCTCGGGAGCTTGAGTATGCTCTGTGGGGTCAAGGCCCTCTGCTCCTTCAGTTTGCTTATTCCCAAGCAGAAGACAAAGGCAAGCACTGACAGAAAGCACCTCAGCTTTCCTCTCCTTTTAAAAAATAACACAACACTCTGTTGAGCTGGAGGATCGTGTGCACGCGCATGTGTGGCCTCTATGCCCATCACAGTCAGCTGTGTCAGTGTGGGTGCTTCGGGGTGAAGGGTTCCTAGCACCACCAAAAAGGCATTGTGCCTTCTGTCTTTTCTTCCTTAATGGATTATTTGTGGAAAGAAAAAAGATGGGAGGCACAGGGCATCTCTACACCAGCCTAAAATCCTGCATTTAAAACTTGGCTTTCTGCTTCCGTTTTAAATGCAGGATCACAACGACTCCCTTTTTCATGTGTTCCCTTTTCCCCCACCCCCTTCCCTCTCCTTCTTCCGGTAGCTGAGCCTTCCACTATCTTTCATTGATCTTCTTGCTGCATTTATTCTTTTCACGGAGGAAACTGAAGCAGAACACAACGAGGTAATTTGATAGCTCATTATCCTTGATCTATTTGAAAAATGGAAGAAAGGGCATTTAGCACAGGAGACGCCTTCGATGATCACAGCGTCATGTAACAAGCCCGCAAACATCCGTGAAGGAGCCACCTCAATCGCAGGATAAAAGCTCAGTGTGAAGGAGCCCACGGTAGGAAAATGCAGAGCGCTGGTCCCCCCATGAAGTGGGGTAAGCCCCTACCTCAGGAGGCAAAAGGAGGAGTGGACAATTGTGTGCTCCCCCACACGTTGGCAGGAGTCTCTCCCCCCGCCCCGCTTTCTGACACTGGTGCCACTGGGTGGGTGCTTCCAGGTAGGAAGGTGCTCCAGAGAGCCCCGCTGGCCCCTCTCCCATTGTGACAGTTGCAAAGTGGGAGAGCAGCCAGTGAGAATCTCTGGAGCTGCTACCCAGCTTCGCAGCATAACAGCGGATGCACCAAGGAGCCTGGATGGCCCGGCTCTCCTGCAGCAGCGAGTGCTGCAGGGGGAGAACAACCAGTGGGGCTCCCCGGAGCAGCCACAACCCCTCTGTCTCATCCTGAGAATCCTCTCAGGGCGATCCAGAGGGCGATCAGTGGTCTTTCTGAAGAGCTCCATCGGCTATAAAAAGTGGCTGGCATGGCTTGGCCAGGCCCACATGCCTGACTGTGGGGGGTCATAAAATCATAAGAAGGGCCATGCTGGATCAAACTAAGGGTCTATCTAATCCAGCATTTTGTTCACACAGTAGGCAACTATCTGTTAATTCACAAGCAGGACACGAGTGCATCAGCCCATCCCACCCGTATTCCCCAGCAACTGCTGCACATAGGGATACCGCTTCTGCGGCTGGAGGTAGCATAGAGCCAAGTACTTGAAGAGTGCTATCATATCTCCCCTCAGTCTTCTCTTCTCAAGGCTAAACATGCCCAGTTCTTTCAGTCTCTCCTCATAGGGCTTTGTTTCCAGTCCCCTGACCATCTTTGTGGCCCTCCCCTGAACCCTCTCCAGTTTGTCTGCTTCCTTCTTAAAATGTGCTGCCCAGAACTGGACACAGTACTCCAGATGCAGCCTAACCAGTGCTGAGTAGAGGGGAACTAATACTTCCCGGGATGTGGAAGCTATGCTTCTATGAATGCAGCCCAAAAGAGCATTTGCCTTTTTTGCAGCCACATCACATTGTTGGCTCATCTTCAGCTTGTGATCGACAACAATTCCAAGATCCCTCTTGCTTGGTAGTGTTGTTGAGCCACGTATCCCCCATCTTGTAACTGTGCATTTGGTTTCTTTTTCCTAGGTGCAGAACTTGGCATTTACCCCCATGAAATGTCATTCTGTTATTTTCTGCCCAGCACTCCAGTCTATCAAGATCACTTTGAATTCTGTTTCTGTCTTCCAGGGTATTAGCTATCCCGCCCAATTTTGTGTCATCTGCAAATGTGATCACCATTCCCTGCACCTTCTCCTCCAAGTCATTAATAAAAAAACTGGGCCCAGGACTGAGCCCTTCTCATTACTTCTCCCCAGATGGAGAAGATCCCATTGAGAAGCACTCTTGGAGTCCGATTCTGGAGCCAACTGTGGATCCACCGGATCGTTGTTTCATCTAGCCCACTTTGAGCTAGTTTGCTCATCAGGATATCATGGGTCACTTTGTCGAAAGCTCTGCTGAAGTCGAGGTATATTATGTCTACAGCATTCCCACAGTCCACAAGGGAGATTACTTGATCCAAAACTGAGATCAGATTCGTCTGGCACGATTTGTTCTTGACAAATCCATGTTGGCTTCGAGTAATTACTGCATTGTTGTCAAGGAGCTTACAGATGGATTGCTTTATCATCTGCTCCAGAATTTTCCCAGGGATTGATGTTCGACTGACTGGTCTGTAGTTCCCAGGTTCCTCCTTTTTACCCTTTTTGAAGATTGGGACAACATTAGCCCTCCTCCAGTCATCTGGCACTTCACCTGTCTTCCATGATTGCTCAAAGAGATGAGACAGTGGTTCTGAGAGTTCTTCTGCCAGTTCCTTTATTACTCTAGGATGCAGTTCATCTGGCCCTGGAGATTTGAACTCATTCAAAGTAATTACAGTCAGAGCCAGAAATATTGGAACAAAGATAACTGTTTTGGCAGTTGACCTCTGTACACCACCACATTGGAGTTGAAAGGAAGCACACCCAGATGGGAGCAAAGTCAGGACTTTCAGCTGTAATTCAAGGGGTTTGACAAAAGTGGGGTACTAACCGTTCAGGAAGTACAGCCAGTGGCATACACACACCCCCATCGTTGGTGGCTCATAAGTAATGGAACAAACCAACATCATTTCAAACTTAAGGATCGCCTTTAATACCTGGATGAAAATCCCATGCAGTCAATGACTGTCTGAAGTCTGGAACCCATGGACATGACTAAATGCTGAGTTTCCTCCCTCGAGATGCTTTGCCAGGCCTTTACTGCAGGCAGTTGCCTTCAGCTGCTGCTTGTTTGTGGGTCTGCCTTCAGTCTTGTCTTCAGGAAGTGAAAAGCATGCTCTATTGGGTGGAGATCAGGTGACTGACTTGGCCATTGAAGAACATCCCACTTCTTTGCCTTGAGAAACTCTTGGGTAGCTTTTGCTGTATGTTTTGGGTCATTATCCATCTGCAATAGGAAGCGGCGCCCTATCAGTTTGGCAGCATTCGGCTGAATCTGAGCAGAAAGTATAGCCCTATACACTTCAGAATTCATCCTGCTGCTTTTATCAGCAGTCAGATCATCAATAACCACCAGTGACCCGGCTCCAATGGCAGCCATACATGCCCATGCCATAACACTGCCTCCACCATGTTTGACAGATGATGTGGTATGCTTTGGATCATGAGCTGTTCCTTTCCTTCTCCATACTTTTCTCTTCCCATCATTCTGGTACAAGTTAATCTTGGTTTCATCAGTCCAAAGAATCTTATTCCAAAACTGGGCAGGCTTTTTTAGGTGTTTGCTGGCAAAGGCTAATCTGGCCTGTCTCTTCTTGAGCATTACCAGTGGTTTGCACCTTGTTGTGAAGCCTCTGTATTTACATTCATAAAGCTTTCTCTTGACTATCGATGTTGACAATGACATGCCTACCTCCTCAAGAGCGTTCTTGACCTGGCTAAATGTTGTGAAAGGGTTCCTCTTCACCATGAGCAAAATTCTGCAGTCATCCACTTCGGTTGTCTTCCGTGGTCTTCCAGACCTTTTGCTGTTGCTGAGCTTGCCAGTTAATTCCCTCTTTTTCATGATGTTCCAAACGGTTGTATTGGCCACTCCCATTGTTTTTGCAATCTCTCTGATGGGTTTGTTTCCTCAGCCTAATGATGGCCTCTTTCACTCCCATGGACACCTCTTTGGACCTCATGTTGGGGGTTCCAGTGAACAGCTACCAAATGCAAATGTGACACTCAGAACCACCTCCAGGCCTTTTATCTGCTAGCTTGGTCATGGGGTACCCAGGAAACAGGCCACAGCTGGCCATGCAGCTGCTTGTCAGCCATTCATTCTATTACTTACAAGCCACCAATGATGGGTGTGTGTGTATGCCACTGGCTGTCCTTCCTGAATGGTTAGTACCCCAGTTTTGTCAAACCCCTTGAATTACAGCTGAAAGTCCTGACTTTGCTCCCATCTGGGTGTGTTTCCTTTCAATTTCAATGTGGTGGTGTACATCACTTTACACTTGGTTACATTGAACTTCATTTGCCATTTGGCTGCCCATTCTCCCAGTTTGGAGAGATCCTTTTTGACCTCCTCACAATCTTTTTTTGCTTTGGCTACCCTAAATAATTTGGTGTATATACACCAAGTCTCAGTTACACCTATCAAGTCATAAGTTCCCTCCTGTATTAAGAGTTCAAGTTCGTTCTGTTTGTTTCCCATATTCTGGGCATTAGCATATAGAAATCGAAGACCATGTGCTTCATAGTCTGGCTTTCTTCCTACATGTTTGTGAAGGCTATTATTGGGTGTTATTACAGCTTTTCTCTCCGTTGCGGTGCATGAGCCTTCATCCACTGTTACCCCCAACTTTACATCTCCCTTCCCCGTAGGATTCAGTTTAAAGCCCTCCTGATGAAGTTCTTCATGCTGTGGCCAAACACACTCTTCCCAGCCCTTGTGAGGTGCAACCCATCCCTTGCCAACAGCCCATCTTCCAGGAAGTATCCCATGCAGAAAGGAGTCTCCCACAACTAATACTCTTCTCTTCTTGTTGGCATCATTGCCTCTGTCTGACTGACCTTCAGCCTCTTGCTCGTTGTCGTGTGGGGTCGCCTGTAATTCTTCCTTTGCGGGCTGTCCTCCAATCTCATCCTCAAGTTCCTGGAAACAGTTCTATAGTTCCATTGCTTCCTCTAGTGCAGAGTGGCTTCATGTTCTTCTGCTCCTGTCACTTTACCAAGGAGTATCCTCTACTTCATTTCCCCTCACCTCAGCATTTTCCTTTTCTGCCTCAGCTTGGTGCTGCTCTTCTAGGTTCTGTACTTTGCTTTGCTGCTGTAGTTCCACCCTTCTGTCCAATAACTCTTTGTCTTCTCTTATTCCCTGGAAGGTTGACACTCACTGCTCCAGCCCTCTTTCTTCTTCCAACAGTGTGATCAACCTGCACTTGTTGCATGTGTAGGCCATGTTGATCTCAGACAAGAAAACAAACATTGCACACACCTTGCAGGTCACCACCACTGGAGAGTATTTTCCTTTCATAGTCTCTATTCCCTTTGTTTCTAGCTTTTTGATTGTACTAGAATAGCCTGTGCTTTGTCCACTATTCACTGGAGGTTAACAAGTGTCCCACTGGTATGGAAGTGTGTGTTAAAAGAGAAAGAAAAAGATGGGATAATCCACCTACATTATTACTGAGTTTCAAAGAAGTCTAAAAAGTTAGTGAGACAGGACTTGTGTTCACGGAAGCCGTGCTGATTCTTTTTCAGCAGTGCTTGTCCTTATATATACTAATTTTATCATTAAGAACATAAGAAGAGCCATGCTGGATCAGACCAAGGGTCCGTCTAGTCCAGACTTCTGTTCACAAAGTGGCCAACCAGCTGTTGACTGGGAACCCACACGCAGGGCATCTTTAATAACGCTTCCAACCAATTTACCTGGATGAGACATTAAGCTAACCAGCCTGTAACTTCCCAGATGGCCCGCTGGATCCCTTAAAAAAAAAAGTTGTTACATTGGCCATCCTCCCTTTCTTAGAGCCAGGCATTGTGGGAGGGGGTGGCTCTAGAGATTGCCTGTATTGTGGGAGATCTCCAGGGACACCCTCTCCTACAGTGCCTGGTGCTGAGGAAGGGCTGCTCATAGCCTGGTACTTGGGCCTGGATGTCTCTTTTTACGACCAATGCGACTCTTTAGAGAGCAGCAGTTGCAGCAGCTCCCCTTCATGGATCACTGCCTTGTTGTGGCGAAGGGGCTTGCGTAACTCAGTGAAGCCATAAGCTATGCCGTGCAGGGCCACCCAAGACAGACAGGTCATGGCAGAGAGTTCTGACAAAATGTGGTCCACTGGAGAAGGAAATGGCAACCCACTCCAGTATTCTTGCCAAGAAAACCCCATGGAACGTATCACAAGGCTAAAAGATATGACGCCGGAAGATGAGCCCCTCAGGTCGGAAGGTGTCCAATATGCTACTGGGGAAGAGCAGAGGGTATTTCCAAGTAGCGCCAGAAAGAGTGAAGCGGCTGGGCCAAACCCGAAAGGACACTCAGCTGTGGATGTGTCTGGTGGTGAAAAGAAAATCCGATGCTGTAAAGAACAATATTGTTTAGGAACCTGGAATGTCAGATCAATGAATCAAGGTAAGCTGGAGGTGGTCAAACATGAGATGGCAAGATTGAACATCGACATCTTGGGAATCAGCGAACTAAAATGGACAGGCATGGGCGAATTTAATTCAGGTGACCATCATATCTACTATTGTGGGCAAGAATCCCTTAGAAGAAATGGAGTAGCACTCATAGTCAACAAAAGGGTGGGAAAAGCAGTACTGGGGTACAATCTTAAAAATGATAGAATGATCTCAGTACGAATCCAAGGCAAACCATTCAACATCACAGTAATTCAAGTCTATGCCCCAACCACTGAGGCCGAAGAAGCTGAGGTTGATCAGTTCTATGAAGACCTACAACACCTTCTAGAACTAACACCAAAAACAGACATCCTCTTCATCATAGGGGATTGGAATGCTAAAGTAGGAAGTCAAGAAATCACCGGGATAACAGGCAGGCATGGCCTGGGTGTACAAAATGAAGCAGGACAAAAGCTAATAGAGTTTTGCCAAGAGAACATGCTGATCATAGCAAACACTCTTTTCCAACAGCACAAGAGGCGACTCTACACATGGACATCACCAGATGGTCAATATCGAAATCAGATTGATTATGTCCTTTGCAGTCAAAGATGGAGAAGCTCCATACAGTCAGTAAAAACAAGACCTGGAGCTGACTGTGGCTCACATCATGAGCTGCTTCTTGCAAAATTCCGGCTTAAATTGAAGAACGTAGGGAAAACCACTAAACCGTTCAGGTATGACCTAAATCATATCCCTGATGAATATACAGTGGAGGTGAGGAATAGATTTCAGGGATTAGACCTGATAGACAGAGTGCCTGAGGAACTATGGACGGAGGTCCGTAACATTGTTCAGGAGGCAGCAACGAAATCCATCCCAAAGAAAAAGAAATGCAAGAAAGCAAAGTGGCTGTCTGATGAGGCTTTACAAGTAGCTCACGAAAAAAGGGAAGCAAAAAGCAAGGGAGAAAGGGGAAGATATACCCAACTGAATGCAGAGTTCCAGAGAATAGCAAGGAGAGACAAGAACGCCTTCTTAAGTGAACAATGCAAAGAAATCGAGGAAAACAACAGAATGGGAAAGACTAGAGATCTCTTCAAGAAAATCGGAGATCTCAAGGGAACGTTTTGTGCAAAGATGGGCATGATAAAGGACAAAGAAGGCAGGGACCTAACAGAAGCAGATGAGATTAAGAAGAGGTGGCAAGAATACACAGAAGAACTATACAGGAAAGATCTGAATGTCCCTGATAGCCATGATAGTGCGGTCACTGAACTTGAGCCGGACATCCTCGAGAGTGAAGTCAAGTGGGCCTTAGGAAGCATTAGTAACAACAAAGCTAGCGGAGATGACAGTATTCCAGCCGAGCTATTTAAGATCCTAAAAGATGATGCTGTTAAAGTGCTGCATTCAATATGCCAACAAATCTGGAACACTCAACAGTGGCCACAAGACTGGAAAAGGTCAGTTTACATTCCAATTCCAAAGAAGGGCAACGCCAAAGTGTTCAAACTACCGCACCATTGCGCTCATTTCACATGCCAGCAAGGTGATGCTCAAAATCCTACAAGCTAGGCTTCAGCAGTATGCGAACCGAGAACTACCGGAAGTACAAGCTGGGTTTCGAAGAGGCAGAGGAACTAGAGATCAAATCGCCAACATTCGCTGCATCATGGAGAAAGCAAGAGAATTCCAGAAAAACGTCTATTTCTGCTTCATTGACTACGCTAAAGCCTTTGATTGTGTGGATCACAACAAACTGTGGCAAATTCTTAAAGTTATGGGAGTACCAGACCACCTTACCTGTCTCCTGAGAAACCTGTACGAGGGTCAAGAAGCAACAGTAAGAATCAGACATGGAACAACCGAGTGGTTCAAAATTGGGAAAGGAGTACGACAAGGCTGCATATTGTCACCCTGCTTATTTAACTTATATGCAAAGTACATCATGAGAAACGCCGGGTTGGATGAATCAGAGGTTGGAATTAAGATTGCCGGGAGAATTATCAACAACCTCCGATATGCAGACGATACCACCCTAATGGCAGAAGGCAAAGAGGATCTAAAGAGCCTCTTGTTGAGGGTGAAAGAGGAGAGTGCAAAAGCTGGTTTGAAACTCAACATTAAAAAAACTAAGATCATGGCATCTGGCCCCATCACTTCCTGGCATATAGAAGGGGAAGAAATGGAAGCAGTGACAGATTTTACTTTCTTGGGCTCCAAGATCACCGCAGACGGTGACTGTAGCCATGAAATTAAAAGACGCTTGCTCCTTGGGAGGAAAGCTATGGCAAACCTAGACAGCATAGTAAGAAGCAGAGACATCACCTTGCTGACAAAGGTCCGTCTAATCAAAGCTATGGTTTTCCCAGTAGTAACGTATGGCTGTGAGAGCTGGACTATAAGGAAGGCTGAGCGCCGAAGAATTGATGCTTTCGAACTGTGGTGCTGGAGAAGACTCCTAAGAGTCCCCTGGACTGCAAGGAGGTCAAATCAGTCCATCCTAAAGGAAATCAACCCTGAGCGCTCATTGGAAGGACAGATACTGAAGCTGAAGCTCAAATATTTTGGCCATGTAATGCGAAGAGAAAACTCCCTGGAAAAGACCCTGATGCTGGGAAAGACTGAAGGCAAAAGGAGAAGGGGACGGCAGAGGATGAGATGGCTAGATAGCATCACCGATGCAATGAATATGAACTTGAGCACGCTCCGGGAGAGAGCGCAGGACAGGAAGGCCTGGCGTGCTGTGGTCCATGGGGTCACGCAGAGTTGGACACGACTGAACAACAAGTTGCAGCAGCTACAGCAGTCGCAATGGGGAGGTGGGTGGGAGACGCAGCAGAGGTGGATGTGATCTCCGTTTGCACTGGCCCCGAAAATGCAGGATGGTTACAAATGGAAGACGTTGCCTGGACCACCTGTAAAATTCCATGAATGAGGCACGGTAAATGCCTTGCCTGGCCGCCCCCCGTGAGAGCCCCCCTCCTATGAGTGCTTGTTGTGGAAGAATTAACACTGAAAGGAACAGTGGTTTGTTTTCGGGATGGAAAATGCCACGGGGTGCTTCCGGACAAGGCCTTTATTCTGCCACTACCCCGCCTTTCGCTGAATTTTACGGGAGGCTCCAACTTCGCAGTCCTCCGGTAGCTTCTCACCGCCTCTTTTTGTGCTTTTCTTACTGCAGAATCCCTTGAGGGAAAAAGGCAGATCGGCCGCGCAAGGCCTTCCGCCTGCGAGGAGCCCTCCGGCTGGGGCCTCCCGGCGCCGGGCGGAGAATGTGGACTCGGCGCTCTTCCACGGCCTCAATCCGCGCAGCGCCTCCTCGCCGCCGCGCCGGGCCGGCCCCGCGCGCCTCAGCACGGCCCCCGCGAGTCGACCCCGGCGCAGCGCTCCGCTCGGAACCAGCCCGCGCCCGCTGGGCGAGGCGCGCTCCGGCCTCCGCCTGGCGACTGCGGCATCTCTCGCGGGCGACGCCCCTCAGCCCTCTCCGCCAGCTGCGCTTGTACCTCACAGCGGGGGCGAAGGGCCGCCGGGCTCGACGCGCCTCGCGGCTCCGGCACCCCGCGCTCCGGCCGGGGGGCGCGCGCGGCTCTGCCGGGTGGCCGCCCGCGCCGCACAACTGCCGAGCCTGGCGGAGGCGGAGGCGGCGCGCGCGGCTCGGGCCCGCGAGGAGATCGAGGCCGCGCCCGCGGAAGTGCGCGTGCACCTCCCGGGGACCACTGCGCATGCGTCTGGTCGGAGAAATCCGGGCGCCAGACCTGGGGAGGAAGTGGACGACGGTGGCGCCGAAGCTGTTCCCTTCACTCCAACCGCGCAGGCGCCGCGCTCCTTCCGTTTCTCCTCCTTTCCCCTCCCTCCTCGAGGGCGGAGCCGTCTGTCAAGAGCTTCCCTTCGGCCCCGCCCCCGCCCTGGTCTTTCCCTTGGAGATGGGCGGGGTCACGCGGTCAGTTGGCAGGCGGGGGGCGGGCAGGTTGAGGCGTCGTCACGTGACTGCTGTAGGAGTCCCAATATGGCGCCGGTAGAAGCCGCGGCGGTCGCGAGCCTCAGGACCTAACGCAGCGGCCCGCCCTTCCGCGAGAGGGAGAGACCCCGCGCGGCCCCGGACACGCCCCCTCCCCTCGCGCCGCCCGCCTTCCTTCCCTCCCTCCCTCCCTCCCTCCCTCCCGTGCTGCGCTCCCGCCAGTGCCCGGCCGCCATGAGGGAAAAGGGCCGCAAGAAGAAGGGCAGGACCTGGGCAGAGGCCGCCAGGACGGTACGCAGGGCGGGGCCCGGGGGGAGGGGAGCGCCTTCCCTTGAGGAGGGGGGATGGCGGCCACTGTAGAGAAGGAGCTCTCTTTCTCCCCCCTCCCCCCCGTTGTCACCGCAATTTCTTAGCACGAGGAGGCGTTTCAGGCGCCTGAAGGGTCAGGACTCCCCCCACGCGGTCGTCCAGGGCCTGTCAAACTGGTTAGGGGGGGAGTAGTCAGAGATTACCCTCCCCCGAATTCCGAAACGGGAGAGGCGGGGGAGGCCGTGGCAAGGGGGTGCTTTGAAGGAAGGGGCAGTCACGGTTCGCCGGTAGAAGGCTGAGTCCTTATGGGGGGAGGGTCGCGTCTGCTTTTGATAGCACGAAACGCCTCTAAGATGACAACCTGCTGAACACGTGTGTTTCTGCCCGCCCAGCCTTGCGTTCCGAGGCCTCGCAGGCAGGGTGAGGTGGGCTTCTGAAGTAACTAATTATGCAAGAAACACCAATAAGGGAGAGTGGAAGCCCTGGCTGCTCAGAAACTCATGGAAACGAATAGAACCCCCCTCCCCCCAGTGTAATTTGGCAGGGTGCTTCATTGGGTTCCATGTCATTTAGGTAACATCTGGATATTGAAGCCACTTAGAGCATTTCAGAGGAAGAGCGGCATGTAATAAAGGTTTGCATCCTACAACTCTTTGTAGAAAGGGCTCCTGGTGACTGCACTGTGCAAGGAAAACTGACAACTCAGATGACTGTTCCCGAACTCTGCTCATTGCAAAATGAAACTGACAAGTGAAGGAAGGTTGCCCTGCAAGGCTAAAAAGTGTGTGCCTGTGAATAAACTGAAATGACATTTTCACTTCTCTTGACTCCTTCTACAACTCTTGTCCTCCCAGACTTATTCCAACATGTGCTCTTTATCTTCCACCTTTTATCATCTGTGCACATGAAGCAGGTTCTTAAGGTGGTGTAGTTAACGCTGGGTGACATGCATTTCCATCTTCCAACTCCTAGTGATGCGGTGATGGCATAAAATGCAGTATTGTCCCCATATTATAGCAACAGTTTTTTGTGCGAGGATCTTGATAGGGAAGGCCATGTGTGCAGCCCCTTTTCTCCTCCTACAGCAGAGGTGGGAACTGTAGCTCTGTGGTAGAGTACTTGCTTTGCATACAGAAGGTTCAGTCTTTGGTATCTCCTGGTCTGGGGCAGCTGCGAGTCAAGGTCCTTCAGGACAGATGACACAGTCACCACTTCGCAGCCATCCGTGGTTTTCTCATGGAAAATGCAGATTTCCGAGAAGGTGTTTTGCTGTGATGTTTTTCGTTCGCTGCGGGTTTCCCTGCAATTGCGAGCCATCTGTCCCTTGTCCAAACCGACTTCGCATTTTACAGTGGGCATGTTATAGGTGTGCGTTGTGCTTGCGTCACTCTGTGCCGCCCCTTTACTCCCCCTGTCCCTTCACAGCTGCACAGTTACAGAGGCACAGAGAGGAGTTTTCATTTATTTAATCACACTTTCACACATTTTTGCAGCTTTGTATCTTCTTAATGGTTGCTTTTGGATGCAGTGCCCCAGGGCTGGGGGGTCTTGGGGGAGGACCAATTTCACTCCGGCCACCATTTTGGAGCAATGGGTAGGCATGTACTGCTCACGCGTGTAAGTGCAAGCCATCGCGAGAGTCTCAGTCTGGGGAACTGACAAACAGATGGCGTGGAAATGAAGGGGCACAGAACACCCACTTTTTACCTAACGAGGGATGGAAAGACACAACAGAACCCCTAAAATACAAAACAGCCATTGAAGTGTCGCACCCTCACGCTCATGGGACTGCACAGCTGCACATTAAACTATAATAGCAAAAAAAAAAAAAGGCACGGCAGAATCTGTTAGGGAAGCCTGCAGTATATTGCAATTGTATCCCAGCAGAAGCAAATTTGAAGCTGAAATGCTGCGCAGTGTGATGGGGTGAAGGGTGAAAGCGGTGCCATGTAGACAGGGCCCTGGCAGGGCTGAAATCCTGGAAAGCCACTGCCAGTCGGCAGAGATGGTCCTGAGCTAGATGGATCAATGATCTGACTCTGTATAAGGCAGCTTCTGTTGTTCCCCTGCTAGCTGTTGAGGCTGTATTTGGATCCACCTCCTCATTCCTATTCCTTGAGTATCAGATCTGTTAATGGTGAAACAGCCCATTCAAGCAAAAGCTACTTGCTACTCCCCAAAATTCTGCCTATGGCAAACTTCCATGATAACTATCTTGTGTTAAGCTCCTAACAACCAATTCCACTGCAGACTCAGGTGCACCTAAGCTCATCAGAATGAGTGGGCTTAAGTTTGTTTAACTGGATAGTCTTAATCCCTGTTGCTTGTTTGAAAAGCAGTTGTATAAATGCATGTTGAGACTTGTTAATTAGTACCAGAAAGTGGTTACCAAGATAGTTTGCCCAACTTGGTCATGAGTGGGTTCTAGAGAGGACTTGTCATCTTCAAGCAAAGATATGGGATAAGAAGGTGCTGAGGTTTTTCAGTGTTGCTGTGTGTGTGAAATTATATATTTATAATTGTGCAAACCAATACAATAGTTCTTCTATTTTGATGCCGCTCAAAACTTAATCTCTGATCACAGTATCTCAGTGCTTCTGTGGTGAGAATTTTCTGTAGAGCTTTTAACCTTTTAATACCATAAATACAATAAAATTATTTTGTGGCTTGGAAACCCCTGATCAGACCCCTGAGTTTTTTGGTCTGATCAGCAAGGCAGTGGACCAACATTGAGAGCTCCAGTGAAAGTTCCTTTGCAGTCAAATGTTCTAAAAATGTAAAGACCATTACAGTCTTCTATAAAGTCTGCTAATAGAGTGAAATGCGTGGTTCTCTTCAGAGGGTGGAGGAAACCCACAATTGTTTTGGATGCAATCATAGTTGATGGGCAGAACTACCAAATAGTGGGATCTTCCATATTCAGTTATATTTCTCAGTTCTGCATAGTATACAGTGGTGTCCCAGTGCTAATGCTAATGATGCTGCACAAGTATAAACCAACGTTTGTGCAGTATAAACTAGTACAATGGCAAAAGGGGCAATTTTTCTTCAAAAAAAGATGTGTGCTCCCTGTGCACCTTGTTTTAAAGAAAATTACCCCCTTTTTTTACTGCTGTGCTGCTGAATTTTGGCAGCAGATTTTGCTGTTGTGCAGGTGTTGGCTTATGCTACCGTAACATTGATAGCACTAGTGCTGTGATACTATCCACAGTATCCAAAGATGTCTAATGTTCACAAGAAATGTATTTGTAGGTGCTCTCCAGAGCTTGCTGAAGCACTGCTGATGGTTGTGTCTTCAGGATAACTTGAACTGATTTTTGTCAGTAGACTGTTCTTTTAGATTAAAATTGTCTAAGCTATCCATGTACCACTGGAGGTGCATGGCGCTGGGTCTTCAAGCAAACAGTATTTCAGCCGTCATAGTTTCTTTTGCTATAAATACCTGCAGGCTGGGATATCTGAGAATCATGGGACCTACTCCTGTGTGTGGAAGTTTACAGCCTTTTAATTTTTTTGCTTTTAGAAAGAAAAGGAAACTTGTTCTATTTTTACGAGGGCAACCCAGATCCATTCTCTGTGCTTTTATTAGAGGAATTCCTTTGTCTTTTTGAGTGACACACACAGTAAATGGCTTTCTGTTGTTGTTCATTGTGTACTTTTAAAGCAGATGTCATGTGTTTATAAAGCGGGGGGAAGCATGTTGGGAAATGTGACACTGCTGGTTATATAGGTTCTGTATTGCCATTTGTAGCCCATTCTCAGAAGGTCCTTAAAGAGATGTAATTTTCTCTAAGTGCCTTGACTCTCTTCTGAGGTATTAAGCACATGCAAAGAACATTGCTGGAAACGGAAAGCACAAATTGCTACCCAGGAAAGAGAGAACATGAGCAGAATTAGGGCCATCCCTATCATTAGGCATCCTTACTGTGCGGGCATCATTTGGATTTTCTGTATCGGTCCCCAAATATTGTGCACTATCTCTAAGCAGGACGGCTACATAATAGAATTGGTGGTAGGTTTGAATATCAGTTCTTTCACTTCCAGGGCAACCAGTAGAGAGAGCTCATTAGTACAAATTATGTGGGCATGCACTCACATTTTGATATTTGATCATCAGTGACATGCCCATCTTTACCACCACCTTTATCTGAGTAAATCACAGTAGGAATCATACTTCTATTTCAGAAAAATCAGGTCCAGCAAATATGCATGATGTTTTTCTCCTGGAGTGTCCAGGGTACATCTCAGTGCAAATTAGTTCCTGGAATTGACAAACATCTGTTCCCAGAAGGTTCATTATGGATGTTTTAATAGAGATCTGGAGGTCTGGCTGTGCACCTGAGTCATCCTGGAAATCTGTGGCAATAGAAGAAAAAAATTCAAAGGAAAAGCTGGTTCACTAAGTGTTGGTTCATACGTTGTTGTTATGTTTATCATCTAGTTAAATAAATGATTTTGTTCACAGCAGTTCCAGTGACTTTCAGTGGACTACACTAGACTTTCAGTAGAGTCAGAGGGTTAGATGTGGATAGAGTTCTAATGCCTGCTTGCTTGTGAAGCTCACTTGGTGAATTTTAGCCAGTCACTAGTTGCTTCTGACTAGCCAGTGGGTCTGGAATTGCCACACATCATGCATTTACTTGTTACAGAGAATCGAAAGGACATTTATTTATTTTCAGTATTTTTATCCTGCTCCTCAACCAAAAAGGCTCCCAGAGTAGCTTAAAAATAATAAAAAGATAGTCCCTGCTTACATGTTTACAATCTAAAAGACAACTCTTTTAGTTGGAAAAAGAGTTTTCGTTAAAAGGAAAAAGGAATAGGAAAGAAAAGGATGGTGGGGAGGATTAAGTTTTTCAGCCGGGCTGGTGTAATGGCCCCACTTTCCACTCTCATCTTCCTCAGCACAGCCTGCTGGAATGGCTGCTGGAGATGAGGAGGAACCTTCATGGAGGTGATCTTCAGGGCTGGTGGAATGGCTCAGCTTCCCTGCCTGCTGGAATTATAACAACATCAATTACCAACCCATTGCATCCCAGTATTTTCTGTGTTGCCTTTCTATCTTTTCAGACTTGATCTGTGGCAGTTTCTTTCACTCATAGCACAGTTGCAGCACCAGCCTGTCCAGTTTGGAGTGGCAATACTTTATTGAGGCTTTTCAAGGCTATTGTGCCTTCAATTAGCAGCTTCTTCCTTGTAGCTTCTGATTGCTTTCTGTTGAGCATGGCCAGGAAACTAGGATGCCTCTTAATTAGCATATCTTTTGCCCCACTGTGGGGAGGGTTTTAATTACTGGCTTCCTTGTTAACTTTTTTCTTTTTTATTGTGAAATAGTGCTATTTTGCAACAACCAAGAAGAGAAAATTGAGAGGAAACCAGTAATTAGGGCACCCCTCCTAGAAGGAAGCAGGACTTGGGTAAGGAGCAATTTATCAGTAATGGTCTGTTTGCGCTGAACAGGGAGCGATTATAGGTTCAAACCACAAGGACAAAGGTTCCAATTAAAGTTGCAAGGAGCCTTTGACTTCTGAGTAAACAGCACAGAAGAGCTTTGGGCATGGGGAAGGGCATTGTTGAATCTTATAGTGCTATATTAAGTGCTGTGTGGAACCACAGTTTTATTTACACTTCCAGCTGTTTTCAGAAAATGAATGCTTAAGAGGGCCCTAGAAGCAGCTAGTATAACCTTCCTCATAGATTTGTTAGGATAAAATGGTGGCGAGAGATACACGACGTGTTCCCTATGTGGAAGAGCTGGTATAATTGCTCGTACTGATACACTCATATTCTTTCTGTTTGAATTTACAACATTTAGTTTTGATGTGTGTACAGACCATTTTTTTAAACTGATAGAAGCAAGCAGATATTGCCAGTCCAATACTAACTTATGTACATGCTGCTGCTGCTCTGAGAACCAGCTCCACAGCTGTAACTTTATATGGTTGGTGAAGTGTTGCAAGGTTACTTTCCTGGCTGGCTGCTTGACAGAGTCATAATTTTGTAAATTGCACTATTTATCATACTGGTTAAAAAGCACTGCATGACATAGCTATGAGGTTACCTTGACTTTTTAGATAGGCATTCCGTGTCTGAAGAGACCATTTTAAAACAAGTTAATTGTGGGTGCAAAGTTGCGCTGAGGCAAGCAGTAATGGCACTTATTCAAAGTTCTTCATAACGTCAGTAATCATTGTAACAGTTCTGTAAGGTAGGTTAATGTTATTCCCATATTGCATATGGGGAACTGTAGGCTGGCAGAGAGAGCCTGCCAAAGATGTGTGAACTTAGGGAGTTGCATGAGTTTAAAGGTTTGAACCAGACACGCCCTGGCTCACCCTGCCAGCCACTGCACTATTTGCAAGTTCTTTCAAATAATATTTTTTAAAGCTACTCTTATGCTCTTAAGTCTCTCACATAGGTAGAATGGGTGTTGGAACACCATAGAACAGCCTTTCCCAACTGGGTGCCCTCCAGATGTTTTGGACTTCAGCTCCCATCAGCCCTAGTTGGCCAATGATGAGGAATCCTGGGAGTTGTAGTCTGAAACATCTGGAGGAAAGCTGATTTTAGGAAAGCTGATTTTAATAAACTCAGAACAATGATCAGTAAGGTCCCATGGCAAGCGACTGTAACAAGAAAAGGAGTCCAAGATGGGTGGGAGCTTTTAAAAAAGGAAATTCTCAAGGCACAATCACAAACAATTCCAACAAGAAGAAAAGGTGGAAGACAACAGAAGAAGCCAATGGGGCTTCCCAAAAAGCTTAGAGATGACCTGAAATCCAAAAACGACACATATAGGAAGTGGAAAGAAGGCCAAATAACAAAGGAAGGGTACAGGCAGATAGCACAGAATTGCAGGGATGGCATCAAGAAGACTACAGCTGAGAATGTGCTGAGGTTAGCGAGGGATGCTAAAAGCAACAAAAAGGCTTTCTTCAGCTACATGCATAGTAAAAGACAGAGGAAAGAAATGGTTGTTCAGCTATTAAATAAGGATGGCAAGATTATAACAGAGGACAAAGAAAAGGCAGAGGTGCTCAATTCCTACTTTGGATCAGTCTTCTCCCAAAAGAGGGTCTGTGACCCCCCTGGCAAAGGCGAAATACAGGCTGAAGGGGCAGGATTGCAGCTTGAGGTTGATAGGCATATGGTCAAGGAACAACTAATTACTCTGAATGAGTTCACATCTCCAGGGCCAGATGAACTGCATCCTAGAGTAATAAAGGAACTGGCAGAAGAACTCTCAGAACCGCTGTCTATTCTCTTTGAGAAATCATGGAGGACGGGGGAAGTGCCAGATGACTGGAGGGCTAATGTTGTCCCTATCTTCAAAAAGGGTAAAAAGGAGGAACCTGGGAACTACAGACCAGTGAGTCTGACATCAATCCCTGGGAAACTTCTGGAGCAGATGATAAAGCAATCCATCTGGAAGCACCTTGAAAACAATGCAGTGATTACTCGAAGCCAACATGGATTTGTCAAGAACAAATCCTGCCAGACGAATCTGATCTCAGTTTTGGATCAAGTAACCTCCCTTGTGGACCGTGGGAATGCTGAAGACATCATATACCTTGACTTCAGCAAAGCTTTCGACAAAGTGCCCCATGATCTCCTGATGAGCAAACTAGCTCAAAGTGGGCTAGATGAAACAACGATCCGGTGGATCCACAGTTGGCTCCAGAATCGGACTCAAAGAGTGCTTCTCAATGGGATCTTCTCAAACTGGGGAGAGGTAACAAGCGGGGTACCGCAGGGTTCAGTCCTAGGCCCAGTGCTCTTCAACATTTTTATGAATGACTTGGAGGAGAAGGTGCAGGGAATGCTGATCAAATTTGCTGATGACACCAAATTGGGTGGCACAGCTAATATTTTGGAAGACAGAAACAAAATTCAAAGTGATCTTGATAGACTGGAGTGCTAGGCAGAAAACAACAGAATGACATTTAATAAGGATAAATGAAGAGAAGACTGAGGGGAGAATATGATAGAGCTCTTCAAGTACTTGAAAGGTTGGCCCAGAGACGAAGGCCAGGATCTCTTCTCGATAATCCAGAGTGCAGAACACGGAATAATGGGCTCAAGTTACAGGAAGCCCGATTCTGGCTGAACATCAGGAGAAACTTCCTGACTGTTAGAGCAATACGACAATGGAACCCATTCCCTAGGGAGGTGGTGGGCTCTCCCACACTGGAGGCATTCAAGACGAGGCTGGACAGCCATCTGTTAGGGATGCTCTGACTTGGATTCCTGCATTGAGCAGGGGGTTGGACTCGAAGGCCTTGTAGGCCCCTTCCAACTCTACTATTCTATCATTCTATGGAGGAAAACAGGTTGGGGAAGGCTGCTGTAGAACATGGATATTTCTTATTTCGGATGGCAGAATACCAGATTAGCTGTGTTCTTAAAAAGGTGATTTTCAGGGTTTCTAGCCTACCAAGATGGGGTGATGGTGACTATGCACAATGTTCTGTCATGCAGAATTTGATATTTGATATGACATAATTCCACATCCTGAGCCAACTGCTGCTTTCTTTCTTCGTACCTTTGTTTGAAGTAGCAGTGATATCCCTGTTTGCCCAAGTCAATTAAGTCAAGAGTAATCTGTCTAGATGCATTGGGTTGGATCCAGCACTGGCCATTTGCCAGCAGAATGGAAACCACTGGTGGAGCAGATTTCCCCTCTGCAGCCCCCCATGTGCACCCCAGATCTGCTCAAGAGGGTGGGGGAGTGAGAGCATGGGGAAGTCCCATTGCGTGAGCAGAAGGCTGCTTGCGCGGTATTGGATTTAACCCACTATTGCCACCAAATTCTGGATGGCCCTGAATTTGGGTATTTCTTTTTAGGATAGGCTTTGCACTTTGATTGGAGTTGGCAAAACTCCCCAAAGAGGGTCTGTGACCCCCCTGGCAAAGGCGAAATACAGGCTGAAGGGGCAGGATTGCAGCTTGAGGTTGATAGGCATATGGTCAAGGAACACCTAATTCCTTTGAATGAGTTCACATCTCCAGGGCCAGATGAACTGCATCCTAGAGTCATAAAGGAACTAGCAGAAGAGCTCTCAGAACCGCTGTCTATTCTCTTTGAGAAATCGTGGAGGACGGGGGAAGTGCCAGATGACTGGAGGAGGACTAATGTTGTCCCTATCTTCAAAAAGGGTCAAAAGGAGGAACCTGGGTACTACAGACCAGTCAGTCTGACATCAATCCCTGGGAAAATTCTGAAGCAGATGATAAAGCAATCCATCTGTAGGCACCTTGAAAACAATGCAGTGATTCCTTGGAGCCAACATGGATTTGTCAAGAACAAGTCCTGCCAGATGAATCTGATCTCATTTTTGGATCAAGTAACCTCCCCTGTGGACCGTGGGAATGCTGTAGACATCATACACCTTGACTTCAGCAAAGCTTTCGACAAAGTCCCCATGATCTCCTGATGAGCAAACTAGCTCAAAGTGGGCTAGATGAAAAAACGATCTGGTGGATCCACAGTTGGCTACAGAATCGGACTCAAAGAGTGCTTATCAATGGGCCCTTCTCAAATTGGGGAGATGTAACGAGTGGGGTACTGCAGTGCTCAGTCCTGGGCCCAGTGCTCTTCAACATTTTTATGAATGACTTGGAGGAGGAGGTGCAGGGAATGCTGATCACATTTGCAGCAGACACCAAATTGGGCGGGATCGCTAATACCCTAGAAGACAGAAACAAAATTCAAAGTGATCTGGGTAGACTGGAGCGCTTGGCAGAAAACAACAGAATGACATTTAATAGGGTTAAATGCCAAGTTGTGCACCTAGGAAAAAGAAACCAAATGCACAATTACAAGATGGGCGATACGTGGCTCAATAACACTACAAACGAGAAAGATCTTGGAATTGTTGTCGATCACAAGCTGAATATGAGCCAACAATGTGATGTGGCTGCAAAAAGGGCCAATGCTCTTTTGGGCTGCATTCTTAGAAGCATAGCTTCCAAATCCTGGGAAGTATTAGTTCCCCTCTACTCAGCACTGGTTAGGCCTCATCTGGAGTACTGTGTCCAGTTCTGGGCACCACACTTTAAGAAGGATGCAGACAAACTGGAGAGGATTCAGAGAAGGGCTTCAAAGATGATCAGGGGACTGGAAACAAAGCCCTATGAAGAGAGACTGAAAGAACTGGGCATGTTTAGCCTTGAGAAGAGAAGACTGAGGGGAGATATGATAGCGCTCTTCAAGTACTTGAAAGGTTGTCCCAGAGAGGAAGGCCAGGATCTTTTCTTGATCATCCCAGAGTGCAGGACACGGAATAATGGGCTCAAGTGACAGGATGCCAGATTCCGGCTGAACATCAGGAAAACTTTCCTGACTGTTAGAGCAATACGACAGTGGAACCCATTCCCTTGGGAGGTGGTGGGCTCTCCCACACTGGAGACATTCAAGACGAGGCTGGACAGCCATCTGTCAGGGATGCTCTGACTTGGATTCCTGCATTGAGCAGGGGGTTGGACTTGATGGCCTTGTAGGCCCCTTCCAGCCCTACTGTTCTATGATTCTGTGAAACGCGAAGTTCAAAGAATCTAGTCTTATTGGTAAAAGTCTATAAAAATGTCTAAGGGAATAAAACCGATTGGTAAAAAGGGAAGTGTGAAGGATAGTTGGCCTTCCACAGACTCTGTTCTCCCCCCGCCCCTCTGTTTGTCCATATATAATGTAGAGTTAATGGGAAGGGTTTTGTGGTTATTCTGGTCGTGGAGCTGAGTGTGTATCCAGCCAGTTGATGGTGTTGAAATTGCTTGTGGGGCTGTGGAAGTCTTCAGCTCATAACGTACTGATATAAGATGATTCTTTAGTAAATTTACTCTGCTAGAAGCTCCAGGATAGTGCCAGGATTTGAAATATATATGAATCCAGTCATGTGGTATTCTTTTAATGTGGAATTTCTGCTTAGTGATGTCTAAATTCTGTTCTCCTATAAATAAATAGCACTGTGAATATCTGAGACTTTGAACTGGGTGTCTAATACCAGTTGATCACATATATCAGCTTCCTTCAACTTGATGTCCTTCAGATGTTTTGGACCTCACCCCCCCCATCATCCCAAGCCAGCATAGCCAGTGATCAGGAATGCTGGGAATTGTAGTCTAAAACATCTGGAGGACACCAATTTGGGGAAGGCTGACATATATGCCTTGAGCCACTGAGTGGGAACTTCTGAGAGGAAAGTTGGGGTTAGCTGAACGGTCTGATGTAGAATAAAGGGTGTGTGTGAATACCCCAGGGTAAGGTCACCCATGATGAAGCAACCTTGCTAAAGCTGTGCCTGCATCTGGTCTGTGCCTGGATGAAGGACCACTTGGGAACCCTACATACACTGCCATAATTCCATGGAAGACAGGTGGAACATAAATGTAATGAGTATCCATGTTATGTTGATTGTTTTGGTCTTGACTTGAGGAGGCAGTGATAACTGCCCCACGTTCTCTTCCTACCAGATGTTCTCAAGCAATCTTTCTTCAAAAATAAGGATGTGCGTTTTCTTTGATGCATATGGAAGACACAAGAGGGGTCCTGTTGGGTCAGACCAAAGGCCTATCTACTCCAGCATCCTGTCTTCCGCAGTGGCTAGCTGGATGTGTCTGGGAAGCTCACAAGCAGGGCAATAGTCTTCTCCTGCTGCTGTTCCCCAGCACTAGTATTGAGAGGCCTGCTGGTTCTCATCACAGAGATAGCAACTGATAGCTTTATCATCCATGGATTGGTCTAATCCTTTAAAGCCATCTAAGTTGATGGCCTTCACCACATTTTATGGCAACGAGTTCCATAGTTTTAAGTATACACTGGTTTGCAGGCTTAAAAGGGAGTAAAAATTGGTTAGAGCCTGTGTTGCCCAAACTTCTTGAGCTTGGGCCTTCATTGTAAATCTGTTCTACCTTTGATCCCTCCCCCCAGTACCTTCCATCTGTTCCACAGCAAGGTATCCATGTAGGTGTGTGCATGCAGCCTGCTGCTGTGCGCAAAGATCTGTGGATCGGGTTACTAACTGAACATTGCCATGAGAAAGAGGAATGGACAAGACATCTCTGGCCCCTGCTGAAACAGTGTGGGAAACATACTTAAAACAAAGCGGTAGCTCTTCCCATTGAGTTGGTGGAGCAGCCAGGGCACCATAAATTGAATATCTGCCTTCTAGATGACATCCAACCCATCCATGTCTTGGCTGGCGAGAAAGGCAGGCTCCAGCTGCCTCAGGGTCCCTCCCCTGGAACTTCCCTTCCAGAATGTTCGGGACCTGTGGCGGGGGGGCAGGCATTTGTCCATCGTTTGAGAACCTGTGGAAGAAAGGGACACTTCAGTTAGAAAGGTGGTACTTGAATTTTTGTGTTCCCTAACAACTGTTGAACCCAGTGATCTTTCTCTCCCCCCCCCCCCCCCGTTATGGAAATGTGATTTGATTAGAAGATCACTGTTTTGAATGCTACATCTGATTGCTTCCAGGGCTCCTCTTCCAAAACACCATCCTGCTGAACTATAGTGTGCGTATCGCATTTCTGACTTAAAAAGAGCAATTCTGTCTCTCCTCCAGACTCTGTGTGGTTCTGGCACATATTGACAAAATGCTTGGGCTCTGGGATGTTGCAGTAGATTAGTGGGATGACTTGCTTGAACTGCAACTCTCAATTGGTTCTTTGCAGACAGGCTAAGCAAGGAATATGTCCAGCTTATGCAGCTGTGTCATGATGCTTTAGTGAGTGGTTCCCTTGGGGGAATCTGGTATGGGCCAGGTTTATTTGAAATTAAATGTATAGGTAGATGGCTTGTCTTCACATAAGCTTGTGTGGCATATTGGTTAGAGTGCTAGACTGCAATAGGGGACATCACATCAGCCATGAAGCTCACTGGGTGACCTCAGACCAGTCATTCTCTCTCTCCCGCCTCTCCCTGCTACCAGATGGTTGTTGTCCTATCCCCTCGGTGCTCAGGCAGAGCTGGGGGCTAGTGAATCAGTGGCTGAAGGTACAACAGAGGAGCAAACAGCCAGAGTCCACAGACAGGCCACATCAGATCCTGAGCAACAAACAAATAACAAGCCAGACAGTACAGATAGAAGGGGCTATGCAAACAGAGTAGTCAAATCCAGGCCAAGGTCAGTTACAGACAGTGGTCCAAGCAAAAGGCAGGGTCCACAGGCAGGTTAGCAGGTTGGAGCTAGAGTCAAATACAGATGTTGTTTCCAGTGGCCGCTGTAAGCTTCTGGGCTTTTATCCTGGAGCTGCCAGAGCACCACGAAAGTCCCAGCTACAGTCATTCACTTTGATTGCAGAGAGTCGGCCTCATAAGTAGACTCAGCTGCAGCCTGGCATTTCGTTGAGGTTCTCTGGGTTGGGCCTGTCTCCTCTGGTGCTGTCATTTCCTGGAACAGCCCTCTGTCAGGAATGCTCTGACTTGGATTCCTGCATTGAGCAGGGGGTTGGACTCGATGGCCTTGTAGGCCCCTTCCAACCCTACTATTCTATGATTCTGTGAACTTAGGGGGCGGTCAGCCTCCTTCTCTGAGGAAGATTCCCCCTCTTCCTGAGGGGCTTGGACCTCAGTGGGCTCCTCCATGGGCTCAGACCTCTGTCATGGCATGGGCCCTGGCAGGTCCTGACATTGTCCTTTTTGGTGGCCTCTAACTTGTCCTCCTCAGGGTCTTCCAATGGGGGCATGACATCACTCCCCTCCCCATGGGCCTCCTCCAGTGGAAGAGAGGGTCCTGGTTTCCCTGGATACCAGAGATGGAACTGACGAATTAATACAGGGCATGCACATCTGTGGCATCTTCCCAGGAGTGCTCCTCGGGCCGTAGCACTTCCACTCTAGGAAGTGTTGATTTTTTTTATTTTTATTTTATTGCATTTATATCCCGCCTTTTTTCCTGTTGCAAGGAACCCAAGGCAGCTTACATGATCCTCCTCCTCTCCATTTTATCTTCACAACAACCCTGTGAGGTAGGTTGGGCTGAGAGTCTGTGACTGGCCCAAAGTCACCCAGTGAGCTTCCATGGCTGAGTGGGGACTAGAACCCAGATCGCTGGGCTCCCAGTCCAACACTCTAGCCACTACACCACACTGTCCACGATGGTGCCGGGAGTCAAGGATATATGCCACTTCATATTCCTCCTCGCCATTGATGACCACAGGTGGTGGTGGGCCCGGTGGGTTATGTAAGGGGTAGTTGGAGGAGGAAAGGATCAACAGGGAGCAGTAGAAAAGAGGATGGGGTATCATAGATGGGAGTATATGCATTGAAATGTGACAAGATTGATTTATGGAATGATCGGGAAAGACCCCAGGTAGTGGGCATCTGGTTTTCAACTTGGGCGATAGGTCGAGAGATGCCAGGCTGATAACCACACCTGGTCGCCTACCTGCAACGAGGGTCCCGGTTCTAGTCTGCAAAGCACTTGTATGCCTGCTTGGCATGTCCCAGTTGCTACTGCAGGAGGTGATGCACAGCCTGCAGCTCTTGGAGGAACTGGTCAGCAGCGGCCACTGGCGATGATGAGGTCATAGAAAGGAAGAATTGAAGATGATAGCCATAGTTAGTGAAGTAGGGCGTCTGCTGTGTGGACGTGTGGGGAGAATTGTTATATGCGAATTCCACCAATGGTAAGACGTCATGCCATTCTGTTGGTAATTTATGTAGCATCGGAAGTACTGCTGTAAGGTGGCATTGTTTTGCTCTGTCTGTCCATCTGACAGTTGGTGGTAGGCAGTGGAGAGGTCTAGTTTCACTTCTAGGAGAGTGGAAAGGGCTTGCCCGAACTGGGCAGTGAACTGAGGGTCTGCGTCAGATACCATGAGGTGTGGTAGGCCATGCAGGTGACAAACATGGCTGATGAATACTTGTGTGGATTCTATGGCTGATGGAATGCCCTTACATGGGATGAAGTAGGCTATCTTTTAGAATAGGTGGTAATGGTGGTATTTCCCTCAGAGGCTGGTAAGTCTGTGATGAAGTCCATCAACCAGGTGCAGGGTTTTGTAGAGACTGAAGTGTTCAATGGGTTGACTGTCATGATATAGTTTAAACCCTTCTGCCCAAAAAGGTCCTGAAGGGGCGACCCCGCTGGCATGGAAGCCCATCTTGAACAGTATAGGGGTAATCCTCTGCAGCCCTGGAAGTGGAGATTTCTCATAGTCAAGTTTGGGCAAAGGGGTTGTGTGCCTGCTGTTGACGTAGTTGATTCGTCATGGGTGAAGGTCTTACTACTGCTGCAAAATTCTCAGAACTGTGGACACCGGTTCCTCATTCTTAGAGATAGTATATTACAGTTTTCGGGACAGAGCATCTGCTTGTCTTTTGTGGGAGCTGGGGATGTATGTCACTTCGAAATTGAAACAAGAAAAAAAGAGGGACGATTGGACCTGTCTCTGGTTAAGTTTCCAGACAGTCTGCAGGTACTCCAGGTTTCGATGGTCTGTGCATACCTCAGTAGGATATGCAGTGCCCTCTAAGAGGTGCTGGCACTTTTTGAGTGCTGAATTGATGGCTGCGAGTACTTTATCCCAGACTGTAGTTCTGTGGGGGCAAGCTTGTGTGCATAGTAGGTGCAAGGCAAAAGAACAAATTGAAAATTTGTTGTATTTTGTGTTATTATTTGTATTGTACGCTGCCTAGAGTGTCTGGGTAGCTGGCCAGATGGGTGGCTAACAAACAAACAAACTCTATCCAATGAGTGCAATTGGAGCAGCATGGCCCTGATGGAGGTGTTGGTGGCATCTACCATGAAGGGCGTCTGTGGGTCTGGATGCTGAAGGAGGGGTTCCGATACAAACAGTTTTTTCAGGTGTTGGAAAGCCCCTTGCATTTCCCCAATGGAAGTGAGTGTGGCACCGGAGCAGGTCTGTGAGTGGGATGGCTATGGGTGTGAAATCTGTGATAAATTGTTGGTAGAAGTTGACAAAACACAGGAACTGCTGTACGTCTTTTACATTCCGGGGAGGATGCCAGGACACTATGGTTTCCAGCTTGGCATGATCCAAGGCAATACCACTAGGAGATACTACATGCCCCAGGAACTCCACCACACCATGGTCAAAAGCACATTTTTCAAAGATGTCCCTGAGAGCTCTGGCTCTGACAGTGAAAAGATCTGCCCCACTGGAATCCTGGGTCCTGGTTCCAACTCTATGGCACAGTCATAGGGATGGTATGGGGGTAGTTTGCTTCCTTTTTACAAAAGACATTCTTTTGGTGGGGGACTGCCTTGTGGGAACCAATGCCCCAAAAGTGGAGACAGAAACTGCACTCTCAGGCCAAGAGTAAGTCCCATAGTGTTTGGAGGAAAATATCACCTCGCCCCTCAGAATCATAGAATAGTAGGGTTGGAAGGGGCCTACAAGACCGTCGACTCAATGCAGGAATCTAAGTCAAAGCATCCCTGACAGATGGCTGCCCAGCTTCATCTTGAATGCCTCCAGTGTGGGAGAGCCCACTACCTCCTAGGTCATTGGTTCCATTGTCGTATTGCTCTAACGGTCAAGAGGTTTTTCCTGATGTTCAGCCAGAATCTGGCTTCCTGTCATTTGAGCCCATTATTCCGTGTCCTGCATTCTGGGATGATCAAGTAGAGATCCTGGCCTTCCTCTCTGGGACAACCTTTCAAGGACTTCAAGAGTGCTATCCTGTCTCCCATCAGTCTTCTCTTCTCAGAGCTAAACATGCCCAGTTCTTTCAGTCTCTCTTTATAGGATTTTGTTTCCAGTCCTCTGATCATCTTTGAAGCCCTCCTCTGAACCCTCTCCAGTTCGTCTGCATCCTTCTTAAAGTGTGGTGCCCAGAACTGGACACAGTACTCCAGATGAGGCCTAACCAGTGCTGAGTAGAGGGAAACTAGTACTTCCCGGGATTTGGAAGCTGTACTTCTATTAATGCAGCCCAAAAGTGCATTTGCCTTTTTTGCAGCCACATCACATTGTTGGCTCATATTCAGCTTGTGATCTACCACAATTCCAAGATCCTTCTTGCTTGTAGTGTTATTGAGCCATGTATCGCCCATCTTGTAACTGTGCCTTTGGTTTCTTTTTCCTAGGTGCAGAACTTGGCATTTATCCCTATTAAATGTCATTCTGTTGTTTTCTGCCCAGCACTCCAGCCTATCAAGATCACTTTGAATTTTGTTTCTGTCTTCCAAGGTATTAGCTATCCCACCCAATTTTGTGTCATCTGCAAATCTGATAAGCATTCCCTGCACTTCCTTCTCCAAGTCATTTAAACTCCTGCACTGCTGCTAGGTTTTATTGTGGTTGTATTGTTATATTGTGGTTTTAATGTTCTGTATATTTTAAATTGTTTTATTGTGTGTTGCTTGGATTTAATTTTTGTGAACCGCCCAGAGAGCTTCGGCTATTGGGCGGTATAGAAATGAAATAAATAAATAAATAAATACAAATGTTGAAGAGCACTGGGCCCAGGACTGAGCCCTTCGGTACCCCACTCATTACCTCTCCCCAGTTGGAGAAGATCCCATTGATAAGCACTCTTTGAGTCTGATCCTGTAGCCAACTGTAGATCCACCGGATTTTTTCATGTAGCCTACTTTTAGCTAGTTTGCTCAACAGGAGATTATGGGGCACTTTGTCGAAAGCTTTGCTGAAGTTGAGGTATATTATGTCCATAGTATTCCCACAGTCCACAAGGGAGGTTACTTGATCCAAAAATGCGATCAGATTCGTCTGGCAGGATTTCTTCTTGACAATTCCATGTTGGCTTCAAGTAATTACTGCATTGTTTTCAAGGCTGGTTGATCGCTTTATCATCTGCTCCAGAATTTTCCCAGGGATTGATGCCAGACTGACTGGTCTGTAGTTCCCTGGTTCCTCCTTTTTGCCCTTTTTGAAGATAGGGACAACATTAACCCTCCAGTCATCGGGCACTTCACCCGTCCTCTGTGATTTCTTGAAAATAATAGACAGTGGTTCTGAGAGTTCTTCTGCCAGTTCCTTTATTACTGTAGGATGCAGTTCATCTGGCCCTGGAGATTTGAACTCATTCAAAGGAATTAGGTGTTCCTTGACCATATGCCTATCAATCTCAAGCTGCAATCCTGCCCCTTCAGCCTGTACTTCGCCTTTGCCAGCGTGGTCATAAACCCTCTTTTGGGAGAAGACTGAACCAAAGTAGAAATTGAGCACCTCTGCCTTTGTCATCTGTTATTTTGCCATCCTTATTTAATAGCTGAACCAACATTTCTTTCCTCTGTCTTTTACTATTCATGTGTCTGAAGAAATCCTTTTTGTTGTTCTTAGCATCCCTCACTAACCTCAGCTCGTTCTTAGCTTTAGCCTTCGTGACGCCATCCCTGCAATTCTGTGCTACCTGCCTGTACTCTTCCTTTGCTTTGCCTTCCTTCCACTTCCTGTATGTGTCCTTTTTTGTTTTCAGGTCATGTCTAAGCTTTTTGTGAAGCCCTGTTGGCTTCTTCTGTTGTCTTCCACCTTTTCTTCTTGTTGGATTTGTTTGTGCCTGGAGAATTTCCTTTTTTAAAAGCTCCCACCCATCTTGGACTCCTTTTCTCATTAGTCACTTGCCATTGGACCTTACTGATCATTGTTCTGAGTTTATTAAAATCAGCTTTCCTAAAATCCAGGGCATGCGTTTGGCTACACTCAGCTTTTGCTTCTTTTAGAACTAAGAACTCCAGTACAGCATGATCACTTTCTCCCAGAGTTCCCGTAACTGCTTCTTTACCCACTAAGTCATCTCTGTTGGTTAGGATCAAGTCAAGGATAGCCGATCCCTTAGTTCCTAGCTCTACTTTCTGTAAGAGGAAGTTATCCGCCACACAAGTCAGGAATTTCCTGGAGGGACCATGTTTGGCTGAATTTGTCTCCCAACAAATATCGGGAAAATTGAAGTCCCCCATTACTACTACATCGTGCTTCCTTGAAACATTGGCTATTTGCTTTTCAAAAGTTTCATCCTCGTCTTCTCCTTGGTTGGGTGGCCAGTAGTAGACTCCGACCACCAGCTTCCTTTTATTCTTTGCTCCATTTATTTCAACCCATATGCTCTCGATGGGGCTACGGAGCTCATCCTCCTGTATTTCTGTGCAGAGATATGTATTTTTCACATACAGTGCAACCCCACCCCCCTTTCTGTTCCTCCTGTTCTTTTTGAACAACTTATATCCTTCAGTTGCTGTATTCCAGTCATGGGAGTCATCCCACCATGTTTCAGTTATACCGATCAAATCATAATTTCCCTCCTGTTTTAAGAGTTCAAGTTCGTTCTGTTTGTTTCCCAAACTCTGGGCATTAGTATATAGACATCGAAGACCATGTGCTTCATAGTCTGGCTTTCTTCCTTCATGTTTGTGAAGACTATTATTGGGCGCTATTTGAGCTGTTCTCTCCATTGTGGTGCATGGGGCTTTCTCCATTATTACTCCCAACTTTACCTCTCCCTCCCCTGTAGGATTCAGTTTAAAGCCTTCCTGAAGTTTTTCATTCTGTGGCCAAACACATTATTCCCATCCTTTGTGAGGTGCAACCCATCCCTTGCCAACAGTCCATCTTCCAGGAAGTATAGCCTGTGGTTCCAGAAATCTCTCACGTCAGCACCACCTTCGTAGCCAGTCACCCACCCGGAGTATTTTTCTTTCCCTTTCTGTTCCTCTTCTAACTACTGGAAGGATGGATGAGAAAACTATCTGGGCCCCAAAGTTCTTAAGGTTTTTATTTTTTTTATTTATTAAATTTCTTAATCGCCCATCTAGCCGGTCACCCAGCCGCTCTGGGCGATGTACGATGTACAATAATACAGCAGTTTAAAACAATAAAATTCCACATTAAAACATGGTATTTTAAAAATACCCTAACCCACCCCAAATGCCTGCCTGAACAACCACGTTTTTAATGCAAGGCGGAAGCTCATTAAAGAGCGGGCATGGCGGAGTTCCCTAGAGAGGGAGTTCCACAAAGTGGGGACCACCACAGAGAAGGCCCTCTCCCTTGTCCCCACCAGTCTAGCTGTCCTGGCTGATGGGACAGAGAGAAGGCCATCCAAGGCTGATCTTGTTGAGCAGCCTGTCTGGTGTTGCTGGAGGCGCTCCTTGAGATAGGCTGGGCTGGAACCATATAGGGTTTTAAAGGTCAAAACCAACACCTTGAATTTGGCCCGGAAAACGACTGGTAACCAGTGCAACCGGATTGATGTGATCACGCCCGGCGGCCACCTTTAATCAGGCGAGCTGCCGCGTTATGCACCAGCTGTAGCTTCCAAACTGTCTTCAAGGGTAACCCCACGTAGAGCACATTACAGTAGTCTAGACTAGAGGAGACCAGGGCATGTACTACTGATGGGAGCAGATGGTCAGGAAGGTAGGGGTGCAGCCGCTGTATCAGATGGAGTTGGTACAGCGCTGTCTGGCTCACAGCTGGGAGTCTAAAGTGACCCCCAGGCTGCTGACCTGGTCTTTCAAGGGTAGCCGTACCCCATTCAACACCAGGTCAGCATCCCCCAACCTCCTTTTGTCTCCCACCAAAAGTACCACAGTCTTGTCAGGGTTCAGCTTCAGCTTATTCTTCCCATCCAGCCACTCACCGTCTCCAGACATTTGGACAGGGATCCCACAGCCAACCTTGGTGAAGATCTGAATGAGAGGTAGAGCTGCATGTCATCCGCATATTGATGACACTGCACCCCAAACCTCCTGATGATAGCCCCCAACAGATTCACATAGATGTTAAATAGCATCGGGGAGAGGATAGAGCCCGGTGGCATCCCACAATTGAGCGGCCACGGGTCCGAAACCTCCTCTCCCAGTGCTACCCTCTGGTGCCTGCTGGAGAGGAAGGACCGGAACCACCGTAATACGGTGTCTCCAATGCCCAACCCCTCCAGGCAGTCCAGGAGGATACAGTGATCAACGGTATCAAAAGCCACTGAGAGGTCAAGGAGAACAAGGAAGGAGCATTCACCTCTATCCAGAGCCCTCCTCATATCATCCACCAAGGCGACCAAGGCCGTTTCTGTCCCATGCCCAGGCCTGAAGCCCGATTGAAATGGGTCTAGATAATTGGCTTCTTCCAAGTGTGCCTTCAACTGCACCGCCACCACCTGCTCAATCACCTTGCCCCAAAATGGCAGATTTGAGACTGGGCAAAAGTTGTTCAGAACTTGGGGACCCAAGGAGGGCTTCTTTAAGAGCAGTCTTATCACTGCCTCCTTGAGGGCTGATGGCATCACTCCTTCCTCAAGGGAGGCATTCACCACCGCCCTGCTCCCCTCACCCAGTCTCGCTCTGCAGCCCATAATGAGCCAAGATGGGAAAGGATCAAGTAAGCAGGTGGTCGGCCTTACAGATGAAAGCACCTTGTCCACTTCATCAGGAGGAAGAAGCTGGAAGCGATCCCACAAAACCGGTTTGCCACAGGCCGCGTCTTGCTCACTAACTGTATCCACGGCACATGGAATAACACTTCTAATCCGATCAATTTTATCTGCAAAGTGCCTTGCCAAGGCCTCACAGGAGGCCTTGGAATGCTTCAGTGGTTCCAGAGCACCTGGACCAACCAGGCTCCAGCCCACTTGGAACAGCCTCCTGGGACAGCGCTCTGCAGATGCGATAGAGGCAGCGTAATATTCCTTTTTTGCTGCCTTCACCACCACGTGATAGGCTGAAGATACAGCTCTAGCTTGTGTCTGATCGTCTTTGGAGCGAGACTTCCGCCACCGGCGCTCTAGCCATCTCACATCGTGTTTCAGAGCTCGTAACCGCGGATTGAACCATGGTGCAGTCCGAGCCCTGTTCAGGGGGACAGGGCGTTTCGGAGCCACCCGATCTAATGCCCCAGTGATTGTGGCATTCCAGCCACCCACCAGGGTCTCGACCGAGTGGCCGTTGGCGTGCCCCAGAGAATCCCCAAGCGCGTTCAGGAATCCATCTGGATCCATAAGACGCCTGGGGCAGACCATTTTAATGGGTCCTCCACCCCTGCGGAGGGGTTGTGGAACCGAGAAGTCCAACGTCACCAGATAGTGATCTGACCATGACAAAGGGGTGGTGGATATACCCCCGACTTCCCGATCATTCCCGTCTTCTCCAGAAACAAACACAAGGTCTGGTGCATGACCGGCTACATGGGTGGGCCCAGTTAGAATATGGTGCAGCTCCCAGGAGGCCACGGTCTTCATGAAGTCCCGAGGTGCTCCTGTGAGGATGGCCTCCGAATGTACGTTGAAGTCCCCCAACACCAGTAAGTTAGGATGGAGAGACCTGGATGGAGAGAGGAAGTGAAAACATGCACGTTCCCTGGGGTGGGGGTGCCCTTGCAGGCTGGCCAGTCCCCGGGTGCAAACTGGAACCCTGGCCCAAGTGCCCTGGCCGCTGGCTTGCCTTTGAACCGCCCACCTGGCTCCAGGTAGGGGGCTCCAGGGCTTGGGTGGGGAGGAGGGGCTGCTCTCTGCAAGGCACACAGGAAGGAGGCTCGCGAGCTGGGAGTACCGTTGGCCCACGCTTGCCAGCAGCTGTGGGGCCCAGCCGCTGTGCAGAAGGAAGTGGCCCTGGCCACGGGCCAGCACCGCCCAGGATGTGTCAGAACCATGGCCTGGGAGCAAACACACCGTGGGGATGCTGCTCACAGCACCTCCCACTTCAGAGGGCCGCGGCCCGGCTGTTGATTCCCCAGGGTGCAGGTGGAGGGCTCTCTGCTGCCTCCTCCTCACAGCAGCAGGACTAGGAGGGCAGACCAGCACTCCAGGTGGATATACCCCCAACTTCCAGATCACTCCCTGCTTCTCCAGAAACAAACACAATGTCTAGCGTATGACCAGCTACATGGGTGGGCCCAGTTAGAATATGGTGCAGCTCCCAGGAAGCCATGGTCTCCATGAACTCCCGAGGTGCTCCTGTGAGGATGGCCTCTGAATGTATGTTGAAGTCCCCCAACACCAATAAGTTAGGGGACTGTACACGCACATCAGAGACCACCTCAAGCACCTCGGCCAAAGAGTCAGTCGTGCGGTGGGGTGGGCAGTACACGAGCAGAATCCCCAGACTGCTTTTCAGACCCAACTTCCAGTACGTGCACTTAGCAACCTTGGTCTCCTGGAGCGGGGGTCTGGTGAAGACCAAGGACTCCTGGTAGATAACAGCCACTCCCCAATCGTCAGCCCTCGGCTGCTATGCATACGAAAATCCGGCTGGGCACATGGCTTCAAGAATTGGAGCAGTGGCCTCAGCCAGCCAGGTCTCCGTAATACATGCCAGGTCTGCACCCTCATCCTGGATCATATCATGGATGATGTGTTTTCTGGGTAACAGACCTGGCATTGCAGAGCAGCAAACGAAGACCAGAAGATGGAATCACGCCTCCCCAGCCATCCATTAGCTCTGGACAGGCCCGGAGCAGGGGATAGATATTACACATCTCTCCCTTGCTCCCCTTACCTGGCATGGCCTGCCCCTAGCACTCCGCCAGCGCCTGCTGCCCAGCCTCTGTCTATTCTGGCCCCCAGCACTCCCCCCACTGCCTCCATATAGTGGACACACGTCCCCTTGCTTCTGCCTATCAGGCAGGCTACCCACCCCTAAGAACACAAAGGAATCCCCACCACCACAACCCAACAAATAAAAATCAACAAAATACATCCCCTTTACAAACACTGCCAGGCAGAAGTCCACAGGGAGAGCAGTGGTGATGGTGGTGGTGGCACCACCAGCAGCAACAAGCAGCGGCAGGCACTCCCTCTTCCCTGGGTGGTGGCTTCTCCTTCAGATACTGGCTCTCCCAGGCCACCTCAGCCAGCCAGCCAGCTTATATAGCCCTTCCAAGAAGGGACAGGTGGAGGTAGTCAGCACAGCTGGCTCAGTACCTGGGGTCCTGGTCCTGCAGGGAATGGTGGTCTGCCAGGCAGAAGTCCACAGTGAGGGTGATGCCGGCAGCAGCACCTGCAGCAGCAGCAGGCACTCCCTCTTCCTTAGGTGGTGGCTTCTCCTGCAGATACTGGCTCGCCTTCCCAAAGCTTTGGGAAGTTTCCTTCCCAGAGCTTCAAAGTCTGACGTGATTTCTTCGTAGCGCCTCTTGGCTGTATCATTTGTTCCCACATGGATGAGAAGAAAAGGATACTTGTCAGTGGGCTTTATGAGTGCAGGCAACTCTTCAGTCACTTCTGTAATTCGTCCTCCCGGGAGACAACACACCTGGTGAGTCCACAGGTCTTCGTGACGTACTTCGGTTTCAATCCCACGCAGCAAGGAGTCTCCCACTACTACCACTCTTCTTGTTGTTGTAGGCCTGGGTTTCATCGCCTCTGTTTGACTGACCTTCAGCCTCTTGCTCACTCTCATGCAGGTTCCCCTGTAATTCTTCCTCTGCAGGCTGTCCTCCAGTCTCATCCGCAAGTACCTGGAATTGGTTCCATAGCTCCACTGCCTCCACTGGTGCTGAGTGACTTCTAGTTCTTCTGCTCCTGTCACCCTTTTCCAAGGAGTATCCTCTACTTCCTCACCTCAGCATTTTCCTCTTCTACCTCAGCTTGTGATCTGTGGGTCATGCAGTGACAGCCAGCCTGTTCTCAGGACCATTGGAAAATGGGGGCACTGCAGCCAAGTAGAACTGGATTTGCTCTCGATATCCCTGGTTCTCTAGAGCAGGTGGCACTGTTTGCTGTGCTACTGCACCTGCAGTTAACTGCTGACCATCAATGGTTTCCACTGCCACTGTTGGGAGGCAAATTTGAAGTCCATAAAGTTGCTCAATGACCCTGAATCCAGGAGCATCGAGCATTACCCAGGTCTGCAACATCAGAGTGTCTTGATCTTGAATGCTTGCATCCAGGGTCAATAGACAGCAGGTACCCGGTCAGGGTGGTAAGGTTGGGTAAGGGTTTCCAGCCTAGGCTTGGGAGGTTTTGTTTCACAGGACCATGGGACGTGACCCTTTTTCTGGCCAGGATTGGACATAGCATCCAGCCTTTCCACAGTACAGCAAAGACTGGACTGACACTGCTGGTCCTTTTCCTCTGGGGACAGGCAGGGGCAGGCACCCCTAATTGCATTGGATCTTTAGCCAGCATCAAGAAGCTGTGGTACAATGTGGGTATTGAATATCAATTTGGCGGGTTGGCAACTGGTACCCATGCGGTCAGGCAGGGTGCAGAACAGCAGCTTTCTAGGCAACGGTGTATCCTTAGGCAGAGCTGAATCAAGTCTGGTAACATAGTTGGTCTCTCTGTCCAGGCTAGTTCATCTAGGAGGTTGTCAACCAAACCCCCCTGGAATTGGTCCATGAGCACAGCCTCGTTCCAACAAGTCCTGCACCAAAAGGCTGAAGGAGTTCCTATCTGAGGACTTCCTCTTTCCTTGCCAGACATGTTAAATCTGTCTGTTTGTGGTTTCTGCCTTCTGGGGGTCCTCACAGGCAGTATGGAGCTCCCTGACAAAGCCTGCAAAGTCATAAGAACACAAGAAGGGCCATGCTGGATTAGACCAAGGGTCCCTCTAGTCCAGCATTCTGTTCACACAGTGGCCAACCAGCTGTCAACCAGGAAACCACAAGCAGGACATGAGTGCAACAGTACTCTTCCACCCATGTTCCCCAGAAACTGGTACTGGAAGTAGCACATAGCCATCAAGCCTAGTAGCCATTGATAGCCTTCTCCAGGAATGTGTCTAACTGCCTTTTAAAGCCACCCAAATTGCTGGCCGTCACTACACCTTGTGGTAGCAAATTCCATAGTTTAAGTATGCGCTGTGTAAAGAAGTCTTTCTTTTTATCTGTCCTGAATCTCCCACCAATCAGCTTCATGGGATGACCCTGGGTGCTAGTATTTTGAGAGAGGGTGAAAAATGTCTCCCTCTCCACATTCTCCACACCATGCGTAATTTTGCACACCTCTATCATGTATCCACTAACTGTCCTTTTTTCCATGCTAAACAATTCCAGCTGCTGTAACCTTCTCTCATGCTCCAACTCCTTGATCATTTTAGTTGTCCTTTTCTGCATGTTTTCCAGCTCTACAGTATCCTTTTTTAGATTTGCATAAGGGCAGTATGATCTTGGCAGTTTTATTCTTAATTCCTTTTCTAATTATGCCTAACTTGGAGTTTGCCTTTTTTACAGCGGCCGCACACTGAGTTGACATCTTCATTGAGCTGCCCACCACAACCCCAAGATCTCTTTCCTGATCGGTCACCTTTAGCTCAGATCCCATCACCTTATACTTGAAGTTGGGATTTTTTGCCCCAACGTGCATCACTTTACACTTGCTTACATTGAAGCACATTTGCCATTTAGATGCCCATTCTCCCAGTTTGGAGAGATTCTTTTGAAGCTCCTCATAAACCCTTTTTGTTTTAACCACTCTAAATAATTTGGTGTAATCAGCAAACTTGGCCACTTCACTGCTCACTCCTAATTCCAGATCATTTCTGAACAGGTTGAAAAGCATTGGTCAATAAGGAAAGGGCTGGATTGCAACAGGTAAGGAGTTGCCCACTTGGCCTCTTGACCGGTTAAAAGGTTTATCACACACTTGAACCTAGTCATTCAGGAAATCCTCAAGGAGGAGTTGCACGTATAGGTTACATTGAGCCAAAAATGAGGGAAACCTATCTTGAGACTCATCAAACTTCTCAGGTGAAGCTACTAGACATTTCTGTTTTGGAGACAAAGATGGAGGTAGTGGTTGGACACTGAGCTGGGCCAGCAGTTCAGTGACAGAGGCTTTGAGCTGGGTCACCTGATCTCTCAGGGTTTTCATGTAGCGCCACTTCCACCTTGCAAATTAGGGCTGGAAACAAACTGTCCTCCCCCCCCCCCAGCGAGATTGGGGTCTAGCAAATCAGTGGCTGAAGGTACAACAGAGGAGTAAACAGATCCAGAGTCTAAACAGTCCACATCAGATTCAGAGTAACAAATAGCAAGCGAGGTAGTACGGATAAAAGGGGTTATGCAAAGAGAGTGAAATCCAGACAAAGTCACTTACAAGCAGGCTGGCATTAGAATCAAGTACAAATATTTTTCCTGCAGGTGCTGTAAGCTTCCAGGCTTTTGAATCCTGGAGTTGCCAGAACCCCACCCAAGTCCCAGCTGCAGTCATTCACTTTGATTGCAGAGAGTCCTCCTCATGAGGAGGGCCCTCTGCTCATGAGGAGCTCCTCTATCCCTGGGTAGACATCTGCTGCAGCCTGGCACTTTGTTGAGATTCCCTGAGTTGGGCCTGCCTTCTCTGGCGCCATTGCTCCCTGGGACTTGGGGGCACTCAGTCTCCTCCTTTGAGGCAGACCCCCCTTCTTCCTGAGGGGCTCAGACCCCTGTCCCAGTGCTTTGTCCTTTGTTGGAGCCTCTTACTCCTCCTCCTCAGAGTCTTCTGATGGGTGTATGACAGTTGTAAGGACAAAAAGGGGAGAGGGAGTGCATTGTAGGCTAGCTTGAGCTCCTTGGAGGAAGGGCAAAATAAATATAAATTAGCAACATCTTATAGCACTTCTGTATGCTGCCCTGTCTGCCTTAACTACAAGTGACTGTCAGTAACATGCAAAGACCACCACAGTTTCTTCTGACTTTGAAATTTTGAGGTGGCTGCCTGTCTAGAGATGGTGGCAAAGTTCTGCCTTTTAGCAACTACCGAAGTAATGTGGTGCCATCACCAAATTTGGCCAGCTCGCTACTCGTTCCTAATTCCTGATCATTTATGAACAAGTTGAAAAGGCTTGGGGCCAGGTGTCAGGGTGGAAACTGAGCCGATAGAACCCTAGAGCAGTTCTGATTCTGAGGAGGATCAGCAATCGGTGGGAGAGGAGCCAACTCATCCCTCACAGGCACAGCAGCTGGCAGAGATTCCTCCTGCCGGCATTCCTGAGATAGATAATGACCCTGGCAGTGAGAAAGTGCGGGAGGGGGGCTTGCTAGATGCTTGACACAGACGCAGGGAGCGACGAGCGATGGATTTCCTTACGCAGAAAGGAGGCATAGCGCCTGTTTGGCGCACAAGCAATGGCCGCTTCCCATGGACCCAAGGGAAAGAGGGAGGCTCTCTCCCTAGCCCATAAGTTCACGGTCTTCAAGTTTCTCTCCTTCAAACGGGGACCAACTGCCTACCCAGAGCATAGGCTACTCTGCTATTCATTGCTTAGTCGCTGGTGATTAGCATCTGAAAGAGTCATTAAGTTGTAAAAGGATTAAAGCCTTGAAAAAGAATCCTTTCGTCTGTGTCTTGAGTTGGCTATTGGAGTGTACTGAAAGAGGCCGCTAGGGCACTCCTGACACCAGGTTATTTGAAGGATTGCCCCCTTCCATATGTACCTGACCAGACCCTAAGATCATCCTCAGTGGCCCTTCTCCATGAGCCCCTGCCAATGGAAGTGAGGTGGGTGGCTACCAGGAAGAGGGCCTCTTCTGCTGTGGCACTCTGGCTGTGGAATGAGTTCCCTAGATAGGTTCGCCTGGCAGCTATGCTATATTTCTTCCAGCGCCAAGTGAAGAACTTTTTATTCTCCCAGGCATTTTAGCTTCCTAGTCTTTTGGCTTTGCTGTTTTAAATCTGTATTTTAAACCTCTGCATTGCTGCTAGGTTTTATTCTGGTTGCATTGTTGTGGTTTTAATGCTTTTATATTTTATATTGTTTTGTCCTGCACTTTTTGATTTTAATTTTTGTGAACTGCCCAGAGAGCTTCGGCTATTGGGCGGTATAAGAAATGAAATAAACAAACAAAAGCATTGGTCCCAATATATATCCTTGTGGGACCCCACTGTTTACATCGCTCCTTTGAGATAATTTACCATTTATTCCTACTCCTTGCATTCTGTTCTTTAACAAGTTACTGATCCATAATAGGACCTTTCCTCTTACTCCATGACTGCAAGGTTTGCTCAAGGGTCTTTGGTGAGGAACTTGGAATCATACAATAGTAGGGTTGGAACAGGCCTATAAGACCATCCAGTCGAACCCACTGCTCAATGCAGGAATCCAAGTCAAAGCATCCCTGACAGATGCTTCATCTTCAATGCCCCTAGTGTGGGAGAGCCCACTACCTCCCTAGGTCATTGGTTCCATTGTCATAGTGCTCTGACAGTCAGGAATTTTTTCCTAATGTTCAGTTGGAATCTGGCTTCCTGTTACGTGAGCCCATTCTTTCGCGTCTTGCATTCTGGGATGATCGAGAAGAGATCCTGGCCTTCCCTGTTACAAACTTTCAAGTACTTGAAGAGCGTGATCATAACTCCCCTCAGTCTTCTCTTCTCAAGGCTAAACATGCCCAGTTCTTTCAGTCTCTCCTCATAGGGCTTTGTTTCCAGTCCCCTGATCATCCTCGTTGCCCTCCTCTGAACCCTCTCCAGCTTGTCCGCATCCTTCTTAAAGTGCGGTGCCCAGAACTGGTCATGGTACTCCAGATGAGGCCTAACCACTCCTGAGTAGTGAAGAACTAGTATTTCACGTGATTTGGAAGCTAAACTTCTATTAATGCAGCCCAAAATAGCATTTGCCTTTTTTGCAGCCACATCACATTGTTGGCTCATATTCAGCTTGTGATCTACCACGATTCCAAGATCTTTCTCGCTTGTAGTATCTTTGAGCCAAGTATCGCCCATCTTGTAACTGTGCATTTGGTTTCTTTTTCCTAGGTGCAGAACGTGGCATTTATCCCTATTAAATGTCATTCTGTTGTTTTCTGCCCAGTGCTCCAGTCTATCAAGATCAATATGAATATTGTTTCTGTCTTCAAGGGTATTAGCTATCCTGCCCAATTTTTTATCATCTGCAAAAGTGATCAGCATTCCCTGCATCTCCTCCTCCAAGTCATTAATAAAAATGTTGAAGAGTACTGGGCTCAGGACTGAACCCTGCAGTACCCCGCTTGTTACCTCTCCCCAGTTGGAGAAGGTCCCATTGAGAAGCACTCTTTGAGTCCGATTCTGTAGCCAACTGTGGATCCACCGGATCGTTGTTTCATCTAGCCCACTTTGAGCTAGTTTGCTCATCAGGATATCCTGGGGCACTTTGTCGAAAGCTTTGCTGAAGTCGAGGTATATGATGTCCACAGCATTCCCACAGTCCACAAGGGAGGTTACTTGATCCAAAAATGCGATCAGATTTGTCTGGCAGGATTTCTTCTTGAAAATTCCATGTTGGCTTCAAGTATGTTTTCAAGGCTGGTTGATCGCTTTATAATCTCCTCCAGACTTTTTCCAGGGATTGATGTCTGACTGACTGATCTGTAGTTCCCAGGTTCCTCCTTTTTGAAGGTAGGGACAACATTAGCCCTCCTCCAGTCATCTGGCATTTCACCTGTCCTCCATGATTTCTCAGAGATAATAGACAGTGGTTCTGAGAGTTCTTCTGCCAGTTCCTTTATTACTCTCAGATGCAGTTCATCTGGCCCTGGAGATTTGAACTCATTCAAATTAATTAGGTGTTCCTTGACCATGTGCCTATCGATCTCAAACTGCAATCCTGCCTTTTCTTTATCATCTGTTATCATTTTGCTATCCTTATTTAATAGTTGAACCGTTTCTTTCCTCTGTCTTTTACTATACACATATCTGAAGAAAGCCTTTTTGTTGCTTTTAGCATCCCTCGCTAACGTCAGCTCATTCTCAGCTTTAGCCTTCCTGACGCCATTCCTGCAATTCTGTGCTACCTGCCTCTACTCTTCCTTTGTAGTTTCCTTACACTCCCTATATGTGTCCTTTTTTGTTTTCAGGTCATCTCTAAGCTTTTTGTGAAGCCACATTGGCTTCTTCTGTTGTCTTCCACCTTTTCTTCTTGTTGGAATTGTTTGTAATTGTGCCTGGAGAATTTCCTTTTTTAAAAGCTCCCATCCATCTTGGACTCCTTTTCTCATTAGAGTCGCTTGCCATGGGACCTTACTGATTATTGTTCTGAGTTTATTAAAGTCAGCTTTCCTAAAATCCAGGGCACTTGTTTGGCTACACTTGGCTTTTGCTTATTTTAGAACCAAGAACTCCAGTATAACATGATCACTTTCCCCCAGAGTTCCCATAACTGCTGCTTGAACCAGTCAGTCACATCTGTTGGTTAGGATCAAGTCAAGGATAGCCGATCCTCTAGTTTCTTCTTCCACTTTCTGTAGGAGGAAGTTATCAGCCACACAAGTCAAGAATGTTTTGGAAGGGCCATGTTTTGCAGAATTTGTCTCCCAACAAATACTAGGGAAATTGAAGTCCCCCATTACTACTACATCTTGCTTCCTTGAAACATTGGCTATTTGCTTTTCAAAAGTTTCATCCTCATCTTCTTCTTGATTGGGTGGCCGGTAGTAGACTCTGACCACCAGGTTCCTTTTATTCTTTGCTACATTCATTTTAACCCTGATGCTCTCGATGGGGCTACCAAGCTCATCCTCCTGTATTTCTGTGCAGAGATATGTATTTTTAACCTGTACTGCATACCCACCTCCCTTTCTGTTCCTTCTGTTCTTTTTGAGCAAGTTATATCCTTCAATTGCTGTATTCCAGTCATGGGAGTCATCCCACCAAGTCTCAGTTACACCTGTCATTCATAATTTCTGTCCCGTATTAAGAGTTCAAGTTCGTTCTGTTTGTTTCCCATACTCTGGGCATTAGTATATAGTCATCGAAGACGATGTGTGTCATAGTCTGGCTTTCTTCCTACATGTTTGTGAAGACTATTAATCAGTACTATTAGAACTATTCTGTCCATTGCAGTGCATGAGCCTTCGTCCGTTGTTACCTCCAACTTTATGTCTCCTTCCCCGTAGCATTCAGTTTAAAGCCCTCCTGATGAAGTTCTTCATGCTGTGGCCAAACACATTCTTCCCAGCCCTTGTGAGGTGCAACCCATCCCTTGCCAGCAGTCCATCTTCCAGGAAGTATAGCCTGTGGTCCCAGAATCCAAATCTCTCTCGTCGGCACCACATTCGTAGCCAGTATGTTTCTTTCCCTTTCTATCCCTCTTCTAACTACTGGAAGGATGGATAAGAAAATGGGAAGAGAAAAGTATGGAGAAGGAAAGGAACAGCTCATGATCCAAAGCATACCACATCATCTGTCAAACATGGTGGAGGCAGTGTTATGGCATGGGCATGTATGGCTGCCAATGGAGCCGAGTCACTGGTGGTTATTGATGACCTGACTGCTGATAAAAGCAGCAGGATGAATTCTGAAGTGTATAGGGCTATACTTTCTGCTCAGATTCAGCCAAATGCCGCCAAACTGATAGGGCGCCGCTTCCTATTGCAGATGGATAATGACCCAAAACATACAGCAAAAGCTACCCAAGAGTTTCTCAAGGCAAAGAAATGGGATGTTCTTCAATGGCCAAGTCAGTCGCCTGATCTCAACCCAACAGAGCATCCTTTTCACTTCCTGAAGCCAAGACTGAAGGCAGAAAGACCCACAAACAAGCAGCAGCTGAAGGCAGCTGCAGTAAAGGCCTGGCAAAGCATCTCGAGGGAGGAAACTCAGCATTTAGTCATGTCCATGGGTTCCAGATTTCAGACAGTCATTGACTGCATGGGATTTTCATCCAGGTATTGAAGGCAATCCTTAAGTTTGAAATGATGTTGGTTTGTTCCATTACTTATGAGCCACCAACGATGGGTGTGTGTGTATGCCACTGGCTGTACTTCCTGAATGAATTAAATTTGATAGCACTGTGGACACTGTTTCCAGTTGGTTGTACCACATTCACATCTCGTACTAGTTCTTGGGCGACATCACTTAGGATTAGATCCAGTGTCACCTCCCCCAGTGCCCTCCATATGTGTTGGACTACAACTCCCAGCATCAGCATCTTCTCCAGGGTATCCTGTCTTCTCATGATGTGGCCAAAGTACTTCAGTTTTGCCTTTAATATCATTCCCTGAAATGAGCAGGCTGGCTTTATTTCCTGGAGTATGGACTGATTTCAACTTCTTGCAGTCCAAGGCACTCTCAGAATTTTCCTCCAGCACCACAGTTCAAAAGCATCTATCTTCCTTTGCTCAGCCTTCCTTAGGGTCCAGCTGTTGCAGCCATAGGTTACTATGGGGAATACCATTGTTTTAACTATGCGGACCTTTGTTGTCAGTGTGATGTCTCTGCTCTTTACTAGTTTATCAAGATTTGTCATTGCTGTCCTCCCAAGAAGTAAACGTCTTCTGATTTCCTGGCTGCAGTCAGCATCTGCAGTAATCTTTACGCCTAGAAAGACAAAGTCTGTCACTGCCTCCACGTTTTCTCCCTCTATTTGCCAGTGATCAATCAAGCTGGTTGCCATAATCTTGGTTTTTTGGAAGTTTAAGTGCAACCCAGCTTTTGCACTTCTTTCTTTCACCTTCGTCATGAGGTTCCTCAGCTCCTCCTTGCTTTCAGCCATCAAAGTGGTATCATCTGCATATCTGAGATTGTTAATGTTTCTTCCAGCGATTTTAACTCCAGCCTTGGCTTCATCAAGCCCAGCACGTCACATGATGTGTTCTGCATACAGGTTGAATCGGTAGGGTGAGAGTATACAACCCTGCCGTACTCCTTTCCCAGTCTTAAACCAGTCCGTTGTTCCGTGGTCTGTTCTTACCATTGCTACTTGGTTGTTATACAGATTCCTCAGGACGCAGACAAGATGACTTGGTATCCCCATACCATCAAGAACTTGCCACAATTTGTTGTGATCCACACAGTCAAAGGCTTTACAACAGTCAATAAAACAAAAATAGATGTTTTTCTGAAACTCCCTGGCTTTCTCCATTATCCAGTGGATATTGGCAATTTGGTCTCTAGTTCCTCTGCCTTTTCTAAACCCAGCTTGTACATCTGGCAATTCTCGTTCCATGAATTGCTGGAGTCTACCTTGCAAGATCTTGAGCATTACCTTACTGGCATGTGAAATAAGTGCCACTGTTTGATAGTTTGAACATTCTTTGGTGCTTCCCTTTTTTGGTATGGGGATATAGGTTGATTTTTTCCAATCTGATGGCCATTCTTGTGTTTTCCAAATTTGCTGGCATATGGCATGCATCACCTTGACAGCATCATCTTGCAAGATTTTAAACAGTTCAGCTGGGATACCGTCGTCTCCTGCTGCCTTGTTATTAGCAATGCTTCTTAAGGCCCATTCAACCTCACTCTTCAGGATGTCTGGCTCTAACTCACTGACCACACCGTCAAATCTATCCCTGATATTATTATCCTTCCTATACAGATCTTCCATATATTCTTGCCACCTTTTCTTGCTCTCTTCTGCTTCTGTTAGGTCCTTGCCATCTTTGTTTTTGATCGTACCCATTCTTGCTTGGAATTTACCTCTGATGTTTCTAATTTTCTGGAAGAGGTTTCGTCCTTCCTATTCTGTTATCTTCTTCCACTTCCGCGTATTGCTTGTTTAAAAATAATTCCTTATCTCTTCTGGCTAACTTCTGGAATTTTGCATTTAATTGGGCATATCTCCCACTGTTGCCTTTTGCTTTCCTTCTTTCTTGGGCTACTTCCAGTGTCTCAGCAGACAGCCATCTTGCCTTCTTGGTTTTCTTTTACTTTGGGACGTTTTTTGTTGCCGCCTCCTGAACAATGTTGTGACCTTCTGTCCATAGTTCTTCCGGGACCCTATCTACTAAATCTAGTCCCTTAAATCTATTTTTCACCTTCACTGCATATTCATGAGGAATATTCGTGAGCTCATATCTAACTGATCTGTGGGTCTTCCCTATTCTCTTTAGTCTGGTTCTAAATTGCGCAATCAGAAGTTCGTGATCTGAGCTACAGTCAGCTCCAGGTCTTGTTTTCACCGACCACATAGATGTCCGCCACCTTTGGCTGCAAAGGAAGTAGTCAGTCTGATTTCAGCATCTCTTTCTGATGTTCTTATGAGTGAGCTATTGCGTGTTTATGTGTGTCCATCTGCTTGTGTGAGTTCACTCATAAAACGACTGAGCACATGCTCTGCATACTGAAGGACTCAAGTTTCAGCCACCTCCATTCCCAATACTTCAAGATATTAAAAATGTTTTGAATAAATTGTTATTTCTGATTACTTCAGTGCCCTTTGTGTTTTATGTGCTGCATTGTCAGGCACCCCAATGACAGTTTTGTGGTGGCGGCTTCAACACTTCCTCAAAACATCGGATGTGCCTGTGGGCCCCCAAAGGTTGCCTACCCCTGCTTTAAACCCTTACCTCTTTCCCCTGGCACACTAGGTCCCAGCCTGCCCACACTTTGCGATCAGCTTCAGGGGCCCTGTGCATGTGCCCGCCCATGAGAGCAACCAGGCTGGTGGCATGTGGGACGGGGCCTTCTCAGCTGTGGCCCCCATGCTTGGAGAACTGTGCTCCACTTGAAACATATAATGCCCCATCATTGCTGGTGTTCAGGTGGGCTCTACAGAACTGTATATTTACAATTGCCTTCTCGTGAATGAGGATCTTCTTGGTTGCTCTAGATATGGTGTTACTGTAGCCTGTAATGATCCGATTTTACTGTTCTTACTGGGCTGAATGCTGTATGTTGTTTCTTTATTCAGCTGTGTTTTAACGATGATGTATGGTTTTAAACTTATTTATTTATTTATTTATTTCTATACCACCCAATAGCCGAAGCTCTCTGGGCGGTTCACAAAAATTAAAACCAAACACACAATAAAACAATTTAAAATATAGAACATTAAAACCACAATATAACAATACTACCACAATAAAATCTAGCAGCAGTGCAGGAGTTTAAAATACAGATTTAAAACAGCAAAGATAAAAATTTAGAAAGCTAAAATGCCTGGGAAAATAAAAAGGTCTTCACCTGGCGCCGAAAGGAATACAATGTAGGCGCCAGGCGAACCTCACTAGGGAGCTCATTCCAGAGCCGGGGTGCCACAGCAGAAAAAGCCCTCCTCCTAGTAGCCACCCGCCTCACTTCCTTTGGCAGGGGCTCACAGAGAAGGGCCGCTGATGATGATCTTAAGGTCCGGGCAGGCACATATGGGAGGAGGCGATCCTTCAGGTAACCTGGCCCCAAGCCGTTAAGGGCTTTGAATGTTAACACCAGCACTTTGAATCGGGCCCGGAAATGGACTGGCAGCCAGTGCAGCTGGAAAAGTACTGGCGTAATATGAGCTCGCAGGCCAGTCCCTCTTAACAATCTTGCTGCCCTATTTTGGACCAGCTGAAGTTTCTGGACCGTTTTCAAAGGCAGCCCCACGTATAACGCATTGCAGTAATCCAGATGAGAAGTTAACACAGCATGGATAACTGTAGCAAGGCTGTCTCTGTCCAGATAAGGGCGTAGTTGGTATACCAGCCTAAGCTGATAAAAAGTGCTCCATGCCACTGAGTTCACCTGTGCCTCAAGTGACAGTTCTGGATCCATGAGCACCCCCAAACTACGAACCTGATCCTTTAGGGGGAGTGCAACCCCCTCCAGAACAGGTTGACTATCACCTAGCTGGGCAGACGAACCACCCACTAACAGTACCTCCGTCTTGTCTGGATTGAGTTTCAGTTTATTAGCCCTCATCCAGTCCATTACTGTGCCCAGGCACTGATTCAGAACAGCCACTGCCTCACCTGGTTTTGATGAGAAAGAGAGGTAGAGCTGGGTGTCATCTGCATATTGATGGCACCTCCGCCCACACCTCCAGATAACCTCCCCCAGCGGTTTCATGTAGATGTTAAACAGCATGGGGGATAAAATAGAGCCCTGTGGAACCCCATGGCACAATTGCCATGGCACAGAGCAGTAATCCCCCAGCACCACCTTCTGGAATCGGCCATCCAAGTAGGAGCGGAACCACTGTAGTGCAGTGCCTCCTACTCCCAACCCAGACAACCTATCCAGAAGGATACCATGGTCGATGGTATCGAAAGCCGCTGAGAGGTGCAGGAGAATCAACAGGGTCGCACTCCCCCTGTCCCTCTCCCGGCAGAGGTCATCCCACAGGGCGACCAAGGCAGTTTCCATTCCTAAACCAGGCCTGAAGCCCGATTGAAATGGATCTAGATAATCCGTTTCATTCAACAGTGCCTGGAGCTGTCCTACAACCACCCGCTCAAGCACCTTGCCCAGGAAGGGGACGTTGGCCACTGGCCTATAATTGTTAACATCCTCTGGGTCCAGGTTAGCCCGAACTTGAATCAACTTGAATTGATTTTATATTATGAAATGTGTATATTGGAAGCTTCCTTGAAGGGAGGGTTTAACCCTAAAAGGCAGCCTGTAAATATTTTAAATAAATAAAGGGATTCTCCTTGCTGCCTCTTTGGGGTTGTCCTGAGAGAATAATTGACTGCTGAATATTTGGGAGCTGGTGATCTTTTTCTTCCCAGTTCCCACTGATTTCTTCAGGACAGCTGGTTAAGTTAAAGCAAAATGTTCCTGAATTGTACATTTAAAAGGAAATTAAAGTGCAGGAGGATCTCAGACACACATGTAGATATGCACATTCGCTAATTAACCTGCTGCTTCTTCCCTCATGACCCCAATTCTAATTAAAGCCTTGAACAGCATTTGACTAATTGGGTGAGTCAGAGGAACTTTAATCTGGGTCAAGACTTCCTCAAACCTGCCTGTCACTGTCCCCCGTCCCCGTCCCTCCACTTGCTTTCCCCTCCTTATTTCCAGGTGGAATTGATGCTTCCACCTGGAAGCTGTTCTGCTGCTACTACTGAATCCTTTAGGAAAGTGGGAAGATGCAATCCAGAGCAGTCATCAGTTTCCATCCTGCAGTTCTTCCACCCCACCTGCCAGCCTGGTATAACTGTGGGGCAAAATGGCCTTTGTAAAGGGCCCATATATCATCCAGTGTAGACTCCTACTAATGAAAGGTCTTGTATTTTCAGTTTTGGAGCACAGTGGAAGGACTACTGACTTTGGGAGGCCCAGATGTTCACATCACTGCTCTGCTATGGCTTTCTTTGGGTGGCCTTGGGCCAGTCAGTTTCTCAGCTAGCCTGCCTCACAGAGCCAGATGGGGCTCTTGCTGTATGTCCAGTAACTTGTGAATGCTTATGTGTAAGAGAGAGCATCTGCCGCTGCCTAGGTTTGGCTTCTTAAAACAACATGTGTCTGGATGATTTGCCATTTTTCTAGTTGTGGAGGAAGGAGGTTTATGGTACTGGCAGCCTGCCCCACGCAAGAGGTAGAATAGTGCTCTCCATGTCATGGCATATTTGGAGTGTGAGTGGCTGTGGGTCATCTAGTTCCATCTGCTACCTTGAAAGAGGATATCCTGTATTTAAAAGATCCCTGAGTGAAGCTGCCTCTAAAGAAAAGGAGACTTCTGCTTGCTGCTACATAGCTAGGAACCTCCTTCCTAATCCTTGGCCTGAATCTCTGTCCCTATAGCTTAAAATCACTGTTGAGAACTATTATTGTTTTCTGCATCTTCCTGAGAACATTCTAGGCACCTGAAAGCTGATGGATGAAGAGATCTGTTGATGTTTTCTCCAGGCCAAACATACCCTTTTCTTCCATTCTCATAGGATTTGCTTTCCAGACTCTTTATTGTCGTCATCTTCATTCTCCTCTAAATTGTTCCATCTAATCTGATGTGTGTCTTTGCTTACAGACAGCATGCTGTATGAATCAGAGTGGTGTGCCTCAGTGCACGGTTCAACATAGGGCTCCGAGATCTTTTAATACACTGTGTGCTGAATTGGTAGTATTAGTAAGAGATTGTGCTGTCTTGACATTGCACTGTAATGAACTGGGCTAGCAGTAAAAAACCTCTATTGCTAATTACAGCATCTAGCATTCTGTTGGCAATTATGGTCAGAACATAGAAACAACAGTTTCTGCCTAGAGTGGAAATTCCCCCCTACCCTGAGTCAAACCTGTCACCTAGAGGTGCTCATTTGGCAAAGTAGAAGGCAAGGGGTGGCAATGGAGAGAATGGTAACTGGCAGTCGGATTTGTTGATAGGCACCTTGTGGCAAAGGAAGAAATCTTGGTTCATTGCCTCATCATAGACCCAGGAGTGAATAGGCCCACCTGCTTTCAAGTTGGCACCTCAAATCCAATTCTACTGTATGTCTGACTTCAGATGGGCAAAGTCACCTTCTTATGCCAATCCAGAATAATTCTGGGACTATACAAGCCTCAGCATCCCTTGAGAGATTCTACACAGACAGTCTCACACACACATGGCCTTGGACAAAATTAGCTGCTGACAGGGAATGGCGGAGATGGTACAGTTTGATATAAGGTAGAAGGCTTGGATCATGGTATTGGAGGAGCAGATAAAATGAGACTGTAGTGGTTTAGGAGTGGAATTGTGTTCATTCTCTCTCCCCTCCACCACAAAGTGTGCCTGAGTATCTTGTCTTGTACTGCAACACGCTCATTAAACTAGTAAGCATGGAATAAGGCTTTAAGCCTTCCCTGAAAATGTCTAAACAGGTTTCCTGTTCTGATCTGCCTGCTCAAATGAAGTGGCTATCCAGTACTGGCACAGCATTTCCGAGAGAGCATAGGGCCAGAGGCCCTGACATTCTGTCTTTTGGCCTGGGTTATCATAGTTTCTGCTCCCACCCAAGTCTTTAGCAAATGATATGCCTACCAAAGCAACAGATATAAGAGATCCAGGAAATTAAACTTGACTTATTTTCAATTTATACCAGGATGTTGCTTACTTGGAAGGTCCTTGCTGTCCTTTGATGGAAGGAGTGTGCCGCCACCTCATCATTTGCCAGGAGGCGTTCAAGACGAGGCTGGACAGCCATCTGTCAGGGATGCTCTGACTTGGATTCCTGCATTGAGCAGGGGGTTGGACTCGATGGCCTTGTAGGCCCCTTCCAGCCCTACTGTTCTATGATTCTGTGAAACGCGAAGTTCAAAGAATCTAGTCTTATTGGTAAAAGTCTATAAAAATGTCTAAGGGAATAAAACCGATTGGTAAAAAGGGAAGTGTGAAGGATAGTTGGCCTTCCACAGACTCTGTTCTCCCCCCGCCCCTCTGTTTGTCCATATATAATGTAGAGTTAATGGGAAGGGTTTTGTGGTTATTCTGGTCGTGGAGCTGAGTGTGTATCCAGCCAGTTGATGGTGTTGAAATTGCTTGTGGGGCTGTGGAAGTCTTCAGCTCATAACGTACTGATATAAGATGATTCTTTAGTAAATTTACTCTGCTAGAAGCTCCAGGATAGTGCCAGGATTTGAAATATATATGAATCCAGTCATGTGGTATTCTTTTAATGTGGAATTCCTGCTTAGTGATGTCTAAATTCTGTTCTCCTATAAATAAATAGCACTGTGAATGTCTGAGACTTTGAACTGGGTATCTAATAACAGTTGATCACATATATCAGCTTCCTTCAACTTGATGTCCTTCAGATGTTTTGGACCTCACCCCCCCCCCATCATCCCAAGCCAGCATAGCCAGTGATCAGGAATGCTGGGAATTGTAGTCTAAAACATCTGGAGGACACCAATTTGGGGAAGGCTGACATATATGCCTTGAGCCACTGAGTGGGAACTACTGAGAGGAAACTTGGGGTTAGCTGAACGGTCTGATGTAGAATAAAGGGTGTGTGTGAATACCCCAGGGTAAGGTCACCCATGATGAAGCAACCTTGCTAAAGCTGTGCCTGCATCTGGTCTGTGCCTGGATGAAGGACCACTTGGGAACCCTACATACACTGCCATAATTCCAAGGAAGACAGGTGGAACATAAATGTAATGAGTATCCATGTTATGTTGATTGTTTTGGTCTTGACTTGAGGAGGCAGTGATAACTGCCCCACGTTCTCTTCCTACCAGATGTTCTCAAGCAATCTTTCTTCAAAAATAAGGATGTGCGTTTTCTTTGATGCATATGGAAGACACAAGAGGGGTCCTGTTGGGTCAGACCAAAGGCCTATCTACTCCAGCATCCTGTCTTCCGCAGTGGCTAGCTGGATGCCTCTGGGAAGCTCACAAGCAGGGCAATAGTCTTCTCCTGCTGCTGTTCCCCAGCACTAGTATTGAGAGGCCTGCTGGTTCTCATCACAGAGATAGCAACTGATAGCTTTATCATCCATGGATTGGTCTAATCCTTTAAAGCCATCTAAGTTGATGGCCTTCACCACATTTTATGGCAACGAGTTCCATAGTTTTAAGTATACACTGGTTTGCAGGCTTAAAAGGGAGTAAAAATTGGTTAGAGCCTGCAGCACTACTCTTGTGTTGCCCAAACTTCTTGAGCTTGGGCCTTCATTGTAAATCTGTTCTACCTTTGATCCCTCCCCCCAGTACCTTCCATCTGTTCCACAGCAAGGTATCCATGTAGGTGTGTGCATGCAGCCTGCTGCTGTGCGCAAAGATCTGTGGATCGGGTTACTAACTGAACATTGCCATGAGAAAGAGGAATGGACAAGACATCTCTGGCCCCTGCTGAAACAGTGTGGGAAACATACTTAAAACAAAGCGGTAGCTCTTCCCATTGAGTTGGTGGAGCAGCCAGGGCACCATAAATTGAATATCTGCCTTCTAGATGACATCCAACCCATCCATGTCTTGGCTGGCGAGAAAGGCAGGCTCCAGCTGCCTCAGGGTCCCTCCCCTGGAACTTCCCTTCCAGAATGTTCGGGACCTGTGGCGGGGGGGCAGGCATTTGTCCATCGTTTGAGAACCTGTGGAAGAAAGGGACACTTCAGTTAGAAAGGTGGTACTTGAATTTTTGTGTTCCCTAACAACTGTTGAACCCAGTGATCTTTCTCCCCCCCCCCCCCGTTATGGAAATGTGATTTGATTAGAAGATCACTGTTTTGAATGCTACATCTGATTGCTTCCAGGGCTCCTCTTCCAAAACACCATCCTGCTGAACTATAGTGTGCGTATCGCATTTCTGACTTAAAAAGAGCAATTCTGTCTCTCCTCCAGACTCTGTGTGGTTCTGGCACATATTGACAAAATGCTTGGGCTCTGGGATGTTGCAGTAGATTAGTGGGATGACTTGCTTGAACTGCAACTCTCAATTGGTTCTTTGCAGACAGGCTAAGCAAGGAATATGTCCAGCTTATGCAGCTGTGTCATGATGCTTTAGTGAGTGGTTCCCTTGGGGGAATCTGGTATGGGCCAGGTTTATTTGAAATTAAATGTATAGGTAGATGGCTTGTCTTCACATAAGCTTGTGTGGCATATTGGTTAGAGTGCTAGACTGCAATAGGGGACATCACATCAGCCATGAAGCTCACTGGGTGACCTCAGACCAGTCATTCTCTCTCTCCCGCCTCTCCCTGCTACCAGATGGTTGTTGTCCTATCCCCTCGGTGCTCAGGCAGAGCTGGGGGCTAGTGAATCAGTGGCTGAAGGTACAACAGAGGAGCAAACAGCCAGAGTCCACAGACAGGCCACATCAGATCCTGAGCAACAAACAAATAACAAGCCAGACAGTACAGATAGAAGGGGCTATGCAAACAGAGTAGTCAAATCCAGGCCAAGGTCAGTTACAGACAGTGGTCCAAGCAAAAGGCAGGGTCCACAGGCAGGTTAGCAGGTTGGAGCTAGAGTCAAATACAGATGTTGTTTCCAGTGGCCGCTGTAAGCTTCTGGGCTTTTATCCTGGAGCTGCCAGAGCACCACGAAAGTCCCAGCTACAGTCATTCACTTTGATTGCAGAGAGTCGGCCTCATAAGTAGACTCAGCTGCAGCCTGGCATTTCGTTGAGGTTCTCTGAGTTGGGCCTGTCTCCTCTGGTGCTGTCATTTCCTGGAACAGCCCTCTGTCAGGAATGCTCTGACTTGGATTCCTGCACTGAGCAGGGGGTTGGACTCGATGGCCTTGTAGGCCCCGTCCAACCCTACTATTCTATGATTCTATATCCCACAGACCTCTGTAACCCCCCAAAACAAACAAAAACAAAAACTTACCAAGTGTTTAAATTACTGACTGTCTCTTTAAAGGCGGTATCCCATCAGCCAAGGCAGAATCATCCCATGGACAGCCCCACACTGAATCCTAGACTTAGATTTCAAAAGGTCTCTTACCTTGGTGCGTGTATCTAGGATGTTCAGCGAATGGCAGTCCAAATTGGTTCAATTCTCAGCATTTGGGATCCGAGTCACAGCACCAAATTGTTAAGGAAATATCCAAGGCAGGTTAGGTTGAACAGTCAGAAATTTATTAAAGCACATCCCGGCCGTGGGAGAGACAGACGAAACTGTCTCTCCAAATGAAAGAAACAGGATGCATTTATTCAGACTGAAAGTTGGAGAACAAAGAAAATACACTATGCATGCTCAGAAACCAATTAGTACTCAGTAACAGTTTTATCAGTTGTACAGCTGCATTATTACTCTTCTTATCTTTAGGGATGAGTTACTTTGGTGGATAGGAATGTCTTGCTTATGAGCAAGTTACAATTACCTTCTCATGGTCAGACACACACACACACACACACTCAATCCCATCAGGCACCTTGGTTGGTTGCTTGAACCAAACTACGCAAGAGGCCTAGTCAGGCCTAGCTTCACATATATTACCTAGGTTTTATGAGTTCTTTTGGGGGAGTAAAGGTAGGGTAGCAATATATGAAAACCTTGTCTTAAACATTTTATTAATCATTCTAACAGAAAATATTTCATCCATTTTTTCTCAATTTTTCGGGGAAAAAAGTCTTTGTGGGGCATGGGGAAACAGAAAAAAATCTGTTCCTGGGTTTTTCTGGGTTTTTTCAAGCCTTCACATCTCTAATTACAGCCACGTGGAAGAATGATGAAGGCTAACAGGGCAAGCAGAGCAGAGTGAAAACCATTTTTCCCAAATGTGTAGGCCATGGAATTGTTACTAAAGGACAACAGTGAAGATGTACTGGCAGGTCACATTGAGATGAGTCCGTCAGAATTGTTTTCTTGTGCCTTTTAGTATTCAAAGAAGTTCAGCTCTCAAATGTGTCATCCTGGTGATGATGAAATACTTCAACATTTAGTGATGTGAGAAGAGCAGACACTTAGGAAACAGAAGACAGATAACAAAGTGCTAAGCTAAGTTGAAGTATGGTACTTGGTGGATATGAGTGCTTGTAGGTGGGAGGGGGGGTGCCAAAAGAAGAGTGAGTAAAGCAGTGCTCATGCTTTTGCTAAAATTGGCATAACTTTGAGAAGGGCTCTCTGCTCTCGGAATATGCAACTACAGCAAACTAAATCACTTATTCCTGTGTTTGCAGGTTCAGGGTTGCTTTACGATATACTTGAAATTTAGAAGTTATTGCACATTAGTGGAAAATGGCTATTTCTCCTTATTATTGTTGTGCAGCCTACTTAGAATACATGTGTTCAATGCAAGTTGAAGCTTATAGCATCCAGAATTTTGCAAAGCAGTTCCAGGCCTATAGAATCCGATAGGAAAGTGTTAATCTGAGTAGATGAAACCAAATTTCTTGTATTTGTCTATTTGCACTCCTGCTTTAATGGGCAGTTGCCTCTAACATGAAGAGTTTTGCAGCTGGACCCCTTTACACTTATTCAATCACTTTTCTTGGAAGTGTTGCAGCATTCAGAATGGCATCTCCCAGAATAAATTGATCATATTCTGGCAAATGAAGGTAGTTTTTTGAGTCATATTTTGAATCTGCTTTTATTTGCATTGGCTTGCAATGGCAACTTGTACTAATGAGACTAATGAAGTAGTATTGGTGGCCTTTTTGACCAAAGGGCTCTGCACATCTTAAACAGGTTCAACTTGAATATAGAAACTTAGAATAGTAGGGTTGGAAGGGGCCTACGAGGCCATCGAGTCCAACCCCCTGCTCAATGCAGGAATCCAAGTCAGAGCATCCCTGACAGATGGCTGTCCAGCCTCGTCTTGAGTGCCTCCAGTGTGGGAGAGCCCACCACCTCCCTAGGGAATTGGTTCCACTGTCGTATTGCTCTAACAGTCAGGAAGTTTTTCCTGATGTTCAGCCGGAATCTGGCTTCTTGTTACATGAGCCCATTCTTCTGCGTCCACTCTGGGATGACCGAGAAGAGATCCTGGCCTTCTTCTCTGTGACAACCTTTCAAGTACTTGAAGAGCTTGATCATAACTCCCCTCAGTCTTCTCAAGGCTAAACATGCCCAGTTCTTTCAGTCTCTCCTCATAGGGCTTTGCTTCCAGTCACCTGATCATCTTTGTTGCCCTCCTCTGAACCCTCTCCAGCTTGTCTGCATCCTTCTTAAAGTGCGGTGCCCTGAACTGGACACAGTACTCCAGATGAGGCCTAACTAGTGCTGAGTAGAGGGGAACTAGTACTTCCCGGGATTTGGAAGCTATGCTTCTCTGAATGCAGCCCAAAAGAGCATTGATCTTTTTTGCAGCCACATCCCATTGTTGGCTCATATTCAGCTTGTGATCGACAACAATTCCAAGATCCTTTTTGCTTGTAGTGTTGTTGAGCCATGTATCCCCCATCTTGTAACTGTGCATTTGGTTTCTTTTTCTTAGGTGCAGAACTTGGCATTTATCCCTATTAAATTGCATTCTGTGGTTTCTGCCCAGCGCTCCAGTCTATCAAGATCACTTTGAATTTTGTTTCTGTCTTCCAAAGTATTAGCTATCCCGCCCAATTTTGTGTCATCTGCAAATGTGATCAGCATTCCCTGCACCTCCTCCTCCAAGTCATTCATAAAAATGTTGAAGAGCACTGGGCCCAGGACTGAGCCCTTCGGTACCCCACTCATTACCTCTCCCCAGTTGGAGAAGATCCCATTGAGAAGCACTCTTTGAGTCCGATCCTGTAGCCAACTGTGGATGCACCGGATCGTTGTTTCATGTAGCCCACTTTGAGCTAGTTTGCTCATCAGGATATCATGGGGCACTTTGTCGAAAGCGTTGTTGAAGTCGAGGTATATGATGTCTACAGCATTCCCACAGTCCACAAGGGAGGTTACTTGATCCAAAACTGAGATCAGATTCGTCTGGCAGGATTTGTTCTTGACAATCCATGTTGGCTTGGAGTAATCACTGCATTGTTTTCAGGGTGCTTACAGATGGATTGCTTTATTATCTGCTCCAGAATTTTCCCAGGGATTGATGTCCAACTGACTGGTCTGTAGTTCCCAGGTTCCTCCTTTTTACCCTTTGTGAAGATAGGGACAACATTAGCCCTCCTCCAGTCATCTGGCACTTCCCCCGTCCTCCATGATTTCTCAAAGAGAATAGACAGTGGTTCTTGAGAGTTCTTCTGCCAGTTCCTTTATTACTCTAGGATGCAGTTCATCTGGCCCTGGAGATTTGAACTCATTCAAAGTAATTGAAGGAACAGCCAGTGTTCCTTGGCCATATGCCTATCGATCTCAAGTAGCAATCCTGCCCCTTCAGCCTGTGCTTTGCCTTTGCCGGGGGGGAGGGAGTCATAGACCCTGTTTGGGGAGAAGACTGAGCCAAAGTAGGAATTGAGCACTTCTGCCTTTTCTTTGTCATCTGTTACCATCCTTATTTAATAGCTGGACCACTATTTCTTTCCTCTTTCTTTTACTTTGCATGTAGCTGACGAAAGCTTTTTTGTTGCTTTTAGCATCCCTCGCTAACCTCAGCTCGTTCTCAGCTGTAGCCTTCCTGCCGCCATCCCTGCAATTCTGTGCTACCTACCTGCACTCTTCCTTTGTAGCTTGGCCTTCCTTCCACTTCCTGTATGTGTCCTTTTTTGTTTTCAGATCATCTCTAAACTTTTTGTGAAGCCACACTGGCTTCTTCTGTTGTCTTCCACAATTTTTTCTTGTTGGAATTGTTTGTAATTGTGCCTTGAGAATTCCCTTTTTTAAAAACTCCCACCCATCCTGGACTTCTTTTCGCATTAGAGTCGCTTGCCATACCTAGGTTGCTGTATTTTATTAAGAAAATAACATGCTGCCACATGAATATTCTCTGTTGTTCTGGTTATTGGAGCAACATTGGAGAATGAAGGTGCTGGTGGTATCAGCAAACTCTGGATTTCACACTTTTGGGGGGTGTTGAAAGTGGCTGTGTACGATGCTGTTTAACACTAGTTTAGTGACAGTTGTACACTAGGGGGTCTCTCTTACCCATTCCTCCCTCCCAGTGAACGTCCTGTTCCTCTAAACTGTTGGGCAAATTGTGGTCTCTGTATCAAGTGGTCCATCATATCCTAGCCACTTAGGTCTGCTGGCATCAGTTTCCTACCACTCCATGGAGTTCATGCAGTTGGAATTGATTGATGTATACTAAGAATGTGCTGCCTTAGTCATGCCAGCCTTTGTGTTCTCTGCTATGGATTTTTGTTAACATAAAGGCTCATATGGATGGAAATACAGCCCCATTGGATTAAGGGACATAGCTGGCAAGAACACATCTGCCTTTCAGCGCGTCGTCAAAAATTACCTCAAAAATGTATTTTTGCTCCGGAAAGAAGCATGGTTGATATCCACATGTGTTGACTCTTTGTTTAGATCTATTTAGAATACATATGTTACTTCCTGGCCAAAGGTTCTCACAGTGCTTCCCATAGTTCAAGGTGGCTGTTGTCAAACATGTTCCAGTGAAATTGTGTGCAGCCCCCCCCCCGGGGGGGGCGCTTCCACATGTAGATCTTGCACCCTAGACCAAGCAACAGGCGCCCTCATCCTGCAGGTTCTGAATGTTGGAGAGCAGCTCATCCTAGGAGCTCTCATCCTTCTCCCTCGCCCTCCAGCCCCGCCCCCCAGGGCTGCTTCTGCCACACAATTCTTCCCCCATACAGCTGACTTGGGGGTAGTTGGAGTACACAGAGGAGGGGGTTTGATGGGGTTTCCTTCTCCACTTTTTTATGTCAGTGGCAGTTTTGGTTTGATTTTGACTTTGGTGGTGGCGAAAAGAGTAACCCTGCCCCTCAGAGTAGACCTGGGATCTCTGTCCCAGTACGCAACTCTTGAGGGTTGTTAGAACCAGTTAGCAGGCTGGAGCCAGCTGCTTGGTGTAACTGTTTTCAGTCTCAAGTGAGATGCCACTGTTACTTCCAGCTGGACACATGAGTCACTAGACCCTTCAGTGCTGCATCAAAATAGAAATTAATCTATCAAGCTCACACTGGAAGCAGAAACTGGAGTTTGCTTCCTAATGTTATGTGGCTTGCCAAAAGGGACACCCCCACCCCCATGCTCTTGGCCTTTCCTGAGTAGTAAATTGAGTCAGCCTTTTCGCCATCCTATGGCGAGGCAGTATCGCACATCTTAAAATGAAGGCAGTTATACGCACGCTATGGGGAAGACTTGACCCTTCTGAGGTGAAGCTTGAGATCTTCTTTGGCAAAAGTGTCTCTGAAAGGTGAACATGAAGCCCTGCCCCTACCCAAAGCCCTGCCCCTGGATACCAGGGCTTGGGGAGGAGGTGGGAGAAGAATTCCTGCCAATCACTGTTCCAAGATTACAGCAGGGAGTCCCCTTACTTAGCACGCTACTTGCTCTTGGGAGAGCAAGTGACATGTCAAGTACTTTGCCCGCCCCACGTCCTCCCCAGTGGGGGAAGGTGCGGAGCATACAGCCTCTCATACTGGAGGCAGCATCATAGAATCACAGAATCATATAATAGTAGGGTTGGAAGGGACCTACAAGGCCATCGAGTCCAACCCCCTGCTCAGTGCAGGAATCCAGGTCAGAGCTTCCCTGACAGAGGGCTGTCCAGCCTCATCTTGAATGCCTCCAGTGTGGGAGAGCCCACCACTTCCCTAGGGAATTGGTTCCATTGTCGTATTGCTCTAACAGTCAGAACATTTTTCCTGATGTTCAGCCGGAATCTGGCTTCCTGTCACTTGAGCCCATGATTCAGTGTCCTGTACTCTGGGGTGATCGAGAAGAGATCCTGGCCTTCCTCCCTGTGACAACCTTTCAAGTACTTGAAGAGCACTATCATATCTCCCCTCAGTCTTCTTTTCTCAAGGCTAAACATGCCCAGTTCTTTCAGTCTCTCTTCATAGGGCTTTGTTTCCAGTCCCCTGATCATCTTTGTTGCCCTCCTCCGAACCCTCTCCAGATTGTCTGCATCCTTCTTAAAATGTGGTGCCCAGAACTGGACATAGTACTCCAGATGAGGCCTAACCAGTGCTGAGCAGCAGGGAACTAGTACTTCCCGTGATTTGGAAGCTATGCTTCTACTAATGCAGCCCAAAATAGCATTTGCCTTTTTTGCAGCCACATCGCATTGTTGACTCATATTCAGCTTGTGATCTACAACAATTCCAAGATCCTTCTCATTTGTAGTTTTGAGCCACGTATCCCCCATCTTGTAACTGTGCATTTGGTTTCTTGTGCATTTCGGTGCATTTGGTTGCATATAGCCATCCTGACTAGTAACCATGGATAGGTATATGCTACCTCCAGCATTCAAGTCAATATAGCTTCCAACCGTGACATAGTCACAGTTTGCACTAATTCCTTTTTCCTTTACAAATATGATCTATAGCAAATGACGGTGGCCACTCTGGAAGCACAGAAATAAGTGACTGAATAGTTACCTCCTATGTCACCTACAAACATTGCATCAGAAACTCCCTGTGTTTCCCTTGCCAAGTGGCTCACATGGGCTGAGATGCAAATCCAAATCCTTGCTGCGCAAGCAGAGATAGTTATGACTCTTGCCAAACCATGTGGCTTGCGATCAAGGTTTTGGTTAATTTTCCTAGCTGAAGTGGGATAAGGAGCTTTCCAGAGTGCTGAAGCCTAAACGATTGACCACTAGCAGTGTTACTTGGCCCTTGCTGGTTTCAGAGACTTCGTCAGGTATTTCCTAGAAACTTGCTTGCAGTTTCCTTCCTGATGTAGGATTCCATCCCTACATGGAATGTGTGCTGCTTCATCATCATCATCATCTTCATCCTCATCATCTATGTTGCTCTGTAGCGGTGGTGAACAGATTTCAGGCTTCTGGGATCTACTTTGCTTTTTACTAGAACCCCAATATCCACCTGGCATAAAAGACATTCATAGAATTAAAGGATTCTTAGTCCAGGAATTGGTTTTGAGTACCACAACTGAATGGAGTTCACAGTCCTTCCACACAAAAATCTACTCCCGGTTACCCCAAGTTTTCTTTGTTTCAGCAGAATAATTAAAGGGGGCAAGTACTTTTGTTGCTGTGAATATTAAACAATTGGGAGTCTGAAATCCTTGCCAACCTACTTCAAGTCGCCCAGGGATCTGCCTTCTGCTTTCCCTTGCTCTATAACATAAGCCCCAAGAAGCTTACCATTTAAAGTTTGCCAATGGAAAGTGAGCAGAGGGAGGGAGAGGCAAGGGCAAAAGGTGATGAGCGGGAGGCAGCGACACAGCTCTCGCTCTTTGGCTCTCTCCCTCCATAAAACCTATACAGGTTTCAGTGCAGTTGGGGATGGATGCCAGGTGGGTTTTGAGGAGAAATCTGTACAGGGGCTGAGGAGATGACACCATAAATGTGTGCTCAAGGAATAGGAGTCAATGAGTTTTAATTACTTCCAAGAGGTGGTTGAAGTGGTCAAGGTGAAGAATTACCAGAGCTTTAGCAAAGAGGATAAAGAAGGTCAGTGTTTTTTCACAGTGTTGTACAGGAAGAGGCAGCATGACTTGATAGTTTGGCATCAAAGGAAAGATAAAAATCAGGATTCATGTCCGGTCTATGGATTCATGTCTCGGCCATAAAGCTCCTTGGGTGACTTTGGGCCAGTCACTGACTCTCAGCCTAGCCTACCTCACAGGGTTGTTGTGAGGATAAAATCGAGAGGAGGAGGGTCATATATGCTGCCTTGGGCTCCTTGGAGGAAAGCCGGGCTTTTTCTTTCTTTCAGTGGTTCTGCTTCCTGTTGCTTCTTGGGAGCTTCTTGCAATCTGACTCCTGAGAAGAGCAAGTTCTTTCATAAATATTTTTTTCTACTGTAAGGTGAGAATGGTGTGTTTTATATATAGAGTTCAGCTTCTGTTTATTAGACAGGGTGTCTAAAGGGAAACCGCACTAGGAGAAAATTCTATAACAGAGATTAAAAATAGCATTTATACAGCATTGCTGAGTGTGCCAAGAGTGCAAGTATCAATATCCCCATATTGCAAAAGTGCTGGGGCCAAGTGCATGGCTTGCCTAAGGCAGAGAAAGATTTGAGCGAGGTGCTTCCTAATTCGTAGTGCAGTCTCATAGAATCATAGAATAGTAGGGTTGGAAGGGGCCTACAACACCATCGAGTCCAACCCCCTGCTCAATGTACGAATCCAAGTCAGAGCATCCCTGACAGATGGCTGTCCAGCCTCGTCTTGAACGCCTCCAGTGTGGGATAGCCCACCACCTCCCTAGGTCATTGGTTCCATTGTCATATTGCTCTAACAATCAGGAAGTTTTTCCTGATATTCAGCCGGAATCTGGCTTCCTGCAGCTTGAGCCCATGATTCCGTGTCCTGCTCTCTGGGATGATCGAGAAGAGATTCTGGCCTTCCTCTCTGTGACAGCCTTTCAAGTACTTGAAGAGCGCTATCATATCTCCCCTCAGTCTTCTCTTCTCAAGGCTAAACATGCCCAGTTCTTTCACTCTCTCCTCATAGGGCTTTGTTTCCAGTCCCCTGATCATCTTTGTTGCCCTCCTCTGGCCCCTCTCTAGCTTGTCTGCATCCTTCTTAAAGTGTGGTGCCCTGAACTGGACACAGTACTCCAGATGAGGCCTAACCAGTGCTGAGTAGAGGGGAACTAGTACTTCCCGGGATTTGGAAGCTATGCTTCTATGAATGCAGCCCAAAAGAGCATTGGCCTTTTTTGCAGCCACATCCCATTGTTGGCTCGTATTCAGCTTGTGATCGACAACAATTCCAAGATCCTTCTCGCTTGTAGTGTGGTTGAGCCACGTATCGCCCATCTTGTAACTGTGCATTTGGTTTCTTTTTCCTAGGTGCAGAATGTGGCATTTATCCCTATTCAATCGCATTCTGTTGTTTTCTGCACAGCACTCCAGCCTATCAAGATCACTTTGAATTTTGTTTCTGTCTTCCAAAGTATTAGCTATCCCGCCCAATTTTGTGTCATCTGCAGATTTGATCAGCATTCCCTGCACCTCCTCCTCCAAGTCATTAATAAAAATGTTGCAGAGCACTGGGTCCAGGACTGAGCCCTGTGGTACTCTGCTCGTTACCTCTCCCCAGTTGGAGAAGATCCCATTGATAAGCACTCTTAGAGTCCGATCCTCTAGCCAACTGTGGTTGCACCGGATCGTTGTTTCATCCAGCCCACTTTGAGCTTCTTTGCTCATCAGGAGATCATGGAGCAGTTTGTCGAAAGCTTTGCTGAAGTCAAGGTACATTATGTCCACTCCCTTCAGCATGGAACGTGGAAGAGGGAGAAGCATCATGCTGATGTAATATCTTGCTGTGCATTGCCCTGTCTCCATGGCCAGCAGCCAATTATGTGGGGTATTGTAGCATGAGGGGATGTTGCATCATGGGTTGTGCATACCAAGAGTGTTGACAGCAACTCCTTGCACACCTGCTGAAGCCTCAGATGGGCTGCTCTGTATTTGGCACCTGCACAGCTGATATGCCCTGTAATGAATCCTGAGTTCAAACAGTGGTATTGAGGAAGACAAATGCCCCATTTAAGGTGACTGTCCTACAATGAATAGTTTGCTCCACTGATTCTGACGCTCATAATAAATCATGCCATTTGTTTTGTTTATTTGTTTTTATCTTGGTATTGCATACCTAACCATTATAATCAAGAGTATGTAGCTACCATGTTTCCTAATTAAGTCAAAAGAAAACAAAACCGGGGAGGGGTCGTCCACACAGTCAGCCTGTCATAGCTTCAAGGGAGGAGTGGAGGTGGGGTTCCACTAGTTCGCTCCTAGTCTAGCCAGTGACAGAGATGGGAAATCAGGGAGGCTAAAAGTACAACCATTCAAATCTTGCCTAATCCCTGTTCACCAATTGAGGTCCAGGGAAATGTTTAGCAGAATGAGGTCTAGGATCACTAGGGCAAGCAGACATGTCTGGGGGAAAGGGTTCAAGGCCAATAGCTGGCTCAGAAATGAGGGAAAGCATTCCATATGTGGGCTTGTGAACATGTGCAAATATTTTGAACAGCCAGTTTCAATTATATTTCTCAAATAACAAAACAGTTCATGGAACCCCATTGTTAGCCCTTCTCTCTATTTTTGTTGTTGTTGTTCAGTCGTTCAGTCGTGTCCGACTCTTCGTGACCCCATGGACCATAGCACGCCAGGCCTTCCTGTCCTGCGCTCTCTCCCGGAGTGTGCTCAAGTCATATTCATTGCATCGGTGATGCTATCTAGCCATCTCATCCTCTGCCATCTCCTTCTCCTTTTGCCTTCAGTCTTTCCCAGCATCAGGGTCTTTTCCAGAGAGTTTTCTCTTCGCATCAGGTGGCCAAAATATTTCAGCTTCAGCTTCAGTATCTGTCCTTCCAATGAGCACTCAGGGTTGATTTCCTTTAGGATGGACTGATTGGACCTCCTTGCAGTCCAGGGGACTCGTAAGAGTCTTCTCCAGCACCACAGTTCGAATCTCTCTATTTTTAATGACACACAAAAGCGGCTATTACGTAAAGACCTAGCTTCACTATTACTAGTAGTGGGAAGAATGGTTATAGCACAATACTGGAAAATGAAAATAGGATCCACTATGAATGGATGTTTTCTGAAAATCTAGGAGGTGGTTCTTGCTGAAAAACTGATAAGACATCACTGATTGATCAGAGGGATAATCAAGCTGGACCCATTCGTAGAAATGTGGCTCCCCTTCATTGCATATGTTAACGCAGAGTCTACAGACTGGCATCCATTGAGCGTGCAGTCCTAGTTTTGGAAGCGTGTAACCACTAGTAAGGCTAATAATGGAAAAGTCATTTTGTGGCTGCAGTTGAGCTTATTTTCAGTTTGCACGTCACACTAACCCACAGTGGGTTGTTATTGTGGGTGGTTGCAGGGTGACTTAGTGTGATGTCTGAACCCGGTGCGGTTTTTCTGTCATGGGTTGTTGTTTTTGATAAACAAGCCACCCTGAGAACCTATGGCTTGTAGTCGGGTTGTTTAGGGTGGTTTGTTCTCAGGGTGGCGTGTTGTAATGTCCAAAACTGGCAGGGTGATTTTATCGTAGATTGTCAGGAACGGCTAGAGAGGCGCCTCGCAAGAACAGTGAAAACCTGTGCCGCTCCTTGCGACCACCATTCCCTCACCACCATTCTCCCTCATCCCTGCTCAGCACCCTCTTCCTCAGGATGGATTTAAAAAAACCTTTTCATAGAAATCTTGAAGAAAGGATATTGGAGAATGTCCTGTACACGTTTGCGATTCTTTAAAAAGAAATCAGTCCTGAATGTCCACTGCTAGGAATGTTGAGTAAATGCCCCCTCAATTTTACTGCTCTGCCATGAAATGTATGTATTTTTTAGTGATCTGCTTCACTTGTCTGCCTTGAAATGTGCATATGCTTACTCACCCAGTCCCTGGTCTGCCTTGAAATGTGTGTATGTTTAGTGATCCTGCTCGCTGCTCTGTAACCCTCATGTACATCTGACAGCTGGCAACAAGACCAGTGGAGGATGTGACAAGCACAAGGGTGGGGGGTGGGAGCTGAAAAAAGCTGGTAACTGCAGGAGAGAAGGAGCTTTAGGGGCAGGTGTTATTACTTCAGTAGGAGCTGAAGCAGCCTTTAAAAACAAGTTATCTAGCAAGGGAAGCGCCAAAGTGGAAGATGTAATTGACAAGGACTTTGACAAGAGGGGGGTACTGATATGCTTGGCTAAATAGTGGACAGCCGGTCTTGTGCACTTGCCCAAGACCCTGAAAAAAAATTGTGAACGCATTCATAAGGACTCGGAAAATTATTTCCTTTTTGCACTTTTGATGCGGGGGAGGGGGGAGTTTTGTTCGGGGGAGCACCGAAGTAGAGGATGAAATTGACAAGGACGCTCACAAGAGGGGGATATGGCTATGCTGGGCTCAATGGTGGACAGGCAGTCTGGCGGTCCTGCACACTTATGCAAGACCTCTAAAATAAAAATTAAATAAACGTTTGTGAATACATTCCCACATTCATAAGGGTGATCTGATGGTGGTGGGAGGGGAGTTTCCCTCTTCAGCTGGAAACCCCGGGGGACCAATTTCCAAAAGTGTGCTGACAGAGGGAATGAGGAGTTCTGCCACAAAAGTGCTTGGGATACATGCCGAGAGTGGCTGGGAGGACTGAGGGAAACAAACTATGGCACGGTGCTGAGCAGGCGATTGATCGATTGTCTGTTGGGAGGCCTGGTAAAGCCACCCACTTGCTGTGGCTTATTCCCAGGGTAGGTTAGTGTGATGTGTGAACTCGCCCAATATATTCTACAACAAAGAAATGAGGCAAAACAAGCAGAATGAAAGGATCATTTTTTATCTTCCCTCTTAATCTGTGCTTTCTTGCCAGGTCCTGGAGAAAAATCCCAACACACCTATGAGCCATAAAGAGATCCTTCAAGTAATCCAGAAAGAAGGATTGAAAGAGATCAGGTGAGTGTTAATGAGTAACGTTGCTATAATGCTGAGAACTACCAGTAGCAGCTGTCAACCTACTATGCTTTGCTTTCCAGCTATATTTTGTTGGTGGGGGTGGGTGATGCCAGTTAGGTCACACAGCTTCTCCTTTGCTTCACAGTACCATATTTTGCCCATCCACCTCTTTAATAAGTGCCTCTAAGCCAGGGGTGGGCAATTGTAGGAGGTCCGGGGGGCATGTTCACTCCCCAGACAACCCCCATGGGCCATACTCAGTGGGGCACCACATTGTTCATGGGGTGTCCCTCCCCCCCCAAGTTTTTAAAAGGAGGAAACAACAGGTTTGCTGTTGACATTTGATGGCAAATCGCTCCATAGTGCTATAGGATGCTTCAAGGCTTACATTTAGCTTGTTTCCAAGCTAGATTTACCCTATTTGGTGCTTTGTAGTGTCTACAGATGCCAGATTTTTTCATTAAAATAATTTTTAAAAAAATTAGGGCTGCACTGGGAGTGCGGTGGGCTGCACGTTGCTTGCTCCTGCTCTAAGCATTGTCTTCCATATAACTTGAGAAACAGTGTGGTGGGTCAAGGTGTTGGGCTGGGACTCACAAGACCTGGGTTCTAGTCCCCACTCGCCATGAAGCCCACTGGGTGACGGTGGGCCAGTCACTGATTCTAATCCTAACCTACCTCACAGGGTTGTTGTGAGGATGAAATGGACAGAAGGAGGATGGTGTATGCCACCTGGGGCTTCTTGGAGAAAAGCCAGGATATAAATGTAACAAATAAATAAACAAATACTCATAAAAACATAAGAAGAGCCCTGCTGGATCAGACCAAGGGTCCATCTAGTCCAGCATTCTGTTCACACCGTGGCCGACCAGCTGTCGACCAGGAAACCACAAGCAGAATTTCTCAAGGGTTTCTTTAATAATTTAAAATGTATTCATATAGCCAAACAATAAGTAAACAAAGCAAAACAAATAAATGTTTTTGGTGGTAATACTATCAATAAAGTTATTTTTTAATATACAGAATCTTATCTAAAATATTGTTTCAAATATTTAGGAATATAGATTTTATAAATTAGATTTTATAATCTAATAAAATTATGATTAGAATAAATATCTAATAAAATTAAAATAGCAAACAATATCTGTAGTTTAAGCTTATGTTCCATCAAAAATCAAAAGACCAAAAGAAATAATTAAAAACAGATAAAATAATCACCAGATTAAAAGCATAGGAAAATCACACTTCTTACTATGGTGTCTAAAAAACTGTCTCCCCACTGTGCAAATCTAACTGCTTGCTTGCTTGCTTGCTTGCTTGCTTTATTATTCTGTTTATATCCCACCATTTTTCTTCTTGCAAGGAACCCAAGGTGGCTTGCTTGGTCCTCCTCCTCTCCATTTTATCCTTATAACAACCCTGTGAGGTGGGTGAGGCTGAGAGTCACCCAGGGAGCTTCATGGCTGAGTGGGGACTAGAACCTGGATCTCCCAAGTCCCAGTTCAATGCTCTGACCACTATACCACACTGGCTCTGCTAAGATCATCTTGCAAGGCACTTCTCTTTGTCCAAAGTATGGTTGTCAGGAATGTACGAGTGAGCCTTCACTATCGTGACATTCAGAATATGGAGCTTTCTGCCCTGGGAAATTTGTTTGGCTCTGGCTTCTCTAGCATTCCTCCACAGGTAGATGACTTTACATTTCAAGAAGTCTCTTACTTTGCTTGCTGCAGTAGTGGGGAACATGTGGCCCTCCAGATGTGATTAAACCTCAGCTCCCATCAGCCCCAGCCAGCATAGCCAATGGTGTGAGATGATGGGAGTTGCAGTTGAACAACATCTGGAGGACTACATGTTTCCCATCCCTGGTCTACTGCTTAAAGAATTGCTCTTTATTGTTTTCTGTCTGTGAACTTGTTTGTGTATTATTCTTGCTTATTTTTGTTTTAGATTGTGGTAAATTATAGGTAATTGGCTTTATTTGTGTACGCCACCATGGGTATTTCCTTCTGCAACAGGAAAAGGGGGGCATTATATTTTCCAAGAAAAAAAATGAATAAAATTACTTCTGTATCTAGTGCCTCTCAGAAGATAATTGTTTTGAATTTGTCTCTATTTGTGCTTAAGAAACTTGGAACAATTCCCTTTTCCTCAAGGCTCCAACCAAAAATAAGGCAGTCAAACACGTTCTCTTTAAATAGGGTTATGGCTGAAATGTTCCCATGTGATGTTTGTGTGTGTGCGCATGCAGAGCCTGAGCATGTGAGAACTTTTCGGTTGCCATCAACAGAAAATAATCTGGTTCCAGGGATGTGTCCCATGAATCCTGTTATGTCCTGGTTTGGTGCTTTGCTTAGCCAGCCTGCGCTTGGTGGGTGTCTTCCTGGCTCTGGGCTCAGTCTAGTGGAGATGCCAGGTGGGTACAGAAGGACATTGAGCTTCCAAGCTCAGCAGTCTCTCCCAAAGGCCGATGGCGCTTTAGTTCTCCTCCCCACCCCGTTCAGTCTCTCAGCCATAGGTCTTTAAAGCTGCCCCTTTCTAACAGCTATGCTGCTTCTGAAGTGGTTTTGACTTGGCTTTTTCAAGAAATGCACAACCACCATCAAAGTTTTAGCTTCAGCCAACAGCTATAGAAAGCCTAGAACACTAATAACCTCACTGAGTCTCACTGCCTGTGATGAGACTTGAGACATGGGTTAGCCTCAAAGTGTGCAGGAGTGCATTTGGGATAGCTGCAGGCAGTGCTAGTTGGATGGGCTTCTGCAGCAGCGGAGCAGCTCTGTCTGAGTCTCCTTGGCCCCGCCTGGGGGTGGCAGTGATTCTGCAGCTTGCCCATCAACAGTGATTGGGTTCATAGCCTCTGCTTGAGTACAGTTCAGCAGTGGCAGGACACCTGGCCCCCAGTACTCGTGGATTTGGCTCTTGTAGGCTGTAGTGGCATCCCGCACTCTGTGCTGCCAGCAGTCCCCCTTACAAGGGCTGCAGATCCTACTTGGCAAGCTCAAAAATCTGCCCTTGCCCCCTTTGAGGATGGTTGCAACTGTGTTCTGGAGCATCCAGAACAAATCTCTTTTATGGGTTCTGTGTGTAGTCATTGGAAATGGGTGGAAATGTTGCTTTGGTAAATAATTAAAGAATTTTAATTATTTTTTTCTCCACCCTCCTCTGCTCCTACTGCTTCTCTTCTTTTGAATTTCAATCAACACCAGAAGGTAAGAACTGTTGTTGATTATATATAAATGCTATTGTATGTAACTGAAGTAACATCACAACTGATTAATTGTAAGCAACAAGGTTGTTTAGCACACAGGCCTAGAAGTGGAGTAGAATCATAGAATCATAGAATCATAGAATAGTAGGGTAGGAAGGGGCCTACAAGGCCATCGAGTCCAACCCCCTGCTCAGTGTAGGAATCTAAGTCAAAGCATCCCTGACAGGTGGCTGTCCAGCCTTGTCTTGAAGGCCTCCAGTGTGGGAGAGCCCACCACCTCCCCAGGGCATGGGTTCCATTGTCGTATTGTTCTGACAGTCAGGAAGTTTTTCCTGATGTTCAGCTGGAATATGGTTTCCTATAACTTGAGCCCATTCTTCCATGCCCTGCACTCTGGGATGATGGAGAAGAGATCCTGGCCTTCCTCTCTGTGACAACCTGTCAAGTACTTGAAAAGCGTGATCCTATCTCCCCTCAGTTTCTTTTCTCAAGGCTAAACATGCCCAGTTCTTTCAGTTTGTCCTCATAGGGCTTTGTTTCCAGTCCCCTGATCATCTTCGTTGCCCTCCTCTGAACCCTCACCAGTATGTCTGCATCCTTCTTAAAGTGTGGTGCCCAGAACTGGTCATGGTACTCCAGATGAGGCCTAACCAGTGCTGAGTAGAGGGGAACTAGTACTTCATGTGATTTAGAAGCTATGCTTCTATTAATGCAACCCAAAATGGCATTTTCCTTTTTTCCAACCACATCACATTGTTGGCTCATATTCAGCTTGTGATCTACAACAATGCCAAGATCCTTCTTGCTTGTAGTGTTGTTGAGCCAAGTATCCCCCATCTTGTAACTGTGCATTTGGTTTCTTTTTCCTAGGTGCAGAACTTGGCATTTATCCCTATTAAATTTCATTCTGTTGTTTTTTGCTCAGCACTCCAGTCTATCAAGATCACTTTGAGTTTTGTTTCTGTCTTCCAGTGTCAGGGTAGAAACTGAGCCAATAGAGCCCCAGAGCAGTTCTGATTCTGAGGAGGAACAGCAATCTGTGGGAGAGGGGCTCGCTCATCTCTCACAAGCACAGCAGCTGGCAGAGATTCCTCCTGCCAGCATTCCTGGAATAGATAGTGACCCTAGCATTGAGAGAGAGTGCTGGAGGGGGGCTTCCTGGATGCTCGGCTCAGACGCAGGGAGTGACGACAGATGGAGGGCACGGAAAGGAGGCATAGCTCATTTGGCGCACAAGCAATGGTCGCGTCCTGAGGACCCAAGGGAAAGAGGGAGGATCTCTCCCTAGCCCATAAGTTCAGGGTCTTCCCGTGATTCTCCTTCAAACGGGGACCAACTGCCTTACCTGGAGCTTAGGCTATTCTGCTATCTTTCCCCAGTGCTGTTCCTTGCTTCGGTGCTAGTGACTAGTATTCTGAAAGAGTCATAAAGTAATAAAGGAATAAAGTCTCAGAAAGAATTCCTTGTCATCTGTGTCCTGAGTTGGCTATTGGTGGGGACTGCAAGAGGCAGCTAGGGTGCTCCTGACATCCAGGGTATTAGCTATCCCGCCCAATTTTGTGTCATCTGCAAATGTGATCAGCATTCCCTGCACCACCGCCTCCAAGTCATTAATAAAAATGTTGAAGAGCACTGGGTCCAGGACTGAGCCCTGCGGTACCCCACTCGTTATCTCTCCCATTGATAAGTACTTTTTGAGTCCAATTCTGTAGCCAACATGGATCCACGTGATCGTTGTTTCATGTAGCCCACTTTTAGGTAGTTTGCTAATCAGGAGATCCTGGGGCACTTTGTCGAAAGCTTTGCTGAAGTCGAGGTATATGATGTCCACAGCATTCCCACAGTCCACAAGGGAGGTTACCTGATCAAAAACTGAGATCAGATTAGTTTGGCAGGACTTGTTCTTGACACATTCATGTTGGCTTCGAGTAATCACTGCATTGTTTTCAAGGTTGATTGCTTGCTTTATCATCTGCTCCAGATTTTTCCCAGGGACTGATGTCAGACTGACTGATCTGTAGTTTCCAGGTTCCTCCTTTTGCCCTTTTTTGAAGATAGGGACAACATTAGCCCTCCTCCAGTCATCTGGCACTTCCCCTGTCCTCCATGATTTCTCAAAGAGAATAGAGTAGTTGTGATACTGTTAGGTTAAAGGGATATTTCTGTGCCTGCCTGAAGCCTGAGGTTGTGGGAGGCAGTGGCCTGCGAAATGGTGCGGAAAGGGCTGGTGAACACAAGGACCTGCCTTTAGTCTTGTTTGCCCTCAACAGCTGCCTTCACATTTGGTGGCCTGAGTTGTGGCTGTGCTGAGCAAAGAAGCTTGGCAGAAGCTGTTCGGCTGGGATGATTTCATCTCTGAGTAACATGTCAAGCTTTACTGAGCCATCTTGTGGTTCACCATCGAATCTCCTGAATGCTGCATTAGACTGGAGGCATGTCTGCAGTGCAGAGTAACCACTATCTGCAGCACACAGATGGAAACACAAGATGCATCCCTGCCAGAGACAGGTGACCTGCAGTCACGTCTTATGACTCCACATGTCAAAAGACAAGTTATACTTTGTGGAACCAGCTGTGCAAAATCTGCATGGCCTGTCTTGGTTTTCCATCATCCCCCTCAGCTGTGGTGAAGGAGGTAGCAAAGCCCTTGCATACTCTCAGAACTGGATGCATTTCTTGAGCACCTTTGATCCCCAGATAAGCAATATGCAGAAATGCCCTAAGCGTGAATCCCAATACTGTTCTGTGCAAGCTTTGTGTGCTCGGGTTCTAGACGCAACATTTTCTGCTTGTACACAAGTCAAGCAAAGAAAATGAACTGACCATAGCAAATCCCTCATTCATATTGTAGCCCAAAGTAAATAAACTAAATTGTATTTGGGAATGGAATCCATTTTAAACTTACGTTCTAGCCAGTGTTTTTCTTGTATAGCTTTGGTGCTGTGGCAAACATTTTCATATTTTAAACCCAAACCTTCTAGCTTGTTGCAGTTGCATTTTGTGTATCCAGACCTCTGTGGTTGACAAATCTAATGTAAGCTTAAAGCATTACACATGAAGGCATCTGATTTGTTTATGATTTTATTTATTGCTTTTCTGTTTATTGAAATCCAAGATGTACAAATAGTATGAAGAAATACATAAAAACAGCAGCAGAAAAATGCAAGTAATAAGACTTGCTCAAACTGAGCTTAATTTCAGTGGTGTTGAGCTTTAATAATAAACAATTTCACACTGGAAGTGGCTTGTAGTAGACTAAAACTGAACCTTGAGAGAAGAGCAAACTTCATTCCCCCTGGAATCTTGCTTCTCTGCTTGATCGTGGATGCACAACACACTCTGGGGTCTACAGCTGAATTGGAGGCAGCTCTGGTTTTGGAACTACCGTGATAGCCCTTCCCCTTTGGCTCAGGCTAGCACACCCATAAGCATGATTATGTCTTACAAATACTAACATGTCCGAAGGAATGGGGAGTCTGAACCTTTCCAGAAGTATTGTTAGACTTTTCTTACCTTTTGGTTGATTCTTGCTGGTGGGCTGGCTGGAGACAGGGAAGAATGAGGTCTCACTTCTCTGAGGCTTCCCTCTTTTGAACATGTTACCTGTCTCATGTGTGGGGGGATGTGGCAGAAGAAAGAAAATTCCTCCCTCTTTGGAGGGTTATTCTTTCGGAATAAACTCGGCCTGGCTTACATGGAGATGGACGTGTGTTTGAAGAATTGTCCAATGGGGCAAGGCCCTTGGCAAGGACAGCCCATTTCCCTTAACCCCATGTAATATATTGGCCAGGCAGCCATAATGTCTGGCAGCATTCTCCTGCTGTGTGCCAAGGATCTAACTCTGCACCTTTGTTTTCAGTGGGACTTCTCCTCTTGCATGCCTGAATGCTATGCTGCACACCAACTCCCGTGGGGAGGAGGGCATTTTCTATAAGGTCCCTGGGAGGATGGGCGTCTACACGTTGAAGGTAAGCGCGCCTCCTGCTTGAACTCAGAACTGGCTCTTGGCAGGCTAGGCTGCTGTTTGGAACACCCAGACTGCCAGGAGGAGAGGACCCCATGGGATGGCATACAGATGTCGTAAATGAAAAAAAGTACCCAGAGGGGCTTAGAGCAGAGTCCCTCAAAATATGAGGGTTGTTATCCCTTTGTTCCTGACATGGCCTGTAATACTTGCTGCATAGGCATGGAGTGATGGTGGCTCACAGCAGCAGTGGGCAGAAGGTTGGTTGGGATCTACTGGTAGGTTTTTGGTTGAGTTGTACTAGGTTAGAATTCCTGATGTGCAGTAAGTGGGACATAGAGTAGCGCATGTGTGTGCACCCCATGAACCACATGTATGGCTCACAGGGTACATCAGTAATTGGCTCCACCCCCAAGCCACCATTTTGTGTCCAGCTATGGCTGGTAGAACTCAGGATTCCACCAAAAAACAAAGTAGATCCCATAAGCCTCAGGTCTGCCCAGTCCTAGCTTACAGAAAGGAAATTCTGGGCCTGGAATTGTTCCTGCATCGGCCATTCATGTCCACTTAGAATCATAGAATAGTAGGGTAGGAAGGGGACTACAAGGCTATCGAGTCCAACCCCCTGCTCAATGCAGGAATCCAAGTCAGAGCATCCCTGACAAATGGCTGTCCAGCCTTGTCTTGAACGCCTCCAGTGTGGGAGAGCCCACCACCTCCCTAGGTCATTGGTTCCATTGTCATATTGCTCTAACAATCAGGAAGTTTCTCCTGATGTTCAGCCGGAATCTGGCTTCCTGCAGCTTGAGCCCATGATTCGGTGTCCTGCACTCTGGGATGATCGAGAAGAGATCCTGGCCTTCCTCTCTGGGACACCCTTTCAAGTACTTGAAGAGCACTATCATATCTCCCCTCAGTCTTCTCTTCTCAAGGCTAAACATGCCCAGTTCTTTCAGTCTCTCCTCATAGGGTTTTGTTTCCAGTCCCCTGATCATCTTTGTTACCCTCCTCTGACCCCTCTCCAGCTTGTCTGCATCCTTCTTAAAGTGCGGTGCCCAGAACTGGACACAGTACTCCAGATGAGGCCTAACCAGTGCAAAGTAGAGGGGAACTAGTACTTCCCGGGATTTGCAAGCTACGGTTCTGTTAACGCAGCCCAAAAGAGCATTTGCCTTCTTTGCAGCCACATCACACTGTTGGCTCATTTTCAGGTTGTGATCGACAACAATTCCAAGATCCTTCTCGCTTGTAGTGTGGTTGAGCCACGTATCACCCATCTTGTAATTGTGCATTTGGTTTCTTTTTCCTAGGTGCAGAACGTGGCATTTATCCCTATTCAATTTCATTCTGTTGTTTTCTGCCCAGCGCTCCTGTCTATCAAGATCACTTTGAATTTTGTTTCTGTCTTCCAATGTATTAGCTATCCTGCCCAATTTTGTGTCATCTGCAAATGTGATCAGCATTCCCTGCACCTCCTCCTCCAAGTCATTCATAAAAATGTTGAAGAGCACTGGGCCCAGGACTGAGCCCGGCGGTACCCCTCTCGTTACCTCTCCCCAATTTGAGAAGATCCCATTGATAAGCTCTCTTTGAGTCCGATTCTGTAGCCAACTGTGGATGCACCGGATCGTTGTTTCATCTAGCCCACTTTGAGCTAGTTTGCTCATCAGGAGATCATGGGGCACTTTGTCGAAAGCTTTGTTGAAGTCGAGGTATATGATGTACTCAAAAGCCGAGTGTACTCAAACGCGTACCCTGGATTTTAGGAAAGCTGATTTTCATAAACTCAGAACAATGATCAGTAAGGTCCCATGGCAAACAATGCTAGCGAGAAAAGGAGTCCAAGATGGGTGGGAACTTTTAAAAAAGGAAATTCTCAAGGCACAATCACAAACAATTCCAACAAGAAGAAAAGGTGGAAGACAACAGAAGAAGCCAATGTGGCTTCACAAAAAGCTTAGGGATGACCTGAAAACAAAAAAGGACACATATAGGAAGTGGAAAGAAGGCCAAGTAACAAAGGAAGAGTACAGGCAGGTAGCACAGAATTGCAGGGATGGCGTCAGGAAGGCTAAAGCGGAGAACGAGGTGAGGTTAGCGAGGGATGCTAAAAACAACAAAAAGGCTTTCTTCAGCTACGTGCATAGTAAAAGGCAGAGGAAAGAAATGGTTGTTCAGCTATTAAATAAGGATGGCAAAATGATAACAGATGACAAAGAAAAGGCAGAGGTGCTCAATTCCTACTTTGGCTCAGTCTTCTCCCAAAAGAGGGTCTATGACCCCCCTGGCAAAGGCGAAGTACAGGCTGAAGGGGCAGGATTGCAGCTTGAGATCGACAGGCATATGGTCAAGGAACACCTCATTACTTTGAATGAGTTCAAATCTCCAGGGCCAGATGAACTGCATCCTAGAGTAATAAAGGAACTGGCAGAAGGACTCTCAGAACCGCTGTCTATTCTCTTTGAGAAATCATGGAGGACCGGGGAAGTGCCAGATGACTGGAGGAGGGCTAACGTTGTCCCTATCTTCAAAAAGGGTAAAAAGGAGGAACCTGGGAACTACAGACCAGTCAGTCTGACATCAATCCCTGGGAAAATTCTGGAGCAGATCATAAAGCAATCCATCTGGAAGCACCTTGACATCAATGCCGTGATTACTCGAAGCCAACATGGATTTGTCAAAAACAAGTCCTGCCAGACAAATCTGATCTCTTTTTTTGATCAAGTCACCTCCCTTGTAGACCGTGGGAATGCTGTAGACATCATATACCTCGACTTCAGCAAAGCTTTCGACAAAGTGCCCCATGATATCCTGATGAGCAAACTAGCTCAAAGTGGGCTAGATGAAACAACGATCCGGTGGATCCACAGTTGGCTACAGAATCGGACTCAGAGAGTGCTTATCAATGGGACCTTCTCAAGCTGGGGAGAGGTAACGAGTGGGGTACCGCAGGGCTCAGTCCTGGGCCCAGTGCTCTTCAACATTTTTATGAATGACTTGGAGGAGGAGGTGCAGGGAATGCTGATCACATTTGCAGATGACACAAAATTGGGAGGGATAGCTAATACTTTGGAAGACAGAAACAAAATTCAAAGTGATCTGGATAGACTGGAGTGCTGGGCAGAAAACAACAGAATGGCATTTAATAGGGACAAATGCCAAGTTCTGCACCTAGGAAAAAGAAACCAAATGCACAGTTACAAGATGGGGGATACGTGGCTCAACCACACTACGAGCGAGAAGGATCTTGGAATTGTCGTCGATCACAAGCTGAATATGAGCCAACAATGTGATGTGGCTGCAAAAAAGGCAAATGCTATTTTGGGCTGCATTAATAGAAGCATCGCTTCCAAATCCCGGGAAGTACTAGTTCCCCTCTACTCAGCACTGGTAAGGCCTCATCTGGAGTACTGTGTCCAGTTCTGGGCACCACACTTTAAGAAGGATGCAGACAAGCTGGAGAGGGTTCAAAGGAGGGCAACAAAGATGATCAGGGGGCTGGAAACAAAGCCCTATGAAGAGAGACTGAAAGAACTGGGCATGTTTAGCCTTGAGAAGAGAAGACTGAGGGGAGATATGATAGCACTCTTCAAGTACTTGAAAGGTTGTCACAGAGAAGAAGGCCAGGATCTCTTCTTGATCATCCCAGAGTGCAGGACACGGAATAATGGGCTCAAGTTACAGGAAGCCAGATTCCGGCTGAACATCAGGAAAAACTTCCTGAGTGTCAGAGCAATACGGCAATGGAACCAATTACCTGGGGAGGTGGTGGGCTCTCCCACACTGGAGGCCTTTAAGACGAGGCTGGACAGCCATTTGTCAGGGATGCTCTGACTTGGATTCCTGCATTGAGCAGGGGGTTGGACTCGATGGCCTTGTAGGCCCCTTCCAACCCTACTATTCTATGATTCTATGATTCTATGTCTACAACATTCCCACGGTCCACAAGGGAGGTTACTTGATCAAAAAATGCAATCAGATTCGTATGGCAGAACTTGTTCTTGACAAATCCATGTTGGCTTCGAGTAATCACTGCATTGTTTTCAAGGCTTAGTGGTTAAGATGCTGAACTGCAGACCAGAAGGTCGGCAGGTCAGCAGTTTGAGACCCGAGTGCCGCGTGACGGAGTGAGCTCCAGTCTTCAGTCCCAGCTCCTGCCAACCTAGCAGTTCAACAGCAAGAAATTGCAAGCAGATAAATAGGTACCGCTTCGGCGGGAAAGGTAACAGCGTTCCGTGCACCTCGGTGTTCAGTCATGCCGGCCACATGACCACGGATGCGTCTTCGGACCGCGCTGGCTCTTCGGCTTAGAAATGGAGATGAGCACCACCCCTAGAGTCAGACATGACTAGCTGGGGACACCTTTACCTTTATGGATGATATTCTGGAGGTGACGGACTCGACCTTGGGGGAGCTGGGGGTGGCGACGGCCGACAGGAAGCTCTGACGTAGGCTGGTCCATGAAGTCACGTAGAGTTGGAAGCGACTGACCGAATAAACAACAACAACAGATGGATTGCTTTATCATCTGCTCCAGAATTTTCCCAGGGATTGATGTCAGACTCACTGGTCTGTAGTTCCCAGGTTCCTCCTTTTTGCCCTTTTTGAAGATAGGGACAACATTAGCCGTCCTCCAGTCATCTGGCACTTCACCTGTCCTCCATGATTCCGCAAAGAGAATAGACAGTGGTTCTGAGAGTTCTTCTGCCAGTTCCTTTATTACTCTAGGATGCAGTTCATCTGGCCCTGGAGATTTGAACTCATTCAAAGTCATTAGGTGTTCCTTGACCATATGCCTATCGATCTCAAGCTGCCATCCTGCCCCTTCAGTCTGTACTTCGCCTTTGCCAGGGGGATCATAGACCCTCTTTTGGGAGAAGACTGAACCAAAGTAGGAATTGAGCACCTCTGCCTTTTATTTGTCATCTGTTATCATTTTGCCATCCTTATTTAATAGCTGAACCACCATTTCTTTCCACAGCCTTTTACTATGCACGTAGCTGAAGAATGACTTCTTATTGCTTTTAGCATCCCTCGTTCACCTCAGTTCGTTCTCAGCTGTAGCCTTCCTGACACCATCCCTGCACTTCTGTGCTACCTGCCTGTACTCTTCCAATGTTACTTAGCCTTCTTTCCACTTCCTACCTGTGTCCTTTTTTGTTTTCAGGTCATGCCTGAGCTTTTTGTGAAGCCACATTGGCTTCTTCTGTTGTCTTCCACCTTTTCTTCTTGTTGGAATTGTTTGTGATTGTGCCTGGAGAATTTCCTTTTTTAAAAGCTCCCACCCATCTTGGACTCCTTTTCTCGTTAGAGCTGCTTGCCATGGGACCTTACTGATCATTGTTCTGAGTTTATTAAAATCAGCTTCCCTAAACTCCAGGGTATGGGTTTTTCTACACTTGGCTTTTGCTTCCTTTAGAACCATGAACTCAAGTATAACATGGTCGCTTTCTTCCAGAGTTCCTGTAACTGCTACTTGATCCACGAAGTCATCTCTGTTGGTTAGGATCAAGTCAAGGATAGCCTGTCCTCTAGTTCCTACCTCTACTTTCTGTAGGAGGAAGTTATCTTCGTAGCTCCGCTTGGTGGTATCATTTGTTCCCACATGGATGAGAAGAAAGGGATACCTGTCAGTGGGCTTTATGAGTGCAGGCAACCTTTCAGTCACATCTCTAATCCTTCCTCCCGGGAGATAACATACCTGGCGAGTCCACAGGTCTTCGTGACATACAGTCAGGGCCAGAAATATTGGAACAAGGATAACTGTTTTGGCAGTTGGCCTCTGTGCACCACCACATTGAAGTTGAAAGGAAACACACCCAGATGGGAGCGAAGTCAGGACTTTCAGCTGTAATTCAAGAAGTTTGACAAAAGTGGGGCACTAACCATTCAGGAAGTGCAGCCAGTGGCATACACACACACCCATCGTTGGTGGCTCATAAGTAATGGAACAAACCAACATCATTTCAAACGTGAGGATCGCCTTTAATACCTGGATGAAAATCCTTTGCAGTCAATGACTGCCTGAAGTCTGGAACCCATAGACATGACCAAATGCTGAGTTTCCTCCCTTGAGATGCTTTGCCAGGCCTTTACTGCAGCTGCCTTCAGCTGCTGCTTGTTTGTGGATCTTTCTGCCTTCAGTCTTGTCTTCAGTGAGTGAAAAGCATGCTCCGTTGGGTTGAGATCAGGCGACTGACTTGGCCATTGAAGAACATCCCACTTCTTTGCCTTGAGAAACTCTTGGGTAGCTTTTGCTGTATGTTTTGGGTCATTATCCGTCTGCAATATGAAGCGGTGCCCTATCAGTTTGGCGGCATTCGGCTGAATCTGAGCAGAAAGTATAGCCCTATACACTTCAGATTCATTCTGCTGCTTTTATCAGCAGTCAGGTCATCAATAAACACCAGTGACCCGGTTCCACTGGCAGCCATACATGCCCATGCCATAACATTGCCTCCACCATGTTTGACAGATGATGTGGTATGCTTTGGATCATGAGCTGTTCCTTTCCTTCTCCATACTTTTCTCTTCCCATCATTCTGGTACAAGTTAATCTTGGTTTCGTCAGTCCAAAGAATCTTATTCCAGAACTGGGATGGCTTTTTTAGGTGTTAGCTAGCAAAGGCTAATCTGGCCTGTCTGTTCTTGAGCGTTACCAGTGGTTTGCACCTTGTTGTGAAGCCTCTGTATTTACATTCATAAAGCCGTCTCTTGACTGTAGATGCTGACAATGACATGCCTACCTCCTCAAGAGCGTTCTTGACCTGGCTAGATGTTGTGAAAGGGTTCCTCTTCACCATGAGCAGAATTCTGTGGTCATCCACTTTAGTTGTCTTCCGTGGTCTGCCAGGCCTTTTGCTGTTGCTTAGCTTGCCAGGTAATTCCTTCTTTTTCAGATGTTCCAAACCGTTGTGTTGGCCACTCCCAATGGTTTTGCTGTCTTTCTGATGGGCCTCCTTCACTTGCATGGACACCTCTTTGGACCTCATGTTGGGAGTTCCAGTGAACAGCTACCAGATGCAAATGTAACACTCAGAACCACCTCCAGGCCTTTTATCTGCTTGATTGGTCATGGGGTACCCAGGAAACAGGCCACACTTGGCCATGCAGCTGCTTGTCAGCCATTCGTTCCATTACTTATGAGCCACCAACGATTGGGGGGGTGGGGCGGGTGGCTGTCCTTCCTGAACCGTTAGTGCCCCACTGTAGTCAAACCCCTTGAATTACAGCTGAAAGTCCTGACTTCGCTCCCATCTGGGTGTGTTTCCTTTCAACTTCAATGTGGTGGTGTACAGAGGCCAACTGCCAGAACAGTTATCCTTGTTCCAATATTTCTTGCCCTGACTGTACTTGGGTTTCGATCCCATGCATCAAGGATTCTCCCACTACTACTACACTTCTTGTAGCTGTAAGCCTTGGTTTTATAGCCTCTGCTTGGCTGACCATCAGCCTCTTGCTTGCTCTCATGCAGCTTCCCCTGTAATTCTTCCTCTGCAGGCTGTCCTCCAGTCTCATCCTCAAGTACCTGGAAACGGTTCCATAGTTCCACTGCCTCCACTGGTGCCGAGTGTCTTCTAGTTCTTCTGCTCCTAACTGTCACCCTTTTCCAAGGAGTATCCTCTACTTAATTTTTCCTCACCACAGCAGTTTCCTCTTCTGCCTCAGTTTCCTCTTCTTCTGTTGCTCTTCTGTTCTTCGCTTTGCTGCTGTAATTCCACCGTTCTGTCCAAGAACTCTTCGTGTTCTCCTATTCCCCGGAGGGTCGACACTCGCCGCTCCAGTCCTCTTACTTTTTCTTCCAGCAGTGTGATCAACTTGCACTTGTTGCAGCTGTAGGCCATGTTGTTCTCAGGCAAGAAAACAATCATGGCACACACCTTGCAGGTCACCACCACTGGAGAGTCATGTCCTTCCATAGTCTCCTTTCCCTTTTTGTGTCTAGTTTCCTGGTTGTTCTAGAGTAGCCTGTGCCTGGTCCTCTACTCACTGCAGGTTAAAAGCAGAGTCCCACTGGTATGGAAGTGTGTGTAACAAGACAAATATATATATTTTTTAATGTTAGTGGCCTCCCCCTTGACCTCCCCTGCCAACCTCCCCTGGCCAACTCCTGTTTGCTCCCCTTTTCACTTGCTCTGGTCGCTCACTATCTGGGAGTTTGCTTGCTTCTGTAGTCCCTAGACCAGCTGGAGCAGTTTTCTCTGCTCTGCTCTGCGCAGCTGGGAGGCAGGAAACAAACACTTAAGCCACTTGTTACCAGTGGAGTGAAAGTCAGTTAGAAAAACAAGGGTTTGGCTGGATCAAATGTACAAGGCCCATTGCTAGGAACACAGGAAACTGCCTTATACAGAGTCAGATCCTCGGTCCATCTAGGCTCAGTATAGTCTACACTGATTGGTTCCCCTGCCCCTACCAAAATCACACAGCTGGCAAAAATCACGGTGATTTTGTAGGGAAACAGCAAGCAGAATACTGCTGCAGGAAGCCTCCTAGAAGCGGAATTCTTTGCGAAGTTGCTGCAGTTTTGGCTGCTGCTGCAGCCAGTTCAGTGGCAGCTGGAGTAGGGTGTGGCCCCTGGTGGGTTCCGGAACAATGTGGCCCCCAACCCCTGGAGGTTGCCCACCCTGCTTTAGAGGTTGGCTGGGTATCTGTTGGGGGTGCTTTAGGGTCCTTTTTCTGGACAGGAACTTGAGTGGACAGGAATTTGAGTGGACAATCCCCTGGGCCCCAGAAGCCACAGTCTGAACATATGTGCCTCCACCAGAGACACCTGGAAATACCCGCCACCCATGTAAATGTGGCTTGTGCATGCAATGTTCCTAGTGGATTATTATGCTCCATGATTTTTGAGCCCGAAGATGGCACTTGTTCTCTGGTTCTTGCCTTCAGTTTTCCCGTTTTCAGTTAATGTTGGAACTAAAATGAACGTACACCAATGTCTCCTGCTTCTGAGTGTGTCTGTCTCTGTGTTATGTTTGTAGAAGGATGTTCCAGATGTGTTGAAAGAACTGTCTGAAGGCTCAGAAGAGAGCAGTGATGTGCAGTCGGACTCCCCCACCTCAGAAAACAGCAGCAGCAGCAGCAGCAGTGACAGGAGCAGCACCAAGGAAGGGAGGAAAAGCAGATGGCGAAGGAAAGGTAGCTATTCTTGAGGAAACACCAAATGGGGTTTTCCTCCTTTAGCATTGCCAGCAAAGGTGCCCCTCTCTCCAGTCAGTTGCTACTGCTTACTGAATCCTGGTTCTTATTGCAAAATTGGGTGAGAGTTTGTTGAATGGAGATTACTCAGCCTCTGCACACAGGTGGTTTTATCCTGGGCTTGCTCCAGTGGTAGCTGAAATTTCAAATGAGAGTCCAAAGCCTTCAGATATCATCCAAATATCAAGCTTTTGCAGCTCGTCTTTCTCTCTCTTCCCCACTGTTGGAAAATGCCCAAGCCCTCCCAATTTGGAATTATCTTGCTACAGGTGGGGAGGTAATGCTAGGGTTCCGTTTCGGATGAGAATTCCAAAACCACACTTGGAATGCAGGTTTGATGCAGTTGGGGAAACTGACAAGATTTTTCCCCGCTTGTTGCAGTTCAGAACTGCCTGCAAGGCTTCTGATCTAGAGGTCAGAGGTCTGGAACCAATTACCTAGGGAGGCGGTGGGCTCTCCCACACTGGAGGCGTTCAAGACAAGGCTGGACAGCCATCTGTCAGGGATGCTCTGACTTGGATTCCTGCATTGAGCAGGGGGTTGGACTCGATGGCCTTGTAGGCCCCTTCCAACCCTACTATTCTATGATTCTATGATTCTAGGTCATTTCAGGTTTTGGGATATGCACAGAGCTTCATGTCTGCCTGCACAGCTTGTGACCCATAAATCCAAACATGGTCCCCTAGTGTCTTGATAATCCCCCTGGTCTTGTACCTCATCCCCCATTTTGTACTACAAGGGCCGCAGCATGTCAGGCGCAGTATATGGGGCTGGTGGGTTGTGTTTGGCTTGTTGGATCAGAAGCTGTGCTGACCTGCCCACATGCAATGTTACTACTGTTAGGGATCCTGATCGCTGAGACTGTAGCAGGCTGCAAGCTGGGTGTTTTCTTGGGCCTGTTTTCTGTGCAATGAGCTAGAGGAGCTGGTGATAACAGTGATGGGGAAGTAGCCACAGACATGTTCCTCTCCTTCACAGGAAACATTCAGAAAATGCCCTCACTTGTAGAGAGTGCTACTTGGTATCCAAATAAATGTTTTGTGATGGGTGGTTTAATGGTGTACAAGATGTTTATCAAAGGAAATTTCGAGTAGCGCACACGTCTAGGAATGTGAAGGTACTTTGATGCTAAACTATGAATCGCTTCTACAAAATCTAATGTGGCTAATCCCTGGCCAGCACGTGAAATGTAATAAGTGAAAGGTCTGGGAGAGCCAGATTGCAACTGAATCGTAACTCTTGAATTTTGAAATTACTTTGAGATTAAGCCACTTAGCAAGTTCCCCATCCTCAAGGTTGAATGGTGCAATTGTATGTCTGGATTTGCTAAGTAAAGGCCATGTGTGGTCAAGGCGGGCTTATGGCTGCATTGATCACCATTTTTGACAGAAAGGTAGGCTATAAATTTAATAATAAATAAATAAATACAAACAAATCTGTGCCAAACTGATGCATCGGTAAGAGCTGAGACCATGAGATGTGAGCCAGCAAGACGCTGATCCAGTCTTAGTTCAGATATGGGCAGGGTGGATTCGAGCAAGCCAGTAACTCCAGCCTCAGTGCCTTCTTGCCCCCCCATAGTGTAATTCAGGGTTGATAACACTGGTCTTCCCTCGTGGATTGTTGTAAGGATGACTGAAAGATTGTATGTGAAGTACTTGAGCACTTCATGAGAGAAGGAATTCTGTAGTCTGTTTAATTCATGCAGATATGCATCAGTCTGCTTATTCATAACTTATGCTTCTCTTGCCTGTCATGGGGATGGGCACAGAGCTATGCAGGGTACTATAGCCTTGTGTCCTGCCTACGGGAAACATGTTTATCCCATCCCACCCATGTACAAATCTACCTTCTGAAATTTCATCAGGGATTGCCTGAAAGGTTTGAGCATTTGAGCCTATCTTTACAACTTGCGGTCTAGACGTGTGCTTCTTTAAAAAATGAAATTAAAGATGCTAAATCTCACCATACCCATGTGCTGCTCATATAGCAAATGAGAAGGAAAAACACACCCCTGTTTTTTTCTGTAGCAAAAAAACAAAGGTTGGAAGATGGGGGTGCCTGCAGTGCTTGGAGAAGGGCCTTTTCCTTCCATGTGGTAGTGAATGGTGGAAATGCAAAGAATGTCTACTGCAAAGATGCCTACTCAGCACCATGGGAACTGACCACCAGCCTTCTGGACGTTTGGTGTTTTCACCACTGCTGCTGATCACCCACATGTAACAACTAGGCAAGATCATCCAGGACTCTGGAGCTGGGTGTCATCAGTATGGTCCCAGGGCACGGTCTGAGGGCACACGAGGCAGCCACCCTGCTGAAGCTAAGCAGGTCTAGGTCTGGTCGGTGCTTGGAGGGGAGACCACCTGGGAACTGCATGTGTCCACCTTGAGTTCCACTATGGAAGAAAGGTGGGATTTAAATATAATGAATAAATCAATTGCTGGTGACATCCATCTCTCTCTTTTGCTAATGAAGGATGTAGAAGTTGCGGACCTGCTTCTAACTCCATGTTGGGAAGCAAGGGCTGGGTGGATGAGGTCAAGCAAAGAGATATTGACTCCAGGAGTCCTTGGCCACCCTGGCTGATCAAAGCTGCCAGAGGAGGCTTGTCTGAGTGGATCAGGAAGTGGTTAATGCCTCCTTAGAGGAAGGCACAGTTCCACCCAGCCTTAAGGCGGCTGTCATAAGACCTCGATTAGAAAAGCCTTCTTTGTATCCCACCGTGTTGGACAACTGCAGAACAATCTCATAGTTGCCATTCTTGGGCAATGTTTTTGAACATTTAGTTGCGTTGCAGCTCCAGGGATACTTAGATGAGCAATTTCAGTCTGGCTTCAGGCCTGGTTTGGGGACTGAGACTGCTGTGGTTGCCTTGCTGTTACAGACTGTCTTCTCTGGGAATTGGACAGGGAGAGTGCATCACTGTTGGTTCTGCTGGACCTCTCAGCAGCATTCGGTAACATTGACCATAGCAACCTTCTGGACCACCTGGTGGGGATGGGCTTTGGAGGTACCATCTCAAGATGGCTCCTGTCCTTCCTTGAGGGTCAGTTCCTGAAAGCGATGCTGGGAGACTCCTGTCTGGCCGTTGGCTCATGGTGTTCTGCAGGGATTAGTCTTGTCCCCCCATATTGTTTAATGTCTACGTGGAACTAGTAGGAGAGACCATTCAGGGATTTGGGGAGTGCTGTCACCAATCTGTGTTGGGAGGCGAGAGCACATGCAGATCTGCCAGAGGTGCTCAGGCTTCCTGCAGGTTCTTGGATCCAGTTCAAGGTGCTTGTTTCCAGCTGAAGGTGTGTGTTCTTGCCTTTCACTGCCTGGCAGATCCATCCTTTTGAGACAGCCTCTCCCTGCACTGGTTGCTGTCGCCTGTTCTTCATGCCTCTTAAGAGAGGCAAAGTCATTAACGATTAGGAGTAAGGCCTCTATCCCAAGTGGCCCGAGACTCTGGAGTGAAGTACCTAGGCAGGGGCCTTTTCGTTTCCAGAAGGGTTGAAACCCCCTTGACTCTGGGTGGCTTTTGACTGAAGTGCTGTCCTCATTTTATCTATTTGTTGGCTGTTGAGGTTTTTTTTAAATCTTACTAATTGTATAATGCTTAACTGTGATTTTGTTGCATTTCTGTGTTAACCACTTTGAGCTTAGACGGAGAGGTATGTAAAGATTTTAAGTGAAGTCTTTCCAGCAACAGTCCAAACTGCTCATTTGGATGTGTGAAACTCTGGGTGGGAAAAGGAATCTAGACACGTGCTCATCCAGTTTCTGCTTCTGAAACTCCAGGGATGGAGATGCCACAGCTTTACTGGGCAACTTTTTATTGTGTTGCCCCTCTGTTCTCACAGGTGGCACATTTCCTGATCTCCAGCAAACAGTTGCTCTTGTAGTCTGGTAGCAGCTGGACACCTGAAGCTGCTCTTGGGTCCATCTCTGTCATTGTCATTTTTCTCAGAGCAGAGGCATAGTGAGGGAACTGCACAGGAGCAAATGAAGTTGTTCCAGATTACCATGCAGTCTGTGCCCTTTAGGACTGCCCCCCCCCCCCCGGGCATGTTTGGGGTTGGTTGCTATTTTCTCTCTCACACTTCCCACCTGCCTTCCACCCCCACCCCCCAGTTTTGTATGGTTGGGTGATCATTTTTGTGCAGGAAAGGATGTGTAAGGGGGGAGAGGTTATGAAGAGGGGCTGGGAAGAAAGGACAAAAGTAGGTTGCTCCTTTGGTTTGCAGACTAGGATGAGCAATGTTTAAAGAGCAAAGGAAGATGCAGTTGTGAGTTAAGCAAGCATAGAATATAAGAGAAGCCCTGCTGGATCAGAGCAAAGGTCCAGAATCTTCTTTCCCACAGTGGCCAACAGGATGCCTCTTGAGAAGGCCACACAGGGAGATACGAAGGTGATAGTCCTTCCACACTGTTGTTCCCTGGCAGTGGGGATTTAGGGGCATTTAAAGACTGAACAACAAAAAGACTGAAGAATGAAAAATCCAGTTGCTAAAATGGAGTGAGATAGGGCTCTACTGGCTTCGCTGCACTAGGAGAACTCAGCAAAAAGTGAATGCAGGTGCTGCCATGGAGATGTCCTGGTTTGGGGAGATCGTGGGTTGGATAGGTCCTTTCTTGTTTTTCTTTCACAGTGTGTTTTCTTAGCCTTCTATAGGGAGTGAGCCTGATGCTAAAGCCTTTTGACCATCAGGAAGATGCTCCTGGGCCCATCTTACCACACTCTCTATATCTCAGGGCATTATCATCATCATCGTCATCATCATTTATTTATTTATTTATTTTTATCCTGCCTTTTTCCCAATATTGGGACTCATTATGCCAGTTCATTTAATCTCTCCATCCATGGCACATTCTCCAAAACCTGTTCCATCTCTGCAGCTGTCCTTAATATGCTCTGGTTTATTTATATTCTTAATGGCAGCAATTAGGCAAGAGCAGCAAGAGAGAGGCTGTCTCCCTCAATCCCTTCCACTGCAGTTAGTCTCAATATATTACTGTAAGAACCAAGAGCACATCTAAGCTGCTGGCAAAGAGGGAGGTGTTCTGTATCCAGAGCCACTGCTGTAACAGCTTGTGCGTGGTGCTTCAGTGTGCCTTTGTATCCTGCAGACAAATGTTGTGCTATTTGCCAGAGGATCTGTCTTAACAGAAGTGTAAGTGCTGTATATCTCTGCAAAGTCCCTTGTAAAATTAAGCAGTGTTTATCAGATTAATTAGATAATGCACCTTGTTTTCACAGTCTTAAGGGCTAAAAATGGCCTTAAAGAAATGCAAAACAAACAAAAGGGCTCAGGTCCTCAGTTCTGTGTCCAGTGCTAACTTCTGTGACTGTGGAGAGAACGTATGTAGGGCTTTAACATTGTTAAATAGGCTCGACTTGCGTTTTGGAACTGCGGTCCTCCTGCTGCTCTTCTCCAGTCTTTTTGTTCTCCTCCTTTACATGCCAGGCAAGCTCTGAGTCCAGGGTTTGGTGTTTCCCCACAAGAGCTGATGGGATCCCAGATTCCTGGAGCAAAGGAGGAAACAGCAGCTGTCTTCTCTGTTATTTGTAGGTGTTTGATGTCGTCAGTCGAGGCAGAGCAAACCTGAGCTTCTGAATTCGGGTCTTGGCAGGTAAGTAAAGGAGGAACTGGCTTTGTTACTGGAAAAGAGACTGCTTTCTGAACACTTGTGCTACCATATTTGAGCATTCCATGTGGTGCTATCTTGTTTTAGCATTCATTTGCAAGTTTAAACTGACATTTAAATCTTTGGAGGAGTAAGAAAGGGCTGGCTGTTGAGGGCAAGAGCCCATCTAGACATGGAAGTCTTTCCAACTGTTTGCTCTACTTAACCTTATGTAAACTGGATTGAAGGCACTTGAATTTCTTGGGGGTTTGTGCAAGAGGACGTTGTGTTATGCAGAGCAACTTGACTTTCCAGAATGTGTAATGTCAGGTTCTGGAAGAGTCTGTTCTTGCCTGTTCCAGTAACCTTTGCATGTGAAGTAATTGCACCCAGAGTATGTGAGTGAGTCCCTCGCATTTACACAGCTAAAAAAGATGAAAGGTACTTAAGCAGCTTGTAAACAGCAAGTTTGTATTGCCAAGACACCAGTGTACCTTAGCCAGAGTCATTGCGTCTCATTCCCACTCTGATGTCACAGCTAAATTAAAAGCCTATCATGAGTTTAGATGGTTATCTCTGCAGATTTGGTATTCAGGAGGCAGAGAAAAGATGGGTGCTGTTGAAATGAGTGGCAGGGACAACAGAGCCGATAATTGTCAAGTTAAGGTCTGGCTCTGAAGAGGACTGCTTTGTTGTACAAGAATTGAGGCTTGCTTCAGCTGTGGATTGCCCTGGCAGCTTCCCTTGAAGCTTCTCTGAAGAGCCAGACTTGCACCTTGCATCCCAACTTGTAGGGGCCTTTACCAAAAACGTGTGGTGGACTGTTGCTTTTGCTACAAGGGCAGGTCTGGTGGCTTGTCTCTCCTCCCATAGAGCTTGCAGTTATTAAGGAAGCAGTCCAGTTGATCAGGACTTGCAGGTGGAGTAAGGCAGGAACATGTTGGGACCTACGTTGTTACACCCATTGTGTTGAGTACTGCAGACACTATCAAAGTCCATGGCACAACACGGATCCTGTGACAATGTTGTATGGCTATGTGAATAGCTCCTTACAATTCCCTTTTTAAAAATGCTGACATAACACAGAAAGTTTGAGCTCATTGCAATAGCACAACAAAGGCAAAGTAATATGGGCCACCCACAAGATTCAGTAAATCATAACACTCTCAAGACAAAAGCTTAATTTCTTTTGTCTTGAGAGGAACATGTTGGGACCTATAACACCTTCTAGTACTAACACCAAAAAAAGATGTCCCTTTCATCATAGGGGATTGGAATGCTAAAGTAGGAAGTCAAGAAATCACTGGGATAACAGGCAAGCATGGCCTTGGTGTACAAAATGAAGCAGGAAAAAGGAAAACAGTTTTGCCAAGAGAACACGCTGATCATAGCAAACACTCTTTTCCAACAGCACAAGAGGCGACTCTACACATGGACATCACCAGATGGTCAATATTGAAATCAAATTGATTATGTCCTTTGCAGCCAAAGATGGAGAAGCTCTATACAGTCAGTAAAAACAAGACCTGGAGCTGACTGTGGCTCAGATCATGAACTTCTTGTTGCAAAATTCCGGCTTAATTTGAAGAACGCAGGGAAAACCACTAAACCATTCAGGTATGACCTAAATCATATCCCTTATGAATATACAGTGGAGGTGAGGAACAGATTTAAGGGATTAGACCTGATAGACAGAGTGCCTGAGGAACTATGGACGGAGGTCCGTAACATTGTTCAGGAGGCAGCAACGAAATCCATCCCAAAGAAAAAGAAATGCAAGAAAGCCAAGTGGCTGTCTGATGAGGCTTTACAAGTAGCTGAGGAAAGAAGGGAAGTGAAAAGCAAGGGAGAAAGGGGAAGATATATCCAACTGAATGCAGATTTCCAGAGAATAGCAAGGAGAGACAAGAAGGCCTTCTTAAATGAACAATGCAAAGACGTCAAGGAAATTCCAAAGAAGGGCAATGCCAAAGAGTGTTCAAACTACCGTACAGTTGCACTCATTTCACATGTCAGCAAGGTTATGCTCAAAATCCTACAAGCTAGGCTTCAGCAGCATGTGAACCAAGAACTACCGGAAGTACAAGCTGGGTTCCGAAAAGGCAGAGGAACTAGAGATCAAATTGCCAACATTCGCTGGATCATGGAGAAAGCAAGAGAATTCCAGAAGAACGTCTATTTCTGCTTCATTGACTACGCTAAAGCCGTTGATTGTGTGGATCACAACAAACTGTGGCAAATTCTGAAAGAGATGGGAGTACCAGACCACCTTACCTGTCTCCTGAGAAACCTGTATGAGGGTCAAGAAGCAACAGTAAGAACCAGACATGGAACAACCGATTGGTTCAAATTTGGGAAAGGAGTACGACAAGGCTGCATATTGTCGCCCCGTTTATTTAACTTCTATGCAGAGTACATCATGAGAAACGCCGGGTTGGATGAATCACAGGTCGGAATTAAGATTGCCGGGAGAATTATCAACAACCTCAGGTACACAGATGATACCACCCTAATGGAGAAAGCGAAGAGGATCTAAAGAGCCTCTTGTTGAGGGTGAAAGTGGAGAGTGCAAAAGCTGGTCTGAAACGCAACATTAAAAAAACGAAGATCATGGTATCTGGCCCCATCACTTCCTGGCATATGGAAGGGGAAGAAATGGAAGCAGTGACAGATTTTATTTTCTTGGGCTCCAAGGTCACCGCAGACGGTGACTGTAGCCATGAAATTAAAAGACGCTTGCTCCTTGGGAGGAAAGCTATGGCAAACCTAGACAGCGTAGTAAGAAGCAGAGACATCACCTTGCCGACAAAGGTTCGTATAATGAAAGCTATGGTTTTCCCAGTAGTAATGTATGGCTGTGAGAGCTGGACTATAAGGAAGGCAGAGCGCCGAAGAATTGATGCTTTTGAACTGTGGTACTGGAGAAGACTCTTACGAGTCCCCTGGACTGCAAGGAGGTCAAATCAGTCCATCCTAAAGGAAATCAACCCTGAGTGCTCATTGGAAGGACAGATACTGAAGCTGAAGCTGAAATATTTTGGCCACCTAATGCGAAGAGAAAACTCCCTGGAAAAGACCTGATGCTGGGAAAGATTGAAGGCAAAAGGAGAAGGGGACGGCAGAGGATGAGATGGCTAGATAGCATCACCGATGCAATGAATATGAACTTGAGCACACTCCGGGAGAGAGCGTAGGACAGGAAGGCCTGGCGTGCTATGGTCCATGGTGGTCACGAAGAGTCGGACACAACAACTGAACAACAACACCTCCCTTGTGGACTGTGAGAATGCTGTGGACATCATATACTGCGACTTCAGCAAAGCGTTCGACAAAGTGCCCCATGATCTCCTGATGAGCAAACTAGCTCAAAGTGGGCTAGATGAAACAACGATCTGGTGGATCCACAGTTGGCTACAGAATCAGACTCAAAGAGTGCTTCTCAATGGGATCTTCTCAAACTGGGGAGAGGTAACGGGTGGGGTACCGCAGGGCTCAGTCCTGGGCCCAGTGCTCTTCAACATTTTTATGAATGACTTGGAGGAGGAGGTGCAGGGAATGCTGATCAAATTTGCAGATGACACAAAATTGGGAGGGATAGCTAATACTTTGGAAGACAGAAACAAAATTCAAAGTGATCTGGATAGACTGGAGCGCTGGGCAGAAAACAACAGAATGACATTTAATAGGGATAAATGCCAAGTTCTGCACCTAGGAAAGAGAAACCAAATGCACAGTTACAAGATGGGCGATACGTGGCTCAACCACATTACAAGCGAGAAGGATCTTGGAATTGTTGTCGATCACATGCTGAATATGAGCCAACTATGATGTGGCTGCAAAAAAGGCCAGTGCTCTTTTGGGCTGCATTCATAGAAGCATAGCTTCCAAATCCCAGGAAGTACTAGTCCCCCTCTACTCAGCACTGGTTAGGCCTCATCTGGAGTCCTGTGTCCAGTTCTGGGCACCACATTTTACGAAGGATGCAGACAAACTGGAGAGGGTTCAGAGAAGGGCGACAAAGATGATCAGGGGACTGGAAACAAAGCTCTATGAGGAGAGACTGAAAGAACTGGGCGTGTTTAGCCTTGAGAAGAGAAGACTGAGGGGAGATATGATAGCGCTCTTCAAGTACTTGAAAGGTTGTCCGAGAGAGGAAGGCCAGGATCTCTTCTTGATCATCCCAGAGTGCAGGACATGGAATAATGGGCTCAAGTGACAGTAAGCCAGATTCCGGCTGAACATCAGGAAAAACATCCTGACTTTTAGAGCAATACGACAGTGGAACCCTTTACCTAGGGAGGTGGTGGGCTCTCCCACACTGGAGGCATTCAAGACGAGGCTGGACAGCCATCGGCCAGGGATGCTCTGACTTGGATTTCTGCATTGAGCAGGGGGTTGGACTCGATGGCCTTGTAGGCCCCTTCCAACCCTACTATACTATGATTCTCTAGTCTCTTACACAGTGGTAGTACAGATGAATGTTTTGACATTTATTTATATGTGATACTTTGCACCACTTTATAATAAATTCTCTGAGTGGTTCACTTATGAATATTAAAATCACATTTTAAAAACATTATTAAAACAGTTCTAATCACAGTGATGGTACAGAGCAATAGAAGGAGCAGGAAGATAGAGCGGCATGATTAATTACAATTAATTACACGCCAGGGAAAGACTGGGTGAACAGGTGCATTCTCAGGAGGCGTTTGAAAGATGCCACATTTCCTGCCTCTCAAATGGCACGGGAGAAGGCGTTCCAGAGGGTCGGAACTGCTACTGAGAAGGCCTGTTCTCAAGGCATTATGTGGTGGCATTCTGCTGGTTTCGGAATGACCAGCAAGGCCTCCTGTGATGATCTTAAAGGTTGGCTGGGGAGGTGTTCTCCTACATATGATCTCCTTTGATCAAGTCACCTCCCTTGTAGACCGTGGGAATGCTGTAGACATCATATACCTCGACTTCAGCAAAGCTTTCGACAAAGTGCCCCATGATATCCTGATGAGCAAACTAGCTCGAAGTGGGCTAGATGAAACAACGATCATGTGGATCCACAGTTGGCTACAGAATCGGACTCAAAGAGTGCTTATCAATGGGACCTTCTCAAGCTGGGGAGAGGTAACGAGTGGGGTACCGCAGGGCTCAGTCCTGGGCCCAGTGCTCTTCAATATTTTTATTAATGACTTGGAGGAGGAGGTGCAGGGAATGCTGATCAAATTTGCAGATGACACAAAATTGGGAGGGATAGCTAATACTTTGGAAGACAGAAACAAAATTCAAAGTGATCTGGATAGACTGGAGTGCTGGGCAGAAAACAACAGAATGGCATTTAATAGGGACAAATGCCAAGTTCTGCACCTAGGAAAAAGAAACCAAATGCACAGTTACAAGATGGGGGATACGTGGCTCAACCACACTACGAGCGAGAAGGATCTTGGAATTGTCGTCGATCACAAGCTGAATATGAGCCAACAATGTGATGTGGCTGCAAAAAAGGCAAATGCTATTTTGGGCTGCATTCATAGAAGCATCGCTTCCAAATCCCGGGAAGTACTAGTTCCCCTCTACTCAGCACTGGTTAGGCCTCATCTGGAGTACTGTGTCCAGTTCTGGGCACCACACTTTAAGAAGGATGCAGACAAGCTGGAGAGGGTTCAAAGGAGGGCAACAAAGATGATCAGGGGACTGGAAACAAAGCCCTATGAAGAGAGACTGAAAGAACTGGGCATGTTTAGCCTAGTCAGAGCAATACGGCAATGGAACCAATTACCTGGGGAGGTGGTGGGCTCTCCCACACTGGAGGCCTTCAAGACGAGGCTGGACAGCCATTTGTCAGGGATGCTCTGACTTGGATTCCTGCATTGAGCAGGGGGTTGGACTCGATGGCCTTGTAGGCCCCTTCCAACCCTACTATTCTATGATTCTATGATTCTATATCCTGGTCCCAGGTTGTTTAGGAAGAGGGCAGGAAGCAGGGGTGGGGTAGGACTTACTGAATGAAAAAGTCATTATGTATACAGGATCAAACACAGGCTATGGACAGGATGCCCCAATCATAAGGTCTTAACTGTTCAGAGGATTTGTTCAGAAGTTTGGCCTTGTGTCCACCATTGGAGACATCAGTGTCTGGTCACCTACATTAATACTGGGAGACAAGATGGACAGGGTGACAGATGAGGATGAGTCAGAGTTTGACACAGAATTGTCTGTCCCCGAAGAGGGAAGAGTCAATAGAGTTGATTGCAGTGGAGTGATACATGCAGATAACAGAAAGGACAGAAATGCTAATGTACAGCTCCCCATGTTATGTCTGACTAGGAATTGGGCAGTTCCTTTACACGATTTCAGGATATTTGACTAGGTAGTCATTAACTAGCCAGAATTGAAAGGGGAAGAGATGCTGATGCTAGTTTGTGTTGGGCTATGGAGTGATGGATGATCCATTCGCATAACCAGTAAGATGGACTGGGTTTGCCACTTCTCAAAATGGAATTTTGTTCTTTTGAAATGGAAGCCAAATATTAACAAACATGCAGATCTGCATGAAAAGAAATGTGGAATAGCGTCCGGAGACAACAGGCTCCCGTTGGGGTTGTTGAAAGTTAAGCTGAACAAGGCAGCGTGCAAACCGGCAAGGATTCGCCGCTAAATGCCCAGTTCCAGGAAAAAATGAAGGTGGCTTTTTTCCCTATTCCAAAGCAAAGAGTCATGCAGCATCTTCAGGGTTATGCAGGGAAGCACAAAACGGGGGGGGGGGGGGTATTCTAAAGTCTTTTAACTTCTGAACTGCTTTGAGTATGGCAGCAAGACACAGACCTAGCAGAGCAAAGGCTTGATGAACTTGGGCTCCCCATAGAACACCCCATTCCTTCCTTGGAGAGGAGAGGAAAGGAAGCAGCTGAGCTGTGTAGTTTGTGCCTTGGGAACGGGGAAATGGTCTTAGTTGAGCGTTTAGCTTAATGTGGCATCATCGTTATTCATATACATACAAAACAGGAAGCGCTTTCAGATCATATCGACAACCTACTTCCTTATATGTACAAAAATAAAGCTTTCTGACAGCAGTAAAACTGACACTTTCTTAAACCGAGACAAGACCCACGTTTGTAGGCCCAGCCAATCAGAAGCCTATGGTTTCGGGGGCGAAGTTCTTAAAAGTGAACCGTGTCCACTGCGGTTAGTCTCAGTATATTTCTGCAAGAACCAAGGGCAGGTGGAGGGGCAGACTGTCGGCTTTCTCTGTTGCAACAACCATGTCCCAAGAGACGCTTTCTGAAATTCCATTACGAGGTAAGGCTAAATTGCCCTGCCTATGGATTTCCACAGTACGTGTCCATGGCTTACTGTTTTCTCCAAGGCTGGAAGGAGTCTGGGGAGGGCAGGGCTTTCTGTGTGTTCCTCCCGGCAGATCAGATTCAAAGCCTATAGCTGGGCTAAGGAAAGAGCTGGCCCATGGCCCTTGCTGCCTGCAAGCATCCCAGGGATCCTACACGGTCTTCCCTACAACGTCATCCTAACATAACCAAATATTGCAGGGGGACAGGGACGGATGCAGGTACCATCCTGAGTCAGTGGCTGACATGGGCCCAGGTGACTCTGCAATTGGTTGACTTTGGTGGCTTTGCCAAAGAACATTTGTGTCTTGAAGAATGCATTTCTGCTTGTCATGAAATGTAGCTTTCCTATTTGCGGAACAAGGGTTTGGCTCGAAGGAAGTTGGCATTTTGTAAGCTTTGCCAGTAGAAATGCTTCTCCTTACTCTGTCTGTTGTAGGAAGCTTTGGTACTATTGGCACCCTCCTTGTCTGTGTCAGTGGCTATAGCTGCTGGGCCAGGCGCTTGCAAGAGCCCTGCTGCATCAACATCTCTCATTTACCAGTATTTTGGAATATCTTCCATCTAAGAGTTTAGGGGGCAAAAGATTAAGCTGGGCCAATGAGAATGCTTTCCTGTATTTAGGAATTGATAGCCAGTTTAAATAAGCCATTCCGTCTTTGGAGAAGGAGCCTGGCACACCGCAACATCTGGGGGTACATGGGCCCTGTGCTGCACAATAAGAGTTCTTGGAGGTCCGAATCTCATGACCTCTGTTTAATTAGAAAATTTGCACTATCCCAGTTCAAAGATAGTAAATAGGAAGGGGGGAGCCCTATTGAATTAACTTTCTGCACCACTTCCTTTCTCCAGAGTGATGTACAGGAATCAGTTACTGCCAAAGATGCAAAGGAAGTGGGGGGAAGCACAAGGCAGCAACGGAGCCAGAAATGAATGGAATATGTCCACGCCAAACACTTCAAAGAATTAAGGCCAACCTCCAAAGTAAGAACAGCACCCACAATATACCTGGAGGCACCAAATGTAGATCTGAGAAAATAGGATTGTACGCCTTCTAAAAAGCATTTAGCGGTCGGAAACCACATTGGTGCCCCAAAGAGTGTCTGAGAGACAATTTTAGCTTTCTAAACACGGATGGCTGATGGAATGCGTTTTCCACCTTTAGTAAAGAAAAAGTAGGCTATAGCATTCACATTTTTGTTTGGTTTTGGCCTTAACAGATTTCCCCTGCACCCTCCAATTTACAGTTTCATGAAACCAGATACCTAGATATTTATACAAATCTACTTGCTCAAATCTGTTATTATTTAGAGTCCAGGAGTACCTAACCTTCCTTTTTGGGGGAAAAAACACCTTTAGAGTTCAGATACTTGTTAGAAGGTTTTTCTGACAGTAATCAACAAACCCAATCAGCAATCTCTGAAGGCCCCTGGGAAGGTTCTTTGCTGACTCCTGGAGAGTCTTGGGGAATTTCCTCCCCAGCTCCCTGTCTTGGCTGGGCTTCTTCTAGCTTATAGAATCATAGAATAGTAGGGTTGGAAGGGGCCTACAAGGCCATCGAGTCCATCCCCCTGCTCAATGCAGGAATCCAAGTCAGAGCATCCCTGACAAATGGCTGTCCAGCCTCGTCTTGAAGGCCTCCAGTGCGGGAGAGCCCACCACCTCCCCAGGTAATTGGTTCCATTGTCGTATTGCTCTGACAGTCAGGAAGTTTTTCCTGATGTTCAGCCGGAATCTGGCTTCCAGTAACTTGAGCCCATTATTCCGTGTCCTGTACTCTGGGATGATGGAGAAGAGATCCTGGCCTTCTTCTCTGTGACAACCTTTCAAGTACTTGAAGAGTGCAATCATATCTCCCCTCAGTCTTCTCTTCTCAAGGCTAAACATGCCCAGTTCTTTCACTCTCTCTTCATAGGGCTTTGTTTCCAGTCCCCTGATCATCTTTGTTGCCCTCCTCTGAACCCTCTCCAGTTTGTCTGCATCCTTCTTAAAGTGTGGTGCCCAGAACTGGACATAGTACTCCAGATGAGGCCTAACCAGTACTGAGTAGAGGGGGACTAGTACTTCCCGGGATTTGGAAGCTATGCTTCTATGAATGCAGCCCAAAAGAGCATTGGCCTTTTTTGCAGCCACATCACATTGTTGGCTCATATTCAGCTTGTGATCGACAACAATTCCAAGATCCTTCCCGCTTGTAATGTGGTTGAGCCACGTATCCCCCATCTTGTAACTGTGCATTTGGTTTCTCTTTCCTAGGTGCAGAACTTGGCATTTATCCCTATTCAATGTCATTCTGTTGTTTTCTGCCCAGCGCTCCAGTCTATCCAGATCACTTTGAATTTTGTTTCTGTCTTCCAAAGTATTAGCTATCCCGCCCAATTTGGTGTCATCTGCAAATTTGATCAGCATTCCCTGCACCTCCTCCTCCAAGTCATTCATAAAATGTTGAAGAGCACCGAGCCCAAGACTGAGCCCTGTGGTACCCCACTCGTTACCTCTCCCCAGTTGGAGAAGGTCCCATTGATAAGCACTCTTTGAGTCCGATTCTGTAGCCAACTGTGGATCCACCGGATCGTTGTTTCATCTAGCCCACTTTGAGCTAGTTTGCTCATCAGGATATCCTGGGGCACTTTGTCGAAAGCTTTGCTGAAGTCGAGGTATATGATGTCCACAGCATTCCCACCATCAACAAGGGAGGTGACTTGATCAAAAAATGAGATAAGATTTGTCAGGCAGGACTTGTTTTTGACAAATCCATGTTGGCTTTGAGTAATCACGGCATTGTTGTCAAGGTGCTTCCAGATGGATTCCTTTATCATCTGCTCCAGAATTTTCCCAGGGATTGATGTCAGACTGACTGGTCTGTAGCTCCCAGGTTCCTCCTTTTTACCCTTTTTGAAGATAAGGACAACGTTAGCCCTCCTCCAGTCATCTGGCACTTCCCCTGTCCTCCATGATTTCTCAAAGAGAATAGACAGCAGTTCTGAGAGTTCTTCTGCCAGTTCCTTTATTACTCTAGGATGCAGTTCATCTGGCCCTGGAGATTTGAACTCATTCAAAGTAATGAGGTGTTCCTTGACCATATGCCTATCAATCTCAAGCTGCAATCCTGCCCCTTCAGCCTGTACTTCGCCTTTGCCAGGGGGGTCATAGGCCCTCTTTTGGGAGAAGACTGAGCCAAAGTAGGAATTGAGCACCTCTGCCTTTTCTTTGTCATCTGTTATCCTTTTGCCATCCTTATTTAATAGCTGAACAACCATTTCTTTCCTCTGCCTTTTACTATGCACGTAGCTGAAGAAAGCCTTTTTGTTGTTTTTAGCATCCCTTGCTAACCTCAGCTCATTCTCAGCTTTAGCCTTCCTGATGCCATCCCTGCAATTCTGTGCTATCTGCCTGTACTCTTCCTTTGTTATTTGGCCTTCTTTCCACTTCCTATATGTGTCCTTTTTTGTTTTCAGGTCATCCCTAAGCTTTTTGTGAAGCCACACTGGCTTCTTCTGTTGTCTTCCACCTTTTCTTCTTGTTGGAATTGTTTGTGATTGTGCCTGGAGAATTTCCTTTTTTAAAAGCTCCCACCCATCTTGGACTCCTTTTCTCGTTAGCATCGCTTGCCATGGGACCTTACTGATCATTGTTCTGAGTTTATGAAAATCAGCTTTCCTAAAATCCAGGGTATGCGTTTGACTACACTCGGCTTTTGCTTCCCTTAGAACCAAGAACTGAAGTACAACATGGTCGCTTTCCCCCAGAGTTCCTGTAACTGCTACTTGATCCACGAAGTCATCTCTGTGGGTTAGGATCAAGTCAAGGATAGCCTATCCTCTAGTTCCTTCCTCTACTTTCTGTAGGAGGAAGTTATCCGCCACACAAGTCAGGAATTTCCTGGAGGGGCCATGTTTTGCAGAATTTGTCTCCCAACAAATATCGGGGAAATTGAAGTCCCCCATTACTACTACATCATGCTTCCTTAAAACATTGGCTATTTGCTTTTCCAAAGTTTCATCCTTGTCTTCTCCTTGATTGGGTGGCCGGTAGTAGACTCCAACCACCAGGTTCCTTTTATTCTTTGCTCCGTTTATTTCAACCCAGATGCTCTCGATGGGGCTACCAAGCTCATCCTCCTGTATTTCTGTGCAGAGATATGTATTTTTTACATACAGTGCAACCCCACCTCCCTTTCTATTCCTCCTGTTCTTTTTGAACAAGTTATATCCTTCAATTGCTGTATTCCAGTCATAAGGGTCATCCCACCAAGTCTCAGTTATACCTATCAGGTCATAATTTCCCTCCTGTATTAAGAGTTCAAGTTCGTTCTGTTTGTTTCCCATACTCTGGGCATTAGTATATAGACATCGAAGACCATGTGCTTCATAGTCCGGCTTTCTTCCTACATGTGTCTGAAGACTATTATTGGGCATTATCAGAGCTGTTCTCTCCGTTGCAGTGCATGCGCCTACGTCCATTGTTACCCCCAACATTACATCTCCCTTCCCCGTAGGATTCAGTTTGAAGCCCTCCTGATGAAGTTCTTCATGCTGTGGCCAAACACATTTTTCCCATCCTTTGTGAGGTGCAACCCGTCCCTAGCCAACAGCCCATCTTCCAGGAAGTATAGCCCGTGGTCCCAGAATCCAAATATCTCTCGTCGACACCACCTTCGTAGCCGTCATTCACCCAGAGTATTTTTCTTTCCCTCTCTATCCCTCTTCTAACTACTGGAAGGATGGATGAGAAAACGATCTGGGACCCAAAGTTCTTGAGTTTTCTTCCCAAAGCTTCAAAGTCTGACGTGATCTCTTCGTATCTCCGCTTGGCGGTATCATTTGTTCCCACATGGATGAGAAGAAAGGGATACCTGTCAGTGGGCTTTATGAGTGCAGGAAACCTTTCAGTCACGTCTCTAATCTGTCCTCCCGGGAGACAACATACCTAGCGAGTCCACGGGTCTTCGCGACAACTCCAAATCTGAATCAGAGTCAAACTAAACCGGGGAACCTGGGCCCAATCCTGAAATCATGTGATCTTTGGATTTTAAGGTGTGTTTTTTTCCTGGTCTTCAAGTACTGAAAAATTAGAGGATTGTGATTTCTCATTGTTCCCTCCTGCCATTGAATGTAGTTGCCTTTCTGCAAAATCTATATAGTTGATGAGATTTGGAAAGATTATTCAGAATTACTCCTCTTGAAATGACAGAATTATCATAGAGCACAGAGGCTAGATACACAGATTCCATCAGTTATTTTCACAGGCATGGCTTTGTTGACATCCCCCTTCAAATGTCAGCACATCCTTTTTAACTTTGTCCTCACAGAGGCCTGAGTTGAGTTTGAGAAGTTGTTTTTCTAGACTGTTCCCTGTCTGGCTGTTGATAGCTGCAATCTTGTTCAGTAAAAGTCTCTGGCAAGAGACATTTCAATAAGTATTTGAGAGCCAGTGTGGTGTAGTGGTTAGAGTGTTGGACTGGGACCCAGGCTCTAGTCCCCACTTGACCATGAAGCTCCCTGGGTGACTTTGGGCCAGTCACTGACTCTCAGCCTCAGTACTCACAGGGTTGTTGTGAGGATAAAATGGAGAGGAGAACAATCATGTATGCTGCCTTGGGTTCCTTGGAGGAAAAACAGACAGGATATAAATGTGACAAAAGAAAATAAAGTATGGGTCTTGCATCAAGATGCAACTGCACATTTCTTTATATTTTCTTAGTGAAATATTTTGCCCTAGGCCCTCCTGAACTCCTGCCCTCCCAGTTTCTCAGTTGACTTAGAGTAGATCCTGCCCTGCTTCTGTGTCCAAATCCAGCTACGCAGTAGCATACCAAAAATAATTATCTGAAGTTCAACATATGTGGTTATAAGAACATAAGAAGAGCCATGCTGGATCAGCCCAAGGTCCATCTAGTCCAGCATTCTGCTCACAGTGTGGCCAACCAGCTGCCCATGGAAAACCCACAAGTACAACATGAGTGCAACAGCACCCTCCCACCCATGTTCCCCAGCAACTGGTGTACAGAGGCATACTGGAGGTAGCATGTAGCCATCAGGACTAGTAGCCATTAATAGCCTCCTCCTCCAGTTATCTTTATGTTCTAGCCATTCATGCGGAGCTGTTAAGTGCACACTATGCTAACAATTTTGTGTTCTCTGGTATGTTCTGCCCTTTAAAGACTCAGTTACACAATACTCTTAGTAACTTTCAGAATTCGATCATTCCAGATGGGTTTGTTTAAAACAAAGTGGCTAATAGATATGATAAAAAATGTTGCTATTCAAGTGTGTGCGCGCGCGCGTGCATTCATAAAAGAAGTATTCACCATGTGCCATGGAAAGTTTTACATATAATCCAGTAGGTCTAGATGCTCAAGGATGTTGTTGATCTATGTGGAGTGGGTATAGAGAATTTTAAAAAAGCCCCATGCCCCGGGGACAGGGTGGAGGTGTCACAGACCTCATGCCATTCTGAGACATTTCCCACCAAACAGTGCCCTCTATCTTAGCGGGGAGAGAGTCTAGGGCTGCTGGTAGCCCCTTACCTCTAAGCCAAGGTCCTGAGGAGTACTTCTTCATCAGATGCCATGAGATCCTGTGAAAGGGAGCATCCACTCTCCCTCAGGTGAGCAGGTTTATAACAATCCTCACAGGGGACTGGGTAAGTTGAGCTCAGGACACTAATCTGAACTTCCTGTTTAAAACTGATTCTGATCCTGTTTAAAACTGAGGAGGAGGTGCAGGGAATGCTGATCAAATTTGCAGATGACACAAAATTGGGCAGGATAGCTAATACTTTGGAAGACAGAAACAAAATTCAAAGTGATCTTGATAGACTGGAGCGCTGGGCAGAAAACAACAGAATGACATTTAATAGGGATAAATGCCAAGTTCTGCACCTAGGAAAAAGAAACCAAATGCACAGTTACAAGATGGGGGATACGTGGCTCAACAACACTACCAAGCAAGAGGGATCTTGGAATTGTTGTCGATCACAAGCTGAAGATGAGCCAACAATGGCTGCAAAAAAGGCCAATGCTCTTTTGGGCTGCATTCATAGAAGCATAGCTTCCACATCCCGGGAAGTACTAGTTCCCCTCTGCCCAGCACTGGTTAGGCCTCGTCTGGTGTACTGTGTCCAGTGCTCCACACTTTAAGAAGGATGCAGACAAACTGCACACTTTAAGAAGGATGCAGACAAACTGGAGAGGGTTCAGAGGAGGGCAACAAAGATGATCAGGGGACTGGAAACAAAGCCCTATGAAGAGAGACTGAAAGAACTGGGCATGTTTAGCCTTGAGAAGAGAAGACTGAGGGGAGATATGATAGCACTCTTCAAGTACTTGAAAGGCTGTCCCAGAGAGGAAGGCCAGGATCTCTTCTCCATCATCCCAGAGTGCAGGACATGGAATAATGGGCTCAAGTTACAGGAAGCCAGATTCCGGCTGAACATCAGGAAAAACGTCCTGACTATTAGAGCAATATGACAATGGAACCAATTGCCTAGGGAGGTGGTGGGCTCTCCCACACTGGAGGCATTCAAGACGAGGCTGGACAGCCATCGGCCAGGGATGCTCTGACTTGGATTCCTGCACTGAGCAGGGGGTTGGACTCGATGGCCTTGTAGGCCCCTTCCAGCCCTACTATTCTATGATTCTGGTCTCTCCCTCTCTGGGTAGGTCAGGGGGTAGGAATATATTGAATTGTGGGGTTGGGGGGATTTGGTTTGCACAAAGATCTCTGAGCCATCTCCAGTGGCTGTTTGGGTAAAAAGCAGAAATAATAATTTTGGTTGCCTCATGTTAACAAGGATGTGGAAGTCCAGAGACAATGCAGTGGGGAGCATCCAAAGTGCTTTAAAGGTTTTGAAAGCCAAAGTGAAGAAACAGGATGTATTTTGCCCTTTGAAAAGAGGGAGAAGGCCAAGACACCACTTTTCTCACCTCTAACAGCAGCTGAGGTACACAAGTATAGCTGTTTGTGGTATGTTTGTGGGAAGTTGTTTTCCCTTTCCACTGAAGCAGGGAGCAGTCCTAAAATTATGAACTGCATGTACCTTTATTGCAAAGGAACAGAGTGGCACAAGAAAAAAAAGTCTCTTTCCTGCAGGTGAGGAGAGTGGACATGGGCTTCTTGAGCCGTGCCCTGTTCCATGGAAGGTTTTGATCTGTAGCTGTAGCTTCCAGCTATCCCTGTTGGGAAGTATTATTTACTTCAGCGTCCCTAAGGCCCTCCAAAGACTTGAGAGTAGCTTCCATCTGGCTTTCAGCAAGCAGCCTTTGATCCAGGCAGCTTATAGGGTGTTCTCTGGGATGGTACATATTCTAGCATTGGTGTGGGGTCAGCCGTTACAGGGAACTGGGTGCACTTAATGGCAGGACATGCTTGTGCCTTATAGAGTTGACCTAAAAATCCCTTATGACTGTTTCTGCCATGGGGCTCTCCAAGATGAACAGAGGAAATGTAATGTGTACAACATATCAGAGGTAATATCATAGAATCATAGAATAGTAGGGTTGGAAGGGGCCTATAAGGCCATCGAGTCCAACCCCTTTTGTATACCAGTTGCTGGGGAACATGGGCAGGAGGGTGCTGTGGCACTCATGTCCTGCTTGTGGGTTTCCCGTGGCCAGCTGATTGGCCACTGTGTGAACAGAATGGTGAACTAGATGGACCTTTGATCGGATCCAGCAGGGCTCTTCTCATGTTAAGATGTGATGTGGAAGTATCATTGTCAACACATAGTGAGCTTCCACTATTGAAGTGAAGCAGAGAGAGAAACTCACAATTGAGGGCACAGAATCAGTTCATGTTGTATATGTTATGCAGAAAAAGTGAAAACTCAACATGTTGGGGTGAGGGAGTCAGACATGGACCCAGCAGAGGAGGAGATATCATGTCTGGATTCTACCACCAGCCCAAGTACCAATGAGGAGGAGGAGGAGGAGGCAGTAGCAGCTGCAGAGGACATACATAGCCCAGTTGAACCAACAGCCCACTCTGGGAAAGAACAGAGAGTGGGGCAAGGACTGCACCGCCAGACTCAAACTCAAGAGGCAGCAGCCCAGCCCTGACAACAGTCACCCAGGCTCCCTCACCAGCATGGCTGCCAAGAAGTCTCCAAGCACCGTAGAAATACTGCAAGACTCCAAGAAGAAGTGTGAACCCTTTAAGGAGACACTCCTTATCCATGGAAGACTGAGCCTGGCCTGGTCTCAGGATCAGCACTAGTATATAAGACAGCCTTCCAGATGTTTTGTACTTCAGCTCCCATCAGCCTCAGCCAATATGCCAATAGTCAGGAATGCTGGGAGCTGTCATTCAAAACATCTGGAGAGCATCAGGTTGGGGAAGGCTGCTCTGGCCGTTATTGAAGCAAGTGGCCAGCCTTGGAGTGTTCCAAGGCCCGCAGCCCCTGTCCAGCCAAACTGGCTACCTGGTCCTGCTGCATTGATTGCTGTCATCTTGGCTGGCCCATACAGCCAGGCTGTTCTGGCAAGAATTTTGCCTTGCCCTATGGGTTTCCCAGGCCAGGCCAGGCCAGGCACCTGCTGTGTCTAGATTGGCTTGAAGGTTATTGTTATGCAAAGATTATGATGATCATTATTAATATTTATATACCTCCTTTCCATAAATCTCACCAATGCAGTGTACAACAATTCAAATAAAATTAATAATACATAAAACAATAAAACCATATTAAAACAGCATTTGAAACCACTGCTCACAATTATTTAAAAGGCCATATTAAAGAGATGTGTCTTTTCTGAGAAGCTGAAAGAATGGGGACCAATCTTAGCTCTGAATGGAGAGTGTTCATTCTGCAATTTGGGAGCGATGCAGGAGAAAGCCCTTTCATGCATGTCTGACAAAAGGGCCTTTGCGAGGAGAGTATCTTCAGAAGGGCCTCTCCTGCAGATCTTAATAAGCGGATAGCTTCAGGATGAGGCAGATGTTCCCTCAACCAGATCCTAAGCATTTAAAGCTTTAAGCTGCTTCAGACCAACATGTTGAATTGAACCTGGAAAACAACTGGCAACCAGTGCAGATATTTCAATACAAGCATGATATGACCATGATGTCGTGCACCAGTTAGCAGCTGAGCTGCCTCATTTGGTACCAGTTGAAGCTTCTGGATGATCTTTAGGGGTAGCTCTATGTAGAACAGTAGAGCACTGCAATAGTCTAACTGCAATGTTAGGTTCCCAGGGCATAGTCTTAAGGCACATGAGGCAGCCACCTTGCTGAAGCTATGCAGGTTTGGGTCTGGTCAGTGCTTGTAGGGGAGACCACCTGGGAACCACATGTAGCCACCTTGAGTTCCATGATGGAAGAAAGGTGGTATATAAATTTAATAAATAAAAGAAAGAAAAGAAAAGAAATGTAACCAAGGCTTGGGTAACTTGCCAGGTCAGACTAATTCAAGAATTTTTGCAGCTGACACATTAAACGTTGTGCAAATGCAGTCCTTGCCGCCGCCACCACCTGTACAGTGTAGGGTCAAGGAGCACTCCCAAACCACAAACCTGACCTATCAGGGGGCACCCCGCTTGCATGACAGGCTGAATTCCAGTCCCCAGGCAAGGCTTTCTCCTTATGCTGAGTGGCTAGGAGGTCAAGTGAGGGTTCATTTAAGGCAGGGATGTGGGAAACAACCCTAAAAGAACATTAACGATCTGGTAAATGCCTGAAAATACAGAGAGACCAGTGAATGTGGACAACCCTCTCTGCATCATGTCCTAATTCATTAGCAGAATGCCGTAATTTGGGATAGTCGATAGAAACGGGTAGAATTACAAATATTCCTTGGGATCATTGTTTGATTATTTATAATTTTTTTATTATGCTTGTATCCCACTTGTATCTTCCATTGTGGAACTCGAAGGCATTGTACATAGGCTGGCCACGTATAAGTCACCAAAAAGATGAAATGCATTGCCAAGAAGCATGCTGATTTGCATAACATTTGCATATGCTAATTTAAAAGAGATTCCATTTTAGAAATCATTATTATAACTACATTTCACAACAGTGGGGAAGACTATGATCAGGTGATCCCCAATGTGCTTGCTACTCAGTCTGCTGTCCAGGTGCTGCCTGTGATGGGCAATTATTGAGTTGTCCATGGCCTATTAAATGCTGGCCCTAAGGAGACTGTACCTAATGTAAAGAGAAAAGTCACTAGAAAAGACCCTGATGCTGGGAAAGATTGAAGGCAAAAGGAGAAGGGGACGGCAGAGGATGCGATGGCTAGATAGCATCACGGATGCAATGAATATGACTTGAGCACACTCCAGGAGAGAGCGCAGGACAGGAAGGCCTGGTGTGCTATGGTCCATGGGGTCACGAAGCGTCGGACACAACTGAATGACTGAACAACAAAAGGAGACTGTAGACCCATTTCAGGCCTGCTGTGATTCATTTGCTAGGCACTTCCAGGATAAAATATCTTACATCGGCCAGGACTTAGACTCGAGAGTTATAGAAGGTGAATCTGGTGAGGTGTCCAGAGCACTGCCTTGTCCAGTTTTCTTGGATGAGTTTCAGTTGGTATAGCTCAAGGATGTTGACAAAGTGCTTGGACTGGTTCATGCAAACACTTCTGTATTGGATCCTTGCCCCTCTTATCTTATAAAAACTGGCAGGGAAGGAACAGCTGGCCGGGCCAGGGAGGTGATAAATGTGAGAGGGAGTGGTCCTGGGCTGCCTGAAAGAGGCAGTGCTGAGACCGCTTCTAAAGAAACTCCTACTTTGAATGAGTTCAAATCTCCAGGGCCAGATGAACTGCACCCCAGAGTAATAAAGGAACTGGCAGAAGAACTCTCAGAACCGCTGTCTATTCCCTTTGAGCAATCATGGAGGACGGGTGAAGTGCCAGATGACTGGAGGAAGGCTAATGTTGTCCCTACCTTCAAAAAGGGCAAAAAAGAGGAACCTTGGAATAGGGATGGGTGGATTCCCTACCTGTCGTTCCGGGGGGGAATCCGCCCATGGGGGGGGTGATCTGTCTCTCCCCCCGGAATCCTCTTTGGCTGGCGCCACTCCATATCGCCAGCAATATGGCCGGTTGCCATCGCCGTGCCATATCTCTGGGTTAAGGGCTGACTCCGGATGCGAATGGCGTCCACTACGCCATTTGTGGCTGTAAAGCTCTTAGATTAAGCTAAATGCAGCATTAAATGGCTGCATTTAGCTTAAACTAGGGGCTTTACGGCCGCAAATGGCGTCTGTGGGTTTTCCTGTGATAGGTTAGCCTATCCCGTGAAAAAGCACAGATGCAAATGGCATAGCAAACGCCATTTGCGGCCATAAAGCCTTTAGTTTAAGCTAAATGCAGCCATTTACAGCTGCATTTAGCTTAATCTAAGAGCTTTACGGCCGCAAATGGCATAGTAGACGCCATTTGCGTCCGGAGTCAGCCCTTGACCTAGCAATACGGCATGGCAATGGTGGCCATATCGCTGGTGATACAGAGCTGGCCAGTGGGTCCGGGGATTCGCCACGGGCAGGATCTGGCTCCGGATAGTTCCAGGGAGGCAGCGGAGGTAAGGGATCCATTCTACCATGGACTCTGGAGGCCAGATTCCTTTGAATCTGGCTTCATTGGGGTCCACAGCAGAATTCTCTGACATCCCTTATCTGGGAACTACAGACCAGTCAGTCTGACATCAATCCCTGGAAAAATTCTGGAGCAGATTATAAAGCAATCCATCTGGAAGCACCTTGGAAACAATGCAATGATTACTCGAAGCCAACATGGATTTGTCAAGAACAAATCCTGCCAGACGAATCTGATCTCAGTTTTGGATCAGGTAACCTCCCTTGTGGACTGTGGGAATGCTGGGGAAATCATATACCTTGACCTCAGCAAAACTTTCGACAAAGTACCCTGAGATCACCTGATGAGCAAACTAGCTCAAAGTGGGCTAGATGAAACAACGATCCGGTGCGTCCACAGTTGGCTCCAGAATCGGACTCAAAGAGTGCTTCTCAATGGGATCTTCTCAAACTGGGGAGAGGTAACGAGTGGGGTACTGCAAGGCTCAGTCCTGGGCCCAGTGCTCTTCAACATTTTTATGAATGACTTGGAAGAGGAGGTGCAGGGAATGCTGATCAAATCTGCAGATGACACAAAATTGGGCAGGATAGCTAATAGTTTGGAAGACAGAAATTCAAAGTGATCTTGATAGGCTGGAGTGCTGGGCAGAAAACAACAGAATGAAATTTAACAGGGAGAAATGCCAAGTTTTGCACCTAGGAAAAAGAAACCAAATGGACAGTTACAAGATGGGCAATACTCGGACCCGTGACCACTTACTTGTGGGGTGCCACAGGGTTCCATCCTCTCCCCGATGCTATTTAACATTTATGTGAAGCCACTGGGGGCTATCATCAGGAGGTTTGGGGTGCAGTGTCATCAATATGCGGATGACACGCAGCTCTACCTCTCATTCAAATCTTCACCAAGGTTGGCCGTAGAATCCCTGTCCAAATGTCTGGAGACGGTGAGTGGCTGGATGGGGAGGAATAAGCTGAAGCTCAACCCTGACAAGACCGAGGTACTTTTGGTGGGAGACAAGAGGAGGCTGGGGGATGTTGACCTGGTGTTGAATGGGGTACAGCTACCCTTGAAAGACCAGGTCCGCAGCCTGGGGGTCATTTTGGACTCCCAGCTGTCCATGGAGGCTCAGGTGTCAGCTGTGAGCCGGACAGCGCTGTATCAACTCCATCTGATACGGCGGCTGCACCCCTTCCTTCCCGACCATCTGCTCCCATCGGTAGTACATGCCCTGGTCTCCTCTCGTTTAGACTACTGTAATGCGCTCTACGTGGGGTTACCCTTGAAGACGGTTCGGAAACTGCAGCTGGTACAGATCGTGGCGGCTCGCCTGATTAAAGGCAGCCGCCGGCGAGATCACATCACTCCAGTGCTGAAGGAGTTGCACTGGTTACCAGTTGTTTTCCGGGCCAAATTCAAGGTGTTGGTTTTGACCTTTAAAACCCTATATGGTTCCGGCCCAGCCTATCTTAAGGAGCGCCTCCAGCAACACCAGACAGGCCACTTAACAAGATCAGCCTCGGATGGCCTTCTCTCTGTCCCATCAGCCAGGACAGCTAGACTGGTGGGGACGAGGGAGAGGGCCTTCTCTGTGGTGGCCCCCACTCTGTGGAACTCCCTCCCTAGGGAACTCCGTCATGCCCCCTCTTTAATGAGCTTCCGTCGTGCATTAAAAACGTGGTTGTTCAGGCAGGCATTTGGGGTGGGTTAGGGTATTTTAAAAAAAAAAATTATGGTAGAATTTTATTGTTTTAAATTGTTTTATGGTGGGTTGTACATCGCCCAGAGTGGCTGGGTGACCAGTCAGATGGGCGATTAATAAATTAAATAAATAAATAAATAAAATACTTGGCTCAACAATACTACAAGTGAGAAGGATGTTGGAATTGTTGTCGATCACAAGCTGAATACGAGCCAACAATGTGATGTGGCTGCAAATGTTATTTTGGGCTACATTAATAGATGCATAGCTTCCAAATCCCATGAAGTATTAGTTCCCCTCTACTCAGCACTGGTTAGGCCTCACCTTGAGTACTGTGTTCAGTTTGGGCGCCACACTTTATGAAGGATGCAGACAAACTGGAGAGGGTTCAGAGGAGGGCAACGAAGATGATCAGGGAATGGAAACAAAGCCCTATGAGGAGAGACTGAAAGAACTGGGCATGTTTAGCCTTGAGAAGAGAAGACTGAGGGGAGATAGGATAGCGCTCTTCAAGTACTTGAAAGGTTGTCCCAGAGAAGGAGGCCAGGATCTCTTCTCCCATCATGCCAGAGTGCAGGACACGGAATCATGGGCTAAAGTGACAGGAAGCCAGATTCCGGCTGAACATCAGGAGAAACTTCCTCACTGTTAGTAGGGGTGGACGAAAGTCCCTTACCTGTCCTCGAAGGATGTTCGCGGTGGGGGGGAGGCGCTTCGCTGCTCCCCCCGTGAAGTTCAGGCCGGGGGGGGGGAGGCTTCCCGCCTCGCCCCGGACGAAATTCAGGCCGGGGCGGAGGATTCCCGCCTCGCCCGGCTGCAAACGCGAAAATTAAAAAAAAACCAAAAAACGCCCCCTGATAGGCTACGTGACAATTAACGTAGCCTATCACGGCTAGATCTGCACAGTCAGTCGTGATAGGCTACGTCAATCATCACGTAGCCTATCACGGGTGACTTAAAAAAAAAAAAAGCGCGTACGGATAATGGTGGCCCCCATAGGGAGCCGCCATTCGCGTTCCTTATTTAGTCGCCGTAGTCTACGTAAATCTTTACGTAGACTACGGCGAAAATAAGGGCATCGCAAATAGCGTTGCCCTTATTTTCACCGTAGTCTACGTAAATATTTACATAGACTACAGCGACCAAATAAGGAACGGGAATGGCGGCTCCCTATGGGGGCCGCCATTATCCGTACGCGCTTTTTTTTTTTTTAAGTCACCCGTGATAGGCTACGTGATGATTGACGTAGCCTATCACGACTGACTTTGCAAATCTAGCCATGATAGGCTATGTTAATTGTCACGTAGCCTATCAGGGGGCATTTTTTTTTTTTTTTGATTGCAATGGCGGCGGCGGCAGCCGGTCAAAAGACCGGCTGCCGCTCCTGCCCCGCTCGAACACCCGCCGAACCGCCGGCCGGACCCGCCGCCGGGAGGGACATTCGGCGAAGGAAAGTCCCGTCCCAGGGGGGGGTGCGGGGTGCGGGGGGGGGGTTGGAGGATTTCTCCCCAAAACCTGTTCGGGGGGCCGAACACGTTGGCGCTCGGCCCCCCGAAGTTTCGGGGAGAAATTCTCCGCCATCCCTAACTGTTAGAGCAATACAACAATGGAACCAATGACCTAGGGAGGTGATGGGCTCTCCCAAACTGGAGGCATTCAAGATGAGGATGGACAGCCACCTGTCAGGGATGCTTTGACTTGGATTCCTGCATTGAGCAGGGTGTTGGACTTGTTGGTCTTACAGGCCCCTTCTGTCCCTACTATTCTATGATTCTATGAAACTCGCCCTGGACCCAGAAAATCTTAATCATTTTAGGCCAGTGGCAAATCTTCCTTTCCTGGGCAAGGTTCTTGAGCAGGTGGTTGCCAACCAGCTCCAGACACTCTTGGATAAGAGTAATTATCTAGATCCATTTCAGTCGAGGTTCAGAAATAGCCTTAGTTGCCCTGTATGATGATCTACTGTATGTCGGGAGAGAGATGGAGACTGTATTGATTGTCCTTGACCTCTTGGTGGCTTTTGATGCCATTGACCATGGTATCCTTCTGGGGCAATTGTCTGAGTTGGGAGTGGGAGCACTGCCTTGCAGTAGTTTCACTCCCATTTGCATGGTGAGCTCCAAAAGGTGGTATTTGAGCAATATTGCTCAGCCCCATGGATTCTCCAGTACGGGGTTCCACAGGGGTTGGTTTTGTCCCACATGTTATTCAACATCTACATGAAACAGCAGATTGTGGTCATCCGACGTTTTGGAGTGTGTTGTCCTCCGTATGCTGATAACATGCAGCTCTGTTTCTCCTTTTCATTTTCAAGTGAGGCTGTGGGTGGGCTAAATCGGTGCCTGGCTGCTACAGTGGATTGGATAAGGGCTAATAAACTGAAACTCAATCCAAACAAGACTGAGATGCTGTTAGCGAGTGGTTCTCCTGACCGGGTGGAGGGTGCTCAGCCTGTTCTGGATGGGGTTGCACTCCCCCTGAAGGAACAGGTTTGTAACTTGGGGGTCCTCCTGGAGCCATCTCTGTCACTTGAGGCTCAACTAGTCTCAGTGGCATGTAGTGCCTTCTACCAACTTTGGTTGGTGGCCCAGCTATGCCCCTATCTGGACAGGGATAACCTGGCTTCAGTTGACTATGCTCTGATAAGCTCCAAGTTAGACTACTGCAATGCACTTTATGTGGGGCTGCCTTTGAAGACAGTTCAGAAGGTGCAGCTTGTGCAAAATGCAGCTGCCAGACTCATAATGGGGACCAGAAGGTCCGAACATATAAGACCGATTCTCGCTTGCTTGCACTGGCTGCCTGTATGCTTCTGAGCCCAATTCAAAGTCCTGGTTTTGACCTATAATGCCTTGCATGGCTCGGGATCACAGTACATGATGGAACACCTCTCCCGGCAGGAATCAACCCATATGCTATGCTCTGCATGTAAGGCCCTCCTCCAGGAGCCTTCTCAGAGGGCGGCAACAAGGGAGATGGCCTTGTTGGTCGCCCCCCATTTATGGAATAATCTCCCCAACGAGGCTTGCCTGGTGCCAACATGTCATCTTTTCGGCGCCAGGTTAAAACTGCCCTCTTCTCTCAGGCGTTTGGCAGCATATCAGGAATCTCTTTGACTGTCTCTGGCTGATTGTTTTAGATATATGTTGTTGCGTGTTATTTGTTCTATGTCATTACTTGAATGGTTTTACACTTCATATAATGTATTTCAATGGTTTTTTAATTTTTGTGAACCGCCCATCGAGCTTCGGCTGAAATAAATGAAATTAACTATAAGGGCCCTGCTTGGCTCTTCCTTCTCTTCCTTCTGGTGGTTTGTTATCTTTAAATGTGGACTGGGCAGCCCGTTAAATAGGGGGTGACTGCAAATGCCCAGGGTGGGGTGGGCACAGTGATAGCAAGGACACCCCTAATTGTTGTTGTTGTCCACTCATTCAGTTGTGTCCGACTCTTCGTGACCCCATGGACCACAGCACGCCAGGCCTTCCTGTCCTACGCTCTCTCCCGGAGTGTGCTCAAGTCCATATTAATTGCATCGGTGATGCTATCTAGCCATCTCATCCTCTGCCGCCCCCTTCTCCTTTTGCCCTCAGTCTTTCCCAGCATCAGGTCTTTTCCAGGGAGTTTTCTCTTCGCATTAGGTGGCCAAAATATTTCAGCTTCAGCTTCAGTATCTGTCCTTCCAATGAGCACTCAGGGTTGATTTCCTTTAGGATGGAATGATTGGACCTCCTTGCAGTCCAGAGGACTTGTAAGAGTCTTCTCCAGTACCACAGTTCGAAAGCATCAATTCTTTGGTGCTCAGCCTTCCTTATAGTCCAGCCCTCACAGCCATACATTACTACTGGGAAAACCATAGCTTTGATTAGACGGACCTTTGTCGGCAAGGTGATGTCTCTGCTTCTTACTATGCTATCTAGGTTTGCCATAGCTTTCCTCCCAAGGAGCAAGCGTCATTTAATTTCATGGCTACAGTCACCGTCTGCGGTGATCTTGGAGCCCAAGAAAATAAAATCTGTCACTGCTTCCATTTCTTCCCCTTCTATATGCCAAGAAGTGATGAGGCCAGATGTCATGATCTTCGTTTTTTTAATGTTGAGTTTCAAACCAGCTTTTGCACTCTCCTCTTTCACCCTCAACAAGAGGCTCTTTAGATCCTCTTCGCTTTCTGCCATTAGGGGGGTATCATCTGCGTATCTGAGGTTGGTGATAATTCTCCCAGCAATCTTAATTCCGACCTGTGATTCATCCAACCCAGCGTTTCTCATGATGTACTCTGCATATAAGTTAAATAAGCAGAGCGACAATATGCAGCCTTGTCGTACTCCTTTCCCAATTTTGAACCAATCGGTTGTTCCATGTCCGGTTCTTACTGTTGCTTCTTGACCCTCGTACAGGTTTCTCAGGAGACAGGTAAGGTGGTCTGGTACTCCCATCTCTTTCAGAATTTGCCACAGTTTGTTGTGATCCACACAATCAACGGCTTTAGCGCAGTCAATGAAGCAGAAATAGACGTTCTTCTGGAATTCTCTTGCTTTCTCCATGATCCAGCGAATGTTGGCGATTTGATCTCTAGTTCCTCTGCCTCTTTGAAACCCAGCTTGTACTTCCGGTAGTTCTCGGTTCGCCTACTGCTGAAGCCTAGCCTGTAGGATTTTGAGCATCACCTTGCTGGCATGTGAAATGAGCGCAATTGTGCGGTAGTTTGAACACTCTTTGGCGTTGCCCTTCTTTGGAATTGGAATGTAAACTGACCTTTTCCAGTCTTGCGGCCATTGTTGAGTGTTCCAAATTTGTTGGCATATTGAATGCAGCACTTTAACAGCATCATCTTTTAGGATCTTAAATAGCTCAGCTGGAATGCTGTCATCTCCGCTAGCTTTGTTGTTAGTAATGCTTCCTAAGGCCCACTTGACTTCACTCTCTAGGATGTCCGGCTCAAGTTCAGTGACCGCACTATCATGGCTATCAGGGACATTCAGATCTTTCCTGTATAGTTCTTCTGTGTTTTCTTTCCACCTCTTCTTAATCTCATCTGCTTCTCTTAGGTCCCTGCATTCTTTGTCCCTTATCATGACACCCCTAATACCTGCATATGAAGAGGGAGCGTGAGCCCCCACCCCTCCCTCCCTCCCTCCCTCCCGGGCCATCACCAGCAGCTATTCCAGCAGGCTGTACTGAGGGAGATGAGAGGGGGAAGCTTGGCCATTCCACCCCCCCTTCCCTCCCTATCCCTTTTTCCTCTTGTGTCATGTCTTTTTAGATTGTAAGCCTGTGGGCAGGGACAGTCTTGTTTAATTGATTGTAAGCTGCTCTGGGAGCCGTATTAGCTGAGAGTGGAGGACAGGAAGGACTGGCGTGCTATGGTCCATGGGGTCACGAAGAGTCGGACCTGACTTAACGACTGAACAACAACAGCATTAAAATGCTGCAAATAAATAAATAGAGGACTGCCCTCTGTAAAACAGGACACGTGGCTACCCTAAGAGTGGCAGTGGCTCCTCAGTGGTCTCCTGCCCAGGCACTGGCTTGACCTGGCCCTGCTTGACCCCTGCAAAGTCATGTGCCCCACATCATGTGCCCTCAGAGGCTACGCCTTAGGCTTGTCAGGAATAAGATGTCCTATTTTTATTGGATTCCTTGGAGATAGGCTAACTCTAAATATAATATTTATCAAAAAAAAATACCAGGTTTTGAAAGGAATGGAAAGATAAAGGCTTGTACTCAGATAAGGCTGTCCTAGTCTCTGCTGTTGTATTTGGTCTGTTGGACTATTTCATGGTGGCTTCTCTCCATGGAAGACATATGAGATTGTGCTCCTCCATAGCCCTTCGATGAGAACAGCAGATGGGCCCACCAGCCCATGGAGTCCAGGCAATTCAGGAAGGGGTAGCAGGTTCGGCAGAGGAGACAAACGTATAGATACGTTTAGACAAATAGTATAGACAAACGTATAGACAAATAGATTCAGCCAGGAGGTGCTGCTTCTCTGACAAGGCTGACGTGGGGCTCCAGTGGTGTAGTGGCAAATGCTGAGGTGAAGGCACTCGCTCCTTTGCGTGCCAAGGAGAGCCCAAAAGTGCAGGCAGCTGCCTTGATCCACACAAGTGAACCAGTTCTAGCGCTTTTACTTCCACCAGGAGCAGGTCTTTTGTAAAGCGAATGGGTCTTGATTACCTATTCCAAATCAAGCGTCCACAAAATACCTTGCCTTACAACAGGTAACAATATATTATTGGGAGAATTCATTTTCCCCAGCAACTGTGTGAATTGCAGCTGAGCTTAGAGGGAACAGGGAATTCTGAGGGAGGCTGCTGATGACATCAGAATCCCTGCTAATAAAAGATTGCTGACGCTGCTTCATTGTGAGCCCTGACTCCACTACACTGCTAGTGGTCGCTGAACCCTCACATTGGGAGCTTGCGCTTGCCTTTGGAGACTGGAATGGAGCCTCCCAATCCAGGTTCATGGCACAGCAGTGGGGTTGTTGGCAACACAGCTGTTAGTATCATGACCAGCTAGATGGACACAGTTCAGGGAGTAGAGGAGCCAAAAGACATTGGTCTCCCAGCAGATCCAATGGAGCGGCCTCCCATCTTTCTCTGTGCTGGAACCTGTTGAATTTGTGGAACAAGCTGCAGCGCCTTAAAGAAGGGCAAACCTTGCCAGTAAATTTAGCAAGAGCTTTGGAGGTGGACATCTGAGTCGACTGCTAACTCAGCCACCACCGTTGGTGTTTCCTCTTGTGCTTAAGGGGCAAAGTGCACAGATGCATGATGGGCTTTAAGATGCTGTTCTGAGCATTTATGGGAAGATTCTCCCAGGCAATTCTTAGGACGGAGCGTCAGCTTTCCTGGATGAGTATGGAGAGATTGGTGGGGGTCACTTGCTGGTGTGCCTCTGGGGCAGGTGAAGCTGTTTCCAGGGACCTGGCTTTCCAGCCCTGGGCAAACTTTGGTTTTACTCTTTGCCTGCTTTTTTATTTATTTTTTTATTTATTATTATATTTATTAATCGCCCATCTGGCTGGTCACCCAGCCACTCTGGGCGATGTACAGCATATAATTACGCTGCTTGCGCTGCTTGATTATCTTTCTCTCCGTTTTCTTTTCTTGTTTCTCCAGTATCAACGAGGCTCTCGCAAGTATCCTCCCCTCAGCCAGGCTGCCCATCTCCTTCCATCTCATCAGGTAAACTCATCTCATCATCTCAGAAGCTCAGCAAAAAGGCACTGAAGCAGGTAAGTGGAGCAGCCTGTCACAGTGTTCAGCTAGGCTTGGCCTTTTGTGCCATCAGTGTGCTGGTTGACCCTAAAAATTTCCTGCCTGGGGCTTGCATTCTCTCTCATATAGGCTTTAGGAGTGTTATTGCCATCACTGTGCCCACCCCACCCTGTACCTTTCTCTTGTTCCTCAGTTTTGCCCCCACCCCCCACATAGTCTGCTCCAAGACCTAAGGTTGATTCATAATCAGTTCTAATGTAAGATGAAGTCCCCTGCCCAGTTCTGTGACTTCAATGTGGGGAGTTGAGCATGTGGTCACAAGAGCACAGCCATAGACAGCAGTTAAACAAAATGAATATATTTTATAAAACATAACCTCTGTTAACACCTCATAAAATCATAGAATAGTAGGGTTGGAAGGGGCCTACAAGACCATCAAGTTCAACCCACTGCATAGTGCAGGAAACCAAATAAAAGCATCCCTGAGAGCTGGCTGTCCAGCTTCATCCTGAATGCCTCCAGCATGGGAGAGCCCACCACGTCCCTAGGTAACTGGTTCCATTGTCATATTGCTCTAACAGTTAGGACGTTTTTCCTGATGTTCAGCTGGAATCTGGCTTCCTGTAACTTGAGCCAATTACTCCAATTACATCGTCACTCTGGGATGATCAAGAAGAGATCCTGGCCTTCCTCCCTGTGACAACCTTCAAGTACTTGAACAGCGCTATCATATCTCCCCTCAGTCTTCCCTTCTCAAGGCTTAACATGCCCAGTTCTTTCAATCTCTCCTCATATGTCCTTGTTTCCGGTCCCCTGGTCATCTTCGTTGCCCTCCTCTGAACCCTCTCCAGCTTGTCTGCATACTTCTTAAAGTGCAGTGCCCTGAACTGGACACAGTACTCCAGATGAGGCCTAACCAGTGCTGAGTAGAGGGGAACTAGTACTTCCCAGGATTTGGAAGCTATGCTTCTATTAATGCAGCCTAAAATAGCATTTCATAGAATAGTGTGGACTGAGCCCTGCAGTACCCCGCTTGTTACCTCTCCCCAGTTGGAGAAGATCCCATTGATAAGCACCCTTTGAGTCCAATTCTGTAGCCAACTGTGGATCCACTGGATCGTTGTTTCATCTAACCCACTTTGAGCAAGTTTGCTCATCAGGAGATCATGGGGCACTTTGTCGAAAGCTTTGCTGAAGTCGAGGTATATGATGTCTACAGCATTCCCACCATCAACAAGGGAGGTGACTTGAATAAAAAATGAGATCAGATTCATCTGGCAGGACTTGTTCTTGACAAATCCATGTTGGCTTCGAGCAATCACTGCATTATTTTCAAGGTGCTTACAGATGGATCGCTTTATCATCTGCTCCAGAATTTTCCCAGGGATTGATGTCAGACTGAATGGTCTGTAGTTCCCAGGTTCCTCCTTTTTGCCTTTTTTGAAGATAGGGACCACATTAGCCCTCCTCCAGCCAACTGGCACTTCCCCCGTCCTCCATGATTTCTCAAAGATAACAGACAGTGGTTCTGAGAGTTCTTCTGCCAGTTCCTTTATGACTCTAGGATGCAGTTCATCTGGCCCTGGAGTTTTGAACTCATTCAAAGTAATGAGGTGTTCCTTGACCATATGCCTATCAATCTCAAGCTTCAATCCTGCCCCTTCAGCCTGTACTTTGCCTTTGCCGGGGGGGAGGGGGTCATAGACATCCTCTAGTTCCTTCCTCCACTTTCTGTAGGAGGAAGTTATCAGCCACACAAGTCAGGAATTTCTTAGAGGGGCCATGTTTTGCAGAATTTGTCTCCCAACAAATATCGGGGAAATTGAATTCCCCCATTACTACTACATCGTGCTTCCTTGAAACATTGGCAATTCGCTTTTCAAAAGTTTCATCCTCGTCTTCTCCTTGATTGGGTGGCCGGTAGTAGACTCCGACCACCATGTTCTTTTTATTCTTTGCTTCATTTATTTAAACCCAGATGCTCTTGATGGAGCTGCCAAGCTCCTCCTCCTGTATTTCTGTGCAGAGATATGTAATTTTCACATACAGTGCAACCCCACCTCCCTTGGTGTTCCTTCTGTTCTTTCTGAATAAGTTATATCCTTCAGTTGCTGTATTCCAGTCATGGAAGTCATCCCACCATGTTTCAGTTACACCTATCAAGTCATAATTTCCCTCCCGTATTAAGAGTTCAAGTTCGTTCTGTTTGTTTCCCATACTCTGGGCATTGGTATATAGACATCGAAGACCATGTGCTTTATAGTCTGGCTTTCTGCGTACATGTTTTTGAAGACTGTTATTGGGAGCTATTAGAGCTGTTTTCCCCGTTGTGGTGCATGAGCCTTTGTCCGTTGTTACCCCCAACTTTACGTCTCCCTCCCCCGTAGAATTCAGTTTAAAGCCCTCCTGATGAAGTTCTTCATGCTGTGGCCAAACACATTCTTCCCAGCCCTTGTGAGGTGCAACCCATCCCTTGCCAACAGCCCATCTTCCAGGAAGTATAGCCCGTGGTCCCAGAATCCAAATCTCTTGCGTTGGCAGCACCTTCGTAGCCAGTCATTCACCCAGAGTATTTTTCGTTCCCTTTCTGTCTTCTAACTACTGGAAGGATGGATGAGAAAACGATCTGTGCCCCAAAGTTCTTGAGTTTCCTTCCCAAAGCTTCAAAGTCTGACGTGATCTCTTCGTAGCTCTGCTTGGCAATATCATTTGTTCCCACATGGATGAGGAGAAAGGGATACCTGTCAGCGGGCTTCATGGGTGTAGGCAACCCTTCAGTCAGGTCTCTAAACCGTCCTCCCAGGTGACAGCATACCTGGTGAGTCCATGGGTCTTCACAACATACCTGGGTTTCAATCCCACGCAGCAAGGGGGACCATCCCTTTAGTTGGCTGAGGAGTGGCCACCAAAAGGCCTGACAAAGCTTCCCAAAGATTCTCTGTTGCTCTCTAGTGGAAGGGATGGTCACCAGGAAGCTGCCTCTCTGTTCCCTGTGCAGTCCAAGCCTCAGACATACTCAAGAGGATTCAGTCGATGAGCTGATAGGGACAGGAGACCATTTGCTCTTTCAGTTCAATTGTAAAACAGACTGAAGTCCCCAAAGAAGCCTTGCTTTATCCTTGGTTCTCAAAACCTTCTCTAAATAAAAATGTATTAAAATTTTCCATGGTGTATCCGCCCATTGCTGTGTTTCTGTTGCACTTAGTGCCTTTTAGCTTGTGGCCTAGAGTTCACGTGTGTCTTTCCTTTGCTACTGCCAGACCAATGGTGTCTCACCAGGGTTACTTGTGTCTGCTCCGAGTCAAGGAGCTCAGCCCTTGTCTGTTGACGTCACTCTTGAGATCCTTTGGCCTGGATTCCCCTTCTGAGTAACCCCTTCTGTTTTGACTATGAGCTCTCGTCCAGATTCCCTTCCCTGCCTTCCTTGCATCTTCCATTGTGCATACAGAAGATTCTCTGTTAGGTGGTCACCTTGTGCTGTGAAAGAATTCCAGTTCCCATCCATGGTTATTGCCATCAAGCCCTCTCTCTCCTTGCCACCTCCTGCTTTTCCCTCCATCACTTTTGCCATGTGAAGAGTTGCTGTCGCCAGTGCTTTGGTCATGATTATGAATTGGAGCTGTTGCAAGGGCCGGGCTGTCCTCCTATCCCCTCGAACTGGAAATAGTTTGTTTATTTTATTTATTTACAGTATTCATATACTGCTCCACATCAAAGATTTCAGGAGTTTTCCCAAAGATTTCCTGAATAGTTGGGAGCCCCTTGCTCTGACACGGGCTTTGCCCATATGGCCAAAGAGAAAACATGCAAACGTTTGTTTTTGGAGGGTTCTTCTGTGTCAGCCATCTGCAACTTGGCACCCTCCAGATGTGTTGGACTGCAACGCCCATCTTTCCCAGCCAGCATGGCCAATGACCAAGCTGGCTGAGGGGTGATGGGAGTTATAATTCAACACATCTGGAGGGCACTAGTTTGAGGAAGGCTCTTCTGTGCAGTCATGATAAAGGCCTTAGATAATCAAGTTGGATACTGTTTGCTAATCAGCAGTAAAACAGCATTACAAATTAATTAGTGCTGCAGTTGTTGTTGTGCTGCAGTACTGGTAGGATAAAAGGCAGTATCTTGACAGGTATCTTGTCCCCTTTGGAAGCATCAAAGGTGCAGAATTTTTCCTCATAGTTAGATGCTTCATAGAAGCATTAGATCAGACAATGTCTGTAGTTGGTAGAGAGAGAAAAATGAGTCCTTGTCCACAAAACCCTTGGTGGGAAGTTCCTTTTAGAATTTCTCCACAATCCCCTGCCTCATTTTTTTCACTAAAATATTAAGTTAAAAATTAGTACCCTGGCAAATCTTTTGTTTGACTAAAGATTTCTCATTAATGAGCAAGCTTAAGCATGGCCCTGAATGTAACATAAAGCCACAACATGTTATAGTAAAGAAATGTATGGTCAGAGCAAAATACAGAGAGCTCTGCATGCTGCCCGTCAAAAGGCCTGCTGCAGCTATTCTGTCTTTTCCTCCTTAACAGATTTTTCTGGTAAGAAAAAAGATGAAAGAAGCCGTGGGGAAACATGGGTACTTTTTTTACAAAGTGATGATGACGATGCCTGAACCTCCACGTAAAGTCCCATGACTGAGGCAGAGTGGTCATGCGACAGGAGCCTTGTCTAGAAGCACCCAGAGGGCAAAGCGCTCTGGGAGTCGCACCCTGCACCTTCGCCCATGGCGCTAGGCAAGAAGAGGCCTGCCAGCAACCCCGCTGTGATTTCCCTGCCAGAGGCTGCCCTATAGATATGTCCCCATCTTGCATACTGTGGAGGGAGTCGTTGGCTCACTTTAAAAATAAATTATCCCACTTTTCTTTTGAGGTAGAAATTCAAAGGAGCTAACAACAAAACAGAAACAAAATAGTAAAACAGTCACATCAATAACAATCAAAGACAAAATAGAACAGCAGCCAAGATCAAGATGAAATAGCTGGTGGAAAAACAGAAGTCTCCCCCTCCCTACAATAAAGCAGCATTAAAGAACACAGCCTAGTCATCCTCCTCCAAAGGCCTCTGTGGAAAATCATACCTTGATGTGATGCTGGAACAAATGTAGAAGATGGGGCCAGGCAGTCTTCCCTGGGGAGGGCATTCCGCAGCAGGGAGGGCATTCCACAACATTCCATAGGCTCTGGAAGGCCCTGCTGCCTCTTGCATCCCTCCCTTCATAGGCCCTGAAGCAGAAGCAGCGGAAGCAGCAGCAGTGCCGAGCCAGCGCACCCGTCTCCTCCAATCATCACCTCCTGCAGCCGCAGCACTCAAAGGCAGCTGGCCAGTCTGTGCCTGCAAAACCAGGTAAGAGGCGAGTGGGGGTAGCAGCCCCCCCAGGTGTTTCCAGGCAATGCTTCTAATTGTCCCCTTGGCCTCATCAGGACTGGGAAGAGGTGTCCAGTAAAAAATGGATACCAACCCACTAGCTAGCACCCCTTCATGTCGTCCATGCTACTGTCAAAACTGCACTGAACACTTTTTCCATTTAAAGGGAGCAAATTGCTTCTTGAAAACGAGGCTTTTCCCTAGTGCAGGCAAAGGCCTTGGGTTGCCTAGATGCATCTAGTGAAGAGTGTATTTCCCAGGCACATCTTAAAATGGTACATTTGGAGGAAAATATGGAGGGAGGTGTAGGTTCAAAATAGGAAAGGAGCCCATGATCAGTTGGGGGTGAATTGATTGCATGATGCACTGTGGCTGAGGCACTTAGGATCATCGGAAGCTGCCTTCCACCAGGACAGATGTGTAGAGATCTCAAGTTTCCAGAAATTATGAAGGTATGGATGGCATTGAATGAGATGCTGAATAGTTAAAGCCAGGTAGAGTTTTTCTGTTGATTTTTTTTTTCTTCTTAAAAAAATGTTCCTATTTTAGACCAATCTACACAATCTGGCCATTCAAACTTGGATCCATTCTTTTTTGCCCCCATTCCTTTTTTGCTTGCTTCATCAATCATAGAATCATAGTATAGTAGGGTTGGAAGGGGCCTACAAGGCCATCCAGTCCAACCCCCTGCTCAATGCAGGAATCCAAGTCAGAGCATCCCTGACAGATGGCTGTCCAGCCTCGTCTTGAACGCCTCCAGTATGGGAGAGCCCACCACCTCCCCAGGTAATTGGTTCCATAGTCATATTGCTCTAACTGTCAGGAAGTTTTTCCTGATGTTCAGCCGGAATGTGGCTTCCTGTCACTTGAGCCCATTCTTCCGTGTCCTGCACTCTGGGATGATCGAGAAGAGATCCTGGCCCTCCCCTCTGTGACAACCTTTCAAGTACTTGAAGAGCGCTATCATATCTCCCCTCAGTCTTCTCTTCTCAAGGATGCTGAATAGTTAAAGCCAGATAGAGTTTTTCTGTTGATTTTTTTTTCTTCTTAAAAAAATGTTCCTATTTTAGACCAATCTACGCAACCAGAAGAACTGGGAGTGAGCTAGAAACCTGATGGCTGGGTTTGCTAAACTGTTGTACGAGGTGCCTGTGGCAATTGGAGTGTTTCCTCTTTTCCTTTGCAGCCTGGGAAGGAAAGCAGCCTGATGGACACTCGAGTAGCTCCCAGAACTCTACTTCTAGCTCCTCTCCCTCTGTTAAAACTGAGCCTTCCCTGCCAGTCCTGGGGAAAAAGCCACTCCAGAGATCTGAGAGGCTCCATGCAAGTAAGACAAAAAGAAGACATTGTCTTGCCAGAGGCCAAGGTGAAGCTGGCAGGGAGGAGGGTGTAACGGAGGCTTGTGGCTCTGAGAGTAGAGGCCTTTCTCACTGGGCAAAACCCTCAGAGCAAATTTCTGGGAGGGCTGGTGTGTTTGACCAGTGTTAGCCCCTAATATCCACTGCCAGGGGTTGACTAAATGGAGAATGTGGGGGACCCTCAGCTGAGTCATGGTTTGGTGTGTATGGCACATTCGCAAAGAGGCAAGTGTGCCAAGACAGAGAGGAGAGGCAGGCACCACTCATGCTGCACTTGAACCTGGCTGCTGACCAGAGAACTGCTCTGGCATGCCTTCTTTTGTGCTGGGGTCTGAGCTGTTAGGTATTCTGCTTTCAAGTTCAAGACTTCTACATTCTTGGGCAGCTGAGATGACATAAAACATACAGCAGTGATGGTGGGGCTAGCCAAGCACCACACTGGTGTCAGATTAGAGCTCATTTACTTATGGCCAGCAGGAGATCTGTAAGCAACAGAAAGTGACCTGCACCTTGACTCTTTTGACTCTCTGAGCCAGGCTTTCAAGAAAAAACTTGATCAGCATTGGCACTTATTGGAGAAGAACTGTTAATCACTTATAAAAGAGCTCAGGGTTGGTTCACAGGAGTTCGTATTTAAAAGCACAACAAGGATTGCAAGGCCTGCCAGGGAAGACCCCACACACACGCCCCATGGGTGCACACAGTGGCCTTTTCAGCAATGGTAACTGTGCACTGTAAGCCCAGGTGCATGAGCCAAAAATGTTATTTGGGGTTGTGTTTGTTGCTGTTTATTCTTGTAAGGATTTAAGTTGTGACTTGGTTTCACTCTCTCTAGGAATGAGTAGGAGCGGCTCACAACCACTTTTTAAAAAAGCAATTGTGCTAATATAAGTTATGCCATCGAGCTACTTATAGGAAAAGTCATAAGGAATCTTAAAGGACACACTGGGGAACATAAGTGTAATCTTCAGTATAACAGAATTGTGAGGCCATTGGGATATGCTCACATTTTCACTGGCTCTGTTTTTTGGGCGCTGGGGAAAACTGATGGGCAGAATAACAGCTCTCACTAAGAATGGAAGAACAATTGTTGTTTATTCGGTCAGTCGCTTCTGACTCTTCGTGACTTCATAGACCAGCCCACGCCAGAGCTTCCTGTCGGCCATCACCACTCCCAGCTCCCCCAAGGTCAAGTCCATCACCTCCAGAATATCATCCATCCATCTTGCCCTTGGTCAGCCCCTCTTCCTTTTGCCTTCCACTTTCTGTAGCATCAGCATCTTCTCCAGGGTGTCCTGTCTTCTCATTACGTGGCCAAAGTACTTCAGTTTTGCCTTTAATATCATTCCCTCAAGTGAGCAGTCTGGCTTTATTTCCTGGAGGATGGACTGGTTTGATCTTGTTGCAGTCCAAGGCACTCTCAGAATTTTCCTCCAGCACCACAGTTCAAAAGCATCGATCTTCCTTCGCTCAGCCTTCCTTATGGTCCAGCTGTCGCAGCCATAGGTTACTACGGGGAATACCATTGCTTGAACTATGCGGACCTTTGTTGTCAGTGTGATGTCTCTGCTGTTAACTATTTTATCAAGATTTGTCATTGCTCTCCTCCCAAGAAATAAATGTCTTCTGATTTCCTGGCTGCAGTCAGCAACTGCAGTAATCTTTGCGCCTAGAAAGACAAAGTCTGTCACTGCCTCCACGTTTTCTCCCTCTATTTGCAAGTTATCAATCCAACTGGTTGCCATAATCTTGTTTTTTTTTAGGTTTAACTGCAACCCAGCTTTTGCACTTCCTTCTTTCACTTTCGTCATCAGGTTCCTCAGCTCCTCCTTGCTTTCAGCCATCAAAGTGGTATCATCTGCATATCTGAGATTGTTAATGTTTCTTCCAGCGATTTTAACTCCAGCCTTGGCTTCATCAAGCCCAGCATGTCACATGATGTGTTCTGCGTACAGGTTGAATCGGTAGGGTGAGAGTATACAAGCCTGCCGTGCTCCTTTCCCAATCTTAAACCAGTCTGTTGTTCCATGGTCTGTTCTTACCATTGCTACTTGGTCGTTATACAGATTCCTCAGGACGCAGACAAGATGACTTGGTATCCCCATACCACCAAGAACTTGCTACAATTTGTTATGATCCACACAGTCAAAGGCTTTACAACAGTCAATAAAATAGAAATAGATGTTTTTCTGAAACTCCCTGGCTTTCTCCATTATCCAGCGGATATTGGCAATTTGGTCTCTAGTTCCTCTGCCTTTTCTAAACCCAGCTTGTACATCTGGCAATTCTCATTCCATGAATTGCTGGAGTCTACCTTGCAAGATCTTGAGCATTACCTTACTGGCATGTGAAATAAGTGCCAGTGTTCGATAGTTTGAACATTCTTTGGTGCTTCCCTTTTTTGGTATGGGGATAGAAGTTGATTTTTTCCAATCTAGTGGCCATTCTTGTGTTTTCCAAATTTGCTGGCATATGGCATGCATCGCCTTGACAGCATCATCTTGCAAGATTTTAAACAGTTCAGCTGGGATACCATCATCTCCTGCTGCCTTGTTATTAGCAATGCTTCTTAAGGCCCATTCAACCTCACTCTTCAGGATGTCTGGCTCTAACTTACTGACCACACCGTCAAATCTATCCCTGATATTATTATCCTTCCTTTACAGATCTTCCGTATATTCTTGCCACCTTTTCTTGCTCTCTTCTGCTTCTCTTAGGCCCTTGCCATCTTTGTTTTTGATCATACCCATTTTTCCCTGGAATTTACCTCCGATGTTTCTAGTTTCTGGAAAAGGTCTCTTGTCCTTCCTATTCTATTATCTTGTTCCACTTCCGCGCTTTGCTTGTTTAAAAATAATTCCTTATCTCTTCTGGCTAACCTCTGGCATTTTGCATTTAATTGGGCATATCTCCCACTGTTGCCTTTTGCTTTCCTTCTTTCTTGGGCTACTTCCAGTGTCTCAGCAGACAGCCATCTTGCCTTCTTGGTTTTCTTTTTCTTTGGGACTTTTTTGTTGCCGCCTCCTGAACAATGTTGCAAACTTCTGTCCATAGTTCTTCCGGGACCCTATCTACTAAATCTATTCCCTCAAATCTATTCTTCAGCTCCACTGCATGTTCATTAGGAATATTAGTGAGCTCATATCTAACTGCTCTGTGGGTCATTTATTTATTTATTTATTTATTTATTGCATTTATATCCCGCCTTTTTTCCTCTTGCAAGGAACCCAAGGCGGCTTACATTATCCTCTTCCTCCTCTCCATTTTATCCTCACAACAACAACCCTGTGAGGTAGGTTGGGCTGAGAGTCTGTGACTGGCCCAAAGTCACCCAGTGAGCTTCCATGGCTGAGTGGGGACTAGAACCCGGATCTCCCGGCTCCCAGTCCAACACTCTCACCACTACACCACACTGGCTCCCTATTCTCTTTAGTCTGATTTCTAAATTGTGCAATAAGAAGTTCGTGATCTGAACTACATTCAGCTCCAGGTCTTATTTTTACCGACTGTATAGATGTCCGTCACCTTTGGCTACAAAGGATGTAGTCAATCTGATTTCGGTGTTGACCGTCTGGTGAAGACCATGTATAAAGTCGTCTCTTAGGTTGTTGGAAGAGAGTGTTTGTTATGCACAGTGAGTTGTCTTGGCAAAATTCTATCAGCCTATGTCCTGCTTCATTTTGTTCTCCCAGACCATGCTTGCCTGTAATTCCAGGTGTCGTTTGACTACCCACCTTAGCGTTCCAGTCTCCTGTAATGAAAAGAACATCTCTTTTTGGCGTATTATCCAGTAGGTGCTGCAGATCCTTATAGAACTGATCTACTTCTGCTTCTTCAGCATCTGTGGTTGGGGCGTATATTTGGATCACTGTGATGTTAAATGGCTTACGCTGAGTTCGAATTGAGATAATTGTGTTGTTTTTTGGATTGTATCCAAGCACTGCTTTAGCCACTTTATTATTAATTATGAAGGCTACTCCATTTCTTCTGTGGTCCTCTTGTCCACAGTAGTAGATCTGGTGGTCATCTGATGTGAAGTGGCCCATTCCAGTCCATTTCAGTTCACTGACACCCAAAATGTCTATATTTAATCTTGACATCTCCCCAATAACCACATCCAATTTGCCCTGGCTCATAGATCTTACATTCCAGGTTCCTATGGTGTGTTGATCTTTAGAACATCGGATTCATTGTTCACCACCAGCACTGTTGGCCACTAGCCATCCTTTTGGCTTTGAGCTAGCTGCGTCATCACATCTGGGGCTAGTTGAACTTATCCTCTGTTCCTCCCCAGTAGCATTTTGACCATCTTCCGACCTGGGAGTCCCATCTTCCGATGGTATTCCGACATATCTCTGGTTGTACTGATCCATTTAGTTTTCACAGCAAGAATACTGGGGTGGGTTGTCGTTACCTTCCCCAGGGATCGTATTTAGTCTGACCTCTCTGCCGTGTCCTTCCCGTCTTGGGTGTCCCATCACAGTTTAGCTCATGGCGTCATTGAGGTTCTCAAGCTCCAGCACCACGACAAGGTAACGATCTCCTTTGCTGGAGGGAAGAACAATAAATAGTATTTAAACTGAATAGGTTTGTACCCAAAGAGAGAGGAGGGGTGCTCCCAAACATTTGTCTCCTTATTTTTCTTAAAAGAATGTAAGGGATCTCTTTACTACTCCCTCCTTAGTGAGTAGGAGCAACTCATAACATGTATTTTTTTAAAAAGAGTTAGTACAACTTATTTAATATTTTATTTACCTTTTCCATATGGGCCATAACCTGTTGGAAGAAGGAAGGAGACACTTCGAATCAGGGAATAAATGTTTAAGCTAGTGGGGTTGTCTTTAAGGAGTATTCTTAAATATGTAGAGTTTCTATGAAGTCTCATTGTGTGAATTTACAGTATAAAGATAGAGTCATCAGATGTTTAAAGTGTTATCTTAAGTTGGCATGGGGTAGAGAAAGCATAGGTGTAGAGAGAAAAAAGTAACCAGTGAGGTCAGAGGAAAACGAAATGCAAAGAACATACTGTGATCATTGTGTTAAAGCTCAATGTATGTAATGCATGTCAAGTAATTACAGTGACAGTTCACAAAGCACTGTTGATGATAACACAAACATCCTGGTATTGGTAAGCTAACACCTGTAGTGGTATAAAACTGTTACCTTGATCCAAACCACAGGTGATAGAACTGAACTTCTTGTAATTCAGCAATTTCATGATGGAGTCTCCCTTTAAAGTTTCTTTGTTCAAGAATGGACACTTTAAGATAACTAACTGTGTGCCCTGGGTTGTTGAAATGTTCTCCATCTGGTTTCTCAAAATAGCCCTTTCTGGTGTCAGACTTGTATCAGTTTATTCTTTGGTGTAGGGACTGGTCTGTTTGCTCTATACACAACGCAGAATGGCATTTCTGGCAGATGATAGCATATATAACACTGGGAGATGAGCAGGTGAATGAATGCTTGATATTGTGGCTGGGGACAGAGTTCGTATCTGGGTTTGTTGCAGCATCTGGCTCCTGTGTTTGTTTCTCTGTTATGTGGCCTGCTGCTGCTGGTGAGTGGCTGTTTTGGGCTGGGATGCTGGCCTACCGCCCAAGGCCTGTGAGAGGGAAGAGTTGTTGTCCAGGATGGCCTGCAGATCCTCAATGGTGCATTGTAGTGGCTGTAGCTGGGAGCTGTAGGTGACAACCCTAAGTGTTCTGTCACTTTCATTTCTGGGCCTGTGGCAGATTATTCCTCGCCTTGTTGATCTCCGTTTTCATTTCTTTGTGTGGGTTTGGTGGTCTAAGAAATGCCTGATGTAAATCCTTAGGTTGTGAGACTGTAACAGATGCGGTTGTATCGTAGGGCTTGGCTGTACTCAGTAGATCTTGTGTGTCTTGCGTGGCAGCTAAAAGCATGTAGATACCTATAGCATTCAGTTGGTTTCCGATATAAGGTGGTGCTCATATGTCCATTACGTAGTTGCACACTAGTGTCCAGGAAATGAACCTGCTACGTGGACTAGTCTAGGCACAGGCTGAGGGTGGGCTGAAAGGTGTTGAAGGCCTGGTGGAAATTCTCAAGACAATCAAGGTTTCTGCATATTTTCTTGGGATATTAATTAGTGTGGTGTAGTCTGATTTATATGTTCTTGAGACGGTTTTGTTGCCTCTGACAAAGAGTCACAATAGATTTGAAATGCATTGCGCTTCAGCAGCCTTCTGGAGCATTTCGACAAGTAGACGCTTAGCACCTCTTCTGGTTTGCCTCGCTCAGCCGCTGGTTCTGGCCGTGGGTGCTGCCCTCTGCCGCGTTCCTGTCACGTTCTGAAGCTGCCCAGGACGAGGTGGGGCGCAGCCTGGCCCTGCCGCAGAGTCCAGGGCGTGTTGCGCCGGGAGGTGACCTGGCAGCGGAGGAGGCGGGGCAGGCTGGGCACTGGGGCCGTCCAGCGGGTGTGGAGGAGGGCGTGCGGCTGCACTCCGGAGCCCAGCAGGGCCCTTCTGGAGTGGGGCTCGAGGCCCACCCTCCTGACCCAGCCAGGGGGCCCCCTTCCTTGCTGGGGAGCCGCTGGCAGAGCTGCCTCCGGCTGGCTCCAGGAGGGCAGGAGGGAGCTCTTCCCGGAGGGTGACGGCCCACCATGCCTCCCTGCTCAGGGCAGCTGAAGCGGACAAAGTGTGCCGAAATAGATGTGGAAACCCCAGACTCCATCCTGGTGAACACCAACCTACGGGCCCTGGTCAACAAGCACACCTTCTCGGCGCTGCCGGCGGACTGTCAGCAGAGGCTGCTGCTGCTTCTCCCCGAGGTGGACCGGCAGGTGCGTCTCCAGGGGTGGGGAAGGGGCAGCAGGTCACAGGCAGCTCCCCTCCCCACAGGCCCCTCAGGGCCTTGGGCGCGTGATGGAGCCGTTCGCCTCGCTGTGGGCTCCTGGCCCTGCTCAGTTTGCCCCTGGCAGCACTTCCATAGCTAGCAGGCGGGTGTGTGGTTTGCGGACACCTGTTCCGCTTTCACGGAAGTTTGTTTTCTGTTTCCTTGGCTCAGCATTCAAGTTGTTCTTCTTTTTGAAGCAGGGCATCAGGAGGAGCTGAGCCGCCCTGGGCCCTTGTGCTAAATCAGAGCTGTGTAAAAACAAACGCAAACGGACCAGGACCCAGGGCGCGCCTTGCTGCTGCTGCAGCCTCGGCTTTCGGCAAAGAGAACAAACGGTTCGGGTGCCGCAGGCTGGCCTGGCGCTCCTTCTTCCCCTGCTGTGCCATAGGCTGTGGGAGAGGGGTGCCAAGAAGCCACAAGGGGCGAGTGGGGCTGGGGAGGCGTGCCAGCTCAACCGCCCCCCAGATGTGTCCATCTGTCCATCCCCATACAGTTTTTATAGGGTCTCCAGGCACACAGAGAGAATGGCCCTGCCCTCAGGGATGGGATGGGGGCTTTATTCCCTGCATGTAGCCTGTGTGACATTCTGACTGCAAAACGCAGTGCTCCCCTCCCCGCTTTCAAAAAAGAAGCCCCTGCATTTATGACCCAGTTCTTTTCTCCTTCCCAAAGTCTCTGCATACATGAGCAGTCCCAAGCTGGTGGATCATTTGGGGGTGGGGTGGGGTGGGGTGGGGGAAGAATCCTTTCCTTTCTCACTCTTTTTCCTCCTGGCACCAAGACTGCTCCATTGCGATCCTTGCCTCCGCCTCCTCTTCTCCTTCTCCATCCCCACCCCTCTTAGACCGGGATGGATGGCTTGATGAAGCTTAGCAGTTCTGCCCTCAACAACGAGTTCTTCACTTCTGCTGCCCAAGGATGGAAGGAGCGCCTGTCAGAAGGTGAGGCCATTCTGAAAGAGCCGGGCCTCTGGGTTTTTGTGGGAGGTTGCAAAGGTATCGGACAGGGTTTATTCTCATTGCCAAGAGACTCTCTTCTTGAACTCTGTGTGGCAGGAGAGTTCACTCCAGAGATGCAGCTGAGACTTCGGCAGGAGCAAGATAAGGAGAAGAAAGTGGAACTGTGGAAGGAACAATTCTTTGAAAGCTACTATGGTCAAAGGTGAGGACTCTTGTCTGCAATCAATGGGGAGAAGTGTGGGGCTGGCTGGCCCACTCTCTGACTGGCTCCCCTGGGGCCCTCTCCTGTTCCCTTCACTTGCTGCCCACTGGAGCACCCAGCCCCAGCTGCCATGTTGTTGCATTACAGTACAGGTGTAGTTTCATTGTCTTACTTGACACCCAGTGTTTCCCCTAAGAGTTCAAAGAGCTTTGCATACATGTTTACAGCAATCCTTACAAAAACTTTGTAAGGCTGGCCAGTGTTGTGACTGAAGGGCTGAGGTTTGCTTAAGGGTGACCGATGGCTGAGAAGAGATTACAGGTGGAGACTTCCCAGCTCACGGTTCACTCTATTAGCCAAGGGCTCTGCTATGCTCGTGAGGAGACGTGGCTGCCAGGACTGGAGCTCCTGCAGCTGCCATGGGCAACAGAGGAAGGGGTAAAGCAGCCCTGAGGAAGCGGCTTCCGCTCCCTTGATGAGGCCAGGTCTGTGCCGCCTCCCTCAAGACCTTTCACGTGTCAGAAAGGAGCAGCAATAGAAGACGGGCCCATCTCTGTCCCTTCTTCCTCACTATGGGCAAAAGGGTCCCTCCCTGGGGATTTATTTGATATTTATGTATTTGAAGTATTCATATGCCTACCCCCCTCCTGACAGGGCAACACAACATTTCATTGACCCAGGATTGCCACTATATTCACTGACCTTGTTGGTCTGTAACGACAACCCAGAGTACAAGTTGTTGCCCCACCCAGAGTTTACCCTGATCGTCTGCCAAATGATCACACAAAGCACAGGTTGCTTTTTCAATTCCTGGGTTGTTTGATTCCCTCCTCTTTCACCCACTCCTTCCCTGTATCCCAAAGGCCTTTGTGGCACTGTAGTACTGGCAGATTGAGCGTCTGTATTATTTTTTTTTTACCATGCTTTCCCACCACCTCTGTAGCCTGGTGAAACAACCCATGAACAAACCATGGTTCTAGGTTCACATGTAATGACAATCTATCTTTAAAATAACATAAGAGTTCACAACTCAACAACAAACCATGGGTTCTCTTCCTGGGTTGTTTGTGGTTAACAATCCATGGTTAACCCATAGTTCCACGTTCGCAGTAACAACCCAGGATTCAACAACCCATACTCAACCCATACTCTGGTCACCCTCATGTTGTCTGCTGCACCAGCTGCATATCTTCTCTGTACCTTAAGCCAAAGTCACTGCACACACAGATGGTGGGAGGGGAGCTGGATGTGTGTGCTTTGTATTAGGAACTGGATTCCTCCTTGTTAGTTGCTGTGTGTTCATATAAATAGCAAGATAGCAATTTACATACATGCACACAAACACACACACACACACACACACACACGATGCTTCTAGACAAGGCTTTTCTTGCACCATTGTACTGCCTCAATCCATGGAATTTTACAGGGTGTCCAGACAACATCATCTTCCACTCATAACCCTCCTGTGTTTTCCCACTGCAGCTTCTGTCTTTTTTTTCTTACTGCAGAAAATGTGCTAAGGAGAAAAAGGTGGGATTTCTGCACAGTGCCTTTGAATTCATAGTGCTAGCAAACTCTGTCTGGACACATGCCCACACGCACGCACGCACACACACCCACCATTCTAAAATGGCTTTGGGGCACAACGAATATGTTTTTCCTATTAATTTTGAGATGCTGTAAAGTGCTCCAAATGCCCATGGTGGAAGATTCTACTCCCCCCGCTTCCCTGCAAATGAATAAGTTAGAAGGTTGTTCTCTCCTTCCACCCAGCTGGTAGTCTGATGGAGCCTCCAAGACCTGGACCCTGGCTTGGTGATGCATTTTTGAGAGTCAGGGTCTCCAGCAGACCCCACTGTGAATGGCCCTCACTCTGTGTTCAAGCCATGGAGAAGCTGGTTGGGGCTGGGGGAGGGCGTGGCCTGTGTCTTACTGGTGTCTCTCCTTTCTCCGCCTGCCTCTCCTTCTAGTTCTGGGCTTAGCCCTGAAGAGTCCAAGCAGCTGGTGTCCCATCCCCTTGCTGCTCAGAGTCTGGCAAAGGCTGGGAATCCAGCAGCAGCAGCTCAGGTACAGAAATGCACACCAGTCTCTTCAGGGGCACCTGGCACAGAAGAGGCTGCTCCTCTCGTGGGTCCAGAGGCACAGGATCATCTGGCACTGCCAGCAGCCAGCCAAGGAGAGGAGAACAAGCAGCCCCAAGCCCCCAGGCCAGCAGAAGGTGCAGAGTCCTCTGGCAGAAGCTGTGCCCCCTCCAGATCCAGCAGCCGGAGCCCCCCTCAGCCGCTCGAGGGGGCCCAGCAGCCTGCACAAGCAGAGCCGACGGGGGAGATGCCACAGCTGGCTGGCCTGGAGGCCCTGGGGAATGGAAGCGCAAGTGAGCCAAAGACTCCAGCCGCTGCTAGTGCTGAGCCGAGGCCCAGAGAAGAGTCTCAGGAGGCCCCTGCTGCTGGCACAGAGCAGATGGACACTGGCGTTCGGGCTGTCAAGAGGAAAGCGGAGACTCCTGAAGCGGCCATGACCACACCGGAGAAGCGGCCCCACTTTGCAGAGAAGTGCTCCTCCAGGCCGCCTTTTCAGGGCCCTGTGCAGCCCTTTCCCATCCCACCAGTGCCAAAGGTCCCTCCGCTCAGGGTAAAGGAGCTCATTGCATCAAGTCGCTTGCGTCTGGGTGCCAGGGCCTCAAGCAGGCGGACAGGCTCCCCATCCCCATCCCACCATTGGTCCGTGTTGCTCTCGCTCTTTGCGATGAGAGATGCCCGGTGTGGAGGAAGTGCAGAGGGAGACATTTTTCTCCCTCCCTCATAGCACCAGGACCCAAAGCGGCCACCACGCTTTAAAAGGGAGTTCAACAAATTCATGGTGGAGAAGGGTGTCAGTGGCTACTAGTCCTGATGGCTCTGGGCTACCTCCAATACCAGAGGCAGGATGCCAGTGTACCCCAGTTGCTGGGGAACATGGACAGTAAGGTGCTGTTGCACTCGTGTCCTACTTGTGGGTTTTCCATGGGCAACTGGTTGGCCACTGTGTGAGCAGAATGCTGGAGTAGCTGGACCCTTGGTCTGATCCAGCTGGGCTCTTCTGAAAAGACATTCCTCAGAGCAGGCTGATGGCTGGCTGGATCTTGCCAGGCGGGCCCAGGAGGGCAGGGCAAGTTCAGGCTGGGCCCGTTCTCAGGCCTGGCCCGTTCATGGGCCAAGTGCAGGGCATTGCTTCTTGAGGCCCACGCTTCTCCCCTGTTGGCTTGGTTTCTCATGGGTGAAGGCCAAGGCCCTGGAGAGCTCTTGGCCATTGTGGCTGCTGGCATGGGGCTGGAGAGACCCATGGCCTGACTTGTTGCCTGTCACCTCCTTCTACCCCAGAGGGAGTAACACAGCACCCTTTCCAGCAGCCTTCAGTGCCCAGATCCCTGGCAGAGCTCACTGGCCCAATGCTTGCTTGCCCCTTAGGAGGGGGATCCTCTCCTCGTGGAGCGGGTGGGGCCCCTGCAGGCCCAGAGGCCCTTTTGCCAAGGAGGCAGCGACAAGGGCAGGGGCCGGTGGTTCTTTTCTTCCTGCTGGCTAATGTGTGCTTTCCCCCACTCCTCCAGATCCCCGTCTCCAGGATCCATGGATCTCCAGCACCATCTTCTGCCAGCCAGGTCTCTCCCAGGCCTGGCTTCCCAGTCACCGTCACCAGTCCCAGGAGGACAGGGGCCAGGACTTTGGCCGACGTCAAGGCCAGGGCTCAGATGGCCAGGGCCCAGCGGGCAGCCGCCGCCGCCGCTGCTGCCCCCTCCGCTGCTGCTACTGCTGCGCCCGTTGTGGGCGTCATCCCGGGCCCGGGCCCAGGAGGGGGGGGAGGAGCGGAGCGGAGCAGCCCAGCCCCCGGGAGGCCTCATGGAGCTGCACTGGACCTGGCAGGCCCTGCAAGTGGAGCAAAGCCGCAGTGGCCATTGCTCTCCTGCCCGGGCACCGGCCCCCCGGCGGAGCCCCCGGCCCCAGTTCCAGCAGCCCCCAGCAGTGCTGCAAGAGCACAGCTACAGCCGGCTCCCCCAGAACTGCCCAGAACTGCCAGCAGCCACAGCCATGGGGCGGAGACCCCATCAGCCCCCCAGCCAGCCCTAGGGAGCTCCAGCCGCCCCAGCCCCTCAGCTGGCCAGTGTGGGACGGGCCCGTTGGCCTCTGGCGCTGGCCTGGGTCCTGCCCAAGCCCCTCCTCCGCCCAGCCAGGCCTCGAGCGTGGCCGGCGGCACAGAGCCCAGGACAGCCGGCCGGAGTACCCCTGTGGCTGCCCCTGCTGCCGGCACCGGTGCTCCCGGGAGCCATGGGCCCTCGTGGCCTCCGGGGCCCCAGGCCTCAGTGGCGCCCCTCCCGGGGCCCCCTCCCCCTGGTTCTCCGGGCGGCACTGTGGCCACGGCTGCTTCCGCCCCAGGCACTCCGCCAGCAGCCCACAGCCGGAAAGCCCCCTCCGGCTGCTCAGGCACAAGCGGGAGCGCCCCGCCCCTCAGGGCCAGCGCCAGCATTCCTGCCAACAACCCCCTGGTGGCTCAGCTGCTGCGAGGCAAAGAGGTGCCCATGGAGCGGATCCTACCCAGGCCGCTGGCCAGAGGCGAGGGGAAGCCCGTCCTGCTGCTGCCCGGGCAGGAAGGCCGAGAGGCCGCTGCCAGGCCCGCCCCTGCCAGGGCAGCCGGTGAGGGGCGGCCTCTCTTGGCTGCCTTCCCGCCGGGGGACGTGGGCGTCAGCCAGGCTGGGCTGCCCCACGGCCCTCCCCCAGGGCCCTCCTTCCCCGGGCAGGACCTGTGGAGCCCTCATGCCCAGCCGTGCCCCAGCCAGGAGGCCTCGGGCCCGGGGGGCCGGGACCACCTGCTCCAGCACTTCCTGCAGAGGGCGCCTGCGCAGACCCTGCCCCTGGCCCCCCCGCCCTGCCTGCCGGCCCTGCCCCCAGGCCTCCCGCTCGAGAGCAGCTCCGCTGGCCGGAGCTTTGTGCTGGGGCTCCTGGGGAGACGGACGCCCAGGCCTGCCATGTCTGGCCACTACCTCCTGAACGTTGCCACCTATGGGCGCTGTCCCGAGAGCCTCCGGAGGAGCTTCGCCCGGCCCTTGGGGAGCCGCCTGTGCCTGGGGGGGCAACCTGGGGAGTCTGTGGGCCAGGAGCAGGCAGCTGGCGGCGGCGGCGGCAGGGAAGAGGCAGGAGGCTCCGATGGCACCAAAGATAAGGAGGCGCATCTCACCCTCAAGGAGGAAGCGGCGGCTCCAGCGTGGGGCGCAGGCGAGCCGGCAGCCCCGAGCCAGGAGGAGTGGGGCCGCCACCCCTTTGCAGCGGGCCAGGGCCATGCCGCCAGCGCTGCGGCTGGGGACTCCATTCAGGCAGCCCAGGAGCAAGCGGCCCAGGCGGTGAGGGGGGGCGGGGGACCTCGCGGCAGCACGGAGCTCCCCCCCGCCGGCACGCCAGCAGAGCCCCCCCCTGCCCGGCCCCTGCGGCTCTCCCCCTCACGCCCTCCGTGGCGGTTTGGGAGTCCCGCTGCTGCACAGCTGGCTGGGCCGGGCTACAGCGGCACCATCAATGTCTCCACGTCTCCGGGCCTGCACCAAGAGGCGCTTCTGACAGGGCTGGTGGACCCTGGCCGCATGGGAGAGGTGGTGTCCTTCTCTGTGACGGTGACGGCCATCCCCGTGGGCCCTCCAGCGAGCGTGGGCAGCCGTGGGCGCCCCCTCCGTGGCCAGGCCTTCCCGGAGGACAGCGGCCTGGCTGAGCTGCCCCCCAGGTGCTACTGCCGCCTGAAAGCCATGATCGTGTGCAAGGGCTGTGGGGCCTTCTGCCACGACGACTGCATCGGCCCCTCCAAGCTCTGTGTGTCCTGCCTTGTCGTGCGGTAGCAGGTTCTACAGGGGGGCAGGAGGAGCATGCTGCTGAATTGGGAGCCTCCGCCCCTCCCCTCGAGAGCGAAGAAAGCACCTTGGACGGCCAGGCGGACCTCCCGAGGACCAGTGTTTGCACTTACGGAATCATGTAAATATGTTTCATTGTTTTGTCTTAAGAGTTATTTTTTTCCGGTCTCCTGAGATCAGTCTGCTGAGTTGAACTCCATGTTCATTTAGCCTCCTGTCCCACCCTAGCTGAGCTTGGGCCCAGGCAGCCCCTCAACTCGCAGCCCATGCCTGTGTCCTCGTGGGCCCTGCCAGGCCCTGCGGAGCCTCTCCGATGGGCTGGCCAGTCTCTGCCCTCCTCCTCTCTTTTCCAATCCAGGGCCCCAGAGTGTGGTGGCAATTGGGCCCAGTGCTGGCTCCGTGCTTCCTTGTGGGACTGTGCGCGCACAGGCACGGTGCCACGATGGAACGTGGCAACCGGGACTTGGATGGCAGCCAGGACGTGGGCGGCAGCCGCCATCAGTGGGCATGCGGCTGCCTCACAGCTGGCCTTTGGTGGCATTGGTGCATTCTGTTGGGAAGAAGAGTGGCCAAGGAAGTCCCATCCCCAGGGCGTGCAGGATAGCACAGCTGAGTCTGCTCCGAAGTCTGGAATTGTTTTCAAGTAACTCCCTGGGGCTAAATTGGGCAGTGGCGGCAGCAGTTGGGCCCTGAGATTGCTTCATCCCACCATTCCCTCACAAGAAGGTGGGGCAGCCCCCTTTCCCTTTGGATTAGGCCAACAATGCAGCAGAGACCCGTCTCTTTTAATCCCAGTCTCCCCACTCCCATCATCCCCAGCAGAAAGTGGCCATATTCAAGCTGTGAGACAGGGCTGGGAAAACCCTTCACCTTCCTGGGCCCCAAATCATACTTCGGGGCTAGCAAGCCAGCCCTTGGGGCTGTCCCAGGCTAGGAATGAGGCCTCGATCTGCTGGCAGATCTCTGGGTGATTTGCAGTGTATCCGTGAGGATTTCTGACTCCCCTCCCTTTCAAATTACACCATTAAGAAAGCTTGGGGTAATCAGGAGTGGATTTTTGTGTAGAAGGACTGTGAGCTCTGTTCAGTCCTGGTCCTCAAAACAAGTTCCTGGGCTTGGAATATTTAATTCTACCTTCATGTCTTTCGCACCAGGCTCCAGCTGGTGGATCTTGGGGCTCCAGTAAAAAACAACAGCAGGTAGATCCTGCAGGCCTGCCCCGGCCCCTCTGCCTCTTGGTTGACTGAGGGATATTCCACGCCATAGAGGATCGTCAGGGCTGTTCCCACAGTTCTCCTGTGTGTTCCACAATTGAGCACCGTCAGCGTTTTTGCGTATGGAAGGCAGAGTTGGCCAGTCTTTGAAATCACAGCATAAAAAACATCAAGTTTCTGAACGTAGTTTTGCTTTCATGAATATATGAAGCTGCTTTGTTCTGCCTCCACCTGGCCCAGTACCATCTGTCCTGACTGGCTCTGGCGCTCCGAAGCTCAGGCAGGAAGATCCCTGTCCCTTCATCCAGGATCCCTGGAGCCTTTAACTGGAGATGCTGCCTGGGGTGGAGCTGGGGACTCCTGCAGGCAAAGCAGGGGCTCCACACTGAGCGGACATCCCGCTCCTTCCGGCCCTTAAGGCTGCAAAGACATATTTACGGGTGCAGGGCGGGGGGGTCAGATCTCAAAGGCCTGGGCAGAGGAACCAAAAGTTCCTCCTTCCCCCTGTCCATGGCGAGCGGGAGCAGACCAGATTATGGATGTCTCACACATCTGTATAATTTACGCCAGCTCCAAATTCCACTTCCTTGGGGCAGATTTATAAGGGCAGGGGGTTTGTGCAGAGCACCCACCGCCCCGTGCTTGGTGCGTCTGCTGCAAACGGGTGTCACAAGCATGCACAGCACTTTGGGCCGTGCCCACCTGGTCATGTGCTGCTTTTTGATGAGGAAGCACCACAGTTCGACAGCAAGAGTAGCAGCAAGTCAGGGTTGAGCAAAGGTCCATTTCCAGAGGCTCCGGAGGACGGGGCGGGCAGAGGGAGACCGTCCCTCGTGTGAACAGGAAGAGATGGCCGAGACGCAGCCTGCCCTCCCCAAGCCACGAGGGCGTCCCGCCTCCTCTTTGCCTCCTCCAGCATGGAAGAGCACCAGAGCCCTCTTGCTCGCCAAGCAAAGGACTCCCCAGCGTGGGCTCCGGAATGCGGGTCAGTGGCGTCCGCCGGGGAACTTGCCCCAGGACACGTGCAGAAACGGAGAGGTACTTGGAGGAGGACCAAGTCACTGGTAGCTTATGTCCGCTGGGGGGGGGGGGAGACAGGCCTGTGCACCGTTCCCACGCTCGCCATCAGAACAGCGGGCTGCAAGGGCCGCAGCAAGAGTTGGGCCCTTCCCCACCTTATGGTGTGCAGTCTTGGGCCGGCACCTGGTTCCAACAGCAGCTGTCCAGATACTTCTGGGAGGCCCCCAAGCAGGGCATGGCAGGGCTCCTGCCAGCCAGCAACTGTGCTTCTCACTGCCCCGATCCCGGAGGGCCCCGGAGCCGTCCTGGCTAATAGGCTAATCTGCTTTGGGAGGCATCCGAGCCGTGCCATCCCCTTGCCTTGGGCTAGTGAATTCTGGCGGTCAGCGACGGGTTCTTTTGCCTCTCCGGAGTCTGCCGTCACTGTTGTTGTTTCTATTTCTTCTTTATGCAGCACCATCTGTGCACATTGTGCCTTACAGGGCTGCAGACGCAGACGCAGAGTGGTCACAAGCTCCCACAAGGAGCTTCTAGTTAAATACAGACAGTAAGGGGGACACAGAGGGAAGAATGCAGGCAATGCAGGCACGTGTACACGAAGGGGGTTTTACCACTGGGAACGAAGAGTAAGGCTGTAAACTAAAAGTGGTGCCGAGTCCAAGTCCTAAGAGAGGGGGACAAACTTTCCTCGACCCGCTTCCTCCCTGCCATTCATAATTGTGGAGATCTTTGCCATCCCACCCCCCATCATTCTCCCCTCTTCTTAACAAAAAAGCCTAAAGCATACTCACCGTTCTTCAGAGGAGAGGTTCTTTGGCCCCCTGATAGCTGGATCTGCCCTTTTCTGCCCTGTTTCCAAACATCCTTCTTAAGATAGGGGAACCAGAACTCCAAACAGGGCTCCAGATGGGCCACACACACCACAGAGTCCTCTAACGGCATGACAACCTTGCCATCCCTCTTCAGCCCCTTTCCCAGAGTGCCGTTTCCCTTTATCACAGCTGCCACATGCCGAGCTGACAGCTTCACTGAGCTGCCCACCACAGCGCCAGGATTGCTTTCCTGTCTGATCAGATCCCATCAGTGTATATGGGACGTTAGGATTTCTTTGCCCCAGGTCCTGTCTGAGCTCTTTGCAGTTCACTTTGGTTTTTTTCACTGTTCTGAATACTTTGGTGTCCTCTGAAAACTTGACCACTTCACTGCTTGGTTATGGATGCTCTCCAAGAACTCCAGAAGGTTGGTGAGACAGAACATGCCTCTGCAGAAGCCATGCTGATTCTTCCTCCAAAAGTCATTATTACACTTAATAATTCTAGCTTTAATAATTGACCTGGGGGGAAATGTTAGACCAAGAAGTGTGTAATTTCCTTGCTCCCCTTGGGGTCCGTTAAAAAAGAAATCGATGCTAGGTTGGCTCCCTTCCCATCCTCCAGTAAGGAGGATGATTTTAATGATAAGTTGCTTTGCCCCTAAATTGTTATTATTTCAGACTATTGGTTGCGGGGAGTGCAATAATACTTCCCTAGCACCAGATAACTTTGGGGGCACATTCCTTGCCTTCCACCCCCCTCCCCAGAGCACACAGTCAGTTGTGACTGTTTCCAGTGTAATCCAATATGCAGCTTCCTAGTTTCCTTTCGGCTCCTTCTCACAGAATCATCCTGGACAAATTAGGTGTACAACAACCCATTTAGACAGATCCTTCCATGGTAGATGTGTTCGTGATGAGATTATTTCCAAATGTCATCACAGGCGCCAGAAATACTGCACCTGAATCAGTCACCCCGTTGCACTTCTGCCCCCACCAAACAGCACATCTTGATCTTCTGAGACCACTCTCTTCTCCATCTCCCATGGTTCCATCACGTCAAAAATGGAACTCTAAAAGGTGGGGCTGTGCAATGGCAGGGGAGCGTGTTGGTTCACAGTGAGTTCTGTGAGACCCAGGTGAGAAAGGCCCAAGGGTGGCCCTCGCCCCAAGAAACTGGAATTGCAGCCTTGCCCCCTCCCTAACCCCCTCGTGCCTCAAGTTCTCCCCCTTTACTTTTATTCTCCCCACCCACCCACCCACCCACCCAGTGAGCGGCTGCTGTTCACCAATATAGGGAAGGACAAATTGCTTCTCTGGGGGCCACAGTGGCGGTAAAGGCCGGCAGGGGGCACTCCAAGCGCCTTCAACAGGAGCCCCCTACACCTAGAGCACAGGGAATATTGCACACTTACACCCCTGGGGTCTCCTGTCACAACTTTTCTGGGCACCCAGAGGAGCAATCTGCAGAAACAGGCAAAAGTGCACGTTTGGGGTTATGAAACCCAGAGTGAGGAGCACGTGGCGCATAGCTTAGAGGGTAGCAGGCAGGCAGGCACGGTGTCAGGTGGGGGGGGCAGGTGACGGCGAGCCCCACAACAGGTGCCTCGGGCCTCATAATGTGGGGATGCTGTCTGCAGGGAGAGGCAAGTAGGACCCTCTGGCACTATGGGAAGCTTAGAGCCACAACGCGTCCCTCCGGATTTCCAGAGGATTGTGAATGTGCCAGAGCCAAATGTCAACTACCTCTTCCCAGGGTTAGCCCCACCATGAGTAACCATGGAAAGCAGCTTTTGGTCAAGGGTTGCTGCTCTCCACCCTGGCTTAGCTGCGCAAGAGAACATGCAACTAGTAGCACAGATAGCAGTCCCGCCCGCATTGCCCAGTTTAGCAAATCCTCACCCATTGTATCAGTCTAACAACGCATGGATGCAGCCAGTTGTCCTGCCTGGGCCTCTTCACAGTCCCAGGCCTGCGGAAGCCAAGGGATGTTCCGGTGGTAGAGGAGCGCTCCCACCACACGCCCCAGACTCTCCAGCCACCAGAGTCTGGCTAAAGCTGCTGCTTCCACTGTCCCCTCATGCCTGCGCTCGCTGCAGGAATTGTGGAATGGCTTGACCTGCCCGCCGTGCGCTCTTGGCTTGCTCAGTTGAGCCGAGACACTCTGCATGCCCAGCTGGGCCCGGGGCATGTCCACGCTGGAGGGAGAAAACCCCAGTGGTGTCCCCTGAATGGACCTGTGCTGCAGTCCACCCGGACAGTGCCTGTTATATGTGTTGGACGACACCTCCCATTGTCCCCAGCCAGTACGGGAGTCACAGTCCAACACATCTGGAGGGGCACCAGGTTAGGGAAGGCTGCGCCAGGACGTTCTCCTGTGCAGTCCTCACAGAAAGCTGCCAGTGGACTGGCTGGACAGAGCTCTGCCTGCCTGCCTCCTGCTCTGCCAGCCACAATCCCCTCCTGCAACAGCTGCCTCTCATTCTTTCGCCTTATAACACCAAGCCAGGTAGGCTGTTTTAAATGCCCTGGCAACAAGCAGAAACCTCAGACAGCTTTCAACGACTCCGGGATTGCTTAGCAGATGTTAATATTTAACACCAATGGGGTTTTTAAAAAGTGAACTTCAGAAGAGGTTGTGCATGAGAATTCAGGTGAAAGGCCAAACAAAAAGCCCAGCTGGGCAGCCTCAAAGCAAGGCTGTGCTTCAGTGTGCTTTCGGGGGAGGCACCTGGTGAGGAGCAGGCCCTGCTTGCATCAGCTGGAGGCATGACACTCGGCTCAGCTGGGAACCTGGCTAACAAGTGGCAACGCTAAAATGGGTCCTCTCCCCAGCTCACGGAGTTCTAGCCTTGATGCTTGCAAGCCCAGCAGGCTATGAACTCTTTGGGGTGGCCAGCTGAAATGTGCTGCGGATGGTTGTGACTCAGCATTGCCTGCTGTCATTTTCACCATAATTTAGATTGTGAGCCATCTCAGGACAGGGAAGATGACATTACTGTTACTCGTGCTAAGATCCTGGGTTTGCTTGGGCTGTCATGCAGAATAAAAACAGTCACGCCAGTCTAAATCTCTGGGCAAGCAATTGTGATCATGGGCTCCTTGCTCACTTCAGTAGAGGAAGCCCATCTGCATGCACAGTGGAATGAATGTAAGTCCTCCAGCTCCCTCCATTGATGTCAGGGGTTCTGTGTATGCAGTAGGCCTCTCATACTTGGAAGGACATTCCAGCTTCCTTCTTGTTAAGAGCTGTCGCTTCTTCCAGAAAGTTGCAGTAGCCTAGAGCAAAGTTTGGACAGCACAGTTCTCAAATGCCTTTTTTATTTCTGATGTTCTGATCTGGCAGCCTTTGATTATGGATGCATCCAGTTCTGCAACCTACGGAAGCCATTAGAAGTGCTGGGGTGGGGCGGTGACTCTTAGGGGTGCGAACCACAGAGCTGCTTTCCACATTCCCTCGGTAGACCATTTCCCCACAATATTGCTTCAACCAAGCACAGCCACCGATGTTTGGGAGTGCTTTCATTTGAGCCTGTTGGAGCTGGGATTGCTTGCAAAAGAAGCAAAATTGAGGAACCTGGACTGTGTTCATGTGGTGAGTTGCCACATTCTGGCTTGAGCTCTTTTGCACTCTGCAAAATTACGGCTCAAAAGCACATCACCCGGCTGGCGCTGGTGGCACATGTGGCGGCAGCAGCGAAATGGCCACTAGGGTTGAAATCGTTTTTGGACACCGGTTTTGAAGCTGGAGTTGCAGGGGAGGGGAGGGGAGAGGAGAGGAGAGGAGAGGAAGAAACGGTGTCCCGGTTTACCATCTGCCAAGGTAGGGGGCACAGCGGCTTCCTGTTAGGGTGGCTGGAGAGAGGAACCGTTAAGCTGGCTTTCCTATACTGTTTACGGGGTATCCCGCAGGGCTGAAATCACACGTAGCCATTTAGGAAACCAGGAGATCGTGGCAGGGAGAGTCCCCCACCCCCGCATTCCTTTTGTTTTTTACCCCCAATGCAATACATTTGATATGACTGAAAATCAGTTTAAGAGCTTATAAGTAATATATTTTAAGTAATATATATTTTAGTACCTCTGTTACAAAAAACAAAAGATTTGTGAAATAGATAAACAAGGTATTTGTGTGTGTGCGTGTGGTGTGTGTGCGTGCAATGTTGAATCTGGTTTTTCCTGTCAGGGGAACTGAAAGCACCCATATTGCAATAAAGATGATAGTTTGAAGAAAAAAGTTTAAAAATCCAATATGGTTTACCGGGGGCTCTTCATTTTTATAGGCCAAGAGGCATGTAAAGATACTTTAGAGTGTACTAAACTTTCATCTGTTGTTGCCTTTTAAAGAGACTTAAATTGGAATTGAGAATATGTATAGAGAAGTCAGGTTGACACCATTTAAAAAGTCATATTTTTTCACAAATAATATAGAAAAATATTTTACTTAAGAGTTTTAAGTATTTGAAAATAAATATAGGTATGTAAATATACTGTATGCACTTCATATATTCTTTTATTTTACATTTTATTGTAAACAAATGGATATTAAAATTCTTTGAACTGGTTTGATTGTAGACTCCAACTTCTGTAAAGTTAATGGTGAATTCTGAAGGGAATTTCGAAAGGAGTTGCATCCACGGTTCTTTATCTTATGTTCCCTTTTCTCATGTCCCTGTTCACACCTGGTCCAGCAGATGGTGGGAGCTTAGAGCATTGTTTTAGGGTCGTGATGGCCCTGTGGGGGAGGTTAGCCTGAAGGAGAATGGCCTGGCCGAAGATGTCCCAACACACGTTCTAGTTGAGTAGGGGTGTGAGCAAGGGTTTCCCACGTCAAGCCCAACACTTTGGCAGCCATTTGTATCACACACAGTGAGTTGGGTGCTGTGCAATACAACATGTGGAGGACATGTTTACCATCATGGTGAGGCAGGGGAGGAGGGGAGAGACTAAGGACTCTCAGCAAACACTGGATGTGGTCTGAGGCAAACTCTGGGGATAATAAAATTTCTGGCAAAGTGGGTTTTGAAAAAGCAAGGAGTTTGCTGGTGCAGGGATAGGAGGCAGAATGGCAAAAGGCACAGGCTTGGAAGTCAAAGGAGGAGATGAGGTGGGAAGCTTCAGACGAACTAGAACCTTGATGAGAATGTAGATGGTGGCTGGAAGCCAGGTCAGAGATTTAACCTGAGTGGGGTGAGGAGGAAGAAAGATGTTTTTGCAGAGTGATCCTGGAGGGGCTTAATCCAGTTAAGGTCTCCTGTGGTAAAATGCAACTGTCCAGTCAACTTAAGCCTGGTTCTTCCAGATGTCTCCCCTAATCCCAGAAACTTTAGCTTTGCCTACTCGGGGATTCCAAGAACTTGCCCCAGCAGAACATTCGCCGGGTCCTTCCTATGCACTGTGTCTCTCCAGCCCTTGTGCAACTGCATCTGCCAGATTTGATGGGGAAACAGTTTTCTCTTTGGGTTTTTTTTTTTTAAAAAAACAGTCTCCATGCAGAGGCAGTGGACCCAGAGGTTAAAGGAGTATGCTTGGAAGATGAACATCATTTGAAAGGGTGAGAAATGCATTTAAAAGCTTTTCTCTCCAGGAGCACTCACATTTAAGCTGCTAAATTTAAAGGACAACTGGGAGGCCTTGATCCTGATAGAAGCACCACTAATGGGTGGTGGACCACTTTGGGTGTCATCCCAAATTGAAGTGGCCCTCATGAAATGGTCTTGGATAACTTTTGACATATCATGAGATCTGTCTCATCAATGCCACTGCCCGGAAGATGTTCTGAGGCAGTCTGTCCCAGGACAAAGTGCTCAGGAAAACCACTTCAAACAGAATTTGGGGAAAAGCCAACTGATATGGCTTCTCTGTGTCAAAAAATGGCTGCAAATTGGCCAGCCATCTGTTTGCAAATGCAGATTATGTTAATGTCCACATGGAAATAAGTTTAGGTGTGGTTGTATGAGTTAAAGGGGCAGAGCATGGAATAGACCTGTCCCTTGGGGCACAATCCACCAAGATGTTATCCTGCGCAAGGCCCGCTGAACTGGAAAGGAGCTGTGCAAGGCCACAGTGGCGCTGTTCCTTTCAGATCTCCCTGGTGGATTGTGCCCCCTTTCTGACTAGAAGGGGGATGGTGCCATTTGGATGTTGTACCTCAGGTACCAGCATGCCTTGGTTCTCAATGTGATGTATGGGCAGTAGCCAATGAAGTTCTCCTGCTGATGGCACTGGTTCTGTTAGCAGACTGGGGGGGGGGGATTCCCCCGTACCCTGCAGTCCTCAGAATCTGCTCTGGAGGACTGGGTAACCCCGCAATGGGTGGGGGAAGTCATGTCACGAGAACAGGCTTCTGCTCGCCTGTACTGGATTCCACTCATAAGCCCTTGTGAGATGTAATGTATCTTACGACTGAGGCTCCGCTCCTCCACCCCAATTGCAGGGAATCAGGCTTTAGATGGAGCCAGTGTGAAATATAAGGGGCCGCGGTGGCTTAGTGGTTAAGATGCTGAACTGCAGACCGGAAGGTCGGCAGGTCAGCAGTTCGAGACCCGAGTGCTGCGTGACGGAGTGAGCTCCCGTCTTCAGTCCCAGCTCCTGCCAACCTAGCAGTTCGAAAGCAAGACATTGCAAGTAGATGAATAGGTACCACTTCGGCGGGAAAGGTAACAGCGTTCCGTGCACCTCGGTGTTCAGTCCTGCCGGCCACATGACCACGGAAGCGTCTTCGGACAGCGCTGGCTCTTCGGCTTAGAAACGGGGATGAGCACCGCACCCTAGAGTCGGACACGACTGGCTGGGGACACCTTTACCTTTTTACCTTTAGTGTGAAATATACAGAGCACAAATAGTGAAACGCACACATGGTGTGCTGTGGAGGCAGACATTTTTGAAACCACCCAAACTAAATGCTCCTCTTTGTTGCACTTGGGAATTGCAGTGTTGGGGTGGATGCTTGGGCAGAATTCCTACAGGAAGCTTTTGCCAAGATATAACTGGATTTACGCTATGAAGCTTTGCCTGAAAGCATCTCCCAGTGCTGTTTACAGAACATAGCTGAGAGCTGATTGGAACCATATTCTAGACCCCCATATTGCACTGGCCCTCCCCACTCCCCTCCTGTGGTATGATGCAGACCAGCAGCAGTAATGGGGCCCAGACAGGAGCAGGAAGGGACAGGGGGAAAGCCTTTGGGCCACAGGAGCAGGAGAGTGGCCAGTCTTCATTTTTCCCTTCATGAGTGACTGCAGTGATGCCTATGCCCAGCCCTGCGCCCTTGAGAGAAAAGGCAGGCCATACCTCTTACGAATCAGGCAAAAGCCCACCAGTCTCTCGGACAGCTACCTGGCTCTGGCTTTAATGCTGGTGCTTCCTTGGGTGGGGCTGCCCTTAGTAATGCTTCTGCTTCCAGTTGTCCCATTAAGCCGAGCCCAGCCAGAAAAAAGACATCAGCCAACTGTGCTGCTGAGAGCCTCTTTGTGTATTTCCTGCTGATCCTTGCCCAGTCCTGATTGATTGGCCAAGTTGCCTGTGGGATTCCTGGAGATCGCTTACTTCGAGTGTTGTCTTATCACCCCGCTGACCTGCTGCTTCTGCTTATAGCTCCCAAATTGACTGTTTTCCTGCTTCTCATTAAGCCCTTGTGATAGATCAAAATTCCTGTCTTCCTTCCGCTGCTAATGGCACTTCCCTGTCCTCTTTAGAGGTTAAGTCTCAATTAGTTCATTTCCTAGTCTCATTTCCTTCCTCCTCCCTTTTTTTCTCTCATGCTCCCCTCTCATGCTCCCCTCCCTTCTCCACTTTGTCATCTGGGCTGGCAACTGTAAAGCACTGAACATGGCCAGTCACACAAAGAGGCCCTAAAGTCGGAGTGACAAACAAGTCTTCCATCCCACCTGCCTCACTCTTGAGTAACTAGTCAGAACATTGGCATTACTTCCAAACGACCTAGAAAGGTGAAATTTGGCACCTAGAAAAATCTGGATGAAAAGGGCCACAGTGATGCTTATAATTTTCTTAATTTGAAATTGTGGCCTGTTCAGAGTTAGATTTTCAGCATGTGAAAGCCATATGCTGAACTGTATTTCCCCCACCCCACCACCTCCACCCCAAAACTTCTGCCCTACAGAGAATCTTTGACTCTTCTAGCTTATCAGGCAAACAATATAATCAGTTTCCCTTTGGCTGAGAACGTGAGCACAGCTTCTCCATCTGCTGACAGGGACATTAACACTGCATCCTTCTCTGTGGGGAATTGTTAGAAAGTGAGCTGGGCCCTCTTATGGGAAACAGCAGGGCTCCCGTTGTGGCTGGGACTGCATACTCTGCGGTGTACTTGTTCAAATGGTGAATCCAGCCCTGCCATGCTTTTATCTTACAGATACAGTAACAGACACATTAAAAAGATGTAATTAAAACAATATTAAAATGCTCCAGCACAGAAACATGCTTTCAACAGATAATGGAAAATATTTCAAGTGCAAATCCTCTGAGACAGGATGCCGCTGGGGGGCTCTTGTCCCACTGGATGCTGATTAATTTCTCCTCTGTCAAGCAGCCACTTGCAAAGTGCCCAGACAAAGGCCCGCAGGTAGGTTCGAGAGGTCTCCCCTGCCAGATGCTGCTCGCTACCCAAGCTGTCATCTTTTTAAAGTACCAGTAGCGTGTAAGGCACTGTGCATAAGACAATAAGATGCAGTCCCTGTCCAGAGAAATTGCTCATCAACTGGTAGGTTACAGTAGAGGCACCACCACCAACTGGGTGGTTTAATGGGCTTGTTTCTTTTAAGAGGAGAAAGAGAGAAAAGGGGGGGGGGAAAGGAGCATGCATGCATAAAATAAAACTTGGGTCCTTCTAGTAGGTAGGGATGGAAAAACAGGAAGCAGCCTTATACCATCTCAGATCATTGATCTATCTGTACTGAATGGCAGTGGCTCTGCAGGGTTTTCAGCCAGGGCTCTTTGCCAGACAAGCTGGAGATGCCCTGGAGATTCTAGGGACTGAATCTGGAACCTTCTGCATGCCACTGAGCTACAGCTCCACTCCTAAAAATCAGGTAAGATTCCAGTCCTCATGTTTCTAAATAAAGTCCTGATTTCACTAAGAACATCAGGAGCTGTATTATATGGAGTCAGACTGTTGTCCCTTCTAGTGTAGTACTGTCTGCATTACCAGTTCTGAATAGGGTTGCACTCCCTGCAGATAGCGGTGAAAAAAGATGAAGTTCTCAACCTTATTGACAAACTCAACGCAAATAAATCACCGGGCCAAGATGGTATCCATCTCAAGAGTTCTCAAAGAACTCAAATATGAAATTGCTGATGTTCTACCCAAAATATGCAACATGTCCCTAAGATCAGCCTCCGTACCAGAGGACTGGAAGATGGCCAATGCAACACCAATTTTCAAAAAGGGATCCAGGAAATTACAGGCCCATTAGCTTAACATCTGTTCCGGGTAAATTGGTTGAAGCCTTTATTAAATGCCAAATTCAAGGTGTTGGTTTTGACCTTTAAAACCCTATATGGTTCCGGCCCAGCCTATCTTAAGGAGCGCCTCCAGCAGCACCAGACAGGCCGCTTAACAAGATCAGCCTCAGATGGCCTTCTCTCTGTCCCATCAGCCAGGACAGCTAGCCTGGTGAGGACAAGGGAGAGGGCCTTTTCTGTGGTGGCCCCCACTCTGTGGAACTCCCTCCCTAGGGAACTCCGTCATGCCCCCTCTTTAATGAGCTTCCATTGTGCATTAAAAACATGGTTGTTCAGGCAGGCATTTGGGGTGGGTTAGGGTATTTTAGAAAACATTTTTATTGTAGAATTTTATTGTTTTAAACTGTTTTATTGTATGTTGTACATCGCCCAGAGTGGCTGGGTGACCAACCAGATGGGCGATTAATAAATTTAATAATAAATAAATAAATAGTAAGCATATAGAAGGACAAGCTCTGCTGAAAAAGCATCAACATGGCTTTCGCAAAAGTCAGTCCTGTCTCATTAACCTTTAAGAGTTATTTGAGAGTGTCAATAAACATGTAGACAGGGGTGATCCGGTAGACATTGTTTACTTGGACTTCCAAAAGGCTTTTGACAAAGTCCCTCACCAAACACTCCTGAGCAAACTTAGCAGTCATGGAATAAGAGGACAAGTCCTCTTATGGATCGGTAAAGAACAGAAAGCAAAGAGTAGGAATCAATGGTAAATTCTCCCAGTGGAGGGAAGTAAATAGTGCAGTCCCACAGAGATCTGTATTGGGTCCAATGCTTTTCAACCTGTTCATAAAGGATCTGGAATTAGGGTGAAGTGATGCACGTTGGGGCAAAAAAATCCCAACTTCAGGTATAGCCTGATGGGATCTGAGCTAGTGGTGACTGACCAGGCAAGAGATCTTGGGGCTGTGGAGGAGAGCTCAATGAAGATGTCAGCCCAGTGTGCAGCAGCTGTAAAAAAGGCAAACTCCATGTTAGGCATAATTAGAAAAGGAATTGAGAATAAAACTGCCAATATTATATTGCCCCTATATAAATCTATGGTGCAGCCACACTTGGAACGCTGTGTACAGTTCTGGTCACCACCTAAAAAAAAGATATTGTAGAGCTGGAAAAAGTGCAGAAAAGGGCAATTAAAATGGTCAAGGGGTTGGAGCACCTCCCCTATGAGAAAAGGTTAGAACAGGTGGGATTGTTTAGCTTGGAAAAAAGGAGGGTAAGGGGAGACAGGATAGCGGTGTTAAAAATTATGCCTGGTGTGGAGAAAGTGGATAGGGAGTAATTTTTCTCCCTCTCTCAAACACTAGAACCCAATGGGGTCATCCTATGAAGCTGATTGGCGGGAGATTCAGGACAAATAAAAGCAAGTACTTCTTCACACAGTGCATAGTTAAACTATGGAACTTGCTACCACAAGATGTAGTGATGGCCACCATTTTGGATGGCTTTAAAAGAGGGTTAAATTCCTGGAGGAAAAGGCTATCAATGGCTACTAGTCCTGATGGCTGTGTGCTACCTCCAGTACCAGAGGCCGCTAGCCTATTTACACCAGTTGCTGGTGAACGTGGGTGGGAGGGTGCCATTGAACTCATGTCCTGCTCGTGGATTTCCCCTGGGCAGCTGGCTGGCCACTGTGTGAACAGAATGCTGGACTAGATGGACCCTGGGTCTGATCCAGCAGGACCCTTCTTATGATCTTATGAACAGGTTTGCAGGCTGAAGGTGGGCCTAGATCCAGCACAGTCATTGGAGGCCCCACTGGAGATGCTGTGACTAGGAGTGCCTACTGCAAGCTTAGGCTAGTATGTCAATTTTATCTGTTCCAGAACGGGGATAGCCTGGCCACTGTGATCCACGCACTGGTAACCTCGAGACTGGGCTACTATAATGCTGTCTATCTGGGGCTGCCCTTACAGCTGCTTCAGAAGCAGCAGCTACTGCAGAATGCAGTGGTGAGATTGCTGACCGGGGTACCTGGCCTGCACACTGTACGCCTGTGCTAAGGGTCTGCGCTGGCTGCCAGCCTGCTATGGATCTTGCTTCCAACTATTGACATTAGTATACAAAGCCCTGTACAACTGGGGAGGAGGGACCCTCAGGGTTGCGTCCCCCTGTACCAAGCTTCCAGGCCAGTTCGGGAGGTCCTGTTGTCCGTGCTGTGGCCTATGGCGTTCTGTTTGGTGGCATCGTGGAGACAGGCCTTCTCTGCAGTGGCTCCCACCCTGTGGAATGGGAATTGTTTACTAAAATTGGTTTTAGCTGTTTAAATTGTTTAAAATTTTATATTTTAATTTTTTTACTGTGTTTTTATCATAATGTTTTTTGTAATGCCGTTGTATTTTTTTGTGAATTGTTGTAAACTACCCAGAGAGCTTCAGCTATGGGGCAGTATAGAAATTCATCACCACCATCATCCCCCCCTCTATGGAACAGCAGGCTTCAATGCTGGCATATTTTAGGCCTTTATTAAAATCACATTTTTTACTTTGGCTTTTCTGCAGCCACAACCTGTCTTTGAATCAGACTCTAATATGGTACTATTTACTGTATTGTACTTTTGTTTCTGCTTTGGGAATTTTGCAAATGAGAAGCAGTACAGAAATATGTCTAATCGTACATATATACGTACACAGACTGGCAGCACTCCTCCTGCGTTTCATCAGGCAGGGCATTGAACATGGCACGTTGGCATGCAAAGGAAGTGCTCAACTGACCCATAGCCCTTCCCCAAGTGGCTCCTGGGTATGTTTTTTGTTCAGACAAGACCAGGATGTGCTAGAGACCACCACCACCACCTCCTCTCCCCTCCCCAAAAGAGCCCCTGCATCTTGGTGCTCAACCTGGGTCTGCACTGTACCACAGAACCAGCTGAGCCAGGCAGCCCCCCCTCCCCTTAATGAGCGGCATCAAGGAAGCTATTAGAGAAAAAAAAGGCTTCCTTCAGAAAATTGAAGTCTTGCTCAAATGAAGAGAGCAAAAGGGAGCACAAACTTGCACAAAGGTGATGCAAGCAGACAATAAAAGATGCCAAAAGCATTTTGAAGAGCATATCGCCAACAATATCAAGGACAGCAATAAAGAATTCTTTAAATATATCAGAAGCAGAAAACTAGCTAGGGAGGCAGTTGGACCACTGGATGACAATGGAGTTAAAGGAGTACTGAAGGAGGACAAGGAGACTGCAGAGAAGCTGAATGAATTCTTTTCATCCATCTTCACTGCAGAAGATATAGGACAGATACCTGTGCCTGAACTGATGTTTTCAGGAAGGGAGTCTGAGGAACTGAGGCAAATAGTGGTGACAAAAGATGAAGTTCTCAACCTTATTGATAAATTGAAAGCAAATAAATCACCAGGCCCAGATCATATCCATCCTAGAGTTCTCAACTCAAATATGAAATTGCTGATCTTCTACTCAAAATATGCAACATGTCCCTAAGATGAGCCTCTATACCAGAGGACTGGAAGATGGCCAACGCAACACCACTTTTAAAAAAGGGATCCAGGAAATTACAGGCTGGTCAGCTTAATGTCTGTTCCAGGTAAATTGCTTGAAAGCATTATTAAAGATAAAATTAGTAGCATGAAAAAGAATCAACATAGCTTCCACAAAGGTAAGTCGTATCTTACTAACCTTTTAGAATTTTTTGAGCGGATCAATAAACATATAGACAGGGATGATCCGGTAGACCTTGTTTACTTGGACTTTCAAAAGGCTTTTGACAAAGGGTGTTTCTACATTAAGCAAAACCCACCCAGCAAACCCCCACATCCTTTCCGGAGCTTCCTGCTTTCTGTTTCTTTGTGGGATTAGGAAGGGCTGCTTTAAATTGCAGCTATGTGGTTTGAACTGAGGGAGTGCCTTCCTCCCCCCCACCCGGCATGTGTGCAAAGGGGGGTGCAGTCTTGTTTTCGTAGCTGAACTTCTGCTGTACTGTTTTCTCGCAGTCCCCAGGAAACCTCTGACTTACTTCTGAGTAGACATAAAATGTAAGATTGTGCTTTAAGTCTGCAACCCTTGGCATACATCTGTAGGAGTAAGCTGCATTGAACTCAATGGGACTTACTTCTGCATAGGCGTAAGATCACTCCAGCAAAGGAGATTGTTACCTTGTCATGGTGCTGGAGCTTGAGCTCCTCCGTGACGCCATGAGCTAAACTGTGAAGGGACACCCAAGACGGGAAGGTCATGGCAGAGAGGTCAGACTAAATACGATCCCTGGGGAAGGAAACGGCAACCCACACCAGTATTCTTGCCATGAAAACTAAATGGATCAGTACAACCAGAGATATGTCGGAATACCATCGGAAGATGATCAAAATGCTACTGGGGAGGAACAGCGGATAAGTTCAACTAGCCCCAGATGTGATGACACAGCTAGCTCAAAGCCGAACGGATGGCTAGCAGCCGACGGTGCTGGTGGTGAACGACGAATCCAATGTTGTAAAGATCAATACACCATAGGAACCTGGAATGTAAGATCTATGAGCCAGGGCAAATTGGATGTGGTTATTGGGGAGATGTCAAGATTAAATGTTAACATTTTGGGTGTCAGTGAACTGAAATGGACTGGAATGGGCCACTTCACATCAAAGGACCACCAGATCTACTACTGTGGACAAGAGGACCACAGAAGAAATGGAGTAGCCTTCATAATTAATAATAAAGTGGCTAAAGCAGTGCTTGGATACAATCCAAAAAACAACAGAATGATCTCAATTCGAACTCAGGGTAAGCCATTTAACATCATAGTGTTCCAAATATATGCCCCAACCACAGATGCTGAAGAAGCAGAAGTAGATCAGTTCTATGAGGATCTGCAGCACCTACTGGATAATACGCCAAAAAGAGATATTCTTTTCATTACAGGAGACTGGAATGCTAAGGCGGATAGTCAAATGACACCTGGAATTACAGGCAAGCATGGCCTTGGAATTGCAGGCAACCTAAGAGACGACTTTATACATGGTCTTCACCAGACGGTCAACACCGAAATCAGATTGACTACATCCTTTGTAGCCAAAGGTGGCGGACATCTATACAGTCAGTAAAAACAAGACCTGGAGCTGATTGTAGTTCGGATCACGAACTTCTTATTGCACAATTTAGAATGAGACTAAAGAGAATAGGGAAGACCCACAGATCAGTTAGATATGAGCTCACTAATATTCCTAATGAACATGCAATGAAGGTGAAGAATAGATTTAAGGGACTAGATTTAGTAGAGAGGGTCCTGGAAGAACTATGGACAGAAGTTTGCAACATTGTTTAGGAGGCAGCAACAAAAAAGTCCCAAAGAAAAAGAAAACCAAGAAGGCAAGATGGCTGTCTGCTGAGACACTGGAAGCAGCCCAAGAAAGGAGGAAAGCAAAAGGCAACAGTGATAGGGGGAGATATGCCCAATTAAATGCAAAATTCCAGGGGTTAGCCAGAAAAGATAAGGAATTATTTTTAAACAGGCAATTCACAAAAGCAGAAGAAGTTAACAGATTAGGAAGGACAGGAGACCTCTTCCAGAAAATTAGAAACATCGGAGGTAAATTCCAGGCAAGAATGGGTATGATCAAAAACAAAGATGGCAAGGACCGAACAGAAGCAGAAGAGAGCAAGAAAAGGTGGCAAGAATATATGGAAGATCTGTATAGGAAGGATAATAATATCAGGGATAGAGTTGACAGTGTGGTCAGTGAGTTAGAGCCAGACATCCTGAAGAGTGAGGTTGAATGGGCCTTAAGAAGCATTGCTAATAACATGGCAGCAGGAGATGACAGTATCCCAGCTGAACTGTCTTGCAAGATGATGCTGTCAAGGTGATGCATGCCATATGCCAGCAAATTTGGAAAACACAAGAATGGCCACCAGATTGGAAAAAATCCACTTATATCCCCATACCTAAAAAGGGAAACACTAAAGAATGTTCAAACTATCGAACAGTGGCACTTATTTCACATGCCAGTAAGGTAATGCTCAAGATCTTGCAAGGTAGACTCCAGCAATTCATGGAACGAGAATTGCCAGGTGTACAAGCTGGGTTTAGAAAAGGCAGATGAACCAGAGACCAAATTGCCAGTATCTGCTGGATGATGGAGAAAGCCAGGGAGTTTCAGAAAAACATCTATTTCTGTTTTATTGACTATTCTAAAGCCTTTGACTGTGTGGATCATAACACATTGTGGCAAGTTCTTGGTGGTATGGGGATACCAAGTCATCTTGTCTGCCTCCTGTAGAATCTGTATAATGACCAAGTAGCAACGGTAAGAACAGACCACGGAACAACGGACTGGTTTAAGACTGGGAAAGGAGTACGGCAGGGTTGTATACTTTCACCCTACCGATTCAACCTGTATGCAGAACACATCATGCGATGTGCTGGGCTTGATGAATCCAAGGTTGGAGTTAAAATCGCTGGAAGAAACATCAAGCTCAGATATGCAGATGATACCACTCTGATGGCTGAAAGCGAGGAGGAGCTGAGGAACCTGATGACGAAGGTGAAAGAAGGAAGTGCAAAAGCTGGGTTGCACTTAAACCTCAAAAAAACCAAGATTATGGCAACCAGCTGGATTGATAACTGGCAAATGGAGGGAGAAAACGTGGAGGCAGTGACAGACATTGTATTTCATAGAATCATAGAATAGCAGGGCTGGAAGGGGCCTACAAGGCCATCGAGTCCAACCCCCTGCTCAATGCAGGAATCCAAGTCAGAGCATCCCTGACAGATGGCTGTCCAGCCTCGTCTTGAATGCCTCCAGTATGGGAGAGCCCACCACCTCCCTAGGTCATTGGTTCCATTGTCATATTGCTCTAACAGTCAGGAAGATTTTCCTGATGTTCAGCCAGAATCTGGCTTCCTGTAACTTGAGCCCATTATTCCGTGTCCTGCACTCTGGGATGATCAAGAAGAGATCCTGGCCTTCCTCTCTGGGACCACCTTTCAAGTACTTGAAGAGTGCTGTCCTATCTCCCCTCAGTCTTCTCTTCTCAAGGCTAAACATGCCCAGTTCTTTCAGTCTCTCTTCATAGGGCTTTGTTTCCAGTCCCCTGATCATCTTTGTTGCCCTCCTCTGAACCCTCCCGTTTGTCTGCATCCTTCTTAAAGTGTGGTGCCTACTAAGCGGTGGCTTAGTGGTTAAGACGCTGAACTGCATACAAATTTATGGTGCGACCACACTTGGAACGCTGTGTACAGTTCTGGTTACCTCACCACACCTAAAAAACGATATTGTAGAGCTGGAAAAAGTGTAGAATAGGGCAACTAAAATGACCAAGGGGTTAGAGCATCTCCCCTGTGAGAGAAGGTTACAACAGCTCGGATTGTTTAGCTTGGAAAAAAGGAGGGTAAGGGGAGACATGATAGACGTGTTAAAAATTATGCATGGTGTAGAGATTGTGGATAGGGATTTTCTCCCTCTTTCAAAATACTAGAACCCGGGGTCATTCTGTGAAGCTGATTGGCAGGAAATTCAGGACTGATCAAAGGAAGTACTTCTTCACACAGCACATAGTCAAACTATGGAATTTGCTACCACAGGATGTAGCGATGGCCACCAATTTGGATGGCTTTAAACGAGGATTGGACAAATTCCTGGAGGAAAAAGTTATCAATGGCTACTAGTCCTGATGGCTATGTGCTACCTCCAGTACCAGAGGCAGTGAGCCTATGTTCGCCAGTTGCTGGGGAATATGGGAGGGAGGGTGCTGTTGCGCTCATGCCCTGCTCGTGGGTTCCTGGTTGACAGCTGGCGGGCCCCTGTGTGAACAGAATGCTGGACTAGATGGACCCTGGGTCTGATCCAGCAGGGCTCTTCTTAAATTCTTATGTTCTTATAGAGTCAGACCCTTGGTCCATCTAACCCAGTGCTGTTGACACTGATTGGCAGCAATGGCTCTCCAGGGCTTCAGGCAGAAGATTTTCTAACCCTACCTGGAGATGCCAAGGATCAAACCTGGGAACTTCTACATGCAAAGCGTGTGCTCTACCATTTAGCTGCAGTCCTGCCCTTAGCTCTTTTTATAGGGCTAAAATAATCATCATTAATGTTTGCCTGAGCATTAATTGTGAAAACAATAACTGTTCTGAATCCTAATATCAGCTTTCCTTAGCCTCTTGACCTCCAGATCTGTTGGAGTACAACCCCTGTCATCCCCACACAGTATGGCCATGTGGGTGGGAATAATGGAAGCATATGCTGGTCAAGGCAGGAAATGCCATTATGTATGTTATATACATGTTACGAAGCTTCAGGTAATGCATGCAAATGCAGCCAAAGACCAACCCCCACCCAACTATTTTGTTACCTGTTTATTACATTTCTATACTCCCAAGTAGCTGAGGCTTTCTGGGTGGTTCACAACAAAACGATAAAATACAATGTGATAAAATGCAATATAAAAGTTTAAAACTACAGTATAAAGTAAAAAAAATCATAATCAAATAAAATCGAACAAGAGTGCAAAGATTTAAAATATAGTAACAGATTTATAACTGTCACCTGTAGTGATCTGCACATAGGTTGCACATTATTTTTTGCCCAGAAGTACAATCTCTGTAATAATTTTATAACATTTGAATCATAGAATAGTAGGGTTGGAAGGGGCCCACAAGACCATCGAGTCCAACTCCCTGCTCAGTGCAGGAATCCAAGTCAGAGCATTCCTGACAGAGGGCTGTCCAGCCTCGTCTTGAATGCCTCCAGTGTGGGAGAGCCCACCACCTCCCTAGGTCATTGGTTCCGTTGTTGTATTGCTCTAACAGTCAGGAAGGTTTTCATGATGTTCAGCCGGAATCTGGCTTCCTGTAACTTGAGCCCATTATTCCGTGTCCTGCACTCTGGGATGATCGAGAAGAGATGCTGGCCTTCCTCTCTGTGACAACCTTTCAAGTACTTGGAGAGTGCTATCATATCTCCCCTCAGTCTTCTTTTCACAAGGCTAAACATGCCCAGTTCTTTCAGTCTCTCTTCATAGGGCTTTGTTTCCAGTCCCCTGTTCATCTGGGTTGCCCTCCTCTGAACCCTCTCCAGTTTGTCTGCATCCTTCTTAAAGTGTGGTGCCCTGAACTGGACACAGTACTCCAGATGAGCCCTAACCAGTGTTGAGGAGAGGGGAACTAGTACCTCCCGGGATTTGGAAGCTATGCTTCTATGAATGCAGCCCAAAAGAGCATTTGCCTTTTTTGCAGCCACAGCACATTGTTGGCTCATATTCAGCTTGTGATCGACAACAATTCCAAGATCTTTCTCGCTTGTAGTGTGGTTGAGCCACGTATCCCCCATCTTGTAACTGTGCATTTGGTTTCTTTTTCCTAGGTACAGAACTTGGCATTTATCCCTATTCATTGTCATTCTGTAGTTTTCTGCCCAGCGCTCCAGTCTATCCAGATCACTTTGAATTTTGTTTCTGTCTTCCAAAGTATTAGCTATCCCACCCAATTTGGTGTCATCCGCAAATTTGATCAGCATTCCCTGCACCTCCTCCTCCAAGTCATTCATAAAAATGTTGAAGAGCACTGGGCCCAGGACTGAACCCTGCGGTACCCCACTCGTTACCTCTCCCCAGTTGGAGAAGGTCCCACTGATAAGCACTCTTGGAGTCCGATTCTGTAGCCAACTGTGGATCCACCGGATCATTGTTTCATCTAGCCCACTTTGAGTTAGTTTGCTCATCAAGAGATCATGGGGCACTTTGTCGAAAGCTTTGCTGAAGTCGAGGTATATGATGTCTACAGCATTCCCATGGTCTACAAGGGAGGTTACTTGATCCAAAAATGTGATCAGATTCATCTGGCAGGACTTGTTTTTGACAATCCATGTTGGCTTCGAGTCATCACAGCATTGTTTTCAAGGTGCTTCCAGATGGATTGCTTTATCATCTGCTCCAGAATTTTTCCAGGGCTCGATGTCAGACTGACTGGTCTGTAGTTCCCAGGTTCCTCCTTTTTACCCTTTTTGAAAATAGGGACAACATTAGCTCTCCTCCATTCATCTGGCACTTCCCCCGTCCTCCATGATTTCTCAAAGAGAATAGACAGCGGTTCTGAGAGTTCTTCTGCCAGTTCCTTTATGACTCTAGGATACAGTTCATCTGGCCCTGGAGATTTGAACTCATTCAAAGTAATGAGGTGTTCCTTGACCATATGCCTATCGATCTCAAGCTGCAATCCTGCCCCTTCAGCCTCTACTTCGCCTTTGCCAGGGGGGTCACAGACCCTCTTTTGGGAGAAGACTGAGCCAAAATAGGAATTGAGCACCTCTGCCTTTTCTTTGTCATCTGTTATCGTTTTGCCATCCTTAATAGCTGAACAAGCATTTCTTTCCTCTGCCTTTTACTATGCACGTAGCTGAAGAAAGCCTTTTTAGCATCCCTCGCTAACCTCAGCTTGCTCTCAGCTTTAGCCTTCCTGACGCCATCCCTGCATCCCTTTTCTAGGCACAAAGATTACTGCAGATGCTGACTGCAGCGATGAAATCAGAAGATGTTTACTTCTTGGGAGGAGAGCAATGACAAATCTTGATAAAATAGTTAACAGCAGAGACATCACACTGACAACAAAGGTCCGCATAGTTAAAGCAATGTAGTAGCAACCCTGTAGTAACCTATGGCTGCGAGAGCTGGACCATAAGGAAGGCTAAGCGAAGGAAGATAGATGCTTTTGAACTGTGGTGCTGGAGGAAAATTCTGAGAGTGCCTTGGACTGCAAGAAGATCAAACCAGTCCATCCTCCAGGAAATAAAGCCAGACTGCTCACTGGAGGGAATGATATTAAAGGCAAAACTGAAGTACTTTGGCCACATAATGAGAAGACAGGATCCCCTGGAGAAGATGCTGATGCTTGGGAAAGTGGAAGGCAAAAGGTAGAGGGACCAACCAAGGGCAAGGTGGATGGATGATATTCTGGAGGTGACGGACTCGACCTTGGAGGAGCTGGGGATGGCGACAGCCAACAGGAAGTTCTGGCGTGGGATGGTCCATGAAGTCATGAAGAGTCGGAAGCAACTGAATGAATAAACAACAACAAGGCATAAGATCACCTTGTAAGTCTGCAACCAAGCACACTTACTTGGGAGTAAGCCCCACTGAACTTAATAGGGTGCTCAGAAACAACAGAGGAGGTTGCTTCTGAGCTTGGTGGGGAATCAGATGTGCCTCCCTTTGTTGCAGGGAGGCATTTTACCCTCTTCTCCCTCCAGTTGAGAAATGCAGAGGCAGGAGATGCAATTGGCAGGCGACTCTTGCCCTCACGCCTGTCAAATCTCATCCTGACTGCACCCCCAACAACCAAAAACAAATGCCCACAGTAGGCAGACAGAGCGGTTTCTTCCACTATTGGAGAATTTCACAGGGAGGTAATGGCGCTCCTGCATGCCAGAAAAAATACATTTCTTGCGTTTGGGGAAAACACGAGATGGGGTGGAGGAAATGGCGGGAGACACTCTGGAGGGTAATGGTGTCCGGCCTGCAAACTTCCAAGAGAGAGCCATCTCAATAGCAGGATAAAAGCTTCTTGTGATGAACCCCGAAGTCCCTCACCGAAAACTCCTGAGCAAACTTAGCAGTCATGAAGAGGAGAGGTCCTCTTGGGGATCAGTAACTGGTTAAAGAACAGAAAGCAGAGAGAAGGAATCAATGATACACTCTCCTAGTGGAGGGAAGTAAACAGTGGGGTCCCACAGAGATCTGTATTGGGACCAATGCTTTTCAACCTGTTCATTAATGATCTGGAATTAGGAGTGAGCAGTGAAGTGGCCAAGTTTGTGGATGACATAAAATTATTTAGGGTGGTTAAAACAAAAAGGGATTGCAGACAGCTCCAAAAGGATCTCTCCAAACTGGGAGAATGGGCATCTAAATGGCAAATGCGGTTCAGCATAAGCAAGTGTAAAGTGATGCACGTTGGGGCAAGAAATCCCAACTTCAAGTATAGCCTGATGGCATCTGAGATAGTGGTGACTGACCAGCAGAGAGATCTTGGGGCTGTGGTGGAAAGCTTGATGATGACAACTCAGGGTGCAGCTGCTGTGAAAAAGGCAAACTCCGGGTTTGGCATAATTAGAAACGGAACTGAGAATAAAACTGCCACAATCATACCCCCTTATACAAATCTATGATGTGACCACCCTTGCAATCCTCTGGACAGTTCTGGTCGCTCCACCTGACAAGGCTATTGTATAGGTGATGAAGGTGCAGAAAAGGGTAATCCAAATGATCGAGGGGCTGGAGAAACTCCAGTACGAGGAGAGATTTGGGGCTTTTTAGCTTAGAAAGAAGGGGAGTAAGGGGGGGCATGACAGAGGCGTACGAAACTACGCGTGGTGTGGAGAACGTAGATACACATTTTTCTCCCTCTCTCAAAACAGAACCCATTGGTGGGAGATTCAGGCCAGACCGATTCCCGCACACAGCGCGTGAACCACAGAATTCGCTCCCGCAGATGTGGCGATGGCCACCGATGTGGGCGGCTTTGAAGGGGATCCGACACGTTCCCGGAGAAGGCTGCCCAGGGCCACCAGGCTCGAGGGCTCTGCGCCACCTCCGGGACCAGGGGCAGCGAGCCTGCGCGCGCCGGCCGCCGGGAACACGGGCGGGAGGGCGCTGCCGCGCGGCCTGCTCGTGGGCTCCTGGCCGCCAGCTGGCCGCCACCGTGGGAGCAGAATGCCGGACTGGGGCCCTGCGCGTGGAGCAGCCGGGCTCCTCGCGGGACCGTGGGCGACGCTGGCTTTCTGCGCGCGGGGAGCGCGTCACGCGCGCCCGCCGGAAGGGTCAAGCGCCGCGGCCCTGGCACGGGACGGCCTCCGCGGCTCTGCTCTTCCAGGCACGTCCGCGGAGGGCTCGAGAGCGGCCTGGAGAGGCGGGCCGGGGAGGCTCAAGAGGCCGCCCAGGCCGCAGGCGCCGGCTTCCCATCACCACAGCAACGGCTCCGACCCCAACTGCGCCTGCGCACTCTATAGAAGCCGGGGGAGGAAAGGAGGGGGCGCCTATTGCGCGAGAAGTCGTTGAAGCGCGTGCACGACAACACAGCGGCTCGCGCAAGAGCGAGCGCGGCGGCTGGCGGGACGGCGCCCGCCCTCGGGCGGCCGTGTGGCTGAGCGAGAGAAAGCGAGGGGGAGCACCCCCGTCCCCGCCCCGCGCTCGGATTGGCTTAACAGTGGCATGGGCGGCGCCGGGAGGGCGGATCTTCGCAGCCAGGTTCTGCCTCCCTATTGGTGAAACTCTCGGCGGAGGCGCCCGCAGGCTGAGGCGTCCTTCGGGTTGGTTGGAGGGCTTCCCTCCCCCTTGCCGTTGGCCCGCCCCTCCGAAGGCGCTGTCTGGATTGGGCGGCGCTGAAGGGAGGCGGGCCCTCCCCGCACAGCGCTGCGCGTGGGTTGGTCGGAGGGTCGGTCGGTGCGAGCGGAGCCGCCTGAGGGGAACCGAGGGGAGCGGCGGCGGCGGCGCAGGCTGGGGAGCCGGTCGCCCCGTCCCTCCGCCTTCCCGCGGACGAGGCGGCCCGGCCAGCAGGTGAGTGGCCGGGCGCGGCGCGGCGCGGAGAGGAGCCTCGCGCCCTCTGCCTCTGCGGGGCCGGGCGGCCCGCCGGCGCCCGCAGCCGCCCCGGTCGCCCTGGCGCCGGGGCCGAGCCCTCGGCGGGGCGAGGGCGAGCCGCGCGCCCGGCTCCGCCGTGGGCTGCGCGCCTCCCCGGGGCTGAGGCGTGCTCGGCGGGCGCGCGCCTCCCCCGGCGCTCGGCCTGGCCCGGCGCAGGCGGCGCTTGGCGCGGTGGGCCGTCGGCAGGGCGCGGACCCGGGCTCGACCTCCGGGCCCTCCGCGGAGCCCCGCGGGGCGGGCCGCCCTCTCTCGCGGCAGCCCGGCGGCCCCGCGCTTCAGCCTAGCTGAGAGCAGGGGCGGCCTCTGGGGCGCGGGCTCCTTGGCCTGGAGCCCGCCTGGCTCGCCTCTGTGGGCACGGCCTCTGGGTTCTGGCTCTTGGCACACAGGAGTGTGGCGCTGTGTTGGGCACTGGCTTGGATTTATTTAAGAGCCTTTTAACCCATTTTTCCGGGTGACGTGCAGTGCTACAGAAACATGAATATACGATTACGAAGTATGTAATTATTGTGCTGCACCATATTTTTCAGTCTCCATCTCATTCATCCTTGCAACAGCCCTTGAGCTAGATCACAGAGTGGGGTTCCCAGCTGCTGTTAAGAGATTTTTGCAGTGGACCTTGGAGCGTTCTGGGATACTGTGCGTCATTTTTGTAGATGAGGTGCATTTGCTTTCCGGCCCATTTCTGCCTCTTCTGAAGATTGCTGTTTGTTCCAGGAAGTCCTGGTGTGGCAAACCAAAGTGACATGACCACAGTAGTCATTATGGGCAAATGAGGACAGGGAATCCTGACTGAAGCTTACTTTTTGTGCACTTGGTGGGCACTGTAAGGTACTGTGTGTGTGGCTTTGGGCTCACCAGATTAAGGGAGATCGCTCTAGAGCTTAATGACTAGTCAGATGGTTTTTCATGTTCATGAGGCCAGGCGGTGTTAGCTAGAGATATTTATGTCTTCTGCTCAGGGATGGATAAGAGGTAAATACAGATGAGGCGAGCAGTAAAGTACATCTTTCCTCTTATGTCCCTACATCCTACAAGAATGTAGCAATCCAAGTAATGCAGACACCTCTCTTTGTTACAAGAAGGCAATTATGAGCTGTACGTTTGGTCTCTGTGGACATCCAAGTAAAAGCAAAAGTCAAGAGTTGCAAGGCAAGGAGGTAGAAAATGAAAGTAGTTGGCTTTTCTTTGTGACATAGCCCAAATGCCCTGTGAAGGAAAGTAGAGACTGATCTTGTCTTCCTTGCTGTGGAAGAACTTATCACCTACATATCCTCTGCTGGATAGCTGTATTCTCTGTAAAATGACAGGTTTGCCTAATTTTTTTGGTGCTGCTGGCAAGAACTCCAGATTGGCTGAAGTCAGGCATATGACAGCATTAAGCCTGAGCCAAACTCCTGGGTTGTTACCTGGGTGAATCAGCACCAGTTGCTGATGGACAGCACTGTACATAGCTTGCTGCTTCTGCCTTTGGGAAAGGCATTTCATTTTGGGGAAAACTGGACAGTACCTGTTAATGGAGCCCTGTTTCTCTTCTTGTTTTAACTGAAAAGCAGCCTTGGAAGGCTACATTTTTAAGTGGATGAGCAGTGCTGGGGGGTGGACTGCTTAGAGCCAGTGTGGTGTAGTGGCAAGAGTGTTGGACTAGGAGCTGGGAGATCCGGGTTCTAGTCCCCACTCGGCCATGGAAGCTCACTGGGTGACTTTGGGCCAGTCACAGACTCTCAGCCCAACCCACCTCACAGGGTTGTTGTTGTGAGGATAAAATGGAGAGGAGGAGGATAATGTAAGCCGCCTTGGGTTCCTTGCAAGAGGGAAAAAGGCAGGGTATAAATGCAATAAATAAATAAATAAATAAATAAAACCTTTCCTAGATAACCAGGCAGTGCTTGTAATTGCTCTCCTCCCCTCATGGGCCTTGTGGTAATGCCTCCTGCTTGTAGCTTCTACTGACTACAGTATTATAATCTAAGGGGCCAATGACATTCAATTAATCCATCCATCTAAAATGGTTTCTTGGCTGCCTTCAAGGATGGTAACCTTATTTAACAATATGCAGGGGTCCACTAATCCACTTGCCATGTTGAGGGTCCCTGCCCCCTCTGGTAAGCATGATCATCCTATCTCCCCTACATGTGCTGAGTTGCTCCAGCCACAGCCACCTCCTTATTCCTTCCCAGAAGCAGTCTGTGCTGGGCATGTGAGCCTCCATCTCCTCTCTTTTCCATACCTCTCCACCACTGCCCACCTGGGCCAATTAGAGCTTCCACTTGTGCCCTGGTTGGTGCTAGGAAGGGAGGCGATGGCAATGGGTAGGGGAGGAAGAGGAAGCAGTAGCAGAGCATCTCCCCAGCTTCAGAGGAAGGCAGCGCCTGGGGATCCTTCTTGTGGAACTATCACTTAAGGGGGTCCCTCACAAGTATAGGGCAGCATGGGTGAACTCCTACCCTTCTCTTTTGGGAGAAGACTGAGCCAAAATAGGAACTGAGCACCTCTGCCTTTATCGTTTTGCCATCCTGATTTCATAGCTGAACAAGCATTTCTTTCCTCTGCCTTTTACTATGCACGTAGCTGAGGAAAGCCTTTTTGTTGTTTTTAGCATCCCTCGCTAACGTCAGCTCGTTCTCAGCTTTAGCCTTCCTGATGCCATCCCTGCAATTCTGTGCTACCTGCCTGTACTCTTCCTTTGTTCCTTGGCCTTCTTTCCACTTCCTATATGTGTCCTTTCTGGTTTTCAGGTCATCCCTAAGCTTTTTGTGAAGCCACATTGGCTTCTTCTGTTGTCTTCCACCTTTTCTTCTTGTTGGAATTGTTTGTGATTGTGCCTTGAGAATTTCCTTTTTTAAAAGCTCCCACCCATCTTGGACTCCTTTTCTCGTTACAGTCGCTTGCCATGGGACCTTACTGATCATTGTTCTGAGTTTATTAAAATCAGCTTTCCTAAAATCCAGGGTACACGTTTGACTACACTCGGCTTTTGCTTCCCTTAGAACCAAGCACTGAAGTACAACATGGTCGCTTTCCTCCAGAGTTCCTGTCACTACTACTTGATCCACTAAGTCATCTCTGTTGGTTAGGATCAAGTCAAGGATAGCCGATCCTCTAGTTCCTTCCTCTACTTTCTGTAGGAGGAAGTTATCCACACACAAGTCAGGAATTTCCCGGAGGGGCCGTGTTTTTCAGAATTTGTCTCCCAACAAATATCTGGAAAATTGAAGTCCCCCATTACTGCTACATCATGCTTCCTTAAAACATTGGCTATTTGCTTTTCCAAAGTTTCATCCTCGTCTTCTCTTTGGTTGGGTGGCCAGTAGTAGACTCCGACCACTAGGTTCCTTTTATTCTTTGCTCCATTTATTTCGACCCAGATGCTGTTGATGGGGCTACCAAGCTCCTCCTCCTGTATTTCTGTGCAGAGACATGTATTTTTCTCATACAGTGCAACCCCACCTCCCTTTATGTTCCTCCTGTTCTTTTTGAGCAAGTTATATCCTTTAATTGCTGTATTCCAGTCATGAGAGTCATCCACCAAGTCTCAGTTATACCTATCAAGTCATAATTTCCCTCCTGTATTAAGATTTCAAGTTCTGTTTGTTTCCCATACTCTGGGCATTAGTATATAGACATCGAAGACCATGTGCTTCATAGTCTGGCTTACTTCCTACATGTGTCTGAAGACTATTGTTGGGCACTATTAGAGCTGTTCTCTCCGTTGCAGTGCATGCGCCTACGTCCATTGTTACCCCCAACATTACATCTCCCTTCCCCGTAGGATTCAGTTTAAAGCCCTCCTGATGAAGTTCTTCATGCTGTGGCCAAACACATCCTTCCCATCCTTTATGAGGTGCAACCCATCCCTAGCCAACAGCCCATCTTCCAGGAAGTATAGCCCGTGGTCCCAGAATCCATATCTCTCTCGTCGGCACCACCTTCATAGCCAGTCATTCCCCCGGAGTATTTTTCGTTCCCTTTTTATCCCTCTTCTAACTGCTGGAAGGATGGATGAGAAAACGATCTGGGCCACAAAGTTTTTGTGTTTCCTTCCCAAAGCTTCAAAGTCTGACGTGATTTCTTCGTAGCTCCGCTTGGTGGTATCATTTATTCCCACATGGGTGAGGAGAAAGGGATACCTGTCAGTGGGCTTTATGAGTGCAGGCAACCTTTCAGTCACATCTCTAATTTGTCCTCCCAGGAGACAACATACCTGGCGAGTCAACGGTTCTTCGCGACATACATGGGTTTCGATCCCACACAGCAAGGAGTCTCCCACTACTACCACTCTTCTCTTCTTGTTGTTGTAGGCCTGGGTTTCATCGCCTCTGCTTGACTGACCTTCAGCCTTTTGCTCACTCTCATGTAGGTTCCCCTGTGATTCTTCCTCTGCAGGCTGTCCTCCAGTCTCATCTGCAAGTACCTGGAATCGGTTCCACAGCTCCACTGCTTCCACTGGTGCAGAGTGGCATCTAGTTCTTCTTCTCCTAACTGTCACTCTTTTCCAAGGAGTATCCTCTACTCCATTTTTCTTCACCTCAGCATTTCCCACTGCCTCATCTTGCTGTTGCTCTTCAAGCTTCTGGTCTTCCCTTTGCTGCTGTAATTCCCTCATTCTGTCCAAGAACTCTTCGTGTTCTTGACAGTCGCCGCTCCAGTCCACTTACTTTTTCTTCCAGCATCGTGATCAACTTGCACTTGTTGCAGGTGTAGGCCATGTTGTTCTCAGGCAAGAAAGCAAACATTGCACACACCTTGCAGGTCACCACCACTGGAGAGTCCTGTCCTTCCATTGCCTCTTTTCCCTTTTTGTGTCTAAGCTTTGTGATTGTTCTAGACTAGCTTGTGCCTGCTCCTCTACTCAGTAGAGGTTAAAAGCAGAGTCCCACTGGTGTGGAAGTGTGTGTTACAAGACAAATAAATGGAAAAAAGTTAGTTAAAAAAATAAAATAAAATAAAAATGAAAATGAAAAAAAATGTTAGGGGCCTCCCCCTTGACCTCCCCTGGCCAACTCCTGTTTGTTCCCCCTGCTCGCTCGCTCTGGTTGCTCACTCTCTGGGAGCTTGCTTGCTTCTGTAGTCCCTGGACCAGCTGGAGCAGCTTGCTCTGCTCTGCTCAGCTGGGAGGCGGGAACTGGTCCTTACTTTTCAGTAGCTCTAGTCAGAGTGTACATCTTTCCTTAGGGTTGGATTTGCATTACTGTTTGCTGTTTCCTAACTGAGCAGAACAAAGGAAGGTGCCCCAGCTGGTCTAGGGGCTGTATAAGCAAGCAAGCTCGCTGAGAGCAAGCGAACAGGGAGATCAAATAGGAGTTTGGCAGGGGAGGCCAAGGGGGAGGCCCCTAACAATTTTTGTTTTCAATTTCTTTTTTTTTTATAACATACACTTCCATTCCAATAAGACTTTCTTGTTAACCTCCTGTGAATAGACGACAAAGCACAGGCTATCCCAGTACAATCAGAAAGCTACAAACATAAAGGGAATAGAGACTATGGAAGGAAAAGACTCTCCAATGGTGGTGACCTGCAAAGTGTGTGCAAAGTTTGTTTTCTTGCCTGAGAACAACATGGCCTACACGTGCAACAAGTGCAAGTCGGTTGCACTGTTGGAAGAAAAAGTAAGAGGCCTGGAGCGGCGAATGGGGAATAAGAGAAGACAAAGGGTTCTTGGACAGAATGGTGGAACTACAGCAGCAAAGTGAAGTACAGGAGCTAGAAGAGCTGACCAACACCAAGTTCATAATGTGAATATAAAACTTGCAGTTAGCCACTCCCCTGGGCAACTGTAGGGTGTAAAAACTGCCTTGCTTGCAGGGCATAAACTGTGTAACCCTTACTCCAGTTCTAATCCTAGTCTTTCTTTTTAAGGGTAGAAGAGGTGTTGTTGTTTTAAAGCATTGTGTGCACCCCCAGTAGCATTGCTCTGTATCTGGGAGGCTGTACGTCAGTTTTTATTCCCTCTAGATGAGGAGGTCACTGACAATGGTGAGCTGGACATTAGTTCTCTATGCACCATTTCGGTGAAGCACAGGACAGGTTCTCTCTCTTCCTCCTCCCACCCCCAAGAGCTCCTGGGCTCTGAAGCCACAGAAGGAGAATTGGACTGTGTCAGGCTGAGCTTCCTTCCTTTGTAGCATTAAAGCTTGTGGCAGGCTGGGAAGAGGGACTCTGCCTGCATCCACTGAGAACCTAAGAAGAGCTGTGCTGGATCAGACCAAAGGCCCATCTAGTCCAGCATTCTGTTCACACAGTGGCCACCCAGATGCCCCAGTGGGAAGCCCACAAGCCGGACATAAAGGTAGCAGCACCTTCCCACATACTGCCTCTGATACCGGCGGTAATAAGTAGTCATCATGACTAGGAATCACAGACAGCCTGATCCTCCATGAATTTATATAATCCCCTTTTAAAGCTGTCCAAGTTGGTAGCTGTCTCTAGTCCCTGAGAAGAGGGCTCGGGACTTGTGTGACTAGAGCAAGGGGTGGGCAGCTAGTCATGAAGAACTCTTTGAAACCTTTATGTACCCGGCCTTGGAGGATGAGGCTATAAATGGCTATCTTGTGTTCTTATGAGAATGGCTTCAGCAAGGGCAAACTGGTGACAATTAGACTCTCAAATGGTTGTTGGGAAAGCCATGCACAAATCTAATGAGAAGCATTGTTGGGCTACAAGCTGGCTAGGGAAGACAGAAAAGAATGGGAATGAATGGTGCATTTCATCATAGTGGAAGGTTAACAAGAGGTCATCCTAAGGCTGTTCATCACATAGAAGTAACACAATGGCTACTTGCAGGGGATAGTTTAAGCTGCTTATTTGCAGCACATCTTCAGCAATCTTTGATCACCTATAAAATCTTGTATCAAGCTATTCAGGCTGGAAAAATAATGTGATTTTCCGGGTACAAGAATCAGAATTTTAGGCTGCTGCATAGAACGGTAATTTTTCCAGCACTAATTCTTGTATTGCTGGTCCTATCTATGAATGTAAGAAAACATACTGGATTAGACCAATGGCATATCTGGTTCTGCATTCTGTTCACACAGGAGCCAATGAGATGCCTATGGGAAGGTTACAAGTAGGACATGAGTGCGATAGAATCCTTCCACTCATGTTCCCCAACAACTAGTGTAGAGGAGCATACTCACTGGAGGCAATATATAGACATTGTGGAGAATAAGGGTATCAATTGTTAACAATCACAAATTTCCCTAATCCTTTTTTAAAGTCATCCAAGTTGGCAGCCATCACGGCATCTTGTGGTAGCGAAGCCCATAGTTTAACTATCTGCTGTGTAAAGAAGGACTTCCTTTTTTCTGTCCTGAATCTCTCGCCATTCAGCTTCATAGGATGACCTTGAGTTTCCAGAGAGGGAGATAAACTTCTCCATATCCACTTTCTCCACACTGTGTATAATATTGTACACTTCTGTCATGTTCTCCCTTGCTCGCCTTTTTTTAAACTAAAAAGCCGCAAACGTTGTATTGCACTCACCAGGCGCCATGCCACCGGACCTGGTTTCTGTGGTCAAGGATGGTGCCACAAACATAACTTTTCTTCACAGGGGACTTGCTCCAGCCCCTTGATCATTTTGGTTGCCATTTTCTGCAACTTTTCAGCTCTACAATATCCTTTTTGAGATGTAGTGACCAAAACACTACATAGTATTCCAAGTGTGACTGCATCATAGATACGTTTAAGGGCATTATGATATTGGCAGATTTATCTTTGATTCTTTTCCTTATGATCATGGATCTTTTGTACACTAAGCAGACAGGCTTTTTACAAACTTGTACAAAGCAATCCTACTAGAGAAAGACCAAAATACAAGCCTATAGGCTTAAATGAGAAATAGATAATTTGTTACAGGAGCCAGGGACCCTCAGGGACACTTACACAGAGACTCAAAGACCATCCACTCAATTTTTCAAACATTTTATTCAAAACTGTACAGTAATGACATATCTCCAGGGGAGGAAGCAATAAACACATTCCTGTACAACTTGCAGATGTCAGGCCTTTCTGAGGCTCAGAGAGACTTGCAGATGCCCTTGTTGGTCCATGAAATAGAAGGAACAATAGAAAAGCATGAAGGGGACACAAGGCTCCAGGGCCAGATGGATATAGAGTGAGACGTTCACTCTGTCATGGCTTGAGACATTCAAAGACAAACTGACCACTATATTGATTGGCGGAAATAACTAAAACGCGTTCATAGCAGGAGCCACATATGAGGCCAGTATCTCATTAAACCCCAAACCAGATAGAGATCTGCAGCTATGTGTGTACAGTAACCAATATCACTTAAAAACGTAGATGTGACTAAAACCTTGAGTGAGTAAAAAGCATTTTTAACATTTTAGTCATGAAATCATAGAGTTGGAAGGGGCCAGTTAGGTCATCGAGTCCACCTCCCTGCACAGTGCTGGAATCCAGTTTAAAGCATCTCTGATAGTCTCCGCTTGAAGTCCTCCAGCAATGGAGAGCTCACCACCTCCCTGTGCATTTCGTTCCATTGTCTGACTGCCCTGACCATGAGGAAGTTTTTCCTGATATTCAACCTAAATCACTCATTCCAAAAGACAAAATATTTCATAGGAGTATGGCAGCAATTCCAACAGAGAATGAAGTATTTTGGGGTGAACTCAGAGTTGGGTTGGGGAACTTGGAGCTATTGGATCTTTGAGCTGTTGCTGAAGTCTCTCTGACAGATCCAACTGAAGTTTATATGATTTTGCAATATTAAAAAAATTCCTAATGGCAGTGGAGGTTCAGGCTATAGGGTAATATTTCAAAATGGAAGGCTTCTCAATGGACAGATGTCAGGTAGGAGAGGCAGGAAGATCAAGTTGCAGATAAAAGAGGCTCTTGAATTCAGATAGGGTGAGCAAATCTCCACTGCCAAGGATCTAGTAGGGGGTTGTGCAGTCTCAAGTGAGACCTCATCCCCAGTTAGAGAATTCTGCTTGCCTAGCCTGTCCACCTTGATGCTTTGGTTGCAGTCTTCTCTGTCTTTGGAGACCTTTCCAGCCTTGCTTGTGAATTCTGCAGTACTCGAATAGGAAGCAGTGATGACTCCTAAGCAATGCTGTGGGTTTTCCAGAAAAGAACTGTATTGGAAAATTTTCCTGTGCAAACTAGAATAATTCGCATGGGGTCATTTGCATCAGAAAAAATTCACTTTACGTCAGAAAATCACTAGAGTGATCTAATTTATCATTCTTACTAAAAACAAGTACAATAAATCACAAAGCTAATAAAGTACCCCATGTTAATTTTTTGTCCCAATATACCACAGGTATTTGACCTGAAATATTTGAGGAGGAAAATTAAAGCACACTTAATGTGATTTAAATGTTATATTATGTAGAGATTTTACTTGGATACTTGAAAATATTTAAAGACAATACCATGTACTTCGTTTAAATACAAGAAAGAAACAAAGTTACTGAAAACTGCTGACACAATTCAGCCATCCTGAACCTCCAGATACATTAGACTACAACTCCCAGCATCCTTCAGTCAGCATGGCTGACTGAGGATACTGAGAGTTGTAGTCCAACACATCTGGAGGGCACCAGTTTGCACTAATTAATTTTTTTAACCCAAAGAACTGTGCATGAAATGCTGACAACCACTCATCAGTTTTAACAGAGTTCAAGTCTCTTCCACTGAGGTTATTGGGGCACTTTCATTTTTACTGTCACTACTTATTAGTTCCATTTCACACTGAGACATACATATACGTACAGTCATGTGAAAAAGAATAGTCTGCCCTTGGGGTGAATTTGCTGGGACGTCCACTCCTGGGAAGATTGGCAACTGTCTTGAATGTTTTCCACTTGTGAATAATCTTCCTCACTGTAGAATGATGGACTTTAAATTGTTTGGAAATGGCCTTATAACCCTTCCCAGACTGATGGGCAGCAACAATTGCTTCTCTAAGATCATTGCTGATGTCTTTACTCTTTGGCATTGTGTTAACACACACCTGAATGCTCGAGACCAGCAAACTCCTGAGACTGGGGCTTTTATAGAGGTGGCCACACTTGCTGATGATCAATTAATCAAGGGCATTTGATTAGCAGCACCTGGCTGCTACTTGGCCTCTTCATACCTATGGAAGCAGTAAGGGTGTACTTAGTTTTTCACACATGGCTTCTCCAATTTGGCTTTATTTCTGTAAAATAAATAATGACACGGTGTAATATGTCACGTGTTGTTGTTCATCTGAGGTTGTATTTACCTAATTTTAAGACCTGCTAAGGACCAGATGATTTTTATTATGTCCTGATATGTAAAACCATAGAACACAAAGAGGGTGTACTTTCTTTTTCACATGACTGTAACTGAAATAGATATATCCTCTCACATACCTGATAGGGATGATCACCTGAAAAGCAGTCATTGCAACTTTGAAACTGCTAAGCTTGCCTAATATTGTATTTGCAACTGGCATCCATTCCTTGTTACTAATGAGCTTCTAAAACGAAACATTTTCTGTGGAAAAATAAAGCACGGGAAAATTTCCTTCCCCACATCACTGCGTCTAAGGCAGCTCTATAACTCCCTTGTTGTTGCAGGACTGGAGCAATGTCAGTGATTGGCTTGGGCTGAGTAGGGATGGTTGTAATGGTAAGATGCATTTCCCTATTTGTAAAAACATTGCATAGGGACAACTTGGAAACAAGTGTCTGACATTCTGAAACAAGGACACAAAAAGAAAGCAGGGGTCGTATTGCAGCATGACCTTCTGTTGCTGTGGCTGTTGAAGGAGGTGTAGCAAGGTCTTCAGAGCAACAGCATATGCGAACTTAACCTAAAAGTGGGATATCGAGTTCTATCACAGTGAACTGTAATTGGAATAAGAGAGGCTTGCTCTTTTGTGTACTTGTGGGAAGAAAATTATACAGTAGTAGCTTTACAAAATTGACTAGTTATGATGTCAGCCAATGTGCTGTGCAGTTTGTACAACCTACACATTGTGTAGGGGAAATAGATGGCAAACTGTGTACCTGGAGCAGTGAATATGCTGTAGGAATGTCTCCTTTTATTTATTTTTTAAAAATTGGTCATGTATCAGAAGGTGTAATTAAGGTTCCACATCCTACACAGAGTAAAAGTCTTGGAGTCCTAAAATACAAAAAAACCAGCGTATCAGCTGTTCCTTGTTCTTCATCCAGAATAAAACAATAGAGCTGGATTGGTTGAGGAGCTATACTGGGCAAGTGCTAATTAATGACTCCTCCTCCTCCTGGAGGGAAGTCTCAAGTGGAGTGCTCAGGGCTCTCTACTACTCCCTGTGCTGTTCAACATTTTCATAAATGACCTGGACGAGAGTGTACAGTGTACACTTTCTTCTTTCACCTTCGTCATGAGGTTCCTCAGCTCCATAGTTCTTCCGGGACCCTATCTACTAAATCTAGTCCCTTAAATCTATTCTTCATCTCCACTGCATATTCATTAGGAACTGATCTGTGGGTCTTCCCTATTCTCTTTAGTCAGATTCTAAATTGTGCAATAAGAAGTTCATGATCTGAACTACAATCAGCTCCAGGTCTTGTTTTTACCGACTGCATAGATGTCCGCCACCTTTGGCTACAAAGGATGTAGTCAATCTGATTTCGGTGTTGACCGTCTGGTGAAGTCCATGTATAAAGTCGTCTCTTAGGTTGTTGGAAGAGAGTGTTTGTTATGCACAGTGAGTTGTCTTGGCAAAATTCTATCAGCCTATGTCCTGCTTCATTTTGTTCTCCCAGACCATACTTGAGTTGTCTTGGCAAAATTCTATCAGCCTATGTCCTGCTTCATTTTGTTCTCCCAGACCATACTTGCCTGTAATTCCAGGTGTCGTTTGACTACCCACCTTAGCATTCCAGTCTCCTGTAATGAAAATAACATCTCTTTTAGGCGTACTATCCAGCAGGTGCAGCACATCCTCATAGAACTGATCTACTTCTGCTTCTTCAGCATCTGTGGTTGGGGTGTATATTTGGATCACTGTGATGTTAAATGGCTTACCCTGAATTCGAATTGAGATCATTCCGTCATTTTTTGGATTGTATCTAAGCACTGCTTTAGCCACTTTATTATTAATTATGAAGGCTGCTCCATTTCTTCTGTGGTCCTCTTGTCCACAGTAGTAGATCTGGTGGTCCTTTGATGTGAAGTGGCCCATTCCAGTCCATTTCAGTTCACTGACACCCAAAATGTCTTTATTTAATCTTGACATCTACCCAGTAACCGCATCCAATTTGCCCTGGCTCATGGATCTTACATGTTCTCTGTTGATCCTGAGGGCAGGACTAGAATCAATGGATGGAAATTACAGGGAAGCAAATTTTGGCTTAACATTAGGAGAAATTTCCTAACAGTGATAGCTGTTCAGCAGAGGAACAGATTGCCTTCGGAGGTGTTGGGTTCTCCTTCGCTGGAGCATTTAAGCAGAGTCTGGATCGCCATCTGTCAGGGATGCTGCAGCTACACTCTGTAGTGCACAGCCTGCATTGAGCAGGGGTTTGGACTAGATGATCTCTGTGGTACTTTCCAACTCTCTGATTCTATGATTTTGTATATTGAATACAAATTTAATTCTAAATTTTCACTGTACTGCAGATATCAATGGCTACTAGTCATGGTGACTAGTATGGTGACAATATATTACCTCCAGGATCAGCGGCAGTATGCCTCTCAAGAACAGTTGCTGGGGAACATGAGCAGGAGGATGCTGTTCAGCTCATGTCCTGCTTGTGAGCTTCCCACAGGCATCAGGTTAGACACTGTGGGAACTTCACAACATGTGTGATGGCCAACACTTTGGATGGCTTTAAAAGGGGATTGGACAAATTCATGGAGGATAAGGCTGTCAGTGGCTACTAGTCCTGATGGCTATATGCTACACCAGTTGCTGGGGAACATGGGAAGGAGGGTGCTGTTACACTCATGTCCTGATTGTGGGTTTCCTGTGGGTATCTGGTTGGCTGCTGTGTGAACAGAATGCTGGACTAGATGGACTCTTGGTCTGATCCAACCTGGTTCTTCTTGTGTTCTTAGTGCTGGACTAAGTATACCTTTGGTCTGATCCAGCAGGAATCTTCTCATGTTTTGATCGGGATTGGCTAACTTTTGAGTTTTAACACAGAGACATTTCTAAATGATTGAAAAGTTCTGACCCAAGTCAGTTATCTTTAAAAGTCAGCCCTCTCAGACTCCAAATGCAAACCTCCCCGCTAAATTTCATAATAATGAGGCTTGTCAGTATGGTAGGATTTCTTCCAGATTTGTTGCCTCCCAGCTGAGCAGAGCAGAGTAGAGGAGGCTTCTCCAGCTGCTCCAGGAACTACAGAAGCAAGCAAGCTCCCAGATAGTGAGCGATCAGAGTGAGCGAACAGGGGGAGCAAACAGGAGTTGGCCGGGGGAGGTCAAGGGGGAGGCCCCTAACTTTTTTAAAAAACACACACACACTTTTTTTTCATTTATTTGTCTTGTAACACACTTCCATACCAGTGGGACTCTGTTGTCAACCTCCAGTGAGTAAGGGCCAAGCACAGGCTACTTTAGAACAATCAGAAAGCTAGACAAAAAAAGGAAAACGTATTATGGAAGGACAAGACTCTCCAGTGGTGGTGACCTGCAAGGTGTGTGCAATGTTTGTTTTCTTGCCTGAGAAAACAAACAACAACAAGTGCAAGTTGATCACCGCTGCTGGAAGAAAAAGTAAGAGGCCTGGAGCGGCGAGTATCGACCCTCCAGAGAATAAGAGACGATGAAGAGTTCTTGGACAGAACGGTGGAACTACAGCAGCAAAGCGAAGTACAGGAGCTAGAAGAGCAACAGCAAGATGAGGCAGAAGAGGGAAATGCTGAGGTGAGGAAAAATGAAGTAGAGGATACTCCTTGGAAAAGGGTGACAGGAGCAGAAGAACTAGAAGCCACTCAGCACCAGTGGAAGCAGTGGAACTAGGGAATATTCAACCTGTTCTGGAGGGGGTTGCACTCCCCCTAAAGGATCAGGTTCGTAGTTTGGGGGTGCTCTTGGATCCAGAACTGTCACTTGAGGCACAGGTGAACTCAGTGGCACGGAGCACTTTTTATCAGCTTAGGCTGGTATACCAACTATGCCCTTATCTGGACAGAGATAGCCTAGCTACAGTTATCCATGCTCTGATAACTTCTCGTCTGGATTACTGCAATGCGTTATACGTGGGGCTGCCTTTGAAAACGGTCCGGAAACTTCAGCTGGTCCAAAATAGGGCAGCAAGATTGTTAACAGGGACTGGCCTGCGAGCTCATATTACGCCAGTACTTTTCCAGCTGCACTGGCTGCCAGTCCGTTTCCGGGCCCGATTCAAAGTGCTGGTGTTAACATTCAAAGCCCTTAATGGCTTGGGGCCAGGTTACCTGAAGAATCGCCTCCTCCCATATGTGCCTGCCCGGACCTTAAGATCATCATCAGCGGCCCTTCTCCGTGAGCCCCTGCCAAAGGAAGTTAGGCAGGTGGCTACTAGGAGGAGGGCTTTTTCTGTTGTGGCACCCTGGCTCTGGAATGAGCTCCCTAGTGAGGTTCGCCTGGCGCCTACATTGTACTCCTTTCGGCGCCAGGTGAAGACCTTTTTATTTTCCCAGGCATTTTAGCTTTCTAAATTTTTATCTTTGCTGTTTTAAATCTGTATTTTAAACTCCTGTACTGCTGCTAGGTTTTATTGTGGTTGTATTGTTATATTGTGGTTTTAATGTTCTATATATTTTAAATTGTTTTATTGTGTGTTGTTTGGTTTTAGTTTTTGTGAACCGCCCAGAGAGCTTCGGCTATTGGGCGGTATAGAAATAAATAAATAAATAAATAAATAAATAGGGAACTGTTTCCAGGTACTTCAAGATGTGACTGGAGGACAGCCTGCAGAGGAAGAATTACAGGGGAACCTGCATGAGAGTGAGCAAGAGGCTGAAGGTCAGTCAAACAGAGGCAATGAAACCAAAGCCTACAACAACAACAAGAGTAGTAGCAGTGGGAGATTCCTAGCTGTGTGTGATCAAAACCAAAATATGTCATGAAGTCCTGTGGACTTACCAGGTATGCTGTCTCCCGGGAGGACAGATTAGAGACCTGACTGAAGGGTTGCCTTCACTCATAAAGCCCACTGACAGGTATCCCTTTCTTCTCATCCATGTGGGAATAAATGATACCGCCAAGCGGAGCTATGAAGAAATCACGTCAGACTTTGAAGCTTTGGGAAGGAAGCTCCAGAACATTGGGGCCCAGATAATTTTCTCATCCATCCTTCCAGTAGTCAGAAGAGGGCTAGAAAGGGAAAGAAAAATACTTGGGGGGAATGACTAGCTGTGAAGGTGATGCCGACGAGAGAGAGATTTGGATTCTGGGACCACGGGCTATACTTCCTGGAAGATGGACTGTTGGCAAAGGACACGTTGCACCTCACAAAGGCTAGGAAGAATGTGTTTGGCCACAGAATGAACAATTTTATCAGGAGGGCTTTAAACTGAATGCTACGGGGAAGGGAGACGTAAAGTTGGGGATAACAATGGTCAAAGGCCTATGCACCGCAATGGAGACAACAGCTCTAATAGCGCCCAATAATAGTCTTCACAAACATGTTGGAAGAAAGCCAGACCATGAAGCACATGGTATTCAATGTCTATATTCTAATGCCCAGTGTATGGGAAACAAACAGAACAAACTTGAACTCTTAATATAGGAGGGAAATTATGACTTCATAGGTGTAACTGAGACTTGGTGAGATGATTCTCATGATTGGAATACAGCAATTGAAGCATATAACTTGTTCAAAAAGAACAGGAGGAACAGAAAGGGAGGTGGGGTTGCACTATAGGTGAAAAATACATAATTCTGCACAGAATACAGGAGGATGAGCTTGGTAGCCCCATCGAGAGCATCTGGATCAAAATAAATGGAGCAAAGAATAAAAGGAACCTGGTGGTCGGAGTCTACTACCGGCCACCCAATCTAGAAGAAGACGAGGACGAAACTTTTGAAAAGCAAATAGCCAGTGTTTCAAGGAAGCATGATGTAGTAGTAATGGTGGGCTTCAATTTCCCCGATATTTGGTGGGAGACAAATTCTGCAAAACATGGCCCCTCCAGGAAATTCCTGACTTGTGTGGCAGATAAATTCCTCTTACAGAAAGTAGGGGAAGGAACTAGAGGATTGGCTATCCTTGACTTGATCCTAACCAACAGAGATGACTTAGTGGATAAAGTAGCAGTTACAGGAACTCTGGGGGAAAGCGACCATGTTATACTTGAGTGCTTGGTTCTAAAGGGAGCAAAAGCTGAGTGTAGCCGAACGCATACCCTGGATTTTAGGGAAGCCAATTTTAATAAACTCAGAACAGTGATAAGTAAGGTCCCATGGCAAGCAACTCTAACAAGAAAAGGAGTCCAAGATGGGTGGGAGCTTTTAAAAAAGGAAATTCTCCAGGCACAATCACAAACAATTCCAACAAGAAGAAATGGTGGAAGACAACAGAAGAAGCCAGTGTGGCTTCACAAAAAGCTTAGGGATGACCTGAAAACAAAAAAGGACACATATAGGAAGTGGAAAGAAGGCCAAGGAACAAAGGAAGCGTACAGGCAGGTAGCACAGAATTGTGGGGATGGCGTCAGGAAGCCTAAAGCTGAGAACGAGCTGAGGTTAGCAAGGGATGCTAAAAGCCCCAAAAAAGCTTTCCTCAGCTACGTGCATAGTAAAAGGCAGAGGAAAGAAATGGTGGTTCAGCTATTAAATCAGGATGGCAAAAGGATAACAGATGACAAAGGAAAGGCAGAGGTGCTCAATTCCTACTTTTGCTCAGTCTTCTCCCAAAAGAGGGCCTATGACCCCCCTGGCAAAGGCGAAGTACAGGCTGAAAGGGCCGGATTGCAGCTTGAGATCGACAGGCATATGGTCAAGGAACACCTCATTACTTTGAATGAGTTCATATCTCCAGGGCCAGATGAACTGCATCCGAGAGTAATAAAGAAACTGGCAGAAGAACTCTCAGAACCACTGTCTATTATCTTTGAGCAATCATGGAGGACGGGGGAAGTGCCAGATGAATGGAGGAGGGCTAACGTTGTCTCTCTCTTCACAAAGGGTAAAAAGAAGGAACCTGGGAACTACAGATCAGTCAGTCTGACATCAATCCCTGGGAAAATTCTGGAGCAGATCATAAAGCAATCAATCTGTAAGCACCTTGAAAACAAAGCAGTGATTCCTCGAAGCCAACATGGATTTGTCAAGAACAAATCCTGCCAGACGAATCTGATCTCAGTTTTGGATCAAGTAAACGCCGTTGACTGTGGGAATGCTGTGGACATCATATACGTCGACTTCAGCAAAGCTTTCGATGAAGTCCCCATGATCTCCTGATGAGCAAACTAGCTCAAAGTGGGCTAGATGAAACAATGATCCAGTGGATCCACAGCTGGCTACAGAATCAGACTCAAAGAGTGCTTCTCAATGGGATCTTCTCCAACTGGGGAGAGGTAACGAGCGGAGTTCCGTAGGGCTCAGTCCTGGGCCCAGTGCTCTTCAACATTTTTATTAATGACTTGGAGGAGGAGGTGCAGGGAATGCTGATCCAATTTGCAGATGACACAAAATTGGGCAGGATAGCTAATACTTTGGAAGACAGAAACAGAACTCAAAGGGATCTTGATAGACTGGAGCTCTGGGCAGAAAACCACAGAATACAGTTTAATAGGGATAAATGCCACGCTCTGCACCTAGGAAAAAGAAACCAAATGCACAGTTACAAGATGGGGGGTACATGGCTCAACAATACTACAAGCGAGAAGGATCTTGGAATTGTTGTCGATCACAAACTGAATATGAGCCAAAAATGTGATGTGGCTGCAAAAAAGGCAAATGCTCTTTTGGGCTGCATTAATCAAAGCATAGCTTCCAAATCCCAGGAAGTACTAGTTCCCCTCTACTCAGCACTGGTTAGGCCTCATCTGGAGTACTGTGTCCAGTTCCGGGCACCGCACTTTAAAAAGGATGGAGACACTCTGGAGAGGGTTCAGAGAAGGGCAACAAAGATGATCAGGGGACTGGAAACAAAGCCCTCTGAAGAGATACTGGAAGAACTGGGCATGTTGAGCCTTGAGAAGAGAAGACTGAGGGGAGATAGGATAGCGCTCTTCAAGTCCTTGAAAGGTTGTCCTAGAGAGGAAGGCCAGGATCTCTTCTCTATCATCCCAGAGTGCAGGACACAGAATCATAGGCTCAAGTGACAGGAAGCCAGATTCCGGCGGAACATCAGGAGAAACTTCCTGACTGTTAGAGCAATATGACAATGGAACCAATTCCCTAGGGAGGTGGTAGTAGGGATGTACGAAACCCCGCTTACCTGGCTCCGCCGGGTTCCGCTGGGGGGGGGGAGGCGCTCCGTCCCTCCCCCTGGAATCCTGGCCGGCCGGCTCCACTCCGCAGGGATTCTGCAGAGCCGCTGGCCAGCTCTGCCAGCAGCCGGACATCCGGCCGCTGGCTAGCAGGGACGCAAATGGCCGTCGCCGTTTGCATCCCTGAATTCAGCCGTGATATGCTACGTAAAGACTTACGTAGCCTATCATGTCTGGGTAAAAAAAAAAACGCATACGCAAATGGCGGTGGCTGTGGCCGCCGCCATTTGCGTTCCTTATTTTTGGCTGTCTTAGTCTACGTAAATATTTACGTAGACGAAGAGAAGAAAGGGGAACGCAAAGAGCATAGCGGATGCTATTTGCGTTCCCCTTTATTTTCACCATCTTATTCTACGTAAATATTTACGTGGACTAAGACAGCCAAAAATAAGGAACACAAATGGCGGCGGCTGTAGCCGCCGCCATTTCTGTATGCATTTTTTTTTTTTTACCCAGACGTGATAGGCTACGTAAGTCTTTACGTAGCCTATCACGAATGGGGGGGGGGGGGACAGACTGCAAATGGTGTCGGCGGCGGCCGGTCGGAAGACCAGCCGCCACCAAAGCTGCTGCTGGAGCCGCTGCCGTCTGGAACATCTGCCCCAGGTAAGTCTCATCCCGGGGGGGATCCGCGGGGGGCTGGGGGGATGGCAGGCCGTTCCGCCACGGAGTTCGGGGGGCCAAATGCACTGGCATTCGGCCTCACCAAGATCCGTGGCAGAATTCTTTGACATCCCTAGGTGGTAGGCTCTCCCACACCTGAGGCATTGAAGATGAAGCTGGTCAGCCACTGTCAGGGATGCTTTGACTTAGATTCCTCCGCTGAGCAGGGGGTTGGACTCGATGGCCTTGTAGGCCCCTTCCAACCCTACTATTCTATGATTCTGTGATTCCAGGCATGGTTCAGTTAGTGTGTGTGTGTGTGTGTGTGTGTGGTTCCAAATAAACCTGTGAAATCCATCAGAATCACACTGTATCTCTTTGTTGCTTTGGGGGCAAAGAATTTCCCTGGCTTAAACCAGTATGATCTATGCTATGATCTATGTTGTAATCCTGCTTAATCTTGGAATTGTGCGTGGTTAACAAGATAGTTAAAATGTGTAAAATGGCGAAATCAAAATTTAAAATAGGTAAAACATTTTAAACAGTTTAAGGTCAACCTTCCCCTTTCCTCATGTGAGTCTACATAAAAAAATGCTTCTGAAAAATTCTCAAGTCCTCCTGGGAAAGTGAGTTCCAGCGTAGTTGGGCCTTGGTTGCATGAAAGCAGAGTTCTACTGTCATATGCTTAAGAGAACCTTCATTTGGCCAATTTTGCAGGGCTAGAGGTAAGCTTCTTCCCCCCTGAAATTTTTTTGGGAAAGGTTATAATTATGCAATACTTATTTTATTATGAGAGCTAAACATACTTTACTATTTTAAGTATGTACAGTATGTTATTTATTATTGATTGATTATTTCATTTATATCCCACCTTTTTTCCTCTTGCAAGGAATTCAGGACAGCTCACATGATCCTCCTTCTCTCCATTTTATCTTCACAACGACCCTGTGAGGTAGATCAGGCTGAAAATCAGTGGGCTGGTTCACATGGCATGACAGCCCACCATGAGTTATTCAACCCATAGGGAGGCTGTGGTACACATGGGGTTTGTGCAGCAGCTGTTTTGCATGCCCAGACCCTTTCTGGGGGTTGTTGTGTTCTGCCAGACTGGTGAGCATGGAACAGACCATAGGTTATGTGGGGGTTGTTTAACCCTCGCATAACCCCCGCTTGCTGGGTTTGTGTCAGGAAGCGCCCTAGCTGCCTCTTACAGTCTACTCCAACATCCAACTCAAGACACAGAGAAAAGGATTCTTTTCAAGACTTTAATCGTTTTACAACTTAATGACTCTTTCAGATGCTAATCACCAGCGACTAAGCAAGGAACAGTCCTGGGGAAAGATAGCAGAGTAGCCTATGCTCCAGGTTAGGCAGTTGGTCCCCGTTTGAAGGAGAATCACGGGAAGACCCTGAACTTATGGGCTAGGGAGAGATCCCCCCTCTTTCCCTTGGGTCCTTGGGATGCGACTGTTGCTTGCGCGCCAAACGAGCGCTATTTATTTATTTATTTATTTATTCATTCATTCATTTCATTTCTATACCGCCCAATAGCCAAAGCTCTCTGGGCGGTTCACAAAAATTAAAACCAAACAGCACACAATAAAACCTAGCAGCAGTGCAGGAGTTTAAAATACAAATTTAAAACAGCAAAGCAAAAAGTTTAGAAAGCTAAAATGCTAAAATGCCTGGGAAAATAAAAAAGTCTTCACCTGGTGCCGAAAGGAATACAGTGTAGGTGCCAGGCGAACCTCACTAGGGAGCTCATTCCAGAGCCGTGGTACCACAGCAGAAAAAGCCCTCTTCCTAGTAGCCACCCGCCTCACTTCCTTTGGCAGGGGCTCATGGAGAAGGGCCGCTGAGGATGATCTTAAGGTCTGGGCAGGCACATATGGGAGGAGGCAATCCTTCAGATAACCTGGCCCCAAGCCATTAAGGGCTTTAAATGTTAATACCAGCACTTTGAATCAGGCCCGGAAATGGACTGGCAGCCAGTGCAGCTGGAAAAGTACTGGTGTAATATGAGCTCACATGCCAGTCTCTGTTAACAATCTTGCTGCCCTATTTTGGACCAGCTGAAGTTTCCGGATGGTTTTCAAAGGCAGCCCCACATATAACGCATTGCAGTAATCCAGATGAGAAGTTATCAGAGCATGGATAACTGTAGCTAGGCTATCTCTGTCCAGATAAGGGCATAGTTAGTATACCAGCCTAAGCTGATAAAAAGTGCTCCGTGCCACTGAGTTCACCTGTGCCTCAAGTGACAGTTCTGGATCCAAGAGCACCCCCAAACTACGAACGTGATCCTTTAGGGGGAGTGCAACCCCCTCCAGAACAGGTTGAATATCACCTAGCTGGGCAGACGAACCACCCACTAACAGTACCTCCGTCTTGTCTGGATTGAGTTTCAGTTTATTGGCCCTCATCTAGTCCATTACTGTGCCCAGGCGCTGATTCAGAACAGCCACTGCCTCACCTGGTTTTGATGAGAAAGAGAGGTAGAGCTGGATGTCATCCGCATATTGATGGCACCTCAGCCCACACCTCCGGATAACCTCCCCCAGCGGTTTCATGTAGATGTTAAACAGCATGGGGGATAAAATAGAGCCCTGTGGAACCCCATGGCACAATTGCCATGGCACAGAGCAATAATCCCCCAGCACCACCTTCTGGAGTCGGCCATCCAAGTAGGAGCGGAACCACTGCAGTGCAGTGCCTCCAACTCCCAACCCAGACAACCTATCCAGAAGGATACCATGGTCGATGGTATCGAAAGCTGCTGAGAGGTCCAGAAGAATCAACAGGGTCGCACTCCCCCTGTCCCTCTCTGAGCCGCTACGCCTCCTTTCCGCGCCCGCCATCTGTCGTCGCTCCCTGCGTCGGCATCGAGCATCCAGCAAGCCCCCCTCCAGCACTCCCTCGCTGCCAGGGTCACTATCTATCCCAGGAATGCTGGCAGGAGTAATCACTGCCAGCTGCTGTGCCTATGAAAGATGAGCGAGCTCCTCTCCCACGGATTGCTGTTCCTCCTCAGAATCAGAACTGCTCTGGGGCTCTATTGGCTCAGTTTCCACCCTGACAGTTTGCATGACATGACAACCTCGAGTAGGGGTTGGATATGCATAGTGGTGCCCATGAATACTGTGGCTCATCGTGGGTTAAATAAACACAGTTTGCACCGTGTCATGTGAACCAGGTCCGTGACCGGCCCAAAGTCACCCAGTGAGCTTCATGGCTGAGTGAAGACTAGAACCCGGATCTCCAAGTCCCAGTCTAACACTTTGACCACTACATCACACTGGCTCTCGTATTTATGTTAAAAATGCTGTGTATAGCTTAGCAAATGTAATTATACTGCCTGGTATATTTACAAAAATTAAAAGAAAAACACAGCCTCCCTGCCCACCCCCCAGTGCTGGTTGGGAATTATGGGAGTTGCAGTCAAACACTTCTGGAGGGCACCTGGTTGGGGAAGGCTGCCATAAGTGCATTAGTTTTATTCAAACTAATACAAATATACACAATGATATTCTGTTTGTTTACAACATTTCTATCCTGCTTTTCAATTTATAGGAAGCTGCTACACCTGAAGGCAACTGTGCATATCTTGGCTTTTGCCAGTTGGGGAAATAGGAAAGACGTAAAATAAGAGTTGAAAATGGAAACCATCAATATTTGTAGTAAAGATAATGAAAGCTTCCTTTTCGAGACTTGGAAACACTCTCCTGTCCTATCCCTACAGTCAGCATTCTCAACCTGCTCAGCCTGGTTTTGGTGGGGTTCTACTTCCCCTGAAAGAGCAAGCTGAGGTTGATCTTTGATCCAGCTTTGTCTCTAGAAGTTGGCTGCATCACCCAGGTTGCCTTGGTGGCACAGAGTGTCTTTTACCAGTTTTGGCTGGTTTGTCGTCTGCAACTATTCTTGGGCAGGGATAGTCTGACCATGGTGATTCATGCTCAGGTTACCTCCTGGCTAGATTACTGCAGTATGTTATACATGGGGCTGCCCTTGAAGACCACTCTGAAGTTTCAATTAGTGCAGAATTCAGCTGTCAGAATTTTAGCTGGTACAGCCAGATTTGTTCACATCACTCCCAATATTGAGAACTGCACTGGTTGCCTGTTTGTTTCTGGACCCAATGCAAGGTGCTGGTACTTGCCTGTAAAGCTCTAAATAGCTTGGGACTCAAATACCTGAAGGAGCACCTTGTCTCATAATAACCTGTCCATGTCTTAAAATCTTCCTCAGCATTAAGTAATCGCAAAAGAGAGGGCTTTCTCAGTGGCTGCACCTTGGTTTTGACCTGCTGTCCCTTAAGTGGGAGGCCTGGGACCTACCTTACGTTCTCTTCAGTACCAGTTAAGACATTGTTTATTTACCCATGCATTTTAATTTTTATAATTTATTTATTTACTTATTTATGATATTATTATTATTAAATTTATTAATCGCCCATCTGGCTGGTCACCCAGCCACTCTGGGTGATGTACAGCGTATAATAAAACAGTTTAAAACAATAAAATTCTACAATAAAAATGTTTTCTAAAATACCCTAGACCAACCCAAATGCCTGCCTGAACAACCATGTTTTTAATGCACGACGGAAGCTCATTAAAGAGCGGGCATGGCGGAGTTCCCTAGGGAGGGAGTTCCACAGAGTGGAGGCCACCACAGAAAAGGCCCTCTCCCTCGTCCCCACCAGTCTAGCTGTCCTGGCTGATGGGACAGAGAGAAGGCCATCTGAGGCTGATCTTGTTAAGCGGCCTGTCTGGTGTTGCTGGAGGCGCTCCTTAAGATAGGCTGGGCCGGAACCATATAGGGTTTTAAAGGTCAAGACCACCACCTTGAATTTGGCCTGGAAAACAACTGGTAACCAGTGCAACTTCTTCAGCACTGGAGTGATGTGATCTCGCCGGTGGCTGCCTTTAATCAGGCAAGCCGCCGCGTTCTGTACCAGCTGCAGCTTCCAAACCGTCTTCAAGGGTAACCCCACGTAGAGCACATTACAGTAGTCTAAACGAGAGGAGACCAGGGCATGTACTATCGATGGGAGGAGATGGTCGGGAAGGAAGGGGCACAGCTGCCATATCAGATGGAGATGATACAGCGCTGTCCGGCTCACAGCTGACACCTGAGCCTCCACGGACAGCTGGGAGTCCAAAATGACCCCCAGGCTGCGGACCTGGTCTTTCAAGGGTAGCCGTATCCCATTCAACACCAGGTCAACATCCCCCAGCCTCCTCTTGTCTCCCACCAAAAGTACCTCGGTCTTGTCAGGGTTCAGCTTCAGCTTATTCCTCCCCATCCAGCCACTCACTGTCTCCAGACATTTGGACAGGGATTCTACGGCCAACCTTAGTGAAGATTAACGAGAGGTAGAGCTGCGTATCATCCGCATATTGATGACACTGCACCCCAAACCTCCTGATGATAGCCCCCAGTGGCTTCACATAGATGTTAAATAGCATCGGGGAGAGGATGGAACCTGTGGCACCCCACAAGTGAGTGGCCACGGGTCTGAAACCTCCTCTCCCAGTAAAACTCTCTGGTACCTGCTGGAGAGGAAGGACCGGAACCACCGCAATATGGTGTCCCCAATGCCCATCCTCTCCAGGCGGTCCAGGAGGATACCATGGTCAACGGTATCAAAAGCTGCTGAGAGGCTGAGGAGAACAAGGAAGGAGCATTCACCCCTATCCAGAGCCCTCAGAGCCTATAACAAAAGTCCTTAGGGCAGCCCTCAGTTTGCTTCATAATTTTTATTTGCTGTCTTATTCTGATGTTAGTGTTTTGTTGTACTTCGTTAGGTTTTAAATAATGTATTATTTACACCGTAGCATACTGCCCTGTAATCTGATTTGGTGAATAACAGTATAGAAATGTTTTAAATAAAAATAAATAAAATCAATACAAAAAGCTATAAAACTTGCTTACCAGGGGCAAGCAGTGATCCAGCCTTCAAACTGCATTCAACTCTGGGGAGGGGGTGGACTAGTATCTGCCTCCAACCTGGAAGAGCACATTATCATTATTCTGGATATCGTTAAATGTTGTTATAACAATAAATTGGAATCAAAGGCTGCTTGTGCAGGGTGAATCTCCTTTCATGATTTCCAGCTGCAGCCCCTTATGCTACATCCCACATAATTCCTGAAGGTCCCCCCAATCCTTAGGAGAGCCATTTTGGGAGGATGTAGGGAGTTGAAGGGAGGAGGAATTGACAGGAAAGCCCTATGAAACAAGTGAAACTCTACTTGAAGCTCTCTGGATTTGAATAATACTATGTCATTGAAACAATAATATTCTCATGGATATTTCATCTCAAGTTTTTTTTTCTAATCAGATAATGAACTGGTTTGTGGTTGCTTGTGAGAGTGTGGGGATGAGCAAATGTGCTGGCTCTTGCCCACTCACTCGCTTCCACTTTCCTAAACAACCCAGGAAGTTTTTGTTGTGACATGTAAACCTGGCACTCCGGGTTGTTTGGGGTTAAAACAACCCAGATTTATAACCCATGGTTTGCTGTTGGGTTAAAACTGTAGGTTGTTTAAACCTAAATAACCCAGAGTGCCAGGTTTGCATGTTACAACAACAATCCAGGAATGGGGCATTCCTGGGTTGCTTACAAAGCATGATGTAAAGTGGAAGTGAGAAGTGCTCAAGAGACAGTACGCTCAGTCATTTCAGCATGGCCATGGCTAACTATGGGTTGTTTAACCGTGAGTTAGCTGTTACGTGCAAACCATGTCAGTGTTTCTAAGAACCTAAGAAGAGCCCCCCCTCCCCCATTTCTCCTGAACTTTTCAAACTTTCTTGGAGAAACTGAAAAAGGAGCTGGTGTTGGGGATGGGGTTTTTTGCATACCTTCCTATCTCTACATAAAGGAGGGGGATCTCACCTATGTTCGGCCTGAGCTTGTTCAGCTTCATAGGTCTGGAATTGTGTCCAGGAGACAGTAGGAAGCTGGTAAGGAAACTATCCCATGGGCAGCATGCAACACTGGTCTGTTCAGCTCCTGTTAACCCAGTTTCATGAGGAGGTTGGGAATGGCCATATCCTGCACTAGTCAAGCTCCCAGCAGGCCATTAGGGGAAGTATATTAGGTGGTGACATGAGACAGGGCCTTCTTTGTGGTAGTATCACAACTTTGGAATGCCCTAGCCCAAGAGGTATGCCTGGTGCCAACTTTATTCACATTTTGGTGGCCGGCTAAGACCATCTCATAGATTCATAGAATAGTAGGATTGGAAGAGGCCTATAAGACCATCGAGTCCAACCCCCTGCTCAGTGCAGGAATCCAGGTCAAAGCATCCCTGACAGATGGTTGTCCAGCCTCTTCTTGAACACCTCCAGTGTGGGAGAGCCCACCACCTCCCTAGGTCATGGGTTCCATTGTCGCATTGCTCTAACAGTCAGGAAGTTTTTCCTGATGTTCAGCCAGAATCTGGCTTCCTGTCACTTGTGCCCATGATTCCGTGTCCTGTACTCTGGGATGATCGAGAAGAGATCCTGGCCTTCCTCTGCGTGACCTTTCAAGCACTTGAAGAGCGCTATCCTATCCCCCCTCGGTTTCTCTTCTCAAATTTATTTATTTATTTGTTTATTGCATTTATATCCCGCCTTTTTTCCTCTTGCAAGGAACCCAAGGCGGCTTACATTATCCTCCTCCTCTCCATTTTATCCTCACAACAACAACCATGTGAAGTAGGTTGGGCTGAGAGTGTGTGACTGGCCCAAAGTCACCCAGTGAGCATCCATGGCCGAGTGGGGACTAGAACCCGGATCTCCCAGCTCCCAGTCCGTCACTCTCACCACTACGCTACACTGGCTCTCAAAGCTAAATATGCCCAGATCTTTCAGTCTCTCCTCATACGTCCTTGTTTCCAGTCCCCTGATCAACTTTGTTGCCCTCTTCTGAACCCTCTCCAGTTGGTCTGCATTCTTCTTAAAGTGTGGTACCCAGAACGGGAGACATTACTCCAGATGAGGCCTAACCAGTGCTGAGCAGAGGGGAACTAGTACTTCCCAGGATTTGGAAGCTTTGGTCACTTTCCCTGAGTTCCCATAACTGCTGCTTGATCCAGTCAATCATCTCTGTTGGTTAGGATCAAGTCAAGGATAGCCAATCCTCTAGTTAATTCCTCCAATTTCTGTAGGAAGAAGTTACCAGCAACACAAGTCAGGAATTTCTTGGGGGGCATATTTTGCAGAATTTGTCTCCCAACAAATATTGGGGAAATTGAAGTCCCCCATTACTACCACATCATGCTGCCTTGAAACATTGGAAATTTGCTTTTCTAAAGTTTCATCCTTCTTCTTGGTTGGGTGGCCGGAGAAGACTCCAAGCACCAGCTTCCTTTTATTCTTTGCTCCATTTATTTTAATGCAGATGACCTTGATGGACCTACAAAGCTTATCCTCCTGTATTTCTGTGCAGAGATATGTATTTTAACATATAGTGTGACTCTACCTCTGTTTCTGTTCCTTCTTTTCTTTTTGAACAAGTTATATCCTTCAGTTGCTGTACTCCAGTCATGGGAGTCATCCCATCAAGTTTCAGTTAAACCTATCAAGTCATAATTTCCCTCCCGTCTTAAAAGTTCAAGTTTGTTCTGTTTGTTTCCCATACACTGGGTATTAATATATAGACTTTGAAGGCCATGTGCTTCATAGTCTGGCTTTCTTCCTACATGTTTGTGAAGACTATTGTTGGGCACTATTAGAGCTGTTCTCTCCGTTGCAGTGCATGAGCCTTCATCCACTGTTACCCTCAACTTTACATCTCCCACCCCCATAGGATTCAGTTTAAAGCCCTCCTGATGAAGTTCTTCATGCTGTGGCCAAACACATTCTCCCTAGCCCTTGTGAGGTGTAACCCATCCCTTGCCAACAGTCCATCTTCCGGGAAGTATAGCCTGTGGTCCCAGAATCCAAATCTCTCTCGTTAGCACCACCTTCGTAGCCAGTCATTCACCCGGAGTATGTTTCTTTCCCTTTCTATCCCTCTTCTAACTACTGGAAGGATGGATGAGAAAATGATCTGGGCCCCAAAGTTCTGGAGTTTCCTTCCCAAAGCTTCAAAGTCTGATGTGATTTCTTCGTAGCTCTGCTTGACAATATCATTTATTCCCACATGGATGAGAAGAAAGGGATACTTGTCAGTGGGCTTTATGAGTATAAACAACCCTTCAGTCACATCTCTTATCTGTCCTCCTGGGAGATAACATACCTGGCAAGTCCATGGGTCTTTGGAACATACTTGGGTTTCAATCCCACACAGCAAGGAGTCTCCCACAAGTACTCCTCCTCTCTTCTTGGTGTTGTAGGCCTTGGTTTCATTGCCTCTGCTTGACTGACGTTCAGCCTCTTGCTCGTTCTCATGCGGGGTCCCCTGTAATTCCTCCTCTGCAGGCTGTCCTCCAGTCTCATTCTCAAGTACCTGAAAATGGTTTTATAGTTCCACTGGTGCAGAGTAGCTTCTAGTTCTTCTGCTCCTAACTGTCACCCTTTTTCAAGGAGTATCCTCTAACTTCATTTTGCTCGCCTCAGCATTTTCCTTTTCTGCCTCAGCTTGTTGTTGCTCTTCTAGCTCCTGTACTTCGCTTTGCTGCTGTAGTTCCACCGTTCTGTCTGAGAACTCTTCGTCTTCTCTTATTCCCTGGAGGGTCGACACTCGCCGCTCCAGCCCTCTTACTTTTTCTTCCAACTGCGTGATCAACCTGCACTTGTTGCACATGTAGGCCATGTTGATCTCAGACAAGAAAAGAAACATGGCACGGCCATTGCAGGTCACCACCACTGGAGAGTCTTTTCCTTCCAAAGTCTCTATTCCCTTTATTTTTCTAGCTTTCTAATTGTACTGAAATAGCCTGTGCTTTGTCCTCTATTCACTGGAGGTTAACAGAATCTCACTGATATGGAAGTGTGTGTTAACAAGAAAAAGAAATTTAAAAAACATTGTTAGGGACCTCCCTTACTGAACTCCTGTTTGTTCTCCCTGTTTGCTTACTTTGATTGCTCACTCTCTGGGAGCTTGCTTGCTTGTATAGCCCCTCGACCAGCTGGAGCACTTTCCTCTGCTCATCTCAGCTAGGAGAAAGGAAACAGACTGAAACTCCCCATCAACACAGCTGCTAGGAGTACGCAGGCCAAGCCCCTTCAATTCGATTGGAGCTCTCAGGAGCAGATGCTGAGCACACAGCGATTCAGAATGGAAAGTTCCCTGGGCTTACTCCAGCCCCCTCGCCACTTTGCCTTTGTCTCCTCTTCCACTGTAACTCCCCAGCCAAACTCCTCTTTGCTCTCCCTGATTGATCGCTTTCTGGGAGCTTGGTTGCTTGTATAGCCCCTGGAGCAGCTTCCTCTGCTCAGCTTGGAGACAGAAAACATCTCCTTACCTGGGCTTTTAAAGTGTTAGTTGCAGCTTCAATCTTGTTGCTAATTTTTACTGTATGTTTATTCACTGTGTTTTATTGCAGGCTTATTCTTGTTTTAACATTGTAACCTGCCCTGGGATTTTTTACGAAGGGCAGGATATACATTGAAATGAATGAATGGGCAGTCCCTTGATCCTGTCACTTGGTGTTAGAAGCTGATGACCTGGCTCCTGGCTTCCTGTTTGAAGGGAACTCAGATCTGCTTGTTGTTGTTGTTTATTCGGTCAGTTGCTTCCAACTCGTCGTGACTTCATGGACCAGCCCACGCCAGAGCTTCCTGTTGGCTGTCGCCACCCCCAGCTCCCCCAAGGTTGAGTCTGTCACCTCCAGAATATCATCCATCCATCTTGCCCTTGGTCGGCCCCTCTTCCTTTTGCCTTCCACTTTCCCGAGCATCAGCATCTTCTCCAGGGGATCCTGTCTTCTCATTATGTGGCCAAAGTTCTTCAGTTTTGCCTTTAATATCATTCCCTCCAGTGAGCAGTCTGGCTTTATTTCCTGGAGGATGGACTGGTTTGATCTTGTTGCAGTCCAAGGCACTCTCAGAATTTTCCTCCAGCACCACAGTTCAAAAGCATCGATCTTTCTTTGCTCAGCCTTCCTTATGGTCCAGCTGTCGCAGCCATAGGTTACTACGGGGAATACCATTGCTTGAACTATGTGGACCTTTGTTGTCAGTGTGATGTCTCTGCTCTTCACTATTTTATCAAGATTTGTCATTGCTGTCCTCCCAAGAAGTAAACATCTTCTGATTTCCTGGCTGCAGTCAGCGTCTGCAGTAATCTTTGCGCCTAGAAAGACAAAGTCTGTCACTGCCTCCACGTTTTCTCCCTCTATTTGCCAGTGATCAGTCCAGCTGGTTGCCATAATCTTGGGTTTTTTGAGGTTTAACTGCAACCCAGCTTTTGCACTTTCTTCTTTCACCTTTGTCATGAGGTTCCTCAGCTCCTCCTCGCTTTCAGCCATCAAAGTGGTATCATCTGCATATCGGAGATTGTTAATGTTTCTTCCAGCGATTTTAATTCCAATCTTGGCTTCATCAAGCCCAGCACGTTGCATGATGTGTTCTGCATACAGGTTGAATCGGTAGGGTGAGAGTATACAACCCTGCCGTACTCCTTTCCGAATCTTAAACCAGTCCGTTGTTCCGTGGTCTGTTCTTACCGTTGCCACTCGGTTGTTATACAGATTCCTCAGGAGGCAGAGAAGATTACTTGGTATCCCCATACCACCAAGAGCTTGCCACAATTTGTTATGATCCACACAGTCAAAGGCTTTAGAATAGTCAATAAAACAGAAATAGATGTTTTTCTGAAACTCCCTGGCTTTCTCCATCATCCAGCGGATACTAGCAATTTGGTCTCTAGTTCCTCTGCCTTTTCTAAACCCAGCTTGTACATCCGGCAATTCTCGTTCCATGAATTGCTGGCATCTACCTTGCAAGATCTTGAGCATTACCTTACTGGCATGTGAAATAAGTGCCACTGTTTGATAATTTGAACATTCTTTGGTGCTTCCCTTTTTTGGTATGGGGATATAGGTTGATTTTTTCCAATCTGGTGGCCATTCTTGTGTTTTCCAAATTTGCTGGCATATGGCATGCATCACCTTGACAGCATCATCTTGCAAGATTTTAAACAGTTCAGCTGGGATACCGTCATCTCCTGCTGCCTTGTTATTAGCAATGCTTCGTAAGGCCCATTCAACCTCACTCTTCAGGATGTCTGGCTCTAACTCACTGACCACACTCTCAAATCTATCCCCAATATTGTTATCCTTTCTATACAGATCTTCCGTATATTCTTGCCACCTTTTCTTGCTCTCTTCTGCTTCTGTTCAGTCCTTGCCATCTTTGTTTTTGATCATACCCATTTTTCCCTGGAATTTACCTCCGATGTTTCTAATATTCTGGAAGAGGTCTCTTGTCCTTCCTATTCTATTATCTTCTTCCGCTTCTGCGCATTGCTTGTTTAAAAATAATTCCTTATCTCTTCTGGCTAACCTCTGGAATTTTGCATTTAATTGGGCATATCTCCTCCTATCACTGTTGCCTTTTGCTTTCCTTCTTTCTGGGGCTGCTTCCAGTGTCTCAGCAGACAGCCATCTTGCCTTCTTGGTTTTCTTTTTCTTTGGGATGTTTTTTGTTGCTGCCTCCTGAACAGTGTTGTGAACTTCTGTCCATAGTTCTTCCAGGACCCTATCTACTAAATCTAGTCCCTTAAATCTATTCTTCACCTCCACTGCATTTTCATTAGGAACTGATCTGTGGGTCTTCCCTATTCTCTTTAGTCTGATTCTAAATTGTGCAATAAGAAGTTCATGATCTGAACTACAATCAGCTCCAGGTCTTGTTTTTACCGACTGCATAGATGTCCGCCACCTTTGGCTACAAAGGATGTAGTCAATCTGATTTCGGTGTTGACCGTCTGGTGAAGACCATGTATAAAGTCGTCTCTTAGGTTGTTGGAAGAGAGTGTTTGTTATGCACAGTGAGTTGTCTTGGCAAAATTCTATCAGCCTATGTCCTGCTTCATTTTGTTCTCCCAGACCATGCTTGCCTGTAATTCCAGGTGTCGTTTGACTACCCACCTTAGCGTTCCAGTCTCCTGTAATGAAAATAACATCTCTTTTAGGCGTACTATCCAGTAGGTGCAGCAGATCCTCATAGAACTGATCCACTTCTGCTTCTTCAGCATTTGTGGTTGGGGCATATATTTGGATCACTGTGATGTTAAATGGCTTACCCTGAATTCGAATTGAGATCATTCTGTCATTTTTGGATTGTATCTAAGCACTGCTTTAGCCACTTTATTATTAATTATGAGGGCTACTCCATTTCTTCTGTGGTCCTCTTGTCCACAGTAGTACTTCTGGTGGTCCTTTGATGTGAAGTGGCCCATTCCAGTCCATTTCAGTTCACTGACACCCAAAATGTCTATATTTAATCTTGACATCTCCCCAGTAACCACATCCAATTTGCCCTGGCTCATAGATCTTACATTCCAGGTTCCTATGGTGTGTTGATCTTTAGAACATCGGATTCGCCGTTCACCACCAGCACCATCGGCTGCCGGCCGTCCTTTTGGCTTTGAGCTAGCTGCGTCATCACATCTGGGGCTAGTTGAACTTATCCTCTGTTCCTCCCCAGTAGCATTTTGACCATCTTCCGACCTGGGAGTCCCATCTTCCGATGGTATACCGACATATCTCTGGTTGTACAGATCCATTTAGTTTTCATGGCAAGAATACTGGGGTGGGTTGCCATTTCCTTCCCCAGGGATCGTATTTAGTCTGACCTCTCTGCCGTGACCTTTCCGTCTGGGGTGTCCCTTGACGGTTTAGCTCAGGACGTCATTGAGGTGCTCAAGCTCCAGCACCACAACAAGGTAACGATCTCCTAAGCATCTAATTGTTTCCCTGAGACAAGCCTTTGCCATGGCAGATGTAACCGGACACTTTGACCCTCCTGCAGACCTTGTTACCTTGGTTCAAATAATTAGCATCCCATTTCCTCTCCGGTGCACTATCTTTTCATATGGGTTGGCCCTTCAGGGATTTTACCCTTTAATTATAAAACAGTTATGTTTTCTGTCAGCATGAGCTACAAATTCTAAGTCAGTTGATTTTGTGTGTGTGTGTATGAAATGTCGGACAATTGCTAGCTCAAATCCTAAAAGTAATACATGTCTCTTACGATAATATGCGGTGGCATTAGAAGGCATGATGGAGTAGTGTTTAGAGGCAAAAATGGTGCTCGGATGTCTTCCTGAGCACCTGATCATTGCATTCACTTTGAAAAATTACTGCAAAATAGGCCGTTACCTACAGCTGATGAGCTCCAAGAAGAGCGAAACCTGTTAAAATAGGTCCTGTAGTATTGGCCTAATGAGTGGTTCTTTCTCTGAACACATGTGTCCTCCAGAATTTTAGTTCTTGTAAAATAAGCTAGGTGAACTGTAAAGCCAGCCTGGGAGTACCTATAAGACAATCTAGATTTATTAAGAGTTCTAGCCCATCCTGCCTCTTCAGACTCAAATAATAAATTTGATGGCTGTTCGGAGTGCTTTTCTGTTCTTTTGTAGCACATTTTCTATGTGACCTTGTTTTAACATGCATCTCATTTTTCCTCATCTATTCTTATACCAGAAATGGGGTGAGGAAAGAATTTAAACTATCTTTTAAATTTAGCACTCCCAAATCTCTCTTATCATATGTGAGATGTATTTGGGCAGATGCTACCAATGGTTTAGAGCAGGGGTGGGCAACTTGTGGCCCTCCAGGAATTTTTTTTGGCCTACAACTCCCAACAGCCCTAGCCAGCATATCTAATGGTGGGGAATCATGGGACTTGTAGGCCAAAACATCTAGATTGCCACAAGTTGCCCACCCCTGGTTTAGAGTATCTAGTCTTTTGTGAAAAAGAACTTGACAGAAAAGAAAAAGCTAGTTCTTAGTCACTTCTAAGGAGCATCCTACAGCTCCACTGACCATGATAATTGTCATCTCTGAGATAACTGATTTCATAGTGAAATAAGTGGGGGAGGACATGCCGCATGTTCATTGCTGAACAGTTTTTCCCAAGAATGCTCTGCCATGAAAATAAAAATTGCACCACTGTGATAGAAAAGTCTAGCTGAAAGAAGAGCTTGTACCTCTCTAGCGCAGTGTAGGAGGAACAACGCCACTGTTCATTTGAAACCTCCAGCATTGCAGTGTAGAGTCAGTTCTTTCAGTCAGTTTGCTGGTGGTTGGCATGGAGGACAACATAGTAAAAGCAAGGGAACCATTAATATTATGCAGTCCACAACACTAGAAAAGGAGCCAACTGTAGTAGCTGCTTCCAAGTAGGTGCTGTGTACAAATGGGGAGGAGGCAAAAGTTTTTGACGGTCACTTTTCCTTCTTAAAGAAAAAATTACCCTTGCAATCATTATCTCATTCATGTTACCCTCTCCTTCCATTCTTTCCACAACACCTGTACATGGATCTGTACTGAAAAGCAAAGGCATGGAAATTTCTTTGAACTGTTGGCATCTGCTTTCTGTTCTATATTCTCCAGCTCAACTACGAATAGAATAGTTCAATGTGTCTAGTGGTTTCTGTTGTCTATTTCCTGTGTGACTTGCTAGAACAGATTAATATAGAAACTTAGCTCATGAATATCATCCCCAGTATATTGACTCTGTTTGAGGAGAACATACAGCTGAAACTCTGACTTTGTCTTTAGGATGATTGAGGAGAGCGGAAAGAGGAGGAGGACAATGGCAGAGAAGAGACAGCTGTTTATGGAAATGAGTAAGTTGAACACTTTTTAAGCTTACAGCTTCGCTAAAGAATGTGCTGCAACCTTTTAAAGGAATTCTACCAGATCCTGTTTCTCAGCAGAGATTGGGGTTGTCAGGTTAAAATATCAGGGGTGATGTTTCTTGAAGTTGACATCTTTGCCTTTAGCCTTCCAGTGTTAACCTCCTCTTGCTCTTTCTTTATTGTGTTCTTCCTGATGTTTGTACACCATTCCCTTCATCCCGTGAGACCCCGCGCACTCGCTGTTCATGTCTGTTGTTGATGGTCCAACCCCAGCAGCTGTGTTTTCTTAAGATGTATGGAAGCATGCCATCCAGGAGTAGGCTGCTGGATTTGCCATGGGCAGCACATGTGGGTATGTGGCACAGCAGAAGGGCTCCCTCTGATGACTGCAAAGACCAGGCAGGAACATATGGGGTGAGGCAATCCCTAAGGTAACCGGGTTCCAAGTTGTTTAGGGCTTTATATGTTAACAACATCTTAAACGTAGCCTGGTAGCTTATTGGCAGCCATTGCAGTTCTTTTAGCAAAGGTGTAACATGCTGGCCCAGCCTCACTGCTGGATCCTGCTCCAGCCACAACTTCCAAACCAAGCCCAAGGGTAGCCCCACAGAGAGCACGTTACAATACACCTGTCTTGAGGTCACCAATGCCTGAACCACTGTGGCTAAGTTATCACAGTCCAGGAACAGCCATAGCTGGCATCCTAGGCGAGGCTGGTAAAAGGCAGCCCTAGCCACCGAGGCCATGTGAGCCTCCAGTGACAAAGGTTAATCTAGGAGTGCCGCCAAGCTATGCACCTGTTCCTTCAGAGGGAATGCAGCCCCATCCAGAAGAGGCAACTGACCTATTTCCCAGGCCTGTGACCCACTTACCCACAGAGCTTTTGTCTTGCCAGGCTTCAAACTCAGTTTATTGGCCCTCATCCAGTCCACCACTGCATCCAAGCACTGGCCCAGAGCCTGCACAGCCAGACCTGATTCGATGTTATAGAGAAATAGAGCTGGGTGACATCTGCATACTGATGATACCTCACTCCAGATCCCCAGATGACTGCTCCCAAGATCTAGAATAGCTTTGGGGATAAAACAGTGTCCTGCAGGATCCCATGGCACAAGTGCCAGGGCGCCGAGGTGACACCCCCAACACCACTCTCTGAGACTAATCCTACAGGTAGGAGTGGAACCACTGAAGTACCATGCCCCCAATACCCCTCCCATGGAGCTGATCTAAGAGGATACCATGATTGACCATAACAAAAGTTGCAATGTTCATCTTCATAGCAAAGATTAATAGAATAAAATACCTGAGCTTTATGGATTTTTACTGGAGGAAAATCTGCCCTATGTCTTTTCTGGCTTTGATTTGCAGAGCAATCAGACCCATAATGTTTGACCCAGCAAGCAGGAGAACCTCACTTAGTTCTCATTCAGATTATAAATTCAGATTATGGATTCTGGGCTGTACCACCTCAGTCTGCAGGTGGGGGCAGGCATGATGGAATGCTCCTACGTCCCTCCTTCCCCTCAGATCCTGCCACTTAGATATAGCATGTGTAGGGGCCTTTTTAGTATGGAGAAATTTTCAGACCTGCGTGGCATGGAGAGGTCTGCATGATGGAAGTTTTACAGTCCAGACACCATCTCTGTTGGAACTAAGCCCTAAAACGCAGTTGCAATGTACGTGATGGGTTGTTGTTCAGTTGTTAAGTCATGTCCGACTCTTCGTGACCCCCTGGACCATAGCACGCCAGGCCTTCCTGTCCTCCGCTCTCTCCCGGAGTGTGCTCAAGTTCATATTCATTGCATCGGTGATGCTATCTAGCCATCTCATCCACTGCCGTCCCCTTCTCCTTTTGCCTTCAATCTTTCCCAGCATCAGGGTCTTTTCCAGAGAGTTTTCAATTTGCATTAGGTGGCCAAAATATTTGAGCTTCAGCTTCAGTATCTGTCCTTCCATTGAGCAGTCAGGGTTGATTTCCTTTAGGATTTGACCTCCTTGCAGTCCAGGGGACTCGTAAGAGTCTTCTCCAGCACCACAGTGTGGTTGGGGCATAGACTTGAACGTGATGGGTACCAGGATGTAATTAAAGGCCTCTTTCTACTGTAAGACAGGAATGCCTTGTTGAGATGGCTGTCTTGCTTCTAACTTACAGGGTCTCAGAATTTTGATGTCATCAGACTGTCAACATATCGGACTGCCTGCAAACTGAGATTTGTGCAAAAAAGATGTAATCGTAAGTAAGACGTTTGATTCTCTCTGGGAAAGATTTGATGAAGGAAGATGTCAAAATTCTGTCCCCATTAACTCCCCTGTATTACATTGATTCAGGTATACCTTAAAAGAATTCAAACCAACTGTTCAATTGTTTGGGAAAATGTGGATATCATATTGAAGCAATAATGCATAATTAAAAGAACCACATCTGTTTGATGTGTTCTGTGTAGTCTTCAGTGGAAATGCTGCTTCTGCATTGTTTCTGCCACTCTTCAACTTGAGGGGTCTTGTGTGGGAGGCACATAAAAAATGAGGTCCCCCTAAAGTGACCTTGGCAACAGTGTGCTCTATATGGGTCATAAACTCTGCCTCTAGCGGTCAAAGCAAGTTGAGCTGTATCTTCCCACACTTCATTCCTTGTTGGCATCACATGTACAGGTGCTTGTGTTTATTCATGTGAAGCACAAAGCAGAGTAGCTTTAATGCAAAGAGCCAATCAGTGTTTCCCCTCCTGACCCTGGGTACACTCTGGTCATGTAAGAGAAATGCTTGGAGCGCTCTGCTGTGCACAGAGAGGCTGTGAGAAGCTGCCCACTGCAGTGCTGTGATGGGAGTATCTTAAAGGCCTTGTTCTTGTGGTGACTTTTAGGAGGAGCAGGCACCCCCCTCCTCTGCTGTCCTGGGGTGATGAGGCCGGACAGCTACCTGTCGGGGATGCGCTGACTTGGATTCCTGCGTTGAGCAGGGGGTTGGACTCATTGGCCTTGTAGGCCCCTTCCAACCCCAGTATTCTATGATTCACAGCAGCGGAATGAGAAGTGTGTTTGAGTATTACCCAGATTTTCATGGAATCGGCTTTGGTCTGTCAGGGGCAGATGAAGCCAGATAAGCCAAGTGTAGCATACTTTTAAAATCTGGTTTTCAGGGGCCACACAGTGTTTGAAAGGAACATACTTCTGGGTGGGGTGGCGGGGTAGAACTGAATGCCATCAAACTCACAGGGGATGCTCAACCAGTGAGAGAGGCTTGTTTCCTGCCCCTGTCCAGGCTCCCCGCTGCCACTACATTATTATGAATGGAGAGCAACTAATTTTACCCACGTGTACAGATTTCCCTGAAGAAGCCAAAATCCCCAGTTCTCCAGTACAGCATCTGAAGTCTCCCCCCCCCCCGCCCCCGAGAGCTTCCCCTACCCCAATTTCTCTCCATTCCAGCAATCTGACATGGAGTTATTGCTCCCACCCCATTTTTCCCCATGTGTGCACTTTTGCCTATTGGTTCCAACCCACCCTTTCTCTTTCTCCCTGCTTGCAATGAGAAGCTCCAGGTAAATCAGAAGATCATTACTGTGATAAAGAGATAAAGCTGAGAAGTGACTTTTCATAACAATGGAGAAACTCAGAGAAACTACAGAACATCAAAGAAGCACAACACGATTTAAGAGAGCAATTGAGAAGCGAAAGAGCACTTTAGGCCGAGTTACTAAAGTTAGCCTTTAACCCTTTTACTGCAGGGGAGCAAGATTTATTTCTTACTTCTGAGTAAACATGCATGGGGGGGGGGAATCTGTTAAAGATTAGAAGCAGGCTGCCTAAGGTGAGTGAGTGTCCCCACTACTGCAATAACGTGAGGGGTCGCTGCTGTGCTCCTGGGGAGTTTCTCAATGGGAAAAACTGCTTCCATTGGGGAAACAAGAGGCAATGGGACGTCCTACCCCCTTGACTATGTCACTGTCAGGTCACAGAAGCATGCCCGGGATTTAATGCACACTGTGGTAAATCCGCCAGGGAACTGCTTTTAGTAAAAAAAGAGTAAAAGGAGTTTCAGAAAATGCAGCTTTTCAAGAGGGAAGCGTCTGGTTGGCAGCAGATGGGTGATGACACCCTCTCTTGTGAAGGAACTCAAACCGCTCTAACGTCACACTAAATCACTCGTGAAGACAGCCCCCTGATCAACTTTCCTATGGGTGGTTAACTAGTAGTCATATATTGGTATGCCTGAGCCAAGCAACTAGAGACAAAGCAAGGTTTTTCTCTCCCCGCCCCCCCGATCATCTCTCTCTTTTTCTCTCTCTTTCCCCAATCCATGATTATTATTTTTTTTGCAGAAGGAGAACTTTAGCTTGCTCTTCAGTTTAAGAGTAGGCATGGCAAGATGGAGTCCTCCCTTCTAATCTCAAGAGAGCCAGCCTTTTTGTTTGCAACTCAAAACTGGCGGCTCAGATCCTTGAATGCAGGGTGAAGCTCGTATGCAAACTAAACAGGGTGTCATTAATGATTCTAAGTTATGCAATGAAGAAGAACAGTGTGGTTAGGTATCCTTCAGCAATGGATTACAGGACAGAATACCAGGGACAGCAGCTGTGTATTGACATATTCAGAGATCCATGCAGCTCTGTTTAGCTATTCTCTGTCCTATTTTTTGTTTAAAAAAATATTTTATTGAGTTTTAAATTACATGTTTACAATATGATCAATGAGTATATAACATTACAACTTTTGCAACTAGCAAAACACAGACATTACATGAGGAATCAAATTACAGTTAACAGGAATCACAAGAGGTTCAATATATTAATAACCTTATATTTATCTACAGAAGTTCATCAGAGGTTTAAGATTTTGTTGTAATTATCTAAATTATCTTTCCATATCCATCTTGACATGCTGGTGGTTTTCTCTAGGAATTTTTTTTTTTTTTAATAAAATCCATAAATGTTTACCAAAGTGTACTGTTCCATTGTTTTTCAACTGGTGGGTTATGACCCAGTACTGGCTCACAGCCTGACTGAAGCTGGGTTGCAGCAACTCTGTAGCCACAGTGCCCTTAAAAAGAAAAGTGAGATCTTTATCCCAGCCTCTGGCCCTGGGCAAGCAAAGGAGAAGGAGCAAGCGCATGAGAGGGAGTGGGTGGGGTGAAGTGGGGTAGCCTTTAGACCTCACCTTGCTTCATTATTTGGAACATTTTGGCACAGCATTCCCTTTGCTGCTGCTTGGAGCTTGACATCTGGGCACCACCACTGTCCACACATGCTGCTCACAGCCATAAGAGTCCACAGGTGTTATCCTAAGAGAGAGCCCTGCCTGCTGAGAGAGGGAGGGAAATCAGGTGTGTTTCTTTTGCCAAGACCTTTCTCCTGCACACCGGGGGTGTCTCTCCATCTCAGCTCTTCTCCCTCTGGCTTGAGAATGCAAATGCAACAGGGCAGGAGCTGCTCTTAAGGAAGGGTGAGTGAAGAAGAGGAGGGAAGTCACTCCCACTTTGGTCCCCATACATATGCTGGGTATTCTTCACATGATTCAAAGCACTCTTCATATGTTCCAGGGTGGAGTCCTGCTCAGATAAAATACTACGAAGAGGTGATACTTGTAGACGCACACTTGTAGCACAAGAAAAACTAGCACGTCTGAGTAAAAGGTAGTAAAACAGTAGAAAAACGTTGCTGTTCATGAAATATAGGATAATGTGCAAATGGGAAGTTTGTGTGTGTTGTTAAAAGGCATAGGGTTGTGGCAAAGGAGATGGAAGTGTGAGTTATAGAGTGAAGTGATGCTAAGAGTGGGAAGAATATGGTGAAGGGAGAGTGGGTAGAGAGAGATAATTGGATGACAGGGCACAGAGCATTGAAAAAATATCACAGGAAGAAGGTGTATTTGGCAGTCCCAGAGAACTGCTTTTTAAAAATAACCTGTCTCCTTTTGTGTGGTTGGCTCATCCTCTCTTCCCTCTTCTCTGCTCTCTGCTCCCTGCTCCCTTTTTCCTTCCCCACCAGGGGGAAATCGCTTGGTTGTGCAAACAGAGTTCCATGGAACTGGAGAGTTTCTTTCTTTCTTTCGTTCTTTCTTTCTTACACAAAAAGGAAGCTTTTCTAAGCTAAACAGCTGGGATTGCTTTGCTAGGAAAAAAGGCGAGTAAGGGGAGACAAGTTAGAGGTGTAGGAGGGTGCTGTTGCACTCATGTCCTGCTTGTGGGTTTCCCATTGACAGCTGTATGAACATTGTGTGAACAGAATGCTGAACTAGATGGACCCGTTGTCTGATCCAGCTTGGCTCTTCTTATGTTCTTATGAAGTTCTGGCTGTTGTGCTCTAGGGGCTTCTCTTTGCCTTTTGTCACCACCACCACCAGGGACTGCTGGATCTGTGCAAACAGCATGATGGTGGCATCAGGTACAGGGGACACAAGCAGAGCTTTAGGATATGGAACAAGAAAAATGTGTTTTGGGGAGGGGCAGCGGAGACGGGCAGCGGCAGCGTCCACTTATTGAATCCAGAGATTACCCTATACATATAGATGGCCTTCATTTATTTTATTATTCCTGTTTCCACTCTGCTTCTCTGCCAGAATGTGCCCCTTGCAGTAGCTGCAATGAATCATCGGCCTGTGCAAAATATGCATGCTTGTGTACGTGTTCTCTCTCCCTCCCTCCCCCTCACTGTTGGGGCCAAGCAAACATGTAATGGGAGGCTGGCTGGGGGCAGGAGAATTGAGGGGTATAGGTATTCCTCACCCAGTGGCAGTCTGGATAATGAGCTACAAGGTGGGGAGAGGTCTTACCCCCCTCCCCCTTCCCCCAGGCATTTCGGTGCTATACTAATAAACATAAGCCTGCACCCATATCTGGACAGCCAACCACAAATATTGGCCAGGCATACTTTGCCCCACTCTGGAAGTGCCCAGCTAAGACTGTGATGTGAAATGCTGAGAGAAAAGTGGAGACATTCAGACAGCTCTTGTAGGACCAGTGGAGAATGCTGAGCCTAGAGGTCAACTCTAGTTTGTTTCTGCTGATTGAGGAGTTAGTTAGATGAACATCAGCTGTTTCTGTAGAAGGAAACATCTGGATATGTTACTGCATTTTATAGAAGGAATGCGTTTTAAAATATTGCTGGAATGACAACTAAAGTTCATTTTTTCACAGTAAAACTTCTTTCTCTTTCTCCCCCAGTTCATCTTGTGGATATCTGGAATATGATTGAAGCCTTCCGAGACAATGGCCTTAACACATTGGATCATAACACAGAGATCAATGTGTCTCGACTAGAAACCATAATTTCTTCCATCTACTACCAACTGAATAAACGCCTTCCTTCTACTCACCAGATCAGTGTGGAGCAATCCATCAGCCTTCTCCTCAACTTCATGATAGCAGCATATGACAGGTAAGTGATTTCTCTGGAAGTAGTCTGTGTTGCTTCCAACCAAAGATTCTGTGGTCTGAGACAGAGCCTGAGGCCTTTGGCACCCAAGTTGGAGCGCATGGCTTATTATGTGGTTTGCAGAGATTCACACCCATGTTTCAGCTCACCCATCATGCCGAGACAGGATTTTATTTCCGATTTGAATATCAGTGTTCAGGCTGCAGATGTGTGAGCTCATAAACTATGCTCATCACTTATATAAATTGTGAAAACCAGGGAAGCAGAAAGTGAAATACTACTGCTTCCGTTGTGCTAATGCTTATTTAGTGCAAAGCCCAGAAGTCCCTGCCACAGCAGACATCAAAGATGGACAGAACTTTTACAGGTTCTAATAGCAGTGGTGAAAAGAATAATGGGTCACCATGGAAGGCAATGTTAGCATGGACCTGAAATGTGATGTCTGCCAAAAAGTCCAGTGCCAATTTCCACAGCATGAAGAGACCCGTAACCAAGTAATTGCACTTCTGTATTTGGCAACCACTTCAAATTAAGAATGTAAGAAGAGCTGTGCTGGATCAGACCAAGGCCCATCTTGTCCAGCATTCTGTTCACACCATGGCCAAGCAGATGCCTCAATGGGAAGCCCACAAGCAGGACATGAGCACAGCAGCAGCATCCTGCTCATGTTCCCCAGCAACTGGCATACAGAGGCATACTTCCTCTGACCCTGGAGGCAAAATATAGCCATCATGACCAGTAGCCATTCATAGCCTTATCCCCCATCAATTTGTCTGACCCCTTTTAAAGCCTGTTAATCAATTTTGGGTGCCACCCTTCAAGAAAATGCACAGACAAATTGAAAGCTCTTTAATGAGCTTCCGTCATGCATTAAAAACATGGTTGTTCAGGCAGGCATTTGGGGTGGGTTAGGGTATTTTAGAAAATGTTTTTATGGTAGAATTTTATTGTTTTAAACTGTTTTATTGTATGTTGTACATCGCCCAGAGTGGCTGGGTGACCAGCCAGATGGGCGATTAATAAATTTAATAATAAATAAACAAATAAATAAAAATAAATAAAGAGTACAGAAAAGACAGATGTTCTCATCTGGATGTGTGGATTCATGTTGGGTCCATTAAAAACACCCTGTAAGTATTCAGTCTTGGGCCACATTGAGCCTTCCTCCCAGCCTCTGTCCAAATGCAGATCTTCTGAGAAATGCCGTTTTCTAACCCACCCTGGTTCTTGCAATGGTTGCGTCTGTCTGTGCATAAAGTCGGTTCAAGCTAAAGTTTCTCCATGTAGTTATATTACCAGTGTTATGTACTGAGCACTCCCACTGTGTGGGAGAAAATATTATGCTTAATTGTGTGGATCAAGACTGCATTTAAAGGGAGATGTTGCCTCCCTCCCTAGTTCCAGTGCTCTGTCCTTTGCACTGAGGAGCATGTTTGGCTATGTCATGGGTGGCAACTTGTGGCCCTCCAGATGTTTTGGCCTACAACTCCCATCAGCCCTAGCCAGCCAATGGTGAGGGATGATGGGAATTGTAATCCAAAACATCTGGAGGGCCACAGGTTGCTCAACCCTGTGCTAAGGTAAAGTGCCAATTTCACTTGTGAAGCTGCAGTAATAAACCTCAGAGTCCCTTGTGAGTCTCATAGGTTGTATAATGTTGTGGAACAGAAGCCTGACTTCTTGGTCTCCAGTCCCACCATCCAGAGGTGAGCCAAGAACTCTTCAAGATAGTCTTAGCTTTGTTTCAGCTGGCTTGTGGTTGTAGCAGTCTCTCTGCTGTGCATGTTGTAAGAGAGGCAGGAACATTTACTCTGGCTTGCGAACCTGAGTCTGAGTGAAACTGGCCTCTAGGGTAGAAGTTCTTCCTTTTGCTGATCTGCACCTAGGAGGCAGAAAACTTGGCAGGCCAGAGAAATGTTGAGGTGAAAGTACTGCACAGGATATATTCATATAATTTATCAAGGGTTATGGACTGACATCTTTTGGAGTCCTTTCCAATGGTTCTTTTGTAGCCTTGCTGCATACAAGAGAGTCCATTTAGTTGAGACTTCTCTTCAGGTGGCAAGATGGCTGTTCTCTCAATGTGATTGCATGTAAGTGCACTTCTGTGTGGAATCCAGAGGATCTTTATGTGTTTAGTTGTTGTTGTTGTTCTACTCTTGTGTTTGTGAGTTTTAAAAACATTGTCCTTGCCTTTGTGATGAAAAAAGCACACTTGGCAATGTACAGGAAACATCTGAACATTTCCAGCATTCTCCAAGCTGAGTTTTTGTGCCCTTTGTGGCTGCATGCTTAGTTCAAATTGTCTCCAAGTCATGACTTCCCACCTGCCCTTGGTTGATACTTGCCTGCCTGCCTCACCTCTCCTGCCATCACACTGCTACTTGCGATAAATAAATAACTATCTGCATTCTACAAATCTCAGTATTAAGGCTGGCATTGGAAAAGCTCCCTTAGGTGTGCCCGGTCGGACCTGATTGCTTTCAGCCTCCAGTCTGCTTTCGAAGTTCCTCTCTGTGGCAAAAGCAATTTGCTGCATGGCACTGGGGACTGCAGTTTGAGCTAGCTACATATTGTAGTGGTTAAGGGTGTGAATTGTGAGGCAGAAAGTCCCAGGACTGGGAGCTTATCCAATGAAGATGAAGGACAGATAAAAAGGAAGGACTTCTTCACACAGCACATTCCATAGTTTAACTACGCGCCACCAGAGTATGTAATGTTGACTATCAAACTGGACAGCTTTAAAAGAGGATTAGATAAATTTGTGGAGTATAAGGCTGTCAATGGGGGCTAGTCATGTCCTGCTTGTGGACTTCCCATTAGGGCATCTGATTGACACCTGTGGTAACAGAGATGATGGACTAGAGAGGCCTCTCCTTAGGTTCTTCTGAGAGGACATCCTTCAGAGCAGGCTGATGGATAGCTGCATCTTGCAGACTCTTTTTATGTTCTTAAATATTCAAAATAAACATGCTGATGCAAAAGAGCAGCAATTCATATTAAAGGCTTCTATAACTCATTTATAGTGCAGAATTTTCTAATGCAGAATACAAAAGGTGCTTAACAAATTGTTCCTGCCAGTTGTGTAACTTCTCTAATTATTATTATTATTATTATTATTATTATTATTATTAACATCATCATCATCATTTCTTTACTGCACAATAGCCAAAACCAAAGAAGAGTCTTGTGAGACCTTAACATATTTATTCTAACTTACTTTATTCTGGCATTAGCTTTTGTGGACACTCTCCACTTCATCAGATACATGAAGTGTTATCCCCAAATTGGCAGATCTATGGACCCATGCTGCGGTGGCAATATAAACTCTGTTATAAGAGAGAATGGAAATGCAAGACAGTACAGACAGTGGTGATGACCTTAACAGTTGCCGTTCACAAAATATTTTTGGGTGATAATGTAGAAATCATTGCAATAGCGAGGCATAAACTTTCGTGGATGCTGTCCACTTCATCAGGTACATGAAGTTTTAACCTCAAATTAGCAGATCTGTATATCATTGCATGTATACACGGCCACACACACAACCCACCAGTCAGATCTGCAGCATTCCCAGGAAGTGAAGGAAGGGGGAAGGGGAAGAACCTTGCTTAGGTCATTCAGCACTAGAGAACAGATTCTTTCCCAAAAATCTACTCCAGGTTTTTCTGGCAGCCTAATTTAGTTGCTGTAATGCAGCCTCCCTCCCTGAGCCTTTTTGCTTGCCAAGGTCTCTGCCCCTGGCTTGTTGGTTAGTGGGTTTGTCAAAGGCTATGTAAATATCATAGATGGCACACGTGCCTCCTTTGTGACGTGCATGTGCATTGGGGAGGCAATTGCTGCTTCTTGCTGTAGAGACATCCAGCAAAAGGGAAGCATCTGTGCAATCAGTGTGGGAAATGTCACATTTGAAGCAAACCCTGAGCTGTGAACAGAGTTCTTCTATTGACAGCATCCCTCTGGGCTTACTTGTAGGGTGCTAATGTAAGGAAATGAACATAAGAAAAGCCGTGCTGGATCAGGCGAAGGTCCATCTAGTCCAGCATTCCGTTCACACAGTGGCTAACCAGCTACCTGCAGGAAACCCATAAGCGGGTGCAACAGCACCCGCTCACCCATGTTCCCCAGCAACTGGAGTACATAGGCATACTGCCTCTGATACAAGTAGCATATAGCCATCAGGACTAGTAGCCTTTGTTGCCTTGTCCTCCAGGAATTTGTCCAATCCCCTTTTAAAGCCAGAGAGCTCCAGCTATTGGGCAGTATAGAAATGAAATGAATGAATGAATGAATAAAACCAATCCAAACTGGAGACCATCACTACATCCTGTGGAAGTGAATTCCACAGTTTAACTATATACTATGTGAAGTAGGACTTCCTTTTATCTGTCCTGAATCTCCCATGAATCAGCTTCATGGGATGACCTGGGTTCTAGTATTACGAGAGAGAGAGAAAAATGCCTCGATATTTACTTTCTCCCCACTATGCATAATTTTGTACACCTCTTTCAAGTCTTCCCTTACTTGCCTCTTTTCTAAGCTAAACAGTCCCATATGTTGTAACCTTTCCTTGTAGTGGAGTTGCTCCAACCCCTTGATCATTTTAGTTGCCCATTTCTCCATTTTTTCCAACTCTACGATACCCTTTTTTTAGGTGCAGTGACCAGAACTGTACACAGTATTCCAAATGTGGTCACATCACAGATTTGTATAAGGGCAGTATGATATTGGCAGTTTTATTTTCAATTCCTTTCCTAATTATGCCTAACATGGAATTAGCCTTTTTCACAGCAGCCACCCACTGGGTCGACATCTTCATCGAGCTGTCCACCACGACTTCAAGATCTCTTTCTTGGTCACTCACCACTAGCTCAGATCCAAACAGCATATATATAAAGCTGGGATTTTTTGCCTGAATGTGCATCACTTTACACTTGCAACGTTGAACCGCATCTGCCATTTTGATGCCCCTTCACCCAATTTGGAGAGTTCCTTTTGGAGCTCTTCGCAGTCCATTTTTGTTTTAACCACCCTAAATAATTTGGTGTCATCAGCAAACTTGGCCAGCTTACTCCTAATTCCAAATAATTTATGAACCAGTTGAAAAGCATTGGTCCCCATATAGATCCCTGTAGGACACCATTGTTTACATCCCTCCATTGGGAGAATTTACCATTTATTCCTATACTTTGCTTTCTGTTCTTTAACCAGTTATTGATCCATAAGAGGTCCTCTCCTCTTACTCCATGACTGCTTAGTTTGCTCAGGAGTCTTTGTTGAAGGACTTTGTCAAAAGCCTTTTGGAAGTCCAAGTAAATAATTTCTACCGGATCACCTGTGTCCACATGTTTATTGACCCTCTCAAAGTTCTCTAAAAGGTTAGTGAGACAGGATTCACCTTTGCAGAAGCCAGGTTGATTCTTTTTCAGCAGTGCTTGTCCTTCTATATGCCTACTAATTTCATCTTTAGTAATGCTTTCAATCAATTTACCCAGAACAGACATCTAGGTAACTGGCCTGTAATTTCCCACATCCCCCCGGATCCCTTTTTAAAAATTGGTGTTACACTGGCCATCTTCCAGTCTTATCTTAGGGACCTGTTAACATAGTTTTGTTAGAAGATCATCAATTGCACATTTCAGTTATTTAAGAACTCTAGGGTGGATACCATCTGGGCCTAGTGATTCATTTGCTTTCAGTCTGTCAGTAAGGTTGAGAAGTTCATCTTTTTTCACCACTATTTGCCTCATTTCCTTAGACTCAGACTTCCTGAAAATATCAGTTCATTCATAGGTATCTGTCCTATATCTTCTGCATTGAAGACAGATGAAAATAATTCATTCAGCTGCTCCACAGTCTCCTTATTCTCCTTTAGAACTCCTTTAACTCGGTTGTCATCCTGTGGTCCAACTGCTGCCCTTGCTGATTTCCTGCTTCTGATATATTTAAAAAATTATCTTGATGGTGTTAACAATATGCTCTTCAAAATGCCTTTCCCCCCCTCTTATTGTCTATTTTCATCTCCTTTGTGCAAGTTTGTGCTCCCTTTTGCTGTCTTCATTTGGGCCAGATTTCCATTTTCTGAAGGAAGCTTTCTTCTCTCTAATAGCTTCCTTGACACTGCTTGTTAACCATATCATTGCAGCTTCCTTCTAGTTGAGCTTCTATTATTGTGGTTTTGAGTAATCTCCAAGCATTTTGAAAGGATTTAATCCTCTTAACTCCCGTTTTCAACTTCCTTTTTACCAGTTCCCTCCTTTTAGCAAAGTTTCCTCTTTAGAAGTCAAATGGGCCTGTGTTGGATTTCCTTGGCAATTTACAATTAAATATATATTAAATCTGATAGCACTGTGGTCGCTGTTTCTAGTTGATTTGAAAACATTCACATCGTGTACTAGGCCCTGGGCAGCACCACTTAGGATTAAATCCAGGGTCACCTCCCCTCTGGGTGTCCATGTCAAACTATTCTATGGCACAGCCGCTTAGGGCATCGAGAAATTTAACCTCCTTGTCATGACTGGAACACACATTTTTCAGTCAGTGTGGGGGTAATTTAAGTCACCCATTATTACAACAGTTTCTCGTTTGGATAGAATCATAGAATCATATAATAGTAGGGTCGGAAGGGGCCTGCAAGACCATTGAGTCCAACCCCTTGCTCAATGCAGGAATCCAAGTCAGACAATCCCTGACAGGTAGCTGTCCAGCCTCGTCTTGAGTGCCTCCAGTGTGGGAGAGCCCACCGCCTCCCTAGGTCATTGGTTCCCTTGTCGCATTGCTCTAACAGTCAGGACGTTTTTCCTGATGTTCCGCCGGAATCTGGCTTCCTGTCACTTGAGCCCATTATTCCGTGTCCTGTACTCTGGGACGATCAAGAAGAGATGCTGGCCTTCCTCTCTGGGACAACCTTTCAAAGACTTGAAGAGCGCTATCCTATCTCCCCTCAGTCTTCTCTTCTCAAGGCAAAACATGCCCAGTTCTTTCAGTCTCTCTTCATAGGGCTTTGTTTCCAGTCCTCTGATCATCTTTGTTGCCTTCCTCTGAACCCTCTCCAGCTTGTCTGCATCCTTCTTGAAGTGTGGTGCCCAGAACTGGACTCATTCCTCCAGATGAGGCCTAACCAGTGCTGAGTAGAGGGGAACTAGTACATCCTGGGATTTGGAAGCTATGCTTCTATTAATGCAGCCCAAAAGAGCATTTGCCTTTTTTGCAGACACATCACATTGTTGGCTCATATTCAGCTTGTGATCGACAACAATTCCAAGATCCTTCTCACTTGTAGTATTGTTGAGCCACGTATCGCCCATCTTGTAACTGTGCATTTGATTTCTTTTTCCTAGGTGCAGAACTTGGCATTTATCCCTATTAAATGTCATTCTGTTGTTTTCTGCCCAGCGCTCCAGTCTATCCAGATCACTTTGAATTTTGTTTCTGTTTTCCAAGATATTAGCTATCTCGCCCAATTTTGTGTCATCTGCAAATGTGATCAGCATTCCCTGCACCTCCTCCTCCAAGTCATTAATAAAAATATGAAGAGCACTGGGCCCAGGACTGAGCCCTGCAGTATCACGCTCGTTACCTCTCCCCAGTTTGTGAAGCACTCTTTGAGTCCGATTCTGTAGCCAACTGTGGATCCACCTGAGAGTTGTTTCATCTAGCCCACTTTGAGCTAGTTTGCTCATTAGGAGATCATGGGGCACTTTGTCAAAATCTTTGCTGAAGTCGAGGTATATGATGTCCACAGCATTCCCACAGTCCACAAGGGAGGTTACCTGATCAAAAAATGCGATCAGATTAGTCTGGCAGGATTTGTTCTTGACAAATCCATGTTGGCTTTGAGGAATCACTGCATTGTTTTCAAGGTGCTTACAGATGGATTGCTTTATCATCTGCTCCAGAATTTTCCCAGGGCTTGATGTCAGACTGACTGGTCTGTAGTTCCCAGGTTCCTCCTTTTTACCCTTTTTGAAGATAGGGACAACGTTAGCCCTCCTCCAGTCATCTGGCACTTCCCCCGTCCTCCATGATTTCTCAAAGAGAATAGACAGCGGTTCTGAGAGTTCTTCTGCCAGTTCCTTTATTACTCTAGGGTGCAGTTCATGTGGCCCTTGAGATTTGAACTCGTTCAAAGTAATGAGGTGTTGCTTGACCATATACCTATTGATCTCAAGCTGCAATCATTCCCGTTCAGCCTGGACTTCGCCTTTGCGGCGGCTCGCTTGATTAAAGGCAGCCGCCAGCAAGATCACATCACTCCAGTGCTGAAGGAGTTGCACTGGTTACCAGTTGTTTTCTGGGCCAAATTCAAGGTGTTGGTTTTGACCTTTAAAACCCTATATGGTTCCGGCCCAGCCTATCTTAAGGAGCGCCTCCAGCAACACCAGACAGGCCGCTTAACAAGATCAGCCTCGGATGGTCTTCTCACTGTCCCATCAGCCAGGGCAGCTAGACTGGTGGGGACGAGGGAGAGGGCCTTTTCTGTGGTGGCCCCCACTCTGTGGAACTCCCTCCCTAGGGAACTCCGCCATGCCCCCTCTTTAATGAGCTTCCGCCATGCATTAAAAACGTGGTTGTTCAGGCAGGCATTTTGGGTGGGTTGGGGTATTTTAGAAAACGTTTTTATTGTAGACTTTTATTGTTTTAAACTGTTTTATTATATGCTGTAAATCGCCCAGAGTGGCTGGGTGACCAGCCAGATGGGCGATTAATAAATTTAATAATAAATAAATAAAAATAAATTTACCAGCGGGGTCATAGGCCCTCTTTTGGGAGAAGACTGAGCCAAAGTAGGAATTGAGCACCTCTCTGTCTTTTCTTTGTCATCTGTTATCATTTTGCCATCCTGATTTAATAGCTGAACCACCATTTCTTTCCTCTGCCTTTTACTATGCACGTAGCTGAAGAAAGCTTTTTTGTTGCTTTGAGCATCCCTCGCTATCCTCAGCTCGTTCTCAGCTTCCTGACGCCATTCCTGCAATTCTGTGCTACCTGCCTGCACTCTTCCTTTATTGCTTGTCCTTCCTTCCACTTCCTATACATGGGCTTTTTTGTTTTCAGGTCATCCCCAATCTTTTTGTGAAGCCACATTGTCTTCTTCTGTTGTCTTCTGCCTTTTTTTCTTGTTGGAATTGTTTGTAATTGTGCCTTGAGAATTTCCTTTTTTTAAAACTCCCACCCATCTTGGACTTCTTTTCTAATTAGAGTCGCTTGCCATAGGACCTTACTGATCATTGTTCTGAGTTCATTAAAATTGGCTTTCCTAAAATCCAGGGTACGCGTTTGACTACACTCGGCTTTTGCTTCCCTTAGAACCAAGCACTCAAGTATAACATGGTCACTTTCCCCCAGAATTCCTGTAACTGCTACTTGATCCACTAAGTCATCTCTGTTGGTTAGGATCAAGTCAAGGATAGCCAATCCTCTAGTTCCTTCCTCTACTTTCTGTAGGAGGAGGTTATCCACACACAAGTCAGGAATTTCTTGGAGGGGCTGTGTTTTGCAGAATTTGTCTCCCAACAAATATCGGGGAAATTGAAGTCCCCCATTACTAATACATCATGCTTCCTTGAAACATTGGCAATTTGCTTTTCAAAAGTTTCATCCTCATCTTCTCCTTGATTGGGTGGCTGGTAGTAGACTCCGACCACCAGGTTCCTTTTGTTCTTTGCTGTATTTGTTTTAACTCAGATGCTCTCAATGGAGCTAACAAGCTCATCCTCCTGTATTTCTGTGCAGAAATATGTATTTTTCACCTATAGTGCAACCCCACCTCCCTTTCTGTTCCTCCTGTTCTTTTTGAACAAGTTATATCCTTCAATTGCGGTATTCCAGTCATGAGAGTCATCCCACCAAGTCTCAGTAACACCTATCAAGTCATAATTTCCCTCCTGTATTAAGAGTTCAAGTTCGTTCTGTTTGTTTCCCATACTCTGGGCATTAGTATATAGACATCGAAGACCATGTGCTTCATAGTCTGGCTTTCTTCCTACATATGTCTGAAGACTATTATTGGGCGCTATCAGAGCTGTTCTCTCCGTTGCAGTGCATGCGCCTACGTCCATTGTTACCCCCAACATTACATCTCCCTTCCCCGTAGGATTCAGTTTAAAGCCCTCCTGATGAAGTTCTTCATGCTGTGGCCAAACACATTCTTCCCAGCTTTTGTGAGGTTCAACCCGCCCCTTTCCAACAGTCCATCTTCCAGGAAGTATAGCCCATAGTCCCAGAATCCAAATCGCTCTCGTCGGCACCACCTTCGTAGCCAGTCATTCACCTGGAGTATTTTTCTTTCCCTTTCTATCCATCTTCTGACTACTGGAAGGATGGATGAGAAAACAATCTGGGCCCCAAAGTTCTGGAGTTTCCTTCCCAAAGCTTCAAAGTCTGACGTGATTTCTTCGTAGCTCCTGTTGGCGGTATCATTTGTTCCCACATGGATGAGAAGAAAAGGATACCTGTCAGTGGGCTTTATGAGTGCAGGCAACCCTTCAGTCATGTCTCTAATCCATCCTCCTAGGAGACAGCATACCTGGCAAGTCCACGGGTCTTCACAACATACTTGTGTTTTGATCCCACGCAGCAAAGAATCTCCCACTACTCCTCCTCTTCTCTTCTTGTTGTTGTGGGCCTTGATTTCATCGCCCCTGATTGGCTGACCTTCAGCCTCTTGCTTGCTCTCCTGTGCGGTCTCCTGTAATTCTTCCTCTGTAGGCTGTCCTCCAGTCTCATCCTCAAGTACCGGGAAACTGTTCCGTAGTTCCACTGCCTCCACTGGTGCTGAGTCTCTTCTAGTGCTTCTTCTCCTAACTGCCACCCTTTTCCAAGGAGTATCCTCTCCCGCATTTTTCCTCACCTCAGCAGTTTCCTCTTCTGCCTCAGCTTGCTGTTGCTCTTCTAACTCCTGTACTTCGCTTTGCTGCTGTAGTTCCACCGTTCTGTCCAAGAACTCGTCATCTTCTCTTATTCCCCGGAGGGTCGACACTCGCCGCTCCAACCCTCTTACTTTTTCTTCCAGCAGCGTGATCAACTTGCACTTGTTGCAGGTGTAGGCCATGTTGTTCTCAGGCAAGAAAACAAACATTGCACACACCTTGCAGGTCACCACCACTGGAGAGTCTTGTCCTTCCATAGTCTCTTTTCCCTTTTTGTGTCTAGCTTTCTCATTGTTCTAGAGTAGCCTGTGCCTGGTTCTCTACTCACTGCAGGTTAAAAGCAGAGTCCCACTGGTATGGAAGTGTGTATTACAAGACAAATACATTTTTCAAAAAATGGGGGGGGGGAGAGTTTAAATAAATAAATAAATAAAATGTTAGGGGCCTCCCCCTTGACCTCTCCTGCCAAGCTCCCCTGGCTAACTCCTGTTTGCTCCGCCTGTTCATTCGCTCTGATTGCTTGCTCTCTGGGAGCTTGCTTGCTTCTGTAGTTCCAAGACCAGCTGGAGCAGCTTCCTCTGCTCTGCTCAGCTGGGAGGTGGGAAACAGACTGAAGCTTCCTAACCACACTGCTGCTGGGAGTACTCAGGCCATCCACCCCCCCAATTCAATTGGAGCTCTCAGGAGCACCTGGTGAGCTCACAGCCACTCAGCAGGAAAAGGACAGCCCTCTGAGCTTCCTCCAGCTTCCTCCAGCCCACTTACCTCTTTGCCTTTGTCTCTTCTGCAGCTGCAACTCCCCTGGCTAACTCCTGTTTGCTCCCCCTGTTGGCTCGCTCTGATCGCTCTCTCTCTGGGAGCTTGTTTGCTTCTGTAGTCCCAAGGGCAGCTTCCTCTACTCTGCCTAGCTGGGAGGCAGCCCCCTGATTTCATTTTCCATCTCAAGAGCACTCTGAGAGTTCTGGTCTGATGGACGATAGCATGTCCCTAGTACTAAATTACTTTTGGAATCCAGCATTGTCACCCACAGCGCATCTGTGGAGGAGTCTGTGCCTTTTAGGTTTTGTAGTATGCTTGACACTATGCCCTCTTCAATGTACAGAACAACACCCCCTCCAGTATGCCCTTCCCTGTCCTTCCTGCAGAGTTTATATCCAGAGGTGAGTGTATCCCACAGGTTCTCCTCTTCCTTCATGATGATATTAGGGAAACAGTGCTGAATTTTGGAATGCTCATTTTGTGAGCCCTTTCCCATCTAGAACAATTTTCAAAGAGCCTACTAAGATTTGCAGTCATCTATCCAGCGCTCCATCTTAACATAAGTATCAGGGTTAAGAGTTTTATGTCTGATTCCCAACCATGAGGGGAGATGCCTTTTAGAGGTGGCAGTAGGAAGTAGACAAGCTAATGGATGTTTTGTAAAGTTAACATATATCTTCCCTTCTTTCCTTCTGAGCTTATATAGCCCTAGAGTCTTCTCCTCATCCCTTCTCTCCATTTTCCTCTCTGGGCACTGAGAAGGGGGCTGCCCCTTTTTTGTATGCAGAGAGGCCAGCAAGCAATCTGGTAGTGGAGGAAGAGGCTGGGTCTCTTCCTCCATCGACAGATTGCTGCAGAAAGGGACAGGTGGAGGCGAGGGCTTGGCCTGCTGGGGGAGGATGGGGAAGTGTGGTAGGTCAGCAGTTCTCCATCCCTGATGTTAATAATGCCCAAACGTAGTTTCTGTCCCTTAACAGCCCAAGACTCTCCTTTTTTATAGGTGGAGTTCCTATTTCCAGGCAGAGTAGTAAGTGCAGAGTTCTTCCCCAGAAGGTGTTTGGCCTTGGTTAAGAACCCCAGAAGTTGATTGTTGGCTGGTACAGCAGGTTCCCACTGAGCTGAATAAGATGTCCTTCCTCATGGCCATTCCACCTAAAAGGGAAGGGCATGGTGTTCTGTTGGATAAGTCATGGGTGTTCACAAATTGATCATTGACCTGTCTTGCTCCTGCAAGTTACATGATACTTAATGTGGTAATGGTTGTTTGTCTTTTACAGTGAGGGCCATGGGAAACTCACAGTATTTTCCATAAAAGCAATGTTGGCAACTATGTGCGGTGGGAAAATTCTGGACAAGTTAAGATGTGAGTATTTAAGGAAATAACTTTTCATTTGAGGAAAATCTTTATTCTTGCAAACTCAACACAGAGATCATGGCATTCAGAATGCTATTTACTTACCTTCCTCATTGCAGTCTTGCTGTTGGCTGGAAGGATGCTACATTAACGTATTCCTCCAAGTAACGAGTGCCACCCATTGGTGACAAAATTCCATACTTCCATCCATACTTTATATTCCTTCTACAAGGTTCATTAATGGAACATATTTTCTTGAAAAATCCCATTGCGTTATTTGGCACTCCATTTTGTTATTCTTTGAGGGTCTCTCTGCATCACACATATGGGTTCTGTGTCTCTTTGGGGGAACCTTTTATAGCTGTGCAGTTTTGGGCTGAAACCCATTCCCTCCATCCCAGTGTGCATGCCCAGAGAGAGTGATCTTGCCATTCTCTCTACGTTCCCTTTTGACTGCCGCATTAGCAGCCTCACGGCGGGTTTTCTCCGTCTCATCTGAGACTATGCTGAGCCATATCTTTATTTTCTGTTTATCTGTCTATTTCATAAAATCATAGAATAGTGGGGTTGGAAGGGGCCTACAAGGCCATCGAGTCCATCCCCTGCTCAGTGCAGGAATTCAAGTCAGAGCATCCCCAACAGATGGCTGTCCAGCCTCATCTTGAAGGCCTCCAGTGTGGGAGAGCCCACCAACTCCCTAGGTCATTGGTTCCATTGTTGTATTGCTCTGACAGTCAAGAAGTTTCTCCTGATGCTCAGCTGGAATCTGGCTTCCTGTCACTTGAGCCCGTTATTCTGTGTCCTGCATTCTGGGAGTATATTTCAGCTACTCTTCATATCTGTCTCTCTGTTTCTTGCATTTCCTGTTAATCACTGGCTCTGTGTGGCCTCAGGGCTCATGGCCCTGAGGGCTCCCTTCCTCAAATGCTTTTGCTGTAAGAGTAGACTGCTGCCCAGTCTAAGAGTAGATAGGCATGCACTCCACTCTGCTTGGGCGAGGGGCATAAAGTCGAGCCCTGTACGTTTTGCCAAGCGTTTACCAAGCAGGCTCACCGCAGTTGCTTGGCCGTGCTTTGTGCGCTATTGTGGGAGCAAGCGTTAAAAGCAGCGACGTCGGACCCTAAGACTCCTGCCCAGCATCTCTCCTCCATCTGCTTCACACAGACACTGGAGTTGTCCCTCTTTGGCACAGATCCTCCTACTTGGGGCCACTCTCCAAGCCTGTTGCACTGCCCTTAACACTGTCTTTGGTACTGATGCCCTCTACAGAGTTGCCAGCAGTTTTGGTAGCACCTTCAAGTCTGACAGCTGTGTTGGTACCAGGTGCGATTGGGCAAGTTTCAGACCTGTCACCTACACACAGCTGGTTGCTTGATCTTACAGCTTCTAAGAAGGCCCCTGTCCTTCTAAGGTGAAGAGGAGGAGGGAGGAGGAGGAAGAATCACCCCACCCAATCTCAAGGGGTGGGTGTGTCTTGCTCTTTGTTGGTGCTGTCTGCTCCTTTGCTGCCTCCTGAACAGCCTTCTTCAGATCCAGTTAATTGGCAACCACCAAAGCTGTCTTTCCCCATACCCATTCTGCAAAAGATGGGTATGAACCTGGGCTGTGATTTCGCTCTATCTGACAAGCTGCAGATGATAACTTCAGCCTTAGAGGACAAGCTTCATGAGGCATCAGTGGACCCTGTGGTTTTTCATGAGACACCAGGCCAGACTTGGCAGGTCTCCCTCCTGCTACCAAAGTTCACCAGCTTCTCGTTGGGGTTCCCCCGACTCCCATTACTCTGATTACATTTTCTGATTATGGATGGGGCTCCTCATAGAAGGAGCAGCCTCAGTATAGATATATATGGTCTCCATAGTCATGGGATTCCGTTCACCATCCTGGTGGCACCCTCTGTCCCACTGATGAACAGGCAGTGATGCACCTTGATATTTTGATAGTGGTGTAGCTAGTGATTGGGGTAGAGGGTCGTCCCGTTGTTACCATCATTCTTCATCCCCCCTCAGCATAAGTACCCCTTCTCTGCCACTGTTTTGAAGCCACCATTGGCGTCATGACCCACTCCCATGGATCCCCTTCCTCTGTGGGGACCTCATCCTTCAACTCTGGTAGCTGTACCTCCGCAGCCGCCGCCCTTGGTTCCTGTACAACCACCTGTGGCACCAGCACCCCCACGCCCTCTGGTTGGGCCCTTGCAGCCTCCCTAGGTTCCAGCTGTGCCTCTGAAGCTGCCTCCTCCAATCGTGATGCCCCTTCTACTGTAGGGCGTACACGCCCACCAGCCCCTCCTCTCAGCCAGCACCTGTCATGCCTCAGGCTTCCATTAACTTGGCCCACTTGATTCTGACCCATCTGTCAGATGGCTGTCCTCCATCAGTAGCAGAGGATTATCAGCCCAATAACATTTTGGTCTTGTTGGTCATGCCTTCCACTTCTTTTCCAGATGTGGCTACTGGGAATCACAGCCATCAATGTTTGCTCATCATAGAATGGACATCAGAGCACAGGCTGATGCTGCTCTTTCTTCAGTCCTTGCTTGAGGCATCTACCTTCACCAGAAAGTTAGCTTGTTAGTTGCCCGTATGTGTGATGCACAGGAACCAAGAAGAAGAAGAAGAAGAAGAAGAAGAAGAAGAAGAAGTGGTCGCTTACCTGTAACTGTGGTTCTTTGGGTGGATCTGTGCATTCATCCAATCTACCCACCATCCCCTCTTCAGTGCTGAGGATGGTGGTCCTTTTCAGTTTTGTGGGCTGCCGAAACTGAGGGAGAATGGCAGGATCGTGCCCTCTGGGTATGCACACTGGGATGGAAATTGATCAGCTATAGAAAGAAGCACCAGGGAAGGGGAGATGGCAGGCTCTGCATGCTGTGTAATGCTTTTTCTGATGAGTTGAAGTTTAGCTGATGGCAGCAAAAATGGCAGCGGTGGGGACAGGTGGGAGGGGGGAGAAGAAGAGCACCTCCCATTTCTTCTTCCATTCTTGTTTCCTCGCCTACCAGTTCTGGCTGCTGGAGACTAGGTGCTGCTGGTTTGGAAATGTTTGCCTGCTTTCCCCAGTGAATGGAAAGCGACTGCTCTTCCACTCTGAATTGTTGCCCTAGTTTTCCTTTGCACCCAGGTTCCAGCCTGCAGACGTTTCCCTCTCCTCTGGGTAGCTGACGTCTACTGTAGTGCATCCTCTCCTTCCCTTTCCACTCTTGGTCTTCTACAGTGGTTCTGTTTTTACTTCCTAGTCCCTGAATGTCCCTTTGCAAAGAATTGAACTTGCCTGTTCAATTTGTTGCATACCTGCTTGGAGAGGAATGACTTGACTTGGTTCTTTCCTGTAGCTTCTTGTCTTACATATATATGTGTTTTCCTGGCTCTGGACTATGAGTCCCACTCTGTGCTGCAGGTTTAATTTCTTGTCACTGTCTCTCTGCTTTTTTGCATAAGGATTCTTGGCACTTTTGTACTATTTTTTTCTCTCAGAGAAGCCAAGATCTCCAGACAGGGCCAGCCAGCCATCTTGGTTTCCATTCTCTGCCCTTATTTGGTTTCTTAGGTCCCTCGTCATTCTGACCTTAGAAGCCAAACTAAATACAGACTAGTGTGGTAAATGTAATTTTTCTTCATCGTGGGCTGTACTGCACCTTCCTGTAAAAAGTAGAATCAGTGGCTGCTTTTCTCACTCTTCTCCTTCACCAGCACAGCCAAGTTGCTTCATCAGTGGCTTGCTTCACACTTCTGTGGAGCCCTCTTCCCAGAGCATCATGGACTTAATTTCCAGCTGTATTTGGCACTTTAGTTTCCTCTTAATTTAATTCTAAACACTGGTGCTACTTTTTCCATATTGTGCTTAGTTATTGGTAGAACCTTTAAGAGTAATAACTGCTGTACTAAGTTAGCTTACGTTAAACCATTCAGATTCACAGTTCATTCTCTCATGCCACTGTTCCAAAAGTACTTTATCAAATGGAGCAAAGGATTTCAACTGCAAATCCCTTTTTCAAGTAAAAATCTTGTTAACTGCTCCTATTCCACCCCGTACCCCCACCCTGAGAAGAAATTAGCCTGTGATATTTAGAGGCAAATTTTCAGTGTGCAGAAGATAAAAAGCATCTGCCCTGGGAGATATAGAAGAAAGATGTTGAATTTTTAAATTCCCTCATTTGACCGAAGTACTACAATTTCCCCCCAATAACTTAAAAGATGTCTCTGTAGCACAAAGGTAATGTTTAAACTACAGTTAATCCAGATCTCCCTCTTGATTTGTGTTTTAGATATTTTCTCTCAAATGTCAGATTCCAGTGGACTGATGATATTTTCAAAGTTTGACCAGTTTCTGAGAGAGGTCCTGAAACTTCCCACAGCTGTATTTGAAGGGCCTTCCTTTGGATATACAGAAAACTCTGTGCGAGCCTGTTTCCCTCAGCAGGTAGGCTTAACATTGGAGGGCATAGAGGAGGTGAATTCAAGGCTTACTATGTGCTGTGTACTCCAAAGGAATCTCAAAGGTTGGGTAAATAAAATACACCTGACAAATGCACTTCCCTCTCAAATAATCTGAGGGTTCGGTTCTTCAAGTTACCTGATTAAATCAACAGATCACATTGGCCTGGATCTCATGTCACAACAACCCAAGTCTTTGTTTTTTTTAAACCCTGGGTTGTGAATGTAGAAGCATGTTGATGCATGTTGCCTGATTGCTCCTGCTGCAAGCTGGAGTGGCTGAACAATCCATTGTGAAACCCTGGATTCCAACTCTGGCTTGTTGGGGGACAGACAAGTCAGCGTTCCTGGTGTGGACATCATGGCAAACAACTACTCCAATTTAGCCACTGCTGCTCACAGTGGGAGTGATTGTGCAGTGTGCACCATCATGCTCATTCATGCACAACAATCCAAGGTTTAAAAAGAGAGAGAATATATTCATAGAATCATAGAATAGTGGGGTTGGAAGGGGCCTACAAGACCATCAAGTCCAACCCCCTGCTCAATGCAGGAATCCAAGTCAGAGGATTCCTGACAGGTGGCTGTCCAGCCTCGTCTTGAACACCTCCAGTGTGGGAGAGCCCACCACCTCCCTTGGGAATTGGTTCCATTGTCGTGTTGCTCTAACAGTCAGGAAGCTTTTCCTGATGTTCAGCCAGAATCTGGCTTCCTGTCACTTGAGCCCATGATTCAGTGTCCTGCATTCTGGGATGATCGAGAAGTGATCGTGGCCTTCCTCTCTGTGACAACATTTCAAGCACTTGAAGAGCACATCGTACCTCCCCTCAGTCTTCTCTTGCACACACTCCTCCAATAACCTCTCCCCTACCCTTTGGAGCAAAGCTTATTTCAAAGAGAGCTGGAGTAGAGGCCACGGATGTGAGCCCCCACCCCAAATCTGAGAAGAGGATGATATTACTGACCTACTATATGGGATTGTTGTAAGGGATAATGTATGCAAGTACACTGAGCATTCTAAACTGTTATGTGAAATAAGTTTATGAAGCACAATCCAATCAGAATCCTTAAAGTCCACCAGATACCAGTGAGAGATTAGGTGTCGTGGAAATTAATAGGACTTTAAGGTAATCTTAACTCGGTTAGAATGTATATTTGTAACAAACATTCTCAAGTGCTAAGTGAAGCTTCTCTGCTAATTTCTTTAACAGAACACGGTTGGCTTCTCTCTAAGTCTGTTTTTCTTTACAGAAAAAGGTCATGCTAAACATGTTTTTAGACACGTTAATGGCTGATCCACCACCCCAGTGCCTTGTGTGGCTACCTCTCATGCACAGACTGGCCCATGTTGAAAATGGTAAGTTGAGTAAACTCTCTCTCCCCCCTCTCTCCCTCCCTCTCTCTCTCTCTCTCTCTCTGTCTCCTTGTCACTTTTTGCATGTATGCCATTTTCTGCTGAAGAACAGTGCATTATCTCTTGGAACCTGGTTACTTGCTGCAGTAAGAGTGGGATCTGTGAAGGGCTGACATGCATCTCCAAACATTCAGTAGACCTGTGCCAAGGAACTTCAACTGCTTAAGACTCCCCCAGTACACATCGTCAAGTGATCTTCCACGTAAGGAGAGAACCCTGCTAGACCAGACCAAAGCTCAACAGTGCCCAACCAGATGCCTCTGGGAATTCCACATGGAGGACATAAGCACACCAGCAGCTGGTATTCAAAGGCATACTGTGTCTGATAGTGGGAGTAATATATAGCCACCATTATGAGTAGCCATTGATAGCCTTATCCTCCACAAATTTGTCTTTCACATCACAACTACCATTGGGCAAGACCTCCATTTTCTGAAGGAAGTTGTCTTGCCTCCCAATAGCTTCCCTGACTCTGCTCCTTAACTACACTGGTGTCCTCTTGGACTTTGTGGTATCAGTCCTGATCTGTGGTTTACATTCTAGCTGAACTGCTACTGTTGTGGTCTTGAATAACCCTCAAGCTTTTTTGAGAGATTTGATTCTCTTGACTTTCCCTTTCAACTTCCTTCTGACTAGTGATCCCAGCTGCCAGTAAGAAAATGTGTTAATTAAAAACAGAACAAAACTGGGAGGGGTAGAGCACCTTGGAGGATGCCAAGAAATGTGTCTGGGGGTGCCTGTGGACACCACATTGCCTACCCATGATCTGGGGTGTAGTCATTCAAGGTATACAGACAGTTTACCTCTTTGTCATGACCAAAACATGCATTTACCCAGTTTGTTTGGGGGTAATTGAAATCACCTGTTATTGCAAAACCTTCTCCTTGGATGCCTCCCTGATTTCATTCTCCATTTCAAGGTCACCCTGAGCATTCTGATCAGGGGGATGACATGTCCCCAGTACGAAATTACTTTTGGGGTCTGGTATTGCCACCCGAAGTTATTCTGTGGAGGATCTGCCCCTTTTGAGATTTCTAGTTTGTTTGACTGTATGGCCCTTTATGATGTCCAGGGTGATACTGCCTCTAGTATGGCCTTCTTTGTCCTTCCCATACCTTCTGTGCTTGCTTGCTTGCTTGCTTGCTTATTTATTTATTTATTATATTTAAAGGCCTCCCAACAACAAAACGTTCTCTGGACCATGACAAGCACTGGTGTCCTTATGCTGCCACAGAGTGGCTCTGAGTTATCCCTCTAGTCTATGTGAAATTGAGACAAAATTATTTATGGTGGTTAAAACAAAAAGGGATTGTGAAGAGCTCCAAAAGGATCTCTCCAAACCGGGAGAATGGACATCTAAATGGCAAATGCAGTTCAGTGTAAGCAAGTGTAAAGTGATGCACGTTGGGGCAAAAAATCCCAACTTCAAGTATAGCCTGATGGTATCTGAACTAGCAGTGACTGACCAGGAAAGAGATCTTGAGTTTGTGGTGGGCAGCTCAATGAAGATGTCAACCCAGTGTGCAGCCGCTGTAAAAAAGGCAAACTCCATGTTAGGCATAATTAGAAAAGGGATTGAGAATAAAATTGCCAACAATATACTGCCCCTGTACAAATCTGAAGTGCGACCACACTTGGAATACTGTGTCCTGTTCTGGTCACCACACCTAAAAAAGATATTGTACAGCTGGAAAAAATGCAGAAAAGGGCAACTAAAACGATCAAGGGGCTGGAGCATCTCCCCTGTGAGAGGAGGTTACAGCAGCTGGGATTGTTTAGCTTGGAAAAAAGGAGGGTAAGGGGAGACAGGATAGAGGTGTACCTGGTGTGGAGAATGTGGATAGGAGTCATTTTTTCCCACTCTCAAAATACTAGAACCCAATGGGGTCATCCTGTGAAGCTGATTGATGGGAGATGCAGGACAGATAAAAGCAAGGACTTCTTCACACAGTGCATAGTTAAACTATGGAATTTGCTACCACAAGGTAGCAACCAGTTTGGATGGCTTTAAAAGAGGGTTAGACAAATTCCTGGAGGAAAAGGCTATCAGTGGCTACTAGTCTTGATGGCTATGGGCTGTCTCCAGTACCAGAGGCAGTGAGCTTATGTACACCAGTTGCTGTGGATCATGGGTGGGAGGGTGCTGTTTTGCTCATGCCCTGCTTGTGGGTTCCTGGTCAACAGCTGGTTGGTGTCAGGAGCGCTCTAGCGGCCTCTTTCAGTAGGCTGCAATAGCCAACTCAAGACACAGACGGAAGGATTATTTTCAAGGCTTTAATCCTTTTACAACTTAATGACTCTTTCACCATGCTAATCACCAGCGACTAAGCAATGAACAGCAGAGTAGCCTATGCTCCGAGTAGGCAGTTGATCCCTGTTTGAAGGAGAGTCACTTGAAGACCCTGAACTTATGGGCTAGGGAGAGATCCTCCCTCTTTCCCTTGGGTCCACGGGAGGCGGCCGTTGCTTGCACGCCAAACAGGCGCTACGCCTCCTTTCCGCGCCCTCTATCACTCGCCGCTCCCTGTGTCTGTGTCGAGCATTTAGCAGGCCCCCCTCCTGCACTTTCTCACTGCTAGGATCACTATCTATCTCAGGAATGCCGGCAGGAGGAATCTCTGCCAGCTGCTGTGCCTGTGAAGGATGAGCTGGCTCCTCTCCCAGGGATAGCTGATCCTCCTCAGAATCAGAACTGGTCTGGGGTTCTATAGGCTCAGCTTCCACCCTGACATCATCCCTGCTCCCATGCGGCCCCCCCTTGTGCTCTTCCCCTGAGGCCCTGGGTTTCTGGGCATACAGCTGGTGGAAACACCTCAGCAGCAACAGAGCATGCACATTTTCCGTGGGTTCCCAGGTTCGCTCATCTGGCCCGTACCCCTTTCACTCCACTAGATATTGCAGGCGGCCGTGAGAAAGGCAGGAGTCCAGAATCTCCGCGACCTCAAACTCCTCCTCCCCCTCCACCAGCACTGGCGGTGGGGGGGAACTGACCGAGTGATGAGGGTCGCCAGAAACCAGGGGGGACAGCAAGGACCGATGAGAAACAGGATGGATCTTCATGGACGGGGGGAGAGCCAGGCGAAAAGCAACGGGGTTAATCTGGGCCGTAATCTGGAAAGGCCCCATGCGGCGAGGCACGAGCTTCCTTGCGGGCGAGTGAGAGGGGAGGTATTGGATGGAAAACCAAACCCAGTCTCCCAGTTGCAGAGACGGACCCGGCTGGCGCTGCCGGTCTGCAGAGGCCTTGTAGGCTGTCCTGGCTTGCTCGAGGGAGTCCCGTAAGAGGTGGTGTACTGCTCACAACTCCTCTAAAAAGTCATGGGCCGCTGGCACTGAAGAGGGAGCTAAGGTGGACGGGAAAGCCTTGGGGTGGTACCCAAAATTGACAAAAAATGGAGTTCGGTGGGTGGAAGCATGGCAGGCATTGTTATAAGCAAATTCTGCGAGAGGCAGCAAGGAAAACCAGTCATCTTGCCGGTAATTGACATAACAGCGCAGATATTGCTCCAGAGTCGCATTGGTACGCTCGGTCCGACCATCCGTCTGTGGATGGTGGGTGGAGGAAAGATGGAGCGTCACATGGAGAAGCCCAAGTAGCTCCCTCCAGAAATGGGCAGTGAATTGGGCTGAATGAGACCCTCAGGCCATCCGTGGAGCCAGAAAACATGCGCCAAAAACAGCTCCGCCGTCTCCCTGGCTGTGGGCAACCCAGAGCAGGGGATGAAATGGGCCATCTTAGAAAACAAATCCACCACCAGCAGAATGGTGGTCTTACCATGTAAGGGAGGCAAGTCAGTGATGAAGTCAAGGGAGAGCATTTTCCAAGGTCCTGAGGGGTAGGCAGGGGGTGAAGTAAGCCTGTGGGCTTGCCTGAGGGGGCCTTCGCCCGCTGGCAGGTTGGGCAGGAGGTGACATAGGTCTTGATGTCCCGACACACATGAGGCCACCAAAAATCCCACATCACTCCATGCAGGATCTTGGCGAAGCCAAAATGCCCAGCGGTGGGGGAGTCGTGGCACTGATGGAGGACCTTTTCGCGGAGGGGTCTAGAAGGCACATAGACCTGACCGGAATGGTAAAGCAGGCCACCTCGCAAAGAGAAGGGGGTAGAGTGGGGGGGGGCAGAGGCTAGCCCCAATTCCTCCACTTTTGTGCGAACAAAAGTATCCTGAGCCTGTGCAGAGTGAAGGAGCTCCTCCCAAGAGTGAGGCACCGCAGCTGCCGCCAGGCTCTGGAGGGGAAGAATCAGAGGGGGGGGATTTCCCTCACCCCCTGGCTGGAGGTCCGGCTTACGAGAAAGAGCATCTGCTTGTAGGTTGTTGGAGGCCTTCACATGGCAAATCTTAAGGTGGAACCAGGGGAACAAAAGTGACCACCTAATCTGCCTCTGGTTTAAGGCACGGGCTGTCTGAAGATGTTCCAGGTTGTGATGGTCAGTTCTAACTTCAACTGGGTGCTGTGCTCCCTCCAGCAGATGACACCAGGTCTCCAAAGCGGACTTGATGGCCAACAGTTCCTTCTCCCAGATGGTATAATTCCTCTCAGACATGTTCAGCTTCCTGGAGTGGTAGGCGCTGGGTTGCAACCCGCCGCCCGCCCGATCTGGCTGAAAAAGCACCGCCCCCACCGCCAAGTCAGAGGCATCAGTTTGCACCATAAAAGGCTTCCTCGGGTCGGGATGTAACAGGATCAGCTCAGAACTAAAAAGCTTCTTAAGTTCCTCGAAAGCCTGTTGGGCAGATGCCGTCCAATGAAAAGGAGATTTCCTGCACTTAAGGAGGTCCGTGAGAGGAGATGTCATCCGAGCAAAGCTGGGTAGGAACTTTCTGTAAAAATTAGCAAACCCCAGAAAACATAAGTCCTTCTTGGTGGATGGAGCCTGCCAGGAGAGGACAGCCTGGACCTTTGCAGGATCCATCCTGATACCGTCAGCTGAGGTAATGTAGCCAAGATAGTCCAAAGAGGTTAGGTCAAACGCACATTTCTCCAGCTTGGCATAAAGATGGTGTTCGCGGAGGCGCTGGAGAACAGCGGAGACATGGTGCTGATGGGCATGGGGGTCCTCAGAAAATATAAGTAAATCATCAAGATACACCATGAGGAAAGTGTCCAAATAGTCCCAGAAGATGGCATTCATAAAACGTGAAAACGTGGGGGGGGGGGGCCGCAGGCAAGCTCAAACGGCATCACTAGGTATTCATACGCTCTGTACCGGGTGCCGAAACAGGTCTTCCACTCATCCCCCTCCCGGATGCGAATCAGATTGTAGGCGCCACGCAGGTCCAACTTTGTGAAAATCTTGGCTCGCCCCATGCGCTCCAGCATCTCAGGGATTAGGGGGAGGGGGTACTTGTCAGGGATCGAGACCGAACTGAGGGCTCTATAGCCGTGCATGGGCAGAGTTCTCCTGATTTCTTGGTCACAAAGATGATAGGGGTGCAGGTGGGGGAGGAGGAAGGGCGAATGAAGCCACGTTTGAGGTTTGTGTCCAAAAACTCTCGCAGAGCTCGAAGTTCCGGCTCCGACATCGAATACAGTCGTCCAGCAGGGATGGTTGCCCCCGGAATGAGGTTAATGGCATAGTCAAATGGGCGGTGGGGGAGCAGCTAGTCGGCCTCCTTCTTATCAAAAACATCCCGAAAAGCTGCGTACTTCTCTGGGAGGATCACGGTAGCTGAAGAACTGCCAGAAGCAGACGAGAAGGGGGAGGAAAGGCTTAAGGCCTCGACTGGGACTGGCGCCTCAATCGGAAGGCAATGCTCGCAGCAGTAGGGAGACGCAAACTCCACTTGCTGAAGCTCCCAAGAAATCTGAGGATTATGCTTAGAGAGCCAGGAACGATTGGATATTGGGGAACCTTGGCCAAGTGAAACTGAATCTGCTCAACGTGGGACTAGGCACGCAGAGTGAGCTTAGCTGTAATACGGATCACTGCGCCCGAAGAAAGAGGACGCCTGTCAAGGGCTCCTTGGAGGCCTCTCTCAGTCTAATCCAGCAGCCAAGTCCAGACACAGACAAAGGGATTCCTTTCAAAAGTTTATTCTTCTTTTACAACTTAACTCTACAGGTAGCAACTAGATCTGAGCAGCAGAGTACCTATGCCCTAAGTTGAAACAGTTGGTCCCCGTTTGAAAGGGAATTACTGACAGACCCCTGAACTTAAGGACTAGGGAGAGTCCCTCCCCTTTTCCCTTGGATCCTCTGGGCACAGCCTTTGTTTGCGCACCAACTGGGCACTACGCCTCCTTTCCGCGCCCTCCATCTGGCGCCGCTCTCTGCGTCTGCGTCGCGCATCCACCAAGTCTGCTATCTGTGCTCGGTCACTCCCTGGACTGCTTTCTAATCTAGGAATGCTGGTGGGAGGAATCTCCGTCAGCTGTGGGCACTGGGAAAGAGGAGCGCGCTCCTCTCCCAGGAGCGACTGCTCTTCCTCAGAATCAGAACTACTCTGGGATTCTATGGGCTCAGTGTCCACCCTGACAACTCCCATTGATGGTCTCCACTGCCAAGGGGGCAGGAAGAGGCAGGGTAGGAATCTTGTGGAAGAGGGCGAAGGTTTCATCCATGAAACTGGTTGTAGCCCCTGAGTCCACTAAAGCCAGGGCCTCCACCCCACCGCACTGGGAGGGGCGGAAGTGAACATGCAGTAGCAGATGGGAGGGTGGGGGGGGGGTTGTGGAAGGCACCCACCAGGTGTGGAACCGACCCCCACACTGGAGACCCCCAAGAGGCTTGGGGGGCAGCCTAGTCAGGCCTGGGGGCGAGGAGGAGAAGGAAGGAGAGGAGGGGGAGGCAGAGGAGCTGCGGGTCTAGCGCAGCAGGTTTTGGCGAAATGTCCCAGTTTTCCACACCGAAAGCATCGGCATTCAGCACGCCGCCGCTCTAGTTCCTCTGGCGGCAGTGGGGCTCGGGTAGCTCCCAGCTGCATCGGGGTCTCCTCCGCCCCCACCACAGGGGTGGGGGGTGGGGGAGGGGGCAGGAAACGGGGGGGAATGGGAGGAGGGAAATCTCGGCCCCCGGCACCCCACCGGGTCTGCCAGTGCCCCTCCAGCCGACTATCTATCTGGAGGCAGGTCTGGATGAGGTCCTCCAAAGTAGGTGGGCTAAGCATGCGCACCAACTCATCCAAGATCTCATCGTTCAAACCATCCAAAAACTGAGCCACCAGCGTGGCATCATTCTACTGTAAATCCTGCATCAGCAAGCAAAAAGTTGTCGCATAGCTGGAAACTGAGTCCTTGCCCTGCCTGAGGCGGCGAATCTTCCGAGAAGCCGTCTGCGTGCGCAGGGGGTCACTGAAAAATCTGGCCATCGCTGTCATGAAACCTTGATAGTCCCCGAGCAGGGGGTCATTAGCAAGAAGAAGTCCCGAAGCCCATTTAGCTGCCACGCCTGAAAGTAGGTTAATGATGAAGCCCACACGAACCTGTTCCGTCAGGAAATCCTCAGGTCGAAGGCGCATGTACCGCTCCAATTGGGCCTGGAAAATCTGAAAAAGTCCTTTCTCCCCAGAAAACTTCTCTGCCAAAGCCACCGGGCACTTGCGGCTGGGGGGGAATCGGAGGTGGTGGGGATTGAACCGCTGCTTGTAGATTCTGTATGGCAGTCGTCAGTTGAGCCACTTGATCACGGAGAATCTGGTTCTCTTGCACCAGAGCTTGCACCGCCGGGTCCCTGGCACCCTCCATTCGGCAGTAGGAGAAGAGAGAGAGAGAAAAAAAGAGTAACGGGGATCAAGCTGTCAGGAGTGCCCTAGCGGCCTCTTTCAGTAGACTCCAATAGCCAACTCAAGACACAGACGAAAGGATTCTTTTCAAGGCTTTAATCCTTTTACAACTTAATGACTCTTTCAGATGCTAATCAATGGTGAATAAGCAATGAACAGCAGAGTAGCCTATGCGCCGAGTAGTTAGTTGATCCCCGTTTGAAGGAGAGTCACTTGAAGACCCTGAACTTATGGGCTAGGGAGAGATCCTCCCTCTTTCCCTTGGGTCCACAGGAGGCGGCCGTTGCTTGCGGCCAAATGGGCGCTACGCCTCCTTTCCGCGCCCTCCATCGCTCGGTGCTCCCTGCATCTGCGTTGAGCATCTAGCAAGCCCCCCTCCCGCACTTTCTCACTGCTAGGATCACTATCTATCTCAGGAATGCTGGCAGGAGGAATCTCTGCCAGCTGCTGTGCCTGTGAGGGATGAGCTGGCTCCTCTCCCACGGATTGCTGATCCTCCTCAGAATCAGAACTGCTCTGGGGTTGTATCGGCTCAGTTTCCATCCTGACAGTTGGCCACTGTGTGAACAGAATGCTGGACTAGATAGACCTTGGTCTGATCCAGCAGGGCTCCTCTTATGTTCTTATGAAATTGTACTTGAGTGTTAGAATACTTACGGGCCCAATTCTTAGAGATTCTTGGCAGCCGACTTCCATATGCCCATATCCAGCAGGCATAATATTTGCAGGCAGTACTGCTGGGGCTGGGCATGGACCTTGTTTATGTTCTGCCTCTGGCTTGGGTTCCCTAGCTGGCCCCACACAAGTCAGTTCCCCAACTCTGAATTGGAAAGATGGTTAAGAGCATGAGCTGGGAGCTGGGAAGATGCCCCTTCCCCATGTTCCAAATCCTGGCTTGCTTTGTGTCTGCTTGGTCATCTGGAAGCACAGGGACAAACTGATATGCCTCTGTCTGGAGAGGGGACGGGATGCTGCAGTGTTAGGGACACTGGATTTTAGATAACAAATAAGGAAATATAACGAGAGATCCTGGAGGGAGGAGCAGATATTGTTGGTGGCTTTCGACAAGCTCTCTATGTGGCCATGTGTCCAAATGAACACTTACGTTTAAGTGACATCCAGGAATGACTCCTGTTGGAGCCTGATTGGCAGCCCTTTTGCACAGGGCTGTGCATTATTCTGGATGAAGCGGCTTGTTTTTCAGGAGACCATTCTAACTCTTTCTCTTTCCCTTCCTTGTCCCCTTCAAGTCTTCCATCCAGTGGAATGTTCTTACTGCCGGTGCGAGAGCATGATGGGCTTCCGGTACCGATGCCAGCAGTGCCACAACTACCAGCTCTGTCAGAACTGTTTCTGGCGTGGCCATGCAAACGGCCCTCATAGCAACCAGCATCAGATGAAGGAGCATTCCTCTTGGGTAACCCTTCTTTAATGCATTCCCATTCTTCTTGGAGACATATTGCTGCTTTTCTAAGAGGATGGGGGGGTGTGTGTGCATAGGTTTTGAGCAGTGAGCACTCTGCAGTATGTAGGCTTGATGGAGAGGATGTTTGGAGCAGAGGCTTGGCCGACAAGTTGTCCTGAGGCACCTTGCTCTTTAGCCTCCCTTGTCCTTTGGTAAAAAGGGAAAGACCAACAGCCTGTTGGTCCTGCTGGGATCCTGAGGGGTTTAACATTGCAATGACCATATGTTCAGAGCTATGATTATCCTCTTAAAACTAACTTCATAGGACGGTATCCAATGCTGGCAACCCATCAGCTCTAAACACAGTGTGCTAGCAGAAATGACCACTAGCACAACAGGAAAATAGTCCTTGCTAGCATGATCCAAGAAACTACCCAGGACTACTGCTTCCATGATGGAACAACTCAGCAGAGGTCATGGAAGGGAGCATTTCAGAGACCACTGGTGTGAGTTAACATCTGCGGCCTGAAGCAGCATGGGTTTCCAAGGATCGTGGTATCAAAATCAAAACTTTTCTTTACCACCAATTGAGCTTGGAAGCCATGCAGTGGACAACCCAGCAGTTGCATTCTGGTTTTCCCCATAAGCACAGAGCTCTTTAGGCACCAGCCACCTCTTTATAAGATCCTTCTGAGGGTGGAACCAAGCAAGTCATGCAGTCTCTCTCAGGATGGGGAGGATAAAGTCATGAATCCCAAGGCAAAAGTTGAAACTTAAGAAAAGCATTGTTTGGGTTGTGTTTTGCAGAAACAGCAAAGTAAGAATTACTGCAGGACTGGGAAGGAAAATAGAAGATGTATCTGAATGGCAGTTGGGCAAAAGCCCTTCTACTGAGCTTTAAAAATAGACTTCTTTCACACTATTGGTAGCAGAGTTCTATTTGCTTGGAATAGAAAGATAGGTTTGATATAGAGGTCTGATAAATGGTTAATAAATGGAGGTTCTTCTTCATGGTCTCTGTTCATCACACATATGGGCTCTGTGCCTGCACGGAGCCTTGATTCGAGAAACTTCTAAAGCTGAGGAAATGCTGGCAGGAGCCTTCCCCCCACCGTCCCATGCACGTATTCCTAGTGGGTTCCCGCCTCCATCCTCAGTTCTCTTTGACCGTCATTGCGTGTGCCTCGTGGGGAACTTCTCTCTCTTTGTCTCTGACAAAGTGACCTTCTAATCTATAAAAAACACTGAAGTTTTATTCAAACTTTCACTCTATCATTTTTCTGTCTTTTTTCTAAAAAAATTTTTTGTTCTGTTTTGCGTATTACATGACTGCCCTCATGGGCATATGGCCCTCTGGGTGCCCTTCAAAGAATACACCTGTTGTGGAGCGAAGCTCCTACACAAAGATAGACACTATCTTTGTCTTTTTTGCTTAGGAGAAGGGCATATTGTAGAAACTTGCCATCACCGCAACACCTTCTCTAAACAAGTGAGGAAAAATCACTCTGATCGGCTTAAGGTGGCTTCATGGAACAGGGTGTTAGAGTCCGTCAAGGGCCCTAGCAAAATGGTGGAGGCCGTTGCCCTACACAGTTGGTGATATTACAGCCCTTGGCATCAGGGTCCAAATCCCCTCAATGCCGTGCTTCGCCAGGCACCCAAGACCCCCCACATGGGTTGGTGTTTGGGGTTGACTTTGGCAAAAAGACTTTCAAAAAAAGTGAAGATTTCAAAGAAGTCTCCCCTTTCGACTTCTGAACATAAGAAAAAGAAGTCGGGCAAAAAGGTTTCTGATACCACTTGGGACTGGGTGAAAACAATTAAGCCAGATTTGTCACCTCGGGGGCATTTGTTGCCACCAGTGGGCACGCTGGTTCGAGATGAGCCTCCTGCTCCCATCCCAACGACACCTCGGGATCGACACGTGGGAGTACAGACTTCAACGCAACAGCCACCCATATCTACGTTGCCGCCCCTGTCATCTCCTATTCGGATGGTGTCAGCAACACAGACAGAACCCCCGTTAACATCTATATCAGAGGGGGAAATTAGGGAACGTTCCCCTTATCAGCCCCCTCCAGGTCTGTCTCGGCCAAGGTGGGATGGGCGCCCACGTTCACCTGAATCTGTATATTCCCTGACATCTTACCATAGGTCTTATGAATTGAGCAGACGAGACCATCGTTGGTACCAAGATCACTCTAGGTCCCCCGTTCTAAATGGGACAGACCTCAGTATCACTATGGTGCCTTAGGACCAAGACAATGGGTTCAGTATGACAATAGTGGGAGGCACTATTATCCATTCATGGAGCACCCAAGATGGGAAGAGAGGCATCCTCGTCATAAGCCGCCTGCTACTGTATCGACAGCCCCAAAAGAGCCTTTACTGCATTCGGCAGAATTGTTCCAGCCCTTTCCACAGGTTTGTCTGCCTCCTCCTGTGCATAGGTCTCCTCTGATTCGACTTCCAGCACCAGAATACCAGTATCTAGTACAAACCTTGTTTCAGTCGGTACTTCCTCGGACAATTACGGTACTTCAACCTGCTTCTAAGTCACCACCGTGCACCTCGGAGAACAAAGGTGTGAGTCTGACTCATCTTCACAATCCTCAAGGCCATTGTCGCTTTTGTCCCCAGATACTCTGGTGGGACCCCTTCATGGATCACTGCCTTGTTGTGGCGAAGGGGCTCGCGTAACTCAGTGAAGCCATAAGCTATGCCGTGCAGGGCCACCCAAGACGGACAGGTCATGGCAGAGAGTTCTGACAAAATGTGGTCCACTGGAGAAGGAAATGGCAACCCACTCCAGTATTCTTGCCAAGAAAACCCCATGGAACATATCACAAGGCTAAAAGAGATGACGCCGGAAGATGAGCCCCTCAGGTCGGAAGGTGTCCAATATACTATATACTGGGGAAGAGCAGAGGGTATTTCCAAGTAGCGCCAGAAAGAGTGAAGCAGCTGGGCCAAAGCCGAACTAAATCAGTGAACTAAAATGGACAAGCGTGGGTGAATTTAATTCAGGTGACCATCATATCTACTACTGTGGGCAAGAATCCCTTAGAAGAAATAGAGTAGCACTCATAGTCAATAAAAAGGTGGAAAAAGCAGTACTGGGGTACAATCTTAAAAACGATAGAATGATCTCAGTACGAATCCAAGGCAAACCATTCAACATGACAGTAATTCAAGTCTATGCCCCAACCACTGAGGCCGAAGAAGCTGAGGTTGATAGGTTCTGGGAAGACCTACAACACCTTCTAGAACTAACACCCAAAGTAGGAAGTCAAGAAATAACTGGGATAACAGGCAAGCATGCTCTTGGTGTACAAAATGAAGCAGGACAAAGGCTAATAGAGTTTTGCCAAGAGAACACGCTGATCATAGCAAACACTCTTTTCCAACAGCACAAGAGGCGACTCTACACATGGACATCACCAGATGGTCAATATCGAAATCAGATTGATTATGTCCTTTGCAGCCAAAGATGGAGAAGCTCCATACAGTCAGTAAAAACAAGACCTGGAGCTGACTGTGGCTCAGATCATGAGCTGCTTCTTGCAAAATTCTGGCTTAAATTGAAGAAAATATGGAAAACCACTAAACCATTCAGGTATGACCTAAATCATATCCCTTATGAATATACAGTGGAGGTGAGGAATAGATTTCAGGGATTAGACCTGATAGACAGAGTGCCTGAGGAACTATGGATGGAGGTCCGTAACATTGTTCAGGAGGCAGCAACTCAATCCATCCCAAAGAAAAAGAAATGCAAGAAAGCCAAGTGGCTGTCTGATGAGGCTTTACAAGTAGCTGAGGAAAGAAGGGAAGCGAAAAGCAAAGGAGAAAGGGGAAACATAGAATCATACAATGTCTCTCCTGAATCAGGAGGAACAGGCATTTTTCTTCCCCAAAATGGAGCCTAGAATCATAGAATAGTAGGGTTGGAAGGGGCCTACAAGGCCATCGAGTCCAACCCCCTGCTCAATGCAGGAATCCAAGTCAGAGCATCCCTGACAAATGGCTGTCCAGCCTCGTCTTGAAGGCCTCCAGTGTGGGAGAGCCCACCACCTCCCCAGGTAATTGGTTCCATTGTCATATTGCTCTTACAGTCAGGAAGTTTTTCCTGATGTTCAGCTGGAATCTGGCTTCCTGTAACTTGAGCCCATTATTCCGTGTCCTGCACTCTGGGATGATCTGGGAAGATATATCCAACTGAATGCAGAGTTCCAGAGAATAGGAAGGAGAGACAAGAAGGCCTTCTTAAATGAACAATGCAAAGAAATTGAGGAAAACAATAGAATGGGAAAGACTAGAGATCTTTTCAAGAAAATCAGAGATCTCAAGGGAACGTTTTGTGCAAAGACGGGCATGATAAAGGACAAAGAAGGCAGGGACCTAAGAGAAGCAGATGAGGTTAAGAAGAGGTGGCAAGAATACACAGAAGAACTATACAGGAAAGATCTGAATGTCCCTGATAGCCATGATAGTGCGGTCACTGAACTTGAGCCGGACATCCTCGAGAGTGAAGTCAAGAGGGCCTTAGGAAGCATTAGTAACAACAAAGCTAGCGGAGATGACAGTCTTCCAGCTGAGATATTTAAAATCCTAAAAGATGATGCTGTTAAAGTGCTGCAGTCAGTATGCCAACAAATTTGGAACACTCAACAGTGGCCACAAGAATGGAAAAGGTCAGTTTACATTCCAATTCCAAAGAAGGGCAACGCCAAAGAGTGTTCAAACTACCGCACAATTGCGCTCATTTCACATGCCAGCAAGGTTATGCTCAAAATCCTACAAGCTAGGCTTCAGCAGGATTTGAACTGAGAACTACCGGAAGTACAAGCTCGGTTTCGAAGAGGCAGAGGAACTAGAGATCAAATCGCCAACATTCGCTGCATCATGGAGAAAGCAAGAGAATTCCAGAAAAACGTCTATTTCTGCTTCATTGACTACGCTAAAGCCTTTGATTGTGTGGATCACAACAAACTGTGGCAAATTCTGAAAGAGATGGGAGTACCAGACCACCTTACCTGTCTCCTGAGAAACCTGTACGAGGGTCAAGAAGCAACATTAAGAACCAGACATGGAACAACTGATTGGTTCAAAATTGGGAAAGGAGTACAACAAGGCTGTATATTGTCACCCTGCTTATTGAACTTATATGCAGAGTACATCATGAGAAACGCCAGGTTGGATGAATCACAGCTCGGAATTAAGATTGCTGGGGGAATTATCAACAACCTCCAATATGCAGACGATACCACCCTAATGGCAGAAGGCGAAGAGGATCTCAAGAGCCTCTAGTTGAGGGTGAAAGAGGAGAGTGCAAAAGCTAGTTTGAAACTCAACTCAACATTAAAAAAACGAAGATCATGGCATCTGGCCCCATCACTTCCTGGCATATAGAAGGGGAAGAAATGGAAGCAGTGACAGATTTTATTTTCTTGGGCTCCAGGATCACCGCAGACGGTGACTGTAGCCATGAAATTAAAAGACGCTTGCTGCTTGGGAGGAAAGCTATGGCAAACCTAGACAGCACAGTAAGAAGCAGAGACATCACCTTGCCGACAAAGGTCTGTCTAATCAAAGCTATGGTTTTCCCAGTAGTAATATATGGCTGTGAGAGCTGGACTATAAGGAAGGCTGAGCGCCAAAGAATTGATGCTTTCGAACTGTGGTGCTGGAGAAGACTCTTACGAGTCCCCTGGACGGCAAGGAGGTCAAATCGGTCAATCCTAAAGGAAATCAACCCTGACTGCTCATTGGAAGGACAGATACTGAAGCTGAAGCTTGAATATTTTGGCCACCTAATGCGAAGAGAAAACTCCCTGGAAAAGACCCTGATGCTGGGAAAGATTGAAGGCAAAAGGAGAAGGGGACGGCAGAGGATGAGATGGCTAGATAGCATCACCGATGCAATGAATATGAACTTGAGCATGCTCCGAGAGAGAGCGGGGGACAGGAAGGCCTGGTGTGCTATGGTCCATGGGGTCACGAAGAGTCGGACACGACTTAACGATTGAACAACAACAACAACAACTCTGGTTGGAACCAACAAATCCATTTCCCCCTCGGAGGATTTGGGTCAATTTACTGACCAGGTTCTTAGAATGGCACAAGCCTTGGGACTTGAAACGCAGCAAGCGGCACCTTTGATCCAGGATCCTGCTTTCGACGCTGTAAATACAAATGCACATAGGCCAGTGGCTATTCCATTGCTTCCTACTCTCAACGACACCATAAAACAATCATGGAATACCCCTTCCACAGTACCTCCGGTATTGAAGTGGTTGGAGAGTATGTACCGTCTGCAGGACACTAACGCACAATATCTATTCAAGCACCCTGCATCTAACTCTATGGTGGTGGAAGCTGCACAGGGCAGGTCAAAGAAAGCACATTAATCCCCCACAGATAAAGAGGGATGAAGACTTGATTTACTTGGCAGGAGACTTTACTCATCCACATCGCTGGGTTTGTAAATCAGTAACCATCAGGCGGCTATGTCAGGCTACCAATTCCTCTTGTGGGATAAAGTGGGCAAACTCCTAGATTTTTTGCCAGACAATAAAAAAGGAGCTGGGTTGCCTTTTTCGAACTGAAGCTCTGAAATTATCGAGGCAGCAGATAAATACATCTCACCATCAAACAGACTGTAATTCAAAGGTAAGCTCAATTGGTCTTTGACACCATGCTTGGCTTTGATCCTCTGGCCTCCCTCAGGAAACGAGGGTGAGGATAGTAAAAGATCTACCATTTGATGGGCTGGGTCTCTTTAACTCTAAAACAGGCAAATCATTGGACACAGTTCAAAACGCTCAGACTACAGCCCGCCGGATGAGGTTCTTACTGCACCAACAGCAGCCTCGCTATTGACGCTGGCACCAGTCTTCCACTCCGCAGTATCAACCATACAACGCTGGAGTAGGTCAACAGTGACCACAGCCTAGCAGACAAAGCAGGCCTTTTCAGCCCTCCAGATCCCACGATTACCGTAAGAAAGAGGATACCAGAGGCAAACAGCATCTTTGACTTCCTGCCGGTTCATCCTCTCAACCTTCCGATTTTGGGTTTCGGGACGTCCTTGGCGCAATACCATCATGCATGGCGCGACATCATGACAGACACTTGGGTGTTGACTGTAGTCTTGAGAAGGTTATTGGATCAAATAGACACCATCCCTCCATTTGGTACCGTGAAGGTTACCACTCCGTCTATCCCTCTTCTTGCAGAGGTACAGATGCTTCTGGACAAAGGAGAAATACCAACTGATGGACGGGCTTTACTCCCAGTACTTCACAGTACCAAAAAGGGATGGTGGTTTTCAACTGATAATGGACTTGAGGCCGATCAGCAGTTACATCTTGCCCTGGAAATTCCACATGGCTACACTGGTGTCTATTCTCCCCCTCCTCTCCCGAGGAGACTGGTTTGCCTCTATTGACCTCAAAGACGCTTACTTCCACACTGCAGTAGAGCATTCCCATCAGCGTTACCTGCGCTTCGCCATCGGTACCAATGCTTACCAATTCAGTGTTCTACCTTTCGGCCTTGCCACCGCTCCGAGGGTCTTTAGCAAGTGCATGGCAGCTGTATGTGCCCATCTTCGATTGAGAGGTGTAGACGTCTACCCTTACATCAGCAACTGGCTCCTGGTAGTGTCAACGAGGTTGCAACTGCTACGGTCGATAGAGGTGACCTGCAGTCTCCTCAACTCTTTACGTCTATACATCAACATGAAGAAATCTCAATTGACCCCTGCTCAGACAATAACATTCATAGGGTAAATAACATTCATTTACTCATCCACAATGTCTGTTGCATTTGACAGAGGGGTTCCTATTCCTGAGCTCTGTTGTGCAGCTACATGGTCGACGCCATCCACCTTTGTCAAGCATTACAGATTGGACATTCGGGCGAGAGCTGACTGTACCTTTGGTTGTGCCATCCTGTCATTGATATTGTAATAGGACACTGACCCACCTCTGTTGTAAGTAAGCTTGTTAATCACCCATATATGTGATGCACAGAGACCATGAAGAAGAAAGACAAGTTGCTACCAGTAACTTGTAGTTCTCTGAGTGGTCATCTGTGCATTCACACAACCCACCCACCGTCCCCACTTGAGTGTTGTACTTGAGTTTGGTGTTGGGTACCAAAGTGTACACTTCTCTCAGTCACGAGGCCGCAATGTCAGTCTCAAGGAACTAAGAGAGGAGGTGGGAACCCACTAGGAATATGTGCACGGGACAGTGGGGGAAGGGTTCCCCCCCAAATTTCCTCAGCTGTAGAAGTTTCCCAAATCGAGGATCCATGCAGGTGCAGAGCCCATACATGTGAATGCACAGATGACCACTCGAAGAACTACAGTTATAGGTAGCAACCTGTCTTTTCTATTTCTGAAAGTTGGTGCTTTCTAAAATGGAGAATAAACATTTGGTGTTAGCAACTCTTTTCTGACCTCAAGAACTGCAGAATATAATCGAAGTCTATTGGAAGCTCATCTCTTAGGTTAAACAGCATTTCTGCTAGATGTGCTGAGTTGTGTTGTCAGACAAAGAGCAGATCTGAGCTTCAGGAAGCTCTCAAAATGGAAAACGGAATGAACCTCGGAATGTCACTGTTTTACCCTGAGCAACAGCCTTGAGGTTCTTGTGGGATCTCATGTTGTGGGAAAGGGCCATGGCTCAGTGGTAGAGCACATGCTTTACGTGCAGAGAGTCCCGACATCTTCAGACTGAGCTAAACATGTTAACAGATGTCTAGATGAATCAGTGGTCTGACTCGGCATAAGGTTGTCTCCTATGTTCCCAGGGCATAGACTGCTTTTCCGGCTTGTGAAGTGTATCCACTGCAGAGATTTTCAGGCCAGCTCTCCCTGAACTAGTCACTGCACTTGTTGAAGGTGTTCCTCCTGCTAAGCTACTTGCTGAGCAGAGCAGAGTGCCATGGATGAACTGGGGGAGCGTGCATGTCAGTCTAATGGGGCATGATGTGCTTCTCTTGATAAGCCAGCTGCAGGGCTGGAGTAGACTGAGAGGCATGTGCATTTTGGCAGCAGGGTTGCATCAAGTATAACTGCTGAAGCTCACAAAGGGATTGGTGGGATGCCCTCCGGATCTGTATGTCCTGTATGGTGAATCTCCCCCTTCATGGATCACTGCCTTGTTGTGGCGAAGGGGCTTGCGTAACTCAGTGAAGCCATAAGCTATGCCGTGCAGGGCCACCCAAGACGGACAGGTCATGGTAGAGAGTTCTGACAAAATGTGGTCCACTGGAGAAGGAAATGGCAACCCACTCCAGTATTCTTGCCAAGAAAACCCCATGGAACGTATCACAAGGCTAAAAGATATGACGCCGGAAGATGAGCCCCTCAGGTCGGAAGGTGTCCAATATGCTACTGGGGAAGAGCAGAGGGTATTTCCAAGTAGCGCCAGAAAGAGTGAAGCGGCTGGGCCAAACCCGAAAGGACACTCAGCTGTGGATGTGTCTGGCGGTGAAAAGAAAATCCGATGCTGTAAAGAACAATATTGTTTAGGAACCTGGAATGTCAGATCAATGAATCAAGGTAAGCTGGAGGTGGTCAAACATGAGATGGCAAGATTGAACATCGACACCTTGGGAATCAGCGAACTAAAATGGACAGGCATGGGCGAATTTAATTCAGGTGACCATCATATCTACTATTGTGGGCAAGAATCCCTTAGAAGAAATGGAGTAGCACTCATAGTCAACAAAAGGGTGGGAAAAGCAGTACTGGGGTACAATCTTAAAAATGATAGAATGATCTCAGTACGAATCCAAGGCAAACCATTCAACATGACAGTAATTCAAGTCTATGCCCCAACCACTGAGGCCGAAGAAGCTGAGGTTGATCGGTTCTATGAAGACCTACAACACCTTCTAGAACTAACACCAAAAAAAGATGTCCTCTTCATCATAGGGGATTGGAATGCTAAAGTAGGAAGTCAAGAAATCACCGGGATAACAGGCAGGCATGGCCTTGGTGTACAAAATGAAGCAGGACAAAAGCTAATAGAGTTTTGCCAAGAGAACATGCTGATCATAGCAAACACTCTTTTCCAACAGCACGAGAGGCGACTCTACACATGGACATCACCAGATGGTCAATATCGAAATCAGATTGATTATGTCCTTTGCAGCCAAAGATGGAGAAGCTCCATACAGTCAGTAAAAACAAGACCTGGAGCTGACTGTGGCTCAGATCATGAGCTGCTTCTTGCAAAATTCTGGCTTAAATTGAAGAACGTCGGGAAAACCACTAAACCGTTCAGGTATGACCTAAATCATATCCCTGATGAATATACAGTGGAGGTGAGGAATAGATTTCAGGGATTAGACCTGATAGATAGAGTGCCTGAGGAACTATGGACGGAGGTCCGTAACATTGTTCAGGAGGCAGCAACTCAATCCATCCCAAAGAAAAAGAAATGCAAGAAAGCCAAGTGGCTGTCTGATGACGCTTTATAAGTAGCTCACGAAAGAAGGGAAGCGAAAAGCAAGGGAGAAAGGGGAAGATATACCCAACTGAATGCAGAGTTCCAGAGAATAGCAAGGAGAGACAAGAAGGCCTTCTTAAATGAACAATGCAAAGAAATCGAGGAAAACAACAGAATGGGAAAGACTAGAGATCTCTTCAAGAAAATTGGAGATCTCAAGGGAACGTTTTGTGCAAAGACGGGCATGATAAAGGACAAAGAAGGCAGGGACTTAACAGAAGCAGATGAGATTAAGAAGAGGTGGCAAGAATACACAGAAGAACTATACAGGAAAGATCTGAATGTCCCTGATAGCCATGATAGCGCGGTCACTGAACTTGAGCCGGACATCCTAGAGAGTGAAGTCAAGTGGGCCTTAGGAAGCATTAGTAACAACAAAGCTAGCGGAGATGACAGTATTCCAGCCGAGCTATTTAAAATCCTAAAAGATGATGCTGTTAAAGTGCTGCATTCAATATGCCAACAAATCTGGAACGCTCAACAGTGGCCACAAGACTGGAAAAGGTCAGTTTACATTCCAATTCCAAAGAAGGGCAACACCAAAGAGTGTTCAAACTACTGCACAATTGCGCTCATTTCACATGCCAGCAAGGTGATGCTCAAAATCCTACAAGCTAGGCTTCAGCAGTATGCGAACCGAGAACTACCGGAAGTACAAGCTGGGTTTCGAAGAGGCAGAGGAACTAGAGATCAAATCGCCAACATTCGCTGCATCATGGAGAAAGCAAGAGAATTCCAGAAAAACGTCTATTTCTGCTTCATTGACTACGCTAAAGCCTTTGATTGTGTGGATCACAACAAACTGTGGCAAATTCTGAAAGTGATGGGAGTACCAGACCACCTTACCTGTCTCCTGAGAAACCTGTACGAGGGTCAAGAAGCAACAGTCAGAACCAGACATGGAACAACCGATTGGTTCAAAATTGGGAAAGGAGTACGACAAGGCTGCATATTGTCACCCTGCTTATTTAACTTATATGCAGAGTACATCATGAGAAATGCCGGGTTGGATGAATCAGAGGTCGGAATTAAGATTGCTGGGAGAATTATCAACAACCTCCGATATGCAGACGATACCACCCTCATGGCAGAAAGCGAAGAGGATCTAAAGAGCCTCTTGTTGAGGGTGAAAGAGGAGAGTGCAAAAGCTGGTTTGAAACTCAACATTAAAAAAACGAAGATCATGGCATCTGGCCCCATCACTTCCTGGCATATAGAAGGGGAAGAAATGGAAGCAGTGACAGATTTTACTTTCTTGGGCTCCAAGATCACCGCAGATGGTGACTGTAGCCATGACATTAAAAGACGCTTGCTGCTTGGGAGGAAAGCTATGGCCAACCTAGACAGCATAGTAAGAAGCAGAGACATCACCTTGCCGACAAAGGTCCATCTAATCAAAGCTATGGTTTTCCCAGTAGTAATGTATGGCTGTGAGAGCTGGACTATAAGGAAGGCTGAGCGCCGAAGAATTGATGCTTTCGAACTGTGGTGCTGGAGAAGACTCTTACGAGTGCCCTGGACTGCAAGGAGGTCAAATCAGTCCATCCTAAAGGAAATCAACCCTGAGTGCTCATTGGAAGGACAGATAATGAAGCTGAAGCTCCAATATTTTGGCCACCTAATGCGAAGAGAAAACTCCCTGGAAAAGACCCTGATGCTGGGAAAGACTGAAGGCAAAAGGAGAAGGGGACGGCAGAGGATGAGATGGCTAGATAGCATCACGGATGCAATGAATATGAACTTGAGCACGCTCCGGGAGAGAGCGCAGGACAGGAAGGCCTGGCGTGCTATGGTTCATGGGGTCACGAAGAGTCGGACACGACTGAACGACTGAACAACAACAATGGTGAATCTCTGAGGACACCAGGAAATGCTCCTTGCTTTGATGGAAACTGGCTGTGGTCAGGCTGGTCTCAGAAAGGGGGCATGCAGGACATTGCACTAAAAATCCTGAAGAACAGAACAAGAGCCTGCAGCTGGAACAGACCAAAGAGCCAGCATCCGGCCTCCCTGCAGGGGCCAACCAGCAGCCTCTGGGAAGTCCCCATGTATAATTTTAGACACCTCTGTCATGTTGCCTCCCCCATTACTCACCTTTTCTCTAAGCTAAACTGCCCCAAGTGTTGTATTGCACTCCCCAGGTAACCTGCCATTAGTACTGGCTTACCTGGTCAAGAAAAGTGCCATAATAAGGGTGCTTGAAAGACTGCCACAGAGAGGAAGGCCAGGATCTCTTCTCGAACATCCCAGAATGCAGGACACGGAAGAATGGGCTCAAGTGACAGGAGGCCAGATTCTCGCTGAACATCAGGAAAAATTTCCTGACTGTTAGAGCAATACGACAATGGAACCCATTCCCTAGGGAGGTGGTGGGCTCTCCCACACTGGAGGCCTTCAAGACGAGGCTGGACAGCCACCTGCCAGGGATGCTCTGACTTGGATTCCTGCACTGAGCAGGGGGTTGGACTCGATGGTCTTGTAGGCCCCTTCCAACCCTACTATTCTATGATTCTATGCTCCATTTTGGGGAAGAAAAATGCCTGTCCCTCCTGATTCAGGTGAGACATTGTTATTTCTTGGAGATTGTAAGCCCTTTCCACATGAACAAGGAACCCTGGGGTGCATTAGCAATCTAGCTTTGCTGCCAGTCTAGGCTATTGCACCTCTCTGTGAAGTATTCCAGCATATCGCCGATGACCCTCTCATTAAAAAAAGATAGAGTCCAGCTGCACCCTAGAAACCTAAACTAATCTGACACAAGCATCCATGCTCAGGAGCCTGCTTGGTGAGGTGCACAAATTAGGCTGGAAACAAAGCGGGTATTTGTTCTGTATAATAAATGCAGCGATTGTGAGGCACAGCAGAAAGAGAGAGAGATTAGTCATAGTTTATTTGTTGACCGCATTTTTCACAATGTGTTGTGTTCAAAGAGGTTCACAGAGCAAACTTATATAATAACTGTAACTAAAATATATTATAAACAGAACATTAACAGAGCTCCAGCTATTGGGTGGTACAGAAACGTAAAAAATAGATAAATAAGCTCATTTACAGTTCATTTAAAACATATAAGAAGTTTAAATGAGAGGGCAGTTAACAAGATCCAGTAATGAGAACATCAACATTATACTCGCATTAAGCAATTCGATGAACAGTTCATATTAAGATGACTAACAATAAGCCACCTCGCCCACATCAACCTCGCAGCAAAACCAAAACAAAACAGCCTTGAGGCCTGTCAGGCACCCCATCCTCAGGCAACAGAAGGAGACCCTCCTCTCTCTGGAATCCCATGTCCTGAGGCGTGAAAGAGCCCTGCCATCCCCAGGGCAGCTCCCCTCCTGGCTGCCTAAGAAAGTTAAGAGGGACAAAGCCTCTCTCTAGGCCAAGGGTCTCCATTGGCACGTTTGGGAATTTGAGAAACTGCCATGGGCACCACCACAAAATGGCCCCCACAGAGGATATGGCTAGTCACATAATGGCTGCTGTAGGGCCTGGCTAGTCAGAGGACAAGTAGTTCACCCAAGAAACTGAGTACAAGAAGAGAAAGGGTGTGAACGCTAAAGCCAATTCACATATTTGACCCCACAAAAGCACAAAAAAAATACCCATTTAAGATTGCAATCTTATGCATGCTTACTTGGGGCCCAATGGGAATTATTTCTGAGTAGACCTACACAGGATTGCTTTGCTCATCCTATACACACACACACACACACACACACACACACTTCCCTCCAGCCCCAGAGTAAAGGAAAATGCCACAGCTCCAAAAGGAAAGAAAAAGTTTTCACTGCCTTGATCCCAGGCTCAGCCACTCCATTCTCCACCATGTGTGTATGAAGAACAAGAAAAGGGGGTGGGAAGGGAGAGAAAAAGAGCAAATCTAGGTGCTGGGAGGGAGGGTGAAACAGTGGGAGAAAGAGTGAGGCTAGAGGACTGGGAGGAGGGAAAAGCAAGGCATGGGGAGAGAAAGAGTGACACTAGAGGCTAGGAGAGAGGAGAAACAGAGTGAAAGGGGTGGCGGGTAGAGAGAAAGAGCAAGGCTATGGACTGGGAGGGAGGAGAGAAAAGCAATGCAGGGCGAGAGAAGGAGCAAGGCTCTTATGGGAGCGAAGAGACAGTGCAAAAGAGAAAGGTTGGTGTGGGCGGAAGAAGATTGGGCGGGCCAGAAAGCAACTCTTTCCTTCTCTTCCTGCCTGTGAAACAGCTGATCAGTGGAAGGGTCAGGAAGAGGAAGGAGAACATGGTGCCCTAACATTCTTCAACATTATTTTTATTTAAAATACATTTTTGAAGTGGGGCAGGGAGTGGAAAGCTTTGTGGGAACCATTGGAGGTCCTTGCAAGTGCTCGTTAAGGACCCCTGTCTTAAGCAGATGTCCAGGGGGTAATGCTGAAGGCAGCACGAACACCTTCCCCCCACCTCTCTCTCTCTCTCTCTCTCTCTCTCTCTCTCTCACTCACACACACACACACACGCACGCGCGTGCGCGTGCACCCCCCCAAAGTAGAGTAGCTCCTTTAGGTGTTGGGGAAGGCAGGTGGAAACAGCCACAGCCTGATGGCAAACGCAGCAGAGTCTCTCTCCCCTCCGCTTGAGGTGAGGCGTAACAGAATAGCAATGCAACGATGCGCCCTGATAGTAGGAATACATTACATGACCTATATTTCCTGGAGCATCAAAGCATGCATACGTGCTGTTGTTTTCAAAGCTAGCTGTTAAAACGACGCACTGAGAGCCACTTTAAAGCAAGTGCTTGTTTAAATGCTCTCCTGTCTCACAATCAAAAGGAGGCAAAACAAGGTTTTACCAGGGATTGTTGACTGCCTTTTAATGCTCAGCCTCTTCAGATTAATCCTTGAAACAGAATTGGAAGTGAAGGGGGGGGGATTATCCCAGCATATACCTGGCTGTGAAAATGGGCCACCAGCCTTATTTATTTAAAAACTCACCTTTTTGTATCAGATTTGAACACCCAAGACAGCTTGCAACAAGGCTAAAACAATGAAGTTAAGGATCAATTACAGCATAGAAACACAGGAAAAGAAGCAAACAACAAAATAAAATTGATGGGCTGCACCTAATGCAGCAACCTTCAAAAATCTTGTTGGGGGGGATAGCCTTAGGGGGTTGCAGGGTGTGTGTGCCCAATTCCCTTCATTAGTGTCCTTCTGCATCTAAATAAAAACAGATCATGCTCAGAAGGGTGGGCACTATAGGGATGATAGAATCATAGAACAGTAGGGCTGGAAGGGGCCTACAAGGCCATCGAGTCCAACCCCCTGCTCAATGCAGGAATCCAAGTCAGAGCACCCCTGACAGATGGCTGTCCAGCCTCGTCTTGAACGCCTCCAGTGTGGGAGAGCCCACCACCTGTCAGGAGCGCCCTAGTGGCCTCTTTCAGTACACTCCAACAGCCAACTCAAGACACAGACGAAAGGATTCTTTTCAAGGCTTTAATTCTTTTACAACTTAATGACTCTTTCAGATGCTAATCACCAGCGACTAAGCAATGAACAGCACAGTAGCCTATGCTCCGAGTAGGCAGCTGATCCCTGTTTGAAGGAGAGTCACTTGAAGACCCTGAACTTATGGGCTAGGGAGAGGTCCTCCCTCTTTCCCTTGGATCCATGGGAGGCGGCTGTTGCTTGCGGCCAAACGGGCGCTACGCCTCCTTTCCACGCCCTCCATCGCTCGTCGCTCCCTGCGTCGAGCGTCTAGCAAGCCCCCCTCCCGCACTTTCTCACTGCTAGGATCGCTATCTATCTCAGGAATGCCGGCAGGAGGAATTTCTGCCAGCTGCTGTGCCTGTGAGGGATGAGCTGGCTCCTCTCCCACGGATTGCTGATCCTTCTCAGAATCAGACCTGCTCTGGGGTTCTGTTGGCTCAGTTTCCACCCTGACACCACCTTCCTAGGAATGCTCTAACAGTCAGGAAGTTTCAACTTCTACTGATGTTTCTACTGATGTTCAGACAGAATCTGGCTTCCTGTCACTTGAGCCCATAATTCCGTGTCCTGCATTCTAGGATGATCGAGAAGTGATCCTGGCCTTCCTCTCTGTGACAACCTTCCAAGTACTTGAAGAGCGCTGTCATGTCTCCCCTCAGTCTTCTCTTCTCAAGGCTAAATATGCCCAGTTCTTTCAGTGTCTCTGCATAGGGCTTTGTTTCCAGTCCCCTGTTCACCTTTGTTGCCCTCCTCTGAACCCTCTCCACTTTGTCTGCATCCTTCTTAAAGTGTGGTGCCCAGAACTGGACACAGGTCTCCAGATGAGGCCTAACCAGTGCTGAGTAGAGGGGAACTAGTACTTCCCGGGATTTGGAAGCTATGCTTCTATTAATGCAGCCCCAAACAGCATTTGTCTTTTTTGCAGCCACATCACATTGTTGGCTCATACTCATCTTGTGACGACAACAATTCCAAGATCCTTCTCACTTGTTGTGTTGTTGAGCCACGTATCCCCCATCTTGTAACTGTGCATTTGGTTTCTTTTTCCTAGGTGCAGAACTTGGTATTTATCCGTATGAAATGTCATTCTGTTGTTTTCTGCCCAGCGCTCCAGTCTATCCAGATCACTTTGAATTTTGTTTCTGTCTTCCAGAGTATTAGCTATCCCGCCCAATTTTGTGTCATCTGCAAATGTGATCAGCATTCCCTGCACCTCCTCCTCCAAGTCATTCATAAAAATGTTGAAGAGCACTGGGCCCAGGACTGAGCCCTGCGGATTAACAACATGTGTCTCCTTAATCAGCTGAGATCTTATCTGGGCTGTGTTTCCACCAGCGATTCACTCCAACCTGCCTGCGCCGTGGGGTCTCTGTGGTTCCATGATGTCATGGCCATTCAGCCCCAGTGTCGCCTTTTATCGCTGAAAAACCGCTTCTTCTGATACTGCTTATAGTCCGACTTTTCCCGGTTATGGCAGCTCCATTATTGACCTGTTCCCACAATCGCACTGGGTTCACTGTCTTAGCCCTGCCTATGGGGCATGTAGCCCGGCCTTTGTGGGTGTGCCTTTCTGACCTCAGTTCCCTCCCTGTTTTCTGGAAGTTTCTTTGCTGTTTTGGAACAGGATGCTGAGGTACCAACTTTTAAAACATAATTGAAAATAAGCACTAGAACACAGCCCATGACCCCAGTCAAGGGGCGGGGAGTTCTCCCATTGTGCTGAATGAGGCTGGCCCTCTCAATGGCCACAGAAGTGACAGAGAAGCCCCTCAATGACACGGCACATATCAAAGCCCTCCGTTCTTGAAATGCGATTAAGTGCGATCTCGAGGCTTCCGTCCAGCCTTAAGACGTAACTCCTTCACAGCTTCCAAATAGAGATCCTGTGCGTTAAAATGGGGGCCTGTTTCGGTCTCTTTCCCACAACTAACCCATTAGTGTCTCCTCAGAAGTAACTCCCATTGCTGTGCATGAGGCTGAGATTCCCCCTCAATTGAAATAGCACACATTAAAGCCCAGTTCCTTAAATGCATTTAAGCTACGCAAGTACTTAGCAGCTTCATTATAGCTATCCTGTGGGTTACAATGGGGGCTGGATTCTGCCTTTGTCTTTACTACTCTCTTTCCCACAACAAACCTATTAGTGTCTCCGCAGAAGTAACCGCCATTGTACTGAATGAGACTTGCTTTTGAATGCCTACATCAGAACTTACAGAGATTCCTCCTCAATTGAAATGGCATACTTTTAAGCCCAATTCCTTAAATGCGATTAAGCGAGATCTCGAGGCTTCGGTCCATTGCCTTAGGATGTAACTCCTTCACAGCTTCCAAATAGAGATCCTGTGCATTAAAATGGGGGCTGGTTTTGCTCTCTTTCCCACAACAAAGCCATTACTGTCTTGTAACTCCCATTGTGGTCAGTGAGGTCCTCTGGGTTAAAATGGGGGCTAGTTTCCCTCTTTGTGTTCTCCCCCCCCCCCCGCCACCTTTCCTAGCACAAGCATATGTGTGTCTACTTGGAAATAACTTCCATTGTGCTCAATGAGGCTTGCTCCTGAAATGCAGGTGCATCTGGACTTTCAGGAGAAAGGATAAAGGGGGGGAGAAGGGGAAAGCCTTTTTAAAAATCCCATACTCCTCCATTAGCTTCTCCTTCTGTTGTCCTGGAAACATGTCCAAGGAGGCGGGAACACTGACGTTGTGTGAAGGAGAATCACAGCATCATAGAATAGCAGGGTTGGAAGGGGCCTATAAGACCGTTGGGTCCAGCCGCCTGCTCAGTGCAGGAGTCCAAGTCAGAGCATCCCCGACAGGTGGCTGTCCAGCCTCGTCTTGAGTGCCTCCAGCGTGGGAGAGCCCACCCACAGAGAGGGGGAGATGATCCTGGAGGGAGCAGTCAGGCAGAGATGAAAAGATTCACACATAAGCACCTGTTTTAGGGGCAAGAAAGAAAGTTTAAAGAGGTGTGGGATGCTCCAGACACGGTGCTTTGATTTTTTGCCACTTCATTAATGCACAATTGTGCTTTAAATCCCCATTTCAGGGGCAACAAGGAAGGTTTAAAGGGGAGGGGGGATGCTCCAGACACGGTGCTTTGATTTTTCGCTCCTTCTCTAAAGCAAACCAAAAGGGCTGGGAAGGCAAGGAGGAGACTGGCCAGGGCGGGGAAACTTCAGCGGGGCAGAGGGGGTGAGGGATGGGGGAATCGGAAACAGGAGGAGGCAGGAAAACAGATGGGATAAGCAGACCCAACCCACTCCAAAAAGGCTCCACCCGGCCATCAAGAGAATAACATAGGGCTCCGTGGTCCCTTTGGGAAATGGAAACACATGAGAGAAAATGCGCTTGGGGAAACAGCACAATAAAGTTGGAAAAGAAGTGAAGGCGATAGTGTGGAAACACAGCCCTGGAGTGACTTGCCCAGGTTTGGCCACTGTGTTTCACGACAGATGTGGACAAATTTGAGAAGATCTCACTTTCCAAGGGGAGCAGCAGCTAAGCTAATAAAGAGATAAAACAGGGAAATGTTCAGGAGTTGAAGAAACAGTCCTGAGAAAAAGAGTTGCAGGAGGCAGGGTGAGTGGTGTGGGGTGTGAGATGTGCAGGCATGAAATGTTCAATAGGCTCCAGGCAGACCTCCCTGGGAGAGGGTGCCACAACTGGCTTTTAGCCCCAAAGGAGGCTCTTTCCTCTCCTCTGCCGTTGAGGATATCCAGAGACGGGTCTGGGTGAAAATCTCAGCTGCTGAGCAGGTTCATCCAGGAACAGGCTGCCCTTCAGGGATGCATTGCATCCTTCAGAAATGCTTGAAACATACTTAATAGTATACATTAATTGTCCTAGTGTTTATAGTGGGCTTTAATTTCATAGAATTACACTCCTGAATTACACTTCTATGATTCTATGAAGTGATGTTTCTGAAATGTTTAAATTTTATGTAACATTTATCCAGCAGAGGGCAGACCCTGTCCAGGTACAAATGCAGGAATCCTGCTGGGGCGGAGTTTTTGAGTTAATAAGGCAGGAAGCAAAGCAAACGGATGTGTATACTCTTCCATTCTTCCCCCAGCTTCTGTGCACAGCCTCTTTTTATCATTACTCAAGGTAATTTTTTTTGCCGAAACAAGTATTGGAGCAATTGCATGGAACAAAAACAAATAAAGGCACTTCCCATGTGCTGTGGTTCTGGGTAGTAACCAACGGTGTCTCACCACTAGCGCTAATGACATTGCATCAGCGTGGACAAACGCTTGCGCGCCTAACTAGCACAGTGGGAAAACACAGTGATTTGCTCCCAAAATTTGGCAGCACAGCAGCAAAAAAAATTTTTTTCTTTTGAAGGAGACACACTTTGTCCTTTATCTTCATTACTATAATAATGTGTTAATTTAGTCATGAGGGGAAAAAGTCCCAATTTTGTCCTCCCATTTTCTCAGATTTGTATCCTAAACACTAGTACTTTATTAGGAGGTTTAGACTCCTGGCGGCCTTTCCCCTCTGCAAGGGTGGGGGACCTATTAAAATGGTCCGCCCCCGGAGATTAAGGGATTCCGATGGATTCCAGAGGGCTCTGGGGGATTTTCCTGCTGGTATGGCTGTGCTCCTGTCGAAGCCCAGGTCGCTTTGGGGAATGCAGAGATGACTCGGGCGGCTGACACGATCGCGCCCAAGCGCCCTCTCCCTCTGAGCAGAGCCCGGCCAGCTCCTTGGTATACACCTGAGCTGAGGGCAGTGAAGCAAGAGGGGAGATGGCTAGAACGCAGGTGGAGGAAAACTCGTGCTGAGTCTGACCGAACACAGGTAAGAGCCCATTATCGAGCCTACTCTGTGGCGGTGAGGGTGGCAAAGAGACAGTTCTTTTCTACCAGCATTGCATCTTCTCAGTGTCGTCCAGCAGAGCTTTTCCGAGTGGTTCGCGGCCTGTTACATTCTGGGCCAGGGAGAGAGATGGTGGAACCCTTGGTAGCATGCTGTGACGAGTTTGCACGGCTCTTTGAGGATAAAGTCACTCAGATTCGTCATGAATTGGACACCACCATTAATGCAGTTCCATTGGTAGAGGCGTTCAGAGCACCATCTGGTCCAGTTTTATTGGATGAGTTTCAGTTACTGAGGCCTGAGGATGCGGACAAGGTGCTTGGCCAAGTCCAATCGACCACTTGTGTGCTTGACCCTTGCCCTTCATGGCTTATTAAATCAAACAAGGAGGGGCTGTCCGGCTGGGTCCAGGAGGTTGTAAATTCCTCCTTGAGAGAGGGAGTGGTGCCTGCCGCTTTAAAAGAGGCAGTAATTAGACCACTCCTGAAAAAGCCTAACCTGGACCCAGAGGATGTTCACAATTATAGGCCAGTGGCCAACATCCCCTTCCTGGGCAAGGTGCTTGAGCGGGTGGTTGCAGGACAACTCCAGGCACTGTTGAATGAAACAGATTACCTAGATCCATTTCAATCGGGCTTCAGGCCTGGTTTTGGAACGGAAACTACCTTGGTCGCCCTGTGGCGACCTCTGCCGGGAGAGGGACGGGGGAGTGTGACCCTGTTGATTCTCCTGGACCTCTCAGCGGCTTTCGATACCATCAACCATGGTATCCTTCTGGATAGGTTGTCTGGGTTGGGAGTTGGAGGCACTGCACTGCAGTGGTTCCGCTCCTACTTGGATGGCCGACTCCAGAAGGTGGTGCTGGGGGATTATTGCTCTGTACCATGGCAATTGTGCCATGGGGTTCCACAGGGCTCTATTTTATCCCCCATGCTGTTTAACATCTACATGAAACTGCTGGGGGAGGTTATCTGGAGGTGTGGGCTGAGGTGCCATCAATATGCAGATGACACCCAGCTCTACCTCTCTTTCTCATCATAACCCGGTGAGGCAGTGGCTGTTCTGAATCAGTGCCTGGGCACGGTAATGGACTGGATGAGGGCTAATAAACTGAAACTCAATCCAGACAAGACGGAGGTACTGTTCGTGGGTGGTTCGTCTGCCCGGCTAAGTGATATTCAACCTGTTCTGGAGGGGGTTGCACTCCCCCTAAAGGATCAGGTTCGTAGTTTGGGGGTGCTCCTGGATCCAGAACTGTCACTTGAGGCACAGGTGAACTCAGTGGCACGGAGCACTTTTTATCAGCTTAGGCTGGTATACCAACTACGCCCTTATCTGGACAGAGACAGCCTTGCTACAGTTATCCATGCTCTGATAACTTCTCGTCTGGATTACTGCAATGCGTTATACGTGGGGCTGCCTTTGAAAACGGTCCGGAAACTTCAGCTGGCCCAAAATAGGGCAGCAAGATTGTTAAGAGGGACTGGCCTGCGAGCTCATATTACGCCAGTACTTTTCCAGCTGCACTGGCTGCCAGTCCACTTCCGGGCCCGATTCAAAGTGCTGGTGTTAACATTCAAAGCCCTTAACGGCTTGGGGCCAGGTTACCTGAAGGATCGCCTCCTCCCATATGTGCCTGCCCGGACCTTAAGATCATCAGCAGCGGCCCTTCTCCGTGAGCCCCTGCCAAAGGAAGTGAGGCGGGTGGCTACTAGGAGGAGGGCTTGTTCTGCTGTGGCACCCCGGCTCTGGAATGAGCTCCCTAGTGAGGTTCGCCTGGCGCCTACATTGTATTCCTTTCGGCGCCAGGTGAAGACCTTTTTATTTTCCCAGGCATTTTAGCATTTTAGCTTTCTAAATTTTTATCTTTGCTGTTTTAAATCTGTATTTTAAACTCTTGCACTGCTGCTAGGTTTTATTGTGGTTTTATTGTTATATTGTGGTTTTAATGTTCTATATATTTTAAATTGTTTTATTGTGTGTTGTTTGGTTTTAATTTTTGTGAACTGCCCAGAGAGCTTCGGCTATTGGGTGGTATAGAAATAAATAAATAAATAAATAAAATATTCTCCTGATGAGCTAGTTTATTGATGTAATTCCATAGAACACCTACTGGATCTAATGGAATTTCATGTCCTAAAGTCATTTTAATAAAAATATTAATTTCTTTCCAGTATTTTTTGCCATAGAATATTACTATCATATATAGTAGAAATCTCAGTCTTGTTGCTGGAAGTATCAACAGTACCAACGATTAGGTGGATTTGTCTTGTTTATCAGGGCTGGAGTGATATTCCAGTCATAACCTTATAGCAATTTTCCATGACATATTTAGGGAGAATTTATGACTTTTGATTTTACAAATTCTCCCAAATCTTCATGGGGATATTTTCTACTACATTTATTTTGCCATTTAATCATAAAATATTTTACCTGCTCCGGTTCTGTATCATATTTTTAAAATAATACGTAAGTTTAGATAACAAGTGGTTGTTTTTCATAATTACCTTTTCAAAATCTGTCAGGTCTCTCAAATATTGATTTGCTTGATTAATAATGATCTAGTTTAAGAAAACTCAAACTCAGGAAGAATGGGAATCTCATTTTTCATTTCAGAATAAGATGATACGATCAGATGCAAAAAATCCTTATTGAAAAAAGTTGTGTTTCTTCCACATTTTAAAACCAAGATTATTGTCTGGTTCTAAGTCATATATTACTGATCTTATAGGAGATAATGTTGGAGTTAGTAACGTTGGCTTTTATCCTAACTTCCCATGAGCAAAAGTCTGCTCAGTGGATGCTCCCACTGATGGAAGTGTGAGAAACGAGTTTTGCTGATTCCCCTTTGCCTCTCAGCCCCCTGTTCCCTCTGAAAAATCTGCTCTGGAACATTGGGGGAACGTTGAAGCAACTTGGGAGGTGGCACTGAGGTTTTCAAGGGAAAGAGGGGCAATTGGTGAAAATTGCTGCCTCTTTTTGCCAGTGGGAGCCTCCATTGGATCAAAGTCCTTTCCATGGAAGGAAGGTTCCCTTCTGTTCACAGAAAACAGTTCAGGATCCAAGCCATTTTCTATTGATCCCATATTGTTAACCAGTTTGATATTTAATTCTGTTTTGAATAAATTGCTCTAGAAGCTTTAGTCCAGCAGGGTTGAACCTTAATATTCAAAAAGCAGACTCTGGGTTTAGGATTTGAATAAATAAAACCTGTCTATTTTCTAATGATTAAGCCATTTCAGAACATCAAATAAAAAGGGCCATTCAGTGTTGCTAAAAGCCTCGTCAGAGTCTAAACAGTATAGCTCTCTGAGCACGAGGAGCCTCGGTGACGAAGTGTCTCAGCCCCAGTACATGGTAGAACATACTAGTCAGTCAAAGGGGCTAACGTCCCAAAGCAAAAGATGCACACTCCAGAGGCGTCTGGGGAGGGACACCATGCATACGTGTTTTTATGCAAATGCTAGAAGCCTCTGCACCAAAATGGGAGAGTTGGGGTGCTTGATTTTAAAGGGAAACCTGGATATAGTGGACATTACAGAAACCTGGTGGAGCGGAGGGAACTAGTGGTGGAGCGGAGGGAACTAGTGGGGTATGGTCATCTCTGGATATAAACTTTATAGGAAGGTCAGGGAAGGGCGTACTGGGGGAGGTGTTCCCTGTACGTCGAAGTGTCGAGCGGACCAGGACACCTAAAAGGGGTGGGCTCTTCCACAGAAGCGCTGTGGGTGACAATACCAGGCTCCAAAACTAATTCAGTGCTAGGAACATGCTATCGTCCCCCAGACCAGAATGCTCAGAGTGACCTTGAGAGGGAAAACGAAATCAGGGAGGCCTCCAAACAAGGGAGCGTTGTGATAATGGGTGACTTCAGTTGCCCCCACATTGATTGGATAAATGCATATTCCAGCCACGAGAACGAGGTTACATTTCTCGATGCCTTAAACGACTGTGCCCTAGAACAGTTGCTCATGGAACCGACCAGAGGGGAGGCGACCCTGGATTTAATCCTAAGTGGTGCCGCCCAGGACCTAGTATGAGATGTCAGTGTTGTTGATCCAACTGGAAACAGTGTCCACAGTGCTATCAGATTTAATATATATTTAAGTGGAAAATTGCCCAGGAAGTCCAACATGGTCACATTTGACTTCAGAAGAGGAAGCTTCTCTAAAATTAGGGAACTAGTGAAAAGGAAGTTAAAAGGGGAGTCCACAGGATAAAATTGCTTCAAAATGCTTGGAGATTATTCAAAACCACAAAAATAGAAGCCCAGCTCAAATCTATACCACATTTTAGGAAAGATAGCACCAAGTCCAAGAGGTCGCCGGCATGGCTAACGAGCAGTGTTAAGGGAGCTATTAGAGAAAAGAGAGCTTCCTTCAGAAAATGGAAGTCTTGTCCAAGTGAGGAAAACAAAGGGGAGCACAAACTTGCACAAAGGCGATGCATGCAGACAATAAGAGATTCAAAACAGCATTTTGAAGAGCATATCCGTCATGCCCCCTCTTTAATGAGCTTCCGTCATGCATTAAAAACGTTGTTGTTCAGGCAGGCATTTGGGGTGGGTTAGGGTATTTTAGAAAATGTTTTTTTTGTAGAATTTTATTGTTTTAAACTGTTTTTATTGTATGTTATACATCGCCCAGAGTGGCTGGGTGACCAGCCAGATGGGCGATTAATAAATTTAATAATAAATAAATAAATAAATAAATAAATATCGCTAACAACATCAATGCCAACAATAAAGAATTCTTTAAATATATCAGAAGCAGAAAACCAGCCAGGGAGGCAGTTGGACCGTTGGATGACAGTGGAGTTAAAGGAGTACTGAAGGAGGACAAGGAGACTGCAGAGAAGCTGAATGAATTCTTTTCATCTTTCTTCAGTGCAGAAGATAGAGGACAGATACCTGTGCCTGAACTGATGTTTTCAGGAAGGGAGGCTCAGGAACTAAGGCAAATAGTGGTGACAAAAGATGAAGTTCTCATCATTATTGATAAATTGAAAGCACATCATAGAATAGTAGGGTTGGAAGGGGCCTATAAGACCATCGAGTCCAAACCCCTGCTCAATGCAGAATCCAAGTCAGAGCATCCCTAACACTCAGCAAATCCAAGTCAAAGCTGTCCAACTTCATCTTGAATGCCGCCAGTGTGGGAGAGCCCACCACCTCCGTAGGTAATTGGTTCCATTGTCATATTGCTCTAACAGTCAGAAGGCTTTTCCTGATGTTCAGCCGGAATCTGGCTTCCTGTAACTCGAGCCCATGATTCCATGTCCTCCACTCTGGGATGATGGAGAAGAGATCCTGGCCTTCCTCCCCATGACAACCTTTCAACTACTTGAAGAGTGCTGTCCCATCTCCCCTCAGTCTTCTCTTCTCAAGGCTAGACATGTCCAGTTCTTTCAGTCTCTCTTCATAGGGCTTTGTTTCCAGTCCCCTGATCATCCTCATTGCCCTCCTCTGAACCTTCTCCAGTTTGTCTGCATCCTTCTTAAAGTGTGGTGCCCAAACTGGATGCAGTACTCCAGATGAGGCCTAACCAGTGGCAAGTAGACGGGAAGCAGTACTTCATGTGATTTGGAAGCTATACTTTGATTAATGCGGCCCATTATAGTATTTGCCTTTTTTGCAGCCACATCACATTGTTGGCTCATATTCAGCTTGTGATCTACAACAATTCCAAGATCCTTCTCGCTTGTAGTATTGTTGAGCCACGTATCACCCATCTTGTAACTGTGCATTTGATTTCTTTTTCCTAGGTGCAGAACTTGGCATTTATCCCTATTAAACGTCATTCTGTTGTTTTCTGCCCAGTGCTCCAACCTATCAAGATCACTTTGAATTCTATTTCTGTCTTCCAGGGTATTAGCTATCCCACCCAATTTTGTGTCACCTGCAAAGTTGATAATCATTCCCTGCACCTCGAGTGGGGTACCGCAAGGCTCAGTCCTGGGCCCAGTGCTCTTCCACATTTTTATTAAAGACTTGGAGGTGCAGGGAATGGTGATTAAATTTGCAGATGACACAAAATTGGGCAGGATAGCTAATACTTTGGAAGACAGAAACAAAATTCAAAGTGATCTGGACTGAGCCCTGTGGTACCCCGCTCGGTACCTCTCCCCAGTTTCAAAAGATCCCATTGAGAAGCACTCTTTGAGTCCAATTCTGTGGCCAACTGTGGATCCACCGGATCGTTGTTCCATCTAGCCCACTTTGAGCTAGTTTGCTCATCAGGCGATCATGGGGCACTTTGTCAAAAGCTTTGCTGAAGTCGAGGTATATGATGTCCACAGCATTCCCACAGTCCACAAGGGAGGTTACCTGATCAAAAACTGAGATCAGATTAGTCTGGCAGGAGTTGTTCTTGACAAATCCATGTTTGCTTCGAGTAATCGCTGCATTGTTTTCAAGGTGCTTCCAGATGGATTGCTTTATCATCTGCTCCAGAATTTTCCCAGGGATTGATGTCGGACTGGCTGGTCTGTAGTTCCCAGGTTCCTCCTTTCACCCTTTTTGAAGATAGGGACAACTCCTATCCGGTCATCCTCCTCCAATCATCTGGCACTTCCCGCGTCCCCCATGATTTCTCAAAGAGAATAGACAGTGGTTCTGAGAGTTCTTCTGCCAGTTCCTTTATTACACTAGGATGCAGTTCATGTGACCCTGGAGATTTGAACTTATTTAAAGGAAATAGGTGTTCCTTGGCCATATGCCTGTCGATCTCAAGCTGCAATCCTGCCCCTTCAGCCTGTACTCCACCTTTGCCAGGGGGCTCATAGGCCCTCTTCCGGGAGAAGACTGAGCCAAACTAGGAATTGAGCACTTCATGGGATGACCTGGGGTTCTAGTATTTTGAGAGCCAGCATAAATCACCACGCCCTGATGGTATCCGTCCTAGAGTTCTCAAAAGAACTCAAATATGAAATTGCTGATCTTCTAACCAAAATATGCAACATGTCCCTAAGATCAGCCTCAATACCAGAGGACTGGAAAATGGCCAATGTAACACCAATTTTCAAAAAGGGATCCAGGGAGGATCCGGGAAATTCAGGCCGGTTAACTGAATGTCTGTTCTGGGTAAATTGGTTGAAGGCATTCTTAAAGATAAAATTAGTAAGCATATAGAAGGACAAGCTGTGCTGAAAAAGAATCAACATGGCTTTCGCAAAAGCAAGTCCTGTCTCATTAATCTTTTAGAGTTCTTTGAGGGTGTCAATAAACATGTAGACAGAAGTGATCCGGTAGACGTTATTTACTTGGATTTCCAAAAGGCTTTTGACGAGTCCTTCAGCAAAGACTCCTGAGCAAACTTAGCAGTCATGGAATAAGAGGACAGGTCAGTGACTGGTTAAAGAACAGAAAGCAGAACGTAGGAATAAATGGTAAATTCTCCCAGTGGAGGGAAGTAAATGGTGGGGTTGCACAGGGATCTTTATTAGGACCCATGCTTTTCAACTTGTTTATAAATGATCTGGAATTAGGAGTGAGCAGTGAAGTGGCCAGGTTTGCCAATGACACCAAATTATTTAGGGTGGTTAAAACAAGAAGGGATTGTGAAGAGCTCCAAAAGTATCTCTCCAAACTGGCAGAATGGGCATCTAAATGGCAAATGTGGTTCAATGTAAGCAAGTGTAAAGTGATGCACATTGAAGCAAAAAATCCCAACTTCAAATACAGCCCAATGGGATCTGAGCTAGTAGTGACTGACCAGGAAAGAGATCTTGGGGTTGTGGTGAACAGCTCAATGAAGATGTCAACCTGGTGTGCAGCCGCTGTAAAAAAGGCAAACTCCATGTTAGGCATAATTAGAAAAGGAATGGAGAATAAAACTGCCAAGATCATGCTGCCCCTACACAAATCTATAGTGTGGCCACACTTGGAATACTGTGTCCAGTTCTGGTCACCATACCTAAAAATATATATTGTACAGCTGGAAAAAGTGCAGAATAGGGCAACTAAATGATCAAGGGGCTGGAGCATCTCCCCTATGAGGGAAGGCTACAACAGCTGAGATTGTTTAGCTTGGGAAAAAAGGAGGGTGAGGGGAGAGAGGATAGAGGTGTACAAAATTATGTATGGTGTGGAGAATGTGGATAGGGAGACTTTTTTCTCTTCTCTTAAAATACCAGAACCCAGAGTCATTCCATGAAGCTGATTTGTCAAAGATTCAGGACAGATCAAAGGAAGGGCTTCTTCACACAGTACATAGTTAAAGTATGGAATTTGCTACCACAGGATGTACTGATGGCCACCAATTTGGATGGCTTTAAAAGGGGGTTGGACACATTCCTCGAGGAGAAGGCTATCCATGGATACTAGTCCTGATGGCTATGTGATACCTCCAGTACCAGAGGCAGGAGGCTATGTATACCAGTTGCTGGGGAACATGGGCAGGAGGATGCTGTTGCACTCATGCTCTGCTTGCAGGTTCCTGGTCGACAGCTGGCTGGCCACTGTGTGAACAGTATGCTGGACTATATGGACCCTTGGTCTGATCCCACATGGCTCTTTGTATGTTCTTGTGTGTAAAATGTTATGCACACTGTCTCTCATCTTTCCCATCCATAAAGGACTTGATCTTAATATTTACATATGATGTTTATTAATATTTTTGCTAAAATAATGGTAAAAATGTTATAATCATTATTCAAGAGAGGTATAGGTCTATATGATGTCACTAATGTTGTGTTCTTACCTTATCTAGGAAGCATAACTAGAACCATGTTTCTGGTGATTTGTTAACTGGAATTTTGATGGTTGTATTTCTTAATTGAATTACTAACAACTCAGCAGAGGTTTTATAATAGGTTGAAGTTAACCCTGGAGTTTTATTATCTTTTAATGATTTAATAGTATCTATTTATTTTATACAAATTTATACAATTTTAGAATCTTTTTCAGGATTATCTGATTCATACAGTGCAGCCAGGGAGATATACATGGGAGTGACAGGAATTCCAACCTCCCTGCCTCCCCCAGAGCACTGTCTCTAGACCAGCTGGTGTTTGAAGGAGTGAGGGCTACCCAGCCCTGCAGGAGGTCTGGTGGGCAAGGTGGTTGACCGAGCACAAGGCTCTCGCCACAACCTTCCGCCCGTTCCCCACCATGTCCTGTATCTCAAGTCAAGGGTGGCGGCTTCATAGGCCATATCTCTTCTTTCCTGTTTTGCTTTCAGCTTGACCATGACAGCCCTTCAGTTTTTATCATTTCAGGGCCTGGCTCAAGCTCCTTGTGGCATGGAGTCAGATGGCTTATTAAATCTAGCAGGGAATGGATGTTTGGCTAGGAGGTTGTAAATGCCTCATTGAGAGAAGGAGTGGTCTCAGCTTCTTTAAAAGAAGCAGTAATCTTGCCATTTCTGAAGAAACCTAACCTGGACCCAGACAGCATTAACAGCTGTAGGCCAGTGGCAAACATTTCCTTCCTGGGCAAGGTGCTCAAGAGATTGATGGCCAGTCAATTCCGGTCACCCTTGGATGAAACTGTTTTCCCAGATCCATTTCGATTAGGCTTCAGGCCTGGCTTTGGGACAGAAACTGCCTCAGTTCCCCCTGTGAGATGATAAGGTTTGCTGAGAGAGAGAGATGGGGAAAGTGACCCTTCGTAATTGGCTATTGTAAATTGACCAATACAAAATAAATTCAGTCTTGACATATCTTTTGAAGGAGGGACAGCATGTTGAATGGATTTGCCCTGCCCCCTTCCCACCGATCTCAGAACAATTTTTTGTGATGGTAGGCAAAAATATTGGGTGTGGAGTCTGAGCTCTAAGAATGTTGGCTTCTCTTAAAAAAGAAATGAAAAAGGGAGCGCTGTGGGGGGATCTGTCTCCCGGTTGCAGTGGCCGGATAGCAGGCATGTGTACAAATCAGCTTGAAGGCAACTTTTAATACCCTTTTTAAAGGGTTTTGGCATTCCACACATCACTCTGCTCTACCCCCCTGTCTATCAGTCTCTGTCGAGTCTTGCCAAATATTTCATATTTTCTCAAGACCCCAAATATTGGAATGGGGATGAGCTTAGTAAGGCAGATTTGCATCCACAAGTCTCCCTGATCTTTCCAACCATGACATTAGGGGTGTCTAGTTCTTAGTGATAAAGACTGGATAAATGCATCTCGTGTGGTGAAGTGATGGGCTGGTGCCTGCAGTCTGTGGTTTCGCCATATGGCTGGGGGGACTTGTTCAATCTGGGAAGGATGGTGGTCTTTCCTAATTCCATGGCTAGAACACTCTGTGAAAAAGATCACTGCTTTTCTTGATGTGAAATTTGGTCCCCCTCTTAGTTTGTGGCATACCCTGTTCTTGGATTTGCTTCCCAGAGCTAAGCGCACGCTAGGATCTGCCCATCCCTGGCCTGGTGAACGTTCGCCCTGTTTGCAAGACAGTCACAGGAAGTGGATTCTTGCACCGCATGCTGGATTAACCCGGCAGTGACCTGGAGGGAACGCCTGGGTCGAGGCCCTCTTTTCAACATCCAGCATGGTTCCAGGTGCTTGGGGCCCTGTTGGCTGGGCCATTGTGAGCTCTGCTGTGTCCTCTGGGGCTAGACGGTAGCTCCTCTTCTTCTGTACTGTGCTGCACAGATGGATCTGCTGTGTTAATACCAGTCTCTGTGTTTAATTCTTTCTAAAAAAACAGAAATCGCCTGCCAAGAAGCTGAGCCATGCCATTAGTAAATCTCTTGGTTGTGTACCCACTAGAGAGCCTCCTCACCCTGTCTATCCGGAACAGCCAGAGAAGCCCCTTGATCTTGCCCATATAGTGTGAGTATCTCTTTCCTCTTCCTATAAACATGATGGGTTGTGCTGTTCACTTTGCCTCTTGTTAGGTGGGGATGTCTTGATGGTCAGGGTATGTTTCCTTTTTTTCTTTACTTGGTATACATGGTATTGCTGTTGTGGAGGGAGAACTAGAAGAGCCAAGAAAAACAGCCTCTGCCTGGAAAATATATAAAACAATTTAGAATTTCTGTACAATGTGGTGTCCACAGTTGTTTCATGGAGCACTGAGTAGCAGTTTGGTCCTGCTACGTGTGTTGCAGTTGTTATTTTCTCAGGGCTTCATATTATCTCAGGGCTTCATTCTGTAACTTATCAAGTGCTTATAGAGGATTGGCTTTATTATTTATTTATCTGTTTAAGTAATTACTGTCTGTCTTGTCTGTAGCCAGATCTTATAGGAGTCTGTTATCCAAAGAACTGATTCCAGCTTAGCATTTGGCCTTGGTAGGACTCACCACACTCATTCAGGAAATGATGTTACAAGTGCCAAATGTTACACTGGAAAATGCCTGAAGGAGCCTCTTCCCACCTGGACAGGCGTGATGATGTTTGGAAGGAAACTTTCTCTGTGTGTGTGTGTGTGTGTGTGTGTGTGTGTATGTGTGGTGGTAGCAAGTGGAAAAGTTTCTTTTTCTTGAGGTGAACTTTGTAAGGAGGTGGCTAAAATCTCAGCTCTGCTGCCCTACTGAATTTTTCCTCTCCATAAGGTGGGCCAGTGTGACATCGCCTGTTGGAACCGAGGAGAGAGGGCAGTTTTTACAAGGCTGAGCAGCCCAACTAAGCAGCAGGAAACAATCTCTCCCCACCACACCACTTTTTTATTTGAACTACAAGTATTTGGATGAGATGGAGCACGTTATTATTATTATTTGTTACATTTCTATACCGCCCCATAGCCAAAGCTCTCTGGGCAGTTTACATTGACCTTCCTTTATAAAGCTGTTCCAGAGTAAGATGCTACCGAAGGCTAGGATGGGGGCATTCAGCCTGCACTGGAGCAGTGTGCGCCCGAAGTACATTTGTGCAACCGTTTGATTTCCTTACAATCCTGCAGATGGCTTGGTTTTTTAGGAAGGCGCAGGTGGATCGTGGCTTTCCCCTGTAGCAGCTACATTTCATAGATTTCTCTTCAAAAAGAGAGCAATTTTGAAGAGGTTGTAGCTGGGCTGGGGAGCTACAGTGTGGGAGGGTGGTGTTTACTTACTTACTTATATACAGTATTTGTATACTGCTCCACATCTAAAACAGATTTTGGAGCAGTGAATGTAAGAGGTAAAATAGTAAAAGAATAAAAAGATTAAAACACCATATTAAAATTATGCCTTTTGAAAACAGAATGTCAACAGAAACCGTGGCTGGTCAGTTAAGGAATGCCTCCTAGAACAATGCTGTTTTCAGGAGGCACTGGAAACAACACAGTGTTGGTGCCTGCCTGACCTCCAGGGGCAGGGAGCTCAAAGAAAGGGGGCCACCACACTGAAGACTCTTCTCCTGGTGCACTCCAATCGGGCCATAGGTCCTCCAGTGACCTCAGTGACCAGGCAGGTTGGCAAAGAAGAAGGCTGTCTCTCAGGTATCTTGGTCTCAAGTTGTTTAGGGCTTTGTACACTAGTACTGAAACCTTAAACCTGGCCCGGTAGCGAATAGGCAGCCAGTGCAGTTCCCTCAGCAAAGGAGTTACATGCTGAAAAGGGGCAGCTCCCAGCAACAGCCAAGCTGCTGCGTTCTGCACTTGCTCCAGCTTCCAGAGCAGTCTTAAGGGCAGCCCCAGATAGAGCGCATTGCAATAATCCAGTCTTGAGGTTACTAGCACCTGTACCACTGTGGCCAAGCTATCCCTACCCAGGGGAGACCATAGTTCATAGAATCATAGAATCATAGAATAGTAGGGCTGGAAGGGGCCCACAAGGCCATCGAGTCCAACCCCCTGCTCAATGCAGGAATCCAAGTCAGAGCATCCCTGACAAATGGCTGTCCAGCCTTGTCTTAAAGGCCTCCAGTGTGGGAGAGCCCACCACCTCCCCAGGTAATTGGTTCCATTGTCGTATTGCTCTTACAGTCAGGAAGTTTTCCTGATGTTCAGCTGGAATCTGGCTTCCTGTAACTTGAGCCCATTATTCCATGTCCTGCACTCTGGGATGATCAAGAAGAGATCCTGGCCTTCCTCTCTGTGACAACCTTTCAAGTACTTGAAGAGTGCTATCATATCTCCCCTCAGTCTTCTCTTCTCAAGGCTAAACATGCCCACTTCTTTCAGTCTCTCTTCATAGGGCTTTGTTTCCAGTCCCCTGATCATCTTTGTTGCCCTCCTCTGAACTGTCTCCAGTTTGTCTGCATCCTTCTTAAAGTGTGGTGCCCAGAACTGGACACAGTACTCCAGATGAGGCCTAACCAGTGCTGAGTAGAGGGGAACTAGTACTTCCTGGGATTTGGAAGCGATGCTTCTATTAATGCAGCCCAAAATAGCATTTGCCTTTTTTGCAGCCACATCACATTGTTGGCTCATATTCAGCTTGTGATCGACAACAATTCCAAGATCCTTCTCGCTTGTAGTGTGGTTGAGCCACGTATCCCCCATCTTGTAACTGTGCCTTTGGTTTCTTTTTCCTAGGTGCAGAACTTGGCATTTGTCCCTATTAAATGTCATTCTGTTGTTTTCTGCCCAGCGCTCCAGTCTATCCAGATCACTTTGAATTTTGTTTCTGTCTTCCAAAGTATTCGCTATCCCTCCCAATTTTGTGTCATCTGCAAATTTGATCAGCATTCAATTGATTGTGTCATCTGCAAAACTGATTAGCAAATTTGATCAGCAAATTTGATCAGCATAGTTGGTGAAGCAGCCAAAGCTGGCAAAAGGCACTCTGAGCCTCCACGACCACTTGGGCCTCCAGTTACAGTGATGGATCTGGGAGTACCCCCAAACAATGGACCTGATCTTTCAGAGGCTGTGCAACCGCATCTAGAGCAGGCAATGAATGAGCTTATCTCCCAGACTCGGGAACCACTCACCCACAGGGCTTCCGTCTTGCCAGGATTCAGTTTCATTTTATTGGCCATCATCCAGCCCATTACTGAGTTCCGACACTGGTCCAGGACTTGCACAGCCTCTCCTGATTCAGATGTCACAGGCAGATAGAGCTGTGTGTCATCAGCATACTGATGACATTAGGCTTCAAATCCCCTAATGACCGCTCCCAGCGGCTTCATATAGATGTTAAATAACATTGGGGACAAGATGGTGCCCTGGGACAACCTATAGCTCAATTGCCAAGGGGCTGAGGAATGGTAACCCAATGTTACTCTCTGAAATTGGCCGTGCAGGTAGGTCTGGAACCACTGTAACACTGTGCCCCAGTGCCCATCCCACGGAGTTGATCCAGGAGGATACCATGGTCAATAGTATCAAAAGCTGATGAGAGATCAAGCAGGATTAACTAGGTTGCACTCCCCTTGTCCCTCTCTTGATAAAGGTCATCCATCAGGGCGACCAAGGCTAATTCAGTACCGTAACCAGGACGAAACTCAGACTGGAATGGGTCCAGATAATCAGTATCCTCTGAGAGTGTGTAGTTGTTCCACCACTACCCTTTCCAGAACCTTCCCTAAGAAAGAGGGCAGTTGCTTGTGGGCTTCATATTTGGGGCATCTGATTGTCCACTGTGAGAAACAGAATGCTTTGGTCTGACCCAGCAGTGGTAGTCTTATGTTCTTATGTCTTACATGCACCAGATCCATTCCTGATTAAAGGGTCTCTAGGGAGGAGGTCTGTGAGAGAAATCTGCCTGCCCTGCACCCTTGAAGGCAGCAGCTGCTGCTGCCTCTGCCGGAAGCGGAGCTTTCAGGCCTGTGGCTCTGCTGGTTTGGAGCAAGGAGGTCCAGCTAAAATGCTTCTGTCGATCAATATGCTGTTCCAGTGCGGAACTTTGTCCCTCTTCTCAAGCTGTCAAATGGGTCAACCCCAGGTCTGCCTTCAGAACCACAGTGAACAACTGTGGCAAACCAACGTTTCCATCTTGGTGGTGTGATGACATTGGCATAAAGTTGGAATGTGGCCTTAATGGCAGCAACAGCAGGCAAAGAAGGTGGGTCGGGCGTGGGATATAGGGGCGAGGTCAAGCATGGAGGAAAGCTAGCAAATACTCTGTGTGGTGTGAGTAAGAGCATTGTAGGAGGCTCTGGGTGGCACTGATCAGTCCCAAGAGGTTCAGTTGGGTGTGAAAGCCATGATGCAGTCAGGATTCACCCTCTGTTGCTGTGAGAGTGGGTACTAGTGCTGGCTTGCCTGGGTTGGTCCCAGGACAGAATGGGGGGCATTGGGGTGGGGAGGGAATTTCTGTTACATTCTGTTATGCGTGTTTGATGCTACTTTGGCCCAAACCCGGTGATGGTGGTGGTCGTGACTGGCCTGCCCTTCTCTCTGTCGCTGCCTCCCTGCAATCTGCTCCTCCTCCCGAGTCCCCAGAGGGAGTAAGTCAGAGGGAACTGTTGGTCCAGTCTCTGTATCTTCCTCCATCTGAGCAGTTTTTAGGAAGCACTGAGAGGTTAGGGAGAGCAGGCTGGCAATGGGTGAGGAAGATAAGAACAGGGGGTTCGATTTAGCAGAGGGAGGGAGTTTGCCTAGTTAACTAATTTAGGTAGTCCCCACAAATTGTCTATGGCTGCCTGTTCAGATCATAGAATCATAGAACAGTAGGGTTGGAAGGGGCTAAAAGACCATCGAGTCCAACCCCCTGCTCAATGCAGGAATCCAAGTCAGAGCATCCCCGGCAGATGGCTGTGCAGCCTTGACTTGAATGCCTCCAGTGTGGGAGAGCCCACCACCTCCCTAGGGAATTGGTTCCATTGTCGTATTGCTCCAACAATCAGGATGCTTTTCCTGATGTTCAGCCAGAATCTGGCTTCCTGTAACTCGAGCCCATGATTCTGTGTCCTGCACTCTGGGATGATGGAGAAGAGATCCTGGCCTTCCTCTCTGTGACGGCTTTTCAAGTACTTGAAGAGCGCTATTCTATCTCCCCCCAGTCTTCTCTTCTCTTCTCAAGGCTAACCAGGCCCAGTTCTTTCAGTCGGTCCTCACAGGGCTTTGTTTCCAGTCCCCTGATCATCTTTGTTGCCCTCCTCTGAACCAGCTTGTCTGCATCCTTCTTAAAGTGCAGTGCCCAGAACTGGACACAGTCCTCCAGATGAGGCCTAACCAGTGCTGAGCAGAGGGGAACTAGTACTTCCCGGGATTTGGAAGCTATGCTTCTATTAATGCAGCCCAAAATAGCATTTGCCTTTTTTGCAGCCACATCACATTGTTGGCTCATATTCAGCTTGTGATTTGTGCATGGAATTGGAGACTTTGTGGGGAGGTAAAAAAAAAAAAAAGTTAAGATTAGCTCTGGCCTTAACTGAAACATGAGGATGTAAAAGTTAGTAAATGAAATTAGATTTTTGTCCTCCTGGTAATTTGAATTACTTATTGGAACAGATGAATCTGTGCTGACAAGACCACGTGGCAGTGTTAATGACTGCATCTCCCCCTCAGTCACTTTACTTTTGAAAAATTGGGGTGATGGACTACAGGATGCTAGGGCTGTGGGACTGTTGTGCCGCCGGCTGGCCAGGGATACTGAGGATGCCTAGTTCAGCTCTCCCCTACCCAGCCCCCTTAGGAAAGGAGCACTTGGAGGAGAGCGTGGAACTGGACATCCCCAGACCAAGCTAGAGCCTCTGAATTTGAAATGGAACCACACGCAAAAGCATTGTGGCTACAAGACCGCCTGCCTTGTGAACCACCTTCTTCATCTGAAATGAAGCTGGCATCTTATCACTATTATTTTTTAACAGTGTACATAGTTGCTTGAGAGACAGTGATTTGGGGGATTGTAGAATCATAGAATAGTAGGGTTGGAAGGGCCCACAAGACCATCGAGTCCAACCCCCTGCTCAATGCAGGAATCCAAGTCAGAGCATCCCTGACAGATGGCTGTCCAGCCTCGTCTTGAATGCCTCCAGTGTGGGAGCCCACTACCTAGGGAGTAGATTCTGTGATTCTATCAAGTCATAATTTCCCTCCTGTATTAAGAGAGCTTCGGCTATTGGGCGGTATAGAAATTAAATAAATAAATAAATAAATAAGAGTTCAAGTTCGTTCTGTTTGTTTCCCATACTCTGGGCATTAGTAAATAGACATCGAAGACAATGTGCTTCATAGTCTGGCTTTCTTGCCACATGTGTCTGGAGACTATTATTGGGCGCTATTAGAGCTGTTCTCTCCGTTGCGGTGCATGAGCCTTCGTCCATTGTTACCCCCAACTTTACATCTACCTTCCCCATAGGATTCAGTTTAAAGCCCTCCTGATGAAGTTCTTCATGCTGTGGCCAAACACATTCTTCGCAATCTTTGTGAGGTGCAACCCGTCCCTTGCCAACAGCCCATCTTTCCAGAAGTATAGCCCGTGGTCCCAGAATCCAAATCTCTTGTGCCGGCACCACGTTCATAGCCAGTCATTCACCCAGAGTATTTTTCTTTCCCTTTCTATCCCTCTTCTAACTAGTGGAAGGATGGATGAGAAAACGATCTGTGCCCCAAAGTTCTGGAGTTTCCTTCCCAAAGCTTCATTTCTTCATAGCTCCGCTTGGCAGTATCATTTGTTCCCATATGGATGAGAAGAAAGGCATACCTGTCAGTGGGCTTTATGAGCGCAGGCAACCTTTCAGTCACGTCTCTAATCTGCCCTCCCGGGAGACAACATACCTGGCAAGTCCACGGGTCTTCGTGACATACGTACTTGGGTCTTGATCCCATGCAGCAAGGAGTCTCCCACTACTACTACTCTTCTCTTCTTGGTGTTGTAGGCCTGGGTTTCATTGCCTCTGCTTGACTGACCTTCAGCCTCTTGCTCACTCTCTTGCAGGTTCCCCTGTAATTCTTCCTCTGCAGGCTGTCTTCCTGTCTCATCCTCAACTACCTGGAATCGGTTCCACAGCTCCACTGCTTCCACTGGTGCAAAGTGGAGTCTAGTTCTTCTTCTCCTAACTGTCACCCTTTTCCAAGGAGTATCCTGTACTGCATTTTTCCTCACCTCAGCTTTTCCCACTTCTGCCTCAGCTTGCTGTTGCTCTTCAAGCTTCTGGTCTTCCCTTTGCTGCTGTAGTTCCACTGTTCTGTCCAAGAACTCTTCGTGTTCTCTTATTCCCCGGAGGGTTGACACTCGCCGCTCCAGTCCTCTTACTTTTTCTTCCAGCAGCGTGATCAACTTGCACTTGTTGCAGGTGTAGGCCGTGTTGTTCTCAGGCAAGAAAACAAACACTGCACACACCTTGCAGGTCACCACCACTGGAGAGTCTTGTCCTTCCATAGCCTCTTTTCCCTTTTTGTGTAGAATCATAGAATAGTAGGGTTGGAAGGGGCCTACGAGGCCATCGAGTCCAACCCCCTGCTCAATGCAGGAATCCAAGTCAGAGCATCCCTGACAGATGGCTGTCCAGCCTCGTCTTGAACGCCTCCAGTGTGGGAGAGCCCACCGCCTCCCTAGGTAATTGGTTCTAGGTAATTCCCTAGGTAATTGGTGTCTAGCTTTCTGATTGTACTAGACTAGCCTGTGCCTGCTGCTCTACTCACTAGAGGTTAAAAGCATAGTTCCACTGGTGTGGAAGTGTGTATTACAAGAAAAATAATTTTTAAAAAGTTAGGGGCCTCCCACTTGGCCTCCCCTGCCAAACTCCCCTGGCCAACTCCTGTTTGCTCCCCCTGTTCACTCGCTCTGTTCACTCGCTTTCTGGGAGCTTGCTTGCTTCTGTAGTTCCTGGAACAACTGGAGCAGCTCCCTCTGCTCTGCTCAGCTGGGAGGCGGGAAACAGGCTGAAGCTTCCTTCCCACAGCTGCTGGGAGTACTCAGCCCCCCCCCCCAATTCAGTTGGAGCTCTCAGGAGCACCTGGTGAGCTCACAGCCACTCAGAAGGATAAAGGGCAGCCCCCTGGGCTTCCTGCAGCTCACTTACCTCTTTGCCTCTGTCTCCTTTGTCTCTTCTACTACTGCAACTCCCCTGGCCAACTCCTGTTTGCTCCCCCTGTTCATTCGCTCTGGTCGCTTGCTGTCTGGGAGCTTGCTTGCTTCTGTAGTCCCTGGACCAGCTGGAGCAGCTTCCTCTGCTCTGCTCTGGTCAGCTGGGAGGCGGGAAACAGACTGATGCATGTTTGAAACTAGCCTGTCAGATACTATGAGAGAGAAGTTTATTTTATTCGGACTTGGAATATGAATCCTCCCTGCAAATCAACTGGGAATATTTGGAAACACCTGCAACTCTAGGGTTACAGTCTGTTGCGCATACTTACTTGGAAGTAAGTCCCAATGAACATATTGGGATTGAGATGCAGGAATGTTTTCCTGGCTTCTAGCGTTTTACCTTACCCAGCCACATTACAATTTAGCTACATATAACCTGAGCCCAATGGCCAGTGTGCCACTGCAAAAAACCCTCATAGGGGCTGTGTGTGTGTGTGCGTGACTTGCAGTGAAGGGGTGTGTGAGTGTTTCTTCGCCTGTTCCTTTTTCCATAAAACCCTTCCCTTCCCTCTCTAGTAGTTCCATACCTGAATTTGTGATGTAAACACAGGTCTTTGGGACACTGGAGGAGAGTGTCAGGGAAAAGATCATGTGGATGAAGGGCTATTCCGCCTCTTTGCCTGCCCACAGCTTCTCCAGTGCAAATGGCAGCCTCCATAAATACGCTCCTCGGAGGAGTGGCCATCAGGCGAATGGCCCGGCAGCTCTGTTGTCACGTGGTATTTGCCCTGCATTCATGCGGTGCTCTTCTTCTCTTCCCAAATTCATATTCTTTTTCTCTAAATCAGGGGTGGGCAACTTATGGCCCTCCAGATGCTTTGGCCTACAACTCCCTGCAGCTGTAGTCATCATAGCCAGTGGTGAGGGATGATGGGAGTTGTAGGCCAGAACATCTGGAGGGCCACAGGTTGCCCACCCTTGCTCTAAAGAAACATTATTTTCCTTAATGTTGAATCATTTGTGATGCCTTGGGTGAGCCTCGGTGCCCTTGCATTCTACTTGATTTCTAAGCATTAGGGGCATAGGAACACAGGATGCTGGAGTCAGGCCCTTGGCCCATCTAGCCCAGTGGTTCTCCAGGGTTTCAGGAAGGAGTTCTCCCAGTCCTACGTGGAGATGCTGCTGGGGATTAAAACCGAGACCTTCTGCATGCAAAGCAGGGCTCTGCCACAGAGCCACAGCTCCCTCTACTGCATAGATCAGTGTTTCTTGGATATAGTGGTTCTAAAGAGGGTAAAGTGGTGTGGTGTGTCCCCCACCCCCATCCGCCATTAAACAAGGCAACATCAGAAAGGCATAATGTTGGTGGCTCTCCTGTTTACCTTAGGCCACTATTTCTCCTTACGTGGCAAGTCCTCTGGATTAAGCCCCACCATGAAACCTGCTTGGCACGCAACCCGCTTCCTAAGCAAGTCTCCTTGGAAGGAAGTCCCACTGAGGTTAATGGGACTTGCTCCCAGGTCTCTGTGCACATGACTGCAGTCTCAGTGTAATAATAGGCACCCGTGGGGCTGAGCCTGAGAGAGAAGGGATGTATTTCAGCATAGAGAAAATCGTTTTGTGATTAAAATTACTACAGAAAAGTAATAATTGCTTGTGGTCATTTGGCACAACATTACACACATCATTAAAACCTAGACTTTCACCAAGGTCATCTCTTAAGTACAGTATTCCTTCCCTCCTGGTTGTTACTTTTCTAGAAATCTTCAAACATTAATTCTGGAAAGAGAAAAAAATAAAATAAAAGAGAGAGGCAGGGCCTGTTTAAAATTCAAAATTAAAGCTATTCTTCAAATTGCCACGATTCCCAATTTTAGATGTTATTTGTAGTGGTAATGTGGAGAAGTAATTAGTGCACAAACAAGCGCTTGCCTTCTGATATAACTCTTCATTCCAGCTGATGGGTATTAGGCTCTGAATACGTTTATGCAATGATCATGAAGCAAAGCACATTGTGATGCATGGCTGCAGGTAAGTTTGCAGTCTCTCACTCTGGTGCTGCCTCACAATGCACCAGCCTATTCCAGCCAGGAAATAAGGTGGCTTCTCTTTGCACAAGGAGGCCGCAGGCCCAGCTGCTTCAGCAAGAGCAGAGGAATGCGGGGGGCTGGAGAAAACAAGACTCGGTAGAACGGATGTAGTCTTCCTGGCCTGCTTTGCTCAGCTCAGAAAGCAAGGCACTCAGCACTGAGGATCACGTTGGCAGTCAAGCAGGGCTGCACACTTGTTTGTGGTTGGGGAAGGACTCCAGCAGAGCCCCTGTGCTGCGTGCAGAAGGCCGCAGGTTCGGCTCCTGGCAGCACCTCCAGGTAGGGCTTGGACGGCTGCCCATCAGTGATGAGAATACTGAGCTGGGGACCAAGGGCCTGATTTGGTTGAAGGCAGCTTCCGATGTCCCTATTTATTTGTTTCTATTCTGCCAGTAAGATACTCAAGGCAACTAACGCATCTAGCCTCCCCATAAAATTAGAACTAGAGTGCATCATTGAATTAGCCATCAGCTACAGCAGTAGAAGGAGCTGCAGCAAAACAATTTAAAGCAATGAGTAAGAACAGATTCCCCTTCATGGATCAATTCCTTGTTGTGGCGAAGGGGCTTGCATAACTCAGTGAAGTCATAAGCTATGCCGTGCAGGGCCACCCAAGACGGACAGGTCATGGCGGAGAGTTCTGACAAAATGTGGTCCACTGGAGAAGGAAATGGCAACCCACTCCAGTATTCCTGCCAAGAAAACCCCATGGAACGTATCACAAGGCTAAAAGAGATGATGCCGGAAGATGAGCCCCTCAGGTCAGAAGGTGTCCAATATACTACTGGGGAAGAGCAGAGGGAATTTCCAAATAGCGCCAGAAAGCATGAAGCGGCTGGGCCAAAGCCGAAAGGACACTCAGCTGTGGATGTGTCTGGTGGTGAAAAGAAATCTGATGCTGTGAAGAACAATATTGTTTAGGAACCTGGAATGTCAGATCAATGAATCAAGGTAAGCTGGAGGTGGTCAAACATGAGATGGCAAGATTGAACATCGACATCTTGGGAATCAGCGAACTAAAATGGACAGGCATGGGTGAATTTAATTCAGGTGACCATTATATCTACTACTGTGGGCAAAAATCCCTTAGAATTCAAGTACTTGAAGAGCGCTATCGTATCTCCCCTCAGTCTTCTCTTCTCAAGGCGAAACATGCCCAGTTCTTTCAGTCTCTCTTCATAGGGCTTTGTTTCCATTCCCTGATCATATTCGTTGCCCTCCTCTGAACCCTCTCCAGTTTGTCTGCATCCTTCTTAAAGTGTGGTGCCCAGAACTGGACACAGTACACCAGATGACGCCTAACCAGTGCTGAGCAGAGGGGAACTAGTACTTCCCGGGATTTGGAAGCTATGCTTCTATTAATGCAGCCCAAAAGAGTGGGATGACTCTCATGACTGGAATACAGCAATTGAAGGATATAACTTGTTCAAAAAGAACAGGAGGAACAGAAAGGGAGGTGGGGTTGCACTGTATGTGAAAAATACATATCTCTGCACAGAAATACAGGAGGAGGAGCTTGGTAGCCCCATCGAGAGCATCTGGATCAAAATAAATGGAGCAAAGAATAAAAGGAACCTGATGGTGGGAGTCTACTACCGGCCACCCAATCAAGGAGAAGACGAGGATGAAACTTTGGAAAAGCAAATAGCCAATGTTTTAAGGAAGCATGATGTAGTAGTAATGGGGGACTTCAATTTCCCCGATATTTGTTGGGAGACAAATTCTGCAAAACATGGCCCCTCCAGGAAATTCCTGACTTGTGTTGTAGCAGCCATATCAGGGGTCAGACTAAGTAGCCTCATGCAGTCTCATGCTTCATGTTCTTGCTGAGCTCTTTCTCCCTTGAATATATTGTTGTAAGCTGACGAGACACAGGAATTCCTTATCTTGTCAAAGGTCATACAATTGTATATCTTGTTCTCTGCTGTTCTCTTCTGTTCTCTCCTTATCATGGCTACCCTATAACCCAGTTCTTGTATTATAAACAATAGTGCTAAGAGAAGAAATGTTGAGGATTGCAACCCCATGCGGGAGGGAGAGGAGGAGCCATTTCATATATGTCACAATGTCTATAAAACCAATGTGCTAATGTAAATCGGGGCTTCTGGCTCTTTGGAAACGATTCCAGCCTTAAGCCCGCGCGTTAAATAAAGAATCTCTTTTTCCTTCACTCCGTGGTCTCTCTGACTCTGGGTTCTGCAACATAAATGGTGCCGTGACTCGGATGTGGCAGGCTCTGAGCCAGACAGGTGGCAGTTGCCTGCTCTTGATCGCCGCACCGGGAAGACGAGCTCGGCGCATGCCTCCCTTTCTTGGCGCCACCGACCTTTTTGTCGAGTGAATGGGAGAAAGCCTGCACCGGGATCGCCCAAACGGCAGCGAGCAGCAAGAGAACCTTGGGAAGCGGAGGAAGGAACTTGAGCCCTGCCTGTATCGCAGCTGCAATTGAGTTGAAACCCACATTGGAAGCCTTCAGGAGAAAGGCAAGTATATGGGAAAAAGAGGGCCCCGCCTTTAGGGAGAAAGGCCACTGGGCAGAAAAAAAGAGGGCCCCGCCTTATGAAGAAGGTCAGTGTTGGTGGTATACGTATACAAAAGAACCTACTCCTTGCGGGTAGAAGGGGGGCCTGATCACACCCCCGAGTGGGCGCCAGTACCTAGCACGCCAGTACTCAGTAGGAAGCTGAGGAAGCTGGGGAAGCCGTTTTCCGCTCTGGTAAAAAGTGGGAAAAGTGGGTGGCAGGGACATATGGATGTAGTGGAGAGATTGATGATTGTGTGAGTGGCTACTGCGGTTTCTGACGCATACCGTTGACCGTCCGGGTGCCCAGGCCAGTAGCAAAGTGCGTGGTGTGAAAAATCCTCTTGTGTCGGCCAGTGAGACCCCTTACTCACTGACCAATTCCCATTCCCTAATTGTGTCTGTCTTCAATTTAGGAGGGAGGCTATGGGTGGTGGGGGAAGCAAACCTTGCACGCCCTTGAGATGTATGTCAAACAAAGAAGGAAAAAGGTTTTTTTTTAAAAAAAGATTCAGAATAGAAAGAGAGAACAGCAAAAAGCTCAAGGTCGAGCTGAGAGGAAAAAAAGAACAAGATCTGAGGCTGTTAATTAGAAAAATGTTGCAGGACAGTCTGGCTTTTAACAAAGCGTGGGAGCGTGAGAGTGTAAGGCCGAAGAAGTAGCTGTTAGCCTAGTGTGCCGAGAGAGGGGGGGCAGGAAAATTGCCCACAACGTTCTGAGTTGTACAACATCATCACCTCGCCTAATTGAGATAAAATCCCTAAGAAATGGAAACTGAAAATGAAGACCCAGAAAATGAAGGCAAAATAGAAAATAAAGGTGAAGAATCAGCCCCCAGAGCACAGGCTAGACCCCTCTTCGAGTGAAAAGTGTGCCATAAGACTGTCCCAAAGCAGAATGAAGCGGAAAGACCATGTTGAAGATCTCTGTCAAGGTAACCGTGTTTAGCTTTGAACTGTGTTAGAATTGCATAGAGCCTGTAGCTACTGACCATCAGCTATATGATTTCTGAAGAGCGTAACCATTAAGCTTTTGCCGTGGGATTCCCTGCAATGAAGAAATCTCACTGATTTGAGTGTCCAGTGTTACACTGCCTAAGTGTGTGTGCTAAAGAGACCGAGAAACCAGACAGCATGTTCCTGGCCAAGCCAAAATCACGCTACTGCCATGCTCCTGGAAGCTGCAATAAACTGTGTAAGCTGGGAGACCCAACCTGATTGAGAAGAAAAGAAGATATTGGAGCAACTGTCTTGAAAAAACAATGAGATCTGTGTAGCTGGCTGGCTGACGCTGTCAGTGATGTTACAACTTTAAGACTGTTTTCCTGTTTGAGACCCCAGCGAAAAAAGCTAACCCGAGTTATTTGTTGCCCGTGCCAAAGCAAGAATTTGGTGGCCCTGTACCTCGTGTCCTGTTTTGAGCTTGAGATTTACAAATACAAACAAACTGAGAAGCTTGCCTTTGAAGTCCTGCAAATCACCCCACCGCCTCCCCGAAGATTAATGGCTGCCTGAAAAATGCAAGTATAAAGCGATGCCCATCACCCCCCAGCGTCCTGAGTTTCGGCACTCAGTGTTTCAGTGCTTTTGTGTACCAGGTTAGAAAAGAAAAAAAAAAGAGTAAGTTTTTAAAATGTCTGTGAGAGAACCTGACAGAAGTAAAATAAAATTTACAAAGGAGTTGCCCAGGTTAAAGTGTCACGGCTAGAGAGCTAAGCTGTGCCGCTCTGTTTAGACAGAGGCCTTGCTAAAAAGTTAAAGGCCCTTGTCTGTCAGAAGGGGTGTAGGGCCACACTTCCCCTTTTTAAACTAATGCAAAAGTGGAGAGCCTTTGCTGGAAACATCGCATCTTCATTGCCCAGAGCCTTCTCTGTTTGCCTCCATCAATGTCTAGGCTTTTTAGAGACACTCTGCACATGAACTAAAATTTTAAATTGTCAAAGACTTGCCATGGACAGTGCTATGAAGCTTTTGATAAACTTGAACTCTCATCGCTGTGGACCGTGTGTCTATGTTTGTAGTCAGCTCAGTGTACAGCAGGCTGAGTTTGATCTATAACTTTTAGATTTCCTTCTGCCAGAACTCATGCAGCATAGAGTTGCCGATGCAAAAATGGTGACCTAGAACTCTGCGTGTGTGGGTATGCCCGTCCCTTGATTTTAATGAGCCCTGAGCTTTCAGCCAGAAGACCAGTATAATTGCTGGATCTGCTCCATCATGCCTTACCATGCAAGAAGTGTTTTCCATTCATTGTGTTAAATTGCAGAAAAAGTTTGTTGTATATATTTTGTGATTTCTTAGATATCATAAAGTATATGTGATATTTGCAGATTAGTGTTAGTTGCAACTCCAAATGATACTAAGTGTGGTTCCCAATAGATGACAAGAAAAGAAAGACAAAAGCAAGTAGAAAAGAAGGAATAGAGAAAGTAGAAGACAGATAGAGAAGAGAGAAAAAGAAAAGGCAAAAGGCAAAGAAAAAACATTTGTAAAAAAGAAGCGTGGCCATAGTTGCCCCCAGGATAAATTAAAAGCAGCTGATTGTGCCTGGAGCTTATTACCTGGGGTAAAGTAGCCACAATAATGTAATAGTTCTTTAAGATAAAGAAAATGTAACTAGAAGGAGAAGAAGAGCCTATCCCAAATGTGTGTCATTGGGACTAGTGTAAGGCAGAAAGGTTTAAGTGAGTAAGTTTAACTTGAAAAAGACGAATAAAGAGACAAGGCTGGTGCATGGAGCAGAAAGTTTTATATAAAAAGTTTGAAACATGATCTGCAATACAGGCAGATCAGCAAAGATAAAGAAAGCAAAAGAAAGAAAAAATTTGTCTTCCCATACTAATAAATAAAAGTGTTATCAAGCACTTTGGGAAGCGAAGTTGTTTACAGGAAGCTGTGCCTGAGAACCAAACACTTCTAGCCTATGCTAAAAATGCTTGCTAGTGTTGTGCTGCCTCATGGGTAACATGTATGGTATAAAACCCATTTAGCCCAATAGCTCGTGGTTCAGAGAAGCTGTCTGATCCAACCATTAAGTACGCCTGTGTGCTGTAAGTTACCCAATAAAGTCTCCTTGTAAGTAATCCCCCCCTGCTGGAATCCCAAAACACAAGTGCGGCTAGAGCGCCTCACCCAGTATCAAACCCTGCTGTTAGAAGCCATGAAAGCAGGTATAAAGAAGTCAATTAATATGACCAAAGTGTCTAAAGTGCTGCAAGGTGCCACCGAGGCCCCAGAGCGTACTTGGAGCATCTTTCAAATGCCTATCGCCAGTACACCCCCCTCGACCCAGAGGCCCAAGAAGACGTAAACGAAAAAAGAAAAGAAGAAGACCCGGCAGAGGCAGAAGATTCTTAAAAAAAAGAACCAGTGTGCCCAGTATGGACAAGATGGACATTAGTGGCATGAATGCCCAAATAAAATAAATCAAATACACAAAGGAGAAAACCAAAGGGGCCAGAATGGGCGAAGAGGGAGACAGCTTGAGAGGGGCCGTGATATTGACTGTGAGGGGCCGTGACATTGACTTCATAATTGACACTGGAGCAGCATCAAGAGCAAGCAAACGTTAGCCTTAAACAAGAAGTCCAAACACTGAGCAAAGGTCTTCAAGCCCAGCGTCGCTTTGTCTTAAAAAAATAAGCCATTCCCATCACAGAAGTTCATCCTTTCCAACCAAGAGTTAAAGTATGAGTTAAAGAGGGAAAAATAACCCTTTGACTCCCAGATGGAAAGAACTCAGAACTGTCATACTTTCCACCCCCGCAGCTATAAAAGCAGCTAGAATTAAACCCTGGATACATTGGACACGAGTCAAGAGAGCGAGAGGGGGAAAGTAGACCATAAACAGAAATCCTGAAAATCCTTTAAAAATCATTCTGAAAAAGCAGTAAGAAGACTCAGGCTAGACCTTACTGTGGACACACCGGGAAACTGTCCCCCTGCGTATGGTCAGACCTGCAACTGGAGAATTGAAGAAGGGGACTAGACCTTACTGCAGCTTGCCAGGTAAATAGCTGCCCAGCGTACGGTCAGATCCCAAAGAAGATCAAACATGCGTGTTGTAGTGTTAGTAGTGTTGCATTGTGTTTCCTTAATAAGGTGCAAAAAGGGGGGTCTGCCCCTGGAAAAAAAAGTTTGTCCCAGTGATTTGCTGATAATTACTGGCTTCACCTGGCTAACATCATGAAAATAAAACATTTTTGTTTGCCAAGAGGTATACCTGCAAACAGGCTTATTAGCTCTTGCCTAATACCTGTCTGTAGACATCCTGGGAAAATTCAAAAAGATACCATGTTAAGAGTTTATGGTGTAAGTTTAACTTATTCCCAAAATGCTAATTGGGGCGTAGTTGCAAAGATCCTACCCCCTACAGAGTTCACTCTACGCACCCCCATCATTGCTGAAACAAATGCTACGTGTGCACAAATGCTTAATTGTCAAAAAATTTTCCAGAAAATACAAAGCTATCCCTGGCCCCCTTCCACTGTAATAAAATTCAAAACATATCTTTTAATGATGCCCACATACTTTTGCCTCATGGATGGTTTTAGACATGTAATTCCCGCACTTGGTCATTCATTCCTGCCAACTTGTCTGATAACCACCCATGTTGCCTCAGCCGCCAATTGAACTGGTGCCAATTCTTCCCCTGTAGCCTGAAAAAATCCGTCAACGGCAGCCTCGAGCACTCCAACTAACTAAAAATTGTAATAGTCATGTGCAGTTATATTCTGACTCAGAAAAATTGGCCTTAGCAATGTCACTAGTTGGGGTTCCAAGTTTAGCCGTGGCTGATGGTCTGGAAATCAACCGGTTAGCTTGCAGCTTAGCCAAATGCATAAATGCCACCTCACGAGCATTGTCATTGTTAAATAAAAAGCTGCGTGATCTAAGAGGTGCAGTTCTAGAAAATAGAGCTGGTATAGATTACCTCTTCCTTCTTCATCATTTAAGTTGTGAGACACACCAAAAGCTCTGTTGTTTTAACTTAACTGATAATGGCAATGCTGTAGATGAACAGATCAACAAGCTGCACAATATAGTAGCTAACAAAACAATAAGACAAAACAATTAGCTAAATTAGTTAACCCCTTGGCTTCCAGATCTTAGCTGGCTTGAAAGCATTGTTCATCCTAATTCTACCAGTATTGTTCATAAAAGTTCTGTTATGTCTCTGCGTTCCTTGTCTTATGCGCTGTTTAACCAATCTGTTTTATGTCTCAGCTAGTAAAACTGCTGCCCTCTATGCTCTAATAGCCCAACAAGAGGCTAAGTAATATGTATGTCACAAAAAGCTTTGTATAGTTATCAGTAATGCTATAATTGTAATGAAATTATGCATTTAAGGGGGGAATGTAGCAGCCATATCAGGGGTCAGACTAAGTAGCCTCATGCAGTCTCATGCTTCATGTTCTTGCTGAGCTCTTTCTCCCTTGAATATATTGTTGTAAGCTGACGAGACACAGGAATTCCTTATCTTGTCAAAGGTCATACAATTGTATATCTTGTTCTCTGCTGTTCTCTTCTGTTCTCTCCTTATCATGGCTACCCTATAACCCAGTTCTTGTATTATAAACAATAGTGCTAAGAGAAGAAATGTTGAGGATTGCAACCCCATGCGGGAGGGAGAGGAGGAGCCATTTCATATATGTCACAATGTCTATAAAACCAATGTGCTAATGTAAATCGGGGCTTCTGGCTCTTTGGAAACGATTCCAGCCTTAAGCCCGCGCGTTAAATAAAGAATCTCTTTTTCCTTCACTCCGTGGTCTCTCTGACTCTGGGTTCTGCAACAGTGTGGCGGATAACTTCCTCCTACAGAAAATAGAGGAAGGAACTAGAGGATCGGCTATCCTTGACTTGATCCTAACCAACAGAGATGACATAGTGGATAAAGTAGCAGTTACAGGCACTCTGGGGGAAAGCGACCATGTTGTACTTGAGTTCTTGTTTCTAAGGGAAGCAAAAGCCGAGTGTAGCCAAACACGTACCCGGGATTTTAGGAAAGCTGATTTTAATAAACTCAGAACAATGATCAGGAAGGTCCCATGGCAAGCGACTCTAGTGAGAAAAGGAGTCCAAGATGGGTGGGAGTTTTTAAAAAAGGAAATTCTCCAGGCACAATTACAAACAATTCCAACAAGAAGCAAAGGTGGAAGACAACAGAAGAAGCCAATGTGGCTTCACAAAAAGCTTAGGGATGACCTGAAAACAAAAAAGGACACATATAGGAAGTGGAAAGAAGGCCAAGGAACAAAGGAAGAGTACAGGCAGGTAGCCCAGAATTGCAGGGATGGCGTCAGGAAGGCTAAAGCTGGGAACGAGCTGAGGTTAGCAAGGGATGCTAAAAGCCACAAAAAGGCTTTCTTCAGCTACGTGCATAGTAAAAGGCAGAGGAAAGAAATGGTTGTTCAGCTATTAAATCAGGATGGCAAAAGGATAACAGATGACAAAGAAAAGGCAGAGGTGCTCAATTCCTACTTTGGCTCAGTCTTCTCCCAAAAGAGGGCCTATGACCCCCCTGGCAAAGGCGAAGTACAGGCTGAAGGGGCAGGATTGCAGCTTGAGATCGATAGGCATATGGTCAAGGAACACCTAGTTCCTTTGAATGAGTTCAAATCTCCAGGGCCAGATGAGCTGCACCCTAGAGTAATAAAGGAACTGGCAGAAGAACTCTCAGAACCGCTGTCTATTCTCTTTGAGAAATTATGGAGGACGGGGGAAGTGCCAGATGACTGGAGGAGGCCTAATGTTGTCCCTATCTTCAAAAAGGTTAAAAGGAGGAACCTGGGAACTACAGACCAGTCAGTCTGACATCAATCCCTGGGAAAATTCTGGAGCAGATGATAAAGCAATCCATCTGTAATGATGTAGTGTTGTTGAGCCACGTACCCCCCATACTGTAACTGCATTTGGTTTCTTTTTCATAGGTGCAGAACTTGGCATTTATCCGTATTAAATGTCATTCTGTTGTTTTCTGCCCAGCGCTCCAGGCTATTAAGAACACTTGGAATTTTGTTTCTGTCTTCCAAAGTATTAGCTATCCTGCCCATTTTTGTGTCATCTGCACATGTGATCAGCATTCACTGCACCTCTTCCTCCAAGTCATTCATAAAAATGTTGAAGAGCATTGGGCCCAGGACTGAGCCCTGCGGTACCCCGCTTGTTACCTCTCCCCAGTTTGAGAAGATCCCATTGAGAAGCACTCTTTGAGTCCGATTCTGTAGCCAACTCTGGATCCACCAGATCGTTGTTTCATCTAGCCCACTTTGAGCTAGTTTGCTCATCAGGATATCTCCGATTTTCTTGAAGAGATCTCTAGTCTTTCCCATTCTGTTGTTTTCCTCCATTTCTTTGCATGGTTCATTTAAGAAGGCCTTCTTGTCTCTCCTTGCTATTCTCTGGAAATCTGCATTCAGTTGGATATAACTTCCCCTTTCTCCCTTGCTTTTCACTTCCCTTCTTTCCTCAGCTACTTGTAAAGCCTCATCAGACAGCCACTTTGCTTTCTTGTATTTCTTTTTCTTTGGGATGGATTGAGTTGCTGCCTCCTGAACAATGTTACGGACCTCCGTCCATAGTTCCTCAGGCACTCTGTCTATCAGGTCTAATCCCTTAAATCTATTCCTCACCTCCACTGTATATTCATAAGGGATATGATTTAGGTCATACCTGAATGGTTTAGTGGTTTTCCCTACGTTCTTCAATTTAAGCCAGAATTTTGCAAGAAGCAGCTCATGATGAGAGCCACAGTCAGCTCCAGGTCTTGTTTTTACTGACTGTATAGAGCTTCTCCATCTTTGGCTGCAAAGGACATAATCAATCTGATTTTGATATTGACCATCTGGTGATGTCCATGTGTAGAGTCGTCTCTAGTGGTATTGGAAAAGAGTGTTTGCTATGATCAGTGTGTTCTCTTGGCAAAACTCTATTAGCCTTTGTCCTGCTTCATTTTGTACACCAAGGCCATGCCTGCCTGTTATCCCGGTGATTTCTTGACTTCCTACTATAGCATTCCAATCCCCTATGATGAAAAGGACATCTTTTTTTGATGTTAGTTCTAGAAGGTGTTGTAGGTCTTCATAGAACCGATCAACCTCAGCTTCTTTGGCCTCAGTGGTTGGGGTATAGACTTGAATTACTATGACGTTGAATGGTTTGCCTTGGATTCATAATGAGATCATTCTATCGTTTTTGAGATTGTACCCCAGTACTGCTTTTCCCACCCTTTTATTGACTATGAGTACTACTCCATTTCTTCTAAGGGATTCTTGCCCACAGTAGTAGATATAATGGTCACCTGAATTAAATTCGCCCATGCTAGTGTCCTGGAAGAATAATGGACAGAAGTTCGCAACATTGTTCAGGAGGCGGCAACAAAAAACGTCCCAAAGAAAAAGAAAACCAAGAAGGCAAGATGGCCAAGACACTAGAAGTAGCTCAAGAAAGAAGGAAAGCAAAAGGCAACAGTGAAAGGGGGAGATATGCCCAATTAAATGCAAAATTCCAGAGGTTAGCCAGAAGAGATAAGGAATTATTTTTAAACAAGCAATGCACAGAAGTGGAAGAAGATAACAGAATAGAAAGGACAAGAGATCTCTTCCAGAAAATTAGAAACATCGGAGGCAAATTCCTGGCAAGAATGGGTATGATCAAAAACAAAGATGGCAAGGACTGAACAGAAGCAGAAGAGAGCAAGAAAAGGTGGCAAGAATATACGGAAGATCTGTGTAGGAAGGATAATAATATCGGGGATAGATTTGACGGTGTGGTCAGTGAGCTAGAGCCAGACATCCTGAAGAGTGAGGTTGAATGAGCCTTAAGAAGCATTGCTAATAACAAGGCAGCAGGAGACGATGGTATCCCAGCTGAACTGTTTAAAACCTTGCAAGATGATGCTGTCAAGGTGATGCATGCCATATGCCAGCAAATTTGGAAAACACAAGAATGGCCAACAGACTGAAAAAAAAACAAACCTATATCCCCATACCAAAAAAGGGAAGCACCAAAGAATGTTCAAACTATCGAACAGTGGCACTTATTTCACATGCCAGTAAGGTAATGCTCAAGATCTTGCAAGGTAGACGCCAGCAATTCATGGAACGAGAATTGCCAGATATACAAGCTGGGTTTTGAAAAGGCAGAGGAACTAGAGACCAAATTGCCAGTATCCGCTGGATAATGGAGAAAGCCAGGGAGTTTCAGAAAAACATCTATTTCTGTTTTATGGACTGTTCTAAAGCCTTTGACTGGGTGGATCATAACAAATTGTGGCAAGTTCTTGGTGGTATGGGGATACCAAATAATCTTGTCTGCCTCCTGAGGAATCTGTATAACGACCAAGTAGCAATGGTAAGAACAGACCACGGAACAACGGACTGGTTTAAGATTGGGAAGGAATACGGCAGGGTTGTATACTCTCACCCTACCGATTCAACCTGTACGCAGAACACATCATGCGACGTGCTGGGCTTGATGAAGCCAAGGCTGGAGTTAAAATCGCTGGAATGAAAAATTAACAATCTGAGATATGCGGATGATACCACTTTGATGGCTGAAAGCGTGGAGGAGCTGAGGAACCTGATGATGAAGGTGAAAGAAGGAAGTGCAAAAGCTGGGTTGCACTTAAACCTCCAAAAAACCAAGATTATGGCAACCAGCTGGATTGATCACTGGCAAATAGAGTGAGAAAACGTGGAGGCAGTGACAGACTTTGTCTTTCTAGGCGCAAAGATTACTGCAGACGCTGACTGCAGCCAGGAAATCAGAAGACGTTTACTTCCTGGGAGGAGAACAATGACAAATCTTGATAAACTAGTGAAGAGCAGAGACATCACACCGACAACAAAGGTCTGCATAGTTAAAGCGATGGTATTCCCCGAAGTAACCTATGGCTGTGAGAGCTGGACCATAAGGAAGGCTGAGTGAAGGAAGATAGATGCTTTTGAACTGTGGTGCTGGAGGAAAATTCTGAGAGTGCCTTGGACTGCAAGAAGATCAAACCAGTCCATCCTCCAGGAAATCAAGCCAGACTGCTCACTTGAGGGAATGATATTAAAGGCAAAACTGAAGTACTTTGGCCACGTAAAGTTTTCAGTTTTCTCTTTTAACTATATGCCAGATGTTATTACACCACTCTTAACATAATGGAGATGTTATGGAAATGGAAATGCTATTCTAATGTTTAATGCATATTTAAATATTTTGTTAAACAGCCTGAACTCATGTTAGGTGATGCTATTAAATGAATTAACAGGCCATGCTTAAAAACAAAACAAATAACTTCTAACAGAGAGCCACTCTGACCTTTTGGAGGTGTAGAAGTGTATTCACCCAAGCCAAGCTGAGCAATGGGATGCCAACAACTGCAGTCTTTGCTGAAGCCCTAAATATCCTAGCTGAGGGGCCAGCAAGTGGCAGACGCCAGGCCAGATCTGTCCCACCCCATTGCTAGCCCAGGGGCAAGGGTGGTAGGCCTGTCCACCCCACTGCTCATAGCTCTCTTTAGGGTGACCCAGGAATGGTGTAGTGGTGGGAAGAGAGATGAGGGGAATGCTCTACTGTCTTAGCCCCCTTTCTCACTTCAGAAGCCTACAGATTTATTTATGGCTGGATCCCAAACGGGTTTCATAAATCAAAGAGGCTCAAGTTCCCAGTGCTGCGAGCTCCATACAGAGAGCTTCTAGCACTGGAAAATCATGATGGTGGGATGTCAAGACCTCCTTCCACTTATCCCCTCTCGCTCTCCAAGTTATGTCACTGCACCTCCCACTAGAGATGTATGAGAATTTCATTTTTGCTTGCAAATTTATGTATTTTATTTATGCATTTTATTTATTCATTTATTGTTGTAAGTGGCCTTGGGAGGGCTTCTGCCCTGAAAGACGGCCAAGAAATATTTTAAATAAATAATAAATAAAACATGCGAGCATGCCCCTTTCAAAGCTCTGAGCACAAGCACGTCTTTGTTGAAAATGCTCACAAATTGCCGAACACATGCTTGCATTCGTCTCGTTCCCGATTCCCAGTTCAGTCAGCGCAAATTTCCTCAATAGACTGAATCAGCCCCTCTTTAGTCTGTGGAGGGAATCTGCGCAGATTAGGAAAATTGCACAAATCTCCCAGGTGATCGCTGCTTGATTTACACAAGTTTCCTGTTTGTGCAAAGTAAGCAGCGATCACAAGTGGGAATCGGGCATGAGATGAGAAGGGAGATGATATTTGGAGAATTGTGGCAATCTCAAGTATCACTCATTCACCTAGCGCCACCCTCAACCCTCCAGCATACCTGCCTGTGTAGAGATGCAAAATTTCCAGAAATGGTGAAGCTATGGGGAAAAAACATTTTTCCCCCGGGGAAAAATTGAAAAATAAGCTATACTTTTTTTCTTTCTTTTTTTTTTGATGGGCTGTGGTGGCTTAGTGGTTAAGACGCTGAACTGCAGACTGGAAGGTCGGCAGGTCAGCAGTTCGAGACCTGAGTGCCTGGGAATGATAAGTTGGGGAAGGCTGAACTATAATTCCTGTAGTACTATAGGTTTCTGTTAGAGGTTGTATATTTTTTTAAACAAAAAGTATCTATAATGAGAAATCTCTGGTAGTCAGTTAAGATGTAATTGTAGCTACTTCTTAAAAGATTCCTGTTTAAATCGCCAGTGGGAGTTGTTCACTCCATTGTGATGTGTATGCAGGTGTGATTTTTATGACCTGGTGCCCTTGAAAAGAGCAGGAAAAGGACTGAAACCCACTAGGTTATTTTTTCAAAAGCAAACACACCATTTACAGCAGCTTTGGGGATATTTTCCGCTTTTTGTTGATGGGTGCAGCTGCTCATTGGAAGGACAAATCCTGAAGCTGAAGCTCCAATATTCTGGCCACCTGATGCGAAGAGAAAACTCCCTGGAAAAGACCCTGATGCTGGGAAAGACTGAGGGCAAAAGGAGAAGGGGACGGCAGAGGATGAGATGGCTAGATAGCATCACGGATGCAATGAATATGAACCTGAGCACGCTCCGGGAGAGAGCGCAGGACAGGAAGGCCTGGCGTGCTGTGGTCCATGGGGTCACGAAGAGTCGGACTGAATGGCTGAACAACCACAATCCAGGCCAGGATGTAGAAGAGGCCGGGAAGAATGGCTTTGCTGGATCCGACCACTGGTCCATCTGCCTCGCAGTGTCTGTGACGGTGGCCCACAGATGCCTCAGAGAAACTCTTTGATGGCAACACCCATTCGCCCACCCTGGTGTTCAGTATATTACTGCTCCTGAACATGGTAGTTCCATGTAGCTCTCATGGCTAATGGCCACAAATAGAGCTACCCTGCTGAGAATGTGAACCACCCAGAGAACTTTGGCTCCTGGGCAGTATAGAAAATAAATAAATAAGTAAATAAATGCGTACAATCTATTTGAAAGCTATCTTGTGAAGTAATTATGTATTGTGTGGAGAGATGCTTGCTCTGCTTGCCCACATTGCTGCCGATGTTGCCTTCTCCAGATAATTTTTGCTTTTTTATTTCCCATGCTATTGCACTTCTCAATCCTTTTCTAATCTAAAAAGCTTCTACTTCAGGGATCCCCAAAGTTTTTGGACCATTGGCACATTTGGGAATTCGAGAAACTGCTGTGGGCACCACCACAGAATGTCTAATCAGCGGATTGCCTCTTTGGCGTCTGCCTGTTGCATCTATAGATCTTAGGCTGTGTCTTATTTAGCAAAAGCTTTTGTCCGTTAGACACCACAGTGTCTCTTTAAAAATGGGTTGTCTAATTCTCTAATTTGGCTAATTGCTGGTGGTGCAGTGCAGCTAATGCTTCTTTTAAACGTGTTTTGGCAATGTCCAGTAGTTGCTTCTTTGGTGGAGGAAGTTATTACACAGATACATTTTGAATGTACATTTTGAGGAAGTTATTACACAAGGGAAGGAGCCTGGGAGAAGGAGGACTAGCCAGCAGCTGCACCAGGTGTATCCTGAGCCTGCTTCTGCCACCGCCAACAGGTACTTAAGGTGGGGCTGCCAGAGGCAGCGCCTCGGTGTGCGCCTCGGCGTCGCACCAAGTGCGACGCTAAGTGCACACTTAGCGTCGCACTTGGAGTCACGTAGAACAGGACCTGAAGATCTACCCACCTGCCTCTCCAGAGACACCAGCAGCCACAGATACCAGCAGCAAATAGCAGCAGCAGAGGGCAGCAGCTTTAAAGACCAGGGAGAAAGGGGCAAACGCGGACTTTATCTGCTCCTTCTTAGCTGCTGTTCTCTTTTATCTTTTATATTCTTTTATACTGTTGAACATTTTATACCCTAACATTTTAATATGTGCCTGGGAGGACTATTGGGCAACTCAGGGGGTCGGGGAGGTGCCACTATAACTGTGGTCACGGGCAGGGGGAGGTATGGCGTTGGGGGATTAACAGGCCAGCTGAGGAGAAGAGGAGCTGGACACCTTACAGCTGTCCCCTCTTCTGGTTCTTCCCCAATCTGATGGTTCCTGGCAGCCTTACCAGTCTGCCCTCGGGTCTGGTGGTGCTGCTGCTGAATGCCAGGTTGGCCCAAAATAAAATCTCCCTCATCCATGATTTGATTGTGGATGAGGGGGCTGACCTGGCATGTATTACTGAGACCTGGGTGGGGGAACTGGGAGGGGTCACTCTCTCCCAGCTGTGCCCTCCTGGGTACTCGGTGCAGCACCAACACCCACTTGAGGGTCGGGGAGGGGGGGTTGCCGTGGTCTATAGGAATTCAATCTCCCTCTCCAGGCTTCCTGCTCATTCGAGCGCAGATCTTGAATGTTTGTACCTTGTGTTGGGTACCCGGGACAGATTGGGGATTCTGTTGGTGTACCGCCCACCCCGCTGCCCATCAGACTCCCTGCCTGAGCTGACGGAGGTGGTCTCGGACTTGGTGTTGAGGACCCCTAGGATGATGGTCCTGGGGGATCTCAACTTCCATGCCGAGGCCGCTGTATCCGGGGCGGCTCAGGACTTCATGGCCGCCATGACAACCATGGGGCTGTCCCAACATGTCATCGGCCCAACGCATACAAAAGGACACACGCTTGATCTGGTTTTCTCGACTGGGCAGGAGGATGGTGATCTGAAAGTGGAGGAATTAACATCTGTCCCTTTGTCATGGTCAGATCACTTCCTGCTGAGGTTTAGACTCCTGGCGGCCTTTCCCCTCTGCAAGGGTGGGGGACCTATTAGAATGGTTCGCCCCCAGAGATTAATGGATTCTGATGGATTCCAGAGGGCTCTAGGGGATTTTCCTGCTGGTGTGGCTGGTGCTCCTGTCGAAGCCCAGGTCGCTGTGTGGAATGCAGAGATGACTCGGGCGGCTGACACAATCGCGCCCAAGCGCCCTCTCCCTCTGAGCAGAGCCCGGCCAGCTCCTTGGTATACACCTGAGCTGAGGGCAATGAAGCAAGAGGGGAGACGGCTAGAGCGCAGGTGGAGGGAAACTCGTGCTGAGTCTGACCGAACACAGGTAAGAGCCCACTATCAAGCCTACTCTGTGGCGGTGAGGGTGGCAAAGAGACAGTTCTTTTCCACCAGCATTGCATCTTCTCAGTGTCATCCAGCGGAGCTTTTCCGAGTGGTTCGTGGCCTGTTACATTCTGGGACAGGGAGAGAGACTTTGGAACCCTCGGTTGCACACTGTGACGGGTTTGCATGGCACTTTGAAGATAAAGTTGTTCAGATAAAGTCACTCAGATTCGTCATGAATTGGACTCCACAATTAATGCAGTTCCATTGGTAGAGGCGTTCAGAGCACCGTCTGGTCCAGTTTTATTGGATGAGTTTCAGTTACTGAGGCCTGAGGATGCGGACAAGGTGCTTGGCCAAGTCCGATTGACCACTTGTGTGCTTGACCTTTGCCCTTCATAGCTTATTAAATCAAACAAGGATGGGATGTCTGGCTGGGTCCAGGAGGTTGTAAATTCCTCCTTGAGAGAGGGAGTGGTGCCTGCCGCTTTAAAAGAGGCGGTAATTAGACCACTCCTGAAAAAGCCTCCACAGGGCTCTATTTTATCCCCCATGCTGTTTAACATCTACTTGAAACTGCTGGGGGAGGTTATCCAGAGGTGTGGGCTGAGGTGCCATCAATATGCGGATGACACCCAGCTCTACCTCTCCTTCTCATCAAACCCAGGTGAGGCAGTGGCTGTTCTGAATCAGTGCCTGGGCACGGTAATGGACTGGATGAGGGCTAATAAACTGAAACTCAATCCAGACAAGATGGAGGTACTGTTAGTAGGTGGTTCGTCTGCCCGGCTAGGTGATATTCAACCTGTTCTGGAGGGGGTTGCACTCCCCCTAAAGGATCGTAGTTTGGGGGTGCTCCTGGATCCAGAACTGTCACTTGAGGCACAGGTGAACTCAGTGGCTCGGAGCACTTTTTATCAGCTTAGGCTGGTATACCAACTACACCCTTATCTGGACAGAGACAGCCTTGCTACAGTTATCCATGCTCTGATAACTTCTCGTCTGGATTACTGCAATGCGTTATACGTGGGGCTGCCTTTGAAAACCATCCGGAAACTTCAGCTGGTCCAAAATAGGGCAGCAAGATTGTTAAGAGGGACTGGGCTGCGAGCTCATATTACGCCAGTACTTTTCCAGCTGCACTGGCTGCCAGTCCATTTCTGGGCCCGATTCAAAGTGCTGCTGTTAACATTCAAAGCCCTTAACGGCTTTGGGCCAGGTTACCTGAAGGATCGCCTCCTCCCATATGTGCCTGCCCGGAACTTAAGATCATCATCAGCGGCCCTTCTCCGTGAGCCCCTGCCAAAGGAAGTGAGGCGGGTGGCTACTAGGAGGAGGGCTTTTTCTGCTGTGGCACCCCGGCTCTGGAATGAGCTCCTTAGTGAGGTTCGCCTGGCACCTACATTGTGTTCTTTTCAGCGCCAGGTGAAGACCTTTTTATTTTCCCAGGCATTTTAGCATTTTAGCTTTCCAAATTTTTATCTTTGCTGTTTTAAATCTGTATTTTAAACTCCTGCACTGCTGCTAGGTTTTATTGTGGTTATCATAGAATCATAGAATAGTAGGGTTGGAAGGGGCCTACAAGGCCATCGAGTCCAACCCCCTGCTCAATGCTGAAATCCAAGTCAGAGCATCCCTGACAAATGGCTGTCCAGCCTTGTCTTGAAGGCCTCCAGTGTGGGAGAGCCCACCACCTCCCCAGGTAATTGGTTCCATTGTCATATTGCCCTTACAGTCAGGAAGTTTTTCCTGATGTTCAGCCGGAATCTGGCTTCCTGTCACTTGAGCCCATGATTCCGTGACCTGCACTCTGGGATGATCAAGAAGAGATCCTGTTCTTCTTCCCTGTGACAACCTTTCAAGTACTTGAAGAGCACTGTCCTATCTCCCCTCAGTCTTCTCTTCTCAAGGCTAAACATGCCCAGTTCTTTCAGTCTCTCTTCATAGGGCTTTGTTTCCAGTCCCCTGATCATCTTTGTTGCCCTCCTCTGAACCCTCTCCAGTTTGTCTGCATCCTTCATAAAGTGTGGACACAGTACTCCAGATGAGTACTCATCATAGAACTGGACACAGTACTCCAGATGAGACCTAACCAGTGCTGAGTAGAGGGGAACTAGTACTTCCTAGAATTTGGAAGCTATGCTTCTATGAATGCAGCCCAAAAGAGCATTTGCCTTTTTTGCAGACACATCACATTGTCGACTCATATTCAGCTTGTGATCGACAACAATTCCACGATCCTTCCCGCTTGTAGTGTTGTTGAGCCACGTATCCCCCATCTTGTAACTGTGCATTTGGTTTCTTTTTCCTAGGTGCAGAACTTGGCATTTATCTCTATTAAATGTCATTCTGTTGTTTTCTGCCCAGCGCTCCAGTCTGTCCAGATCACTTTGAATTTTTTTTCTGCCTTCCAAAGTATTAGCTATCCCACCCAATTTTGCGTCATCTGCAAATTGGATCAGCATTCCCTGCACCTCCTTCTCCAAGTCATTCATAAAAATGTTGAAGAGCGCTGGGCCCAGGACTGAGCCCTGCGGTACCCCACTCGTTACCTCTTCCCAGTTGGAGAAGGTCCCGTTGATAAGCACTCTTGGAGTTCAATTCTGGAGCCAACTGTGGATCCACCGGATCGTTGTTTCATCTAGCCCACTTTGAGCTAGTATGCTCATCAGGATATCCTGGGGCACTTTGTCAAAAGCTTTGCTGAAGTCGAGGTATATGATGTCTACAGCATTCCCACAGTCCAAAAGGGAGGTTACTTGATCCAAAAATGCGATCAGATTCATCTGCCAGGACTTGTTTTTGACAAATCCATGTTGGCGTCGAGTAATCACGGCATTGTTTTCAAGGTGCTTACAGATGGATTGCTTTATCATCTGCTCCGGAATTTTCCCAGGGATTGATGTAGGACTGGCTAGTCTGTAGTTCCCAGGTTCCTCCTCTTTACCCATTTTGAAGATAGGGACAACATTAGCCCTCCTCCAGTCATCTGGCACTTCCCCCGTCCTCCATGATTTCTCAAAGAGAATAGACAGTGGTTCTGAGAGTTCTTCTGCCAGTTCCTTTATTACTCTAGGATGCAGTTCATCTGGCCTTGGAGATTTGAACTCATTCAAAGTAATGAGGTGTTCCTTGACCATATGCCTGTTGATCTCAAGCTGCAATCCTGCCCCTTCAGCCTGTACTTCGTCTTTGCCAGGGGGGTCATAGGCCCTCTTTTGGGAGAAGACTGAGCCAAAGTAGGAATTGAACACCTCTGCCTTTTCTTTCTCATCTGTTATCCTTTTGCCATCCTGATTTAATAGCTGAACAACCATTTCTTTCCTCTGCCTTTTACTATGCACATAGCTGAAGAAAGCCTTTTTGTTGTTTTTAGCATCCCTCGCTAACCTCAGCTCGTTCTCAGCTTTAGGCTTCCTGACGCCATTCCTGCAATTCTGTGCTACTTGCCTGTACTCTTCCTTTGTTCCTTGGCCTTCTTTCCACTTCCTATATGTGTCCTTTCTGGTTTTCAGGTCATCCCCAAGCTTTTTGTGAAGCCACATTGGCTTCTTCTGTTGTCTTCCACCTTTTCTTCTTGTTGGAATTGTTTGTGATTGTGCCTTGAGAATTTCCTTTTTTAAAAGCTCCCATCTTGGACTCCTTTTCTCGTTAGCGTCACTTGCCATGGGACCTTCCTGATCATTGTTCTGAGTTTATTAAAATCAGCTTTCCTAAAATCCAGGGTACACATTTGACTACACTCGGCTTTTGCTTCCCTTAGAACCAAGAACTCAAGTACAACATGGTTGCTTTCCCCTAGATTTCCTGTCACGGCTACTTGATCCACTAAGTCATCTCTGTTGGTTAGGATCAAGTCAAGGATAGCCGGTCCTCTAGTTCCTTCCTCTACTTTCTGTAGGAGGAAGTTATCTGCCACACAAGTCAGGAATTTCCTGGAGGGGCCATGTTTTGCAGAATTTGTCTCCCAACAAATATCAGGAAAATTTAAGTCCCCCATTACTACTACATCATGCTTCCTTAAAACATTGGCTATTTGCTTTTCAAAAGTTTCATCCTCGTCTTCTCCTTGGTTGGGTGGCCGGTAGTAGACTCCGACCACCAGGTTCCTTTTATTCTTTGCTCCATTTATTTTGATCCAGATGCTCTCGATGGGGCTACCAAGCTCCTCCTCCTGTATTTCTGTGCAGAGATATGTCTTTTTCACATACAGTGCAACCCCACCCCCTTTCTGTTCCTCCTGTTCTTTTTGAACAAGTTATATCCTTCAATTGCTGTCTTCCAGTCATGAGAGTCATCCCACCAAGTCTCAGTTATACCTATCAAGTAATAATTTCCCTCCTGTAATAAGATTTCAAGTTCTGTTTGTTTCCCATACTCTGGGCATTAGTATATAGACATCGAAGGCCATGTGCTTCATAGTCTGGCTTTCTTCCTATATGTGTCTGAAGACTATTATTGGGCGCTATCAGAGCTGTTCTCTCCGTTGCAGTGCATGTGCCTACGTCCATTGTTACCCCCAACGTTACATCTCCCTTCCCCGTAGGATTCAGTTTAAAGCCCTCCTGAAGAAGTTCTTCATGCTGTGGCCAAACACATTCTTCCCATCCTTTGTGAGGTGCAACCCGTCCCTTGCCAACAGCCCATCTTCCAGGAAGTATAGCCTGTGGTCCCAGAATCCAAATCTCTTGTGCTGGCACCACGTTCGTAGCCAGTCATTCACCCGAAGTATTTTTCATTCCCTTTCTATCCCTCTTCTAACTACAGGAAGATGGATGAGAAAACGATCTGTGCCCCAAAGTTCTTGAGTTTCCTTCCCAAAGCTTCAAAGTCTGATGTGATTTCTTCATAGCTCCGCTTTGCGGTATCATTTGTTCCCACATGGATGAGAAGAGAGGGATACCTGTCAGTGGGCTTCATGAGTGCAGGCAACCTTTCAGTCACATCTCTAATTTGTCCTGCCGGGAGACAACATACCTGGCGAGTCCACGGGTCTTCGCAACATACTTGGGTCTTGATCCCACGCAGCAAGGAGTCTCCCACTACTACCACTCTTCTCTTCTTGTTGTAGGCCTGGTTTTCATCGCCTCTGTTTGACTGACCTTCAGCCTTTTGCTCACTCTCATGTAGGTTCCCCTGTGATTCTTCCTCTGCAGGCTGTCCTCCAGTCTCATCCGCAAGTACCTGGAATCGGTTCCAGAGCTCCACTGCTTCCACTGGTGCAGAGTGGTGTCTCGTTTTTCTTCTCCTAACTGTCGCCCTTTTCCAAGGAGTATCCTCTACTCCATTTTTCTTCACCTCAGCATTTCCCACTTCTGCCTCATCTTGCTGTTGCTCTTCAAGCTTCTGGTCTTCCCTTTGCTGCTGTAGTTCCCCCATTCTGTCCAAGAACTCTTCGTGTTCTCTTATTCCCCAGAGGGTCGACAGTCGCCGCTCCAGTCCACTTACTTTTTCTTCCAGCAGCGTGATCAACTTGCACTTGTTGCAGGTGTAGGCCATGTTGTTCTCAGGCAAGAAAACAAACATTGCACACACCTTGCAGGTCACCTCCACTGGAGAGTCCTGTCCTTCCATTGCCTCTTTTCCCTTTTTGTGTCTAGCTTTGTGATTGTTCTAGACTAGCCTGTGCCTGCTCCTCTACTCAGTAGAGGTTAAAAGCAGAGTCCCACTGGTGTGGAAGTGTGTGTTACAAGACAAATAAATGGGAAAAAGTTAGTTCAAAAATAAAATAAAATGGAAAAATGGAAAAAAAATAAAAAAATAAAAAAAAATGTTAGGGGCCTCCCCCTTGACCTCCCCTGCCGAACTCCCCTGGCCAACTCCTGTTTGCTCCCCCTGTCCGCTCGCTCTGGTCGCTCGCTGTCTGGGAGCTTGCTTGCTTCTGTAGTCCCCGGACCAGCTGGAGCAGCTTGCTCTGCTCTGCTCTGCTCTGTTCAGCTGGGAGGCGGGAAACAGACACATGCTTTTTTCAATAATTTACCTGCTTCATGGAAATTCACAAATGATCAGTGTAAATAGATTGTCTATGCCCTTTTGACAACTACAATACTGATATTACAACATTGGAAGGATAAACACTCACCTCCTATAATATAATGGATTGAGGACTTTATAATGTTCATGGAGACTCAGGTATCAGCTATGAGCTGGACAGCGCTGTATCAGCTCCATCTCCAGCTGTGCCCCTTCTTTACCGACCATCTGCTCCCATTGGTAGTACATGCCCTGGTCTCCTCTCGTTTAGACTACTGTAATGCGCTCTACGTGGAGTTAACCTTGAAGACGGTTCGGAAGCTGCAGCTGGTACAGAACGCAGCGGCTCACCTGATTAAAGGCAGCCGCCGGCAAGATCACATCACTTCAGTGCTGAAGAAGTTGCACTGGTTACCAGCTGTGCCAAATTCTGGGCCAAATTCAAGGTGTTGGTTTTGACCTTTAAAACCCTATATGGTTCCGGCCCAGCCTATCTTAAGGAGCGCCTCCAGCAACACCAGACAGGCCGCTTAACAAGATCAGCCTCGGATGGCCTTCTCTCTGTCCCATCAGCCAGGACTGCTAGACTGGTGGGGATGAGGGAGAGGGCCTTTTCTGTGGTGGTCCCCACTCTGTGGAACTCCCTCCCTAGGGAACTCCGCCATGCCCGCTCTTTAATGAGCTTCCGCCATGCATTAAAAACGTGGTTGTTCAGGCAGGCATTTGGGGTGGATTAGAGTATTTTAGAAAATGTTTTTATTGTAGAATTTTATTGTTTTAAACTGTTTTATTATATGCTATTAAAGTTATTAATGGGTGATTAATAACTTTAATTAATAAATAATAAACAATGCTTTCAGTATTTGAAAGGGTGGCATATAGATGTTACCTTCAAATGGATACTTATTTGGATATTTGGTCTGCTGTTGTTGAAGCCAATGTATAATTAATTGCTGGAAAGCTGAATGCATTTCATATGTATTCATTGCTATGGATATATACAAATCCATGTATGTATATTAAAAATGGGGGGATCAGGTTTTTTTTAAGTTTTGGAGGTGCCCATGGAGGTGCACCATGTTGAGGACCCCTTCACAGACACTGTGTTGGAGACCCCTGTCCTACTTCATCCTCCACAGAAAGATGCTCCAACCCCTTGATATTTTCACTGCCCTTTTCTCTACTTTCTCCAGCTCTACAATATTCCTTTTCAAAGAGATCAAAACTGAGACTCCAGTTCTAACAGTGGGTATGTAATAGATTTAGTGTCCAGTCCTGATTGGGTAAAATACTGGCCCAGTTCTTATAGCATGATCCTGGCCCCAAGCAGTGCTGGGGGGACCTATATCTATTTCTTTTAGTTTTGCTTACTAATTTCTACCTAGATAAGGCAAAATAGGCTTATCCAAAAAAGGTGACCGCCAGATGAAGTGGATCTCAGATGCACCATGTCATCTTGGCAATTTCTATGAAAGATTGCCAGAAACAATCTTTGCATCCTTTAAAACATTTAGAGATTTAGTTGCAGTTTAATGCATTGCTGAAATTCTTTCCTCCACAAATGCCACAGGTGCATCAGAGACTAGCTTAATGGGTCTTGTAAATGTCAGCTCATATAAACGCTTAACAACACACACACACACACACACACACACTTCCTTGAAGTGGATGGAAAACATGAGATTGGTCTAAAAACCACTGGAGGGGCGTCCCTTGTGTCCCTGGCAGGCTGGCCATCACAAGGAGGTCAGGCAGCTTCCAGGTGGCTCTGTTGGATCTGCTGCTGCTGTGTGTGGCTTAAAAGAAATCCAGACCTTCAGCTTTGTAGAACCTTATGCATTACCTAGAATAGATTTAAGGGATTAGACTTGATAGACAGAGTGCCTGAGGAACTATGGACAGAGGTCCGTAACATTGTTCAGGAGGCAGCAACGAAATCCATCCCAAAGAAAAAGAAATGCAAGAAAGCCAAGTGGCTGTCTGATGAGGCTTTACAAGTAGCTGAGGAAAGAAGGGAAGCAAAAAGCAAGGGAGAAAGGGGAAGATAAATCCAACTGAATGCAGAGTACCAGAGAATAGGAAGGAGAGACAAGAAGGCCTTCTTAAATGAACAATGCAAAGAAATCGAGGAAAACAATAGAATGGGAAAGACTAGAGATCTCTTCCAGAAAATTGGAGATCTCAAGGGAACGTTTTGTGCAAAGACGGGCATGATAAAGGACAAAGAAGGCAGGGACCTAACAGAAGCAGATGAGATTAAGAAGAGGTGGAAAGAATACACAGAAGAACTATACAGGAAAGATCTGAATGTCCCTGATAGCCATGATAGTGCGGTCACTGAACTTGAGCCGGACATCCTAGAGAGTGAAGTCAAGTGGGCCTTAGGAAGCATCACTAACAACAAAGCTAGCGGAGATGACAGTATTCCAGCTGAGCTATTTAAAATCCTAAAAGATGATGCTGTTAAAGTGCTGCATTCAATATGCCAACAAATTTGGAACACTCAACAATGGCCGCAAGACTGGAAAAGGTCAGTTTACATTCCAATTCCAAAGAAGGGCAATGCCAAAGAGTGTTCAAACTACCATACAATTGCACTCATTTCACATGCCATTTCCATCTTAAAGAGATGGGAGTACCAGACCACCTTACCTGTCTCCTGAGAAACCTGTACGAGGGCCAAGAAGCAACAGTAAGAACCGGACATGGAACAACCGATTGGTTTAAAATTGGGAAAGGAGTACGACAAGGCTGTATATTGTCGCTGTCAAGGGCTCCTTGGAGGCCTCTCTCAGTCTAATCCAGTTGCCAAGTCCAGACACAGACAAATGGATTCTTTTCAAAGCTTTATTCCTCTTTTACTACTTAACAACTCTACCGTTAGCAACTAGATCTGAGCAGCAGAGTACCCATGCCCTAAGTTGGAACAGTTGGTCCCCGTTTGAAAGGGAATTACTGGCACACCCCTGAACTTAAGGACTAGGGAGAGTCCCTCCCCTTTTCCCTTGGATCCTCTGGGCGCAGCCGTTGTTTGCGCGCCAACCGGGCACTACGCCTCCTTTCTGCACCCTCCATTTGGCACCCCCCTCTGCGTCGGCGTTGCGCGTCCACCAAGTCTGCTTCCCGCGTTCTGTCACTCCCTGGACTGCTATCTAAGCTAGGAATGCTGGTGGGAGGAATCTCCATCAGCTCTTGGCCCTGGGAAAGAGGAGCGCGCTCCTCTCCCAGGAGCGACTGCTCTTCCTCAGAATCAGAACTACTCTGGGATTCTATGGGCTCAGTGTCCACCCTGACAGTCGCCCTGCTTATTGAACTTATATGCAGAGTACATCATGAGAAACGCCAGGCTGGATGAATCACAGGTCGGAATTAAGATTGCCGGGAGAATTATCAACAACCTCAGATACGCAGACGATACCACCCTAATGGCAGAAAGCGAAGAGGATGATATCCTGATGAGCAAACTTGCTCGAAGTGGGCTAGATGAAACAACGATCATGTGGATCCACAGTTGGCTACAGAATCGGACTCAAAGAGTGCTTATCAATGGGACCTTCTCAAGCTGGGGAGAGGTAACGAGCGGGGTACCGCAGGGCTCAGTCCTGGGCCCAGTGCTCTTCAACATTTTTATTAATGACTTGGAGGAGGAGGTGCAGGGAATGCTGATCAAATTTGCAGATGACACAAAATTGGGAGGGATAGCTAATACTTTGGAAGACAGAAACAAAATTCAAAGTGATCTGGATAGACTGGAGTGCTGGGCAGAAAACAACAGAATGGCATTTAATAGGGACAAATGCCAAGTTCTGCACCTAGGAAAAAGAAACCAAATGCACAGTTACAAGATGGGGGATACGTGGCTCAACCACACTACGAGCGAGAAGGATCTTGGAATTGTCGTCGATCACAAGCTGAATATGAGCCAACAATGTGATGTGGCTGCAAAAAAGGCAAATGCTATTTTGGGCTGCATTAATAGAAGCATCGCTTCCAAATCCCGGGAAGTACTAGTTCCCCTCTACTCAGCACTGGTTAGGCCTCATCTGGAGTACTGTGTCCAGTTCTGGGCACCACACTTTAAGAAGGATGCAGACAAGCTGGAGAGGGTTCAAAGGAGGGCAACAAAGATGATCAGGGGACTGGAAACAAAGCCCTATGAAGAGAGACTGAAAGAACTGGGCATGTTTAGCCTTGAGAAGAGAAGACTGAGGGGAGATATGATAGCACTCTTCAAGTACTTGAAAGGTTGTCACAGAGAAGAAGGCCAGGATCTCTTCTTGATCATCCCAGAGTGCAGGACACGGAATAATGGGCTCAAGTTACAGGAAGCCAGATTCCGGCTGAACATCAGGAAAAACTTCCTGAGTGTCAGAGCAATACGGCAATGGAACCAATTACCTGGGGAGGTGGTGGGCTCTCCCACACTGGAGGCCTTTAAGACGAGGCTGGACAGCCATTTGTCAGGGATGCTCTGACTTGGATTCCTGCATTGAGCAGGGGGTTGGACTCGATGGCCTTGTAGGCCCCTTCCAACCCTACTATTCTATGATTCTATGATTCTAAGAGGATCTAAAGAGCTTCTTGTTGAGGGTGAAAGTGGAGAGTGCAAAAGCTGGTTTGAAACTCAACACGAAAAAAACGAAGATCATGGCATCTGGCCCCATCACTTCCTGGCATATAGAAGGGGAAGAAATGGAAGCAGTGACAGATTTTATTTTCTTGGGCTCCAAGATCACCACAGATGGTGACTGTAGCCATGAAATTAAAAGACGCTTGCTCCTTGGGAGGAAAGCTATGGCAAACCTAGACAGCGTAGTAAGAAGCAGAGACATCACCTTGCTGACAAAGGTCTGTATAATCAAAGCTATGGTTTTCCCAGTAGCAATGTATGGCTGTGAGAGCTGGACTATAAGGAAGGCTGAGCACCGAAGAATTGATGCGTTCGAACTGTGGTGCTGGAGAAGACTCTTACGAGTCCCCTGGACTGCAAGGAGGTCAAATCAGTCAATCCTAATGGAAATCAACCCTGACTGCTCATTGGAAGGACAGATACTGAAGCTCAAATATTTTGGCCACCTAATGCGAAGAGAAAACTCCCTGGAAAAGACCCTAATGCTGGGAAAGACTGAAGGCAAAAGGAGAAGGAGACGGCAGAGGATGAGATGGCTAGATAGCATCACCGATGCAATGAATATGAACTTGAGCACACTCCAGGAGAGAGCGCAGGACAGGAAGGCCTGGCGTGCTATGGTCCATGGGGTCACAAAGAGTCGGACACGACTGAACGACTGAACAACAACAAAAATGCATTACCTAGGGAGGTGGTGGGCTCTCCCACACTGGAGGCATTGAAGATGAGGCTGGACAGCCACCTGTCAGGGATGCTTTGACTTGGATTCCTGCATTGAGCAGGGGGTTGGACGCGATGGGCTTATAGGCCCCTTCCAACCCTACTGTTCTATGATTCTATTGGGGAGAACCAGAATTTCTTGAATATATGACACTGCTGCCTTATCCCAAGCCAGACTTGTGGTCCAGCTAACCGAGTGCTGCCTACTCTAACTGGCACCAGCTGCCCAGGGCCCCAGCCTTGTTACCGGAGGGTAATTTCCATATTAAACTGGAAATATTGCCTCCCTCAGGGATTGAGCTTGGGCTTTGGTCCCTCCCCAGAATCTTGCTTGATTTCTCTTGGAGGCTGTGGAATTTACCTGGCATTTGTGAAGGCAGAATAAGTGCACTCTACGTGCACTCTACATACACTCTCCCCTTCATGGATCACTGCCTTGTTGTGGCGAAGGGGCTCGCGTAACTCAGTGAAGCCATAAGCTATGCCGTGCAGGGCCACCCAAGACGGACAGGTCATGGCGGAGAGTTCTGACAAAATGTGGTCCACTGGAGAAGGAAATGGCAACCCACTCCAGTATTCTTGCCAAGAAAACCCCATGGAACATATCACAAGGCTAAAAGAGATGATGCCGGAAGATGAGCCCCTCAGGTTGGAAGGTGTCCAATATACTACTGGGGAAGTTGTTGTTGTTTATTCGGTCAGTCGCTTCTGACTCTTCGTGACTTCATGGACCAGCCCACGCCAGAGCTTCCTGTCGGCCATCGCCACCCCCAGCTCCCCCAAGGTCAAGTCCGTCACCTCCAGAATATCATCCATCCACCTTGCCCTTGGTCAGCCCCTCTTATTTTGCCTTCCACTTTCCCTAGCATCAGCATCTTCTCCAGGGTCTCCTGTTTTCTCATTATGTGGCCAAAGTTCTTCAGTTTTGCCTTTAATATCATTCCCTCAAGTGAGCAGTCTGGCTTGATTTCCTGGAGGATGGACTGGTTTGATCTTCTTGCAGTCCAAGGCACTCTCAGAATTTTCCTCCAGCACCACAGTTCAAAAGCATCGATCTTTCTTTGCTCAGCCTTCCTTATGGTCCAGCTGTCGCAGCCATAGGTTACTACGGGGAATACCATTGCTTGAACTATGCGGACCTTTGTTGTTGGTGTGATGTCTCTGCTCTTCACTAGTTTATCAAGGTTTGTCATTGCTGTCCTCCCAGGAAGTAAACGTCTTCTGATTTCCTGGCTGCAGTCAGCATCTGCAGTAATCTTTGCACCTAGAAAGACAAAGTCTGTCACTGCCTCCACGTTTCTCCCTCTATTTGCCAGTGATCAATCCAGCTGGTTGCCATAATCTTGGGTTTTTTGAGGTTTAACTGCAACCCAGCTTTTGCACTTTCTTCTTTCACCTTCGTCATGAGGTTCCTCAGCTCCTCCTCGCTTTCAGCCATCAAAGTGGTATCATCTGCATATCGGAGATTGCTAATGTTTCTTCCAGCGATTTTAACTCCAATCTTGGCTTCATCAAGCCCAGCACGTTGCATGATGTGTTCTGCATACAGGTTGAATCGGTAGGGTGAGAGTATACAACCCTGCCGTATTCCTTCCCAATCTTAAACCAGTCCGTTGTTCCATGGTCTGTTCTTACCGTTGCTACTTGGTCGTTTTGCAGATTCCTCAGGAGGCAGATAAGATGACTTGGTATCCCCATACCACCAAGAACTTGCCACAATTTGTTATGATCCACACAGTCAAAGGCTTTAGAATAGTCAATAAAACAGAAATAGATGTTTTTCTGAAACTCCCTGGCTTTCTCCGTTATCCAGCGGATATTGGCAATTTGGTCTTTAGTTCCTCTGCCTTTTCTAAACTCAGCTTGTACATCTGGCAATTCTCATTCCATGAATTGCTGGAGTCTACCTTGCAAGATCTTGAGCATTACCTTACTGGCATGTGAAATAAGTGCCACTGTTTGATAGTTTGAACATTCTTTGGTGCTTCCCTTTTTTGGTATGGGGATATAGGTTGATTTTTTCCAATCTGTTGGCCATTCTTGTGTTTTTCAAATTTGCTGGCATATGGCATGCATCACCTTGACAGCATCATCTTGCAAGATTTTAAACAGTTCAGCTGGGATACCGTTGTCTCCTGCTGCCTTGTTATTAGCAATGCTTCTTAAGGCCCATTCAACCTCACTCTTCAGGATGTCTGGCTCTAACTCACTGACCACACCGTCAAATCTATCCCCGATATTATTATCCTTCCTATACAGATCTTCCGTATATTCTTGCCACCTTTTCTTGCTCTCTTCTGCTTCTGTTCAGTCCTTGCCATCTTTGTTTTTGATCATACCCATTCTTGCCTGGAATTTACCTCCGATGTTTCTAATTTTCTGGAAGAGGTCTCTTGTCCTTCCTATTCTGTTATCTTCTTCCGCTTCCGCGCATTGCTTGTTTAAAAATAATTCCTTATCTCTTCTGGCTAACCTCTGGAATTTTGCATTTAATTGGGCATATCTCCCCCTTTCACTGTTGCCTTTTGCTTTCCTCCTTTCTTGGGCTGTTTCCAGTGTCTCAGCAGACAGCCATCTTGCCTTCTTGGTTTTCTTTTTCTTTGGGACGTTTTTTGTTGCCGCCTCCTGAACAATGTTGCAAACTTCTGTCCACAGTTCTTCCGGGACCCTATCTACTAAATCTAGTCCCTTAAATCTATTCTTCACCTCCACTGCATATTCATTAGGAATATTCGTGAGCTCACATCTAACTGATCTGTGGGTCTTCCCTATTCTCTTTAGTCTGATTCTAAATTGTGCAATAAGAAGTTCGTGATCTGGACTACAGTCAGCTCCAGGTCTTGTTTTTACCGACTGCATAGATGTCCGCCACCTTTGGCTACAAAGGATGTAGTCAATCTGATTTCGGTGTTGACCATCTGGTGAAGTCCATGTATAAAGTAATCTCTTAGGTTGCCTTTTGCTTTCCTTCTTTCTTGGGCTACTTCCAGTGTCTCAGCAGACAGCCATCTTGCCTTCTTGGTTTTCTTTTTCTTTGGGATGTTTTTTGTTGCTGCCTCCTGAACAATGTTGTGAACTTCTGTCCATAGTTCTTCCGGGACCCTATCTACTAAATCTAGTCCCTTAAATCTATTCTTCACCTCCACTGTGTATTCATAAGGACCTGATCTGTGGGTCTTCCCTGTTCTCTTTAGTCTGATTCTAAATTGTGCAATAAGAAGTTCATGATCTGAACTACAATCAGCTCCAGGTCTTGTTTTTACTGACTGCATAGATGTCCGCCACCTTTGGCTACAAAGGATGTAGTCAATCTGATTTCGGTGTTGACCGTCTGGTGAAGTCCATGTATAAAGTCGTCTCTTAGGTTGTTGGAAGAGAGTGTTTGTTATGCACAGTGAGTTGTCTTGGCAAAATTCTATCAGCCTATGTCCTGCTTCATTTTGTTCTCCCAGACCATGCTTGCTTGTAATTCCAGGTGTCGTTTGACTACCCACCTTAGCGTTCCAGTCTCCTGTAATGAAAATAACATCTTTTTTAGGCGTACTATCCAGTAGGTGCAGCAGATCCTCATAGAACTGATCTACTTCTGCTTCTTCAGCATCTGTGGTTGGGGTGTATATTTGGATCACTGTGATGTTAAATGGCTTACCCTGAATTCGAATTGAGATCATTCTGTCATTTTTGGATTGTATCTAAGCACTGCTTTAGCCACTTTATTATTAATTATGAAGGCTACTCCATTTCTTCTGTGGTCCTCTTGCCCACAGTAGTAGATCTGGTGGTCCTTTGATGTGAAGTGGCCCATTCCAATCCATTTCAGTTCACTGACACCCAAAATGTCTATATTTAATCTTGACATCTCCCCAGTAACCACATCCAATTTGCCCTGGCTCACAGATCTTACATTCCAGGTTCCTATGGTATGTTGATCTTTAGAACATCCGATGGTATTAAGACATATCTCTGGTTGTACTGATCCATTTAGTTTTCATGGCAAGAATACTGGGGTGGGTTGCCATTTCCTTCCCCAGGGATCATATTTAGTCTGACCTCTCTGCCATGACCTTCCCGTCTGGGGTGTCCCTTGACGGTTTAGCTCAGGACGTCATTGAGGTGCTCAAGCTCCAGCACCACGACAAGGTAACGAAGAGCAGAATGAATTTCCAAGTAGCGCCAGAAAGAGTGAAGCGGCTGGGCCAAAGCCGAAAGGACACTCAGCTGTGGATGTGTCTGGTGGTGAAAAGAAAGTCTGATGCTGTAAAGAACAATATCGTTTAGGAACCTGGAATGTAAGATCAATGAATCAAGGCAAGCTGGAGGTGGTCAAACATGAGATGGCAAGATTGAACATCGACATCTTGGGAATCAGCGAACTAAAATGGACAAGCGTGGGCGAATTTAATTCAGGTGACCATTATATCTACTACTGTGGGCAAGAATCCCTTAGAAGAAATGGAGTAGCACTCATAGTCAACAAAAGGGTGGGAAAAGCAGTACTGGGGTACAATCTCAAAATGATAGAATGATCTCAGTACGAATCCAAGGCAAACCATTCAACATGACAGTAATTCAAGTCTATGCCCCAACCACTGAGGCCAAAGAAGCTGAGGTTGATCGGTTCTATGAAGACCTACAACACTTTCTAGAAATAACACCAAAAAAAGATGTCCTTTTCATCATAGGGGATTGGAATGCTAAAGTAGGAAGTCAAGAAATCACCGGGATAACAGGCAAGCACGGCCTTGGTGTACAAAATGAAGCTGGACAAAGGCTAATAGATTTTTCCCAAGAGAACACGCTGATCATAGCAAACACTCTTTTCCAACAGCACAAGAGGCGACTACACATGGACATCACCAGATGGTCAATATCGAAACCAGATAGATTATGTACTTTGCAGCCAAAGATGGAGACACTCCATACAGTCAGTCAAAACAAGACCTGGAGCTGACTGTGGCTCAGATCATGAGCTGCTTCTTGCAACATTCCGTCTTAAATTGAAGAACGTAGGGAAAACCACTAAACCATTCAGGTATGACCCAAATCATATCCCTGATGAATATACAGTGGAGGTGAGGAATAGATTTCAGGGATTAGACCTGATAGACAGAGTGCCTGAGGAACTATGGACGGAGGTCCATAACATTGTTCAGGAGGCAGCAACTCAATCCATCCCAAAGAAAAAGAAATGCAAGAAAGCCAAGTGGCTGTCTGATGGCTTTACAAGTAACTGAGGAAAGAAGGGAAGCAAAAAGCAAGGGAGAAAGGGGAAGATATAGCCAACTGAATGCAGAGTTCCAGAGAAGAGCAAGGAGAGACAAGAAGGCCTTCTTAAATGAACAATGCAAAGAAATCGAGGAAAACAATAGAATGGGAAAGACTAGAGATCTCTTCCAGAAAATCAGAGATATCAAGGGAACGTTTTGTGTAAAGATGGGCATGATAAAGGATGAAGAAGGCAGGGACCTAACAGAAGCAGATGAGGTTAAGAAGAGGTGGAAAGAATACACAGAAGAACTATACAGGAAAGATCTGCCATCATTGCTGCAAGGAGAGGAAGCCCTTCAGTATTGCAAGGCAGGTGGGATCTGGCGCGCTTGCTGGTGCTGCCTTGCTGGAGCTCTGCCTCCACCTGGGGGACTTCTACTCTGCCTCCTTGCAGACCCAGGTCCAGCCAAGCACCACCCCACTCCCAGCTGCTGTAGCAGCCATATCGGGGGTCAGACTAAGTAGCCTCATGCAGTATCGTGCTTCATGTTCTTGCTGAGCTCTTTCTCCCTTGAATATATTGTTGTAAGCTGACGAGACACAGGAATTCCTTGTCTTGTCAAAGGTCATACAATTGTATATCTTGTTCTCTGCTGTTCTCTTCTGTTCTCTGCTTATCACGGCTACCCTATAACCCAGTTCTTGTATTACAAACAATGGTGCTAGGAGAAGAAATGTTGAGGACTGCAACCCCACTCGGGAGGGAGAGGAGGAGCCGTTTCCTGTGTGTCACAATATCTATAAAAACAATGTGCTGATGTATTTCGGGGCTTCTGGCTCTTTGGAAATGGTTCCAGCCTTAAGCCCGCGCGTTAAATAATCTCTTTTTCCTTCACTCCGTGGTCTCTCTGACTCTGGGTTCTGCAACAAAGGAACACCTGTGGGAGCTGGGGTATAAAACCTAGGCCCGGTGGGGGCGGGACCTCCACCGGCGGGTGTCGCTGCCAAAGGGGGCGACACCAAAGGGGGTTGCCCCTTTGGGGGAGCCACTTCAGGGGAGCACGGGGGCGAGGGCCTGTCCCCCTGCTTGAAAGGAAGGGGACTGTTTGCCTCAGTGTGGCCTGCTGGACTGCCTGCATTAAATATGTGTTTTCCAATGAAGGGGGGAGGTGTTGGGAGCCAGGGAACGGCCATTACGGTTCTACAGGGCAGAGGGAGATACGGAGGGGGGAGACAGTTACACTCTAAAGGCAAAGTATGTAACAATAGGGTGCTGACTGTCCCTAAACTGTCCCCCAATTCAAATAACCTGGATGGCCCTGGCAACAGACCCCCTGGGTTGAAACTGCTGCTGCTGAATGCCAGGTCAGTGAATGATAAAACAACTGCTATCCAGGACTTGATCCTGGATGAGCGCACTGACGTGGCTTGTATTACGGAGACCTGGCTGGACGAAGCTGGGGGGGTTAATCTCTCTCAGCTGTGCCCTCCTGGGTTCTCCGTTCAGCAGCAGGCAAGACCTGGGGGGCGGGGAGGTGGAGTGGCTGTGGTCTATCGTGATTCGATCCCCCTCACCAGGTGCCCTATCCCACAGTCTGCTGGGTTTGAGTGTGTGTATTTGAAGGTGGGTGCCCAGGACAGAATAGGGATTCTGTTGGTGTACTGTCCACCCTGCTGCTCAACAGTCTCCCTTCCTGAGCTGGCCGGGGTAGTCTCGGGTTTGGTGTTGGAGACCCCTCAGCTTGTTGTGCTGGGGGATTTCAACATCCACGCTGAGGCTGCCCTGTCGGGAGCAGCTCAGGACTTCATGTCCGCCATGACAACCATGGGGCTGTCCCAGAAGGTATCTGGCCCCACCCTGCTGCTGGGCACACTCTGGACCTTGTTTTCTGTGCTGGATGGGGTGATAGTGATCTGAGAGTGGAGGAACTCTCTATAGTTCCATTGTCATGGACAGATCACTACCTGGTGGGGTTTAGACTTGCTGGCACGCGGAACCTCTGCAGGGGTGGAGGGCCGATTAAGATGGTCCGCCCCAGGAGGCTGATGGATCCGAATGGTTTCCTGGCAGCTCTTGGGGATTTTCCTGTTGCCTCAGCAGGCGATTCTGTCGAAGCCCTGGCCGATCTCTGGAATGGAGAAATGACCAGGGCCGTGGACACAATCGCTCCTGAGTGTCCTCTCTCATGAAGTGGAGCTGCACCAGCACCCTGGTTTTCTAGGGAGTTGGCAGTGATGAAACAAGTGAGAAGACGACTGGAGCGACGTTGGCAGAAAACATGGAGTGAATCCGATCGAACACGGGCTAAAGCCTATTTGAAGGCCTACTCTGTGGCAATACAGGCAGCAAAGAAAATATTTTTTTCTGCCACTATTGCGTCTGCAAAGAGCCATCCAGCAGAGCTGTTTCGAGTGGTTAGGGGTCTTCTATACACTAGCCTGCAAGAGGATAATTTAAACCCCTCGACAGCCCGCTGTGAACAATTGGCTCAGCACTTTGCAGACAAAATCGCTCAGATCCGCTCTGACTTGGACGCTATAGTTGCTACAGACTCAGAGGATGTAACTTTGGCCCCTGCTTGTCCAATGTTGTTGGATACTTTTCAATTTGTACAGCCTGAGGATGTGGACAGGATCCTTGGAGAGGTGAGAGCCACCACGTGTGTTCTAGATCCTTGCCCTTCCTGGCTCATAAAAGCAGCCAGAGGTGGACTGGCTGAGTGGGTAAGGGGAGTGGTTAATGCCGCCCTTAGGCAAGGCAGAATTCCAGCCTGCTTGAAGGAGGTGGTGGTGAGACCTTTGTTAAAAAAGCCCTCCCTGAACCCCACTATATTGGATAATTATCAGCCAGTCTCTAATATTCCATTTCTGGGCAAGATATTGGAGCGCGTGGTGGCCTCCCAACTCTGGAGATTCCTGGATGAGACAGATTATCTAGATCCATTTCAATCCTGCTTCAGACCCGGTTATGGGACAGAAACAGCTCTGGTCACCTTGGTGGATGACCTACACCGGGAACTAGACAGGGAGAGTGTGTCCCTGTTGGTTCTGCTGGACCTCTCAGCGGCTTTCGATACCATTGACCATGGTATCCTTCTGGGCCGCCTCGCTGGGATGGGACTTGGAGGCACTGTTTTACAGTGGCTCCATTCCTTCTTGGAGGGGCGGACCCAGAAGGTGGTGCTGGGGGACTCCTGTTCGACTCTCTGGCCATTGGCTTGTGGGGTCCCTCAGGGTTCTGTTTTGTCCCCCATGCTATTTAACATATACATGAAACCACTGGGGGAGGTTGTCTGGAGTTTTGGGGTTCGGTGTCACCAGTACGCTGATGACACCCAACTCTACTTTTCTGTTCCATCTAATTCCAAGGAAGCTGTTGGGGTGCTGAACCGGTGTCTGTCGGCAGTAATGGACTGAATGAGGGCAAACAAATTGAGGCTTAATCCAGACAAGACAGAGGTGCTCCTGGTCAGTCGAAAGGTAGATCAGGGAATAGGGATACAGCTTGTGCTGGATGGGGTTACACTCCCCCTGAAGACAGTGCTGCACTCAAGGTTTGCAGCTTGGATGTACTTCTGGATTCAGCCCTGAGCCTGGATGCCCAGGTCTCAGCGGTGGCCAGGAGTGCATTTGCACAGTTAAAGCTAGTGCGCCAGCTGCGCCCATTCCTTGAGATGTCTGACTTGGCCACAGTGACACATGCCTTAGTTACATCCCGTTTGGATTACTGTAACGCGCTCTACGTGGGGCTGCCTCAGAAGAGTGTTCGGAAACTTCAGCTGGTTCAAAGACCTGCGGCCAGACTGCTGACTGGAGCTGGTTACAGGGAGCATACAACTCCCCTGTTAAAACAGCTTCACTGGCTCCCAATCTGTTTCCGGGCACGATTCAAAGTGCTGGTTATGTCCTATAAAGCCCTATACGGCTCGGGTCCAGGTTATCTGAAAGACCGTATTCTCCCTTATGAGCCTACTCGTGCCCTGAGATCTTGAGGGGAAGCCCTTCTCGCCATCCCGCCATCATCACAGGCACGCCTGGTGGGAACGCGGGAGAGGGCCTTCTCGGTGGCTGCCCCAAGGCTCTGGAACTCCCTTCCCAGGGAGCAAAAAGCAAAAACTTTTTTGTTCCAGCAGGCCTTTGGGGATAACTAGTCTGGACCTAGGAAAATGCGACGTATGGATACCATTTTTGTTGTTCTGGTTGTCTTTTAATGTTTTAATATCTTTACAATTTTATTATTGATGATTTAATTATATTTTTTAACTTTTATACAGTTGTATTTATATTTCTATTTATAGGTTTTAATTGTAGCAGTTTTAATGTTGCAAGGCTGCCTTGAGTCCCAGTATTGGGGAAAAGGCGGGATATAAATAAATAATATAATAATAATAATAATCTGAATGTCCCTGATAGCCATGATAGTGCGGTCACTGAACTTGAGCCAGACATCCTAGAGAGTGAAGTCAAGTGGGCCTTAGGAAGCATTACTAACAACAAAGCTAGCGGAGATGACAGTATTCCAGTCGAGCTATTTAAAATCCTAAAAGATGATGCTGTTAAAGTGCTGCACTCAATATGCCAACAAATTTGGAACACTCAGCAGTGGCCACAAGACTGGAAAAGGTCAGTTTACATTCCAATTCCAAAGAAGGGCAACGCCAAAGTGTGTTCAAACTACCGTACAATTGCGCTCATTTCACATGCCAACAAGGTGATGCTCAAAATTCTACAAGCATCATGAGAAACGCCGGGTTGGATGAATCACAGCTCGGAATTAAGATTGCCAGGAGAATTATCACCAACCTCAGATATGCAGACGATACCACCCTAATGGCAGAAAGCGAAGAGGATCCAAAGAGCTTCCTCTTGAGGGTCTTGAGTCGGACATTGAGTCAGACACGACTTGACGACTGAACAACAACAACATACGCTCTGGAGACACAAGTCCATAGGAATGCCTCTGATGATTTCATCTGCCTGTAAACAGCGCCCACTGCTTGCATTCAGCTCCCACTTCACAGGTACCTCTGCTGGTGGTGCTGGGACTTGAGACTCAGGGCCCCAGTAAGCAGCACCTGTGTTAGCAAGAGCCAGGCTCCACACAGGGGTAAGCGTGGACTGCCTTTCTCTTCTACCTGCCTCAAAAGCATGCACTAAATCTCTCCTCATGAAAGGCACACTGGCGTACCTTTGTCAGGCATCTTGTGATGCCCAGGCACTTTTGTTGCACGTTTGAAGTGTGCTTTCAGTGTGATCAGCATTTGTGTGTTTTGAGTTTGCTTTCCTGAATATGGGATTAGTCCCAGAGGCAGCCCGGTGCAAACGCAAATGTTCTCTCTGTGCTTTCTCCCCATGCCTTTCTCTGCTTCCTTCCCCTTTTTGTTTTGTTTCACCTCCTTCCTTGCCCCCCTGCCCCTGCATTTCTTTCGAGAAGCTTCCATGCTGCTGCTGTCAAGGAAATCAAGCTTTAAAAGGAAATCGTTGGACTTCTGGCCGGGGCTCTAGAGCTCTGGTGTCCTTTTAAAAAGACAAAACTCCACTATTGCTTGACAAGGATTGAATTTGTGGTGAACTGGTGGTGGTTACCGGGGTCAGCAAAAACACAGGGTTATTCAGAAGGAGAATAACCACTTTACAGATTCTACAGCTGCTTCCCTCCAAACCAGCACAAATTCAAATGGACGAGGAGCTGTCCAGGCTGCTTCCTCCTCTCATGTGCTTGTCTCCAGAGCTGCTCAGCCTCTTCAAGAGGAAATGCAGAAATGAAATTAGTCCACCAAAGCAAAACTTAATATAGAGGCTGCCGTGGCTGGTGCCAAGTGCGGGTGGAGGAGTGTGTTGCTCCCTCTTCCACCCTGACCATCATACAGAGTGGTGCTAGCTTGAGACTGGGGTAGGTGAGTAGCTGCCTCACCAGTGGGCTGCTGTGGTGCTGGGTGCCTGCTCTCCCCTGAAGGCCAGCCTTCTGCATGCAGGAGATCCTCCGTCACGTGCCGGTTCCGTTTCCTTAGAGACAGCAGCGGAGGAGTGCCTTTGGATGCTTCTTCAGCAAAGGGAGGGAAGACAGAGGCAGTGGCTATCAAGCACAGAAGGTTTGCTGAATTTGCTTGCTTCTATTTCTCTCTTACTGCTTTAGGGCTGGAGGGGTCTTTGCATGCACTTGGAGCAAATGGGGCAGGAGCCTGTCTTGGCAGCCAAGTGAACTTCTGGTGCTGTTGATGAATTCGAGTCCTTTCCAGCAGTTATTTGTGGCTCTTGCTTACAGAGGGATAGATGCTGAGGATGAAGCCGTAGTAAGACCAAGTTGCTGGTGCTTCCCCCCACCCCCCGACTTCTGTGCATAGATTGCAACAGCAGCTTGAGGGTGGTATGTGGGGGATGACACTTGGGGAGGGCTTATTGGACAGTGCTGAAAAGGATAACTTCCTGCACAGCTAAGTTACTGTAATTTTCAAGACCTGCTTTAAGAATGAAGTCTTTGCGAAGTAGCATCTCCCTGTCTGTATGAATAGACTCGGGAATGGGGGTGGGGGGGCTATTTATTTATTTATTTATTGCATTTATACCCCGCCTTTTTTCCTCTTGCAAGGAACCCAAGGCGGCTTACATGATCCTCCTCCTCTCCCTTTTATCCTCACAACAACAACCCTGTGAGGTGGGTTGGGCTGAGAGTCTGTGACTGGCCCAAAGTCACCCAGTGAGCTTCCATGGCCGAGTGGGGACTAGAACCCGGATCTCTGGGCTCCCAGTCCAACACTCTAGCCACTACGCCACACTGGCTAGGCAGGCAGCTGTAGTGCAAGCGAGTAGCCATTGGAGCAGGAATGAATTTGGCACTGGTCACCGAAGAATTACTCTAGAGGTGACATGGAACAATCATCAAGTAGACCTGGATGCCCTTTCTGTTCTAGCCCCTAGATGCATGAATGCTTCTCTCCCCTGCGAAACCCCCACCCCTTGGCACTCTGGCTAATTTCTTTGTGTCATTGAATCCTTCTCTTTTGAACAACACTAATTACGCTAGGTTAGTCTTTGCTGTTAACTTTAACCTTTCAGGCCGTATTTGCTCTCTCTTTATTTTACTGGAAGTTGGAAGCCCATGTCATGCTGTCCTCTCCAGTGAAATAGAGCTTGAGTGACGAGTTGGAATTCCACCAAAAGAGATGCTGGCATACTGGCTGTGAAAACATGTTTGCTGTGCTCTCCAAAGATGGATGGGAACACCAAGCCAGGCTGAGTGGTGGGAGGCTATTACTCTGCCCCTGAAGTGGAGTGGTGTAACATATTGCTCTGGTCATAGATCAGTTTGATAAGCCGGTGTTTGGGCAGCGTTGCATTTTCTGATTTAATGGGTGGCTTCCACAGTCACATTTCGCTCTTTCTCCTCTGCTGCTCTCCGCCCACCTCCCAATGCCCTCACCAGCTGTGTTAGCAGCAGTTTTGTTAAGTGAATGAATCCAGAAAATATGACATACTAGGGAACCCAGTGAACCAAGAGCATCCACACATTCTAGCCATCAACCAATACAGTAGATTTTTCTTGTATGTAAATGTGCTGAGGATTCCAGCCTAGCCCCTCAGAATCAGTGATGTTACTTTGGAATAAGGCTGCTTCAGATTTGTCCTTGAGTATCAGAGAATCATAGAATAGTAGGGTTGGAAACTTCATCTTGAATGCCTCCAGTGTAGGAGAGCCCACCACCTCCCTAGGTCATGGGTTCCATTGTTGTCTGGCTCTAACAGTCAGGAATTTTTTCCTGATGTTCAGCCGGAATCTGTCTCCCTGTAACTTGAGCCCATTATTCTGTGTCCTGGTATGCAGCATTTCCAGGTATGCAGCATGCTACAATCACCCTGAGTGCCATTTTTGGTGGAAACTAAACTGAACTAAACTAACTTCAAGTGGATCTTGGGGGCGGGGGGTGCAGCATTCATCCAGTTCAAAAAGTGTAGTTTTGCATACATTCAATACTCCTCATTCACACTCTTTCTCCCATTCAAATATCAACATTTTAAAAACCCTCTGCACGATTTTGCCCAGGACCTGGGCACAACTGCCCATTTTGTTTTATTCTGCTAGAGGACAAAGTGCAACACAGTTCTGCTGTTAGATGGTTCCAAGGGCAAACTTTAGTCTAAGAGCCAGCAGTCCACCACTGCAGACAGCTTCTTCAGCTGACACCTCTGGTGTTTAGAAGCTGCTTGCACCATTCTGACACCACCACCACCAGCAACTGACCCCCAACAGGAGAAGCTGGTGAGGAAGTACCTCTCCCCTCTTGCCCTTTCCCTACCCAAAGGCCTTTGTGAAGTCCATAGAAGAACATACAAAAATCTACATGGGGTTTTGCAGGATTGGGCGATCCATGTCAGCAGGGGCAATATCCACCCCGAGCTTCTCACAGTAATAATTATAGATCATAGTTCTTATGGTTCAGCAGATGGGGAGCTGAGGCAGGGAGTGATTTACTCAGGGTCATGAAGTCAGTCCATGGCAAGAGAGGTAGTATTTCAACCCAGCTCTCCCAGATCCAGTTCCAACAAACAGAAGGTACCCTATGGAAACAAAACCCTATGAAGAGAGACTGAAAGAAGTGGGCATGTTTAGCCTTGAGAAGAGAAGACTGAGGGGAGATATGATAGCGCTCTGCAAGTACTTGAAAGGTTGTCATAGAGAGGAAGGCCAGGATCTCTTCTCCATCATCCCAGAGTGCAGGACATGGAATCATGAGCTCAAGTTACAGGATGCCAGATTCTGGCCGAACATCAGGAAAAACATCCTGACTGTTAGAGCAATACGACAATGGAGCCAATTCCCTAGAGAGGCGGTGGGCTCTTTCACACTGGAGGCATTCAAGATGAGGCTGGACAGCCACCCGTCAGGGATGCTCTGACTTGGATTCCTGCATTGAGGAGGGGTTGGACTCGATGGCCTTGTTGGCCCCTTCCAACCCTACTATTCTATGATTCTATGGTTATATGAATGCAGTTTTTCAAAAGTGTTCCAAAAGTGCAGCTTGGCCTCATCTCTTAAACTGGAGTCCCATAGACTGTCCTATCCCTGCACTTGTTTCCTGCACAGGAAGAGAGCTTGAACAAGGCAGGAGAGGCTTCCGGGGGAAAGGTGTTTTCTGAGTTGTGATGCAGGCCATGAAGAGGGTTTGTAGTTGAGTTCTGCCAGCGGTTTGAAGTGGGACTGGAACCTGGCTGGGAGCCCATGGAGTTGCTGCTCCATCAGTCACAGATGCTCCCACGCTGAGATGTGCGAGTGCGTCTTTAAGAAGCCCCATTCCTGTTCCTCCTGAATTTGTGTGTGCGGTGGGTGGTGGAGGGGGACTTCACTGTTTGCCTCTGTCAGCCGTGTTCAGGCTAAGTAGTAGTTGGAATAAAGGTTTCTGCCCTGAGTGTATTTGCTGGACCTGAACTTCATGGGCCTTCACGACTCCCCGAACCCACTTGTAAACAAGAACATTATACCCACCTCCCTATGCCCACATGGCAGGGGCAGCACTCCAATCTGCCAAAGGCTGCTAGAGGAAAATGTGTAGTAAGTTTAATTACCCCTTCATGGATCACTGCCTTGTTGTGGCGAAGGGGCTTGCGTAACTCAGTGAAGCCATAAGCTATGCCGTGCAGGGCCACCCAAGACGGACAGGTCATGGCAGAGAGTTCTGACAAAATGTGGTCCACTGGAGAAGGAAATGGCAACCCACTCCAGTATTCTTGCCAAGAAAACCCCATGGAACGTATCACAAGGCTAAAAGATATGACGCCGGAAGATGAGCCCCTCAGGTCGGAAGGTGTCCAATATGCTACTGGGGAAGAGCAGAGGGTATTTCCAAGTAGCGCCAGAAAGAGTGAAGCGGCTGGGCCAAACCCGAAAGGACACTCAGCTGTGGATGTGTCTGGCGGTGAAAAGAAAATCCGATGCTGTAAAGAACAATATTGTTTAGGAACCTGGAATGTCAGATCAATGAATCAAGGTAAGCTGGAGGTGGTCAAACATGAGATGGCAAGATTGAACATCGACATCTTGGGAATCAGCGAACTAAAATGGACAGGCATGGGCGAATTTAATTCAGGTGACTATCGTATCTACTATTGTGGGCAAGAATCCCTTAGAAGAAATGGAGTAGCACTCATAGTCAACAAAAGGGTGGGAAAAGCAGTACTGGGGTACAATCTTAAAAATGATAGAATGATCTCAGTACAAATCCAAGGCAAACCATTCAACATGACAGTAATTCAAGTCTATGCCCCAACCACTGAGGCCGAAGAAGCTGAGGTTGATCGGTTCTATGAAGACCTACAACACCTTCTAGAACTAACACCAAAAAAAGATGTCCTCTTCATCATAGGGGATTGGAATGCTAAAGTAGGAAGTCAAGAAATCACCGGGATAACAGGCAGGCATGGCCTTGGTGTACAAAATGAAGCAGGACAAAAGCTAATAGAGTTTTGCCAAGAGAACATGCTGATCATAGCAAACACTCTTTTCCAACAGCACAAGAGGCGACTCTACACATGGACATAACCAGATGGTCAATATCGAAATCAGATTGATTATGTCCTTTGCAGCCAAAGATGGAGAAGCTCCATACAGTCAGTAAAAACAAGACCTGGAGCTGACTGTGGCTCAGATCATGAGCTGCTTCTTGCAAAATTTCGGCTTAAATTGAAGAACATCGGGAAAACCACTAAACCGTTCAGGTATGACCTAAATCATATCCCTGATGAATATACAGTGGAGGTGAGGAATAGATTTCAGGGATTAGACCTGATAGACAGAGTGCCTGAGGAACTATGGACGGAGGTCCATAACATTGTTCAGGAGGCAGCAACGAAATCCATCCCAAAGAAAAAGAAATGCAAGAAAGCCAAGTGGCTGTCTGATGAGGCTTTACAAGTAGCTCACGAAAGAAGGGAAGCGAAAAGCAAGGGAGAAAGGGGAAGATATACCCAACTGAATGCAGAGTTCCAGAGAATAGCAAGGAGAGACAAGAAGGCCTTCTTAAATGAACCATGCAAAGAAATGGAGGAAAACAACAGAATGGGAAAGACTAGAGATCTCTTCAAGAAAATTGGAGACCTCAAGGGAACGTTTTGTGCAAAGACGGGCATGATAAAGGACAAAGAAGGCAGGGACCTCACAGAAGCAGATGAGATTAAGAAGAGGTGGCAAGAATACACAGAAGAACTATACAGGAAAGATCTGAATGTCCCTGATAGCCATGATAGTGCGGTCACTGAACTTGAGCCAGACATCCTCGAGAGTGAAGTCAAGTGGGCCTTAGGAAGCATTAGTAACAACAAAGCTAGCGGAGATGACAGTATTCCAGCCGAGCTATTTAAAATCCTAAAAGATGATGCTGTTAAAGTGCTGCATTCAATATGCCAACAAATCTGGAACACTCAACAGTGGCCACAAGACTGGAAAAGGTCAGTTTACATTCCAATTCCAAAGAAGGGCAACGCCAAAGAGTGTTCAAACTACCGCACAATTGTGCTCATTTCACATGCCAGCAAGGTGATGCTCAAAATCCTACAAGCTAGGCTTCAGCAGTATGCGAACCGAGAACTACCGGAAGTACAAGCTGGGTTTCGAAGAGGCAGAGGAACTAGAGATCAAATCGCCAACATTCGCTGCATCATGGAGAAAGCAAGAGAATTCTAGAAAAACGTCTATTTCTGCTTCATTGACTACGCTAAAGCCTTTGATTGTGTGGATCACAACAAACTGTGGCAAATTCTGAAAGTGATGGGAGTACCAGACCACCTTACCTGTCTCCTGAGAAACCTGTACGAGGGTCAAGAAGCAACAGTCAGAACCAGACATGGAACAACCGATTGGTTCAAAATTGGGAAAGGAGTACGACAAGGCTGCATATTGTCACCCTGCTTATTTAACTTATAGAATCATAGAATCATAGAATAGTAGGGTTGGAAGGGGCCTACAAGGCCATCGAGTCCAACCCCCTGCTCAATGCAGGAATCCAAGTCAGAGCATCCCTGACAAATGGCTGTCCAGCCTCGTCTTGAATATGCAGAGTACATCATGAGAAATGCCGGGTTGGATGAATCAGAGGTCGGAATTAAGATTGCTGGGAGAATTATCAACAACCTCCGATATGCAGACGATACCACCCCCATGGCAGAAAGCGAAGAGGATCTAAAGAGCCTCTTGTTGAGGGTGAAAGAGGAGAGTGCAAAAGCTGGTTTGAAACTCAACATTAAAAAAACGAAGATCATGGCATCTGGCCCCATCACTTCCTGGCATATAGAAGGGGAAGAAATGGAAGCAGTGACAGATTTTACTTTCTTGGGCTCCAAGATCACCGCAGACGGTGACTGTAGCCATGACATTAAAAGACGCTTGCTCCTTGGGAGGAAAGCTATGGCCAACCTAGACAGCATAGTAAGAAGCAGAGACATCACCTTGCCGACAAAGGTCCGTCTAATCAAAGCTATGGTTTTCCCAGTAGTAATGTATGGCTGTGAGAGCTGGACTATAAGGAAGGCTGAGCGCCGAAGAATTGATGCTTTCGAACTGTGGTGCTGGAGAAGACTCTTACGAGTGCCCTGGACTGCAAGGAGGTCAAATCAGTCCATCCTAAAGGAAATCAACCCTGAGTGCTCATTGGAAGGACAGATACTGAAGCTGAAATATTTTGGCCACCTAATGCGAAGAGAAAACTCCCTGGAAAAGACCCTGATGCTGGGAAAGACTGAAGGCAAAAGGAGAAGGGGACGGCAGAGGATGAGATGGCTAGATAGCATCACCGATGCAATGAATATGAACTTGAGCACGCTCCGGGAGAGAGCGCAGGACAGGAAGGCCTGGCGTGCTATGGTCCATGGTGGTCACGAAGAGTCGGACACGACTGAACAACAACAACAAGTTTAATTAATTGTTTGGTTACATCAAGGGTAGGCAGCCCTTTTTGGCATGCCGGCACTTCTGGCAGTTTGAGAAACTGTCCTGGGCACCACCACAGACTGGCTGTCCTGGGAGGCGTGGCTAGTCACAAAGGACAAGTAACCTGCCCCAAAGACTGAGTACAAAGCAGAGGTGGGTCTGAACACTCTAAGCAGCACACTTAGCAACACAGCACACAGTTTCCACTACCAACAGAAACCTATTTCACAGAAAGCATTCTCCATCCCACCCCGACCCCACTGGCAGCCAAATTATTCCCCACCATCTCTATGTATCTCTCACTCTGGATCACCATCCATACACTCTCTCCCACCCCAGCTCAACACCCATAGACACACTCTCCCTCTGTTTCGCACACGCAGCCCCCCTCACATACGTGCACGCGCACACGCAAGCACACACGCAAGCACCTCATGTATCCATCTTGCATGCACACATGTCCCTCCCTTCTCTGCCTCACTGCAGGCACATGAAAAACCATCCTCTCTCATTTTCAGGATCTCTCCAAAATCCCCCTAAACCGTTTCTCCCTCTCTCTTTCTGGGCTCTTCCTCCCCCCCTTGCCGGCTTCCTTCCCTGACCATCCCACCTGCTGGCTTTCTGTAGACCACCCTCGCTCCCTTCCCACTGCACTCCCTAGCTCACTGCTGCTCTCTTTAGCCCCTCCCAGCTTACTAGATAGAAGTGACAGGAGACTCTTTTTCTTTCCCCCCTTCTTTTTCTTAGTGGCTGGGTGCCCTGCAGAGGAAAGCATTGGCCTGCAGCTGCCCGCCATCTTCATTTCCAAAGGATGTCTCAGGGCCCCCACATATGGCCCAGAGGTGTTAATGGGAAATGAAGATGGCAGCCGCTGGAGGCCCTCACTTTTCTTTGAAGTGATCCCATCTGCTGGTAAGGAAATTTGTTAACTAAAAAGAAGAAGAGGGCGGGTTAGGGCATGTTGGCAGGTGCCAAGAAAGGTGTCCAGGGGAGCACAGCATACTAAACATTATAATTATCATAATTGTCAGTTTCCCGAAATTTTAGAAGGTAAGTCTCACGTGCCTCTTGACTCGGGGTTTGTTGGTTCGCTGGCTTTTGCTGTCCTTGAAACACAGGAAGAGGTTTCCTTTTGAGGGGTACAAGGTCCTTGTGAAACCGGGCAGCTCTGTCCACTTCTTGGTGGACCTGCATATATCTGTTCGGTTTCCCTTGTTATACATCAGTGCTCAATTTGTTTACATCTCCCCCGTCCATGTTGCTCTGTATGCCTAGAACAGCCTCCTCCATTTCCCCTTCCTCTGTCAGGGTTGCCATATAGAGTGTCAGAGTAGCTCAGATTCTGAGGAAGAGCTGCAACATGTGAGGGAAGAACTTTCCCAGGCTTCAGAGGCACAGCTGCATGGAGAGCCCCCCACACACACACCTCCCTGGGAGTGATAGTGAACAGGGGGACGCAAGGGAAGAACAACCTGAACTTTTAGACGCAGACGCAGGCACAAGCAGGAAGTCGCAGGGACTGAATTTCGGTGCTCTGCTCGATTGGCTTGGCATCAACAGCTGCGCCTAGAAATGTCATGGGAGAGGGGGAGATCTTCCCCTCCTACCCTGTAAGTTAAGAGAGCTTGCCGCCTTTTTCCAAAAAGGAGATCAACTTTCATAGTTGCCCTTTGAACTCCCTGAAGGCTGTTTCTTTTGTAGTCTGTGAGTCTCTAGCAGTTTGCATCTGTATGCCTCATTAGGGTAAATGGAATTAAAGCCTTGGAAATGCAGCCTCTGGTCTGAGTGTTGATTTGGCTCTTGGAGTTCTCAGTCGGGCAAAAAGGGAATCCTGACATCCTCCCAGAGCATTCTGCAGCTCATAGGAAATGGTGCATGCCCCAGAATAATTCATGCCCTGACTAATGTAGAAGGAAAATGTCATTTGTTTTGAGTCCACAGTAATTGCAGGCACAAAGCCTTTGCTGTCTTGTCATCCTTTTGCCTGTCCCAGTTCTAGCCCAGGGCCACTATGGAGAGCCTAGTGAGGGGTGTGGCTCAGTTCCATCCAGAGCCTTGCAGAATCTGCAGGTCCTTCTCTGCAAGCAGTGAAATGAAGAAGCTGTCACTGCAAATGAAAGTGTTCATTTGCTTTCTCATGTTGCTTTAAAAAACAATTGAGATAAGAAGAAATGTTCCATCATGTAATATGGAAAGAAATATTGATCTGGAAGTGGGGGTGAGAAAAAATGACTTTTTTTTTTTGCTACCTCCTGGTTTATTTATATTCATTCATTTATTAGATTTCTGTACTGCCTGTCTTGAACTAACCAAGGCAGTTTACAACCAAAAAACAAGAATTATAAACAAATACAAACATAATTTTTAAAAGTGGTTACTAAAACTGTAGCGTGAATCAGGGCATTCAGTTGGCTTCAAATCTTTATCCTAAGAAGTAAACTGAACTGCAAAAAGAAGATTACTCCTTTCACCTCGCTCATTCTCTCCAGCTTCTTCCTGTTTTTATGTCAGAAATACCAGGCACCAATTTGAAAACAGTAATATCAAAACTTGAGCTACGTTCTGATCAAAATTCCACCCACCATTTCATTCATGAGAGAGAAAACAAGGCGCAACAGAGATGAGGAAGTTGGATGGTAAACGAATTATTTAGGTAGCTTAAAGCTGTGTTTGCGTTTGGAAAGTGACTATATCAATATGGCGGCACCATATTCCAATCAAGATCTTTTGACACCAAATAAAGTGACTGTTCTTCTGTTGGCTCTGGAAAGCCCATCAGGCTGTCTGCAGAGTGCATTAGAATCAAGTCAACAAACCTCTAAGCTTCAGTGTTCAAATCGTCTTTTCACTTTCTAGCAAAGTTGTTGATGAAAACAGACACCGGCTGAAGCAGAAATTCAATTTCTGCTGGTGATGCAGAAGCTGGAGAGTAACCTGGCCTGCACTGGCAGATTCTTTGTTGTGTGTGCACATCCTGCAGACAATAATGGCTTTTCTTTCAAGCTGCTTCAAGAAGGACTGGAATCGTTTTAGCTTTTGGTTTCACCTTTTCAAAAAGCTATTGCAATAGTTTTCTCCCCTCCCCAAGTAGGGCTCTTTTACCAATGTAGACAGGAGTTTCCTGTTTTCACCGTGCAAGCCATAGGTCAAGTTTCCTTAGAGAAGTTTGGGGAGTGGTCATTCAGATGGTTTTTATCTGTACTTGAGGAAGCTCACTATGCAGCATGCTTAGGCTGTATCCAGAGATCACACTTCTTATCTTTGCAAATGGTCCACTTTTGCAACAGGCAGCCTTGAGAGGGATCGACTCTTAAAGGCAGCCTAAAAATCATTTTAAATAAACAGCCATTTTCCTTTCCCGTTCTTCTTAAAGACCAGCCATCTGCATTTAACAGGAACATGGAGTGTTTGTGGCTGTATCTGTGTGGATGAAAATAGAAAGCTGCCTTATAGCAAGCAAGGCTATAAGGCAGCTATAATTCTGTCTAGCTCAGAAATGTCTACTTTGACTGGCAGCAGCAGCTGTCCAGGGCTTGGAGCTGAGGTTTTCCCAGTCCTACCTGGGGATGCCAGGGACTGAGCCTGAGTTCTTCTACATGCAAGCCACATGTTCTATCAGGACACAACACCCATTATATTTTTTAAAATAAAATTCTATTTAGCATGAATGAAAGCAGGTGAGGAGGATGGAAGTGAAACAGATGATGTTACAGAAATTAGCACATGTGAGCTCCAATGTGCAGTCAATTGCAAGTTCTATGAGAGGAGAGACAAGCTGGTAGATGCAGCTCCATGATGACCTTCACTTTTTGTGCCAGGAACTTGAATGTGGAGCATGTGTCATAGCCCCTATGGGATTGGTGGATGCTACACAGATGTTCTCCATGAAATGCTCAGATATGAGAGAGTCTGTTATTTGCTGGTGTGGGATGGGAGCGGAGGCTGGGGAGGGGGGCACAGCTACCTTCACTGGCATGATAGGGCAAGCTTGCAGCTGGAATCTCTGCCCGTTTTGTTTCTCTTGGCTGAAGAGGAAGAGCCATGCTGAGGCCAAGGTGTGCTCTTCTGTTAAGTTTCCAAAGTTGACAGCTGAGTGGGTCTCAGCCAGTTGCGCACTGAGATGGATTGATATTATAATCCTTCCCTGGACCTTCCAGTTTTCCTAGGGAATCTCAGTGACAGACAAGTGATGCAGCCCTCCCCAGAGTAGGGAAGGGTTGCTGGGACATTCAGCAAGGAATCATAGAATCATAGAATAGTAGGGTTGGACGGGGCCTACGAGGTTCTGTAGATTCTGGCTACAGAATCGGACTCAAAGAGTGCTTATCAATGGGACCTTCTCAAGCTGGGGAGAGGTAACGAGTGGGGTACCACAGGGCTCAGTCCTGGGCCCAGTGCTCTTCAACATTTTATTAATGACTTGGAGGAGGAGGTGCAGGGAATGCTGATCAAATTTGCAGATGACACCAAATTGGGCGGGATAGCTAATACTTTGGAAGACAGAAACAAAATTCAAAGTGATCTGGATAGACTGGAGCGCTGGGCAGAAAACAACAGAATGGCATTTAATAGGGACAAATGCCAAGTTCTGCACCTAGGAAAAAGAAACCAAATGCGCAGTTACAAGATGGGGGATACGTGGTTCAACCACACTACAAGCGAGAAGGATCTTGGAATTGTTGTCGATCACAAGCTGAATATGAGCCAACAATGTGATGTTTCTGCAAAAAAGGCAAATGCTCTTTTGGGCTGCATTCATAGAAGCATAGCTTGCAAATCCCGGGAAGTACTAGTTCCCCTCTACTCAGCACTGGTTAGGCCTCATCTGGAGTACTGTGTCCAGTTCTGGGCACCACATTTTACGAAGGATGCAGACAAACTGGAGAGGGTTCAGAGGAGGGCAACAAAGATGATCAGGGGACTGGAAACAAAGCCCTATGAAGAGAGACTGAAAGAACTGGGCATGTTTAGCCTTGAGAAGAGAAGACTGAGGGGAGATATGATAGCACTCTTCAAGTACTTGAAAGGTGGTCACAGAGAAGAAGGCCAGGATCTCTTCTTGATCATCCCAGAGTGCAGGACACGGAATCATGGGCTCAAGTGACAGGAAGCCAGATTCCGGCTGAACATCAGGAAAAACCTCCTGACTGTAAGAGCAATACAACAATGGAACCAATTACCTGGGGAGGTGGCGGGCTCTCCCACACTGGAGGCCTTCAAGACGAGGCTGGACAGCCATTTGTCAGGGATGCTCTGACTTGGATTCCTGCATTGAGCAGGGGGTTGGACTCGATGGCCTTGTAGGTCCCTTCCAACCCTACTATTCTATGATTCTAGGCCATCGTTGTGTACTGTAGAGAGCAGTTGGAGAGGAGGGTGACATTCAGCCTTATCCTTTCTTCAGTGGAGACTTGCAGCAGGTTCGTAGCAGGAGGCCTCCAGTGGCCCGTTGATTTCTGCCTCCTGTATTTTGCCATCTGCAGGCGAGCTCTTATTGCTCCCAGTGGCGCTGCACGGACATGTTGAGCTGGCTGTTCAATCTGCAAACAGTGTTGCTTCTCTGTCTGTTGCAACAAGGCACCGATTGGCCGGGGTTTACAAGAGCGTGGCTGAAGGGCATGAATTTGCTGAACTGACTAAGGAAAAGAGACCTGGAATTGGGGGTTGGGGTGGAGGAGCAGAAACAGGCCAGTTGTCTGGTGTGTGTTGGTAGCCGAAATCCCTTTTAGCCAGATGGTCACATTTAGATTTGTCTCCCTTGCCACCATAGTAAGTGGAGATTTTAAAAGACATTTGAGGACAGTGGTATTTATAGACCTGGAATGTCTCGGTGATAATATCCCATCGTTACAGGAGAATAATAAGCCAGGTGCTTAAAATTAACATTTGGGTGGAAATAGAAATTATTTGCTGTCCTTAATGTGTACCATGTCTTCGCGGTTTAGGTTTTGTGCCTGCTATCTTCTCAGCCTTAGAACAGCCTCCCACAGCTCGTACCCTCTGGAGGTCTTGGACTACAGCCCCCAGCACTGGAGGTAGTCCAGCAAATTCAGCGGGCACCAGGTTGGGGGAGTCTGACAAGAATCCAGGAGCTGGGGGCCAGTATCACAATCTGATACCTCTCCGTCCCCAGAGGGCCTGCCTGCCTTTCTTTGTCCTGCTTGCAGCATCCTGTGATGATGGCCGAAACAGCACCCTGAACGAGGGTCTCTGGATACTGTTCCACGCAGTTCCTTCATGGCCACCCACAGCCCTTGGGTCTTGCAGCCCTGGGCCACTGCCTCTGGTCAGGTCTTGCAGAATCATTGAGCAAAGTGCAGTCCATAAGGGGGCAGCCAGGATGGACTTTGCCCTCTGATGCCACAGGGAAGAGTTCAGGGCATGCAGGCCCCGCAGCGAAAGGCACCAGGAGTCCAGGGACCAACGAGAGGGAGAGCCTCAAAGGGCCCGGCAAAGCAGTGCTGGCTGTTCTGGCCCACTGCACATGGAGCCAAAACAGCAACTTGTGAAACAGCTAAAAGAGATGCAGTCCCAGGGATTATTTCAGTGCAGTTTCAGCATTTCCACGTGGCGTTATGGTTCATATTTATTGTTTTAGTTGAATTGTTGTACATCGCCTTGGTGACATTTGTGAAACGGTGGTATGTAGATATTAGTAAATAAATAAATAAATAAATAAATGAAACGGAGCCTTTTATCATGCATAATGTCTTTGACTAGAAATGTGCTGGGCACTGTTTGTAGTTGATTTTTGAGGCTTGCCCTCCTGTGAAAGTTTAAATTGAGGGGCAGCCTCTGTCCGCTTCAGCTCAGTTTTGGAGTATTTTAGCTGGCAACAAATGGGGCCCTTGCAGCCCCGGCTGCTGTGACTTCTCTATTTGCCAGCAGAAAGAGCGAGAGAGTGCCTCTCCAAAGGGAAACCTCCCCTCATTCTGTCCTGGTTTCCTAGGCAAGCTCCACTGTAATGAATGAAGAAGGGGCCCGAGAGGGGCTTGGAGGCTCACTCCTAGAACCTTATAAGCCCGCAGCTCAACATTTCAACATGGTTCTGCGTGCAGCTGTGCTGGCTCTCACTTGATGGGTGCCTCTGGGATATTTGAAGAGGGGGTGATGTCTTTACCTCTCCTTGTGTAGCTTTGAAAGCAAAGCCATAATTATGTATGAGCCACCCAAGGGCTTCCAAGTCTGGCTTCAAAGCCTGGGGTGCCTTTTGCCTGACTTGTTTGCAACTTTGCACATGCCTTTCATACGCTGTATTCGTCAAATGATTTCTTTTAAGAGGCAAACTGCAAGGGTGAAGCTGCTCTCCTGCCCCCATCTGTGTCATGTGTTCCTTACATTCTTGGAAGAAGCGGAAGGGGGGTTAACCGTTGACCTGCTGCAGCAAAGCGAAAGCAAGCAGGCTTGCTGCTGCTTCTAGGCTTCTGTCCCTGGGAGCCCCATGTTGCAGCCGGCCAAGCCCCACAACGGACAATTCAAACAGGTTCCTAAGATCTTTACTCCAAAGGAGGCGGGCATCTGCAAATTCCTCCCACGATTCATCTTGTAAAGTCCAATGGGCTTATTAGCTATGCAGTTCATGGTGTGCCAAGAGTCCCAGAAGTGAACCAGCACAATCATGATTTTACTTGTGAGCAGTTGCAAGAGTAAGTTTTTTTTGTCATGAGAATTTTTACAATCTCACCACTGTAAGCAAAGCGGCTTCCCCCCCACCCGCCTCTCCTGGGAGCAGCTCTTGGCCGTGGGCAGCCATGATCCCTGGCAGCCGGCTCAGGTGGGCCCTGGAAGAGAGCGGGGGCCTTCTTCCTCAGGAGCTGCAGCGGAGCTCTGGCCCTTGGCCCTGCCATCTTCTGAGGGTGGTGCCTGTGCTGTTGGTCTGGGATTCTGGCTCTGATTTGGGCAGGTTGATGAGGAAACATGGTAGCCGCCAGCCCAGGCCCCTGTGCCGGCAGCCCTTGCAAGTGGCGATGGCAACGGGAAGGGATGAGGGGAAGCAGCCCCGCTCCGACTGCCAGGTCTGCAGGAGAGGCCCTGTTGAGGCCCCCGTGGCCCACAGAGGCCCAGGGAAAGTCTTTCCCATGTGTTGCTCCCAAACGATGGAACACACTTCCTCAAGAACTACGGCTCTCCTCCCGCCCCCCACTGCCCAGTTCTCTGAGAAGACACTTCTTTTTAATTTAACCTTTTAAATTCTGTAGTTGTTTTAATGTTTTACAGTTTTTAATGTTCTTGTTTTTATTGTTACAGCTTTATTGTTTTAAATTGTTGTACACCACATTAATGGCTTTTTAGCAGATAAGACAGTATATAAATATTAATAATAAATAACAAAAGTGTTATTGATTTATTTCCAGCTCTGTGCTATTTGCGAATTTCTTGACCATAACATGCCATAAATGCTTTCTCTTTCAGCCCATCTCAGCCTCTCGCTAATATGAATGACACCATGGCTACCCACATGTCCTCTGGAGCCCCCACTCCAACAAAAAGGTAGGTTGGTGTGCCACTTGCAAGATGCAAGATATAGGAAGGTGTTGCTGTGAACACTCTGCAGAGAGAACAGGATGTGGCAAATAGAGGTCATAGCGTCAAGTAGACTAGAACACCTAAAAGGGATAGCCTGTTCCACAGAAGCACTGAGGGTGACAATACTGGGCTCCAAAACTAATTTACTGCTAGGAATGTGCCCCAGACCAGAATGCTCAGAGTGACCTTGACATGGAAAACGAAATCCAGGGAGGTCTCCAAACAAGCAAGTGTTGTAATAATGGGCTACGTCAATCCCACCCACCCACCCCCGCTCACACACACGCACACACACACACACACACATTAACTGGATCAATGCATCTTCCAGTCGTGACAAGGAGGTTACATTTCTCGATGCCCTAAACGACTGTGCCCTAGAACAGTTGGTCATGAAACCGACCAGAGGGGATGCGACCCTGGATTTAATCCTAAGTGGTGCCGCCCAGGACCTGGCATGAGAGGTAAATGTTGCCGAACCACTTGGAAACAGTGTCCACAGTGCTATCAGATTTAATATATATGTAAGTGCAAAATTGCCCAGGAAGTCCAGCACAGTCACATTTGACTTCAGAAGAGGGAACTTCTCTAAAATGAGGGAACTGGTGAAAATGAAGCTGAAAGGGGGGGTCAAGAGGGTTAAATCCCTTCAAAATGCTTGAAGGTTACTCAAAACCACAATAATAGAAGCCAAACTCAAATGTATACCACAGGTTAGGAAAAGCAGCACCAAGTCCAAGAGGTCACTGGCATGGTTAATGAGCAGTGTCAAGGATGCTATTAGAGCAAAGAGGGCTTCCTTCAGAAAATTGAACTCTTGTCCAAGTGAGGAAAACAAAAGGGAGCACAAGCTTGCACAAGGCAACACAAGCAGACAATAAGAGATGCCAAAAAGTATTTTGAAGTATCAAAATAGTATCACTAGTAATATCAAGGCCAACAATAAGGTATTATTTAAATATATCAGAAGCAGGAAGCCAGCTAGGGAGGCAGTTAGACCATTGGATGACAGTGGAGTTAGACTTCTGCAGGGGGTTGGACTCAATGATCTTATAGGCCCCTTCCAACCCTACTATTCTGTGATTCTATGAGTTAAAGGAATACTAAAGGAGGACAAGGAGATTGTGGAGAAGTTGAATGAATTCTTTTCGTCTTGTCTTCACTGCAGAAGATATAGGACAGATAGAGTTCTGAAAGAACTCAAATATGAAATTGCTGATCAAAATATGCAACATGTCCCTAAGATCAGCCTCTATACCAGAGGACTGGAAGATGGCCAATGTAACACCAATTGTTAAAAAGGGATCCAGGATGGATCTGGGAAATTACAGTCCGGTTGGCTTAATGTCTGTTCCTGGCAAATTGGTTGAAAGCATTATTAAAGATAAAATTAGTAGAATCATAGTAAGCCAATAGAAGGATAAGCTCTGCTGAAGAAGAGTCAACATGGCTTCTGCAAAGGTAAGTCCTGTCTCACTAACCTTTTAGAGTTCTTTGAGAGTCTCAATAGACATGTAGACAGGGGTGATCCAGTAGACATTGTCTACTTGGACTTCCAAAAGGCTTTTGACAAAGTCCCTCACCAAAGTCTCAAGCAAACTTAGCAGCCATGGAAGAGGGCAGGTCCTGTTATGGATCAGTAACTGATTAAAGAACAGAAAGCAGAGAGTAGGAATAAATGGTAAATTCTCCCCATGGAAGGATGTAAATAGTGGGGTCCCACAGGGATCTGTATTGAGACCAATGCTTTTCAACTTGTTCATAAATGATCTGGAATTAGGAGTGAGCCGTGAAATGGCCAAGTTTGCGGATGACCCCAAATTATTTAGGGTGGTTAAAACAAAAAGGGATTGTGAGGAGTCCAAAATGATCCCTCCAAACTAGGAGAATGGGCATCCAAATGGCAAATGAGGTTCAATGTAAGCAAGTGTAAAGTGATGCACGTTGAGGCAAAAAATCCCGACTTCAAGTATCACCTGATGGGTCTGAGCTAGCAGAAAAAGTGCAGAAAAGGGCAATTAAAATGATCAAGGCTTATGTATTACATCACCTATTTCAAAAAACCATAAAGGGCCCAAATAAGTTTATTTTTACAGCCTTTGTAGATTTCTCTTCAGCTTTTGATTTAATAGATAGGAAGCACCTATGGTATAAATTGGCCAAGACAAATATTGATAAAAGATTACTTTGGCTCATTCAGTTACTTCACCAAGACAATTTATTGCAGGTGAGAACTGGCTTACAAGTTACCTTATCTCAAGCTGTTCACATCAGCCGAGGGGTGAAACAGGGATGTACTTTGGCGCCCTTTTTATTTAATTTGTATGTTAATGATCTTATTCCTGGAATGTCTTCCCCTTCCTTTTTTCCTCCCTCAGTAGCTAACCGTAAGATAGCAACATTGCTTTGGCCAGTGATCCGGTACTTCTAAAACGCGGGAGAGCTGCTGCTGGTCAGTATCAACAATTCTGGGCTAGATGGACCAGTCTGACTCGGTATAAAGCAGCTCCCTGTGAACCTGCGTCCCAGGTTTCTTACTGTCCACTGAACAGCTTTCTGCCTTTTGTGTTCAGAGATGAATTTGTATCTCCTTTTTAAGCTCTTTTTGTTTATTATTTAGTATTTACTCTGATTTTGTTTCCTTTCTGTTTCATGTGTGTATCAAAAAATATTTTAAATATTTTCCCATATCAGAGTTTAATTTTGAAGGATTTTATAGACCAGGATGAAAGTCACCTTTTAACTTGCCCAGGAAGGTTTATTATGTTAACCAGCCCTACAAGGCCATAAAACTTTCTATACACCATTTTCCAATTTAGGTAGCAGGATTTAAGCTGACTTCATGCACTCCTTAAGTGCCCGTCACACTTTAGGATGGGAAGAAAAAAGGAGCGGGAAGTATATCCACCAACAATTTCTAGAGGGCTCTCTGGAACGGGAGATAGTAAGGCAAGAGCCCCCTCCCCACGGCGGGGGGGGGGGCGCATGCGTGTGTGATCTGCTGTGTAATCTGCGGCTCCTCCTCTCTGCCTGGGAGAAGCAGCAGAGCCAGAAAGCCAGGGTGCAGCAGCAGCAGCGCAGGTGAGCCACCCCTGACACTACACCTGGGGTTGTGTGGCACTGCCAGTTTCAGAGCTGCACCCAGCACCCCCTGTGATGCCCAGCTCTTGGACGTAGGTGCTGCTGTACAGACGCAACCCAGCCACCTTTGGAAAAGTCAGTTGACTGAGTATGAATCAACTTAGAACAGGAGGCAGCTACATTACCAAATAATTTGGCACTGTTGGAAGGTAGGGTTAGCTTGACTCAGTTTCGAGACTTGTTCTTGGGGATTAAGTTCCACAAGGTCGGGAAAGGGGGACTTGTGAGGCCCTCACAGCACAATCCTGTATCTGTATATTCAGCATAAGTTCGGTCCCAGGTCAGAGGGCATAGGATTCTTTTGTGCGAATGTAGTGCTGAGAAAGCAGGGTCAATCAAATGGATGGGCAGCAAGCAGAGCAGTCGTATTTGGTCAGCTGAGCTAACATGCTGCTGCTTTTCTCTTGGAGAATAAGGCAGGGGTGCTAGTTACTCAGGCCTTGGGCATTGCCCACTGCTGTTTCTGAAAATGAAAAGATTCGTGGCCCCGTTTTAATGGCCGTCCAGTGCATATGTGCATCCCGAGTCTGCTGGGACCCTCTTGTTCCTAGTGCTCCCTCCGAGTGCATGGTGAAGTGCCAGGTCCTCAAGCCGGGCTGCTGCTGCTGCTTTCTGCATTGCCACACACATTTCCTACGGGAACTGAGGCACAGTGCTTGAAAGGGTCTCCATGTGTCTCTGGTTCTTAAAATCTGATGCCAGCTCTCCTGTGGAGGAGGAAGCAGTTGCCCCAGGGACGCAGGAAGAGCAGCAGAATTGAGTTAAAAAATGCGGAGAGAAGGATGGAGATGAATAGAAGCAAGGAATGAGAATGGGAAACATGGCATGGAGATTTGACTTGAAATTATCACTTTATGATGTGCCTACATCTCTCTTCCAGACTGTTCTGCCATTTTTTCTCTTAACTTGTGGAGGCTTATAAGAACGCCTTGGCAAATAATCCTGTGGCATCTTAAAGACCAACAAATGTATTCTAGCATAAGCTTTTGTGGACTGCAGTCCATTTCATCAGAAGCCTGAAGTATTGTCCAGAGTTACAAGTACATATACAGACATGATTGTGGGGATGGACCATAAACAGTGAGGTCAAAGAGAAATGAAATGCAGGATTGATAGTGGCCATTCACAGAAACAGTTGTTGGTGATAACACAGAAATCCTGGCACTGGTAAACTAATTAACACATAGTGTGGTAAGAACCATTTATCCTGATATAAGCCAGAGATGATAGAACTGAACTTCTTAATGAAGTGCAGTTCAGGAGTCTCCCTTTGAAGTACTTTTGTTCCAAGGTGGCCACTATAAGGCCAGTGACAGAGTGTCCTGGGAGGCTGAAATGTTCCCATGCTGTTTTTTTTAATATTGGCATTTCTAATGTCAGATTAATGTTAATTTATTCTTTTGCATAGAGATTGGCCTGCTTGTCCTATGTAGAATGAATCAGGGCTTTGCTGGCAAATGATGGCATATGTCATGCTGCAATGTGAGCAAGTGAATGAACTTGCAGAAGGTTGGACTCAATGGTCCTACAGGTCCCTTCCAACACTACCGTTCTATGATTCTATGAACCCCTGATGTTGTGGATGGCATTATTGTGGATAACATTCTTAGGCCCTGTGATAGTGTTGCCAGAATAGATACAGGGACAGAGTTGGCATCTGGGTCTGCTGCAGTTTCTGGTCCCTTTGTCCATATGTCTGTCATGTGGCCTGTTGCTGGTGAGTCGCTGTGTTAGTTTTGGAAGCTGTCTGTAAGCAAGCACAGGCCTATCACCCAAGGGAATTGGTGAGAGGGAAGAGTCATTGTCCAGAATGGGCTGTATCATAGAATCATAGAATAGTAGGATTGGAAGGGGCCTACAAGGCCATAGAGTCCAACCCCCTGCTCAATGCAGGAATCCAAGTCAGAGCATCCCTGCCAGGTAGCTGTCCAGCCTCATCTTGAACGCCTCCAGTGTGGGAGAGCCCACAGCCTCCCTAGGTAATTGGTTCCATTGTCGTATTCCTGACTCAGTCAGGAAGTTTTTCCTGATGTTCAGCCGGAATCTGGCTTCCTGTCACTTGAGCCCATTCTTCCGTGTCCTGCACTCTGGGATGATCGAGAAGAGATCCTGGCCTTCCTCTCTGTGACAACCTTTCAAGTACTTGAAGAGTGCTATCATAGAATCATAGAATAGTAGGGTTGGAAGGGGCCTACAAGGCCATCGAGTCCAACCCCCTGGTTAATGCAGGAATCCGAGTCACAGCATCCCTGACAAATGGCCGTCCAGCCCCATCTTGAAGGCCTCCAGTGTGGGAGAGCCCACCACCTCCCCAGGCAATTGGTTCCATGGTCGTATTGCTCTAACAGTCAGGACATTTTTCCTGATGTTCAGCCGGAATCTGGCCTCCTGCAACTTGAGCCCATGATTCCGTGTCCTGCACTCTGGAATGATCAAGAAGAGATCCTGGCCTTCTTCTCTGTGACAACCTTTCAAGTACTTGAAGAGCGCTATCATATCTCCCCTCAGTCTTCTCTTCTCAAGGCTAAACATGCCCAGTTCTTTCAGTCTCTCTTCATAGGGCTTTGTTTCCAGTTCCCTGATCATCTTTGTTGCCCTCCTCTGAACCCTCTCCAGTTTGTCTGCATCCTTCTTAAAGTGTGGTGCCCAGAACTGGACACAGTACTCCAGATGAGGCCTAACCAGTGCTGAGTAGAGGGGAACTAGTACTTCCCGGGATTTGGAAGCGATGCTTCTATGAATGCAGCCCAAAAGAGCATTTGCCTTTTTTGCAGCCACATCACATTGTTGGCTCATATTCAGCTTGTGATCGACAACAATTCCAAGATCCTTCTCGCTTGTAGTGTGGTTGAGCCACATATCATATCTCTTCTCAGTTGTCAGGGTGGAAACTGAGCCAATAGGACCCCAGACCAGTTCTGATTCTGAGGAGGAACAGCAATCCGTGGGAGAGGAGCTCGCTCTTCTCTCACAAGCACAGCAGCTGGCAGAGATTCCTCCTGCCAGCATTCCTGGGATAGATAGTGACCCTGGCAGTGAGAGAGTGCTGGAGGGGGGCTTGCTGGATGCTTGGCGCCGATGCAGGGAGCGACAACTGATGGAGTGTGCGGAAAGGAGGCGTAGCGCTCGTTTGGCGTGCAAGCAACGGTTGCGTCCTGAGGACCCAAGGGAAAGAGGGGGGATCTCTCCCTAGCCCATAAGTTCAGGGTCTTCCCGTGATTCTCCTTCAAACGGGGACCAACTGCCTTACCTGGAGCTTAGGCTACTCTGCTATCTTTCCCCAGGGCTGTTCCTCTCTTAGTCGCTAGTGATTAGCATCTGAAAGAGTCATTAAGTTGTAAAAGGAATAAAGCCTTGAAAAGAATCTCATCTGTGTCTTAAGTTGGCTATTGGAGGTGACTGTAAGAGGCAGCTAGGGTGCTTCCTGACATCAGTCTTCCCTTCTCAAGGCGAAACATGCCCAGCCCTTGTAGATCACTGAAGTTATGTTTGAGTGGTTAGAGATGGAAGCTATAGATGACAACATGGTGTTCTGTTGTTTTCTAGATCAAACCTGTAGTAGATGCTTCTTCTTTGTGGTCTCTGTGCATCACACATATCGGCTCTGCGCCTGTGCGGTACCTTGATTCAGGAAACTTCTATAGCTGAGGAATTTTGGCAGGAACTCTTCACCCACCGACACAGTGCACGTGTCCCTAGTGGATTCCTGCTTATTCCCTCAGTTCTTCTTTGACTACCATTGAGCTAGCCTCATTGGGAACTGCTTGTCTTATAGACTGCATTTTTGAAAGTTTTGCTGAGGTTTTTGTTCTTTCTTCTCTGCTGTAGTTATTTCTGCCTTTCTCTTGTTTATTATTGTTTTCTTTTTGTTTGGAAGATTTCTTTCACAATCACCATATCACCTCGAGACATAAGGCCTTGAAGGCACCATTCCGCACGTGTGTGAGGTGTGGCAGCAAGCTCCCTCCAATGGATGGACATTCTCTTTGCTTGCTGTATCTTGGAGAAGGTCCCATCGTGGACACCTGCCTGTACTGCCAAGCCTTCACCAAGCAAGCCCATCATAATCATTCAGATAGGCTTCAGTCGGTGTTGTGGAAGAAGGCAGTGGAGGCAGTGGATGTGCCTAAAGGGAAGATGGCCCAAAGTCAGCTGTCTCCACAGCCTCGGGGCTCACCAGTTGCCTCTCCGAGTGTAGCCCAGCCTTCTGAGCTACGAAGCGGAGCTACGAAGAAATCACGTCAGACTTTGAAGCTTTGGGAAGGAAACTCCAGAACTTTGGGGCCCAGATAGTTTTCTCATCCATCCTTTCAGTAGTTAGAAGAGGGATAGAAAGGGAACGAAAAATACTCCGGGTGAATGACTGGCTACGAAGGTGGTGCCGACGAGAGAGATTTGGATTCTGGGACCACGGGCTATACTTCCTGGAAGGTGGGCTGTTGGCAAGGGACGGGTTGCACCTCACAAAGGATGGGAAGAATGTGTTTGGCCACAGCATGAAGAACTTCATCAGGTGGGCTTTAAACTGAATCCTATGGGGAAGGGAGATATAATGTTGGGGGTAACAATGGACGTAGGTGCATGCACTGCAACGGAGAGAACAGCTCTGATAGTGCCCAATAATAGTCTTCAGACACATGTAGGAAGAAAGCCAGACTATGAAGCACATGGTCTTCAATGTCTATATACTAATGCCCAGAGTATGGGAAGCAAACAGAACGAACTTGAACTCTTAAAACAGGAGGGAAATTATGACTTGATAGGTATAACTGAGACTTGGTGGGATGACTCTCATGACTGGAATACAGCAATTGAAGGATATAACTTGTTCAGAAAGAACAGGAGGAACAGAAAGGGGGGGGGGGTTGCACTGTATGTGAAAAAGACATATCTCTGCACAGAAATACAGGAGGAGGAGCTTGGTAGCCCCATCGAGAGCATCTGGATCAAAATAAATGGAGCAAAGAATAAAAGGAACCTGGTGGTCGGAGTCTACTACCAGCCACCCAACCAAGGAGAAGACGAGGATGAAACTTTTGAAAAGCAAATAGCTGATGTTTTAAGGAAGCATGATGTAGTAGTAATGGGGGACTTCAATTTCCCCGATATTTGTTGGGAGACAAATTCTGCAAAACATGGCCCCTCCAGGAAATTCCTGACTTGTGTGGCGGATAACTTCCTCCTACAGAAAATAGAGGAAGGAACTAGAGGATCGGCTATTCTTGACTTGATCCTAACCAACAGAGATGACTGACTGGATCAAGTAGCAGTTACAGGAACTCTGGCGGAAAGCGACCATGTTGTATTATTTATTTATTTATTTATTTATTTATTTCATTTCTATACCGCCCAATAGCCGAAGCTCTCTGGGCGGTTCACAAAAATTAAATCCAAGCAACACACAATAAAACAATTTAAAATATACAGAACATTAAAACCACAATATAACAATACAACCACAATAAAACCTAGCAGCAGTGCAGGAGTTTAAAATACAGATTTAAAACAGCAAAGATAAAAATTTAGAAAGCTAAAATGCTAAAATGCCTGGGAAAATAAAAAGGTCTTCACCTGGTGCCGAAAGGAATACAATTTAGGCGCCAGGCGAACCTCACTAGGGAGCTCATTCCAGAGCCGGGGTGCCACAGCAGAAAAAGCCCTCCTCTTAGTAGCCACCCGCCTCACTTCCTTTGGCAGGGGCTCACGGAGAAGGGCCGCTGATGATGATCTTAAGGTCCGGGCAGGCACATATGGGAGGAGGCGATCCTTCAGGTAACCTGGCCCCAAGCCGTTAAGGGCTTTGAATGTTAACAGCAGCACTTTGAATCGGGCCCAGAAATGGACTGGCAGCCAGTGCAGCTGGAAAAGTACTGGCGTAATATGAGCTCGCAGCCCAGTCCCTCTTAACAATCTTGCTGCCCTATTTTGGACCAGCTGAAGTTTCCGGACCGTTTTCAAAGGCAGCCCCACATATAACGCATTGCAGTAATCCAGACGAGAAGTTATCAGAGCATGGATAACTGTAGCAAGGCTATCTCTGTCCAGATAAGGGCGTAGTTGGTATACCAGCCTAAGCTGATAAAAAGTGCTCCGTGCCACTGAGTTCACCTGTGCCTCAAGTGACAGTTCTGGATCCAAGAGCACCCCCAAACTACGAACCTGATCCTTTAGGGGGAGTGCAACCCCCTCCAGAACAGGTTGACTATCACCTAGCCGGGCAGACGAACCACCCACTAACAGTACCTCCGTCTTGTCTGGATTGAGTTTCAGTTTATTAGCCCTCATCCAGTCCATTACCGTGCCCAGGCGCTGATTCAGAACAGTCACTGCCTCACCTGGTTTTGATGTAAAAGAGAGGTAGAGCTGGGTGGCATCTGCATATTGATGGCACCTCAGCCCACACCTCTGGATAACCTCCCCCAGCGGTTTCATGTAGATGTTAAACAGCATGGGGGATAAAATAGAGCCCTGTGGAACCCCATGGCACAATTGCCATGGCACAGAGCAGTAATCCCCCAGCACCACCTTCTGGAATTGGCCATCCAAGTAGGAGTGGAACCACTGTAGTGCAGTGCCTCCTACTCCCAACCCAGACAACCTATCCAGAAGGATACCATGGTCGATGGTATCGAAAGCCGCTGAGATGTCCAGGAGAATCAACAGGGTCGCACTCCCCCTGTCCCTCTCCCGGCAGAGGTCATCCCACAGGGCGACCAAGGCAGTTTCCGTTCCAAAACCAGGCTAGAAGCCCGATTGAAATGGATCTAGATAATCCGTTTCATTCAACAGTGCCTGGAGCTGTCCTGCAACCACCCGCTCAAGCACCTTGCCCAGGAAGGGGATGTTGGCTACTGGCCTATAATTGTTAACATCCTCCTCTGTACTTGAGTTCTTGGTTCTAAGGGAAGCAAAAGCTGAGTGTAGCCAAACGCGTACCCTGGATTTTAGGAAAGCTGATTTTAGTAAACTCAGAACAATGATCAGTCAGGTCCCATGGCAAGCGACACTAACGAGAAAAGGAGTCCAAGATGGGTGGGAGCTTTTAAAAAAGGAAATTCTCAGGGCACAATTACAAACAATTCCAACAAGAAGAAAAGGTGGAAGACAACAGAAGAAGCCAATGTGGCTTCACAAAAAGCTCAGGGATGACCTGAAAACAAGAAAGGACACATATAGGAAGTGGAAAGAAGGCCAAGGAACAAAGGAAGAGTACAGGCAAGTAGCACAGAATTGAAGGATGGTGTCAGGAAGGCTAAAGCTGAGAATGAGCTGAAGTTAGCGAGGGATGCTAAAAACAACAAAAAGGCTTTCTTCAGCTACGTGCATAGTAAAAGGCAGAGGAAAGAAATGGTGGTTCAGCTATTAAATCAGGATGGCAAAAGGATAACAGATGACAAAGAAAAGGCAGAGGTGCTCAATTCCTACTTTGGCTCAGTCTTCTCCCAAAAGAGGGTCTATGACCCCCCTGGCAAAGGCCAAGTACCGGCTGAAGGGGCAGGATTGCAGCTTGAGATCGATAGGCATATGGTCAAGGAACACCTAATTAATTTGAATGAGTTCAAATCTCCAGGGCCAGATGAACTGCATCCTAGAGTCATAAAGGAACTGGCAGAAGAACTCTCAGAACCGCTGTCTATTCTCTTTGAGAAATCATGGAGGACGGGGGAAGTGCCAGATGACTGGAGGAGAGCTAACGTTGTCCCTATCTTCAAAAAGGGTAAAAAGGAGGAACCTGGGGACTACAGACCAGTCAGTCTGACATCAATCCCTGGGAAAATTCTGGAGCAGATGATAAAGCAATCCATCTGTAAGCACCTTGAAAACAATGCAGTGATTACTCGAAGCCAACATGGATTTGTCAAAAACAAGTCCTGCCAGACGAATCTGATCTCATTTTTTGGTCAAGTAAACTCCCTTGTGGACCGTGGGAATGATGTAGACATCATATACCTCGACTTCAGCAAAGCTTTCGACAAAGTGCCCCATGATCTCCTGATGAGCAAACTAGGTCAAAGTGGCCTAGATGAAACAACGATCCGGTGGATCCACAGTTGGCTACAGAACCGGACTCCAAGAGTGCTTCTCAATGGGACCTTCTCCAACTGGGGAGAGGTAACGAGTGGGGTACCGCAGGGCTCAGTCCTGGGCCCAGTGCTCTTCAACATTTCTATTAATGACTTGGAGGAGGAGGTGCAGGGAATGCCCATCAGATTTGCAGATGACACCAAATTGGGCGGGATAGCTAATACTTTGGAAGACAGAAACCAAATTCAAAGTGATCTGGATAGACTGGAGCGCTGGGCAGAAAACAACAGAATGACATTGAATAGGGATAAATGCCAAGTTCTGCACCCAGGAAAAAGAAACCAAATGCACAGTTACAAGATGGGGGATACGTTGCTCAACAACACTACAAGCGGGAAGAATCTTGGAATTGTCGTCGATCACAAGCTGAATATGAGCCAACAATGTGATGTGTTTGCAAAAAAGGCAAATGCTCTTTTGGGCTGCATTCATAGAAGCATAGCTTCCAAATCCCGGGAAGTACTAGTTCCCCTCTACTCAGCACTGGTTAGGCCTCATCTGGAGTACTGAGTCCAGTTCTGGGCACCACACTTTAAGAAGGATGCAGACAAACTGGAGAGGGTTCAGAGGAAGGCAACAAAGATGATCAGGGGACTGGAAACAAAGCCCTATGAAGAGAGACTGAAAGAACTGGGCATGTTTAGCCTTGAGAAGAGAAGACTGAGGGGAGATATGATAGCGCTCTTCAAGTACTTGGAAGGTTGTCACAGAGAGGAAGGCCAGGATCTCTTCTCCATCATCCCAGAGTGCAGGACACGGAATCATGGGCTCAAGTGACAGGCCAGATTCCGGCTGAACATCAGGAAAAACTTCCTGACTGTAAGAGCAATCCGACAATGGAACCAATTGCCCGGGGAGGTGGTGGGCTCTCCCACACTGGAGGCCTTCAAGACGAGGCTGGACAGTCATCTGTCAGGGATGCTTTGACTTAGATTTCTGCACTAAGCCGGGGGTAGTCTCAATGGTCTTATAGGCCCTTTCCAACCCTACTGTTCTAGGATTCTATGAATGGCAAATGTGGTTCAGTGTATGCAAGTGTAAAGTGATGCACATTGGGGCAAAAAATACCAACTTCAAGTATAACCTGATGGGATCTGAGCTAGCAGCGATGGACCAATTAAGAGATCTTGGGGTTGTGGTGGACAGCTTGGTGAAAATGTCAACCCACTGTGTGGCCACTGTAAAGAAGGCAAGCTCCATGTTAGGTATAATTAGAAAAGAAATTGAGAACAAACTGCCAATATCATACTGCCCTCATACTGCCCTCATACAAATCTATGGTGTGACCACACTTGGAATATGGTGTACTGTTCTGGTCGCCACGTCTAAAAAAGGGTATTGTACAGCTGGAAAAAGTGCAGAAAAGGGCAACTAAAATGATCAAGGGGCTGGAGCATCTCCCCTAGGAGGGAAGGCTACAACAGCTGGGCTTGTTAGGCTGGAAAAAAGGAAGGTAAGGGGAGACGTGATAGAGGTGTACAAAATTATGCATGGTGTAGGGAATGTGGATAGGGAGACGTTTTTCTCCCTCTCAGAATACTAGAACCCAACGGGGTCCTCCCATGAAGCTGATTGATGGGAGATTCAGGACAGATAAAAGGAAGTCCTCCTTCAGATAGTGCATAGCTAAACTACGGAATTTGCTACCACAAGGTGTAGTGATGGCCACCAGTTTGGGTGGCTTTAAAAGGGGGTTAGATAAATTCCTGGAGGAAAAGGCCATCCCTGTCCTTCTCTCCCTCTCTTCAGAACCTGACTGTCCCTTTTACTTCCTGTGTGGACTACCATAACATCGGATACTTGTGTCCTTTCATTCATCCAGAGGAGCTACAGAATCAAGTTTGACATTCTCCCACCCTTCGATGGCATTTGTACTACATTCCCTTCACTGATTTTGACATCAGAGATGGACTCTATTCTCCAGAAAGGGGCAATTCAACCAGTTCTATTGTCCCATCTTCAGGAGGGCTTCTATTCCCACTATTTCACTGTGCTAAAGAGGGATGGAGCACCTCAACCGATTCTGGACCTCAAGGATGTCAGCTCATTCATCACAGCCAGGAAGTTCCTCATGACAACCCTGTCTTCAATCCTACTGTTTTGTGGAGGGACAAATGGTTTGTGATGGTGGATTTTCACATTGCAACAGAGGACAGTTACCAGCTCTATCTTTGCTTTACCATCAGTCCAGACATATATCAGTTCTCTGTGTTGCCCTGTGGCCATACGATAGCACCGTGGGTGTTTTACAAAATGCATAGCAGTAGTGTGTGCTCATCTGTGTCTCCAAGGGGTGGCAATCTGCCCTTACCTAGACAATTGGATTATTGTTTGCCCCATGAAATCAGATGTCCTCCATGCAATCTCTCTCACCTGCAGGTTATTGGACACCCTAGGTCTCTACATTAACCAGAAGTCACCATTTAAACCCATGCACAGTATTCAGTTCACCGGGGCCATGTTAGACTCAGTATGGCTTTGAGCTTACCTTCCTCAGGATCATACCATAGTCGTGGTTATGCTGGCAAAAGAATTGTGTGCCAAGAGAGAGGCAACCATGTTTACCATTCAAAGTCTTCTGGGACTTACAGTGGCCACGGTCATAGTAGTGTTGTTTTGTTATTCAGTCATTCAGTCGTGTCCGACTCTTCGTGACCCCATGGACCATAGCACGCCAGGCCTTCCTGTCCTGCACTCTCTCCCGGAGTGTGCTCAAGTCCATATTCATTGCGTCGGTGATGCTATCTAGCCATTTCATCCTCTGCCGTCCCCTTCTTCTTTTGCCTTCAGTCTTTCCCAGCATCAGGGTCTTTTCCAGAGAGTTTTCTCTTCGCATTAGGTGGCCAAAATATTTGAGCTTCAGCTTCAGGATCTGTCCTTCCAATGAGCACTCAGGGTTGATTTCCTTTAGGATAATGTGTGCACTGCAAAACTGGTTCCACAGGGTGTTTGATCGTAGCAGGAATGCATGCAAAGTATGACTTCAGCAACCAGGAAACATGGTAGGAGCTCTAAAGTGGTGCACTTCTGTGGACAGTTTACTAGCTGAAGTCCCTTTCACCTTTGGCATCCAAATTCCTGAGAACAGCTGCCTCTCTCTGAGGCTGGGGCACATGTTGCGGAGCGTTAAGGGTTCAAGGGACCTGGTCAGAGGCTGAGAGTTTCGTCACATCAACTTCCTTGAGCTTTTGGCAATCAAGAAAGCATTGGCAGCTTTTGATACTGGTCTTCAAAATCCATATTCATTGCATCGTATGTTGTATGTTGTAGACAGCTCATGCAGGTCGTCTCCAACATACAACCATCGTAGCGTACCTGAACAAGCAGGGAGGAACTCGATCGATGGCACTGAACACACTGACTTTCCATACCTACAACTGGTGCATCCCAAGGGGGATCGACCTGGTTGCTGTCGATATTGGCAGCACAAGCAACACCTTGGCAGATTCGTGGTGCTTGGTGTTGAACAGAGGAAGATGCAGCTGCGTGAGAGCCCCCCACCTGCAGTCTGTAGGTGCCTGGCTCTGACTCAGGCTGATGACCTCAAGGATAAACCAGCCTAGACTTCAGCTGGAAAAACAGGGCCCGTTTACTTTCTTAGAGTTTCTCTATAGGCCCCTTCCAACCCTACAATTCTATGGTTCTATGATTCACAAGACCCCAGTTCAGTCTTTCCTTTCCTTGCACTGTGCCCGCCTGTCTCCTTGGCAATCCTTTGTGGAGTTTCACCTTTGCCTACTCTCCCCTTCCCCCCACCCCCAGATGAACACTTTCTCCAGTTTCCCCCTTGTGCCCAGCATGGTCCACCTGATCCATGTGCCTGCCATGCATGTGGTTGTATATGAAATAAAGTGCATGCAAAGCCTGCCTGGCTGTCTGAAGGTTACTGGTGTGTTAGAATCATCTGCCTCCTAGAGAGTTCTGAGCCGTTGAAGCTGCAAGCGCTCATCCCAGTGGCTGACTGAGCTGCAGGATTGGAGACTTCCGGGCTGAAGTTGGATCTTTATCTCAAATCATTGCAATTCCTGCCCTCCTTTCTTTCATGCCTTGCTGATTACTTTTTTGGAAGTTGGAGGACGCCCCTCGAAGTACATTGCAGCATCGCAAACCAGGTGACTGGCAGCTGTGCAAGTTCTAGGTGACTGACAGCACCAAGAGATGGGGCAGGAGCATTGGTCTTGCCCACCCCAAGGGGAAGCTTCAGCACCCCCCCCCCCCGGATCAGTTCAAGAGCAGCAGGTTTAGATCCCTGGGCCAAGAGGAAATTCTGTAGCACAGGATCTGTTTTGCCTTCCGTTCTAGTGAAGTGCTGCCTGAGTCTTAAGCAGGGCCTCCTAGTTTATTACGCTGAGTGACTTTTCACTGCTGCTAAGCCCAGCTTTATGGCAAGCCCGTAAAACACCACAAGCAATGATTCCAGTCAGCTGGAAGGTGTAATGATTTTAAAGCAAGATGTGGGGTCAGAGGTCACCCTTGTAAATATCCTCATGCCATAAAAGTAATTGGAAAAGGTCAGCTGCTCCCAGTTGGAGAATGATTTAATTTTTAGCAGTGCTGGTGCTTCCCTGTTGAAGTCCTTGTAATGGGGAAGGCACCGCTGTTAATGCTTCCTTTAGCCAATTTTGTTGGGTCACAAATTGCCAATGTATTTTATTTATAAATTTAATTTATGTCCCACCTTTCCGCTAAAAATGGCAGTCAAGGCAGCTAACAATAATAAAATGCAGGTTAAATACAAAATTATAATTAAAACATAGCATAAAATAGATTCAAGAAAAGTGAGGGGGCTTTAGAACTGGGGATTAACAGATAAGAGATGGTAGTCGAGCCTGCCTTCTTCGCTTGGGGCACCCTCTCCCTCGAGCCGCCATGCAGGTGCCTGTCCAGACCCCTTTTTCCAAGCAGACAGACACCTCCAAACAAGGACATTTCATGAGCTTCCCTGCGCAGCGTGCATGGATATTGTTGCTGAAGGAGCAGTTCTAAACTGACCTCCCCTCCCTATGATGCAGACAGACCCGCTGCTCCTGCTCGTACTAGAATCATAGAATCATAGAATAGTAGGGTTGGAAGGGGCCTACAAGGCCATCGAGTCCAACCCCCTGCTCAATGCAGGAATCCAGGTTAGAGCATCCCTGACAGATGGCTGTCCAGCCTTGTCTTGAACGCCTCCAGTGTGGGGGAGCCCACCACCTCCCTAGGTAAAGGTAATAAAACAAATCTACTCTTCTCAGTGCAATAATAAATAAGAGTAGATTTGTTTTATTAATATTTATTGTGGGATTTTCTACAAACAAATTCTTGGGTGGCTTACAAAAAACCCAGAAAAGCAGTGGAACATACAAATAGTTAGTGTTGGTTTATTTTCTTTCTAACACCCTTCAAAATAGCTGCAGTGTCAGCAGATCCCTTCTTACAGTGCAACCTTCTGCCTGTTTACCTGGCAGCAAGTACCACTGACTGCAATGGGATTTACTACTAAGTGTGCAGCCTTCTGAAGAGAATTTTACTTAAACGTGGTTGCACTTAAACCTGGTATTGAATCAATGACCCCTTTTTTCTGTTTAGCACAGCCTAAGGCAGGACTTCAGGCTGTTTACTTATCCCAGTCCTGGTGTGTATGTTTTCCTTGCCATATGCCTTAAATCTGTGCAGTGAAGTGTGTGGTGGTTGCCCTGCACTCAGGTGGCTTAGACCTCACTGAAGCCAATGAGACTGACACAGCCTGAGGAGGAAAGCCACGGCAAGCAGCTGATCCTCGTGGTTAATCTGCACAGTAAGAAAAACTGCAGCCCCCTCCATCCGTATGCCACTCTCTTGTAACCTGGACAGCCTCTTCCTTTCTGCCCCTAACTCAGCCATCCTGACCTGGTGCCCTCCCAATGTCTTGGGCTGCAACTCCCATCATTGGCCATGCTGGCAGGGGATGATGGAAGTTGCAATCCAACACCTCTGGAGGGCACTGGGTTGGGGACATCCATAGCATCAAATATGCAGCGGGACACCTTCGCTGCTCGCACCTAGTGTATTTCTGCCTCTTTATGAGGGGGTTTCTTGTACTTTTGAAGTGCCCAGTACACCCTGCCCCCTGCCCTGTCTGCCAGTCTTTCCAAGGGGTCCCATCCTGCTGCTGGACATGGTGCAGTCTGCCATCAGGTAGGACTGGTTCCCTCTGGCCCCTTGGATGAAGCAGCCTCTTTTTTCCTCCCTTGTACCAGTTTTGGTTCCATGTTGCATAAAAGGGGACTCCTATCTTGGCCCTTTATATGACACCCTCCTCAAGGTGTCCCCTTTCTGCTGCCTCTGCCAATGCCCAGCCCATAGGCCTGGCTCTCCCCACTTCCCAGGGATGTCGACTCTTTAAGGGACTGTGGGTTGCTTGGGAGAGGAGGGGGAGGGAAGGTGTTTGCATATCACAGACAGGCAGTTGGACTTGTCAGGCCGGCTAGCAACAACTGTAGACCTTGTTGGTGTGTGGTGGGGTCTTCTTTCAGGGGGGCTGTGTGAGGGATGAAGGGGACTGGCTGATGGGAGCAGGGAGAATCATAGAATAGTAGGGTCGGAAGGGGCCTGCAAGACCCTCGAGTCCAACCCCTTGCTCAATGCAGGAATCCAAGTCACAGCATCCCTGACAGGTGGCTGTCCAGCCTTGTCTTGAATGCCTCCAGTGTGGGAGAGCCCACCACCTCCCTAGGTAACTGGTTCCATGGTCGTATTGCTCTGACAGTCAGGAAGTTTTTCCTGATGTTCAGCCGGAATCTGGCTTCCTGTCACTTGAGCCTATGCAAGCCAATCTAGTTTCCTTGGTTTCATGGCCCTGTGCCCTGTGGAGTGTGGCCTGTATGAGCTGGGCTGTATGTGTGTTGTGATGGTGTATCATTGAATTGGGGCATCTGCGCAGGAGACTTCTGCTTAAGCACTCAAACAGTATACTGGATATTGCTTGCAGTTTGGGGCTGCCAAAGAATTGGCCGCCGCCTTGTTCTTCCATGCATAACCTCCTTGTCTTCTAGAAATTTGCAGATAAAATTGATCGGATTAGAAGTGTTATTCCATGCGCTGTGGACACAGTCAGTGAGCAAGAGGCGGCCTGTGGCAAACCGGTTTTGTGGGAATGGTTCCAGCTTCTTGATGAAGTGGACAAGGTGCTTTCATCTGTAAGGCCGACCACCTGCTTACTTGATCCTTGCCCATCTTGGCTCATTATGGGCTGCAGAGAGAGACTGGGTGAGGGGATCAGGGCGGTGGTGAATGCCTCCCTTGAGGAGGGAGTGATGCCATCAGCCCTCAAGGAGGCAGTGATAAGACCGCTCTTAAAGAAGCCCTCCTTGGATCCCCAAGTTCTGAACAACTTTCGCCCAGTCTCGAATCTGCCATTTTGGGGCAAGGTGATTGAGCAGGTGGTGGCAATGCAGTTGAAGGCACATTTGGAAGAAACCAATTATCTAGACCCATTTCAGGCAGGCTTCAGGATTGGGCATGGGACAGAAACGGCCTTGGTCGCCTTGGTGGATGATATGAGGAGGGCTCTGGATAGGGGTGAATGCTCTTTCCTTGTTCTCCTCGACCTCTCAGTGGCTTTTGATACCGTTGACCACAGTTATCCTCCTGGACCGCCTGGAGGGGTTGGGCATTGGAGACACCGTATTGCGGTGGTTCCGGTCCTTCCTCTCCAGCAGGTACCAGAGGGTAGCACTGGGAGAGGAGGTTTCGGACCTGTGGCCACTCACTTGTGGGCTGCCACAGGGTTCCATCCTCTCCCCGATGCTATTTAACATCTATGTGAAGCCGCTGGGGGCTATCATCAGGAGGTTTGGGGTGCGGTGTCATCAATATGCGGATGACACGCAGCTCTACCTCTCATTCAAATCCTCACCAAGGTTGGCCATAGAATCCCTGTCCAAATGTCTGGAGACGGTGAGTGGCTGGATGGGGAGGGATAAGCTGAAGCTGAACCCTGACAAGACCGAGGTACTTTTGGTGGGAGACAAGAGGAGGCTGGGGGATGTTGACCTGGTGTTGAATGGGGTACGGCTACCCTTGAAAGACCAGGTCTGCAGCCTGGGGGTCATTTTGGACTCCCAGCTGTCCATGGAGGCTCAGGTGTCAGCTGTGAGCTGGACAGTGCTGTATCAACTCCATCTGATACGGCGGCTGCACCCCTTCTGTCCTGACCATCTGCTCCCATCAGTAGTACATGCCCTGGTCTCCTCTCATTTAGACTACTGTAATGCGCTTTATGTGGGGTTACCCTTGAAGACAGTTTGGAAGCTGCAGCTGTTGCAGAACGCAGCGGCTTGCCTGATTAAAGGCAGCCGCCGGCGAGATCACATCACTCCAGTGCTGAAGGAGTTGCACTGGTTACCAGTTGTTTTCTGGGCCAAATTCAAGGTGTTGGTTTTGACCTTTAAAACCCTATATGGTTCCGGCCCAGCCTATCTTAAGGAGCGCCTCCAGCAACACCAGACAGGCCGCTTAACAAGATCAGCCTCGGATGGTCTTCTCACTGTCCCATCAGCCAGGGCAGCTAGACTGGTGGGGACGAGGGAGAGGGCCTTTTCTGTGGTGGCCCCCACTCTGTGGAACTCCCTCCCTAGGGAACTCCGCCATGCCCCCTCTTTAATGAGCTTCTGCTGTGCATTAAAAATGTGGTTGTTCAGGCAGGCATTTGGGGTGGGTTAGGGTATTTTAGAAAATGTTTTTATTGTAGAATTGTATTGTTTTAAACTGTTTTATTATATGCTTGTACATCGCCCAGAGTTGCTGCGTGACCAGCCAGATGGGCAGTTAATAAATTTAATAAATAAATAAATGCTGCTGTGGATGGTTGGAGTGTAGGCGCAAGACAAATTTTAACGGGGTTTGGGGGATAGGAAATGGTGGAAAGGTGACCCTTTCCCCAAGCCTTGAAGAACCCTCACCTTCATGTTTCTGTTTTCCTTCCATGTTTTGGACTTCTTAAATTTACTTAGTTGACTGTTGTTTGTGAACCTGTGACACTGGCATTTTCACTCACCAGCTCCCGTGTCCCATGGCCTCATCTTCACTGCTGTTGTGTTTTGCTTCCTTTGCTTCCATCGTCCCTAGGTTGCAGTACAGCCTGACCCCCTCCGATCGGCTCAGCGATGAGCATGTGCTGATAGCAGCTTATGTGAGCCGGCTACAGAGTGGCACACAGTCAGTGTTAGGAGAGCAAGCGGGGCTGGGGCTGGGGGGAGCACTCTCTTCCCTTTGGCAGCTCTGTCGCGTGCCCTGTGCAGACAGCTGGGTGTGGCCCACCCCATAAACTGAGAAGTATCCATTGAAGAGGTCCATGAGGCTGCCATGTTGAATGTCACTATGAAAATGGAGCACATGGTGAGGTTTTGGGGCTCCCACTCAGTGGACTTCATTTGGCTGGCTGGGCTGGAGCATGCTGCCCAAAGAGGATTGTTTTAAAAGCTAGGGTCTTTTTTTGAAAGCAACTTAATGGGGATTTTGGATGAACATCAAAATGCTTTCAAGTGTTCCCAGATATTGAGCAGTTCTGAACAGGCCCCCCTGGTACCTGATTCAAGCATCTGAGTGTCAGATGTGTCAGCTGCAGTCTTCCCATTCCCTCCCCTTCTAATTTGGTGAAGATTTTCTGTATAATAATGACCAGTTCATCTAGATACATGGCTCCAAATGGGAAGGAGCCTTGCTTGGGGAGGGGGAGCCAGGGTGATGTTTGTAACTCCCCACCTTTGAAACTCTGGCCAGCAGGAGCTCTCCATCCTTGACTTTATACAGTTCAAACAGTGTGGGACCCCAGATGCAGCAAGGAAACTGGGGAAGGGAGCTGTCCCATCTTTCTGAGTTTCTGTTCCTGATTTGTTTGTTTTTTAACTTACTTTATTTCATGCATTTCTTAGCTGCCTTTTAAGACTGCTGTCTTTCCAAGGCAGCTTGTGCTGGATGGGCATCCCTGTGGCACAGCACGGCCACTGAGCCACACTAATCCTGCCCTTTCCACCTGGCTCCTTTGCAAATGGAGCCTTGCATTCCCACTTAACTGTGTAGTAAATCACTCTGTGCCTGAGATGGTGAGCAGTTTTTTAAAAAGAAAAACACAAAGGAGATGGAGCCCCACCCCCACCCCACCCCCAGCAACAGCCAGGGTAAGTCCTGGCCCCAGGTGGGTGGGATGCAGCCTCCCAGCAGCTCTTGGTCTTCTGACTGGGGCCAGTCCTGGAGCCTGCAAAATGACAGAGGCCTGTGGCATCTTTACAGATCCATTGTGGCTTCAGCTTAAAAAGAGGCCAGGACCAGATTCTGATTTTGTTCTTCCATTGGGTTTATTTTGGGCTCAATGAGACACTGGAATCGCTTTAAATGGCAAAACGTTTCCTTCTTTTTGGGACTCCTGGCACTGACTCAAGCCATAAGCAATACTGGTCAGTGTGTGAGTTTAGTTCTGGCTTGGTGTCCTGGCGCTGCTGTGCTTTGTCACGGTGGAGCCCATTCAGATGACAGCTTGAGCTCTTACCAGATTTCTGCACCTGAAACTTCAGCTTCTTTTGCTTAATTCCTCTTGAAACTCACCAGACCTTGCAAGCCTTACTTTTTATCAAGGGTATCTGATTTAAAGCAGCTTCTTAGGTTTATGCCAGCCCTCTGTTTATGAAGCATTTGTAGACTCCCACCAGACAAAAGGAATGTCTTGAATTGGGGCCCATCTGAGACAGAAATGCCTCCTTCAGTGGAGCTATTTGGGATGGATGCTGTTGCTGCATCTGGCAGGGGGTTCAACTAGATGATCTCCAAGATCCCGTCCAACCCCTATGATTCTGTGGACACAATCGGGAGCTGCCTGGACAATCTCCCTATTTTCCAGCCGTAAACCACTTTCACTGTGTTTTGGGACACCAGCCTTGTTTTCTCACCTACAGAGCACTTGGAATTACTTAGGGCTGGACAGTCTTCACTGTACTTGCCCTTGCAACCCACCTGCCCCGCCCCAGATGCTCCTCCCCTTGGCGGGCCACTCCCGTGCTGGTCTTTCCCTCTGGAACTGGCGCTTCGTATTCACTCGCTTTTCACAGGGCTCCGCGTGACTTAGCTGCTCCAGGTGCTCACAGTCGAGGGAGCCTTTTGCAGCAGTTCTGTCTTTTTTCCCTTAACGGATTTTTGGCAGTAAGGAAAGAGATGGAAGAAGCAGTGGGAAAACATGGGAGGCTTATAAGTGGAAGAGGATGACACCTGGATCCCCCGTAAAATTCCACGAATGAAGCAGAGTGATGGCACGAGATAACGTCTTGTCCGGAAGAAGCGTCCTTCGTCATCAAATCATTGTTCTGCTATGTTTTCCCCACAGTTCCTCCACCTCATTTGAGAGCTCACAAAATCTGATTTTAGGGAAAAGAACAGAACAGTGGCATGATACCTACAGATGTAGATTGCCTTAGCGATACTCTTGAGAGGTGTGGTTTTGACATGTGCTATGATGCGCCCTTCCCACTTTGCAGTGCTGTTTTATTGGCATGTTGATTTTTTTAATTGATATTTTATTTTGCTCTAAAATGTATTCTAAAACATTTACATAATAGTGCTTAAATGAAATAGTATTTTAGCATAACTTTAAAAATTAATTCTTAAGAAAATAACCCTGTTGCTAAAATGGTGTGCTGGTCCGCCCACATGGCTTTGTCACACCTACTAGTGGAACTGGGACACAGCAGGATGTACACGCATGTACAAAAGGCATAACACCCCTCAGAAGTATGGAAAGTCAGTTACGATTTTACATAGAACTCATGGCAGAATGACTGGGTAGCACTAAAAGCCACCAGTTTGAAAGTACCTTGGATCACTTTCCCCCCGTGTGCAGATTAGCTAGGGCTAATGTGGGAAGAACATGAGCTGAGGCCTGAGAGTGCTTTCCTCATGTCGCATAGGTCTGATTCTGAGTCATGTTGGACAACTACTGGCTGCCTTGCATGATTTGATGTGCTGGAGCTGCAAATAGTGATTGGCACATGTTGGCTTTCTTTCATTCAGCAGTGTCCTAGACAGCCCCAGCAGACTAGACGAGGAGCACAGGTTAATCGCCCGGTACGCTGCCAGGTTGGCTGCTGAAGCTGGAAATGTGGTAAGCAACTAGATGCACTCACTCTCGCTCGCTCTCTCTCAGCATCTGACCTTTTAACAACTCTTCTCTGACAATCAGGGTGCAGATGTCCAGTTCCAGATCAGATGACCGCTTAAGGCCCAGGCCTTTGAGGAACAATACTGAACTAGGAAGCCCCAGCCCTGCTTCTCTGAAGTAGGAGGTGACATATCACATCCCCCGATGGGGCTGCAGCTCTTGCTCCCTGTGTGCAGTGTCACCTGAATTGAACGTGTCCAGGTCTGTATATAAAGTAGCCTTCACACAACAGTGCCTAGCAGTATCTGTGTAATGCTGCAGCGCACAACTGGAGCACAGGGCATGTCCCCGCAAAAGGCCCTTAATTGCACAGCCTGACAAATCAAGAAGCCAGCTGTGCAGCCTGAAGAGCCCAGTGACAGTCCCAAAGCACTGCGTGGGCTAGCGGGAGACTTGCTCAGGCCGAAGCCCCCTGTGTCTGGGTACATAGCCCAGTGCCCTGAAAGGGGTCCGTCGATCCCTGCATCAGATCTTTCCTGCCCCCTCTTCACTGTGCCATATAAATACTGACACCCCCAGTTCTTTCACCTGTGTATCTCTCAATACCAGCAGAAAATAGAGAAACAATTAGAAACATTCCCCAGTGCCACCCCCAGCCCGGTTGCATGCAGAATTGAGCTTCAGTTCTGAGAAACATGGCCAGTTCCCCACCACTGTCCCTGTCACAGACTTGCAACTTAGATGGATTTTTATGTATATTTTTCTATCCTACTCTGTCAGAGATCTCTCAGTCCCTTAAGGACCGCCTAAATAAAATGTTTCTCTGGCAGTGCAGCATCAGAGCCATGGGTAGGCTCTCCCTGTGCCTATCTAGAGTGATGCCCCTTGTGTAGGGACGTTCAGCTGCCATTTGTGCATGTCCTAATTACCCCACACCAGAAATAGAGTCCTTGGCGCCTGCTTTGAGCATCTGGATCAAAATAAATGGAGCAAAAAATAAAAGGAACCTGGTGGTCGGAGTCTACTACCGGCCACCCAATCAAGGAGAAGACGAGGATGAACCTTTTGAAAAGCAAATAGCCGATGTTTTAAGGAAGCATGATGTAGTAGTAGTGGGGGACTTCAATTTCCCCGATATTTGTTGGGAGACAAATTCTGCAAAACATGGCCCCTCCAGGAAATTCCTGACTTGTGTGGCGGATCACTTCCTCCTACAGAAAGTAGAGGAAGGAACTAGAGGATCGGCTATCCTTGACTTGACCCTAACCAACAGAGATGACTTCGTCGATCAAGTAGCAGTTATAGGAACTCTGGGGGAAAGCAACCATGTTATACTGGAGTTCTTGTTTCTAAGGGAAGCAAAAGCCGAGTGTAGTCAAACGCGTACCCTGGATTTTAGGAAAGCTGATTTTCATAAACCCAGAACAATGATCAGTAAGGTCCCATGGCAAGTGACGCTAACGAGAAAAGGAGTCCAAGATGGGTGGGAGCTTTTAAAAAAGGAAATTCTCAAGGCACAATTACAAACAATTCCAACAAGAAGAAAAGGTGGAAGACAACAGAAGAAGCCAGCGTGGCTTCACAAAAAGCTTAGGGATGACCTGAAAACAAAAAAGGACACATATAGGAAGTGGAAAGAAGGCCAGGGAACAAAGGAAGAGTACAGGCAGGTAGCACAGAATTGCAGGGATGGCGTCAGGAAGCCTAAAGCTGAGAACGAGCTGAGGTTAGCGAGGGATGCTAAAAACAACAAAAAGGCTTTCTTCAGCTACGTGCATAGTAAAAGGCAGAGGAAAGAAATGGTGGTTCAGCTATTAAATCAGGATGGCAAAACAATAACAGATGACAAAGAAAAGGCAGAGGTGCTCAATTCCTACTTTGGCTCAGTTTTCTCCCAAAAGAGGGTCTATGACCCCCCTGGCAAAGGCCAAGTACCAGCTGAAGGGGCAGGATTGCAGCCTGAGAACGATAGGCATATGGTCAAGGAACACCTAATTACTTGGAATGAGTTCAAATCTCCAAGGCCAGATGAACTGCATCCTAGAGTAATAAAGGAACTGGCAGAAGAACTCTCAGAACCGCTGTCTATTCTCTTTGAGAAATCATGGAGGACGGGGGAAGTGCCAGATGACTGGAGGAGGGCTAATGTCCCTGTCTTCAAAAAGGGTAAAAAGGAGGAGCCTGGGAACTACAGACCAGTCAGTCTGACATCAATCCCTGGGAAAATTCTGGAGCAGATTATAAAGCAATCAGTCTGTAAGCACCTTGAAAATAATGCCATGATTACTCGAAGCCAACATGGATTTGTCAATAACGAGTCCTGCCAGACGAATCTGATCTCATTTTTTGATCAAGTAACCTCCCTTGTGGACTGTGGGAATTCTGTAGACATCATATACCTCGGCTTCAGCAAAGCTTTCGACAAAGTGCCCCATGATCTCCTGATGAGCAAACTAGCTCGAAGTGGGCTAGATGAAACAACGATCCGGTGGATCCACAGTTGGCTACAGAATCGGACTCAAAGACAGCTTATCAATGGGACCTTCTCCAACTGGGGAGAGGTAACGAATGGGGTACCGCAGGGCTCAGTCCTGGGCCCAGTGCTCTTCAACATTTTTATTAATGACTTGGAGGAGGAGGTGCAGGGAATGCTGATCAAATTTGCAGATGAAACCAAATTGGGCGGGATAGCTAATACCCTGGAAGACAGAAACAAAATTCAAAGTGATCTTGATAGACTGGAGCCCTGGGCAGAAAACAACAGAATGACATTGAATAGGGATAAATGCCAAATTCTGCACCTAGGAAAAAGAAACCAAATGCACAGTTACAAGATGGGGGATATGTGGCTCAACAACACTACAAGTGAGAAAGATCTTGGAATTGTTGTCGATCACAAGCTGAATATGAGCCAACAATGTGATGTGGCTGCAAAAAAGGCAAATGCTCTTTTGGGCTGCATTCATAGAAGCATAGCTTCCAAATCCCGGGAAGTACTAGTTCCCTTCTACTCAGCACTGGTGAGGCCTCATCTGGAGTGCTGTGTCCAGTTCTGGGCACCACACTTTAAGAAGGATGCAGACAAACTGGAGAGGCTTCAGAGGAGGGCAACAAAGATGATCAGGGGACTGGAAACAAAGCCCTATGAGGAGAGACTGAAAGCACTGGGCATGTTTAGTCTTGAGAAGAGAAGACTGAGAGGAGATAGGGTAGTGCTCCTCAAGTACTTGAAAGGTTGTCACAGAGAGGAAGGCCAGGATCTCTTCTTGATCATCCCAGAGTGCAGGACACGGAATCATGGGCTCAAGTTCCAGGAAGCCAGATTCCGGCTGAACATCAGGAGAAAATTCCTCGCTGTTAGAGCAATACGACAATGGAACCAATTCCCTAGGGAGGTGGCGGGCTCTCGCACACTGGAGGCCTTCAAGACGAGGCTGGACAGCCATCCGTCAGGGATGCTGTGACTTGGATTCCTGCATTGAGCAGGGGGTTGGACTCGGCCCTGAAGGCCCCTTCCAACCCTACTATTCTATGATTCTATGCTCTGACGGTGAGCAGCACCGTTTTCCCCCCTGGATGCTTATTGTGTGCCCACAAGGGTGCTTGGCAGGAAAGAGAGTGGCAGCAGCAGCAGCCTCCTTTGGACGAGAAAAGGGCAAGCCCAGCCCCAAGGCCATGTGGCCCCAGAGGCAGCAAACCCAAACAGCACCCTTCCCACCCTTTCTTTCCCAGGTTGCAGTGCTGTAGGAGCACCCCATTAAATTGATCTACCTCTCGCCTGCTCTGCTGCCCTTACTGGCACCCCAAATCCATTGCCTGCAGCAGGCCCATGGAAAAGAGGGTCCTTGGCTCATCCTATAGAACAAGTATGATGTATTGATGATTCTGAACACATTTTTGGTTTTGTAGTGTGTAATCCATTCCTATCCTTTTCACCTTTCTGTCTCCACCCAGAAGTGTGCAACATTCTTACTGCTGGAAATAGTGAGCAGGTGGTGGGGGGGACATTTTGGGAATGTTGGTTGCAGCTGACCAGGAACTTGTTCCTCTGCCACTCCCATTCATCTCTGTGGGGCTGGCGCAAACGAAATTCAGCAGGTCATCTGCATCTTCGTCATTTTGTGATCAAGTAGTTGCCAGGCAAAAGGTTTGCTTCAGTGGACTTCCCTGCATTTTTTGCCATCAAAAGCTCTCTCTGAGCAGGCAGCTAAGGGCTATGAGGTGCAGGCAGAACATTCATCCGTGGAAGGTTCCACTGGGTCCATTGCCTTGTTTAAAAAATTATTTACCCATGTGCCAGCCAGTCCCTTCACATGGAGCATTAGTGTACCAGTGATGCATGGCTGGAAGGAGGCTGTGCTGGTGTGCTCATGCTGCATATGCTCGTGTAGGAGTGCACAATGTGCACTGGAAATGAGGGAAGAAGAAACACTGGTGGAGGCACTGGTGCGCAGCTCCCAGGCACGATAAGTGCCACCTTCCATCGCTCGAGGCTCTGCGGTCCTCTGGCCAGGCTGCCAGAGGGATGCCTTCTGCTTCTGTTGTTCCTGCTTCTGTTGTTCCGGCCTTGCTGAACAGAGCACAGCTGCCTGCTGCTGCCTGTGCCAAGGCAGAGAGGTCACCAGGGGGACCACGGCCCACGTTCCCGCTTGAGACATGAGAGCAACACGGGGGCTGTCGCGACAAATTTCTGAATGGTGACTTCGCACACCGCCACCGTTCCAAAGCTTCGGACGCAGGAGCAATGGAACTGATTTATGAAATGGCCATCAGGGCAAGAAATCATTCAGTTGTGATTGCGGTAGGGTGGGAGTGGCTGAGGAGCCATTTTCATCTTCCTTGGGAAGTCTCCAAGCAGTTCTTCTTTGTGGTCTCTGTGCATCACACATATGGGCTCTGCGCCTGCACGGAGCCTCGAATCCGGAAACTTCTAAAGCTGAGACGTTTTGGCGGGAGCCCCTCCCCCGCCGTCCAGCGTATGTATCCTTAGCGGGTTCCCACCTCTTCCCTCAGTTCTCTTTCGACTGCTGTTGCATGTGCCTCATGAGGAACTTCTCTAGATTCGTTGGATAGTAAAAGGAAAAAAAAGCTGAGGTTTTATTCAATCTTCTCTTTCTCTCATTGTTCTATCTTTCCTTATTTTTACTTTTATTTGGTTTATATTTGCAGCCTTCGCGATAGCCATGAGTGTGTATGGCCCTCCAGGCACCTCTCAAAAAGTGCACCCGTTGTGGGGCTAAGTTACCTCACAAAGACGGGCATAGTTTATGTCTGTTCTGCCTGGGGGAAGGGCACGTTGTGGGAACTTGTCTACACTGCAACGCCTTATCAAAGCGGGTGAGGAAAAGTAGATCTGATCAGCTTAAAGGTGCTTTGTGGAAGAGGGCTTTGAAGTCCATCGAAAGTCCTAAGAAAATGGCAGAGGCAGTTTACTCAACCCCAGTCAGGGGCAATAGAGCCTGTAGCATCGGGGTCCAAATCCCCCCAACGTCATGCTTCGCCAGGCACCCAAGACCCTCCAACACTGGGTTGGTCTTTGACACTGACTCTCATGAAACGAATCTCAAAAAAGGCCAAGGCTTCTAAAAAATCTACCCTTTTATCTTCTGATCATAAGAAGCGAAAGAAGGCCGCCAGCAAGACTCAGGAAGTCACGCGGGACCGAGTGAAAGATCAGACGGCTCTTGCTCCTCCTCGAGTTCAACCGCTGCCAGAACAGTCACCAATTCGAGATGAGCCTCCTGCCTCTATCTCAACAACACCTCAGCATCAGTGACTGGTGATAGGGCCGCCATCAGTAGCAAAGTCCATACCAATGCTACCACTCCTGTCCTCGCCCATACCAAGAGGGCCTATTCACCAATGGGAACTTCCCCCGTTAACATCCACATTGGAGGGTGAGATCAGGGAGCTCTCACCTTGACAACCGCCACCTCATCCTCTGCAGCCCAGCGATACTTACTAGAAGCATGGCTGGGACAGGCATCAACGATCACCTGAATCGGTGTACTCTGTACATTCATCTTGCAGAGCTTATACGCCTGCTCGTGGAGACAGAGGTTGGTACCGGGAACGGTCTAGATCCCCACAGTCGGATTGGGGAAGGCATCAGTCTTACTATAGGCATCCCAGGCCAGTGCAGTGGCCTACGTATTATGACGAACCAGAACGGCAATATCGCCACTTGCCAGATCACCCAAGTTGGGAAGAAAGTCGATCCCAAACAAGGCCATCAGCTACGGTATCGAAACCACCAGATCGATCACTGCTACCGGGACCAGTGTCATTACAGCCCCATCCACAGGTGGCCCTGCCTCCTCCTGTGTATAGGTCTCCTATGACTCTGCTTTCGGTACCACCACAACAAAGTCTAGCACGAACTATGTTTCAGACAGACAGCACAACCACAATTGTCTAAGAGGGAGAGCTATGAATCGGACTCTACTTCCAAGTCTTCAGGTCCACTTCCACTTTCTTCACCTGATGCTGTGATAGGTGCGAGTGAAGCCATCTCTCCTTCTGAAAATTTGGGCCAATTCGTTGACCAAGTCCTCAGAATGGCACAGGCACTGGGGCTTGAAATGCAGCAAGCTGCCCCATCCATACAGCACCTGGTCTTTGATGCGGTAAATGCAGACTCATATAAGCCAGTGGCTATACCGTTGTTCTCAATTCATCAAGCATTCATGGGTTGCCCCCTCTACGGTACCACCGATATCAAAGCACCTTGAGGGTATGTACCACCTGCAGAATACCGACGCGGAATATTTGTTTAAACACCCAGCACCCAATTCTGTGGTAGTCGAAGCAGCACAAGGCAAGCCGAGGAGAGTGCGTTCTTCGCCTACAGACAACAAAGGGAGAAGGTTGGACTTACTCAGCAGGAGACTTTACTCTTCCGCTTCAGTGGGTGTAAAGATTGCTAACTACCAAGCTGCAATGTCAGGTTATCAATTGTTGTTGTGGGACAAAGTGGGTAGGCTGCCAGATCATTTGCCTGATGATAAGAAGGAAGTGGCTTGTCTTCTCAGGGCAGAGGCTATGAAACTCTCAAGGCAACAGATTAACACATCTCACCATCAGACAGATGGCAACTCTAAAGTTCTAGTGAGTTCAATTTCACTTCGACGCCACACTTGGCTTCAGTCTTCAGGTCTTCCACGGGAAACAAGAGCTAGGATAGAAGACTTGCCATTTGATGGGCACGGCTTGTTTAATGCCAAGACAGATGAGGCATTGAATACAGTACAGAAGGCTCTCACCACGGCACACCGGATGAGTTTTCTCTTCACAACTTCAACAGCAGCAGCCTAGACGTTGTCGCTGGTTCCAGCTAGGTACCAGCCGTATAACTCTGGACTTGGTCAGCAACAGTAACGACCACAGACAAGCCAGCAAGGGAAGTCTTTCCAGCATTCTAAGTTCCAGGATTACCGCAAGAAGCAGGAGGTTAGAGGCAAGCAGCATCTTTGACTCGCTACCCATTCTTTCGCCAACCTACCACCAGCCTCCTCTTTTGGGTACACATTTATCAAAATATCATCTGGCATGGAGACACATCACGACAGACTCATGGGTTCTAGCCATAGTCCAGAAAGGATATTTGATCGAATTCAACGCCAGTCCATGAAGGTTATGGCTCCATCTCCAGTCCTCCTTACCGAAATTCAGACTCTCCTCAACAAGGGTGCAATCCAGCTGGTCCCACACAACCAACTGAAGGACGGTTTTTATTCTCATTACTTCACAATACCGAAGAGGGATGGAGGCCTTCAGCCTCAGGCAGCTCAACAAATACATTTTGCCCAGAAAATTCCGCAGGGTCACTCTGGCATCTATTCTTCCCCTCCTCTTCCAAGGGGTTTGGTTCGCCTCCATCAACCTCAAGGATGCTTACTTCCATGTAGCCATAGAGCAGTCTCACCAGCGTTTCCTGCACTTCACCATCAGTACCGACATCTATCTATTCAGAGTTCTACCCTTCGGTCTCGCCACCACAGCGAGGGTATTTACAAAGTGCATGGCAGTCGTATGTGCCCATTTTCGGTTGCAGGGGATAGAAGTTCATCCTTATATAGATGACTAGCTTCTGGTAGCGTCAACGAAGTCACAGCTCCTGCATTCGATAGAGGTGATCTGCGATCTCCTCCATACTCTCAGACTATATATCAACCTCAAAAAGTCTCACCTGCTGCCTACTCAAAGCATAATATTCATAGAGGCATTATTGGACTCCAAAGTGGGCAGAGCTTTCTGTCAGGGTTGGATCGGAGCCCATAGAGCCCCAAAGCAGTTCTGATTCTGAGGAAGAGATAGAAACGGTGGGAGAGGAACCCGCGCACTCTTCAGAGGCGCCACAGGAGGAAGAGCCCCTCCCTGATCACATTTCTGTGAGTGGTAGCGACCCTGGCAGGCAGGGGGAGGGACAACTGGAGCTTCGGGATGCTAGGCACCAGCGTAGGGACAAGCGGGAGATGGAGGGTGCTGAGAGGAGGCGCTCAGCCCGCTTGGCGCAACATCAACAGCTGTGCCCCGATGCCCCACGGGAAAGGGGTGGACTTTCGCCTCCTAGCCCTTAAGTTCAGAGGCTTCCTGCCTTTACCTCCAAATGGAGATCAACTGATTCACTAAGGCTAGAAACCCCAAATAGGCAGCTCTCTTACGTTTCCCTCATTAGGCTCCTGCAATTAGCATCTGTAAGCGTCATTAGGTTGAATGGAAATAAAGCCTTGGAAAAGCGCCCTGTCGTCTGTGTGTTGATTCTGGCTACTTGAGGATTTCAGAAGGCAGCAGCAAGGGCGCCCCTGACACTTTCCTACCCGATACCAGACGGAAGACACTAGTTACATTCACATCAAATGTGCTGGCAAGCAAATCCACCACAGCGTACAAGATGCAACACTTACTGGGGTTTATGTCGGCTACTATGGCTTACTATGTTGTCCACTATGCATGGTTGCGGATGAGACCCTTACAGAATTGGTTCATCAGAAATTTTGATAACAAGCTCAGTGCTCACCGGACCAGGCTAACGCTGCTATCTGACATCAAGGAATCTCTGTGATGGTGGTCGGTACCAACCAACTTGAATCAGGGACTCCCATTTACCCAGGCAGCCCCATCAATGGTGTTGACAACAGATGCATCCCTCTCGGGATGGGGAGCCCATTGCTGGACACTAATGGCGTGTGGCAGATGGTCCACCAGCGAAGCCACTCAACACATAAATGTTCTGGAACTGAGACCAGTACACGAGGCTCTTCGGGCTTTTGAAGTGGACCTGACAGGCAGGCAAGTCCAGGTCACATCAGACAACACGACGGTGATCACGTATTTGAACAGGCAAGGCGGTACCAGGTCCCCTCCACTCTTAGCCCTTACGCTCAGGATTTTCAAATGGTGCATACCTTGGCAGATAGGTTTAATGGCAACTCATGTCGCAGGTGTGGACAATGTTCTGGCAGATCAACTGAGTCGGACAATGCAGACATCCCATGAATGGGAGTTGGACAGTTTAGTTCTGACCCACCCCTTCAGGCGTTGGGGAATGCCACAGGTCAACTTGTTTGCCTCTGCGAGCAACACTGTCTGCCACCAATTTTGCACGAGAGCGGGACAGGGCCGGGCTCATTGGGAGATGCCTTTGTTTTTCAATGGGACGAGACTGTTCTACATTTTCCTGCTTTTTCCCTTAATAACAAAGGTCTTGGTGAAGATTGTGATGAATGGTACCAACTGCATCCTGATAACACCTGGTGGCCATGCCAGCCCTAGTGTACTCTGCTAATGTGGAATGCAAAGGGCCGATATCGATGGCTCCCAATGACTCTGTCTCTCCTGTCCAGAGAGGGAGGTCGGATTCGACACCCAGACGTATTGACTCTCCGCATAACAGCATGGAGAATCCAGTGACGGACTATCCTGTAGCCTCAGATGGGATACGAAGAATATCCTGATGAGCAAACTAGCGCAAAGTGGGCTAGATGAAACAACAATCCGGTGGATCCACAGTTGGCTACAGAATCGGACTCAAAGAGTGCTTCTCAATGGGACCTTCTCAAGCTGGGGAGAGGTAACGAGTGGGGTACCGCAGGGCTCAGTCCTGGGCCCAGGGCTCTTCAACATTTTTATTAATGACTTGGAGGAGGAGGTGCAGGGAATGCTGATCAGATTTGCAGATGACACCAATAGTTAATACTAAGGCGGGATAGCTAATACTTTGGAAGACAGAAACAAAATTCAAAGTGATCTGGATAGACTGGAGTGCTGGGCAGAAAACAACAGAATGACATTTAATAGGGACAAATGCCAAGTTCTGCACCTAGGAAAAAGAAACCAAATGCACGGTTACAAGATGGGGGATACGTGGCTCAACCACACTACAAGCGAGAAGGATCTTGGAATTGTTGTCGATCACAAGCTGAATATGAGCCAACAATGTGATGTGTCTGCAAAAAAGGCCAATGCTCTTTTGGGCTGCATTCATAGAAGCATCGCTTCCAAATCCCGGGAAGTACTAGTTCCCCTCTACTCAGCACTGGTGAGGCCTCATCTGGAGTACTGTGTCCAGTTCTGGGCACCACACTTTAAGAAGGATGCAGACAAACTGGAGAGGCTTCAGAGGAGGGCAACAAAGATGATCAGGGGACTGGAAACAAAGCCCTATGAAGAGAGACTGAAAGAACTGGGCATGTTTAGCCTTGAGGAGAGAAGACTGAGGGGAGATACGATAGCACTCTTCAAGTACTTGAAAGGCTGTCCCAGAGAGGAAGGCCAGGATCTCTTCTTGATCATCCCAGAGTGCAGGACACGGAATAATGGGCTCAAGTTACAGAAAGCCAGTTTCCGGCTGAACATCAGGAAAAACTTCCTGACTGTCAGAGCAATACGACAATGGAACCAATTGCCCAGGGAGGTGGTGGGCTCTCCCACACTGGAGGCCTTCAAGACGAGGCTGGACAGCCATTTGTCAGGGATGCTCTGACTTGGATTCCTGCATTGAGCGGGGGGTTGGACTCGATGGCCTTGTGGGCCCCTTCCGGCCCTACTGTTCTATGATTCTATAATACTAGACGCCACGCGTAGACCCTCCACACAGCGCTCCTATTCAAGGAAGTGGGATAAATTTGTGACATTTGCTTGTCAGCAATCTTTCCATCCCAGGGGATGCTCAATTCATAATATTCTCCCATTTCTCCTTTCACTTTTTGAGAGGGGACTTAAACTCTCCTCCCTCAGGGTTTACCTGCCTGCTGTTTCAGCTTTTCACCCTCCTGTTGAAGGTTTTCCAGTTTTTTCACATCCTATGACTAAAAGATTTTTAAAGGGGATAAGGAATTTAGCACCCCCATTTCAATTGATGGTACCTACCTGGAGCCTTTCTGTAGTTCTAAAAGCAGTTTCCTCGAAACCATTTGAACCCCTTGCTATGGTGGAGCTACGCCTCCTTTCCTAGAATGTGGCATTTCTAGTAACCATAATATCTGCATGTTGGGCTAGTGAGCTTTGTGCACTTAGGATTGACCAGCCATATCTTCAGTTTCATTGTGATAAAGTGGTGCTGCACCCTGATCCTGTTTTCTGCCTAAGGTGGTTTCGGACTTCCATTTGAATCAGGATGTTGTGCTGCCTGCTTTCTCTCCCTCCCTTTGGAGTCAAGATTACACACACTCGATGTGCGTTGTACTCTTGCATTTTACAAAGTGAGGACTGAACAGTTTCGTTTATCACCTTGCCTTTTTGTTTGTTATGGCAGCAAAAGGAAGGGCCAGCCTCTGTCCACTCACCGCCTGCCATCCTGAATTGTTAAGACCATTGAGGTCTCATATGAGTTGGCTGGACTCAAGCTGTCTACCCTGGTTAGAGTGCACTCTACTCGGGCGGTAGCGACCTCCGTCGCGTTTGACAAGGGGGTTCCTATTCCTGAGCTCTGTCATGCAGCTACATGGTCAATGCCATCCACCTTTGTCAAGCATTATAAGTTGGATTCTCAGGCAAGAACAGACTGTGTTTTTGGTCGTGCCATCCTGTCATTTCTACTGTAATGGGACCCCAACCCACCTCCTGGGTACATTAGCTTGCTACTCGCCCATATGTGTGATGCACAGAGACCACGAAAAAGAAATGCAGGTTGCTCACCTGTAACTGTAGTCCTTCGAGTGGTCATTTGTGCATTCACACAATCCACCCACCGTCCCCACTTTGGTGTCATACTCAAGTTCAATATTTGGTACCGAAGTATTCACTTCTCTTGGTTACGAGGCCACAGTGTCGGTCTCAAGGAACTGAGGGAAGAGGCTGGAACCTGGTAAGGATACATACGCTAGACGGTGGGGGTTCCCACCAACACTCCTCAGCTCTAGAAGTTTCCTGATTCGAGGCTCCACGCAGGCATAGAGCCCATACGTGTGGATGCACAGATGACCACTCGAAGAATTACAGTGACAGGTAAGCAACCTGCATTTTCCACCCTAGAGTGTGGGGAATCGCCAAGTGGACTGGTAGTCGTTTTAGAAAGGAAGGGGGCTTCCGTACGAAGGGTGGGCTCCAAGTGCTACCAGCGAGCCGGCCTTGAGCAGCTGTGCCATCTCTCCAGTCTCAACGGAGTATCTATGGTAAGAGAAAAGATGGAAGAAGCAGTGGGAAAATACGGGAGGGTTGGACCCCCGCCAAATTCTGTGAATAGGGTAGCATCCGCAAGCAGGATTGCTTTGTACAAAATCTTTCTCTGAGATGTGCTGGTGCCCCACGTGCCATTCTTGGCTTTGTGTATCATCTTGCTGTGACTCCGAGAAAGCAGCCCTCGCTTTGGGCTTCCACAGTCCTCCGTGCCCATCCCTAGGCTGGCACACGTGGCACAAGGGCTTCCTCAGTTGCCTCTCATGAGCTGGTGATCCCAAATTGCACACCCTCCTCTGGCTGATTTAACTGGCAGCAAGGTTGCAAATGGAGGGAGGAAGAGAAAGCCCTTCTTCTTCGTGGCCTGCTGGTTGCCAGCTTTGGGAAAATCTTTACCACCTTTTGCTTCTTTCCTTTCTACCCCTCCGAAAATATGTAGCACACTTTGCCATCCTCCCCTGTCCTGCACAGACTTTGGGGTGCAATATTGGCGGCTCCTCAATATTCCGCCCTTCTCAGCTGTGCCTGGGCTGAGCTCAGCCCCCTCTCTCAGCTGAGGCCATCCAGGGGGGGCCAGTCTGTGTCAGGAGGTCCCCATGTTCCTTCCTGGTCCACCTTGGTGTCTCCTGAGCCTGCTTCCCTCCCTGTTCCTTGGGATGCCTGCTGGGAAGCTTTCTGCCTGGTCTCCCATTTTCCAGAGTAGAGAACGGCCGGCCTCCTGCTCATGGGAGCGGACATTGCTCTGGACTAGGCACTGCTTGCCTTGAGGGCCCCTTCCTCCGCCATGTCCTCTCCCACTGCCCAGTCATGTCGGCAGCAAGTTCACAAAGGATTGTGCCTGCCTTCGTTCCCGCCCCACCCCCTTCTTCCAGAGCGGCCTCTCATTTGGAGGAAGGAGCTCCTGGGGAGGGACCACCTGCCGTGGAGGATGAGGTGCTGAGCAGCCTTTTCTGTACGCTTCTGCCACCTTCGTCTTGAGCTCTCCAGTGCTGTTGGGTATCAGGTTGTGTGAGGATGCGTACAACAGACAGTGCCACGCCTGCTGACAGCTGACATGTGGCCTCTCTCCCTAGTCACGCCCGCCAGCTGAGCTGGGCTTCAGCTTCGATGCCAACAAGCAGCAGAGGCAGCTGATAGCAGAGCTGGAGAACAAGAACAGGTAAGAGGGCCGAGGGTGGGCGGGGAGTGGACCTGGCTTTTGTGGGCTCCTGGGCAGAGGCCACCTCCTCTGTGCTGAAGGGGCACACGGGATACAAGGGCCCCCTCCTGCTACTCTGGCAAGGGAAAAGCACGTGTGGGTGTGTGGGGGGGTGCTCAGGTGGAGGGCTCATAGCACTAATTATCAAAAGGCCTCGTGCTGCTAGTCCGTCTTTTCTTCTTTAGCGGGTCTTTTCTGGCAAGAAAAAAGGATGGGAGAAGCAGTGGGAAAACACGGGTGGTGTGTTCTACATGGACATTGGCAGTGTCTGGAGCTCCCATAAGATTACATGAGCGAGGCGAGGTGATGGTGTGATAAAAGCCTTGTCTGGAGGCAGCAAGAGAGAGGGAGAGAAAACATGCCCACGCCCGAGCTGCTGAGGGCCCATCCTGGCCAAAACCCCTGTCTGCCAGTCTCTGTGTTCCCCCTTCAATGGGAGAGGGAGAGGCGGGGCAACCCATTCTGAGCCCTCACAAATTTAGTCCGGAGCATGTTATGAATAAGTCACCCCGAGGAAACACATCTGAGAGCTCTATTGGAATACAATAGTTTCTATAGGTCCTTTCTGTGACCTGATGATGCGCCAAAAGAACTCTGTGGATTAATCCATCCCACCAGATTTTGGGGGCTGATTATTCTGTAGAATTCTGGGAACCCAGCAGATTCTAGCCCAAACAGGGCACTCTGCCAGAGTCCATCATTAAGGTCCACTAAGCCTGATCAGAGTCATGTGGTTTCCTTGTCTCTTGTTTACTTGCACAGGGAGATACTGCAAGAAATTCAGCGCCTTAGACTGGAGCATGAGCAGGCCTCCCAGCCAACACCAGAGAAAGCCCAGCAGAATCCGACTTTGCTGGCAGAACTAAGGCTATTGCGGTAAGCCAAAAGTAATTTTAAAAATGTTTTAAAAATATCCTAGGATATTGCCTGCAAATGGATCCGCTGGTGGTGATAACTGGCAATGCCAAGCATATTGAAAAGTCAGTAAAACTGTTCCTTAATTTAGTTCCATTTTTGCATCGGCAACTCTATGCTGCATGAGTTCTGGCAGAAGGAAATCTAAAAGTTATAGATCAAACTCAGCCTGCTGTACACTGAGCTGACTACAAACATAGACACACGGTCCACAGCGATGAGAGTTCAAGTTTATCAAAAGCTTCATAGCACTGTCCATGGCAAGTTTGTGACAATTTAAAATTTTAGTTCATGTGCAGAGTGTCTCTAAAAAGCCCAGATGATGATGGAGGCAAACAGAGAAGGCTCTGGGCAATGAAGATGCGATGTTTCCAGCAAAGGCTCTCTACTTTTGCATCAGTTTAAAAAGGGAAAGTGTGGCCCTACACCCCTTTTGACAGACAAGGGCCTTTAACTTTTTAGCAAGGCCTCTGTCTAAACAGAGCGGCACAGCTCAGCTCTCTAGCCGTGACACTTTAACCTGGGCAACTCCTTTGTAAATTTTATTTTACTTCTGTCAGGTTCTCTCACAGACATTTTAAAAACTTACTCTTTTTTTTTCTTTTCTAACCTGGTACACAAAAGCACTGAAACACTGAGTGCCGAAACTCAGGACGCTGGGGGTGATGGGCATCGCTTTATACTTGCATTTTTCAGGCAGCCATTAATCTTCGGGGAGGCAGTGGGGTGATTTGCAGGACTTCAAAGGCAAGCTTCTCAGTTTGTTTGTATTTGTAAATCCCAAGCTTAAAACAGGACACGATGAGGTACAGGGCAGCTAAATTCTTGCTTTGGCACGGGCAACAAATAACTCGGGTCAGCTTTCTTCGCTGGGGTCTCAAACAGGAAAACAGTCTTAATTTAAAGTTGTAACATCACTGACAGCGTCAGCCAGCCAGCTACACAGATCTCATTGTTTTTTAAGACAGTTGCTCCAATATCTTCTTTTCTTCTCAATCAGGTTGGGTCTCCCAGCTTACACAGTTTATTGCAGCTTTCAGGAGCATGGCAGTAGCATGATTTTGGCTTGGCCAGGAACATGCTGTCTGGTTTCTCGGTCTCTTTAGCACACACACTTAGGCAGTGTAACACTGGACACTCAAATCAGTGAGATTTCTTCATTGCAGGGAATCCCACGGCAAAAGCTTAATGGTTACGCTCTTCAGAAATCATATAGCTGATGGTCAGTAGCTACAGGCTCTATGCAATTTTAACACAGTTCAAAGCTAAACACGGTTACCTTGACAGAGATCTTCAACGTGGTCTTTCCGCTTCATTCTGCTTTGGGACAGTCTTATGGCACACTTTTCACTCGAAGAGGGGTCTAGCCTGTGCTCTGGGGGCTGATTCTTCACCTTTATTTTCTATTTTGCCTTCATCTTCTGGGTCTTCATTTTCAGTTTCCATTTCTTAGGGATTTCATCTCAATTAGGCGAGGTGATGATGTTGCACAACTCAGAACGTTGTGGGCAATTTTCCTGCCCCCCCTCTCTCGGCGCGCTAGGCTAACAGCTACGTCTTCAGCCTTACACTCTCACGCTCCCACGCTTTGTTAAAAGCCAGACTGTCCTGCAACATTTTTCTAATTAACAGCCTCAGATCTTGTTTTTTTCCTCTCAGCTCGACCTTGAGCTTTTTGCTGTTTTCTCTTTCTATTCTGAATCTTTAAAAAAACACCTTTTTATTTCTTTGTTTGACATACATCTCAAGGGGGTGCAAGGTTTGCTTCCCCCACCACCCATAGCCTCCCTCTTAAATTGAAGACAGACACAATTAGGGAATGGGAATTGGTCAGTGAGTAAGGGGTCTCACTGGCCGACACAAGAGGATTTTTCACACCACGCACTTTGCTACTGGCCTGGGCACCCGGACGGTCAACGGTATGCGTCAGAAACCGCAGTAGCCACTCACACAATCATCAATCTCTCCACTACATCCATATGTCCCTGCCACCCACTTTTCCCACTTTTTACCAGAGCGGAAAACGGCTTCCCCAGCTTCCTCAGCTTCCTACTGAGTACTGGCGTGCTAGGTACTGGCGCCCACTCGGGGGTGTGATCAGGCCCCCCTTCTACCCGCAAGGAGTAGGTTCTTTTGTATACGTATACCACCAACACTGACCTTCTTCATAAGGCGGGGCCCTCTTTTTTTCTGCCCAGTGGCCTTTCTCCCTAAAGGCGGGGCCCTCTTTTTCCCATATACTTGCCTTTCTCTTGAAGGCTTCCAATGTGGGTTTCAACTCAATTGCAGCTGCGATATAGGCAGGGCTCAAGTTCCTTCCTCCGCTTCCCAAGGTTCTCTTGCTGCTCGCTGCCGTTTGGGCGATCCCGGTGCAGGCTTTCTCCCATTCACTCGACAAAAAGGTCGGTGGCGCCAAGAAAGGGAGGCATGCGCCGAGCTCGTCCTCCTGGTGCGGCGATCAAGAGCAGGCAACTGCCACCTGTCTGGCTCAGAGCCTGCCACATCCGAGTCACGGCACCATTTATGCCGTGCTGCTACACACACACACACACACACACACACACACACACCTTCCCTAAGGCACAGGGTTGTGGAAGTCCTTGGTTTAGGAACATTGGAAGCTGCCTTAGGCAGAGTCAGGTCTCTGGTCTATCTAGGTCAGTATTGTTGACACTGACTGGCCTCAGTGGCTCTCCAGGTTTCAGGCAGGATTCTTTCCTAGCCCTACTGGGAGATACTGGGGTTGGGCCTGGAACCTTCTGAATGCAAAGCAGGTGCTCTGCCACTGAGCTATGGCCCTTCCCGGCCCTGGTTTCTCATCTTCATCCTGACAACTGACCTGCACAGCAGGCCACTGTATTATTAGTGTTCAGCACATGAAGATTTGAGGGTGTGGGGCGGCATGCAGCTGGCTTCTGGGTGTGTGGCTGGCCACTTAGCCTTTTTTGAGTACTGACAGAACTGCACTCCTGGCAAACTGGTCCTTTCTGCTTTTCAATCTGAATAGACAACGGAAAGATGAGCTGGAACAGCGAATGTCTGCTCTTCAGGAAAGCCGAAGGGAGCTGATGGTACAACTGGAAGGGCTCATGAAGCTGCTCAAGGTAAGGCACACCAGAGCCTGTCTCCATCTCCATGCCCGTCGGATGACCAGTGTTCCTGGCTGCATTGCTCATGGACATCCTGTGCTGCAAACCTGCAAGAGGCTATTCGTCTCCTTGGAGCATAGGAAGCTGCCTTAGACTGAGTCACACCGTGGGGCCCTTTGATGACCAAGCAGCCCTTCTAACTTGGTGGCTTTGCTCAGGATTGGTCCTGCATGCAAAGCATGTGCTCTGTCACTGGCCATTGCTCTAGGATGAACCACTTTGGTGGCGAAAGCATCTGGGAATGGCAGAGGTCAAAGCAGATAAGTCTTGCCAGTGGTCGGTCAGCCAAGGGAGCTGACTATGGCTGCCTGAAATGGCAACCTGCTCCAGCATTCAACTGCCTCTAGGATGCCCAAAGAGCACCTGAGGGTTGCCCTGTTCTCTCCCATTCTTCTCTGCCTCTTTCTGCTGAGAAGGGTTGCCTGCAGTTTCTTCCAGGGCTACCCCACCTCATTCAGTGCTTCTCCTGGGTAGGGGGATAGAATCTGAGGGTTGGGAGGAGTCTGGTAGGCTAAGTCCAACCCTCCACCTAGTGCAGGAAATGTAGAACTAGATCATCTCAAGGTTAGGGGTGGGGAAGCCTTTTTCTGTTGGGCACTGTGTGCCGGTAGTGGGCTGGGCCCAAACCAGCAGGAGAGAGGGTGCTTGGGAGAGGGAAACTGCTGGGAGAGGGAGAGAGTGCTGTTGCCAGAGGTCTGACTCATCACTTGCAGGGGGCTTTTACAGTTAGGGTGAGGGATGCAGGTGATCCTGGGGCCACAGGTTGCCCGCCCTGCTCTAGGGCATTGGCTCCATCGTGGAACTGCTTTTACCATGAAGATGTTTCTCCTAACTAGTGTTCAGCCAAAGTCTACCTTCCTATAACTTAAGTCCCTTCAATCTAGTCCTGTCCTGTGTGGCAGTAGAGGTTAAGTCTTTGCCCTCTGCTGTGGAAGAGCCAGGGGCATTGCTGGGCCTGCCCCCCAAGTGTCCATCAGTCCCTGTAGAAGGTTTCTTTTTTCTTAGCTTAATTATCATGCGGGCTGTGATTTTCGTTGTAGCTGCGGAAAGAAGAGCAAGCCCTCCCTACGTGCTGCAACACCCGCAGAGCACAACAACATGCTTTTGGCTTAGCAGCATCCATTTTCCTTTTTGCATTTTTAGACAATTGCAAATTAATTGTAACTGAAGAGGAACAACTGATTTGGGAGGATCAGGGGAGGGATGCAAATTAATGGAAGAATTGATTTTATTTGAGGTGATTTGGATGAGAACCAAACTGGCTGGCTTTGCCTTCTGTGATATTTAAATAAACCCTAATCATTATTTCTAAATTTGCATATGCAGATATAAATGAGCATATGAAAATTTTATCCTGTGGGCCTGGGCCCCAAACCTTTTAAGTACCTGGCAACACCTATGGAGACAGCCCTGCAGGTCTTTGAAGAGTGCTATCAAGTTCCCCCACAGTCTTCTCTTCCCCAGGCTAAACATACAAAGATCCTTCAACCTTTCATCATAGGACTTGTTTGTTTCTTTACTTAAAAACCCGCCTTTCAAGACTACAGTCTTCCCAATGTGGCTTATAATATAAAACAAAACCAAGAAAAGGAAATGTATGTATAACTTGACACACAATGTACAACAACCAGAAAAGTCAAAGGTATGCCAGTATTTCCACAACTTCAAAGTCATTCATACAATAAACTATAAATATTGAGCACAAATTTATTTAAACTATGGGTGTAATCCCAATTATTTAAAAAGCACAACACCAAAATCAAAATCTGTACAATACAATGTAATGTATGACACATTCTCATAGAGCCCAGCACCGGCTACATAAGAATGAAAAGGGTCAATATATAATCAATATGTAGTCCATAAGATGAAAATGATGGAATAGTGGTTCGAATCACTCCTTGCTGGATGCTCATGGAATTGGTAAACAGGAAAAAAATACTCAATGATTTCAAAACAAAGCCAAACATGTTTCGGCCTGTGTGGCCTTCCTTAGTGGCTTGAATCAAAACAAAAATTAATCCTTTTAAGAAAACTAATCCATTAATATACATTATTATAAATCAGTATATTTCTCACTAATACATAAAAATCTATCTCACTGGATTGGATCCAGATGCTGCTTATACAGTCCTTAATATGTGGGCCAGCTATCCAGTTTTTTGTTGTAGCAATATCAACAGTGCTCTGTAAGAAATAGTATATAGAGCAAAAGTGCCCAAGGTGCAAAAACACTCCTGTACTTGCATACAAACAGGTATCCAGTTTGAAAGACATCTTAGTCCATACAAGAATGGGATTCACCACTAATACTATTACTACCATAGATAATATCAGTGTAGGAAAATTCACATGTGGCAATTGCACTGTCTGCAATAGCTATGTCAATTTAAGATCCTTTAGTAATCCCTAAGATAATAGAGACTGTCCCCTTAAAGAATTGTTTAACTGTAATACATCTGGGGTTATATATGCTGTTCAAGGTCCATGCTTCTTCTTGTATATTGGCGTGACCACTAGGAAAATCAAAATCCAGTTAGGGGAACATAAAAGCTGCATCAGAACAAGGAAGGTGCATGCGCCTATGGTAAAATGTTTCATTGAACAACAACATGATGCAAACCCATTATGATTCTGGGGCATTGGAAAGGTATGAGGTGCAGGGAGGCAAGAACTTATACAACTTGGAAAACAGGAGGCTTGATGGATTTATCAACTACCCCAAGTACTCAATGAGGATATTGAATGGTGGTTTGTTCAATAAAGTATTTTTCTTGCCATGGTTATATTCCTAAATTATACTGTCAAGATTAAAAGTTACATGTAAGTTCCTTCAGAATACAGAGCACTTTCAACAATAGCCGTTTGGCTCCTGATCAACATCTTAACCAGGCGTGCAATACAGTAAGGCCTGGTATACTACAAACTCCACTTACCAGAACACACAGTAACAGACGTGGATACACTGAACATAGAACATGCAGTGGTAAGCGGTTAGAATTTGGATACAAATATTTTTGTTTTTTAAAAATCAATCTTGGATCAAAAAAATTAAAACTAGGGCACTTTTGCTCTATATACTGTTTTTGGTAGCCTTTTCTGCCTGGAGATATTGGATTGTCTCATGCCTCTTTGGGAATCCCTGCATTTGCCTCTTGGCCATGCATGAGTCCGTGCATGAAAACGAATGGGCCGCTCTGGGCTTGATGGTATCAAAAGCCACTCAGACATCTAGGAGAAGCAACAGGGTCACACTCGCCGTTCCCCAGCATAAATCTTCCAACAAGGTAACCAAGGCTGTTTCTGTCCCCAGGCCAGGCCTGAACCCAGATTAGGATGGATCCAAATAATCGGCATCCCCCACGACTCCCTGGAGTTGAGAAGCCACTGCTTGCTGTGGAGCCTTGCTCAAGACTGGGCACGGTGGTTGTTATACCCGGCTGTGGAACCCAAGTTCAGCTTTTTCCGGAGTCGCCTAATCACCGCCTCATTTAGGGCAGCAGTGCCTTTCCCTCCCTCCAAGCAGCATATCATTCCCCTATACATCCAGCAGCCTGCCTCTCACTGAAGCCCCGTTAGTGGAAAAGGAGAGGATACACCAAAACACTCACACACCGGGACTGTTTTGTTCTTCCTGACCAGTTAGTTGCCCTCCTCTGAACCCGTCCCTGATGGTTTACATCCTTCTTCAAGTTCAGTTTCCAGAACTGGTCACAGGGCTCCAGACAAGGTTGGGCTAGTAGATGCTGTAAGCCACACTTCTGTCAAAGACTGGTGGGGAGGTGAGGCTGAACGTGTTTCACTAGGGATGCTAAGTGTAGTATCTGAATGTCTTGCATTTGTCCGTTGAAACAAAAAGCTTCCAGTTCTTAAGAAGCTCCCATTCTCACAAGACCAGAAGCCATTCTAGTAGATGCAGCACACCTTGCTCGCTTGCTCAGGCCCAGGTTCAGCCTGCAGCATCTCCTGTTCACGTTCCACAGGCAGCAGGGCTAGAGGGGAGGTTTGCTTCCTCAAGGTGTTAGAGATGGCCACCAGCTTGGATGGATTAGACAAATTCACCACAGATAAAGCTGCCAACAGCTACTAGTCATGATGCTTGGGTGGCACCTCCAGGATCAGAGGGGGTACGCCTCTGTATACCAGTTGCTGGGGAACGCAAGCAGGAGGGGCCTGTTTTACCCATGTCCTACTTGTGGGCTTCCCATTCAGGCATCTGGTTGGCCACTGTGGGGCTGGGATGCTGTGCAGGCCTCTGGCCTGGTTCCACACGGCTCTTCTTCTGTTGTTATGGGATCTCTGGCCATGAGGCATCTGCAAGGAAGCCTGAGCCAGCGTTGGTCTGACACAGTGTAAGGCAGTAGCTTCTTCTTTCCTCTTGCGTCCTCTTTTCTTTCTGTCCTTATGTGTCAGCAGACATCTGTGTTCCCCCTGGGCATTTGTGTGTGTGTATGTGTGTGTGTGTGTTTTTCCTTTCAAGATAATGATTAACTGTCTGCTCTCTCCCTCCCTCCCTCCCTCCCTCTCTCTCCCTCTCTCTCCCTCTCTCTCTCTCTCATGTTATCTTGTTGTCAACCTTTATAGGAAGAGGAGCAAAAGCAGGCAGTAAGTTGATGTCCCCTGGCTGTCTTTTTACTTTAATTCTGCATGAAAAGACTGTGCATTATATATTTCCCCCTCATGATGGGACTGGATGCAAATACGCCAACCAGAGCAGAGTGACCTGCTGATGTCCTGGGCTGTTTAAAGTCTGCCACTTTCGTTCTCCAGAGACTGAGGGCTCATTAACCCTTGGTGCCGCTGCTTGCTTGCTTGCTTGCTTGCTTGCTTGAGGGAAGTTCGTTGCCCTGAATGGATGACTATCAAGCCTGTCCTTCTGGCTTTTTATGGAAATGTGCGTGAGTGGCAAGACCTGGGAGCGCAGACGGTCTTGCCTCGTTCTGGTAGCGTTTTCTGCTTGGAGATATTGGATCCTCTCCTGCCTCCTTGGGGAATCCCTGCATTTGCCTCTTAGCCATGCACGAGTCCATGCATGAAAATGAATGGGCCGCTCTGGGCTTGGGAAGCCCCCTGTCCCGCTGCCTTAACAAGGTCTTCTCAGCAAAGCCTCTACTCTCCATGGATGGGAGAGAGGAGGGGTGCGCGCCTCCCCCCCTCCCCCCTTCCCTCCCTCCCTGTGCCCTTCAGCCCGGCCCTGCTCCTTATTCCCATCCAGCATTGACTCTGAATGCACGCCAGAGGGAGCCCTTTTACTTTCCTGAGCAAGGAACCGTTGCGTTGGCGCTGCTGCTGCAGCAGCTCCTCCAGCAGAACTGATTTGGGCTTCAGCTCACACCACAGGCGAGGGACTTCAAGGACTGGGTTTGGGGAAAGAGAGAAGGAAAAAGGAGAAACACATTCTGTCTGTGATTAAATCTTCTTATTAGGATAGCTCAATCGGGGCGCCCAAAATGAAAATTTGCCTGCCTAGTTGACGCATAGGTGGCGTCCACCTCTGCCAGAGTACGAATGCACAGATTTTCTGATAACTTCACATTTTGGTTGTTTCGGGGGCCCAACCTCTGAAGAGCAAATTAGAGGTGGTGACTACAGCTTGCCACATCTGCCATAGAATGTTCGTATTAGAGAGACTTGCAACCTGTAGTTGCTCCCCCCGCCCCACATGTCACAGAACACCTTGCCGCTGTTCTGATGGGGCAAACTCTTGTCCATCTGGAGCACAAAGCAAACATTGACTTTGTTCAAGTTTTGATTTGCAAAGAGATGCATGTCTGCTGAGTACTGACCTTTGCAGTAGAACACTGACATATGCCTGGACATTGAAAAATGGCTGTCTAGGCACTCAGACAACAATTCCACTTGTGGATTGCTTCTCCTGCATGTTGTCAGAAATTGTTGTTGTTGTTGTTATTGATTTCTTAGATTCCTCTCTCAGAAAAAGACTTAAGGCAACTTACAACAGAATTAAAACATACATTTGAAACAGCTAATAGAATTATCCACTAAAATACAACTACCCCATAGTACAACTAAAACATCTGTGACAACCATAAATGATTCAACTGTTGCATTAAGCAGCCCATCTGTCTCATCAAATGCCTGGGAATAGAGTGAAGTCTTAACCTGGGGCCAAAGAGATGACAATGTTGGTGCTACTTGGACCTCTCTGGGGAGAGCATTCCATTCTCAGGTACCCACTGAAAAGGCCCTCTCCCTTACCTCCATCCTCCAAACTTCCCGTAGAGGAGACACACCTAGGAGAGCCTCAGATGTTGATCACAGGTATGGATAAGTTCATACCGGGAAGGTGCTCCTTCAGGTGTTGTGGTCCCCAATCCATATAAGGCTTTAGAGGTCAAAACTAGCACCTTGAATTGGGCTCAGAACTATAAAGGTAGCCAGTGCAAATGGGCCAGAATCGTGGTATATGCTCAGACTTTATAGTCCCTATTATCAATCTGGCCGCTACATTTTGCACAAGCAGCAGTTTCCAAACTGTCTTCAAAGGCAGCCCCACATAAAGCACATTGCAGTAATTTAATCTGGTAGTTACCAGAGCATGGACAACTGAAGCCAGGTCATCCCTGTTCAGACAGGGGTGTAGGTGGGCCACTAGTCAAAGCTGGTAGAAGGCGCTCTGTGCCACTGAGGCCACCTGAGTCTCAAATGACAGTGATGGCTCCAGGAGAACCCCTAAACTATGAACCTGCTCCTTCAGGGGGAGTGGAACCCCATCCAGAACAGGCTAAACACCATTCATCCAGTCAGATAAACCACCCGCTAACAACATCTCTGTCTTATCTGGGCTGAGTTTCAGTTTATTCGCCCTCATCCAGCCCATTGACACAGCCAGGCACCGATGTAGCACATCCACAGCCTCATCTGATTAGGATGAAAAGGAGAAATAGATCTACATGTCATCAGCATAGTGATGACAACGTACTCCAAAATGCTGGATGACCCACGCAGAACCAGCCCTTGTGGAACCCCATACTGGAGGATCCATGGGGCCTCCAAGCACACATTCTGGAGCTGACTATCCAAATAGGAGTGAAACTCCTGCAGTCAACACAGCCACATTCCCCCATTGGTCATCGGACAGGGCGACCAAGGCTGTTTCCCTGCCAAAACCTGCCCTGAACCCCAGTGGAAATGGATCCAGATAATTGGTTTCCACCAAGAATGTCTGCAGCTGTTGGCCACCACCTGCCTAGGATCTTGCCAAGGAAAGAAATGTTCTCCACCAACCTGAAGTTAGTTCTTCCAGGTTCAGGGAAGATTTTTTTCAAGCCTTATCGCCACCTCTTTAAGGCAGCCCGAGACCACCGCCTCTCGTAAGGAGGCTGTTCCCTCCCTGCCAGATTTAATAAGACACACAGAGTGAGGGTCCAATAGGAAGGGGTCGCATGAACCTGTCCGAGCAGCTTGTCAACATCTTCAAGCTGTTCCAATTGGACAAACCTATGCACTGGATTCCTCACCTGACTCGCCTGCTATAACAATAAACTGTGCATCCCAGCAGATGCAAGAGATCTTATCCTGGAAATGCCTCACAGACATGTCACAGTGGGCATCTGGTGTTTCATTTTCTCCAACTTATAATATGCCCCAAACAGCTCTAAAAAGCTCTGCTGCATGGTATGGAGAGGGTGCTATGGAGGCGGAGAAGTAAAGCTTCTTTGCTGCCTTCACCGCCCCTGAATAAGCACAGACATGGGCACACATCCGTGTTCGATCGTATTCACAGGTTGCTTGCTCCATCTGCGCTCAAGCCATCTCCTACCCTGGTTCATCGCTCTCAGCTCTGGGGCATACCATGAGGTATATATGCTCTCCCACCCATCAGCAGACTCTTAAAAGTCCAAATTCTACATCTAGTGAGAACCTAGGAGTCTGGCTATGCCTCCCGAAGTAGAAGCACCAGTGGCAGACTGGCAGGGGTCTCTGACCTGGCCTTGGGAGGAGAGGCTCTTCCAAGAATTGGTGGGATTTGAGGTATGCTGTCTCCCAGGAGGACAGATTAGAGACGTGACTGAAGGGTTGCCTACACTCATAAAGCCCACTGACAGGTATCCTTTTCTTCTCATCCATGTGGGAACAAATGATACCGCCAAGCAGAGCTGCAAAGGAATCATGTCAGACTTTGAAGCTTTGGGAAGGAAACTCCAGAACTTTGGGGCCCAGATAATTTTCTTATCCATCCCTCCAGTATTTCGAAGAGGGATAGAAGGGGAAAGAAACATACTCCGGGTGAATGTTTCCCACCTCCCAGCTGAGCAGAGCAGAGCAAGCTGCTCCAGCTGGTCCGGGGACTACAGAAGCAAGCAAGCTCCCAGAGAGCGAGCGACCAGAGCGAGCAAACGGGGAGCAAACAGGAGTTGGCCAGGGGAGTTGCAGTGGTAGAAGAGACAAAGGAGACAAAGGCAAACAAGTAAGTGGGCTGCAGGAAGCCCAGGGGGCTGCCCATTATCCTTCTGAGTGACTGTGAGCTCACCAGGTGCTTCTGAGAGCTCCAACTGAATTGGGGTGTGTGGCCTGTGTACTCCCAGCAGCTGAGTGGGGAGGAAGCTTCAGTCTGTTTCCTGCCTCACAGCTGAGCAGAGCAAAGCAAGCTGCTCCAGCTGGTCCAGGGACTACAGAAGCAAGCAAGCTCCCAGAGAGCGAACGACCAGAGCGAGCAAACAGGGGGAGCAAACAGGAGTTGGGCAGGGGAGGTCAAGGGGGAGGCCCCTAAGATTTTTTCTTCTTTTTTAACAAACACTTCTTTTCATTTATTTATCTTGTAACACACACTTCCACACCAGTGGGACTCTCCTTTTAACCTCTACTGAGTAGAGGAGCAGGCACAGGCTAGTCAAGAACAATCAGAAAGCTAGACTCAAAAAGGGAATAGAGGCTATGGAAGGACAGGACTCTCCAATGGTGGTGACCTGAAAGGTGTGTGCAATGTTTGTTTCTTGCCTGAGAACAACATGGCCGACACCTGCAACAAGTGCAAGTTGATCACGCTGCTGGAAGAAAAATTAAGTGGACTGGAGCAGCGACTATCGACCCTCCAGGGAATAAGAGAACACGAAGAGTTCTTGGACAGAATGGGGGAACTACAGCAGCAAAGGGAAGACCAGAAGCTTGAAGAGCAACAAGAAGAGACAGAAGTGGGAAATGCTGAGGAGAAGAAAAATGCAGGAGAGGATACTCCTTAGAAAAGGGTGACAGGAGAAGAAGAACTAGACGCCACTCTGCACCAGTGGAAGCAGTGGAGCTCTGGAACCGATTCCAGGTACTTGCGGATGAGACTGGAGGACAGCCTGCAGAGGAAGAATCACAGGGGAACCTGCACGAGAGTGAGCAAGAGGCTGAACATCAGTCAAGCAGAGGCGATGAAACCCAGGTTTACAACAACAAGAAGAGAAGAGTAGTAGTAGTGGGAGACTCCTTGCTGCATGGGATCGAAACCCAAGTATGTCGCAAAGACCCATGGACTTGCCAGGTATGTTGTCTCCCGGGAGGACAGATTAGAGACGTGACTAAAAGGTTTGTTGTTGTTCAGTCGTTAAGTCGTGTCTGACTCTTCGTGACCCCGTGGACCACAGCATGCCAGGCCTTCCTGTCCTCCACTCTCTCCCGGAGTATGCTCAAGTTCATGTTCATTGCATCAGTGATACTGTCTAGCCATCTCATCCTCCACCGTCCCCTTCTCCGTTTGCCTTCAATCTTTCCCAGCATCAGGGTCTTTTCCAGGGAGTTTTCTCTTCACATTAGATGGCCAAAATATTTCAGCTTCAGCTTCAGGATCTGTCCTTCCAATGAGCAGTCAGGGTTGATTTCCTTTAGGATTGACTGATTTGACCTCCTTGCAGTCCAGGGGACTCGTAAGAGCCTTCTCCAGCACCACAGTTCGAAGGCATCAATTCTTCAGCGCTCAGCCTTCCTTATAGTCCAGCTTTCACAGCTATACATTGCTACTGGGAAAACCATAGCTTTGATTACATGAATCTTTGTTGGCAAGGTGATGTCTCTGCTTCTTACTATGCTGTCTAGATTTGCCATAGCTTTCCTGCCAAGGAGCAAGCATCTTTTAATTTCATGGCTACATTCACCATCTGCGGTGATCTTGGAGCCCAAGAAAATAAAAGACTGAAAGGTTACCTGCACTCATAAAGCCCACTGACAGGTATCCCTTTCTTATCCATGTGGGAACAAATGATACCGCGAAGTGGGGCTACGAAGAAATCACATCAGACTTTGAAGCTTTGGGAAGGAAACTCCAGAATTTTGGGGCCCAGATAGTTTTCTCATCCATCCTTCCAATAGTTAGAAGAGGGCTAGAAAGGGAAAGAAAAATACTCCGGGTGAATGACTGCCTCTGAAGGTGGTGCCAGCGCGAGAGATTTGGATTCTGGGACCACGGGCCATACTTCCTGAAAGATGGGCTGTTGGCAAGGGACAGGTTGCACCTCACAAAGATTGGGAAGAATGTGTTTGGCCACAGCATGAAGAACTTCATCAGGAAGGCTTTAAACTGAATCCTATGGGGAAGGGAGATGTAAAGTTGGGGGTAACAATGGACGAAGGCTCATGCACCGCAACGGAGAGAACAGCACTAATAGTGCCCAGTAATATTCTTCAGACACATGACACATATCCGCAGTTGAAGGATATAACTTATTCAAAAAGAACAGGAGGAACAGAAAGGGAGGTGGGGTTGCACTGTATGTGAAAAATACATATCTCTGTACAGAAATACAGGAGGAGGAGCTTGGTAGCCCCATCGAGAGCATCTGGATCAAAATAAATGGAGCAAAGAATAAAAGGAACATGGCGGTCAGAGTCTACTACCGGCCACCCAATCAAGGAGAGGATGAGGATGAAACTTTTGAAAAACAAATAGCCAATCTTTCAAGGAAGCATGATGTAGTAGTAATGGGGGACTTCAATTTCACCGATATTTGTTGGGAGACCAATTCTGCAAAACATGGCCCCTCCAGGAAATTCCTGACTTGTGTGGTGGATCACTTCCTCCTACAGAAAGTAGAGGAAGGAACTAGAGGATCGGCTATCCTTGACTTGATCCTAACCAACAGAGATGACTTAGTGGATAAAGTGGCAGTTACAGGAACTCTGGGGGAAAGCGACCAGGTGGAAGACAACAGAAGAAGCCCATGTGGCTTCACAAAAAGCTTAGAGATTACCTGAAAACAAAAAAGGACACATATAGGAAGTGGAAAGAAAGCCAAGCAACAAAGGAAGAGTATAGGCAGGTAGCACAGAATTGCAGAGATGGCGTCAGGAAGGCTAAAGCTGAGAACGAGCTGAGGTTAGCGACGGATGCTAAAAACAACAAAAAGGCTTTCTTCAGCTACATGCATAGTAAAAGACAGAGGAAAGAAAGGGTTGTTCAGCTAGAAAATAAGGATGGCAAAATGATAACAGATGACAAAGAAAAGGCAGAGGTGCTCAATTCCTACTTTGGTTCAATCTTCTCCCAAAAGAAGGTCTATGACCCCCCTGGCAAGTCCAGGCTGAAGGGGCAGGATTGCAGCTTGAGATCGACAGGCATATGGTCAAGGAACACCTAATTACTTTGAATGAGTTCAAATCTCCAGGGCCAGATGAACTGCATCCTAGAGTAATAAAGGAACTGGCAGAAGAACTCTCAGAACCACTGTTTATTCTCTTTGAGAAATCATGGAGGATGGGTGAGGTGCCAGATGACTGGAGGAGGGCTAATGTTGTCCCTATCTTCACAAAGGGTAAAAAGGAAGAACCTGGGAACTACAGACTAGTCAGTCTGACATCAATCCCTGGGAAAATCCTGGAGCAGATTATAAAGCAATCAGTCTGTAAGCACCTTGAAAACAATGCAGTGATTACTCGAAGCCAACATGGATTTGTCAAGAACAAATCCTGCCAGACGAATCTGATCTCATTTTTTGATCAAGTCACCTCCCTGTGGGAATGCTGTGGACATCATATACCTCGACTTCAGCAAAGCTTTCGACAAAGTGCCCCAGGATATCCTGATGAGCAAACTAGCTCGAAGTGGCCTAGATGAAACAATGATCCGGTGGATCCACAGTTGTCTACAGAATCGGATTCCAAGAGTGCTTATCAATGGGACCTTCTCCAACTGGGGAGAGGTAACGAGTGGGGTACCGCAGTGCTCAGTCCTGGGCCCAGTGCTCATCAGCATTTTTATGAATGACGTGGAGGAGGAGGTGCAGGGAATGCTGAACAGATTTGCAGATGACACCAAATTGGGCGGGATAGTGAATACTTTGGAAGACAGAAACAAAATTCAAAGTGATCTGGATAGACTGGAGCGCTGGGCAGAAAACAACAGAATGACATTGAATAGGGATAAATGCCAAGTTCTGCACCTAGGAAAAAGAAACCAAATGCACAGTTACAAGATGGGGGATATGTGGCTCCCTCCCCCCTTTCTCCCCTTCTCTCTCTCTCTCTCTCTCTCTCTCCCAGACACACAAACATTATTTACTGTGTTAAAGAACATCCACTAAAGGAACACAGTGTTCTCCCTGCCTTCATCCCCCTGGCAAAGGCGAAGTGCAGGCTGAAGGGGCAGGATTGCAGCTTGAGATCGATAGGCATACAGTCAAGGAACACGTAATTACTTTGAATGAGTTCACATCTCCAGGGCCAGATGAACTGTATCCTAGAGTCATAAAGGAACTGGCAGAAGAACTCTCAGAACCGCTGTCTATTCTCTTTGAGAAATCATGGAGGACCGGGGAAGTGCCAGATGACTGGAGGAGGGCTAACGTTGTCCCTATCTTCAAAAAGGGTAAAAAGGAGGAACCTGGGAACTACAGACTAGTCAGTCTGACATCAATCCCAGGGAAAATTCTGGAGCAGATCATAAAGCAATCCATTTGTAAGCACCTTGAAAACAATGCCGTGATTACTTGAAGCCAACATGGATTTGTCAAAAACAAGTCCTGCCAGACAAATCTGATCTCATTTTTTGATCAAGTAACCTCCCTTGTAGACCGTGGGAATGCTGTAGACATAATATACCTTGACTTCAGCAAAGCTTTCGACAAAGTGCCCCAGGATATCCTGATGAGCAAACTAGCTCAAAGTGGGCTAGATGAAACAACGATCCGATGGATCCACAGTTGGCTACAGAATCGGACTCCAAGAGTGCTTCTCAATGGGACCTTCTCCAACTGGGGAGAGGTAACGAGTGGGGTACCGCAGGGCTCAGTCCTGGGCCCATTTCTCTTCAACATTTTTATGAATGACTTGGAGGAGGAGGTGCAGGGAATGCTGATCCAATTTGCAGACGACACCAAATTGGGTGGGATAGCGAAGACTTTGGAAGACAGAAACAAAATTCAAAGTGATCTGGATAGACTGGAGCGCTGGGCAGAAAACAGCAGAATGACACTGAATAGGGATAAATGCCAAGTTCTGCACCTAGGAAAAAGAAACCAAATGCACAGTTACAAGATGGGGGATACGTGGCTCAACCACACTACAAGCGAGAAAGATCTTGGAATTGTTGTCGATCACAAGCTGAATATGAGCCAACAATGTGATGTTGCTGCAAAAAAGGCAAATGCTCTTTTGGGCTGCATTCATAGAAGCATCGCTTCCAAATCCCGGGAAGTACTAGTTCCCCTCTACTCTGCACTGGGTAGGCCTCATCTGGAGTACTGTGTCCAGTTCTGGGCACCACATTTTACGAAGGATGCAGACAAACTGGAGAGGGTTCAGAGGAGGGCAACAAAGATGATCAGGGGACTGGAAACAAAGCCCTATGAAGAGAGACTGAAAGAACTGGGCATGTTTAGCCTTGAGAAGAGAAGACTGAGGGGAGATAGGACAGTGCTCTTCAAGTACTTGAAAGGTTGTCACAGAGAAGAAGGCCAGGATCTCTTCTTCATCATCCCAGAGTGCAGGACACAGAATAATGGGCTCAAGTGACAGGAAGCCAGATTCCGGCTGAATATCAGGAAAAACTTCCTGACCGTTAGAGCAATACGACAATGGAACCAATTACCTAGGGAGGCGGTGGGCTCTCCCGCACTGGAGGCCTTCAAGACGAGGCTGGACAGCCACCTGTCAGGGATGCTCTGACTTGGATTCCTGCATTGAGCAGGGGGTTGGACTCGATGGCCTTGTAGGCCCCTTCCAACCCTACTATTCTATGATTCTATGATTCTGTGATTCTATGTGCTGATGCTGCAATCAATCGAAGCTTCAAAGCTTCAACATTAAGGCTCCTAAATGCTTTATTTCGATTCATGGGAATCTAGTAACTCTGGGAGTTTGCATTTTTGGGACAAGCCTCATTGACCACGATGGGAGTTACTTCTGAGTTGACACACATATGTTTGTGCTGGGGAACACAGAGGGGAAACGAAGGGATGGGAAACCAGCCCCTTTTTAAGCCGATGCTGCGTAGGATCCGGTGATCAAAGGTGGTAGTAGTTCCTTCTGAATGGCAGTAAACTAAACAACAGAGAATCACAGCTTTGGGAAAGTGCTTTACAGCCTTCAGGGAATTAGTGCTTTAAAATCTTCTATTTCAGTTGAGGGGGATCTCTGTAAATGCTGATGTGTGTATTCAGAGGACAAGCCTCATTGACCACAGTGGGAGTTCCTTCTGAGTAGACACTAATTGTTTTGTGCTGGGAAACAAAGGGACAGGAAATACCCCTTGACCAGGGTCATGGTGAAAGGCAGCCCCCTGGGCCAGGCTAGCACACCCGAGGCCAATGCGGGGTTGGGGCATACAGCAACTGTATCTCTGAGAGCCCGACTTGAGGAAAAGAATTGGACTTTAAGTAGTCTCAGGAAAATCCCGTTTTTCCGTGATAAGCCCCAGGGTGGGCGCTGGATAGCCACGACATCATGTATCCCTAACAACCTCCAAATGCAGCCAGCTCAGAGTAAATCGCTGGTGGAGATACCCCCCAGTATGAAAGGGAGCCGAAATGGCTTTAGCCTGGAGCACAGACTTTCTGCTGAGGAAACTGCACAAGGCAGGGGAACCTCTGCAGATGAGGAGGGTGAATGGATAAGAACCCCTCTGAATAGGTGCAGAGAATGGCTGTTTTGGCTCAGCTTCCAAATGCTGCAGGAGAGCAGCCCAGCTAGAAGGCAAGTTGCGGAAGGTACCATTGCAGGAAAGCAACCTGTGAAAAAACAAAGGGCCTTGTTGCTTCTTCATCCCGGAAAGAGGAAACAAAGATGCAACCAAATGGGGTTTCATGGTGTTGAAGCTGGCACAGCAGGCTTGTCTCTCCTCAGAGAACGCCCTGTTCTTTTGGGATCAGGGTCTGCAGCCAAGCTGCTGAACAGAGCAGGAGGCAGAGGCTCTGGGAGGAAGCAGCCGTGGGCTTGGGGCATTTTGTGCTGCTGCCCACACCCTGTTAGGAGACCGCAGCACGCCTTGGCCAGTGCTCTGGGAGAATAGGAAAGGTGGGCCCCCCCACCTGCACAGACCCTGGGCGACCTGGTTCGGAGGCTTCAGCCCTCTAGCTGGCCTGAAGGGCTTGCAGTACTTCCTCTAGCTTGGAGGAAGAAGGAGCCAGTGTTGGGGCTTGCAGTTGGAGCCCAGTGGTGCCCGATACGTCTTGGCAGGTCTGAATGTGCGCGGTGACGGACAGACGTGCTGCAGAAGCTGGGTGGCATCTCTCCTGCGGCTTTGCTGGGGCAGGTGCTTACATCCTCTTGGCCCTGACCGGCCCCACCTTTATCCTGGGTTGGTGCTGCTGGCCCAGCTGCAGCAGGAGCTCAGAGGATGCCCATAAGGCTCTCACTTGGGTGTGCGATTTCCCTGCAGCCCAGGCTGGGCCTCTGCCTCCACAAAGTCCTTGCCGAACCAGCCCGCACGGTGCGAGGGGGCTTTGCTGCCTGTGTGGCTGGTTTCCCACTTCCAGCGCAGTGACGCGTTGTAGCAAAGAGCGGCTGCCTGTTCGAAGGCCGTTGGCACAGTCTCACGGAGTGTTGCCCGAGCCAGTCAGACTAGGAAGATGTCTCATGGATGACACTCTGCCAGGAGGAGAAGTGTCTGTGTCTGTCGGGCTGCTTTGCGTGACACGGCTGGCAGTTGGGGGCTGCCGTCAGATCTGCCTTCATGTCGCAGCTGCAGCTGCTGCACAGAACAGGCCTGCTGTGCTGCGCTGCGCAACCCCGCCGGGCCACGTCCAGACGCTGCCCCACTTGGTCTGTACTCCTTGAGAAAAGGTTTGTGTTCCAGTGACCTTTTCTCCCCGTTTCTCCCAGGCAACGGAGACCAGCTCACCCAGAGGCAGGGCACTGCCGGCACAGACTTGGTGCTGGCTAGGGTGAAATATCCCTTCAGAAGATGACAGAGCTCAGATCAGGAAGACTTCCGCCACTCCTTCTTTTAACCTCAAGCGAGCTGGGCTAGTGATGCAGGGGGCACCTCTTGCCTTTCCCTGCTATGCGTGGCTTGGCTCACTTGCTTGACTCCCCTGGAATGGTCTCTGTCTATAGGCCTCTTTCTACGACTCTCCTTCTCCTCCCTGAATGTGGCGCTCCCTGCAGCCATGGCTGTGGAGGAGGTGCTGGGTGTGCACAGCCCTGCCTTTGGCCACAGGGCTCATGAAGTGGCCCCGGGTCCCTCCCAGGTGAAGGGCGGGGCGTTCTGTGGCTCTGCCTCAGGAGAGCAGCAGGGTGGTGAGCAGTGCAGGGCCCTTCGCTCTGAGGGTCCCCTCTCTGTTCCTGGCCAGGCAGCAGTTCCCGCTTTGCAAAAGTTAATCATTATGGCCAGGCTTGTGTTGGCTTTGCTGCAGAGCCCCGCTCCTTCTTTACAAGGGAGGAGGAGTTGCACTCTGAGACTTTTGACGCTGGCCTGGAACGTTGCGTGCAGCCTCGGGAAGCGGGAGGGGGCTGAGCTGGGGGCTGGAGGCACGTTTTTGTTTTCAAGAAGCCAAATGAGCTGCTTTGAATTTACGCCGGGGTCTCTTGCTCTCAGGCATGTGCGTGCAAGTCCTGCCGCTCCGTCCTTGACATGCTCCGCCATCTTAGCTATTTCTGGCTCCCTTGTTCTGCCAGGGGAGGCCACCGCTGCCGCGTCAGCAGCCCCCATGCGCTGGCTCCCCACGCCACAGCTGCAACAAGGCCCCGAACGTGTGTTGGTGCACTTAATTTAATTACGCAATTCTGAACAATTAAATACACTCTCTGCCTCGTAATCCGGTTGATCCTGCCTGCTCTTTTTCCTCCCGCATTTGATTAGACAGCTGTGCTTTTTTTGGGAGCAGCCAGTGCCAGCAGAGGCCCAAAATAGAGCCTGTGAAATGGACGGTGCACGTCTCTCTCTCTCTCTCTCTCTCTCTCTACTGTACATTGCTGTCAGGGCGCCAGGAGCGCATGCTGCGGCCCCCTCTCCTGGCTGCACACGCGCACCTTTCCCTGCTGTGTTTTCACGCAGCCATTCCGAAGCCAGTAACCAAGAGGATGATGGTGTTTGTTTTGTTTAAACATGCAGTGGCGGCGGCAGAAAGCAGGGAATTGTCCACACCAGCCATCTGCTACCTGGCCGCTTTCCATGTGCTCAGGAGACTGCAATGTATAGATGAAGTGCCTCTTTCATTCCGTTACCATGATAACAGTCCTGCTTCAGATTTTAGCAAGGGCGGGGCGATTAAAGCTTTGGAAAAGGTTATTAGGCTGGTAAAGTAATAAGCTTTTTCTGGGCCCCTTTATGGGGATTGTTCTTGGAGGTTTTACTGTAATGCATGAAGAGAGGGGAGAGGGGGAGGCAGCATGGGCCCTTTTGAAGGCAGACACTGGCTGATGTGTGCTGTGGCCATTTTCCACACAAGAATAAAAGCTGCCCACCCAGTGAGTGTGGCCTCCATCCTGGCCGTCCTCAGCATTCCAGGTGTAATGGGTTCCCTTCACAGTTAGCATGTTTGCGCTAATGTGTCCAGTGCGACTGCTTGCATGTCAAGGCGTGGGCAGGGATGGCTTCTCTGGCTGGGGCCAGGGAAAAAGGCATTTTCTTGTCCACATCTGGTTAATAAGGATACTTGGGCATTGACTGGACAATTGCAAAGGAGGACAAAGGCAAAACAGAAATGCACAATGGTGTGCAAGGGAAAATCTGGCATGCCAATCTCCAGAGCCCTGGCCAGGGAGAGGAAGAAGCAGCTTCACCCAACTAGTCTGACCTGGAGTTAAGGCAAAGGGATAGGTTGTGCAGCCAGTAGAATCGCAGAATCATAGAATAGTAGGGTTGGAAGGGGCCTGCAAGACCATCGAGTCCAACCCCCTGCTCGATGCAGGAATCCAAGTCAGAGCATACATGACAAGTGGCTGCCCAGCCTCGTCTTGAATGCCTCCAGTGTGGGAGAGCCCGCCACCTCCCTCCCGCCACCTTCCATTGTCGTCTTGCTCTAACAGTCAGGAAGGTTTTCCTGATGTTCAGCCGGAATCTGGCTTCCTGTCACTTGAGCCCATGATTCCATGTCCTGCACTCTGGGATGATCGAGAAGAGATCCTGGCCCTCCTCTCTGTGACAACCTTTCAAGTACTTGAAGAGCTTGATCATAACTCCCCTCAGTCTTCTCAAGGCTAAACATGCCCAGTTCTTTCAGTCTCTCCTCATAGGGCTTTGTTTCCAGTCCCCTGATCATCTTTGTTGCCCTCCTCTGAACCCTCTCCAGCTTGTCTGCATCCTTCTTAAAGTGCGGTGCCCAGAACTGGACACGGTCCTCCAGATGAGGCCTAACCAGTGCTGAGTAGAGGGGAACTAGTACTTCCCGGGATTTGGAAGCTATACTTCTATAATAATATTAAATAATATTTATGTAATAATAATAATAATAATAAATAATAATAATAATGCAGCCCAAAATAGCATTTGCCTTTTTTGCAGCCACATCAGATTGTTGGCTCATATTCAGCTTCTAGGGCGGTAGAGGGGCAGATCCGATCCATGGGACACAATCCACCAGAAGCTCTTCTGTGCAAGCTCCATGGAGATGAAGTTGCAGTGCTCAGTCATCTCATTGGGACCTACACAGAAGAGCTTTCCAGTGAATTGTGTCCCATCATAATTACTGGCGGGGGGGGGGGGGGAGTTGTTACCAAATCAGGCACTAAAATGCTTTGAGTTTACCCCAAAGCTAAGAGTAAGGCCAGAACTACACCCTGCCTCAAGAACGTAAGAGCTGTGCTGGACCAGAACAAAGGCCTCTCTAGTCCAGCATTCTGTTCCACAGTGGCCAAGCAGATACCCTAACGGGAAGCCCACACGTAGGACTTGCATGCAGGAGCACCCTCTGCCTATGTTCCTCAGCAGTTGGCATGCAGAAGCATCCTGCCTCTAATACTGCAGGCAATATGTAGCCATCATGACTAGTAGCCACTGATAGCCTTATTCTCCATGAATTTCTCTAATCCCCTTTTAAAAGCCATCAATATTGGTGGCCATCACTACATCTTGTGGTAGCAAATTCCACTATACTCTGTGTGAAGAAGCCCTTCCTTTCATCTGTCCTGAATCTCCCACCATTCAGCTTCATGGGATGACCTGGGTTCTAGTATTATGTCTTCCTATGCGCTTTGTCCATGCCATGTACAATGCACAGTTTTATGCACCTCCATTATGTCCCCCCTTACTCATCCTTTTCTAAGCTAAAAAGGTTAGAGGGGCAACCAAACCTTGCAACTTTTCCTCACAGTAGAGTTGCTCCAGCCCTTTGATCATTTTGGTTGCCCCTTGCTACAGCTCTTCCCACTCTACAATATCATTTTTGCAGTGTGCTGACCAAAGCTGTACACAGTATTCCAAGGGTGGTCCGCACCATGGATTTGTATAAAGGCATTATGATATTGGCAGTTTCATTTTTGATTCCTTCCCTAAGGATCTCAAACATAGAATTTGCCTTTTTCACAGCAGCCACACTAAGTTGAAGTTCTTATTAAGATTACCTCCACAACCCCCGAGATCCATTTCCTGGTCTGTCACCACCAGCACAGACCCCATCATTGTGAATCTGGTCAAGATTTTTCCCCCCAATGTGCAGTGCTTTACACTTGGTTACATTTAAACACATTTGCCACTTTGATGCCTGTTTTCCCAGTTTGGAGAGATCTTTTGGGGCTCTTCACAGTACCATTTTTGTTTTAACTAGAGATGTAAAATTTCCAGAAATTTTGAGGCCATGGAAAAAACCTGTTTTTTCCCTGTTTGTTTTTTTTTTCAGAAAAAAAGGAAATTTTGAGGAAAATTGAAAAATAAGCAAAATTGAAAAATAAGTCCTTCTCCAGGAGCCCCTGCCAAAGGAAGTGAGGCAGGTGGCTACCAGGAAGAGGGCCTTTTCTGCTGTGGCCCCCTGGCTGTGGAATGTGCCAGGCAAACCTAGAGAGGTTTGCCTGGCACTGACATTGTCCTCCTTTTGGCACCAGGTGAACACCTATTTATTTTCCCAGCATCTTAGCATTCTGGTCTTTTAGCTCTGTTGTTTAAATCTGTGTTTTAAATCTCTGCCTTGTTGCTAGGTTTTATTCTGGTTGTACTTTTATATTGTAGTTTTAAGCTTTCATGTTTTATATTATTTTATGTTGTACTTTGTAGTTTTTATTTTTGACCACCCAGAGAGCTTTGGTTATTGGAGGCATAGAAATAAAATAAATAAATAATTTTAGCGCTCTTTACAGATCTAAAGTCACTTTGTTTCTTTAAGACACCCTTCCCCAACCTAGTGCCCTCCAGATATTTTAGACTTCCACCACCATCAGCTGCAGGCAGCATGGCCAGTGGTCAGGAATGTTGGGCACCGTAGTCCAAAACAGCTGGAGGGCACCAGGTTGGGGAGGGCTGCTTTAGGAACATAAACAGCCTTTCTGTTCCTAAAGTTATTTTATGTAAAACTTAGATTACTGAAAAAGCTATCAATATATTTTAAAACTTTTAATAGTAAACTGAGTTAGTAAATTTGTAATTATTGTCTGAATAGATTAGAACTACATTAAATGACTGCTGCAGCATCAGAAACACAGGAGTCTATAGAATAAAACCCAAACTGCCAAGAATGCACAGTGGTGACCCTGCTCACATGTTGGGAAACTGAACATAAATGTCTATCAGTAAAATATACTTTAGATCACTAATTTTAATTAGCAATGAAAGAAATAACTATGCTGGGAATCTTACAGAGCAGATTAAAAAAAACAGTTTTCCCCATGGCTTCATTATTTCCAGACATTTTTCATCTCTAGTCTTTCTATAACAGTGTTCTTATTACACAGTTTTCAGAAATAATTTTTTGGGGGAGTAAAGGCTAGGTAACAATGTATAAATACTTTGTATTAAATTCTAAAAGAAAATATTTTATAATCCCTTTTCCTGCTAATTGTTCTGGTTTTTTTCCGGGCCTTCACATCTCTAGTTTTAACCACCTGAAGTAATTTGGTGGCATCAGCAAACCTGGCCACCTCATTGCTCACTCCTAATTCCAGTTCATTTATGAACAAGTTGAAAAGCACTGGTCCCAATACAGATCCCTGTGGGATGCCACTGGTTACATCCCTCTGTTGGGAGAATTTACCATTTATTCCTACTATCTCTGCTTTCTGTTCTTTAGCCAGTTATCGATCCATAAGAAGAGCTCCTCCATGATTTCTAAGTTTGTTCAGGAGTCTTTGGTAAGAGATGCAGTCAAAACCCTTTTTGAACTCCAAGTAAACAGTATCTACCAGATCATCCTGACGTGTCCCTTGGCACTTTCAAAGATTAAAAGATTGGCAAGGCGGGACTTACTTTTGCAGAAGCCATGTTGATTTTCCTTCAGCAAGATCTGCCCTTCAATAGATCAGCTGATAATTTTAACTTTAACCATGCTTTCCAACAACTTACCTGAAACAGACATTAAGCTACCTGACCTGTAATTTCCAGAATCCGTCCTGGATCTTTTTTGTAAATATTGTTACTACGTTGGCCACTTTCTGCTCCTTTGGCACACACACTGATCTTGGAGGCATGTTACGTATTTTTGTTAGAAAATCAGCAATTTCACCCTTGAGTTCTTTGAGATGGACACCATCTGGGCCTGCCGACTTGTTTGTTTTCAGTTTGTCAGTAAAGTTGAGAACTTCATCTTTTGTCACCACTATTTGCCTCAGTTCCTCAGACTCCTTCCTGAAAATGTCAGTTCAGGCACAGGCATCTGTCCTATATCTTCTGCAGTGAAGACGGATGCAGACAATTCATTTGGCTTCTCCGCAAACACGTGTTCCCCCTCCTGGGTTGTTGTTGTTTTCATATGAATAGAGGGGAATTTTCAGGGGAGAATTCCCTTGTCCGCCACTTTCCCCCTGTAAGCCTCCCCACTCAACCAAGTTCATTCCTAGTCTCAGAACCTGGATGAAGGGAAACAGATGGAGGTGGCGGGGGGGAGGTTGCTGAGAAAAGCCATGGGGGGAGGGAAGGGCTAAACACCTTCAAATTCTCCCCTGCAAATGTATGACTCCCACTATAGCCTTACCCAAGGAACATTGGTTCGGAGCCTAGTGCCCTGTCTTTGCTGTGTAATGTGGTAGATCTGGCCTAAGGAAGCAAGTGACATGATCCAGAAGCCCAGAAGGAGAGTAAGCACTGAAAGCAGTGGCCAGATTTGATTTGGCAGGAGGGCAGGAGCAGCACAAAGAAGGCTGAGGACCTGTGACTTAAAGCTGTGTAACTGCCTTGCTGAAGTCCACTGCTTTCTCTGGATATGGTTCACAGTGTCCAATGGGAAGCAAGGCCATGCTCAGCAAATTGGGAAGGGCAATCTGGCTTGGCCAGTAGGAACTGGCCTTGCTGGGTTTGCCTCCTGCCAAGCCAGTGTTGTTTGAGACGTCATGTCATAGAGCTTAGAGCAGAACTTCTGTCTCAGTTCAGGAATGGCCTTTTTCCTCAGAATGGCTAGCAGCAAGGGGTGCCCATTGGCTTGTACCCAGCTTGTGGGTCAGGCCTTGCTGGAACCATTGCATTGCCCCGTGAGACGGCGGACCAATTCTCCTGGGCACTTGGGCTCATGGGGGATACTGACATACTCATCTGAAAAGGGAGCGGCCCACTTCAGCCCAGTTGGTGCTGGCCTCGGTGTAGGACCGCGGAATGACTCTGACCTTTACTGGAGGCCGGGGTGGTGGCGGAGAGATGGGGCCAAAGGTCAGTCCATGCTTTGCTTGCTCGAGGTCCCAGGTTTGATCCCCAGCAGCATCTCCAGAAGCAGAACTGAGAGGGACCTGGACCTGGGAGAGCCACTGCCAGTCAGAAGAGGCAGTGGATGCTGGGTTCAGTGGGCCCAAGGCAGGGTTGGGTGCCACCCATATGCAGCTTCTTCCTCCTATTCCTTCCGTCTGCCCCAACATGTCAAACAGGCCTCCCGGATGTGTAAGAAAACAAATGGTCGCCCTTCACAAGCCTGCACCTGAGTGGCATTCGCTCATTCATGCACTTTCTTTGTTTGTGAAATAACTTCGACAGCTTTAAAGGGGTTAGACGAATCCACGGAGGATAACACTATTACGGGCTGGTAGTCTGAGTGGCGATAACGCCACCTCCAGTATCGGAGCGGGGGTAGGCCTCTGCATACCGGTTGCTGGGCAACATGAGTAGAAGATGCTGTTGCCTTCGTGCCTTGCTTGCGGGCTTCTCATTGGGGTATATAATTGGCCACTGTGGGAACAGAGTGCTTTACTGGAGAAGCCTTGGCTCTGATCCAGCGGGGCTCTTCCTTTGGTTTTAAATTTGTGTCCTGCCAAATGGAGCTCAAGGCAGACAACAACAGTAATACACATACAAGAAAACAATAAAATACAAAGTAAAAAAACATAAAAACAAAGCTGGTAAAACAATAATAAAGAAGAAGGATCCCAAACACATGGCAAGAAGGAACAGGAAGCAGCCAAATGGAATAGCACATCAGGGTCACCCATGGCCAAAATGGATGAGTGACCTCAAAGGGCTCTTCCCATTGAAGGCCCATCTGCATTTTTCTGGATGCTCCTGGGGGGTGGGGTGGGGGATGAGCCATCGTTCTCCTGGGCTTAGGAAGCACACTTAGCCTGAGTTAGGCTACCTGGTGTTCTCACTGGGGACTCCCCTTGCACCTGCGCTCACAGCAGTGCCCTTGTGCAGCTCCCATTGATGAGAGTGGGGCTTGTTCCTCTTCCATGTCCAGCATCTGTGTAAAAGGCTAACAGAACAAAATATTGTTGCAGGCTGGCTTTATTTTTACTTTGACATCCAATGGTGTTTTCTGTTCCTAAATTACTTGGAATGTGATGGGAGGGAGCCAACCCGTCCTCTAATATGTTTCAGTTCTCAGTGATCCAGCTCCCTTGCCCAGCTCAGCATGCCTCTGAATAGCAGGACTTCCATGAATCTTTGCTGGGGAGAAGCCTGTAGGATTACAACATGGCCTGGTTTTATTTCTGTAGCTATTTGAGCCCCGGATTATCAGCCTACTGCTGTTCTCTGCTGCAGCGTGCCAGAATCCAAGCGGTGGAGAACCCATCTCTGTCTTTTTGCACATTTAGAGGCTGGCGGATCAGGCATTGCCCACAGACGAGACTCTGAGTGCATCCAGCCCCTGCAGCACATGCAGCTGTGTCCCCTGCCCGCCTTCCCTGGTCCTGTTCTTCCAGAGCCGTTGTGCTTTACCATTGTTCTTGATTGCGTTTTGATACTGCTTTTGATTTCATGTTGTTAGTCACCTTGAATGTCCTTGGATGGAAATGCAGGATATAAATGGGCTAAAATAAATACAAATAAGTTAGTTTTATGCTTGGGCCCACAAGAAGAGGCCTCAGTGTGTCCTTTTCTGTCCAAGAGTGCAGGACACCACTGCCTGGTATGTCCTGGCAGTGAGACTCATCTTTCGCCGAGGGGCAGGGAAGCTGTGGCTCTCCAGATGATGTTAGACTATAACTCCCATCATCCCTGACATTGCTCATGCTGGCTGCAACGGATGGGAGTTGGAGTCCAACGACATTTGGAGGGCCACAGCTTCCCCAGCCCTGCTGTAGCCCGGCATTCGACTGAAAAGATTGTTCATGCCCCCATGAAGTTGCAGGCCAAGACATTTAGCCATTGCTCACCTTCCTTAGGAAATATCACCACACCAACGTAGCAAGCCCCTTGAAGGTTTCTATCAGCTATAAAAGGAAAATGGGAACATTGATATACTACGTACAAACATTGTTACAACTCTTGTAAAGCAGTGTAAGAACCCAGCGTGACCTGTCACCAAAAGGAGGACCTTGCCTCTTGCAATCCACAATGAGACCATTTTTATAGAGTCGGTCTTTCTTTCTTTTTCTTTCTTTCTTTCTCTCTCTCTCTCTCTCTCTCTCCTTCCTTCCTTCCTTCCTTCCCATTAAATGTTTGCCCCCTACCCTCTGTAAACAGAAAGGGAGTTAACATTGATGGCTATGTCGGTATACAACTTTCAGAATTGGAAGAGAATAAAGAACCACCACCCCAATCCTGTCTTGCCTGAATGTAAGCAAAAAATTATAGCCTGTTCATGTGTGTGTGTGTGTGTATAAAAAAATTTTAAGTTTTGAAAGCTGCAGTTTTTATTGGGGAAGAAGCTTGAAACAGTGGAGTGACTTGAGAGAGACAAAATGGGCCCCTCACCTCCTCTGGCTCCCTAATCCTGACTGGGGCTGTTCTTCATCATTGTTCACCTTCTTTCACACAAAATCTTTCCATCAAAATCTTGGCCATCTTGGCAGCTTATTGCTGAATGTCTTCTCTTCTCAAGGCGAAACATGCCCAGTTCTTTCAGTCTCTCCTCATAGGGTTTTGTTTCCAGTCCCCTGCACCTCCTCCTCCAAGTCATTAATAAAAATGTAGAAGAGCACTGGGCCCGGGACTGAGTCCTCCAGTACCCCACTTGTTACCTCTTCCCCAGTTGGAGAAGGTCCCACTGATAAGCACTCTTGGAGTCCGATTCTGTAGCCAACTGTGGATCCACCGGATCGTTGTTTCATCTAGCCCACTTTGAGCTAGTTTGCTCATCAGGAGATCATGGGGCACTTTGTCAAAAGCTTTGCTGAAGTCGAGGTATATGATGTCTACAGCATTCCCACGGTCTACAAGGGAGGTTACTTGATCCAAAAATGAGATCAGATTCGTCTGGCAGGATTTGTTCTTGAGAAATCCATGTTGGCTTCGAGTAATCACTGCATTGTTTTCAAATTGCTTACAGATGGATTGCTGTATTATCTCCTCCAGAATTTTCCCAGGGATTGATGTCAGACTGACTGGTCTGTAGTTCCCAGGTTCCTCCTTTTTACCCTTTTTGAAGATAGGGACAACATTAGCCCTCCTCCAGTCATCGGGCACTTCCCCCATGATTTCTCAAAGAGAATAGACAGCGGTTCTGAGAGTTCTTCTGCCAGTTCCTTTATTATTCTAGGATGTCGTTCATCTGGCCCTTGAGGTTTGAACTCATTCAAAGGAATTAGGTGTTCCTTGACCATATGCCTATCGATCTCAAGCGGCAACCCTGCCCCTTCAGCCTGTACTTCGCCTTTCCGGGGGGGGGGGGGTCCATAGACACTCTTTTGGGAGAAGACTGAGCCAAAGTGGACTCCTTTTCTCATTAGAGTCACTTGCCATGGGATCTTACTTACCATTGTTCTGAGTTTATTAAAATCAGCTTTCCTAAAATCCAGGGTACGTGTTTGGCTACACTCGGCTTTTGCTTCCCTTAGAACCAAGAACTCAAGTACAACATGGTCGCTTTCCCCCAGAGTTCCTGTAACTGCTACTTGATCCACTAAGTCATCTCTGTTGGTTAGGATCAAGTCAAGGATAGCCGATCCTCTAGTTCCTTCCTCTACTTTCTGTAGGAGGAAGTTATCCACCACACAAGTCAGGAATTTCCTGGAGGGGCCAACTTTTGCAGAATTTGTCTCCCAACAAATATCGGGGAAATTGAATCATCGGGGAAATCATTCTCGTCTTCTCCTTGGTTGGGTGGCTGGTAGTAGACTCCGACCACCATGTTCCTTTTATTCTTTGCTCCATTTATTTTGATCCAGATGCTCTCGATGGGGCTACCAAGTTCATCCTCCTGTATTTCTGTGCAGAGATATGTATTTTTCACATACAGTGCAACCTCACCTCCCTTTCTGTTCTTCCTGTTCTTTTTGAACAACTTATATCCTTCATATATATATATATATATATATATATGAATGAAATATATATTTTTTCTATGCTAGTGGCATCCAACTGCAATGAGTTTCTTAGGTTAATTGCTTCCTGTATGAAGCAGGGCTTCCTTTCATTTGCCGTACATGTCCATCCTGCCTGTAAAATGCAGTGGACTGAGGATCCTCAGGCCACATGAAACTGTCTCCAAGCACAGTCCCAAGGAGTTGCTTGGAATCCACAACTCTCTCTAGGACATCTCCACTGGTTTCGGCTGCTCTTCTGATGAATTGTTTCAATGACAGGACATTAGGTTGACCTGGTCTCCAGGGTGGCATTGGGATTCAGCCCTTGGTCTGGCCTTGTTAGGGCCAAACTGAACACTGCACTGTAGCTGTGTGTGACATTGTCCCGCTGTTGCTCCAGAGCATCCTTAGGAGAAGGCCGTGTCACAGCAGAGAAGCGGCAGGGAGTGCAGGTCCTTCACCTTTTGCCCACTCACCACTTTACCGCCGCAACTCCCTCCTCCAAACCGTTGCCCTTTGTGCAAGTTTCCAAAACTTTGGTTTCCAGGTCAGCCTGGGCCTAGAGCCCCAGCAGGGATTAATGTGAGGGGGGGAGGTTTCAGGGGAGGAGTGGTGCTGGACAGGGGAAGGCTTAAGTACAAGAGCATGTTCAGCACTCGCCTGCTGCAAACTGCTCCCTCTCACGGATGTTTTGGAGGAGAGAAGCAGCCCCATCACAGGCAGCTTTGGTGTCGTGTGCCGTCTGGTCCTTAATGCCTGTGCCCCCACCCCCCGGTTGACTGTGACTGGCTGCAGGGACTACATTACAGGCCATGTTGGATTTTGCAGCTCGGTTTTGTGCCTGAGTCTCTCCTACTCAGGCGATGGGGTTGTTGGTTCAGACCTCTGGCCTGTGTTTCCTCCTCTGGCTCTCCACCTGGGCCTGTTCCATGGATTTCTGTGGGATGTCTGCCTGTTGGTGCGAGATGCTGAATCTGTTTGTGCAGAGAGATGGAATATTTCTTTTTTACTTATTATTTATTTTAAAGATGTATAAGCTGCCTTTTAAGGTAATCCCTCCCAAAGACAGAGTACAACAAAACTTAAAACCATAAACCATACAGCAAAAATATGAAACAACAAGATCAAAATTAAGAAACCTAGGTAGCACCATATACACAATGAACCTAGTAGAGTACTAACTCAGTTATAGGCCCATGTAAACTGTTTTAGGGCCTGCTTGAAGGCCTGTAATGATGGGGACTGGCACACATCCATTGGAACAGAGTTCCACAAGCAGGAGGCCAGTATCAAAAAGGCCCTATCCTGTCTGCCTGTGTAATTGCTGTTACAGGCAGACACACAAATAGGCTCTCTGATGCTGATCTTAGAGTGTGGGCAGGTCGGTATGGATGAAGGCAATCCTTGAGGTCATCTGTACCCAAACCATTTAAGGCTTTAAAGACCTATGCTAGCACTTAAAATTTGGCCCAGAAATGCATTGACAATCAGTGCAACTGGTAAAATATAGCTGTCACATTATCTGACCACCTAGCACCTTCTAGTACTGGGGGGGGGGGGTCACATTTTGTACCAGCTGAAGTTTCTGAAATGTCTTTAAAGACAGCTCCACACAGAATGTGTTACAGTCATCCAACCTGGATGGCTCTAGAGCATGGATAACCGAGGAAGGTCCATCATCTCCAGATAGGGTTGCAGTTGGCATGGCAGCCTAAGCTGGGAAAAAGAACTCCTGGCCACCACTGCCACTGTGGTGTATTTGTTCCCTCAGGGCTAGGGCAGCACTGTCTACGACCAGTTGTAAGCATCCACCCTAAGCAGCTGGTTTCCCTACCCAAAGTACCTCCATCTTGAGCATTTGAGCATCTTGAGCATTTGAGCAAACTAGCTCAAAGTGGGCTAGATGAAACAATCCGGTGGATCCACAGTTGGCTCCAGAATCGGACTCCAAGAGTGCTTCTCAATGGGACCTTCTCCAACTGGGGAGAGGTAACGAGTGGGGTACCACAGGGCTCAGTCCTGGGCCCAGTGCTCTTCCACATTTTTATGAATGACTTGGAGGAGGAGGTGCAGGGAATGCTGATCCAATTTGCAGATGACACCAAATTGGGCGGGATAGCTGATACCCTGGAAGACAGAAACAAAATTCAAAGTGATCTTGATAGACTGGAGCCCTGGGCAGAAAACAACAGAATGATATTGAATAGGGATAAATGCCAAGTTCTGCACCTAGGAAAAAGAAACCAAATGCACAGTTACAAGATGGGGGATACGTGGCTCAACAACACTACAAGCGAGAAAGATCTTGGAATTGTTGTCGATCACAAGCTGAATATGAGCCAAAAATGCGATGTGGCTGCAAAAAAGGCAAATGCTCTTTTGGGCTGCATTCATAGAAGCATAGCTTCCAAATCCCGGGAAGTACTAGTTCCCCTCTACTCAGCACTGGTTAGGCCTCATCTGGAGACCTGTGTCCAGTTCTGGGCACCACAGTTTAAGAAGGATGCAGACAAGCTGGAGAGGGTTCAGAGGAGGGCAACAAAGATGATCAGGGGACTGGAAAAAAAGCCCTGGAAAGAGAGACTGAAAGAACTGGCATGTTTAGCCTTGAGAAGAGAAGACTGAGGGGAGATAGGACAGCGCTCTTCAAGTACTTGAAAGGTTGTCCCAGAGAGGAAGGCCAGGATCACTTCTCCGTCATCCCAGAGTGCAGGACACGGAATAATGGGCTCAAGTGACAGGAAGCCAGATTCCAGCTGAACATCAGGAAAACCTTCCTGACTGTTAGAGCAATACGACAATGGAACCCATTCCCTAGGGAGGTGGTGGGCTCTCCCATACTGGAGGCGTTCAGGACGAGGCTGGACAGCCATCTGTCAGGGATGCTGTGACTTGGATTCCTGCATTGAGCAGGGGGTTGGACCTGGCCCTGTAGGCCCCTTCCAACCTTACTATTCTATGATTCTGTGACCTCTGGTGCCATTTTTCTTGGCAGAAAGGCTGGGTACAAATAAAATAATCTAAATGGGATTTGCCTGGTTGTGGCATCCTGGTCCTGGCTTGGGCGTCCAGGGTGACACCCTGCAATGATGTTTGGATGTGTCTTGGATGTCTTTCTGGAGACTAGCTCAGGCCTGCAGCTCTGGCGTTGGGTCCCACCAGTGTGATCCTGACTCCTTGGTATGACGGTCTGCTATTTTTTAATTGAAAATTCCCCTGGTTTGCAAAGGGACTGGGGCAAATACAAAATTAGCTTGGGTAGGTGGAGTGTTTGTGAGTGTATAATGTGCTGTTCTCCTGCAAGCAGCCCTTGAATTCAGTGGATCAGCAGTCCACCTGACCCATTCATTCACTGGCCCCTTGCTTGAGGGATTGAATCTGGGGGGCGTTGCTGTTAGAAGGAGCAAAAACGGACTGTGCGGCCCTGCCAGCAGAGAGCGGCAGGAAGGCTCCAGCAGCGAGCTCCCACCAGCGAGTTCTCCATTTTGTCCCTGCATCTTGCAGAAAAAGCCTCAGAGGCACCTTGTTTTTCTCAGTCCTTCCCCCAGCTGGGGCTGGAGCCTGTTGCCAGGGCGCTGGCGCAAGGGCTGCTGGTAGCATTTCATTTCAAAATCTGCAATGTTGGCCATGTCTTTCTGGGAAGGAGAGTTCCAGATTAATTGATTGCTGCTCTTGGTGGCAGAGATTAAGGTCTTAATGCATAAATGAATGTTCTCCTTTGTCAGTCAGCATGGTTTCCCATTATTGGGGTGTGTGGGTGTTTAAAAGGGATGCAAGGAGGGGGGCATAATCAGCTGACTTCCCGTGAAGGTGCTGCTGTAGCCAGGTAGTGGCAGGATCCAGTTCTGGAATGGCCGGGGCCCTCGTCTTCTCCGTCAGTTGGTGAAATTAACTCCAGCAATATGTTGGATGTCTTGGTGTGTGTTTGCACATGGCCCTGTGTGCAGTATCTTATCAATGATCTGAATGGCAGAATCCAGGAGTGCCCAGAGGGCATAAGGCAGCCCGCGAAAGCACTCTGGCTCTCCTCATGGGTTCAACCCAGAGGTTGAAGTGAGTTCAGGGGTGTTCAGGGGATACAAAGGCCTTTATCTGTCCGTCTGTCAGTGGGAGGCCCTCATCATAATTGTAGGCCATGAAGCAAATCAGCACCTAATCCAGCAGACTGGAGGGAGGCCAACATGATGATGGCCACAGAAACTCCCAGCCATCTTGAGATTATGGAGATCAACTTCTGATTTGGTCCTGAGGCTCCCCATAGCGCCAGGCACTTCCATCCACACTGGAGGCGTTCAAGACAAACCTGGACAGCCACCTGTCAGAGATGCTCTGACTTGGACCCCTGCATTGAGCAGGCAGTTGGACCCAATGCTCTTGTAGGCCCCTTCCAACCCTACTATTCTATGATTCTATGATCCCTGGCCCTGTAAAGTGCTGAGGGGGGCACATTCCCTGCCTGGGCATCCGTCCTGTGTTTGTGTTGGCATTTGGCATTAATTGCCTCAGATGGAGTTGGATCTAATTACCAACTACATCCTGAGCAAATCTAGTTTGGAGGCCGCTTCAGGGCTGGGGAAAGGAGCCTTTCCCCCACTCCCTGCTGTCCACACTCGCCTGTACAAGAGGAGAAGAGAAGCCCACAGACCTACGATCTCACTGGAGGAGCTCGTGCAAAGGCCACCCAGGTTTCCTCTAGCAAAGCTCCATCTGCACCCAGCATAGACTTCTGGCATTCCTCAAGTGAAGCTTTGCAAAAGCTGACTTCATCTCACCTCCATGGGCATCACCAGACTCTTTCCGCTCCTGTGACGGCACGGTTTCCATAGTAGCAAATGTAGTTTAAAGGTAGGGGGCTGCTTCTAAAAAATAAAACAGAGGATAAAGACCAGATGAAACTGCACAAGCTGAATAAGGGAGGATGTGCAGGGGCTGTAAATTTTTAATAGGCTAATTATGGTATTAGTCACAAGCATCTAGCCCTAGACAGCTGCAAGCGCTTTTCACTGTCCGCATGCATAACGCAGCACAGAGAGAGCGCATCAGCGGAGGCCCTCGTCACATGGCAAATGTGGAAAAGGGGGCTCTGGCTGTGCCTGTGGTGCATGCTGCCTGGCTGAGGCCAAAGGCCAGACCACAGTGGGAGTAGGCAGCAGAGTCCAAAGGATGACAGTGGTGCAAAGCCCCATACCCCCCAGCACTCTCCTCCCACCCCAGGGCTCCTTGAGGCCAGCGGTCAGGCCGCAGCCCCGCCTAGTCCAACACGCTCTTCCCATGGCGGCTGCCGTGCTCAGCCTTCCGCCTCCTGCTTCCCTCCGTCGGTGGCCCTCCATGCTCCGGTGTTTGTGCCCCTCCTCCTGTCACCTTCCATGGCTGCTGCCCTCCTGCTCCCTGCAGTGCCTTGTCCCCTGCTCCCAGATCGTGCCTTGCTTCCTAGGACACAGCCCCCCTGCAGGCAGCTCTCATGTGCCTCTCCAGGCTGGGCTAGGGCTGCCTTGCCGCATTCTGCTAGTCCTAAGCAACTGTTGCTTACTCATCTTTCTTGAGGCATTTCGACTTCCTCCGCAGCCGAGCGGTGCTTTGCCCAGCCAGATCCGCCCTTGCTGCCTGGCCCACTCTGGGAAGCAGCAGCAGCAGCAGCAGCTCACTGGGAGGCCACCAGGGCCCCTCAGCCCTCCGTGGAGCATGTGTCCACCTCCACCCCACCCACTGGCGGTGCCCCCCGTGTCCAAGGCAACATCCCCACATAACAGTTCGCATAACAGTGCCAAATACCTCTGCGCAGGTTTTCCTCTATGGCCCTTTGGCCCACTATCACGCTTCCCTGTCAGCTCATTGCCCAGCTGTACCCCCACCTCTGGATGATTAGGAACACTTCCACCCGCGTTCCCTGGGGTTGACTTGTCTCGAACCGGCACTCCCCAGCTCCTGTCGGCTTTCTCTCAGCCAGGAATCTGTTCAAAACCTGCTCTGCCACCTTTCTGATATTGAAGAGCCGGCACCCACTGTCTGGCTTCACTGTGAATGTAACTGCTTTTCGGCACTCCTGTGGCAAGGGTGCCATCCTGCCCAAATTGTTTCAGGTTAAAACAGTATCCCTTCTTGGACCAGCATGGAGCCAGTAGAGCAGGCCAGACCCCAGCAATGTCTTACACAGGTATCTGGGCCCCACACACTCCCCAGGACAGCCTTCACCATCCTGGTACCTTCCAGATGTATTGGACTGCATCATTCTGGGAATGATGGGAGTTGCAGTCCAACACATCTGGAGGGCACCAAGTTGGGGAAGGCTGCTCTAGACAAACCAATCCAGGACAGTGACTGTCAGCCTCCCAGACTTCTCCCCTATGATTTTTCACCATCCCTTGGATCCAATTGAAGATTTCATTTTCAAGAATCCTTTCAGGTGTGGACACCTAGTTCAGTACCCACAGCCCCCGTGAGGATGCATTGTGAGCTCTGTTTATGCCTCATTTAATGGTATGTATGCTGAATGTGAGACTCTGCCTTTGAGATGGTACAAAATTCAGCTGGGAGGCTCAGCTTCTTTGCTATTTGATACTCTGTTAAGTGAGAACTCAGCTTATACACTTTTTACTCTTTACTTGTTCCATTTGTAAGCCAACCCATCACAAGAAGTTATCTGGGCAACTTACAAAATGAATGGCAAACATTTAAAATACAGCAGCTAACAATGAAAACATAATGCAGCATAAAACCTTAACAGCAGAGAATGCTGAAGGGTTAGTAATAAAGATGTTTTGCTGAAAGGTTTGTTGTTGTTTAGTCGTTCAGTCGTGTCCGACTCTTCGTGACCCCATGGACCATAGCACGCCAGGCCTTCCTGTCCTGCGCTCTCTCCCGGAGCGTGCTCAAGTTCATATTCATTGCATCAGTGATGCTATCTAGCCATCTCATCCTCTGCCGTCCCCTTCTCCTTTTGCCTTCAGTCTTTCCCAGCATCAGGGTCTTTTCCAGGGAGTTTTCTCTTCGCATTAGGTGGCCAAAATATTGGAGCTTCAGCTTCATTATCTGTCCTTCCAATGAGCACTCAGGGTTGATTTCCTTTAGGATGGACTGATTTGACCTCCTTGCAGTCCAGGGGACTCGTAAGAGTCTTCTCCAGCACCACAGTTCGAAAGCATCAATTCTTCGGCGCTCAGCCTTCCTTATAGTCCAGCTCTCACAGCCATACATTACTACTGGGAAAACCATAGCTTTGATTAGACGGACCTTTGTCGGCAAGGTGATGTCTCTGCTTCTTACTATGCTGTCTAGGTTGGCCATAGCTTTCCTCCCAAGGAGCAAGCGTCTTTTAATTTCATGGCTACAGACACCGTCTGCGGTGATCTTGGAGCCCAAGAAAGTAAAATCTGTCACTGCTTCCATTTCTTCCCCTTCTATATGCCAGGAAGTGATAGGGCCAGATGACATGATCTTAGTTTTTTTAATGTTGAGTTTCAAACCAGCTTTTGCACTCTCCTCTTTCACCCTCAACAAGAGGCTCTTGAGATCCTCTTCGCTTTCTGCCATTAGGGTGGTATCGTCTGCATATCGGAGGTTGTTGATAATTCTCCCGGCAATCTTAATTCCGACCTGTGATTCATCCAACCCGGCATTTCTCATGATGTACTCTGCATATAAGTTAAATAAGCAGGGTGACAATATGCAGCCTTGTCGTACTCCTTTCCCAATTTTGAACCAATCGGTTGTTCCATGTCTGGTTCTTACTGTTGCTTCTTGACCCTCGTACAGGTTTCTCAGGAGACGGGTAAGGTGGTCTGGTACTCCCATCACTTTCAGAATTTGCCACAGTTTGTTGTGATCCACACAATCAAAGGCTTTAGCGTAGTCAATGAAGCAGAAATAGACGTTTTTCTGGAATTCTCTTGCTTTCTCCATGATGCAGCGAATGTTGGCGATTTGATCTCTAGTTCCTCTGCCTCTTCGAAACCCAGCTTGTACTTCCGGTAGTTCTCGGTTCGCATACTGCTGAAGCCTAGCTTGTAGGATTTTGAGCATCACCTTGCTGGCCTGTGAAATGAGCGCAATGGTGCGGTAGTTTGAACACTCTTTGGCGTTGCCCTTCTTTGGAATTGGAATGTAGGTGTGGAACAAATGCTGTGTGGTGCCAAGCGGATGCTGCTTAGGGTGTCCTAAAGGTGGTGAGTCCCAGCAGCTATCACTGCCTTTTCACCTTCCTTCAGTAGTCCAGCTCAATTGGCTTGATCTGTAACAGTGGCATTTGGGAGTATCTGGATTACAAATGTGCAGCATCAGACCTCTGTTAATAAGCAGACTCATTACCCATTCCAACTTATTTCAGCACAGGCCCCAAATGGGTTTTTGTGCTTGTCATGTGAGGGATTCTTTGCTGAGAGGGGGCCTTTCTTGAGGGGGCCTTTCTGGAGCTGAGTAACTCTTCAGCTTCCCTCAGTGTAGCCTCAACAGCCATCTCTGCTCCTGGAAAAAGACTGACACCCCCTGCTTCCAGCACATTCCACAAGCCTTATGGACCCTATAACCCAGGTTCGGACAAGCCACGATGGTGATGTGTGAATGAGCTTGCTGCCTTCCACCTGCCTCCGGAGGTAACCCAGAATCCTGGGATGCTCACATGCTCCAAATGGAAGCAGCCCTTCCAAGTCTTAGAAATTGAGTGATGAATGCTATTACACACGTGGAGTTGTTTTCTTTGGAGTCACCAAGGCAAACGGCTATCATGTTTTCAGGGTGTCTTTTTGATTGAGGACTACAGGCCCATCTGCTTTGCAGGCGGAAGGTACAATCCTGGGATCTCAGCTGACAAAAAGGCACCTCTCCCTCTCTCTCCCTGCCTCCCTCTGCATGATGCCTTTGAGAGCCTCACCCAGCCAGAATAGTTCATAGGGCTAGATGGGGCAGTAGTCTGAGGTAGCTTTATGTTTATGGAAGGGGCCTTTTGCTCAGGGATGGAGCCTCTGCTTGCAGGCAGAAGGTCCCAAGTCCAATTCCTGGCAGGGTCTCTAGTTAAAAGGATCTCAGGTAGCAGATGAGGAGGAAGACCTTTTAATGTCTGACTGAGGCCCTGGAGAGCCACTGCCTAGGTGAACAAAGTAGGGGGACCTGTTCTAAGGCAGCTTCCTCTGCTCCTGAGGTTTTTGGGGATGTCTTTGTGGTCCACATGCTGCACGAATGAATGCCAGGGGCCGCATGTCATACAGATGGCACCAGACAGTGTGAATTTCCATTGACAGAGCACATGTTGTTGAGATTCTGATGGTTGGCATCTTTCTGTTTGGAAGAGCTGTTCAAGAAGGGACAGCAGAGACTAAACCTGGCTCCGTGTCTGTTTCAGGCCCAGGCAGCTGGTTCTCCACACACTTCCCCCCCCTGTGGGGCTGGCCGCCCAATGCCCACACCAGTCAGATCCACATCTGCTGGCTCCACCCCCACTCACGTGCCCAAAGATTCGCTTGCTGGTGTTGGTGGAGATGTTCAGGAAGCATTTGCACAAGGTGAGCATGTTACGAACCCTGTGATACACCATTGCCCGTGTGTGTCTGTGTGCGTGTGGAATACATGGGGAAAAGCGGGGAGGGGGAGATGAAATCTCTGAGATGCACAAAAATAAAGACTCTATCGGCCCAACACGTTTTAGAATATTCTTCTTCTTCTGGGGCACTTAAAAAGCACGTCACTGTGTTCTCTGGCGTGCTCTGTGACCACCCTGCCCTCCTCCAGCTCCTCTGCATAGAATGTATGACTAATGCTGGCTGTTGCTTGTGATTCCACACCCCCTGATTCCACACATCCTGAGTACATCCAGAGTAGACTGCTTTAAAGCTCTCTGTGTAGGGCAGCCTTTAAAAACAGGCTGGGATTGAGGCATCAGCTGGAATGCTTGTAGGAGCTGGGCAGTAGAGGCATGTTAGACCTGTTCTGTGCCAGTTGCCCTGGCTGCCTCTCCATTTCTGGGCTCATTTTAAAGTGCTGGTCTTGACCTTTAAAGCCAGCCAGTCACTGCCTCTCAGCCCAACCTACCTCACAGGGTTGTTGTTGTGAGGATAAAATGGAGAGGAGGAGGATTACGTACACTGCTTCGGGTTCCTTAAAGAGGAAAAAAGGCAGGATATAAATGTAATAAACAAACAAACACTTTGGGCCCAGGTTATATGAAGGACTCCCTACACTCATTTGACCCTGCCTGAGGTCAGTCAGGATGATGGGTCCCAGAGACAGAACCTCCTCAGTGGTGGTCCCTCAAATGTGGCGTTTCCTCCTCCAGGAGGTAGACACGGCCCCTCTTTGGTTTCTTTCAGCTGTACCTTTAAAACAGTTTTATTCCACTCTGCTCTTTAGTGAAGAATTCACTGGCTTGATATTTTAGCTCCTGCTGTTTTAAAATTGTGTTCAGTGTTAATGTCTTACATTTGTTTCTGCTTCTTTTGTTTCTTCATTTGTTCTAAGCTGCTAGGTGAGGGTGCGCTCTGAGAGGCGGGATATTTATTAAATAAATGGTCATGATTTTTATTTATTTTTTATTATTTATCTTTTGCTGCTGAACGGAAAGGGGTGGTCATGGAATAGTGAAAATCATTATAACGGCAGCATGAGGAGTTTGGGTGACTGAGATCCTGCTCTGCCTGCTCCCAGCGCTTATGTGTGATAAAAGAGAAAATGCCATCACCTAAATTAAAAGCAAGGCAAAGGAGTTTGGGGGGAACTTATAAAAAAGGAAATCCCTCCCATCCTTTTGGCTCTTGCCCAGGGATGGATGGATGGATGGACGGATGGATTTATTTATTTATAGTATGTCTGTTGTGCTCCCCAGCGGAAAAAGCTTCCAGAGCAGCCGACATGCAATCACTAAAGCAAGGCATCTCGCGACCCCACCTCAGTGGCAGTCCAGCTCCTGATGCCCTGGCGGGTGGCTTCATGGCAGGACATGTCACCTGAGGGTAGATTTGGGTAGCTGTTTTTGCTCACAGGTGTCTAAAGGGCAGTCTTTATATCTGAGATAGTGCCTCCTGCTGGTTGGAAGACCAGATGCCAAGCCTTCTGAAACCCAAGTCCCCAGCCATATCCCCCTTGCACACTACAATTCTTTAAGGCATCAGCTCTGGCTTCCGTCATCTAGTTGCTGTTCACCTGGTCTCTGGATAGTGGAACCTGACACTGTTGGGTTAATCACGGATGGCCCAGGGGTGACTTCCCTTTCCTCACAGCAGCCCTGCTAGCTGAGCCTCGGACGCTCTCCAGCTGGGAGTGCTTGCTGTTGACTGAGGGGTTTTGGCATGGACTCCACCTCTCCGTCATGTTGGACCAAGAGAAAAGCAAAGATGCAGCCCTGCAAGCCCAAGGAATCCAGAAGCTTCCCATCTAGATGGAGCCTGCAAGCGCCATCCACTTTCCCTGCTCAGTCCACCTCTCACAAGGGAGAGAAGAAACGGCCGTCGGCATAATGACAGTGATGTCCATTCTCCCCTCACATCACGGGGGGAGGGGGGTCCTGGAGCTTGTTACTTCCGAAGTTCCTATCAGTCTAGGACAACTTTTCACATCTGTCTGACCTTGTGGCAATAGAACCCTTTCCCTCTTTTCAGCACCACTCTGGGTAACTCCTTGATTCATTCTTTGTAGAGTGAGGATTTAAACATTCTTAAAGAAAGTATGCTTCCACCTGGCAGTGGTTCATTCCACCACAGCTGCATAGATGCTAAAGGAGAGATTCCTTGGTCTCCATAGGTTGGCCTATAAGAATGGCCTTGTGGGCCCCTTCCAACCTGACTATTCTATGACTATTCTATGAATCCAAGCTGCTTGTTCTGATCAGGGCAAGCCATGGGAAGTTCTTGCAGGTTGCTTATGACCAAAGGCAATTGCAGAACCCAGCTCTGCCCTCTGGCCTATGATCTACTCCCAGAATAAGGGCAGATTATCCTGCTTTTATCACCCTCCTTACAGAAAGCAAGGAGAGAAGTTAGATGGCTATCAAGCGTGCCTTCATAGTCAAGATGGACAGGAGCTCTCTTCAGCCACTTGGATCAAGCTGGATTCCCAGAGGGGCTGAGTGTTTGGTTTCTGTTGAAAGAACAGCAACAGAGAGTTGGATCTCTTGCACAGGTCATGCACAGCTGTCAGGCGGACAGTGAACCTGGCTCAGCCTTGAGGTATTGGTGGGCGAGCCCAGCTGTGAGGGCAGCCCCTGGCCTTGCGGGCCTTCAGCAGTGGAGTCCGGAGTGAGGCTCAGCTGGGAGACGATGCCGCCATCTGACGGGGTGTTACTTGCCCAACATCATGACAAGTTCCAAAGGCTGGCGACTGATCTCTTTGCAAGCCAAGAGGACTCCTGTGGACATCTCGCACTATCAGGCGAAGCCCCAGGCAGACACTCCCAGCCATGCCCAAACACCTCCTCTCCAGCACGCCGGAGGCTTGCAGTACCTGTAGAGAGTGGGAGCGAAACAGACTCCCAACACTGGTCCCCAGTTGACCCCACTGCCTCACTGAAGGCCCCAGGCAGACACTCCCACATATCTGGAGAGCGTGCTCAACATGACAGGTGAATTTAATCCTGCGAGCTCTCAGCCCACACAGCTGTGTGTTTCCCCGAAGGATAAGGTGCTGCTCAGCATTCCAGTGAGGGCCAACTCCATCTCATTGGACTCCATCTTTTGCCCTTCTAGTGCACCCCAGAGAAAGGGATTGGCACAAGCAAGATAGGAGAAGGGCCTTGCAGTTCTAATTAGCAAGGACATCTGACATTAGGATGACAGAAACCTTGTTGGTACCCTTTATACGGTCTTCCTTAGGAAGAAGCATCCATGGAACGTCTCCCTCAAGGTGACCGAAGGCATCTGGAGAGGGTGCCCACTCCATAGAGATGGGGGGACCCAAGCAGCCTTTTGATTGGATGGTCAGAGAGCATGTCTGCTCAGTGGACCTGTGTTGCTGCCACTTTGGGGCCTGGGACTCTGCAGAGTGTCTTAGTTTCCTGAGGTGTGGCCCTGTGCCACAGAAGTCCCACCCTGAGGATGCGCCTACTCGTGTGATATCCCAGATATAAAGACTGTCCTCTGGACGTTTGGGGGCATGTTTACTTTCCATCAATTCCTGTTCTTCTAGGTGTCCAGAGGGCACCCTGATGGTGAGCGTTTGGGCTGATGCACACTCATAGGCAGATGCAGGACAACTGAGCTGAAACCTACAGGGATCTTCCTCGCTTTTCTCTACAGTTAATCTTTTTCTCCTAACTTCATTAACTTATATATTCATATTGTTAAGGGTCAGCAAGCAAGGTGACAGTTCTCCTAGCTTGGGTATGGGAGGGTGGGGAGTTTCTCCTCCTGGTAAAATAGGAATAATGGGAAGATGTAAAGAGTGCCCTCTGAGCACCTGGAAAAACAGGAATTTAGGATGAGTAAAAATTTCCCTGTCTCTTCCGGGAACCAAACATGTTCTGAAACCTTCATGCAACCTCTGGCTTGGATTCCTGCAGTGAGCAGGGGGTTGGACTCGATGGCCTTGTAGGCCCCTTCCAGCCCTACCATTCTCTGATTCTATGATTCTCACCCAGTTGTCCATGGATCTTGCTGGAGGAGTGGTTTAGAGTAAGTGTACAGAGCGGGAGCGTGGGGGTCAGGCGTCGAGGCCTGCGCCTAGAGGTTCTTCAGTGCTTAGCCCCCACCCATCAGTCCGCCTCTCCCTCAGCATCATGGGGAGCCTGTGTAGCTGGCGCTGCCTATGATCCCAGTGGAAGACTGGATGGAACTGCAAGGTATGGATTCCACTGGGAAGCAGGCCATCCTGTCGGGGTGGCGGGGGCATTTTTAGTTCAGGTCCTGAACGCCACATCATGGGGGGCAGGTTGCCTGTGGTGCGATAGCCACCTGCCATGCTTTTTCTTGGGAAGCTGTGTGTTCATGTTCCTTCATCTCCATTTCCCCCCAGGAACCCGACGAAACCTCCGTAACGATTTGCTGGTAGCAGCTGATTCAATTACCAACACAATGTCGTCTTTGGTGAAGGAGCTTCACTCAGGTAGTTTGCGTGTGGGCGTAAGCATGGGGCCCAGTAGACCCAGCAGGCATCTTCAGGACTGCATGCATAAAGGGTGGGGGCAGGTTCTCTGCAGGGAGGTTTTCACTGGAGAAATTTGCCCAGAGTCTTACTGATCACGACAAGATAGCTCAAGAAGTCTCCCTGAGCTGTTTGGGGCCAACATGTAAAAAGGGCTGTGTCCTCCCCAAAAAGGTTGGCACAGGCACCTGCCACAGACACTTCAGGTGTCCTGTTTTGGAACAGGGGGTGGCTTCGGTGACCCCTTTCAGCTCTCTAGTGCTGAATTCTACTGGAGTTCACGTTGCAGATGCAGATGCCCCAGCTGCTGTATGACACCTACGGGAGCTGGAGTGGAGACCTTCCAGCCCCACAGTTGAGGCAGACATGGAAAGGTGGGAAGACTCCAAAGATGATGGAAGGTTGAGAGAATCTGGACCTTCCAGATCAAACAAACCATGACCCAGAGACTCCTGCAGACGTATTCCACAGCGCGCTGTGCAGAATGGGGGAGCAGAGTGTTAGGTCTGTTTCTTTTAAGTTTTCCTCCAAGGAGCTCCAGGTGGAGTACCTGGTCCCCTCCCCGTTTGATACTCACAACCATCCTGTGAGGTACGTTAGGCTGAAAGTTAGTGGCTGGCCCATGATGGCCCAGTGAGCTTCAAGTGGGCAAGTGGGGATTGAACCTTGGTCTCCCCAGTCCTAGCTGGCACCCTAGCCACTGCACCACGCAGGCGCTTTAGGAAGAACTCCCTGCCGTGGGAGCAGTGTGCTGTGCAGGCACGTGCATGCACGGTTTGCTGTGGAGGTTTCTCTGAGCAGGTTGGGTGAACATTAGTTGGATTAGGTCAGGTGAAATCAGTCCTTGAAGAGTTGGAAGCATCCATATATCTGGTCATATATCCAGGGGTGCACTTCTACCCAGGGAGGGTGCAGAGGCTTCTGGTATGGGCTGCCTTAGGGAGGATTCTGGCAGGATGCTGGACTGGAAGGCCAGCAGCATCCCCCTCAGTTTCATTTCTGTTGCTGCAGTTCCTAGAAACAGCCTGAGCCCTCCTGGGCGCTCCGACACACGTCAGGACAGCTCAGAAAAGGGCTGGCAGCAACCCACAGGGCCTCTCTGCAGCCCGGCTGGGCCCCTAAGGATGCAGTTCTGTGGAAAAGGTACTCAGGCCAGGGGCAAAGTCAGACAGGCAGGGACTTCGTGGGCTCCGCACCAGTGGTGGGATGGGCTGGCATCTTCATGGTCTCCTGCAGATTTTGCCTTTGGGTTGGGAAGGTAGAGGGGCCCTTGGGTGCCTTTAGACTCCAGAGCTGCAGGCACTGGCTCCAGCTTCCCATCAGGGCTGGGGCTTGGTGAGTCTGCCCCCTCGCACTCAGGAAAGTGCAGAGTCTCGGGCGAGCGGTAACAAAGTGGGGCCTGTTCTGTCAGCAGCTCTTGCAGCTCTGTGCGTTTTGTGGAGCTGTGGGCTGTGCAGGGAGATGGCGGGTCAAATGAAGGGCAGGCTCCCGCTGTGATGAGCAGCACACGGGGAGGGGGCCTGGGAAGTGTCTGGCATCCTCCCATTTGTGTAAATCAAGGGACGCAGCAGCTGGTGCTGGGACTCCACAGCAGCCGGTGCTGAGCCAGGCAGTTAATGACGGAAGTACCCCTGATGGCACAGCGCCCTGCCTTGCCCTGCCGCTCCTTGCCTTGTTGGGCTCATTTTCCAAGCCTGTTAGGGCCCCAGGCAGTCGAATCACCACAGCTGTGCAAGCCGGCCTTCCCTGGCTGGCCTACAGGAGAGAGGAATTGTGCCCAGGCGAGAATCCAAAAGGGGCTCTCTTGAGTCCAGCCAGGAAGCAGGTAGAAGCCTTGGCTCTCCTCCACCCCCCTGCAGTCTTGCTTCAGGGCTTCGGATGCAGGTCCCACAGGGAGGGCACGTTGATCGGGCAGCTTCCATGCTCCCAAGCCGGTGTGGCAGCGCACCGCTAGCCGCCTTCCCTTGGAAAAGCAGATCTTGCCCAGGCCCCCCAGGATTCCTGCGGGAAGCCAGGCACGTAGATTCCATGCCCACACCGGCCCTTCTCGGCTGCGTGGGTGGGCTGTGGGCCCATCTCATGCCCTCCCCATTTGATGACGCCTTCTCTCCCCGCCACAGGCTTGGTCCTCTGCTGTATTGGGGCGTTTGCGCTTCCTTTAGCCTTTCTGCCCCTCTCATTGTACTTTCAGCCCCTCTGCTCAGGCCCTACTCCCTCCCCGCAGCGTCTTCTGTGTCCGTAGGGCATCCACCTGCGCTCGGAACTAGGCCTGCAGGAGTAGCTGGAGCCACCGCAGCTGTCGCATGGGGGGCTTTGCCAATGTAACGCACCCGTTCAGTCTCTTCCAATCTTCTTGGGTTGACTTGAAATTAACCGCCCCGAACGCTCAGGCGGGACTAGAAGGGCCTATAAGTGCGTCTTCTGCAGGGTTTGCCCATCAGTGCTCCTGACCTGCAGGATTCGATTTTCTGCTGAGAGGATGTTTTGTTGTCCAGTTCAAGCATGTGGCCCAGACCAAGGACTGGGGTTGTGTGTGTGTGCATGTGCACGAGCATGTGTGTGTGTGTGTGTGTGTGTGTGTGAGAGAGAGAGAGAGAGAGAGAGAGGGAGAGGCTACCCCACGCCTATGGAAAGGGCAGCAGAGCCTCTTATGCTGTCTGCCATTGCAGCCCAGCCCACAGGCGCCGCCCAAGAGGCTCTCCCTGCAGTGTGTTTTTTCTCTTGAAGGAGGTGAGGAAGGAGGTGAAGAGGACGAGGACAAGATGCAGAACGGGAAGGACCAAGGTAAAAGCAAAACTGGCACCTCTGTTCTCCTGCGCTGGGAGCGCACCAAGGACCTGCTGCACCATTAGCTGATCGTTCAGTTCTTCCATTAAAGTAGTTCTAATTGGTTTTAAAGGTGCCCCTAAAACAGGCTTTTCAGCAGTGATTATTTTTAATACAAATACTACAAAAACCATGGGCAGCAGGCTTCATCATAGAAGAGGCCTTCCCCCCTCCAATCTCTCCCCCCACTCCTGGCTCCAAGAGCACACCTCTTCGAAGAGAGCATCTCTTGCAACATGCATGCCGGTGATGGAAAAACAAAGGAAGTCTGCTTTTTCCTCTCCATGTGCATACTGATATAGATGTAATTGAATAGAACTATACAGATCATAGAATCATAGAATAGGCCTACAAGGCCATCGAGTCCAACCCCTTCTCAATGCAGGAATCCAAGCCAGAGCATCCCTGACAAATGGCTGTCCACCCTCATCTTGAATGCCTCCAGTGGGGGAGAGCCCACCACCTCCCCAGGTTCTTGGTTCCATGGTCGTATTGCTCTAACGGTCAGGAAGTTTTTCCTGATGTTCAGCCGGAATGCGGCTTCCTGTCACTTGAGCCCATTATTCCATGTCTCTGGGATGATCACTCTGGGATGATCGAGAAGAGATCCTGGCCTTCCTCTCTGTGACAACCTTGCAAGGATTTGAAGAGCCCTATCATAGAATCATAGAATAGTAGGGTTGGGAGGGGCCTACAAGGCCATCGAGTCCAACCCCTTCTCAATGCAGGAATCCAAGCCAGACCATCCTTGACAGATGGCTGTCCAGCCTCGTCTTGAATGCCTCCAGTGTGGGAGAGCCCACCACCTCCCCAAGTAATTGGTTCCATTGTCATATTGCTCTAACAGTCAGGAAGTTTTTCCTGATATTCAGCCGGAATCTGGCTTCCTGTAACTTGAGCCCATGATTCTGTGTCCTGCACTCTGGGACGATCGAGAAGAGATCGTGGCCTTCCTCTCTGCGACAACCTTTCACATACTTGAAGAGTGCTATCAGATCTCCCCTGAGATGAATAAGTTTTTTTTTTAACATCTGGCAGCCTTAATGTTGTCACATGAGCCTGTCAGGTTGCACCCGGACCCAAGCGGGCCACGCAGCCTGTGCTGCACTCAGGGTCACTTGTGTGTTGGCTTTGAATCAGTGTGCACACCAGCTGCAAGGTCCCAACCCCATCCAGAGCATGATCATCCTACCACCCAAAGCATGACTAGGGACCCCCAAGGACCTCCCTTTGCCCGGCTGTAAAAGGCACACACTTGGCCTCCTGACAGGGTTTGCACAGCACTTTCACAATATCATTTCAGCATCAAACCAGAACGAGAGCAGATGCGAAGGTGCAGGCCAGGTGTGCAAGGCACAGACCACCACGGTCCCTGTGGCTGAGAACTTGTTCTTCTGCCACTCTTGCTGCTCGGTTGTACATCTGCCAGGCCCAACAGAGGCCTCTTTTTGTTTCAGTCGCCACAAAGAATGCTAAAGCCCCCAAAGATATCCAAGCACCCAAAAGTGAACGTGGGCAAATGGGCAAGCATGAAAAACCACCTCGTGTAGAACTCTAGCAGCTTCAAAAAAAATATAACACCAATGCCTCCCATATTAGGTCCAACTATTTTCAAGACCGTGATCATGCCTGCAAGTCAGGTGTGAGTTTCTCAGAGACAGGCGCCCTCCAGGTGGTGACTTACACATGCAAGCATGTGTGCTCGCACACACAAATGCCCCAGCTGGCATGTGCAGCCTCCACCCTGCAATGATCCCTTCCCTCCCTCACCCTTCTCTGCCCTCCCACACTTGGCAAGGCCAGTGTGGGCTGTGCAGCCCTCCTGGCAAGAGTGGCACTGTGAGAGGGCGAAATAGGGTGGCATTGTTAAGGCAATTGCTTTGTCAACAGAGCAGTTTTCCTGCCCTGAACACTGCGCAAAAACTTTCCACCTGGATACAGCTGAAAAATTGGCACAAGTCACCCAAATGTGTGTTCTGACATCTCTCCAGCATGGTCCAGTTCTGCCACTGAAGTCCAGTGAAGTGATGCTCAGTCCACAGGGCGTGACACCAGCCTCCCTTGCACAGTGTCCTCAGGCAGGCACTTGGATTGTGGGTGACTGCTGCTGTTTCAGGGCCCCCACAGATGCCTTGGCATAGCTGTAAGTCATCTGTCTCCATCTCACCCTTGATAAATCCCTCGGTGAACAACATCTTCTCCCCCCAGTTAGCCCTGCCTTGGCAACCTTGTGAATTGATTCTCGCAGTTTATTATGTAGTTATTAAATTGATAGCCCCCCTTTCCACTAAGCAAGGTGGCTAACAATAAAATACAGATTAAAATAGTTATAATTAAAACGTTAAAACTCATCAAATAAAAACATATCAGTAAGAAAGAAATAACAGCATTCAAACCTATTCAGCAACATATCAGCCTAGACAAGAAGAGCATGTCTGAATGAGAGTGTTCTTGCCTGTTGGTGGAAGGACAACAGAGGTGAAGCTAGCCTGGCTTCCGTTGAAAGGAGCAGCCACTGAGAAGGCCCTCTCTGCGTGGGGCTGCGTTTGAACACAGAAGGGCCCCTTTGGTGCAGAATTTAGCAGCCCCTCTCTCCAGAGGAGCTTGAGAGTGCAAACACAAAGTGTCGGTTCTTTCTCATTTTCCATTGGCTAAAAACGTGCTTCCACCAGGCACATGTCGAGTCTGACTGATGTAACTTACTATGAAGCCCTGAGTGGTCTTGTGGTCTGTGATCCCTGTGATCTGTGATGGAGCCCTGTTTTGTTGTCCCCATCCCTCCCCTCCCCCCACCCTGCAAGAAGTATGATGGTGCATAGCGGGGCATTTTCTGTGCTCCTGTCACAGTTGTGGGATTCCCAAAAGAAGCCCCACTGGTGGTGAAAACCTATTTCTTCCTGCAGCCATTTTGTAGAACCTGGTTAGTTGAAATGATTGTGAAACACACTGCCTAATATAAAGATTTGGGGCTGCTTGATTTGATTGTCTTTTAATTTCTCGTTGTTTTTATGATTTTTGAAACATCTCAAGTGCATGGCATTAAATATTAAATGTAAGTGAATAACACTGGGCCGGGGTAGGGTTTGGTGGCTGCTGCGGCGGAGTGACTCGCTTCTGTCTGCCTCAGCCTCCCCTTTGCCTTGCAGGTTAAACGGAAGGATCTGGACTGGCCATCAGAAACTCAAGTAAGCGTGTGGCCCTTTCCGTTCCAATTGCACGTATGCCTGAGTCCAAGGAAAACTCCAGAACGGCCCGCCACGCCGGCCCCCAGGCAGCCAAGAGTGGAACGGTTAAGCCGGGACTTTTGAACAAATCATGCATTTTGGGTTAGATGAATCAAACTTGCCCTGGACGTGCGGTGATCATGCTGAAACATTTCCTGATATGGATCCCCCTGCATATCTACTCCTGTTCTGAAATAAATTTGTTTTCAGTTTTATACTTTTTGCCTGTGAGTGAATATTCTCTCCAGCAAGAGAATGTTCCCAGTTGTGATTGTACGGTCCCAATAGAATTAGATGTCACATACACAGAAAAAAACATAAAACAAGGATTGCTGCATGTTCACAATGAAAGCCCTATAGCATCTCTTTAAACAGACATGAAAGTGGTTCACTGGGAAATATTGTTGGACAAGGCAAGATACCCATCACCAAGCTAATATTAACACTAGACATTAATAATGTCTGACAGCCATTTGTCAGGGATGCTCTGACTTGGATTCCTGCATTGAGCAGGGGGTTGGACTCGATGGCCTTGTAGGCCCCTTCCAACCCTACTATTCTATGATTCTATGATTCTATAACTCAAAAACGTGCAAATGCCTTGGCTATGTGTGCAAATCGATACTGTGTGGGACTTAAATTGATCTGTGGGACATGATGATCATGGGCACCTGCCTTTTTTTACGGATAAACCTCAACTAGAAACCAAGATATTTGTTCTGGTTCTGGCACAAGTTTGCTCTGTAAAGTGTAATATCTCACTGCTTGTTTATTATATTTCTACATCACCCAGTAGCCAAAGCTACCTGGGCAGTTCACAGCAGTTAAAACCATAAAACGCAACATGATACAATACAGTATAAATGCAGTTTGAAACTACAGTATAAAATAAAAAAAAAACACCTAGCAACAGTGCAAAGATTTAAAATAAAGTAACAGATTTTAAACAACAGAAACTGAAAGACTAAAATGCCTGGGAAAATAAGGTCTTCACCTGGCGCCAAAAAAAGCACAACGCAGGTGCCAGGCAAGCCTCTCTGGGAAGCTTACTCCACAACAGGGGTGCCACAGCAGAAAAGGCCCTCTTAGGTTTCAGGAAGGAGGAGATGAGCCTTCAGGTCACCTGGCCCCAAGCCATTTAGGCTTTGAATGTTAATACCAGCACTTTGAATAGGGCCTGGAAATGGACTGGCAGCCAGTGAAGATGGAAAAGTACTGGCATAATATGATCACGTTGGCCAGTCTCCTATAATAATCTTGCTGCCCTATTTTGGACCAGCTGAAGTTTCCAGACTCTTACTCGAGTTAAATTCCTGAAAACCGTTTCCTTTCCAGGGGCAAAGAGCAGCGCCGCAGCACTTACATGGGCCCCCACATGCTTCCTGACAGGTCCCGTGCATCAGTTCATAGCGCCTTTCCTGAGCCTGGCCAAAAATTGCCCACTTTGGTTGCCATTGAGATTCAACTTTCAACTCTCAACCCCACTTTGCAGGACTTGGTAACTCTGGATCTCTTTGAAATACCGCTCCCCATGTATGCCCCCTGGCCCCGACAGATTGAGAGCATTGGGTGCTGCTTGAGAGCTGTCTGTGCGGGTGGGATATTCTCCAGGGAACGTGGACCTCCCTGAAAGCCGATGCTGCTCTGCCTCATTGACTTTGCATCGTCCGCTGGTTCTGTCATACAGAACTGCTGCAAACCACTCAAGTAGCACTGCAGTCTTGTCCCTGTGGCTTCTACCCAAGTCCAGGATGCAGCGGTAGCTTCTGGGAATATCTTCCATAAGTCCCTAGCTAACCCTTTGCCTTGCCCAATGGCCATGGGCCCACATGCTTGACAATGGCCCTTGCCCAAAGAGTTGAACCAGATGTGATGCTATGCTACTCATGGAGGACCCTTCTCTGGCTGCTTGAGTATTTGGTTTGGCATGGCCTACAGCTGCTTGAGGGGCGCACACTTCTGTATGCCTGTGTATGCTGGGTAGTACCGGCACAGGGCACCATCATGCTCCACAGTGGCTTGCACCCTGAAGAAGCATTTGGTCAGATAATAGGCTGTGATGTCTCGCAGAGGCACTCTCCCTGAGGTTTGGGTATATGGCTTGGGGTGGCCCAAAGCTTAGTTTTGGGTGCACAGGCTCAATTCCTCATGCATTTACACATAACTTTGGCTGCTATTGGCATGGGGGCAGGATTCCTGACTGCATCTGGTGCCCAAAGCAAGCGTTGGGCCAGAGGTGCGCGCGTTCACAGAGGACACTTTTCTGGAGGTGTGGGCAAGCACACAGGACTTCCGGGTCTTGCATTCTGCCCCCGCTCTCACCTTCTTGCGCTGCTGCTGCCTTAAGCAAGTCCCTTTGCTGTCTGTCAGGGCCAGCCGAGTCCAGTGTGCATAAACTGATGGCACACAAAACCAGGGGATTGCTGCAGGTCTGCCTCCTATTTTCCATCTCTTGGGCTGCAGACCTTGCTAAAAAATCACATCCAGCGTTATCACATATGATAAGAATTGGGGGACCAGCCTCGCCCATGTACTGGCTGGAGCAGGAGCAGTTGCAGGGAGTTCGCTTCCCCCTCCCTGCCAGAAGAAACCCTTGACTCCCCTGGCCCTGGTCCTGCGGCCGCCGAAGCAACAGGAAAGAGCCCCCTGGCCCTCTCCTTTGGCCAAAGGACCCACGAACTGCTACTCAGCACCAGAGCACCAGCAAGGGGAAATCAGCCTGGTCTAAACTTGGATGGACACGTCCCCTTCTAGCTCACTATTTCGTTCTGACCTCGAAGGGCTGATCCGCCCCCCTCCTTTCCTTTCCCCTCCTGTGACTTGTCGGTTTAATTTGTAGGCCTGAAGGCAGGGCCTGTCTCTCCCTCTCTTATGGCCACGAGCCACTTTGGGAGACAATATGGAAAATGTAGTACATAAATAAATGGCTCATGGACCAGAAGTCAGATTACCACATTTGCCGGTCCCCTTCCTAACGGGGCATTGCTTACTGGAATCCATATCAAAAAATGTTCAGTATGCATGTGTTTAAATGTGCCAAGTTTCATATTTTTAACCTTAAGTGCACAATTTTAGGCTTACCCATTCCTCTAAAACAGGATCCCACATAGCACAGACTGTTTCGCAGAACTGAGAAGCTTCCTTATGCCGCCAGCACAGCTGATGAACTCTGTGCCCATCCTGACAGCAGTAATGCAAGGGAATCAGGGGGCTATTTTGGCCCATTTGTCCCTGGCAGTCCAGGTGGTCAGGTAGATGCCCCATTTGTCTGCACAGTCCATGTGGCAGCTTCTCCTAGTGAGCGAGGGCGGGGGGCGGAGGGAGCGTGTCCAGGGTGAGGGTGATCATTTCAAATGCAGGCTGATTCTGGAGACTTCCCTGTGATGAGAGCCTTCTGCACTGAATGTGATGAACTTGCTGGCCTTTCCTCCTGTGACCACCTGGAGCAGCTTTCACCAACTTGGTGCCAATGGCCAGAGATGATGGGTGTTGTAGTCTAAAACACTGGAGTGCACCAGGTTGGGGAAGGCTGATCTAGGGGAACCCCCAATCATTCCAGTATTTCCAGGCCCTTCCTCTTTCACCTGGAGCCCTGGAAGAGCCCCCCACTGTGATTCTCCTCTGGAGGGGCACACATGGGATGTCCACACTGCAAATGTAAACCAGTTTGAAGCCTTCTTAATGGTCATGGCTCCCCACTGTAGTGACATAAATGGGTATGTCTGAGAAAATTCTCAGCAGTCGTAAACAGACATAACAAAAATCCTTTCAATCCTCAGGATACTTTGTGGGCAATCATGCAACTTCGTTAAACTGGTTTCAAACTGACTTGCAATTGGCTGTGCACATCTCTTCTGCAGGAGGGAAGGGGTGCTTCCAGCTAAGGCCTTCATCGCACCCTCACTCCGCCTCACTGTTGCAATGGTATGTGGGGTCCAGACAGCACTGTCTTCCCTTTGTAACCCCCCATGGTTTGCCTGCCACTTCTCCCATCTTTTGTTCTTACCAGAAAAACAGTTCAGGAGGAAAGGACGCAAGAGCTCCACCGTGCCTTTGGGCTGGTAGCGCTCAGCGCCTCCGCCTGGAAGCAGCCCGGCGTCTGACTAGCTGCTCTGTCTCTTGGTGCAGGTAACGTTCTCCAGTCGCCACATCCTTCGGAAGAGGCATGCTCCAGCCGACACACCCACCAGCATGAAGCCTCCATGGTCGCAAGTCTTGCAGGGAAGCACCATCCTTCCAACAGACAGAGCAGCTTTCCGGGGGCGGGGGGCAGGTGAGGGGCATCTCCTTAGGTTTGCATGTCCTGTTTCCTTACAAGTTCCAGCGCTAATTGGAGAGAGCCTCATCTCAGTTTTAATGAGGGAACTTTTTAAAAATTCCCAAAAGCCAAGCGTCCCTCCTGTGAGTCATCCCTGTTCCCTGCCCAAGCAGCATCGTCGTGGCCCTCGCCTCATCACGAACCAGCCTTGAGATGGCATATGGCCAAGCTCCCTTGTGCCACACAGTAGCGTGGGCAGAAGGCTGGGCGGGATGGTGTGGCAGCGGCGGAAGCAGCCCCACTGGCTCTCTCGGACCGCCGCTCTGGCCGTGGGCCGGCAGGCTGCTTTGCGGGCGCATCACGCAGTGCAGGGGTGCGGCTGGGTTGGCGGAGCCAGGCGGCCTTGGACTGGGTGCCCCGCAAGGGGGCTCAGTGGGAGACCTGGGGCCACGCTCCACCGGGGCCTTTCCTGAGCAAGGCCGTGGAAGTGAGTGGGGGCTGCCCTTGTGTGCAGCTCTGCTTCCTTGCAGTGGGGCTTACATGCGGGGGGGGGGGACTCCTGGTGGATTGTGTCACGTGAAATTTGTGGGCCGCTGTTTGGATTTTCCGCCATGGGCCCCCAAATATCTCATGCCAGCCCTGATGCCAGGAGGAGAGGAGTGGGAGAAAGATCCGTTGTCTTGGGGCTGCCCTGTGGGGAATCTCCAGAAGATGGGACAGCAGGGGAAGCACAGCTGGCTTTCTTGTAGCCTCGCTTGATGGCTCGTAAGAAGCAAAATGCCTTTGAGCAGACACGACACTGGCCCACCGACGTATCTGGCATCAGAGGCCAGTCTCTCAACTAGGCGGCCCCCTGCCTTCTGCAGGGCTGGGGGAGTGTCGCAGCCCTCCGCCCCCGGCACAAGCCACTCCTGAGGATTTGGAAAGCTGCTCTTGCCAATGGAGCGATGGCGCTAATTTATAGAGGGCAGTGAGTGGAGGCGGCAGTGAGCCTGGGGCGAAGTAGCAGGCTCTTCTTTGGGGAGGGTACTTGCAAGTTCCACATTCCCCTTTGGGAGCAAGAAGGGAAACAGCTGTGGTGGCTGGAGATTTTGTCCAGCCTAAATATTGTGAATGAGCTGTCAAGTGGGCAGAGAAGTGATGACAACCAGCTCTGGAGCCTGAGCCGTGGCCAGCCCGTGGAGCGCCAGAGTGGCAAGGATGGTTCTTCTGGATGTGGGAGCCGTACTGTTGGTAGGAGAGGCAGCGGCGGGGGGGCATTGCAAAGCTGCAGTGCAGACCCCAAGGGGGGTCTTTGTGAAACACAAACCTTCTGCAGGTTTGTTCTTGGGGGCTGGAAGCTTTAGACGAGGGAGTCTGAGCTTGACCCCAGGCCTGGATAGGGCGGTTCCTCCTCCGTGCCTAGCCTTTTTTCTTACTCAGCCTAGGCAGGTGGTTCCTCCTCCGTGCCTGGCCTTTTTTCTTGCTCAGCCTAGGCAAGTCTGGTGCAGCTAGTCTGAGCATTAGAAACAACATCTAGCTATGCACACACACGCACCCCACTCCAAACCGATTTCCAGACACCGCTTTGGTTAGTGCTAATGCCGCAAAATCTCCATTCGGAAACTAGAGGAAGAGGGGCTGCTTGGCTGGGCCAGTTTAATGGGTTGGCAAACACAGGACGTGCCTTTGTCCATCCAACCCACTTCTCAGTCAGGAAGGGAACAGTAGGGGTCCTGACTGAGATCTGCATGCCCCATCCTCTGGCTCCCACCAATCTTAACCAAATCCCCACCACCACCACTGCCTTCAAAAACACTGCCTTCAAAAACAGCATGATAGCGCTCTTCAAGTACTTGAAACGTTGTCACAGAGAAGAAGGCCAGGATCTCTTCTTGATCATCCCAGAGTGCAGGACACGGAATCATGGGCTCAAGTTCCAGGAAGCCAGATTCCGGCTGAGCATCAGGAAAAACTTCCTGACTGTAAGAGCAATACGACAATGGAACCAATGACCTGGGGAGGTGGTGGGCTCTCCCACACTGGAGGCCTTCAAGACGAGGCTGGACAGCCATCTGTCAGGGATGCTCTGACTTGGATTCCTGCATTGAGCAGGGGGTTGGGCTCGATGGCCTTGTAGGCCCCTTCCAACCCTACTATTCTATGATTCTATGACAAGCTGACCAGACTGTTCTTGTGATCTGGTCATCGCTGGCTTCCTGTCCCTCTGGGTCCCATTCCTAGCTGTCGTGGCAAGTAAACAATGATGGGTGGGTCCTCCATGAACTAGCCTAACCCTTTTTAAGCCACTTTGCCTGGTGCCATCACAACTGTGAGATGACTTTGCATTTTGGCAAGCTGACCGGTATTACAAATGCTGCCAGATGGTGCGTTTGCAAGACTAGCCTTGTGCCAAAGAACATAAGAACATACGAAGAACCCTGCTGGATCGGACCCAGGGTCCATCTAGTCGAGCATTCTGTTCACACAGTGGCCAACCTAGCTGTCAACTGAGAACCCACAAGCAGGACTCGAGAACAACAGCACCCTCCCATCCATGTTCCCCGGCAACTGGTGTACGTAGGCTCACTGCCTCTGGTACTGCAGGTAGCACATATCCATCAGGACTAGCAGCCATTGATAGTCTTTTCCTCCAGGAATTTGTCCAACCCCCTTTTAAAGCCATCCAAGTTGGTGGCCATCACTCCATCCTGCGGTTGCGAGTTCCATAGTTTAACTATGCGCCGTGTGAAGAAGTCCTTCCTTTTACCTGCCCTGAATCTCCCACCAGTCAGCTTCACAGGATGACCCCATTGGGTTCTAGTATTTTGAGAGAGAGAGAAAAATGTCTCCCTATCCACATTCTCCACACCAGGCATAATTTTGTAGACCAATATCCTGTCTCCCTTTACCTTCCTTTTTTCCAAACTAAGCAATTCCAGCTGTTGTAACCTTCTCTCATAGGGAAAATACTCCATCCCCTTGATCATTTTAGTTGCCTTTTTCCACCTCTACAATATCCTCTTTTAGGTTTGGTGACCAGAACTGTACCCAGCGTTCCAAGTGTGGTCGTGCCATAGATTTGTACAGGGGCAGTATGATCTTGGCAGTTTTATTCTCAATTCCTTTTCTAATTAGGCCTAACATGGAATTTGCCTTTTTTACAACAGCTGCACACTGGGTTGACATCTTCATTGAGCTGTCCACCACAACCCCAAGATCTCTTTCCTGGTCAGTCACTGCTAGCTCAGATCCCATCAGGCTATATTTGGAAGTTGGGATTTCTTGCCCCAATGTGCATCGCTTTACACTTGCTTACGCTGAACTGCATTTGCCATTTGGATGCCCATTCTGCCAGTTTGGAGAGATCCTTGTGGAGCTCCTCACAATCCCTTTTTGTTTTCACCACCCTAAATAATTTGGTCTCATCCACAGACTTGGCCACTTCACTGCTCACTCGTAATTCCAGATAATTGATGAACAGGTTGAAAAACAGTGGTCCCAATACAGATCCCTGTCGTGCCTCATGGCTCCTCGTTGCTGGTCCCTTGTGTCATACAAGCGGGGGGGGGAGGAGAACAAAGAGAGGGAACCTGGGAGAAGCTTTCATCTCAGTCCTGCACATTCCAGATAAAAATGCAGAGCATGTGACAGTCAGTGGTGGAGTTTTTCCTGTATTCTCAACTGCCACCAACCATTATTTAAATCACTCTTCCCCAGTCTGGTGCCCTCCTGATGTGTTGGACTATAATTCCCATCATCCCCAGCCAGCATGGTCAATGAAAGCTGTCGTCCAACACGTCTGGAGGGCACCAGGTTGGGGAAGGGCGATTTAAACTATCTAGCCGCTTTCCTGTCTTTCTCTGCCCCGCAAAAGACAGCTTTAAAGAACTCGCCATCCTCTCCAGCAATCCAGGGGCCACTGCTGGCTGTTTCCTGTTCTCACCTTTTGTTCGTCTGACACCCCCGGCATCCACCAGACGACTGGACGGTGTCCTCCGTTCCGAGGCAGCTTGATCCTGAGCCTTTCCACACTTGGAGCAGGCCAGGAAGGCTGCAGACAGGCTTCAGGAACTGGCTGCACAGCTGCCGGGAGGGGCAGTTCTCCTGGGCGCAAGGCTGAGGATTAGCATCTGCCGTTTGGGGGTGCCCTGGACTGGTTGTAGCCCGCCCCCGCTGGGGCTCTGTAGATGAGTGTGGGGCGTCTCCCGTGCAGCAACCTCCCCCCCCCCGCCATGGGGCTTGGAGGGCTGTGGCAGCTTGGTGTTGGCCACTGGGCCAGGCCTGACCACAGGTGCACCTTTGGGCTGGCCCTGGGAGCAGCAGCAGCGCCCTGCTCCAGGCTCCACATGGCTGGTCGCCACTGCCTGTAGTGGCTGAAAAGGCCATGCCGCTTGGGCCGCTGGCCTGTGGGGCCCTCCCGCCGCCCAAAGCCCTCAAGCAAGCCAGGGCCATCGGAGGGGTCTGCCCCAGGAGCCCCCAGGGTCTCTTCTCGCTCAAGCCCCGGCAAGACGGATGAGCGGACTTGCAGCTGGCGTTCATTAAAGGTGACCCTTGGTGCCATGGCGCTCCTGGTCGCGTCACCCGCAAGGCCGTATATGTCAGCCTGCAAAGCCATTTCGCAGATGCTTCCCATTACCAGGGCTGAGGGGCTTGTGGGCTGGCTCAGAGCCAGGCTCGAAGCCTTCCTGAGAGGGCGACAGATTCAGAGGCAGCTGGCCTGCCCCGCTCCACCTTCCAGAGGCGTTTCTGGGCGGCCCCTTTGCCCCGCTGCACCTTGCCCGCAGCAGGCAGGGCTGCACGGCAGGGGTGCTGCAGGGCGCGGCCAGCTCCAAGGCCGCCTGCCACTTTGGGAGGCTGGGGTGAAGCCACAGGGGCCTTTGCCCTGAGGCGAGTGCATCAGCTGGAGCCAGGCTCCCTCCCGGCACAGGAGCCTCCCACGCCCCAGGCCGGTGAGACGCCTTCTGCCTGCTCTTCTGGGAGGAGCGCAGCCCCTGCACGGCTCTGACTGGCGCCACTGGCCTTTCGCCCCGCGCGGGGCCATCACGCGAAAGCGGGGCTTGGCGGGGAAGGGGCGGAGGGGCTCCGGGTCCCTCGCTCGCCTGCCCTGTCAAGGAACGGCCTGGGCGCCAGCTCGACCGGCCGGGCCGGGCCGGCGCTGCCCGTCCCCGCTGCCGCTCCGGCTGCGTCGCCACCTTGGCCAGCCGGCAGCCGCGGCTTCCTCTCTCCTCTGGGCGCGAGGCTGCGCCCGCTGTCGCGGCGCGGGCCAAACCGCCTGGGGCGGCCACGATCCCGGCTCCGGCCGCGGGCGCCCCTCCAGCCTCAGGCCGCCCTGGCGGCGCGCTTCGCAGGTTCGGCCCCGCGGCGCCCGGCCCCCGCCCGCGCGGAAGGCACGTCGCTCGCCTTGCCGCCTCCACCGACCGCGGGAGGACGCCCCGCAGGGCGCCGCCGGCCAGGCCCCGCGCCGCGCCGGGACGCGGGTCTCGCGCGGGCGGCGTCGGGGCCCGCATCCCGCGGTGGCCGACAGGCAGAGGCGCGGGGGCGGGCTCGGCGCCAGCCAGCCGGGAAGCGGAGGCCGAGTCCCGCCCGAGACGCCGCGCGCGCGGGGGGCCGCCGCCACAGGTCTCACGGCAGCCGCCGCGGCCGCCCCCTGCCCCGGCCTGTGCGGCCCCCCGGCCCGCGTGCCCCACGCCGCGAGGCGGCGCGCTCCGGGCAGGAGGGCCCGCCCCGGCCGTGGCGGCGCGTGCACGGCAGATGCGCCGCCGCGTCTGCGCAGGGCGGCTGTCTCTGCGGCTCGGGCAGGGAGCTCGAGACGCGGCCGCCGGGCGGCCGGGGCCGTTCCCTCGCGCCGGCCTCCGGGCCGGGCAGGAGCGCCGCCCGCCAGGGCCCCGGCCGGCGCCCGCCTGTCTCCGGGCCCGGGCGCCTCGGCGTGTCCTCGAGGCGCGGGCGCGCGCCTGCCGGGCAGCGCCCTGCCAGCCTCCGCCCGCGCCGCTGCCCCGGCGCCCCGCGCGGCCCCTGCCGGGGCGGCCGGGAAGCCCGGCTGAGGCTGCCGTGGCCCTGGCGCGGCGTGGAGCTGCGCCTCTCCGGGCGGCGGCGCGCGAGGCCGCCCGCAGCCCGGCCGCCCGCCTGGCGCGCCCCGACGCTTCCAGCCGCGGAGCCCGCCGGCGCGGTGGCCGAGTTGCGGGCGCGCGGCGCGGCAGCCGGGGCGGCCGCCCGGGCGTGGCAGCGGAGAGGAGGCGCGGCGGGGCGCGGTGGTCTCGCGCGGGCCCCGTCTGGAGCGCCAGCGGCCCCGGCCCCGCGGCTGAGCGCGGACGCTGCTCGTCTGCCGCGCCGCCTGGCTCGGCTTGGCGCGGGGTGGCGACCGGCGCGAGGGCGCTTGCGAGGAAGCCGGCCGGCAGCTGCTGGGCCCTCGCGCGCGCGGCGCGGTGGGCGCGACTGCGAGCCCGGTGCGGCCGTGCCGCTTGTCGCCGAGAGCTGCTTGAAATGCCTGGGCGACCCTCCGCGTGTTGGGCCCAAGGCTGACGGAAGGCTGTGACCTGGAGGCTCTGTTCTCTCGCCAGCCAGATACTTAATAAATGGGCCCCATCCGTCTCATCTTGTGTGCTCCTTGGATACCGCGCAGAACCACGTGTGTCTCACAAGCCCAGTGGCTGGGACTACGCGTCCGGGCGCAGGGGCCCATTCCCCCGGGGCCTCCTGTTGCCTCTCCTGCTCGTGAGGAGACCAAGGGGATATCCACCTCCATTTTATTGCGCATTCGTGGTTGCTCACTCACTGAATTGTGTGGGTCCATTACAGGACGTCGTCGTCGCCCAACTGTTATTCCACTGTTTCCTCCCACCTATCCCGTGTTTTCCTCAAAAGGAAAAAATGGGGTGTTTTTCCAGATATGCGCAAATGGCGCGCCATGTCCTCCCCGTGTCTTTCTCCTAGCGTGAGTGAAGTGCCGAGTGTGGTTGCTGGGGCCACGATGTCGAAGGTGGCGACGATGGGCGTTCAGCCTTCCCGCACCTGCGCCATTTTGGCTTCTTGGCATTTTCACCCTGCCTGTTCAAAGCAGAGCAGCAGAGTGGCAGCGCATGGTGGGGGGCAGAGTGGAGGAGCGGCAGGGACTGCCCAAAAGCATGGAAGGGGGAGGCGGGGCCCAGGGAGATGGGTGGCAGGGGGGCCTGTCCGAGTGTCAGTCCCCATCCACCACTGACGTGCAAGGGCGGGGTAAAAGGTAAAGGTGTCCCCAACCAGTCGTGTCCAACTCTAGGGTGCGGTGCTCATCCCCGTTTCTAAGCCGAAGAGCCAGCGCTGTCCGAAGACGCTTCCGTGGTCATGTGGCCGGCATGACTGAACACCGAGGTGCACGGAACGCTGTTACCTTTCCCACCGAAGCGGTACCTATTTACTTGCAATTTCTTGCTGTTGAACTGCTAGGTTGGCAGAAGCTGGGACTGAAGACGGGAGCTCACTCCGTCACGCGGCACTCAGGTCTCAAACTGCTGTCCTGCCAACCTTCTGGTCGTCTTAAACACGTAGCGCTGTGGGCCGGCCATCTACAGAGAAGGGAGCACGTGTAGACGGAGTCAGTTGTGATCCTGCATTTAAAATGGAAGCGGAAAGCCCCATTTTAAATGCAGGATTTTAGGCTGGTGTAGAAATCGCTCAAGCGAGGGCCCTTTCAATATGTCACCTCCAAGAGGAGAGACCAGGCCCCTTAGAATCTGCTCCCCACCCCTACCACAAGCCCCGGGCGAGCAGTCAGGGAAGTCCTCTGCCAGGCAAGAGAGACTCGAGCAATCCAGCCAAGGGCTATGTGGCGAAGCAGAGCGGAGTTGGCTGAGCCGCGTTCCTCAAACTGAACAGTGGCCCCGTGCCCCTTGAGTCCAGTGGGTGCTGTCCGTACACCTTCCCTGCATCTGCTGCTCATAGTGGCAGCTGGGGCCCCAATCCCAGCTCTCGTGGTGACTTGTGAGGCTCTCAATAGGCACACATGCCAAATCCTCGGGCAGCCAGGACGGGCACGGCAGTTCCCACACGCCTGTGGAGAGAGGTGCAGGTGAAGCAGCCGCAGGCCTCGGGAGGTTCTCTGTGGCTCGGGGCCGGGGCTGGGAATGCACCTGGTGGGCAGAGGTTGCCTTCACTGGCCTCTGCATTTCATCCCATTTGCCAGCCGCCCAGATCACAAAACCTGCTCCTGAAAGTGAGCCTGTTGCAGCCACCAGGCCTTGCTTCCACACAATGGGCCGATCATCAAGGACTGGATCCCTTTCTCCAGCGTGCAGGGCGCCGTGCTGCCCTTGGATCCAGGCAACAGGGGAGGTGGCCGCTGTGCTGTCAGGGATGCGTTCTGCCTCCACCCACTTACAGCGCCTCCACCACAAGCCGGGGATCAAGAGGCAGCCCCTTTGTACCTCACAACCAAGGTGCCAGAGAGAGGCAGTCCTTGGCACAGGGCGGGTAGGTAGGGCAGCAGAACACCCCAGTGTGTCCAATGTACACAGTGTGCCCACCCCCACACCCCAACACACACACCATGGACCAAGATCACAGCATCAGGAGGGCCACCCCACAGCTTCCCTCTTGGGGGGAAAACTCAAGGGGGTGGAGGGGACCAGAGACACAAAATGGCACATCAGAGGCGGAAAACGAGGTGCATGAAGCATCCTGGATATTGAGCAGCTAATCTGGGCTGCTCATGTGTCTCTGGCCCAGCCATAAATCGTTTCCCCAGCCCCAGAGTTCCCTCTGGAAAGTGTGGAAATTCCAGTCCAGGCACAACAAAGCACCATGTCTGGAGGTGATGGAGAAAGTGGCACTCAAGGGGGCAGAGGGGAGGGATGACCATTTCCTGGCATGGTCTTCTAGCTGTCCGCTCCATGATACAGCTTACAGTTTCACCCAAGACAAGTACCAGAGATGGGAACAGAGCGCTTCGGCTGCATTTCCAATGACGTAACTGGGCTTGCCTCTTCTACTGAGCATCAGCGATGTGGTCACTTCTGATTAGCAATGCCTCTGGCCAACTTTACTGCCCTTTGCCCATTCCTCCCATTTTACAGACGAGGCAACTGAAGTTGAGAGCCTTGCCGAAGACCACACGCAGCGTCCAGGGCAGGGATTAGCGCCTCATCTCTTCTCAGTCTCGTCCTCAGTCAAACCTCCAGTTCACTGGGCCATGCTGGGGATGCAGTGAATCAGCAGGCCATGTCTGGCTCCCTCTTGATGCCGAGCAGCGGCAAAAAGCCGCACCTGCCCTGCCGGCCAAGTTCACCGGTGCAGCGGTGGGCACCTCTGCTGTAAGTGAAGTCCAGGGCCTTGGGATGGTAACTGGAAACAGCCCGAAATCTAGGCGTGCATGGCAGCGGAGGGCCTGTCTCCCTTTCCCTGAGCCACTGCCCGCGAGAACACAGGCCAGGCCCCTTCCCCCATGTGCGGATGGTGGGGGAGGCCCATCGCGGTGTCACCAGTGCTGGGGGGCCAAGGCCTCTTTTCTGTGCAAGGTGGGGAGGGGTGGAGGAGGAGGAGGAAGTGCTGTGGAGGCTCCTGGCGCTGGTCTGGAAGGCGCCCGCTTGGCTTTCAGCGCTGCCACTTGAGCCGGTCTTCGGGGTGGCACAGGAGGCCTGCGGAGGGAAGGCCCACCCAAAGGCCTGATGGCAGCACAGCCCCATTGGCTTCCCCAGAACTCTCCTAGCAAATCCCCCGAAGCAGCCAAGGCTTTCTGGCCACCCGCAGGCACCCCTTGTGGGGGGCTGTGACCCCAGATACAGCAGGCCCTGGGCCGACCGCTGGCGCTCCTCACCTGGGGAGGGGGCAGAAGATGGCCCTGCTCTGCCCTGTCCCCTGTGGGCTGTCGTGGGGTCGCTGTGGTCCCAGGATGGCTGCGGGGGCGCCTGGCCTCTTCAGGAGAGCCCGCGGGGCCTTGCCAGCCGGAGGGCAGTCCTGCGCCGTTGCTGTCCGGGAGCCGGAAGGGCAGCCTGGCTTGGCTCCCCTTGCTGGGCCCTTGGCTGTGGACAGCTGCTCTGTGGGCACCAAGGACGCCGCCTGGGAGCCTCCTTGGCCTGGCCGGATAATTAAGGAAGGCCACAAAGCGCCCTGGGATGCCTGGAGTGCATGCGGGCGCCTAACGAAGAGGCGGGCCCGGGGGGGTGAGGGGGCCCACCCAACCCGGCTGCTTCCGAGGGCACTGAGCAGGTCAGCAGTGGCTGGGGAAGGTGAAGGGCCGTGCTACCTCCAAAGACAGGCTGGGCGGGGGGCGGACTGACTTCGGGAGGGGGGAGAACGACGCCTCCTGCTCCTGCCATGTGTTTGCCTGCAGCCTCTCTTGCTGTGCCTCCATCACTGCCTGCCTATCCCTAATGTTTAGGGGCTCTGACGGGGGGGGGGGGTGACTGCAGAGGGCACGCCCTGCCTACCAGCCTCTCTCGCTCGCTGTCTCTGCCCCAGCACATGAGTGGTTGCATACCAGCAGCCACAGTGTGCGCCTCAGGAGTGAGACGGCGCCTGGACATTTGCAGTATGGCCTGGTCACAGGGGCAGGGTGAGCAACCTTTCTGGGCCGTGGGCACATCTGGCAATTTGAGAAACTCATAGGCACCACCACAAAATGGCCACCACGGGAGGCATGGCAAAAGACAATCGGTCCAAGAGAACAAGTGCGAGTCCAAGGTGGAGTCTGAGCCCCGTCACATGAAACAACCCCTTGGACTCCACAGTTTTCAGCCACAAGGGAAACCTCTTTCACAGCATCCCAGCTGCTGGTAAGGAAATGTGCTAATTCTGCTGAAAGGGGGCAGGCACCGAGGAAGGGCCTGGGGCCCATTGCCTTCCCTTGGTGCCACGTGGCCAGTGCCCTCGCTGGCCACCTGCCTTCTGCACACACTCCCTTGGAAGGGAGCCCCAAACCCGTTTGCCATTAGCCCCCGGCACTGCCCAAAGGAGGAAGGCACGGGCCACACCACGGGGCTTTGCTGGGCAGGCTGTTTTCTCCACACCTCTTCATAGCTGGGGGGATGGCCAGGCCAGGGTCTGAGGCATGGGCTGGGGCGCGATCTGCAGCAGCATCTCTCCAGGCCTTCCCTACTCAGGCCGGAGTCCACGGGGCCACCCACCACACAGGTCACTGGCAGATGGGCGCTGATGATGGCGGGACGGCGCAGCCAGGCAGTTTGCGCCCAACGAAGACACAAGGCAGCCCCCCGGTCCAGCCTCTGGTCTGCTGCGCCCCTGGGACTGTCTGCTCTCGAACGGGTCGCAGTGCTCCAAGGTCTCCGGCAGAGGAAGGCCCTGCATGCCACAGTCCCCTGCTAGCTGGAAGGCCGGCAGGCGTTGACCCTCCAGGCCCCGTTACAGAGCCCCAGGCCCCCTCGCTGGCTGCGCGACGGCCGTGCCACCGTGAGCCCGGCTGGGGCTGTGTGAGGGCTCCGCAGCCACGGAGGCCCAACGCAGCCAGACTGCAGGCCTGGCCTGAGCCTCCCTTTGCAGAGGGAGCCACCCAAGGACAGCTGGCTTGAGGCCTCCTCCCCAGGTCCGGCAGCTGCCCTGGGAGAGTGTCTGGAGGGAGCCAGCTGGCTTTGTGCAGCAGGCCAGGCGGTCTGGGGCGGGAGGCCACACCGGTTGGGGTGGCTGGTGCTGTGCTGCAGCGGATCGCGACCAGGCCCACGGGGCCGTGGGGCTTCCTCAGCAGCCCAGGGATGCGGCCCAGGCCTGGCGGCTGCTTGAGCAGCAGGCGCTCAGCGCACCAGCAGATGGGGAGGTCAAAGGGCAGCGTGGTGCTAATCTGAGCGGATTGTGCTGCGGCTCCTGGGGCAAAGGGCTGCTGAGGCAGCTCTGCGTGGGGCCAGCCGGCCATGGGCCGGAGGCGGGGCTGGAGGGGTTGCCTTGCCAACAGTCTGGGCCAGGATGTGCAGCTATAAGCCATGGTGAGTCAGGTTCCCACCGCCCTGGCTCCATCAGTGGTCAGCCCCATGCCCTGGGATGTGCAAAAACAAGGCATGGGGGAGATGCGATCCTCTATTTGCCCTCAGCCCCCAGTGCTTGGAGGTGCCCTTCATCTCATCACAGAGATTGTGCGTGTGCCCGCCAGCAGGTGTATCAGCTGCCGACAGGTCGATCTGTGTGCTCATTTCATAGCTGAAAAACCTGCTTGTGTTGGTGGTATCCTCAGCATCCAAGGTGGTCAATGTTGGAGGGTTACAGATGTGTTCTGCAGTCTAGGAAGGACCCCCCCCCTGCAGCAGGCCACTGGGAGGGAGAACTGACAATGACCTGGTTAACCCACGATGAGCCGGGGTGCCCACAGGCACCACTTGGCATCTCCAGCCCCTGCTTGTGAGGTGTTGTGTCATGCGAACCCAGCAAGTGTGGGTTTTGCGAGGGTTAAACAACCCTCACAGAACCCATGGTCTGTTGTAAGGTTCTGCAAGGGTTGTTTAACCCTTGGGTTTGCACAACAGGGCAGCCCCTGAGCAGGGGTTGGATATGCAAAGTGGCAGCTGTACGCACCTGGCACGCACCGCAGCCTAACCACCCTAAGTTGACCCATGGTGGGCTCTCATATCATCCAAACCCACGCAATAAGAGCGTTAGGATGCCATGGGGATGGGATGGGGGCCTGCTGAAGTAACAGGGGAAATCCAGAGGGAGCCTCCTATTTCTGCCTTGTCCTCAAGCATTTTGCAGTGGTGGCCCAAACATTTTTAATGTTAAAAAATACACACAGAGCTTAAGGTTGGGTAAGTGGCCCTGCTACTGAGTCTGGACCACTCTGTTGCCGAAGGAGCCGATCGCCTTGTTGCCATCTGCCCTGGTTGGCTGCTAGGCTGGCTACCAGACAGAGGGTTCCTGGCACCATCATGCGAAAGTTCCCTGTGCAGCAGTCCCTACTTTTCTTAATGGCTTTACCACAGTCAAAGCAGTGGGAAAACACAAGGGGGGTAGAATCATAGAATAGTAGGGCTGGAAGGGGCCTCTAAGACCATCAAGTCCAATCCCCTGCTCAGTGCAGGAATCCAAGTCAGAGCATCCCCGACAGCTGGCTGTCCAGCCTCGTCTTGAACGCCTCCAGTGTGGGAGAGCCCACAGCCTCCCTAGGGAATGGGTTCCACTGTTGTATTGCTCTAACAGTCAGGAAGTTTTTCCTGATGTTAAGCTGGAATCTGGCTTCCTGTCACTTGAGCCCATTATTTTGTGTCCTGCATGCTGGGATGATGCAGAAGAGATCCTGGCCTTCTTCTCTGTGACCACCTTTCAAGTACTTGGAGAGCACTATCCTATCTCCCCTCAGTCTTCTCTTCTCAAGGCTAAACATGCCCAGTTCCTTCAGTCTCTCCTCATAGGGCTTTGTTTCCAGTCCCCTGATCATCTTTGTTGCCCTCCTCTGAACCGTCTCCAGCTTGTCTGCATCCTTCTTAAAGTGTGGCGCCCAGAACTGGACACAGCACTCCAGATGAGTCCTCACCAGTGCTGAGCAGAGGGGAACTAGTACTTCCCGGGATTTGGAAGCTATGCTTCTATTAATGCAGCCCCAAATAGCATTTGCCTTTTTGGCAGCCACATCACATTGTTGGCCCCCGGGGCAGAATTCTGTGAGTGAAGCAGGCTGGGGCACCTGAAAAGCCTTGCCTGGGTGCATCCCTGGGACAGGGTGCACTGCCTCCAGGGCGCGGTGTGTCAGGATGGAAATGCCATACGCTTGCTTCAAGGGCAGGCCGTTTGCACAGGAGGCAAGAGGGGGCAGTGTGCTCCCCCCTCACCGGGGGTCTGCCAGCCCCCTCCTCTCTACGCTACATAAAATGACCAAACGCCTGCTTAGTCCAGCATCCCATTTCCCAGAGTGGCCAACCAGATGCCCGCAGGTGAAGCCCCTAAGCAGGCAGGGGGGAAGAGCCCCTCCTGCTGCTGCTTCTCAGCGACAGGAGCCGTGAGGTGGACTGTCTGTCCATATGGAGGTTCCACTGAGCTATATCAGCATCTGTCTCAGCCTCTCTTAAAACTCCCCAAGCTTGTTGAGGTCACCCTGCCCTGGGACAGCAAGTGCCACAAATGAGTGGGCTGTGTAAACAGCTTGCCTGCCCTGCACCCCCTGCCCATCCCTTTCCTTGGATGACCCCCCTCCTCCAGGTTCTAGTATTATGGGGACAGGGGAGAAAAGCTTCTTTCCCTCTGCCTGGCATCAGATTAGGGACCTCTGCCGTGCCCCCTCCCAAGCCCCTCCCCGTGCAAAAGAGCCCCAAGTGCTTGAGCCTGTCCTGCAGGGAAAGGCGCCACACTGCAGGCAGGGATAAAAGGGCTGGCAGGAGGAAGGGAACCTGCTCCCAGTCGCCGGAGGCATCCCAGCTCTTGCTTCGGGTGGTTCCTCTGGGCGGTGCAAGCTGAGTCGGGCCGGCAGGGGCGGAGGCATGCCCTGGGGGCTCCGAGGGGGCACTTCTTGTCAGGCGTCAGCGACACTGATGAGCCTGGAGGCCCACGGGGAGTCCCCCACCCAGCTGAACCATCTGTCCAAGAAGCACCCCCCCACACACCTCTGGCAAAGGATTGCTCCAGATGCTCCAGCTGGTGAGCCAAGCCACATGACTGGAGGAGGCCGCAGTGGCCAGTGAACCTTCCAGACCCCTGGAGAACATGGCCTGGGAGGGCGCAGCGCATGGCTTGGGAAGGGCTTGCAAGGACCACACACACACACACCCGCCGAAGTGCTGCCTGCATCTGTCTCTCAGTAGGAAAGGACAGTGTGCAAGGGCTGAATAACCACGGAAGTGGCTCCCAGTTGGTGCAAAAGCAGAAGAGAGACAGCTCTGGGAGGCGGCCCTGGGCAGAGCCCCTCGCCGCCGGAGTAACCCAGGCGGAAGGCCTTGCGGGATGGATGACGACAGGCCAAGCCAGGAGAAGCAAGGCCTCTTCCTTGGGCGGGGGGGGGAGAGGCGCCAGTCCACGCCACAACAGGCCAGCAGGCTTCTGCTATCCTCCGCTCGCTTGCTGGACCCCTCGTCCTGCGTGGGGGCCTTTGCGCAGGGCCCTCTCACAATCAGGGCAGGGCCTGCCTGGGCCCTTGCCTCAAAAGCCCTCCATTTTCGTACTCCAGAAATACCTCTGGAGTGCTCTTGGTTGAGTGAGAAAGACCGGGGGCGGGGAGAGGGACGGAGGAAGGGAGACTGCCTGAGTGGAGACGGGTGGATCTTTCTCCTGGTTTCAGGCTCTGAGGGGGAGAGCTCCCTGGCCTTCCTTCAGAGCCCCCCATCTTCTGCCCATCTCTCTGACAGCCATGCCCCCCCCATTCCCTCCCTCACTGCCCTCCCCTGCTGCCCAATTTCAGAGGCCTTCCCCAAAGGCTGCTGGAACAGACGGGAGCAACACAGAAGCCAGAGCTGGAGGCCACGAGGTGGGGCATGGCTGGGTTGAAGGTTAAAAGGAAGGGAGCGGGTGGAGGCCCCCGGGACATGGGGGATGGCCGCCGGAGGCCCCCATGTGCGTGGCAGCTCCAGGGCTCCCACCACCCTTAACATGGCCGTCGTGGAGGTTCCAGCACAATCCTTGCACGGCTCTGCCTGGCTACTTCTTGCCAAGTTGTGTGGCACAAACGACCGCCGTCGTGGGGCCGCAGTCAATAGGAGAAGGCCCCCACTGTGCTCTTGCGTGCCCTTGGCTCCCTTCCAGGCCTCATGGGGAGCCTCTGGCCCAGAAGCACCTGGCTGGCCACTGGAGGGAGGGCAGGGAGCTGGGTGCGGCCACTGCAGATGGGCTCTTGCTGCATCCCTGTACAGAGGCGGCGCCAGAGCCACAACTCCCCAGGGGAAGGAGCGTGAGCCCAGGCACTTGCCACGGGGCGTCCCAGGGCCATCCGCGCGTCTGCTTCCTCCGGGAGCGGCATGCAGCCCCTTCCACTGCTACCAGTCTAAGCAGAACACTGGGCCCTGCGGCCCCCTGCAGCATGGCCACAATCCACAGCCACATGGCGTGGGGAGAGGGGGATGTGGGCCGTGGCATCTTCTGCTTGGACAGAAGATCTTCCGCTGTCACCTTCTGCTTTGACAGGTCACTTGTACACATGCAATGCTGAAGCTGCATGGCTGGTGGGAGGAGGCAGAGGCCTTGGTAGCCTCCAGGAGAGACGGCAAGGGCCCATCGGAAGACGCACGGCCCAGGCCCAGCCCCACCACGTGTGCTGCTCCGCTCCTCTCCGTGGGCCAAGTGAATCCCACAATGGCCAGCTGGCCTGTCTGGCTCCAGAGTCTCCTGTCTGTTGTTGGCCGTCTTCCTCCTGCTTGCAGCAGTCCCCCCTTGGTGCTGGCTCCTGCCAGAGGGGAGGTCTGGGAAGCCAAAGCCCTGGCTTCTGCCAAGGGCTGCCCTAGACCCCCCACCTCTGGTCACCAGAGAAGGAAGCCCACTTTGCTCCTGGCTCTGTGATCTGCTCCATAGTGGCCCAAGCAGTGGGACTCCCCCATTTCCAGCTGACTCTTTCCCAGCATGCCGTGGAGGGTGCAGGGCAGCTTTCTCAGCGTCCCTAAATGACCATGGTCCCAAGCCACGGCTGGGGTGCTTGTGCCGTGGGTCTGCTGTGCCCCTCACCGACCACTGTGTGTTTTGGACGGCTGAGGCAATAGGGGAGGAAGGGGACCTCCGGAGCCTCCGGGGATGTCCTCCCCCGTTCCTCAGCCTTCTGCCACACACAGCGGCCTGTCTGAGGCTGGGGCCTGTTGCACACAGAGACTCCAAGCAGGAGAGTGCCACAGGCAGAGAAAGCGGCTGGAGGCCCAGTGGCTCAGAGGAGTTCAGCGCCATGCCAAGGGCCGGTGCCCTGTGCCCTCGCGCCTGGCCTGACGACTGCCCTCCCGCCTAGGCGGTCCTGTGCGTGCAGCACACAGACTGTTCCTACACAGCTGGGTCGCAAGCCATGATGGTGGTATGTGCCTTGCACCTGCGACACTCCCTCGGGCGTCCTCGGATGTGGTGTGCACAATGGCCGTTCAGGTGGCCAATTGCTTAGGCCCATTGGCCAAAATACAGGTTGGATGTTATCAGACCCCTGTTGCTTGTTGAATTTTGCATTTATTGACTGACTGGCATTTGGTAAGTCCTGAACTGAAAGTTTGTTTATAGGTTTACTGTGGCATTTTTATAGTCAGAACATTTTCCATAGTGTTGTCTTCTGATATTGTATTTGCTAATATTGTATGTGTTTTTGTATGATGTTAGCCATCTGGGAGTTTCCTTTTGGAGTGAAAAAATTGTGCAAATAGATAATGGCGATGATGTGGGTGCAACTGGACTTGGGAAGGGATGAGGGTAATTCTCCTCCACATAGCCACATGTTCCCCCCCCCCAAGAAAACCTTCCATCCAACACACTTTCCCCCCACAGGTTTGCAGTGGCCTTTTAAATTGGGGCCGAGGTGCATGGTGAAGTCTGTGCCCCCCCCACTAAACCCATCACCATTTACCACCCCCGTCCCACCCTTTCAAAGTGGTTGTGTGAGTCAAGGGAAGGGGCGCAGGATCCATTTGAGGAAAGCAGGGTGGCCGGCTGTCCAGCACGCAGCGATCCTTGGGAAAGCTGCCTGGCTAAACTGGCTTGGAGGCATCTGCAGCACCTGGACCTGGCTGGGCCTGCCATGGTGAGGATCTCTGTGCAGGCGGACTCAAAGAAGGGGCCGTAAGGATAAGCTCAGCGGTGGAGGCCCTGTTCTGCATGCAGGAGGTCCCCGGCTCAGTTCCCAGCAGCATCTCCAGGTAGAGCAGGGAAAACTCCTGCCTGAAGCCCTGGAGAGCTGCTGCTGCCAGTCAGTGTCCACGATACTTGGCTGGATGGACCCAGGGTCTGAGGCTAACTACGGCAACTTCCGATGCTCATAGGTGATCTGGCTGTCTGGCTGCATGCCCCCCTTGCGCTGCCTGCCCCGGTCCCCAGGGGTTCCATCGGCTCCCTCTGTTTCTTCCGCGTGCGCAAACACTTTCACACCTCATACGTTTGGCAATGAAATTCAATTGCCCCCAACCCGAAGGAGCAGCGATGAGCCCCCACTAAGCCCACGAGAGCAGACAGCCTCGGCCCCAAGCGAATGCCAGGCCCCCACAAGGGCCCCAGGGACTCGGCTCGCTGCCTGGGCCTAGCAGGAAGGGGGAGGCAGCGCTCCCCTTGCAGGCGGCTCACTAACCCTTCAGAGGGTGCCCGAATCGAGGGCCACGTGCAGCACGCAAGAGGGAGGCTGGCTTCCTGGGGGCCCCCTCGGGACCTGCAGGGGAGCACAGGCCCAGCTCTGCCGACTGCCGCTCCAGTTCCTCTGGGGACGTGGACCCCCAGAGAAGCAGGAGCTGCCTGCCCCAATCTTCTCTGCCTGGTCAGGGGGCCCCAGGAGGCAGCTGCAGGGCCCAGCGTGGCCTGCTGTGCAAAGGCAGGCGAGATCCCAGCCTGGGGCTGTGTGCCCAGCTGTCTGGGGTCTGTGTCCTCCTGCTATTGTGTGTTAAATGGGCCACGGATCTGCTCCTTCCTCTCAGGGCATTTTCACACAACAGGATCCCAGTGGCTCTTGCCTCATACCTCTTGAAGCCCACGGGAATGCTGCCTTGGGCGAGACGCTCCTCTGCATGACAAACGCCTCTCCCGCTTCCTTCCACTTGGGCCTCCTGGCCGCCCTCCTGCCCCTCTCCTCCCAGCTCCTCATCTTTCAAAGGTACCCAAAGATTTCCCCATCCTCCCAGGGATCCCAGAGGCTCTGGCATGGCCCTTCTGCCTCCCCGGGCCAGGGTTCCAGGAAGGGACATCGAGGGCAGGTGGCAGGGCACGCCAGGGAGAGCGGGTGCTGTGCCCAGCTGGCATCTCCTCCTGCCCCTCGTGGGCTGTTTTCTATCCCACTTCCAAGGCCAGTGCGGGAGGGACGCCTGCCCCAGCTCCAAGGGTTCCAGACACACAGGTGGAGGGAGGCGGGTTGGCGGAGGGCCCCCAGGAGGTGGCATGTTTAGAAGGGAGGGCTGCAGTTTATTTTTAATGTTGAGAAATGCTGCTTTGTCCTGTGACGGCTTCAAAATGTTTTTAATGAGGTTTTACGTACAGCGTTTACTAATTGATCTTGGGCGGATGAGTGAGAACAAGATGGCTGACTGATGCTGTACAACACGGGAGGTCACAGTCAAGGGCTCCCCCCAGCCGAAGTGTCGACCTTTGCCACATAGGATGGGAACCCTACCTGTTATAGGCGGACGGGTGCAGGGCTTTGCGTGTGGCCAGAGCACTGTGGGGGGAGGCCTCCGTCGCTGGCCAGGTGTGGCAAGATCTGCCCAGCCCACTGAAATGCCCACCCCCCTCTTTCTCTGCCTCACCCCACCCACTCCAGGGACCTATCCTGAGGAACGCAGGAAGAAACCTGGTGGATCTGGCCCCAGGGTGCCTCCCTAGTCCAGCATCCTGTCCCCACAGCGGCCTGCCAGAGGCCCACAACCAGGGCGGGAGTGCTGCGCCACCCTCCCGCTCCTGTTCCCAGGGGCCGTCATACAGACGCCTTGCAGGCAACAAGTCCCCATCGCGACGAGCAGCCATAGGCCGCCTTGTCCCCCTGAAACGGCCTTCTTCCCATCTGCCCCCGCCCTGTCTCCCGACGCTCCCCGCCCGTGTGATTGGTGCACTCTTCCCCTTCCAGCCTTCTTCCGAGACCCCCACGGCCAGCAGGAGCGCCCTCGCCACGCTCTTGGTCTGCACCCACAGAGGCAAGGGGCGGCCCTGGCGGGCACCTCCCACCACTGCTCCCCTTACGCAGCTGTCCAAGGCTGGGGTCCAGGGCCTCTTCCCAATCCTGCTGCCATGAGAGAGAGTCCAAGGGAGGCTTGGAACTCCCAAATGGCCGCTGGAAGGGAGCAAGGGACCGTGTCTGCCCTGCTGGCTTGGCCTGAGCTTCCCCCTAGGCCTGCCACCCAGGCCCCTTCCACGGCTGCAGAGAGCCAGCCCCCCCTCGCGTAAGCCCCCTCATGTTGGCTGGTGGCCCGGCGAAGGCTAGCGAGCCTTCTCCTCATCTGCGCCCCTTCGTGGGCTGCATTGTGGCGTCCGTTACCTTGGCTCCCATCCGTCACCATAAAATGAATCCTTCCTTCAGGTTCAGCCTGTGAGGGTGACCCGTTTCGCACCCGGGGACCCCCGCCTGGCCCCACGCATTAACGGCTGAGGACCGAGGAACGCGGTGAGTCATCAAGGCTCAGTCGACAGGCCAGCGCAGGAGGCGGCCTCGGGAGGGAGCTGCCGCACAACGGCGTGCGTTCATTTTTGTGAACCGCCCAGAGAGCTTTGGCTATCGGGCGGTATAGAAATGAAACAAACGAACAAGCAGAGCAGGTTCAGGTCCGGCTGGGGATGGGGAGATGGATCTTCTGGGAGGCTGTTCCACAACGGGGATCATTAGGCGGGCCGCTGGTGGAAGGGCCCAGCTCACCCTCACCGTGCTCCTCTTTTCCACGAGTTTTCGGGAGAGCCACACACATCGAACACATCCTGGGCACGTTTTGCCCAAGGGGAGTTCCTAAAAACAGCCAGTGTGGACTGAACTCAGATTCCCTGCACGGAGACATGGGGATAGTCACAGCTCCCCAGGCATCCTGCGGTCCTGATCCATTCTCCTGCTCCACCCAATAGGTAGAGGTCCTCTGCAGCTCTGGGCCCAGCCGCAGCATCCAGGCTCCCTGCAGTCCAGCGCTGGAAGCCCTGGCTCCCTCAAAAAACTGTCCACTGCTCCAGAAGCCACGGTTCCCCTTCATGTCAGGCGTGTCTGGGCTTTTGGCAGTTTCTGAAGGAGGTTCTCGGCAAGTGTATCATGCAGCCTCCCAGAGCTTTATTTTGGGGTGAGGTACGTGCTTGGGGAGCCTTCCAAATCTCTCATCCACCTCCTGCCCCTCCCACCAGCTTCCTTTCTTTAAAATAAAATTCACGTGGGCACCCTCTTCTGGGCTTGCACACCGGGCCTCTGCACTCTGCACCTGTTCAGGAGCCCTTTTCTCTGTTCTTTCTCCCTGTGCTTGTTCCAGAGCTGTGCGCTGGCACTGAAAACAGATGCTGAGAATGAGCCCAGCAGCCCTGGCACAAAGCCAGCCCTGCTTGGGCCCTCATTCTTCTGATGCCAGCTCGCTTACAGAAGGCCCTTCATGCCTCTGGGGTGCACTGGAAGAATCAAGGATTGGTGCCAAAACTGAGCCCCTGCCCCACCCCAAAGCTGGCAAGCTCGTCGGCATCCCGCCAGCACGCCAGGCACCATCCAGCGGAGAGGCCACATACGCAAGTGCTGTGGAGATGGAGGGGGTGCACAGGAGGAGCACTCATGCCGGAGTCTGGCTGGGCTGTGCCCCACCTTCAGTAGGGACAGGATGAGAGCCATTTGTATTCTGGATCCAAGGTGCTGCGGCCCTGCTCTGCCAGTCCTTTGCTTGAGGAACCCCCCAGAAGCTTCTGAAGAATATACCAAAGCCACTGGATTCAGTGGGCAGACTCTGTGCAGCCTTCCTCCACGGCTCCCCTCCCTGCAAGCCTTTGGAGCAGGGCTGTTTGTGCTAGGCTCAGCCCTGGCGCCTCTCGTCAGTGCCCAGATCTAACCCTGGAGATGAGGGCGGCAGACTGAAGCCTCCTCCCTGGGTAGCAGCAGGTGCAGAGGGCTGCCTTGCCCCCCCGCCCGGCCAGACAGTGTCTGCGCCCAGCCAGCAGGCAACATGCTCCCGGGTCCCTGCATGTGGGGGGTGCTGCTTCCAGCCCAGCTTCTGCCAGGCCACCACGTCCATCAAGAATTCAGCCCTGCTGGCTTCTGTGGTGGTGGGGTGTGGGCTGTCTCCGCGGGCGGCTTCAGGGGCAGCTCCTCTTGCTCACGTCAACAGCACGGCTCAGCGCAGCAACGTGGGGATCCCCCGAGGGAGTTCTGGGAGCAGCTCGGGGTCAGCGCGATCGTTCTTGGATCCCTCTCCAGGCTGGTCCATCAGCCAAGAGCACCACCGATGCGCACCCTGGCTCACCCACCTGAGTCCTGCCGACCCCCAGCAAGAGTACGGGCAAGAGTAGTGGTGCATCCACGCCTCACAGACCCCATTCAGACAAAATGCTACATCTGGAAATGGGTGGGAAGAGCCCATCTCCGTCTCTCTGGCCATTCAAAGCTGAGCTCCAGAGAAGAGTCCAGTTCTGGGCACCACACTTTAAGAAGGATGCAGACAAACTGGAGAGGGTTCAGAGGAGGGCAACAAAGATGATCAGGGGACTGGAAACAAAGCCCTATGAGGAGAGACTGAAAGAACTGGGCATGTTTAGCCTTGGGAAGAGAAGACTGAGGGGAGAGAGGATAGCGCTCTTCAAGTCCGTGAAAGGTTGTCACAGAGAGAAGGCCAGGATCTCTTCTTGATCATCCCAGAGTGCAGGACACGGAATAATGGGCTCAAGTCACAGGAAGCCAGATTCTGGCTGAACATCAGGAAAAACTTCCTGTTACAGCAATACGACAATGGAACCCATGACCTAGGGAGATGGTGGGCTCTCCCACACTGGAGGCCTTCAAGACGAGGCTGGACAGCCAGCTGTCAGGGATGCTCTGACTTGGATTCCTGCACTGAGCAGGGGGTTGGACTCGATGGCCTTGTAGGCCCCTTCCAACCCTACTATTCTATGATTCTAATCCCTGGAAGGGATGTCGCCCTTGGGCCTGTCTCCAGAGGCTGCGGGTCCAGCATGCCTCACATGCCCAGCCACGGGCAGCTGGTCTGATCCAAGGCCTTCTGCCCCTGGGCAGAGCTAGGAGGTCTGGCCCCAGGACCTGCCTGTGTGCATCCACAGAGGATACCAGTGCCAGGACTCTCAAACTGCACCAGCTGTGACGCAGAACAATTGCCCGGTCCTGCCTCCCTCCCCAAGAAGGCAAAGGGGTCTGGAATGGCATTGGATTAGGGTGTCCAGCAGGCTGTTTAAGGGAGATCACATCTTTACATGCCTAGATGCTGGTTGTAAGGGAACTCTTATCCTTGCAAGCCAAAGTCCCCTCCCCACCAGACACACAATCAGCATCGCCTTAACTAGAATCCAAGAACATAAGATGCCTGCATCAGGCCAAGCTCTGCCCAGGGCAGCCTCTTGCCTGATCTCAGCTACACAGCAGACCGCCCCACCTGACAGCAAAGGTGCATGTTACCTGAGGTGCGCTCCAGCACCCTCTGGGGCACGCAGGGCACAGCTGTGGCCAGTGGCCCTGGGGCTGCCCCTGTGTTCCACCAGCAGAGAGCTGCTGCTCTGCAGAAAGATACTGGCAGAGCAAGGGACACCAGAGGGCTCGAGCAAGCGAGCCAAGCAGCCACAGGTTGCAAAAAGCAAGTGCTTCTTCCCTTCTTGCTCTTGACTTGCATGAGCTGCTCTCAGCAGAATCACCCAGCATGCACCATTGTGGCAAAGACTGGGATCAGCCCCGCAGCCTCCAGGGCCACCTGCATGATGCATGCATCTCTTCTAACAGTTCTCCTGGACCCCCCTTTTGAGTGTGTGTGTGTGTGTGTGTGTGTGTGTGTGTGTGAGAGAGAGAGAGAGAGAGAGAGAGAGAGAGAGAGAGGTGTTTCGAGGAGAACTGATCAGCAGCTCTCGTGACTAAGCAGGATGAAGTGGAGAGGTGGTGGCAGGTGTATGTCAGCAAGTAATCTTTGGGTTACTTAGCAAATGATTAGTGATTTACATAAGTGGGCTCATTATTAGTCACTGAAATAAGAGTGTGCAGATGCTCAAGGCAGAGCAGCAAGGCAGCCCACAGACAATTTGGCTACATCAAGTGATCTCTTCCCCTACCCCCCCCCTCCTTCCTGTTAATGTTCTGCATGACCACTTATGCCCGTAGAAGAGCCCTGTGTAATTTGGATGCTCACACCTGCAGTAGTTTAACATTTAATGCAAACCAGGAAATGCCAAAACTTGTGGGGGGGGGTGCGGGGGGGATCCCACTGTATGTGTAATTTTGTGCGCTCTTCCCATGCAGGTGATGGCACAATCACACAACGGGTGGGCACGGTGGCAGGCTCTGGGGCTGTGCACTGAACTGATGCCTCAGAAAGAATGTCCCCCACCTGCCTCCAGCTGTTCCCCAGTAAAAGTTCCCCTTTCCAGCAGCCTCCAAACAGCAGGGCTCCAGGGAGGGCTGGGTCAGGGGAGGGGTCCCCCAGGTGTGAATTCCTGCTTGGCTGTGAAGCGCTGAGGCAACTCTGGGTAAGTGACAGTTTAGCCTTCCTCACAAGATTGTTGTAAGGCTACAGTGTTGTTGTGAACTCCCCATAGAACAGGCTGGATGTGACACAATAGGTGGGAGCCCCCCTTCCACTGGACATTTTGGAAATGGGGCTTTTTTGCTAAGGAAAAGGCATTTCTAACTGGAAGGCTTTTTAGCACAGAAAAAGGGCAACTAAAGCAGGGGGTGGGCAGAGACATGAGAGAGTTGTACAAGATTGTGCCTGGTGTGGAGACAGCGGATAGGGAGACATTTTTCTCCCTCCCTTATAATACTAGAATCTGATCCAATTAATGGTGGGAGATTCAGGACAGATAAACGGAAGAAATTCTTCACACCACACACAGTTAAACATGGAATTCACTTCCAGAAGATGTGGTGATGGACACCAATATGAATGGCTTTAAAAGGGATTGGACAAATTCCTGGAGAAGGCTACCAATGGCTACTAGTCTTGATGGCTCTATGCTACCTCCAGTATCAGAAGCAGTGAGCCTGTGTGCTCCAGTTGCAGGGCAACATGGGCAGGAGGACATGTGCTCATGTCCTGCTTGTGGGGTCCTGGTTGACAGCTGGTTGGCCTCTGTGGGACTAGATAGACCCTTGGTCTGATCCAGCACGGATCTTCTCAAGCTGAAGCCAAACTTGGGTATGAGTCTGGAAGCCAGGACCTCCCAGGGAGCTTTCTCTAGGGCCAGCTAGGCAGGCACAATTGAGAGGTCTCCATGCCTGGATCAGATTGTGCTGTAGAGAGGAGTAAATTAGATTTGTTAGGCACTAGGGAACATTTGGAGACGAGCCAGGCCTGCACAAGAGGGACGGGCTCCATTTGAACCAGAACGGAACCAGGCTGCTGCTCCCCAAAGTCCCCCCCACAATCACGACTTGCCTACGGGCAAACTGGGCGGCTGGGGCCCAATCTCATAACTGTGAACTGGGGACAGAGGCAGCCAATCCACACACTCCACAGCCATACCCCCATCTCCAGGGGAAGTGGCCCTGCAGGGGCCTGGCCTGGCAGTTCTAGCAAACCAAGCAGTGGCTTGGAGAGGCGGTATCTTTAGGGGCACTGATGAAGCTGCATTTGGGCTGCATTCATAGAAGCATCGCTTCCAAATCCCGGGAAGTACTAGTTCCCCTCTACTCAGCACTGGTTAGGCCTCATCTGGAGTCCTGTGTCCAGTTCTGGGCACCACACTTTAGGAAGGATGCAGACACGCTGGGGAGGGTTCAGAGGAGGGCAACAGAGATGATCAGGGGACTGGAAACAAAGCCCTACGAGGAGAGACTGAAAGAAGTGGGCATGTTTGGCCTGGAGAAGGCTGAGGAAAGGTAGGATAGCGCTCTTCAAGTACTTGAAAGGTTGTCACAGAGAAGAAGGCCAGGATCTCTTCTTGATCATCCCAGAGTGCAGGACACGGAATCATGGGCTCAAGTTACAGGAAGCCAGATTCCGGCTGAACATCAGGAGAAACTTCCTGTTAGAGCAATATGACAGTGGAGCCAATTCCCTAGGGAGGTGGTGGGCTCTCCCACACTGGAGGCGTTCAAGATGAGGCAGGACAGCCACTTGTCAGGTATGCTTTGACTTGGATTCCTGCATCGAGCAGGGGGTTGGACTCGAGGGTCTTGCAGGCTCTTTACCACCCTACTATTCTATGTTCTATTTTATGAAAGCCCTCTGCACAGGCAGAAACAGCTGTGAATCTGCCCTGGAGCTGAGTCTCCCCAACACTCTGGGCTCTTTTGGTCCCATAAGGCAATGGACAAACCTTGAGATGTGCACTCCTGGATTCTTTGCAGGGCCAGGAAAAGTGGCATCCATTGAGCATGGGGGCAGCCACGTTGTCTCAGGAGGCCCAGCAAGGGGTGGTCCCCACCGCCACTGCTCATTGGTCCAGCAGGATGTCTGCATCCTCCCATTGAATGAGGGGGACCTTCCGAGGCCACTCAACTGCGAACATCTTCCCACCAGAAGGAGAGCATTTAAAGAAGTGGCTTAATTTGGTGTGACTTTGTCTGGTGTTGTGTCTCTAAATGGTCTCCAAGGAGAGTCAAGGAGCTGCCTCATGGTGACTGAAAGGCAAAAGTGATGATTCCCATGCAACATCCTCAGAATGTTGCCCTCCCCAGGTGGCACGCCAGAGCGCCCTGTGCAAAAATATGCCTGGGGCACTCTGGCATGCCACCTGGGGAGGGCAGCTGCAGGGTCCTTGCTTGGGATGGATCCTGTCGCCTTCGAGGCAAAGTCAGAGCTGGCTGGCTAATGGGCTGGCCATGCGCCTGCGCCTCCTCGCTTGCCCCGGCCTCCTTGGTGAAATTAACTATTCCAGTCAGCCTGAGGGTGGATCGCCAAACTGCACTGCAGCCTCTGCCAGCTGGTACCTGTCACGGAAACCTCACCCGTCAGGTGTCTTTAGAGTCTGTTTCTAGAGATGCAGCCGGGGAAAGTGGGGGTGGTGGCTGGGGGTGGTGAGCAGCTACCTGCCATGTAGACTTTGTGAGGGTCCAGAGCTGGGGCGGGGCGATGGAAGTTGGAGAGAGCAGGAGTTAATACCTCTTGGCCACTGAGACCTTTGGCTCCAGAGAGGCTGGCCTTTGGAAGCCACGAAGGGAGACAGAGCCATGGAACTGCAGCCCTCCAGGCCCCACGCCGGAGTGTGTGCCTGGGTCCAGTCCCAACTTTACAAGGCCTTCAGCCATTACTCTGGGCAGAGGCATTGGGCTTGTCTGGGCCCTGGAGGTGGGAACTTGCCTGGGGCGGACAAGCGCTTCTTCGGAAGTCCTCTGCCAGCACCACACGGTCCTTTGGGGAAGCTCCTGGCAGAGGAAGCAGGTGCCGTCTCTAGGGTGTCCCCAGAAGCGTGGGGAGGTGCTCCATCCTCCTGGGGGGCTTCCAGGTGGAGAGCTCCGAGGAGAAGGCACGCTGCAGCTGTGCCACCTTTCCTTCCTTGGTGGATTTTGTGTGGAAAGGAAAAAGACAGAAGCAGCAGTGGGAACCACAAGGGGACTCCAAGTCGAAGAGGGCAGCACCTGGACCCCCAGCAGAATTCTCCAAATGGGGCAGGGCAATGATGGTGCCATCAAAGCCTCGCCTGGAATTGCCCCCCGTCACACAGCTTAATTGGCTCGCAGACCTCTGCCCCCGAGCTGCTCTTTGCACTGCTGCAGACTTGTGGCGGGGCTGCTGGTGCAGGCCCCCTTGCTGCCCCGACAGCTGCAGCGTGGCCAGGGCTGCCAGGGCAAATCCCTTGGATCTCGGGTTGCTCCACTGGAAGCCCAGGAGGGCGTTGATCCAGCATGTGCCAGGCGGGCGAGCCCATCTAGCCCAGTATTGTCAATGCTGACAGGCAGCAGTGGCGGCTCTCCAGGGTTGCAGCCGGGATTCTGCCCTCGCCCAACTTGGTGGTGCCCCCAAGGGTGGACGTGGGACCTCCGCCACTGACCCCCCAGTAGAGACCCCTGCCTCTGTCTCCAGCCACAGAGCCCGGGGAGGCTGGGCTGGCGAACCCCTCCCTGCCTGCTCTGCTGGAGGGCTGGGCGCTGGGCTTCCTTGCCTGGCTGAATGAGCCAAGGGCGGCTGCCTCTGCGTCAAGAGGGGGTGGCTGAATCCAGGCCCTCCGGAGGCTGCAGGCATCGGCAGCTGCCCGCCTGTTTCTGCGGAGGGCCTCACCTGCGTGCCGCTTCTGCAGCAGCCTCCTCCTGGTCAGGAGACTTTGGACATCTGTTGCGCTAAGGCCTTCCACCCCACCCGCCGCGAGTCGCTTGCCCCGCGGCCGTTCCGCCGCCATCTGCGAACGAGGAGCGCTAACAGCGGGCAGCGAGGCGCCGCTGCGCCTTCTGCCGCGAGCGCGGCACCTTCCCCGGCGGCGGCCTCGTTCTCCGCGCGGGCGCAGGGGCCGGCCGCGGCCTGCGCGGCGCCGAGCCCGGAGGCCCGCCTCGCTGCGCGCTTCGGCCCGCCGGGCAGGAGGCCGCCAGCAGGGCCCGGCCGCGGAGCCGACCAGGTCGGCCCTGCAGGCGCCTCCTGCGCCGCACAGGGCCAGCCGGGCGCCGCGGGGAAGCCCGGGCCGCCCGGCCTCCGGAGGCGGGCCGGCGGCGGCGCCCCCGCCCCGGCGAGGCGGCGCCGCGGCGCCCGGAGAGCGCCTCGCCTCGCGTCGCCCGCCCTGCCGCGCCGAAGCGGAGCGGCTGCGCCGCGCGCGGGGCCCGAGGGGGGCGGCCGCGCAGAGGGGCGGGGCGCGCCGGGCACGGCGGCCTCCGCGGGCCCCGCGGAGGGGCGCCTGCCAGCCCCGGCCGGGCGGCGGCTCCTCCGGAGGGAGCCCGCGCGCCTCCCGATGCGGCGGCGCGGCAGCGCCCTCGCGCCTCCGGCCCGGCCCGGCCCGCTGGCGGGGACGCCGCCAGAGCCCCTGGACGTGCGCTGGAGGCGCGGCCGGCCTGCGCGGGCGCGCGGGGCGGCGCGGGGTCTCCGGCCGCGAGGAGGCGTGTCCGGCGGGCCCGGGCCTGGCGCCGGGGAAGCGAGCTCGGGCCGGGCAGGCGGCGCTAGGGCCCGGCGGCGGCGGCGGCGCGGCCGGCCGGCCTGCGCAGCGGCGCGCTCGCGCGCCCTCTGCCGGGCGCCGCCGGCGCCGCGGGCCGAGCGTGCCCGAGCCGAGCCGAGCCGAGCCGCTTCGTCGCTGCAGCGGAGGCGGCGGGCGAGGCCTCCTCCCCGGGCAGGGCAAGGCGAGAGGGAGCGCGGGAGGAGGCGGCGAGCCAGCCCCAGCCCAGCCGCCGCAGGAGGACCCCCGGGAAGGAAGCCGCCGCCGCAGCGACGCCGGCTCAAGGTGAGGCCCCCGCTGGGCGCGCTGACACTCCGCGCGGGGGCGGCGGGGCCCGGGCCGGACTCCCCGCGCCTCCCTCCGCCCGGGGCCGCCGCGCTGACACGCGAAGCTGGTGCGGAGGAGCTGCCAGCGCCCCCTCCCTGGGACGCCTCTTGCAGGCGTGCCGAAATTGCAGCGGCGGCAGCCCCCCCGCTCCGGGCGCTTGTTGCATTTTCTTGAATGGCACACCAACTGCGGCTCGCCCTGCCGGGACGGGGGGGCAGCGCCCCCTCCCCGCCGCGGCAAGTTCAAGGGGGCTCCTTCCTCTTGGCGCAGAGACGCCCCCCGCGCCAATATTTACCCAGCCCGATTTTGGTGAACTTGAACTTCACGTATCGCGGATGGGGGGGAGAGGAAGGCAGCTTGGCATGGGGGAAGAGTGCGGCGGCGCTCCCCCCCGTACGTCTGTTCGTGCGCGCGCGCCGTGCAGGATGTCTGGGTGCGCGCGCTTGCGGAGGGGGGGTTCCCCTTTAAAATAAAAATCGATTCCCATTTCTGCAGACGTGTCTGGCCCGCGCGGCTGCCCGCCGTATTTGCATGCAATGCCTCCCGAAGATGCGCCGGGGGCTCCCGCGGGCACAAAAGAGGCACGCGCGGAGACGGGGGCGGCTGCTGGGGTCTCCGGCGACCCCCCTCGCGCCCGAAATTCTCCTGCAACGCGGAATGCTTTTGCGCTGCGACCGGGGGGGGAGCAAAGCGGGGCGAGCGGCAAAAATGGCAGCCTGGCACGACCGGCTGTGCGCGAGCCCTCCGTGTGTTCCCCCGCAGGGAGGGGTCGCGGGATCGGTGCAGGGCATCGGGGGCCGGAAATGCAAGGGTGGGGGAGTAGGGCACAGGGTGGGGTCTTCTAGGGCATGACGGGGGCGCACCGCCCTGCCTCCCCCTCCGCGCGCGCACCTGTGGCAGCGGCAGGGGGAGAGTCTGGTGCAATTTTCCATCCTCTGCTGCCCCCCCCCCGGTTTTGCAAGGGGGGGCGGAAAAGCTGCGCCGAGAGCGGGCGCCTGTTTTCCAGAGCACCGCGCAGTCGCCTCGCCCCGCCCCGCCTGAGGGTGGGGGGCCGGCTGGCTAGTGCACGAAGCCTCGGTGCGGGGAGGGGCGCTGGCTGGCACCCTCCCGTGCCTCGGGGGCGGGCGCAGCTGTATGTCCTTGACGGCTTCGCCGTGCCGCTGGTGAAGGGCAAGCGGGGGCCGCCGGCCTCCCTCCCCGCGGGAGGGCTCGAAGGTGGGAGGGCCGGGCCCCCCGCGGCCCCCCGGCTTGCGGCCCCCCGCCTGCTTCCCAGCCGCGGACTGGCACGCTGCCAACCGCCCCGCCCCGCCCCGGCGCGCGGGGGCTTGAGCGGCGTCGCCCGCCCGCGCCGGTCCGGACCGGGACCGGGACCGGCGCAGGCCGGAGCGGGCGGCCTGAGGAGCGGGGCGCGCTCTCCCGCGGCTCGGCGCGCGTGCCGGGGCCTCTCGGCGCGGCGATCCCGGGCCTGCGGAGGGCCGGCGGCGGCGCCCGGCTTCCCGGCGCGCGGCCCCGCCGCGGTCAAGCGGCGGCCCTTGCCCGCCCCGCGCCGCGCCGCCCGCGCGCCCGCCAGCAGCAGCCGGAGGGGCGGGCCTCGCCGGCGCCGCCGCCCCTCGGCGCCCACGCTGCCGCGCGTCGCTCGCCTCGCCGCTGGGCCAGCCCGGGAGGCCGCGGGGCCCGCCGGCGGGCGGGGCCTTCCGGCAGGAGCGGCGCGGAGGGCTGCGCGGGCCGCGGCCGCCGGGCGCCTCCGCGCCCCGCCTCGGCCGGCGGCGCTCCCCTCCCCTCCCCTCCCCTCCCCGGCCCCGCCCCGCCCCGCGCGAGGCGGGCTGCCCGCCGCAGCCGATTCCTCCGGCCCGGCGCCCGCGAGGGGAAAGCGGCGGGCCCTCCGTGCCCGCGCGTGCTGGGGCAGCGGGAAGCGCCTCGGCAGGAGCTCTTCTCCTTCCAGGCAGAGGTGCAAAGACAGTTGCGGGGGTGGCCGGGGGGGCGGCTTTCCAGGCCCCCCCGAGGGCAGGATTAGATTCCGGGTGAGGCGCCCCGGCCGCTGCCGCTCTGCCCTCGGATAATCTCCAAATTTCGCAGGCCTCGGAAGGAGCCAGACTTGGTTGTCATGAGAAATGGGGGCGGGGGGAGACGTACAACAGGAATGTTTGCATTAGAACTTGGCAGGGCCCCATATTTTGGCTCTGCCTTGCCAGCTCCCTTTGGAGGGCGGGGGCCCCCTTCTCCCAGGGCTCACAGCGATTATTGATAGTAATTTGAAGCCCAGGGGACCGGAGGCGCTCGTGTGGGCAGGCAAAGTTCAGCTCCCCTCAGCCCTCATGCTTCCCCCCTGCTTTGCCACTGAGCCGTGGGGTTCCCACAATGCTGCCCCAAAATGGGGGGGCAGTGCCTTCGGAAACCTTTATGGGGCATTTCCTGGCCCCAGGCAAGCGGAGGGCAGACAGGTTGTGACCCCAGCACAGACCTCCTGACCTCTCCACCTGTGAAGAAGACAGCACAAGATGGGAGGCCTGTAATTTCTCATCCAGCGGAGGCAGGACTTGCAGAGAGTTTCCCCGGAAGGATCCTCAGCTGCGGTTGCAGAGGGAACTGGGGTTGCCTAGCACGCAGCAGGAGGCTGACTCTGGGCACTGCAGCTCTGAGAGTTGCTGAGAGAGAAGGCACTCGGGCTGCCTGGGACGTGGGATGCCCTCAGCTGCTGTGTGGTGTGCATCTTCTCAATGTGTGGACTAGCAGACTAGTAGGTGGTGTAAAAAGGTGTGTTGTGTACGCGTAGACACTTTTGGACATTGTGTTTTTCCCTCACAGGGGATGTTTGCAATTATCACACCAGCACCAGTGATGGGTTGAAACGTCCAGGGTGCCTCTGCTGCTGCTGCTGTTATGGAGTGGACACCTGCTCCATTGAACTAGATGGATTTTTTTTACTTCCAAGTAAAATAAATGTCTCCTGGGAAGTATGTTAAGTCATTGCAGTCTGTAGCAGATGGCTCTTTTTTGAGGGTCTCATCTAACCTGCTGTTTGCAGCAAATCCAGTCTGATCGTTGGTTTCGGCTCTTCACAGGTTGGTTCCAAGGCTTGATGTGCTCTCATGTTAGCTGAATGAAATGAGGGGATGCGCAGTGTCGCAGCAGGAGACATTGACACCTGGGGCCTGCTTCCTGTTCAGTTCCTCAGGCCTATTAGCTACTTGAATTCTCATTCAGTTTGTTAACATCAACATGGCAGACATCGTTCTACATGTTTAACGACCCAAATCATGAGACAATAATAGACCATTCATTGTTTATCCAGTGTGTTACTTAAAATGGAGACAAGAACATTGTATTTTGCAGGAAGCCAGAGCTGACTGCAATCGGATTAGAGAGGTGCAGTTTAAATCCATGTGTAATGAAGTAGCTGATTTGACTGGCAATTAATCAATTCAAGCTTCCAGTCCTTGGCACTGGCCTGCTGCTCTGATGCATGCACAGAGCTCTGTGGGTTGAGCAGGGGGTTCCTTGTGGAACCTTCCCCCAACAGAACGGCTTGTTTGGAGATGGCGCCGTGAGCCTCAGCGCAGGGCTGCGGCGCTCGTCAGACATTTGCTGCGGAGGTGCTGTGACCCACATTGTGGCTTCGAGTGCCAGGTTTTCCTTTTTGGACGCTGCTGTGGGAAAACTCCTTTTTCCTGTATGTGTTGAAAATAAGAGCTACGTGATGGGGTCAGAGCAGCCTCTTCCTATGGGGTGTTTTCCAGAGAGTTCCGGTTAGGTCTTCCGGCGTCCCGCTGGAGGCTGTCTTGCTGGCTCTGCCGCCGGGGTACTGGAGGACTGGGAAGCAGGAGCTTCCGGTGGCGACTTGGCCTTGGCGTGAGCCTCGCTGGAGTGCGTGACTGTGGAGGAGAGGCGGCTGTTGCACTGCTCATCCTCCGCGTGCGGCGTGCAGGTCAGGACAGTGGGCGCCAGGCCTCGGAGCCCCTTGTCCTGCTCCCGCATTTGGCCCTTTCTTCTGCCAGGCCCCTTGGTGCGTGGCGCCCTCTCTGCAGGTGTGTTGCCACCCCAGAGGGCCCAGTGGCTGCCCGCCTGCGCCGTGGGAGCGTGAGATCTGCCGCCTTGGGTGCGAGCGGGCTTCTGCGCCGCCCGGCACGTGGCCTGACGGGAGCAGCATTGGCAGGGCTGGCTCCCCTCCACCTCACAGCGATTTGCGCCTGTTTGGATGCTTGGCTGGGCGTTTGACTGCAGGCGTCGTAATTAGCAGTTACGTCTTGTGGGATGGAGCCAGAGTTTTTATTGCTCACGGCTATGAATTTATTACAGTCATATATCAGGAGTGATAGCAGGATGATTCTGTCCACCCATCCCTGGGAGTGCTGGTGTAAGTGGTGCTGACTCCTTCCTTCCTTCCTCTCTCTCTCGCCCCTGTATTGGCCTTGCTTGGGCAAGTCTCGCACTCATCTTGGGTGGGGGGGCCTTAGGAAGCCCGCTCCCTGGGCACGGATAGGGTGGGCACGGAGGGATCGGGTTGGGAGCTTTGCTGACTGCGTTTCCTTGGTGCTGAGTCAGCACCAGCCCTGTGCCTGCGGGGGGTGGGGCCCTCAGGCAGCAAGGCTTCCGCTCTTGCGTTGCTGCTGCCTGGGCCTCCACAGCACTGTCTTGGGGTACTGTGTGGTTCTGGCCTCTGAGTGGGGAGGGCTCTCTTAGAATCCTGAACCTGCAGTGTCGGGGAGGAAGACGGTGCCGCAGCGGCCGCTCTTGCTGGCTCCTTTAGAGGTCCATACAGGGTGTGTAGTTAGGAGCTCTGCCCAGCTCCTAACTGCCCAGAGGTTTTCCAGACGTTTGCACAGTGCGTGGCACACCATCCATCACCGTTGGATGTTTAGCAGCCACCATAGTTGCCCATTGAGGCCTAGGCCAGCCTGCCCCATCTCCAATGGGACTGCAATTCCCAGCATTGCCCAGCCAAGCCTGGGCAGTTGTGTTGGGGGGTGGCATCCTTTTTCAGAAGGCGTGCTGAGGCCAGGGTGTGTCAGGCGGGCACTGCTCTGCCTTCTTGGCTCCGTGGGGCACCGCTGGAGAGAGGGGAGGGCAGCTGCCACTCCCATCTTTCCATCGAGGAGTAAGTTGCCTGGTTAGTTCCCCCGGCTTAGGCAGGGGACTTAGAGTCTGGGCAGCACTTGTTTCTTGGGTGAAAATGTTCTGCCCTGGCCCGGACCAGACCCTTCTCCAGCCCAGACTTGCTGCTTCCCACTGCCCGTCCTCTGCATCGGGGCGTTGGCGGCCCTCTCCTCTCTGCGTGGGGGCTCTCTCCCTCCGCTTCTCATTGCACTCCTGTCAGCCAGATCCCTGAGCGGGCTCCCCTTTGGCTGAGCTGGGAGCCAGCCTCCTGTGTGGATGATGCAAACTGTTTCGATCCCCAATGCAGCCTGGCTGGGGCGTGCTGGGAGTTGTAGTCCAACACATCTGGAGAGCACCAGGTTGCCTGCCACTGGTGACCATCGCATCTTGTGGCAGCGCGTTCCACAGGCCAATGGTGTGCTGCGTAAGAGGGGGCGCGTTGACGTCACTGGAGGCCTTCTCCCTTGTGCGCTCTGTACAGTGGGCAACATCTGGCCTGCCTGCATGGTTTGCCCTCCTCCTTGTCTTCTTGCTCGGCTGTTTGTTTCCGAGCAAAGCAGAAGGACCCACACTCCTCCTGGGCCTTGTCTGGATGGCGTTCCTCACCCTAGGTAGTTTACTCCTGAAACTGAAAACCTGGCCAGTAGATGCCAGGCCATCAAGAGGAAGCCTTTTCCCATGCACCTCGCAATCATTCATCGCTCTAGTTGCAGCAAGTCGTGGCACTTTGATTGCTTTTCCGGAGGGCAAGGGGTTGCAGTGTTGTCGTGCCCCCGCCCCCCCGGTCAGCAGGAGGGCTCAGGAGCCTTGTAGTGTTGTTGGGGGGATGGCCCTTTTTTCGTCCTATCTCACCCTCCTGAAAGCTTTCCCTGCTCTGCTCTTAACAGTAAATTTATTATTATTTATTTATTGCATTTATATCCTGCCTTTTTTCCTCTTGCAAGGAACCCAAGGTGGCTGGGTTTGAGGCTGGCTTGTCAACCCCAAACTTGCTTGGCTATATAGTGGGACGGGTGAAGGTTTCTGGTGAGTGGGAAAGAAAAAAAGCTGCCCCCCCCTCCTGAAACCTCCACATTGTTGTTGTTGTTGTTCAGTCGTTCAGTCGTGTCCGACTCTTCGTGACCCCATGGACCATAGCACGCCAGGCCTTCCTGTCCTGCGCTCTCTCCCGGAGCGTGCTCAAGTTCATATTCATTGCATCCGTGATGCCATCTAGCCATCTCATCCTCTGCCGTCCCCTTCTCCTTTTGCCTTCAGTCTTTCCCAGCATCAGGGTCTTTTCCAGGGAGTTTTCTCTTCGCATTAGGTGGCCAAAATATTGGAGCTTCAGCTTCATTATCTGTCCTTCCAATGAGCACTCAGGGTTGATTTCCTTTAGGAAACCTCCACATATGGGAGGATAATTGTTTTTAGCCCCATGGTGTGTATGCCCATGGTTCCAACCCCCCGCCCCAACCTTCCAGGATACTGTAAGCTGTTAGGGGCTTGAGAAGGCTTACTCCACCCCCCACCCCCCGCTTTCCACACCCTCATCCTTCCCATCTGAGATCCAACAGTGTCTGGAGGGAAAGGCTGGGTTCAGAAGGGCTGTTCTAGAGCTGACTTGGGCTGTTTCCCTGGACATTTTCGGATGAGGCAGTCACGCAAAGGTGTGTCAGCAGCTGGTCAGAAATGGTGATAGAACAAGTGCATTTTCTTATTCTGAGTGTTTTAGCAGGTAAGCCCAAGATCTAGCCTTCCCCAACCTGGTGTCCCCCAGAGGCTGTTGGACTAATTCCCACCAGCTCTGGCCACTCTCCATGCTGTCTGGGGCTGATGGGAGTTGTAGTGCAAAATATCTGGAGGGCACCAGGTTGGGGAAACCAAAATTGAAAGGTAGGATGCTCTGGGCACACTTGGCTCGGCTCTCCATAAGAGCCTGGACATGGGAGCAAGGAAGGTGCCCCCCGCCGCCCACTCCTAGGATCATGCTTGGGGTTCTTGGGCGCACAAGGCCTGCACCTCGTCTCACCCAGAGCTCTCTGCCTGTGCATCAGTGGAATCCACCCCTGCTGTTTGAGGTGGGTGGGGGCAATGAGAGAAAGCACATTTTTTATGGTGTTGCCCTCCTTTTGGAATCACACCTGATGGCAACATTGCCATCCTTTCAGTGCCAGACAAATACATGTTTTTCTCGGAGGCTATGTAAGTTTTAGTTGCTTTTAGATGCTGCTATGGTTTTGGTTATCATTTGTATTTTGTATTTTTGTTGCTGTTTTAATCTAAACACCCCTGGAATATTGGCTGAATGAGATATGTACGTTTCTAAAACAAATAAGTAAGTTTGGTTGTTGGCAGAAATCTAAAAGTTTGACGCTAGGTACCTACGAGCATGAATCTGTATCCGTGCCAATGTCCCGTTTAGCGGCAAGGGTGTGCCAAAAGGCCTGTTCTCTTTTGGTGAGTCTGGCACACACAGCCTCCCAGAATACCATTTCACATGTGAGTTTTCTGTACGTGGAGATGGATGACCACAGATGTACAAGTTCATGTCCTGGCCTTGCTTTGTGCCTTGGGAAGCTGTTGGTCTCTGGACCCACGTGCCATGCAGGAGGCCTTAAAAGCCAGTCTGGCCTGGGACACTGCCGTCCCAACTGGCTGCACCACCTGGCTGGAGAGGTGTGCCGAGTTGGGACTAGACAGACAAAAAGAAGTAGAAGGACTTCTTCACTCTGTGCATAATTAACTGGCAGAATTGGCACAGAAAACAGTGAATGGTTGGCTTTAAAGGGGATTAAACCCTTTCGAAGAGAACACAAGAAGAGCCATGCTGGATCAGACCAAGGGTCCTTCTAGTCCAGCATTCTGTTCACACAGTGGCCAGCTCACACAGTCAGTGAAAGACGTCTTCTTACATGATGGCTAAATGGAACCTTCAGGGCCAGAGGCACTCTACCTCAGGATACCAGGCGCTGGGGGCAAACAACTTTTGTGCTTGTCTTGCTGTTTCTGTGCTATTTAATACAGCCTTGGGCACTTCAGAGGACTGTTTTGTTTCTAATCATCACATCAAAAGCCTAGCATGGCTAATGTCTTTCCAGCAAGTGCTCTGAGTCCGATTACAGGCCTCTCAGTGGCCGTCATTCCTTATGAGTTCTTACGCTCAGTGGTGTGATAAATGTTGAAATGCAGGAGTTCATCATGGCTGTACACACAGACACACACCACAGAGCACCAGTATATCGCATAATACCCAATTCATTAGGAACAGCATGACTGCATCCCTATGCATAATTTCCTAAGAGTCGGCTCCATTGATCTCAGTGGCGCTTTCTTCTGACTGTATAGGTTCAGTGTGTAAAGTCACACTGAACTTTAACAAAAGATCTTCAGCCAACTGAAATGCAATCTTTCGCTTCTAATTAAAAATGCAAATAACCTTGCAAGGAAGTTTTGCCCTTTAAACCAGGGGTGTTCTGCCTCCTTCAGCCCAGGGGCTGAATTCCATTCCAGAGAAGCTCTTGGGGGCTGCATGCCAGGCGCAAGGGGGCCGAGGACAAAAGGAGATGGGGCCAAGCATTCCCCAGAATGCCAGCCTCTTGTAGCCTCAAGCTCTTCCTGCCAGTAGCGAAGCCTTAGGGGAGGCAGTTCAGTCATTTAGAACAGGGAAAGATCTGCACACACGTGGAGGGAAACCCCAAATGGTCAGCGGTCAGGGAAAGGGGGCTTAGCCATCAGGGGAATCTCAGAGGGCTGGATTGGACTCCTGGGCCTGAAGTTCTGCACCTCTGATATAGACATCACCATTTAAAGTAGGAGCCTCATTAAACAGAGGGAAAACAGTACCCTGCATCTATGCTAATCTATCACAGTAGTAAAACTTGAAAGCCTCGTTATCACCTCATTCACTTTTGAGAGCAGGGAGGGTCCACCAGTTACCTTGGTGATCCTGTCCTGCAGGTGACATCCCCCTCCCCCATGGCACTTCTGCTCTGAAAAAGGTCCCAGAGCGATGCTCCCCCCCCCCCGACCCCAAGCCACAGTGTATGTTTTCCTTTCCCATGAGTATGGATTTCTATGTACAAAATAAGCTAGGGCTGAGGCCTCCCGGTGCTGTCCTTCGGATGCCAGTGGATCCACAGGTGCCCTCGGTGAGGTCCGGGAGCTGTGCTGCTGTGGGTGCCAGCAGGGTGCCCACCAGCCCTGGTTTGGGCCCTCGGCACAAGTGGGGCTGCCAGGCACCACCTGTGGGGGCTGCCTGGGTGTGCTTGGGCCTCTAAGGCACCTGCCAGACATCTCCCTGCCAGGGGGCTGTTCAGACTTCAGACACCTGAACAGTTGGCAGCCCCTTGGGGCCAGAGTGGCTGGGTCAGGAGGGGCATCCTGCTCTTCAGTGCTGGTGAGTTTTCTAGGGGCCAGCCTTGTCCCGGCTCGCCCACCAGAGTCCCTCTCCCAAGCGCTCCTCTAGCAGCCCGGGGTGAGGGGCAGGTTCCAGGCAGCTCTGCCTTCTACATGGGAGAGAATCATGCAGCCAGAGGTCCCCCCGCCCCTGTCGGGTTGAGCTGCTCAAGGGAGAGGGGAGCACCAGCCCCTCCTCTCCTTTGACTTCAAAATTGGGTGCTGGCGAGGGAGCCGGAGTGGGCGGACAGCCGTGGCTCGGCCGGTGGCCCGGGCAGGGGGCCAGCAGCCCCTGGGCTGACCTCTGGGGAAGCACTGCGCTGCAGCAGGGAGAGCCTGATGGGAAGGTGGGCGAGGCTCGGGGGTTGCCGGGGCTCCTCCAAGCTGCTTTGAGAGGGGCTGTTGGAGGGGCCGCCAAGCTGCTCCCGCCTCTGCTTGCAGTGGCTGGCAAAGGCCTGTTCCCTGGCAGCTGCTTCTGGGGGAGGCGTTCCGTGGAGAGGGGGCTTCTGTCCCCGTTGCCTCTCCTCTCGTCCTCAGGGGCCATCCCTAGCCCAACTATTTTTAGTGCCTTTTTCTGGAAGGGAATCAAAACGCAGCTGTGCTGCTCTCTCCAAGAGAAGCTGCGTGCTGCTTTCCTGGGATGGGAACCAGGGCAGACCGAGGGGAGGGGATTGATCCCCCCCAGATGGATGGGCTGACCTGTTTCCCGAGAGGCCCTTCTTTCGAGACCACTGCTTTCAGAGGCATGTTTTGTGGCGCCCAAGAGAGGGCCTTTTCGGTGGCTGCTCCCTCCCAAGAGAGGCTGGGTTTGCTCCCTCTCCACCTGCAGGCAAAGACCACTGTATGCAAGAAGGCCTTTAGCCTGTAAGTGGGTCCATTGAGTTGGGTGCTGTTTTCATAGAATCATAGAATAGCAGGGTTGGAAGGGGCCTACAAGGCCATCGAGCCCAACCCCCTGCGCAATGCAGGAATCCAAGTCAGAGCATCCCTGACAGATGGCTGTCCAGCCTCATCTTGAACGCCTTCAGTGTGGGAGAGCCCACCGCCTCCCTAGGTCATTGGTTCCGTTGGCGTATTGCTCTAACAGTCAGGAAGTTTCTCCTGCCGTTCAGCTGGAATCTGGCTTCCTGTCACTTGAGCCCATTACTCCGTGTCCTGCACTCTGGGATGATCAAGAAGAGATCCTGGCCTTCCTCTCTGTGACAACCTTTCAAGTACTTTTTATTCTCTAATTGTTACATTTTTATTGTAATATATTGTTTTATTGCTTTAACCAATTTTAAAATTAGTTTTTAATTAGTTTTTTTAGAAATAAAACATTAATAAAGAATAACACAACTTAAAATATATATTTACAGTGTGCTGCCAATATCCTGTATTACATTACAGAGATTGCCTCACCTATAATCTCTTCATTTATCCTGCTCCCTTCATAACCTGTTACCCTAACAAATCTTTCTTTTTAACCAATTTTAGTTATCTCTGTAAGCTGCCTTGAATGCCATTTTTTGAAAGGTGGGGTACAAATCACATTGAATCAATAGATGGACCAAGGGGCTGACCTCCGGCCACTGCTTGTGTTCCAAGGTGCCACCAGAGTATACTGTCATGGGCTGTAGAGAGATGAGGGCTTTAGCCAGGGTGACGTTGGCCAGCACTTGTCTGTCCTTCCATCCATCCTCCCCTCTGTGTGTCTGTCTGTCCTCCCTCCCTCTCTTCCTCGCCATCGGCATTGCCAGGGAGGCAACTGGCCACACGGCAGGCTGCGCAGGCGGTTGGGCTTGCACGTTTCTTGAACTCGCCTGTCAGACAGTCCACGTGCTGGGATCAGTCTAGGCAGGCAGAGGTCGGGGCCCACCTACCGGGCGTTGAGTTTCCCAGTGGATTGGATGTTGAGGACACAGAATTCCACCCCGCTGCGTTCCTCGGAGGTGTTTTGCTCCAGCTCATGGCATGCTAGGTGCCAGCAGCATGGCTGGCCAGGGACTTGAGTTTGGGGTAGGTGCGTGTGTGTGGTTCTTCCTTCTCTCCCGGCGCCTCATGATGTTTATGGTGGCAGCAGACAGTGGTGGGGGCAGATGGCAGATTTCATTCCACCAACACTCTTGCCTGGTTTGCCCATCACGGCACCTGAGATTTAAAAAAAAAATCTGGGTTATGATGGACATGGCAGAATTTGCCTGATGGCCAAACAAACCACAGACCTTCTGTCTGTGGCTGGTGTTACATGCAAACCAGGAACTCTGGCTGGTCTCTCCACTGACCAAATGGAGAAAGAACCTGACAACAAACCTCAGGTTACCTCTCTGGCTCATGGGGGGAAGACAAGCCCGAGTTAGTGGTTCGCACGTAATGCTGATGTCTGTGGGTTGCTTAGCTGCTTGCTGCCGGAGTGGTCTGGGAGTCTGCGCCAGCGCCTGCTGCGTTCTCAGTAACCCAGAATTATCAACACATCTGGGTTATTGTGATGTGTGCACCGGGCTTCTGGGTGTGCTTAATCTCTGGGTGCTGGTTGCTAGGCACATTTCCTGCACGGCTGGTGGGAAGGGGGCTGGGGTGTGGGGTGGCAGGATGGGTCTCCGCTAATGAGGGCGGTCAGGAGGGGAGTCTGGACTGACGGCCTCCTGTGGGCACCGGTGGGCCCACCTCCACCTCCCCACTCCAGGGCCAGCTGGCTGGCCTGCCTGCCAGCATTCACAACTAGAGCAGAGCATCGATCAGCCTTCTGCAGCCTGGGACCCTTCCGATGTGTTGGACTGCCATTCCCAGAGGCAGTGCTGGCTGGAAATGATGGGAATTGCAGTCCCAACACATCTGGAGGGCTGCAGGTTGAGGAAGCTAGGCATGGATCGTGGCTGTTTGGGAGTCCCGTCTTCTGAACCCTCCCACAGCTGCAGCCGAGGCACATGCCAGTGGAGCATGCAGCCCCCCCGGCCATCCTCTGCCCTCCCCTGCAGTGCTGGCTCCAGCTGCCTCCAGGAAAGTGCAGCTGGAGCCCCCCGCTCCGGAGCGTCTCGTGAGGCTGAAGGCCTGTGCTTGCGGGGGCCTTTTTGCAGGGCTGCAGGTGCTGGACTTGCACCTTGTGGCCGGGGCAGTGGCCTGCGAGAGGGGGACCCTGGCCTGCGGGAGGGGCGGCTTCTGGGCTGGCTGGAGATGTGGGAGGGCATGGGGCACCTTCCATCGCGGCTGGGCTGTGGCTCCTTGGCAGAGTCAAGGCTGTGGCTTGTTAATGATTGCCTGCAGGAAGCAGGGAGAGGCCCTTGGAGTGGCCCCACGGGCATGCGGCACGCCTGGCCCTCACCCTCCTCCTTCTCCTCCCTTCTTCCGTTGCAGGTGCCGGGGGCAGCCAGGACAGAGACGTCGGTGGAGGGGCCGCGGGATTGCCAGTGTGGGCAGCTCTCCCCTTCCCATCCACGTGTTCTGAGTCGAGTTTGGAACCCTCTGTAAATTAAGGCCCGGAAGCCAAGATTTGCAGCCGCCGCTTCTGCCACGATGCCGTCTAATGGGCCCGTCGACACCAGCAGCCCCACAGCAGACCGAGAGGCAGCCGACGCTCGCAAGGTAAGGAGGACAGAGCTGGAGCCTTAGGGCCCACCAGCCCCACGGCTGAGCTGCCCCTGTGCCTCTGCCTGGAGGCAACACCACGACGGGGATTTGTGTGGCTGCCTCAGCTGTGCCACGTGTGTGCTGCACAGGCTGGGTGTGAGCACTGCCCATGTCTCCCTGCTGAATCTCTGCCATCCGCTTTTATCGAGGGGGGGGGCTCTGCTGCAATTAATTTCCATGTCCCTCGAGGAGCTGCTAATTAAGCAGACGGCAGTGTTGCAGGTTGTAGGGAAGGGGAGGGTCTGTGAAGCAGGACCAGCCTGGGTCGGATGAGGCTGAGGCTTAGCTAGAGCAAATGGGCGTGTGGCATGGACATGTTGGGTCTGTGTTTGATGCTTTAGTGGCAAGCCAGAAGTGTGGCGAAAAGGCATCCAAGAGAGCACCCCAGGTGTGCTCTGCTGCAGGAGAGCCCCACGGCCCTGTGGTGCTCACAGGGTGATCAGCACCAGTTCTGTCATCGCAGCATGCCAAGAAGGTGGGCGCCAGGGTCGGAGTGCCCGTGGCTTGCAGGAACTAGATACCTGGTCTGAGTCCTGCCACCCCCTGGAGGAGAGGGGGGCTTGGCTGAGTGCAGGGGCTGGAGTGCGGCTTCAAGGCCCAGGAGCAGCAGGTGCATGCTGGAGAAGGCAGGGACCCGGGGGCCATCTTGCAGCAGAGCTGGACTGGTGGCGGCAGCTGGGGGGCTCACCCTTCGCAGGGGCGGGGGCGCCCCGCTGCTGCAGCAGCAGCCAAGGTGGCGAGGGAGAGGCAATTCCTGGGATGGTACCCAGCACCGTGGCTGCTCACGTAGTGGTCTCGCAGGGCCTTCTCTGTGGATGGCACCCAAGGAGTATTGGACGCTCCCCATCCTCCGCAGAGCGTGCAGGAGGGATCCAACGTGCAGAATAGAAGCTGGGGAAAGATGTCGAATTTGCTCCCTCGCCTGAGGGGGCCTGTGTCGGGGCGGTGCTCTCTCTCGCCCTCTTGCCCTGAGCACTGATATGGCCAGCTGTGGCCAAGCACCGACTGCCAGCCCTGCCCCGTCCCCACTGGAGCAGCTGGAGACCCATCAGTCAGGGCGGGGGATCGGGTGCACAGGGCCCGCCTGTCAACAGAGGCTCCCTCGAGGGAGGGCTGTGGAGGGCGGAGCCTGGGGGCAGAGAATTGCTTTCCGAGGAGAGCAGCTAGCCCGAGAGCAGATGTGAAGATGGGAGCGGGAGTAGGCCATTGCGGGGGCCGGGGAGGTGAAGTTGTCAGGGGCAGCTAATTTCCGCGTGCGCGTGAGGGTGTGTGAGAGAGAGAGGACTTTGGACGGGGGCACCAGAGCCCTGGCCCTGATCTGTGTCGTGACAAGCAGCTGGGGTGGGGAGGGGTGTCTGGGCAGAACGGACTGACACACACCGGCTGCTCCCTCGCTCCTTCGCCAACCTGCTGCCCTCCAGATAGATTGGACTCCTCCCCCAGCTAGCATGGGTTAAGCAAATAACTAGAGGGATTTCAGTGTACACACGTATACATTCAGCAGCAGAACTACAGTAACAAAACATGCAATTAAACATTGCACCAATAAAACTGAGAGCAGTACACCCTAAAACTACATGCCCAGCGGAAAGCAATACCATCCCTTAAGATGCCTGGGCAAAACCCAGTGTTTTGAACTGGCACCGAGAAGAGCATCACGTCTGGATTGTCTGCATGCCCCTGGGAGGGTGATCCAAAGCGGGAAAGGCCCTTTCCTTTGTGCCGGGATCATGCACCGGTCCTACTGGTGGCACTTGGGGAGTGTGCTCATTGGGTGCCCTGCATGAACAGGCAGGCTGGCGCGGCATTTGGCCTCACGTGCCGTACAGTGTTTGGGTCCCAAGCCGCTTAGGGCCCTAAAGGCGAGCGCCAGTTTGAATTGGGCTCAGAAGCAACTAGGCAGCCAGTGTAAGTCTTCCAGAAGTGGTGTCATAGGGATTTTCTTTGGTCTGGGTTCAGGCCTGGTTTGGGGGCAGTAACAGCCTTGGTCTCCTGCGTAGATGACCTATTTCGGGAACTGGACAGGGGGAGTGCATCCCTTTGGGTTCTGGTGGACCGCTCAGTTATTCAGACCTAATCACCTTTCGTCCAGCGTACCGTAGCGTGCTCTGTCTGGGGCTGCCCTTTCAAAGTGTTTGGGAACGGGGCAGCTCGTGTGGTGCATGGACCTCTGTCAGGATGGCGCTTTCTGGTCCACATTTCACCAGCCCTGGATCAACTTCACTGGCTTCCAGTTTGTTTCCAGGCACAATTTGGGGTGCTGGTTTTGAGCTACAAAGCCCTAAACAGTTTGGGCCAAGATAGCGTGAACGGCTGGCTCCTTCCGTATGACCTGCCCCCAGTTTGCAGTCGTCGTCACAGGCCCTGTTCCATGTCCTGCCCCCTGGAGAGGCCAGGGCGGCGGCAGCGGCGGCAGCACCACCGCTGTGGAAGCCTCTCTCAAGGTCGGCCCCTTCCTTGTTCTGCATTAGACCAGCAGTCCAGACTGTTGTTCCGTCAGGCTTTGCATGCTGTGTAATCTTCGATGCTGCTGTTCAATTTTAGCCCCCCTCCTGATTTTATTGTATGATACGGGTTTTGCTCCTTTGTTTCTTGGTTTTATGACACTTTTATTGTATATTTCCCTGGGTGCCTGATAGGTGGAGGGTGCGACTTATAAATCAGTTAAATAAATAATCAATTGGCCAGAATTCTTCCTGCCAAATTCTGCACTAACCAAAGCTTCCAAATGGCCTTCAAGGGGGCTGTTCTCCTCCCCTGCCACAAGCCTTGACCAGCTTTCCTATTCCTCCTCTAAGGTTCATTTCCCAGGTGATCCTTTGTGTTTCCACTGCATCAACCTGCATTGTGCCTGTTCAAATGTTAATGTTTTTATTATGCTATGGCCCCTGCTTTCCTACTGATGTGTGCGTCCTAAAAAGAACCCAGATGTGATTTCTCATGGCAATGGTGGTGAGTGGCCACCAGGCCATCCTAGTTAAATGGCCCTGTTGCTTGGGAACCCTGACCATGTTCACAGCCTCCTGCATTGGAAGTGACCTTTGCTATATTTTCAATCGCTTTATAGCCACAAGGGCCGCTTGTGAAGAGATCTATTGGCAGATCCTTTAACTGCCTGAATACTTGATAGTCCCATCATGGGCCAGGGGAGAGATTTTAGCAGGCTTCTCACCAAATGGCAGCCGGTTCCAGGGTTCTTTGAGAGAAGCTGCAGCAGCGAATGTGGTGGAAAGCCTGTTCAGGTGTGTAGCTGAGGGGCATGGGAGCCTTGGCGGGCATGTGGTTTCCAGAGAAGCGCTGCTGCTCTGTGGCAGAGCCCCTGCATGGCATGCAGGAGGACCCCGGCTCGGTCCCCGGCACCCGTAGTGGGGCTGGGCTAGGCCCCTCCCTGCCTGAGAACCAGGGGCAGGCGGTCTGGTGCTGCCAGTCAGTGTCGACAGCACCGGGCTAGATGGAGAGAGAGCCTGGCTTGGCACAAGGCTGCTTCCTCTCCTCCTGCACGTGCTGCCCGGTGTGCCTGGAGAAGTAATTAAAACCCTGCATCAAGGAAACCTGGATTGTGCAACCTGTGTCAGTTCTGCTCCCTTCATGGATCTGCTTACTTTGCAATCAAGGAAAGGGGGGAAGGGGTTAACTCTGCCTCCTCCACTGCGTCTTCCCTGATCCAGTTAGCAGCCCCCCCCCCCCCCCGGCCCTTTCTTGCAGTCACTGGTCTCCCACGTCACATCTAATTTAGACATTAGACCGGTTTTACATGGGCCACTTGAGGCACTCCTGAGTTTCTCTCCTGCTGTGTTTGTGTGAAAAAGACATAAATGCCGTACCAGTGTTTAAAAAACGGATCCATTCACTGTGGAAGAGGGTGGGCTTGGAGTTGCATTTCAGCCTGTCTGTATTTTCGAGGTCACCTGTGAACAGGCTGGTTCTTGGTGAAGTGCATTTTAATGCTCCTCCGGCTATCTTTCCCCACAGAGCTGTACACATTTGGTAATGCCCCCCCCCCCACACACACACATTTTAACTTCTCTTCCCTGTTTGCAAGTCTCTCTTTGGTCCCTGCTGGGGCTCCCTTACCGGATTCTTCCTCCTGTTCCAGGACAGGGAGGTTCTGCAGCACAACTTCCTCTCCCTAGTCCAGGCATGAAGCTGACAAGGGCATGGGAATCTTGCACCGTTTCAGCAGCCTCGTTCCCCCGCCCCCTGGCTCCACTTCTTAAGTGTGTGCGCCTGTGTGCAAGCTTTGGAAAATACATAGAGGAGGCACTGGTCAGCTGGAGGAGGCTTTGCCGGCCTTGTCATTTTACTGGAGACCAGAGGGAGGGGGCTGTGCAGGAAAGGGTGGTGGGGCGGAGATCACCATGCCCAGTGTGGCTGCATTGGAGCTGAAGGCATTGGCAATGGGGGGTCAGCATTCAGGGTAGGCGCATGAGGGAGCGTGGTTTTCTCCCACACCAGCTGTTGCAGATGTGGTGACATTTAAAGCAGGAAAAGTGTGAATGGTGATAGTGGGGGTGGGGGAAGGTTCTCAAAGGACCTTTCAGGTGTGATTTCAGCCTGAGGGGCTAGAAACATTCTTCATCCAAATAAAAAAGACAGCGAGTTCCCCGGATGCTGGCTTTTGGCCCATGCCAAGCTTTGCGCTCGCGTGGCGTGGTCGCAGAATGCCTGCAAAGGGAAGTCCGTTGCCCCCAGCAGTGCCATGGGGAGCACGCCTCCTGGCGGGGCCTGTGAGCAGCTGGGGCTCCCTTCTCCGCGCAGCTTGCCTTTCCTCGGGGCTGTTCCTAGGAAGAGCGGAGGCCGTACCCACAGTGCAGTGGGAGCTGTGTAGAACATAAGAGGCCGAGTCTCACCCTGCTAGGACGGGGTGGGGAACCTTGGGCCCAGGGATCAAATCCAGCCCTCTTGGTGTCCAGACCCAGCCCTCCGGGTTCCCCAGGGCTCCCTGCCCCCTTCCCCCCAGTCTCCAGTCCATCAGTGGCTTCCTGGGTTTCACAGAGTTTTTCTCCTGCTCTCAGGAACAGGAATCCCTCTCCCGTGCTGCTGCCAGCTCGTGCTTTAAGCTGCGAGGTGCTGCTATTTTTTTGGCATTTGGGGCTCCGCCTTCTTTTGCCTTGGCCCCGCCTGCCCCGGAATCCAGCCCCGAGAACTCCGAAGCTGACCTTGGTCTCTCAAGCGGAAAGAGATCCAGCACTCCCCTGTGCTAGACGAACCAGGTGGGGCTGGGGCAAGGGAGACATGGGAAGAGGAGAGCGTTTGCCCGTCAGAGTTCTATCCCGCCTTTCCTCCCAGGCGCCCAAGGCAGTGTACATGTTCCTCCTCACAACAACCCTGTGAGGTAGGTTGCGCTGAGAGTCTGTGCCTGGCCCAAAGCCACCCGGGGAGCTTCATGGCCGAGGGGGGATCCCTAATCCCAGCAATAAGTATTCAGTATCTTGACCAAGAATTGAATCCTCAAATTGAAGTACAGCAGGCACTCCAAAAGAAAGTGAACCACAAAGACACTGAACATGAAAATACAATAAAAATACAGCAAAAAAAAAGATTGAAGAGCAAGAGAATAAAACAGCAGCAGCCCATAAAACCATCCTCAAAGGAGCAAACAAACCTGGGTTAAAAAGACCAGGCAAATAAAACCATTTTTACCTGGTCCCTGAATGTAGACGTGTGGGTGCCACGTCTGGGGAGGGCGCTCCAAAGGCGTACGTGGCTGGCCGCGGGAGGCCAGTGAATGGGCTGTGCCAGGGGCCGCCGGTCTGGATGCCCCACGGGAAATTGGGCGGAGGTGCTCCGAGTGGTATAGAGCAGGGAAACGGGCGCAGCGGGGAGGCGCCAGCCCTGAGCCTGCATGCAAGGTGTCATGGGAGCAAGGGTGCTGTTGGAGAAGGAAGCGGAGGCATGCAGAGGAAAGGGCGGGATGCGGCTGCTAGTCGCGATGACTGTTGCCTCCGCTGTCAGAGGCATGACATGCCTCTGCATGCCCGTTGCTGGGGAACAGGCAGGCGCTGTTGCCCTCGCGCCCTGCTTGAGGGCTTCCCACTGGGGCATCTGGTTGGTCACTGGGGGAAAAGGAGGCTGGATTAGGCAGCGGGGTGGGTCCCACGCAGGCCTTGTGCAGCAGCCAGCCCATAGAGGACTCCGTGGGCATGCCTGTCTCCTGAGAAGAGCCCTTGCTCCTTCGAGAGGAGGGCTTTCCCCTCAACCGGTGTGTCGAGGTCAGTGCGCACGCATGTATTCTGTGCTGCTGAGCTGCCTCCCGTGAACCCACACGCTGACACGGGTGCCGTCTCTTTCCCTGAACAGCAGAGTGAAGAGGACCCTGATGAGAATCAAAGCAAGGAGGAGAAGCTGGATCCGGGGATACCTATGAGGAAAGCTGGGCGGCCTGGCAGGAAACGCAAGCAGACAGTGGTGAGTGGGAGCCAGCGGTGTTGCTGTGGGGCAGGAGCCCTTTGGGCAGGGTGCGGGTGCAGAGGACAGCTTTGTGGCCTTGGTGTGGTATCTTCTGGTTCCGAAGCAGGAGCGGAGGCGGCCTGTCAGGTTCCCCCAGGTTCTTTGTGCAGCTTGGGATTTTGCTGGGGAGCCCCGCCTTGGCTCTTCAGGGCCCTGCTGGGGTGCCAGAGAAATCGAAGGGCTTGAGAAGCGCTCTTGCCTGTTTGTGCCCATTGTCTTACTGTACAGGCAAAATAAAAACACATTTGGCTTTTGAGGCAGAAATCAGTAGCTTGGGATTCCAGGCTTTTCTTCTCGTGTGTGTGTTTGTGTGTGTGTGTGTGTTTTTAAAACAAGGTGCTAGTCCTTATGGCCAGCTAGAAGAGCTTGAGAAGCTACAGAGAGTGTCTGGTGGAGGAGCAGGTTCCTGTGGTTGGAACGTCAAAGGGGCGGCGGGTGGCTACCCCACTGCTCCTGCTTTCCCCCCACTTTTTTTCTCTCTGTTCTTGCTCTGAATCCCTACTTCGAAAACCCGGTCTTGAAATCAGAATAAATCATGCAAAACAAACTTTAGGCTTGATCGGCTTAGTTTGCGCAAGTGATTCTAGTTGCAGAACTCCTCTTCAGACTTGTGGGGGGCCAGACGCTTGTCAGCTGGTGTGCAGGACCCCCCTCCCCCCAAATCCTCATTGGGATGGTGGAAATTGTGGCAAGCAGAAAATGGTGAGAGGAGGTGGGGGTGCTCTCTCGTGGAACTAAGACATTTCTCTCCTTGCTGGGCAGTTTCTGGAGAGGAGCACCTGCAGTGTGCAGGGCACGGATCTGCTCGCCTGCCCCGCCCCGTGCCGGCTTTCCTGCCGAGATCTTCTCTCTGTGTCTCGCTGCCCCAGCCAAGAGCTCTGCTTCCTGCTGGGTCTTTCCAGAATGGCCGTGGCCCACTGCTTGGAGGCTGCCTGGTGGCCTCATCTGCCTGCTGTGCAGTACCAGCCCCTCTGGACCGGCTGCTGCCGTCGCTGTGTTTTGGACAGTCCTGTGGGCTCCCTCGGTGCCTCACAGTCCTCGGTGCAATAGGGTGGCCTTGCAGAGGGTGTGAAGAAGGCTGTCCCTTGGGGGAAGATGGTTGCGGCCTTCGTCCCCGGGTGGGAGGGCTGAGTTACGCAGCAGAGGGGCTGGGCTGGGCTGGGCTCAGCCCCTCCTCTCCAGCTCTGAGAGCACCCCGAGGTCAGCAGCTTCTAAGAATAGCCCCACAGCCTTGGCTGGAGGAGGAACGCAGCTGCGGCAGGGGAACAAATGCCGGGCTGGGAAGTGCTCTGCGCTGACGCATCCACAGGAGCCACAGAGCCACGCGCGCGCACGCACCCTCCCTCTCCGACGCACCCTCGCCTGTTGCAGGCACACACCTTCAGGCTTCATCCATCTCTGGGTGGGACACGTGTGCAGACACGCCTGCCACATCTGGCGAGGCACACAAAAGCTCTCCTGAACAAATTCCTCCAGGGGACGTGCGAGGAGCTGCTTTGCACTCTTCTGCTGTTCCTACTAAAAGTGTTCACGATCTTGGCCCTGTGAAGTGGTGTGCAGCAGATGTGCGGCCTGTGAGTTGGGCAGTCTGTGAGCTGGCCTGTGGTGGACGTGCGCCTGTGTGTTCTGCCTGTGTTCAGTGGTTGCCTCCCTGGATAAGGTGAGCCGCGGAGTTGCTCTGTACTCTCTCTGTAATAATTCCTTTTGCGTCAGGACCATTTTCTCCCCTGTGAGCCTGCCCAGACGTGGGGACCCCCTTCAGAGGCCCAGCAGAGGCGAGGTGGGCGTCTGTTGGGGAGAGGGCCGCCTTCTCTCTGGTGGCACCCATCTATGAAAACCGGCCTGGGGACTTCTGAGGTAGGGCGATTCAGGCGTTTCTGTCATTAAGAGCTCGCCCACCCTCATGGAGTGTTCATCTTCGGGAAGCTGTAGGTGCCAGGCCAGAACCGTGTCGTTTGCTCATGCTTTTAACTGGAGTATGTTTGGGTTTTGCTGCTGCTTTTAAGTTTTATTGTGGTGCTTCATATTTTATGCTGTTTCGGCGATTGATTGATTCATTTTATATTTTTTATCTTTTTATTATTTATTTATTACATTTTTATACCACCCAATAGACAAAGCACTCTGGGTGGTTCATGGGGTTTTTAATTTTAATTTTTTGTGTTGGCACATTGAGCTTGAAAGGCATACCTGGGGCCCGTGGTGGCACCCATGTCATAGAATCCTAGAACAGTAGGGTTGGAAGGGGCCTCCAAGGCCATCGAGTCCAACCTCCTGCTCAATGCAAGAATCCAGTGTCCACTTTTGCATTCATGCCCCCCAGCCCGTGGAGCAGCCTGATTGTTGGCCCCCAGTCAGAACTCCCTGGTGTAGACCATAGGCAGCGATCCACTGACAAGAGGGGTCTTGTGTGGTGTGGGAGGCCTTCCAGGGCCCCTGGAGAAAATGCAGCTCCCAGGACTGTGCATTTGGATGCCAGGAAGACATGTTCTGGGGTGATGCCTGGCTTGCAGAAATGGCTACCCCCACTGGAAATGTCATACTATTCCCCCCCCCAAATCATTTAGCCCACCCAATATAGTCTCCCCTCCCCCCACCCCATGAGCTTCTGCCACCCGGGCTGCAGAAGAGCAAAGGGCTCCAGGTGATGCAAGCAAGTGAACCAAACCACATGTGACTCCAGGGGAAGGCAAACAGTGCTGGAGCCTGAGATGGGAGAGGATTCCTTCCTGGCCTCGGACCCTCCTGAGTGTTGCAGAACCCCTCCGCTGGGCGTTCCGTGCTCTTGTGCTCTGCGGGGGCTTCCATTCCCATCTCCATGTTGGGAGTCGCACTTGCCTTTCCTGCCTCCTGTCCAGAGCCCCACATGGGCGCTTGGCTTCTGGTGCTGGGAGCCCTGATCCAGCCGGGAGCAGTGCCGGGCTGTTTCCCAGCAGGCTGCTTGGCCACGTGGGCTGTGGGAATGGCTCGCCCTCCTCGCTGCAGCCCCGTGCAGCCTCCTTCACTCCGCTCCACAGCGCTGCCTTGCACAGCTGCAGCCTGCTCTCTGGCACCACTGCCTGGGCGAGGGAGGGGAGCTGGCCCCCAGCCCCAGACTGGGCACTTGGGGAAGGGCTGCCGCTGTGCGTTGCTGGCTGCTTCCTGGCGCTGGATCAGGCCAGGCGGGGAGACCGCTCTGCCCGTGGCAGGGAGAAGAGCAAGGTTGTTGCCAGGCTGGGGACGGGGAGGGAGGGGAGCTGGGAGGCTGCCAGGCTGCTGCCTCTGCTGCCACCAGAGGCCCCGGCTGGAATGGCTGCAGCTGCTGGGCTGGGTCCCCAGCCGCCTTCTGCCTTTGCGGAGGCCAGTGTGGAAAGATCCTGGGAGGCCGAGTGTGGGGCAGGTGATGTGTGCCCAGCTCCCTCTGTGGGGTGTCCAGAATTGGCCCGCCCTGCCCCACAGAACACAGTCAAACGCAGAGGGCCGTTCTGGCCGTGGGTTATGGCTGTGCACAGGGCCATGGATGTTGGGCACAGAATTCAGCTCCCTGGTGTTCGTCCTTTCGCCTTGAACGAAGCACATTCCTGGCCCCTAAGGCAGCCGAGAGAAGCCCAGAGGTGGGGGCATCTTCGTGCTTCGGGGGGACCACACTGCCGACGCGCCGTGCTCATTGCTGGGCAGTGCAGTGAGGAGGAGGAACGTGGCAAAGCGGGAAAAGAATCTGTGGAAAGTGGTGAGAATCATGGGTGTTTTTAGAAAGCAGGTGCTTCGGAGAAACAGGGTGCTTAGCCTGGACAAGCACAGTGGGGGGGAGCGAGAGTGGGCCATTCCCAGGCATTTAGGGGGCGATGGGAGGAGAACATGTGGCCCTTTTGCCTGGGGACAGGATCATCTCTGCTGGCTCCGCTTTAGGGACCAAATAGGAGACTGGACGCCCCCAGCCCACCCCTTTGTGCGGGGAGAGGCTTTGAGGGGCATTCAAGGCTGGGCCTGCACCACTCTGCCAAATGTTTTGAGATCACGGGGCGGCTGGGTTCTTCCTTTGCCCTTGCTAAGCATCTCCCAGTGTGATACAGGCCACCCTCTGTCCACACTGCCTTTCTGCATTCTACATAGACAGGCAAGCAGGTCAGTCTCTATGTGAAAAAAAATTGATGGACACACATTGACATCAGAAATGGCCATATTCAAAAACCAGTTGGAGAACACTTCAGCCTCCGAGGACACTCTGTCACTGACCTTAACATGGCCACTGCAGAGCAAAGAAATTTCAGAGGGAGATAAGAGCGAGAGACAGCTGAGTTAGCATACATCAGCAGCTTTAATTCTATCGCCAGAGGCTTGAGTCAAGATAAAGGATTTTTTTTATCACACTGCATGTATTAACTAGCTTTGATAGTTCCAGTCCACAAAGGCTTATGCAAGAATAAATTTGTTTAATCCTTAAGGTGCCACAAGACTTTTGGACCAGTTCGCATGCAGTGACAGAAAGCTAGGCTAGTTGCACCATCGAAGGCAACTATTTGCCCCCCCGCCCCCCATTTGAAGCATTTACCTGAGCCCCGAGGCTGGGTTTTAAGGGAAACATTGCAAGGCCCAGGACAGCTGTATTGTTATGGATTCAGGGGGTGGATTTTGTCTCCGGTCCCAGGCACTCTATTTAGAGCGCTTGTTGCTGGTGGAGGAGATGAAGGGCACCTGTTTCAGCTGGGCGAGAGGGAGGGAAGGGGAGGCTGCTGGAGGCGGGCACTGGTTGCTCTTGGAAGTGTTAGTGGTTTGGCTGGGATCTCTGGGGCTGGACCAGCAGCTCTGGCAGGAGATGGCCGTGTCTGGGGTTCATACTCGTCTCTCCTCTGACAGCAGGGAGGGCCACGAAGAACCTCTGGGGAGAGGGGAGCACATGGGGCATCTGGGCAGGTGGACCGATGACTAAGTGGCCCTTGTGACACCCTGGGCCTAAGCCATGAAAGCTATGAAGGCCAGGACCAGCCGTTTGAATTGTGTCTGGAAGCCAGGGCTGCTGCTGCCCTAAGGCTGGCGAGGTGCGGTCCGCACACCCTGTGCCAGTCAGTGGCCTGGCAGCTGAGTTTTGTACTAACTGCAGTTTCCAAACTGTCTCAAGGGCAGCCCTGTGCATGAGGGATGGCAGCAATCTGGACGGGATGCTTCCAGAGCCGGCTACCTCTGGCTCGGCTGCCTCTGTCCAGGCGAGCACCATGCAGAGCCCGGCAGCCAATTTCGCTGCGGCTGCAGGCCTCCCTCCTGAGCTGGCGGAGCAGTCGCTTTTGCCTCAGCGTCGTCGCGCATATGCGGCAGGCAGCTGGGGTCCTGCTTGCTCTGGCTCCCCTTGCTGTGGCCAGTCTCCTGCTGCACTGCCCAGCCCTCAGGCAGCATCCCGGCCCCTGAGACCTAGGCGCGTCGCCCTGGGTGTGCCGCCAGAAGAAGGACCATCTGGAAAAGCAGAGTGGAGAACGCCCCGCCTGCAGCTTGCAGGAAATCGTGCCCCCCGAAAGGCAGCACTTGGGTGCTTCAGCACCACAGACCCAGCGTCGTCCCTGCGAGACGGAGATACGACGCTCACGCGGGTGGGAATGTCTGAAGCCGCAGCCCAGTGTGTGTAGGGCATCGGTCTGTCCGCTGGTCCAGGGCTGCTGTCAGGCAGAGAATGGGCTGTCTGGAGTTCCCTGACGTCCCCGAACCTTCAGCCTTGGTACCCACCTGGCCTACCTTACAGGGTTGTTACAAGGGTTACAACAAGTTGGTGCCTGTTTGGAGGCTCTCTGAACCCGTCGAGAGAGCTCTGCGAAGGCGACGCCAAAACAGGCGGCCTGCAAGCGGCAGTTCTCGGGCAGCGGGAGCAGGCCTCGGGGGGGCTGCGTTTGGCTGGCAGTGCGCAGGCTGCAGAGCGGGGGGAGGCCTTTGCCTCGCGGATTGAATCCTCCTGCTCTAGGCAAGCCGAGTGGGCCCATAGGAGCCGTCTGTGCTGGCAGAGGGGAACCAGGCGGCCACAGAAGGGGCTGCAGCGCTTGGCCTCGGCCTGCGGCCCAGCGCCAGGGGTGGTTCTGCACGTGAACGGCCAGTGGGACGCTTAGCTGGCCCCATGTATGACACACCCAGCCCAGCGGGCCCTCAAGCCGCAGCTGACGTTCCAGGCAGACGGCAGAAAAGAGGGCGCCCGGGGCTCCTGGGCTTGCCGCCGTTGCGCAGGCCTGGCGTGCGCTCGGCAGAGGGCTGGGCTGGGCGACAGCCGTCCAGCGGTGAGAAGGCCACCCGAAGCAGAGCCCCGCCTCGGCCAGCTTAGCCGCCACCATTCAGAGCAAGAAGTCTTCCAAGTGGGGGCGAGGGTGCATGTGGAGGACGGAGAGCAGGGGGGGCCTCAGTCCCTGCCCCCATGGCTGGCCCAGCCCATCGGCCTCACCTGTGCCGCTTGTCTGCCCCAGGGCCGGGCCCTGCACAGAACGCCCTGTCCCTCCACCCCCGGCGTGAAACTGGCAGGGTCCTCGAGAGCCTTGGCTGTGCCACCAGCGCCCCTCCGCCCCGCCTGTGCGTCCGCTCTGGCAGTGACCCCCCAGTGCTCGTCACCACCTCCGCCTGGGAACCTCAGCCGGCCCCTCGTCCTCCCCGTATCCGCTCACTGCCACGGTGCCCCTCTGTGCTGCTCCAGTGGCCCGCCGCCGTTGCCCTGTTCCCACTGGCCCTGTTTCCTTCTGCCCCTGCAAAAGGGTGGGGACACCCACAGCCCCAGTGGGGCAGAGAGCCCTGGAACTGGGGCAGGGTGCAGGGGCGAGCTGGCCTCCCTCCGCGGCTCTGCGGGGAGCACCTCTGTGCCCCCCTGTGGGTCTTTGGCATGGCCAGGGGATGCCATCCTCCGGGGGGCTTCCTTGGACGCACGCAGCGGCCCCTCTGCTGCTGCAGCTGTGCCACCATTGTGCGGGCTTGTGCCCACGCTGTGCTTGTGAGGCAGGGGCTGGTCTTCGAGTAGGCTTCCCCAGGCTGGCGTCCTCCACGTGTGCTGAACTGCAGCCCTCCCTGTCTCCCACCGGCTCTGCCAGGCCGGGCATGAGGGCATCGGCCTGTGAGGACCCACGGGGGAGTCTGGAGTGCTGCAGAGGAGCCAGTGTGGCTGGGTCAGTCCCCGCTTGGTGGGGGGCGGCCCTCCCCTCCCCTCCCCCCTCCCCCCCCCCATGAGGTCCTTGCTTGGAGTGGCTTGGTTTCTTTGTAGGCTTCCACTGGGCCAGTGCAGCAAGAGCGTAAGTGTGCGTGGCCTTTCAGCCGGGTTCAGATCCAGCCTGCCTTTGAATTCACAGGTCGTAATCTGGCTAGCCTCAGTTCCCCATTTGTAAAATGAGAACAGTGGTGAAGTAACGCACAGGAGCGCTTGTGGGGGCTCACACAATAAACTGGCTTTGCAACTTAGGTTCCAAATAAATTTTCATTTTTAAGCTGTATTTTATTATTGGCAGCCGCCTTGAGTGCAATTTTTGGTGGAAATGCGGGCTGTTAACTAAATAAAGAACTTGGCGTGAGGCTCCTGGCAATCGTGGATGAGTCAGGGCTGTGCGGGTGGCGAGGGCATGTGTGTCTCTGTTTCATTTTCGGAGGAAGCACGTCCTCAGCTAGGGGGGCCGGTTCCTCTGCAGAGCAGAGCAGGAAACCTCCATTGCTCGGAGCCGGCGTGGGCAGGTGGCACCAGGACCCGGAGGGGAAGCACGCCAGGGCTGCTGCAGGGTAAGGCCCTGACGGCCTCTGTGAGCCCATGGGGCTGCCTTCCTCGGGGCCAGGGACGTTCTGCGGCCAAGTGAGGTACAGCAGCAGAACTTTGAAAGCCCCCCTCCCGTGTTTGCCATGGGGGCAGGCTCAAAGCATCATGGGACGTGTAGTTCTTCATACTGCAGCCGCATTGTGTTAGGGAGAAGCAAGACTGCTGGTGCAAATGGGGGGCTTGAGGCCACTGTCTGCCAGGCTCATCCGCTCTGTCCAGGCATGGTGGGATGGAATGGGAGCCACGCCAGGATGGTGTTGGCCCCGCTGGCACCGGAGGTGCAGCGCCAGGGGCCACCTCTGGGCACAGGCTGTGGGGGAGGCTGGTGGCGCCGCGGCGGCTTGCTCCTGGAGTGCGTCTGCAGAGCTGCGTGCGGCCGACAGCCCATCTGGGCATCTCTGGTGTGGCCGCCGTTCATGGGAGCGGGCTTGTGCAGACACTACACGGCCTCGCCCCGCCTGGTGCCCACTTTGGAGCACCACTCCTCCAGCCATGACCATTGGCCACGCCAGCCAGGGCTGGTCGTCTGGGGCATCCCAAAGCACCTGGGGGGCCAGCCGGGGCAAGGTGGCACCAGCGCGCTGCTTCCCCCTTCGTGCCTCGTCCCCCTGTGTGGAGAGGGTGGTGGTGGCCTGCGGAGCAGCTTCTCCCAGGTCTAGCCTGGTGTTGCCTTCCCTGGTTGGCCGCAGCCCCGCAGGGTCTCGGGCAGAGAGAGGGAGAGGGAGGTTTGCATCACCTGCTGCTGCCTGAGCTCCTCTGAGACTGGAGATGCTGATGTCAGGTGTGGGACCTGGACCCTTAAGAACACCAGAAGAGCGCTGGGGCTGGATCAGGCCAAGGTCCATCTAGTCCAACATTCTGTTTGCATGGCCCAGCCAGCTGCCCCTGGGAGGCCCACATGCAGGACGGGGCCCAGCGGCACTGCTCAGCGTGCAGCACTTTCTGCGTGCCAGGAGGGGCTCTGCTGCTGCAGGGTGGCTCCCCTGGCCTGCCACGCCTCTCCCAGTCCTGGACCAGACGGGAGCTCCCCTCCGTTCCATGGCTGTGGCCCCAGCTTATTGAAGAGTCGTCTTGCTGGATTGGACAGAGCTCCACGTCCAGTCCGCCATTCTGCTTCCCAAGGAGGCCAGCCAGGGAAGGAGTTGTGAGACTCACATCATGTTCGTGGGGTTGGGGAGAGGGTTGCAAAGGGAGCCAGCTGTCAGGGGAGGGGGCTGGATGAGGCACTTTGCTGCCCGCTCTGGGACAGGGGCGCCTTTCTCACTCCCTTCCGATGGCGGCCTGAGTCTTGCTCCTCTGGCAAGCGTCGCGCTGAACCCACCCGCTCTTCAAGGACATGAAAGGTTGTCCCAGAGAGGAAGGCCAGGATCTCTTCTCGATCATCCCAGAGTGCAGGACACGGAGTAATGGGCTCAAGTGACAGGAAGCCAGATTCCAGCTGAACATCAGGAGAAACTTCCTGACTGTAAGAGCAATACGACAATGGAACCCATGGCCTAGGGAGGTGGGGGGCTCTCCCACGCTGGAGGCGTTCAAGACGAGGCTGTCAGGGATGCTCTGACCTGGATTCCTGCACTGAGCAGGGGGTTGGGCTCGATGGCCTTGTAGGCCCCTTCCAGCCCTGCTATTCTATGATTCTATGAACGGGCTGGGGGGGGTTGTCTCCCTTCCCTCTCTCCCCTCCCTCCCTCAGGTACTTCCACCTCCATGCACCAGAGGCCGCTGGGGGCTGGGCGGAGGCCGGCTTCCAGCCCCCGCTTGGCCGTGGATACAGGCTAGCTGGTGTTGGAAGTGTGGCCAGCGGCTGGCCATGGGGGCAGGAAATGCTGGGCCAGGTGTCCTTTGGTCTGACCAGCACGGCTGCTCTCTGGGCCCTAGGAGCCAGCTGTCCCCCTTCTGCTTCCTGTGAAATGGGGATGGGGCGGCCCTTCCCCGCAAGGTTGCTTGGAAGCGGAGTGCTTCTTGTCAGGCGCACCGCACGCTGCCCAGAAGTGTCCTGGGAGCCCTGACAGCGGCCTGCTCCTTGTCTTCCCGCCTGTGGCACCCATCAGCCCGCATGTGCATGTGCTCTGCCTTTGCTGGGCTGTGCTTCTGCTCATTGCCTGGTAGTGACGGGGGAGAGGAGGGGAGATCCCTAGCCAGTGTATGGTTGCCCTTGGCTTCAGGGGCACATCGTGGATTCCCTGTGGAGGGCACCCACTGCTGTCCATGCTGCTTCGTGCACCTTGACACCTGCAGTTTCGTTGCCCCTTTCCCGAATATTCTGCCTTGGCTATCCCCCTCTCCTCCTCCCCAAAGCAGGAAACAAGGCGTCAGGAGGGCCAGTTCCTGGGGAGAATCAAAAGGGGAGGAGCTCTAAGCCAGAAGGGAGAGATTTAAAATTGGGGATGAAGACGAAGACATCCCTTTGGAGTGCCCAGCTTGCTCTCCTCCCTGCCACCGAGTGCTAAAGCAGCCCTCCAGTCTGCAGGAGTCCCCTCAGGGGAGAGGCTGTCAGGCCAGGCACCCAGAGCCTGGCATTCTGGGATGCCACTCCTGTGCGTGCAGGTCCATGTGGGTGGGCAGCGGGCGCTATTTTGGGCTCCCTGTGGGCTGCTTGGAGGCTCACATGTGGCCAGGCGGGGGGCGGGCCTGTAAAGGATTTGCTGCCCCTGGCTTGCTGGCATGCAGGGCTGGGGCTGCTGGCATCCCCAGGGAGGGGCTCAGCCCTTGTGTAGGCTGCCTTGGGATGAGGAGAAAGTGGTCAGACCACCACGGCCCCTCCCTGCACCCTGACGTGAAGGAAAGTTAGCAAGTGGTTTGGGGGCTGGAGATCAGGAAATGAGAGATGAGGTGGTGGAGTGGGTGGGGAGGGAAGCAAGAGAGTTACTTGGGGCAATGGCGGCTGTGGTCTGTTCAGAGCGGTTGACTGTCTACTGGGGCTAGGGGAGAGGACCTGTCCTTCATTATTCATTCTTGATAGTGGGAGCACTGGTTTTGTGTGCATGCGTGTGTCTATGTACACATGCTCAGTGACACACTCTCTCTCTCTCACACACACACACACACACACACACACACGGCATTTACATACCATGTTCTGAATGGCTCACAGGACCTCACATGTTATCTTAGTAATCCTTAAAACGACACTGCAAGGAAGGCCAGTATGATCTGTGTTGCACAAGTGAGACCACAGCTGTGCCAGTCGATTGCCTGTGGATATTGACCAACGTCATGGCTGAACCTGGGGTCTGGGGCTTCTCAGCTCAGGCCGCTCTCCACTCTTCTACACTACCCCAGTCCCAGTTGAATGGCTTTTCTTCCGAAGAATTCTGAGTGTAGCCTTCTGGCAAGGGGCAGAACTTCGTTCTGGACCTCCTTGCAGTGCTCTTGGTCCCCTGGGCCCTGTGGTAGCCAGGGCAGCTAACTAGTTGCAGTCTCAAAGGAATTCATGGCTCACCACAAGGCCAGTTTGCTTGAGTGCTGGTTCTGAGTATTTGTTAACTAGTTCACAGCTAGGGTTCTGTTTGCTGGGCACCCGGTGCGATTTGACTGGCGCCAGCATTGCATTTGTTTAGGCCCCAGGTGAAACATTTCTATTTGCCCCGTCACTGAAAGCTTGATGACAGTTTATTCTGATGGTGTTTTTTTGCTGGTTGATGAGTTTTATTTTGATTCCTCTCGGCGTCATGGATTGATGTTTTATTGTGCATTTATTATATTGTGTGCATAATGCTGTACTTGTATGCTGCCTTGGAACCTAGCTCATTAGGTGAAGGGTGGTGTAGAAAATGTTGGACCAAAGACATCCTTGGTCGGTGTTAAGAGGGGGAGTGGGGTCCAGAAAAGAGCTGGATCTGATGAGGGGCCTTTGATACACAGCTGCTTGTGCGAGGAGAATCCATGCTGCCTCACTGCAGGATGGCAGGGAGACGTGACCCAGGGCTGCTGTGGCGAGCACTGCGAGAGAGAGTTGGTTCGTGTGTTGCACGCAGAGAGCCCAAGTGGCTGGCTGGGCGGTTCCGACTAGCCTGGGATTGCCCTGCCAGTTTCCTGTTTGCTTCATTTGCTTCACAATGGGTGTGGAATCCCATTTGGTGCCTGGGGCTTTGGTAGTGCCAAATGGCTTCTTCCCCATAAGGGCACAAGCTTAGATTCAAATGGGAGCAAAATGAAGAGCAGGAAGCAAAGGGCTCCTGATGAAAGGAGGTGTCAAAGCGCCTCTGAGGATGGTGCCTGTTGACACGTCTCTTTCCTGTCTCACTCAGGTGCTGGGCCTGGCTGGCTCTTGCACAGCCAAGGAGGGACCCCAGGGCAGGGGCCTCTCCTTTCCTCTGCCCTGTGCAGCACCCCCTCCCCACCCTCAGCTGCCATGGCCCCGGTCTTGCTTCTCCCTCCTGCAAAGATGCCAGGCCTCTGTCCTGCCCTGTCTCCTCAGAGAGGGGCTTAAACTGGGACTGTTCAGCTTAGGGGAAAGAGAGGACCGGGCGGGAGGGTGCAGGAAAGAGCTTCCTTATAACTGGACAGTGCAGAGAGAGGGCAAGGAGGAATGTTTCCCGCTTTCTGAACACCCTTCGGCCACTCAGAAGGCTCAAAGCGGGTCCTGGTCAGAGGCGTCTTCGTGCAACACATCGCTTTGCTTTTGCCCTCACTCAGCACCTGCGATGTGGGACTCGTCGTCATCTACCTCCCCCAACCTGGCACCCTCCAGAGGTGTTGGACTACCCCTCCTATCTTCCCAGCATGGCCAGTAAATGCTGCCTTAGAAAGTGTAGCGTCTGGTGTGGGTGACAAGGAACAACCAGGGACCGTCACAGGAGTGTCTGAGGGTCCTGAGCAAAAGTGCCCTTGTGGCCAAGGCACCTCTGGGGGGACTTTAGGCTCTGGGCAGCTTGCAGTCCAGGCAGCTCTGTTCAGACGGAGGACGCTGTCTCGTGCCTCTTGCCCGGTGCTGGCATGGCTGCTCCTCCGCCTGGCTTCGCTTGCAAGCTTCTCCAAGGCAGCGGGCTTCTCGGCCTTCTCTCCTGATCCAGCAGCACGCATCTGAAGATCCTGAGTTTTGAAAATGTGGCTGGGTTTTATGTTTCGCATCATCATGATTTAAGTGACTTGGGGTTTTTTTGTTGAACCAACAACTTTTCTGCCAAAATGTTTATGTGAAGCCAGCCACATCTCTCAACAGAGCCCTGTGTTCCAGGAGGGCTTCCAGTGCATGTTCTGGTCTTTTGCTTTTGCGTTAAAATCTGCCGCATCCCTGCATCCTAATACAAGGTCCATCACCTGCCCCAGACCGAAGGGACACGTTTGTAACATGGAGCTCCCCAAAAGCTTCACCGGCATCGTCCACCTGGAGGCAGCCGTTGGAGGTCCAGTCAGGGATGCGCCACCCCTGCCTTAAGACCCCTGGGCAGTGCCCCCCTCCCCCCACGTGCCAGAAGTCAGGCCTGCTCCAGGCAGGGCACATGTCGCCCATGAACAAAGGCTGAGATCAGCTGTTTGTTTCAGACAGTCAGAGACTCTGTATCCAGCCACTGCTGCCCACAGTACTTTGCACATTCTGTTGTTATGTCTTGTTAGGGTCCCTCGTTTAGAGGTGCTGAAGTTTTTTGTAAAACTTCATAAACCTGTTTGTGCAGGGGCCATAAGGACAGAAAAAATGCATATGCTGACTCTACCAGATTCCCTGGAAATCTCTCATCAGCACCCATCCTGGTCAGTGAGAAACCTTCACACACCTCAAGTGCAGTATGTCAGGCAAATGCTCCTTGCTCCAGAAGACTCACACAGATGTTAATTAACGTACCTGTGCCAGGATGTCTGTCAAGACTGAATCCAAGACTGTGAATCTAAGCTTTGACGTAATAATCACGGGGCCTGTTTGCACGTCATGGCAGCCCGCTGTGGCTTCATTTACCCGTGGCGGCTGTTGTGCTGTGCCAGGTGCTCACGGGCGCTGTTTTCGAACGGTGCCCACAGCTGGCCAGCTTGCTGTGGCTTGTCATGTTGTGCAGACCCAGGCAGCAGGATTTGAGGGTTAGGCAACCCTCAAATAACCCTAACACAAGCCATGGGTTGGCATGACATGACATGCCGCAGCAAGCTGACCAGCCACGGGCACCATTCAAACATCATCCCTGGCGGGTAAAGTGGGCTGTTGTGTCCTGCGAACCAGACCACTATCTGTATTTCTTGCCTTTTCCTCCCCTCTCACCCCACTGCTAACATTTGTTTCCTTCTCCTGACACCCCTGTGCGTATGTGTCTATATCTGCATCTAGCGGCCTATTCAGGATGACATCGTGTGCCTCAGATGAAGTCCACAAAAGTTTCTGCCATCAGTGAATGGTTAGTCATTAAGCTGCCACAAGACTGTGGCTTAGGCATTAAGCAGGCACTCTCGCCCTGTGAGTGCCCAGTTTGTCCGAAGGCATCCCTCACTTCGCAGCTGTCCGCCCAGGATGGCTTCGCTGGGAGTGTACAGAAGTGTTGACGCCTTTTTTCAAGGCATCTCCTGAGATCTGGAAGGTGTGAGTTGAGGAACTGCTTTTCACACACACCCTTCCCTCCCTCCCTGCCTTTGTCTCATTTTCAGGTGGAGAGCAGTGAAGCCCCCAAAGACACAGCCTCAGCACCCAAGTGCCCCCCACCTGCCCACAACACCAGCCCCATGGAGCAAGTGCCCAACGGGGAGGCGGAGATGGGCGCTCCCGAGAACAGCAGCACCACCAGCACGAAGGGCCGGCAGCGAGGCGAGAATGAGCCCAGCAGCCTCCTGGATGGGGAGATGGGGCGGGCCCTGGAAAACGGGCGCTGCACCCCTAAGGACAGCCCTGACCCCCTCGCCAGTGAAGGTGAGCTTGGGAGCGGGAGGGGGTCAGGCCAGGCCCATGCATGCCGCATCCTCCTGGAGGATCCAAGGGGGCTCAAACCCTGTAAGGCAGCCTCCCCCAACCTGGCATCCTCCAGATGTGTCTGGGGGATGCTGGGAGTTGTAGTCCAACACATATGATGGGCACTAGGTTGGGGCCCTTGGGTGGTGGAGGTCCTTCTGAGCAGTGCAGAGGAAGCTGTGATGTGGCAGGCAGCCAAGGCAAGGAGAGCAGAGAGCAGGAGTTCCCACAGCTTGGAGACGTCTCACACTTCTTTGAGCAGTGGGGCCAACGTGGAAGCGTCCATGCTGCATTCTTCCTAGCACTGAGCACGGGGGGCCTGGGGCAGCCCCACGCCAGTGTTCCTCCTGCCACAGCGCCTGTCGCATCACAAGCATGAGAGCACCCTTGTCCCACGCTGGAGTCAGCAGAAGCCCTCAGGGGTCAGAGGTGCGGCAGAGAGTGTGTCCAGCGACGCTTTAATACGCTGCAGTTGGGCTCTGTAGTGTGTAGGAGGTCTTCTAGGGAAAAGCAATTACTTTGCCCCCTTGGCCTCACTTTGGGAAGCCAGATGTTTGTGGTTGCCTGTACAGATGACTGTCTAGAGAACTCTGTGGGTCTGGACTGGTGGGAGTGGTGACCCCGTCCTTCTGGGATTCAGCGATTTGAAGTGCCGTCACTTAGGTGATGCCAATTGACTCCCCTTTTGACATGCCGATAAGAGATGCTCCCCCAAAACCCCTGTTACCCTGTTCTAGCCCCCTCCCATCTTTGAGGTTCTGTGCTGCGGTTCTGTGCACTGTCCTCAAGACAGCCCAGGTCCCTCCCTCCAAATGCAGACTGCTCCCAGGCCTGGCAAAATGTTGAGCATTCCAAAGGGTCAGCCCCAAGTTGGGGAGGAGCGGGGTCTGGTGCCTGGGGATTTGGAAGGCTGCAGGTCCGCCTGTGCTTGTTGCATGCCTGAGGGGGAGCAGGCTGTGGTCGGTGCAGCAGCTAGCTCTGAAGCCCACAAGGCAGGCAGCCCAGCGTGGCTGTGGTTCGGCTGGCCTGCCAGCATGGCTACTTTGGCAGTGTTGCCTCTGTGTGCATGTGTGTGCGGGCACCTCCACATCTGTAATTTATCGCACGTGCATGGTTGGCCACTCATGGATGTTTGTGGGGCTGTTAACAGGGTGTCGTAATCCTCTAGTGATTTTCCCACCATTTCCCCCTGCCTATCCCGTGTTATCCCCAAACGGAGAAAGCGCAGTATTTTTTCAGCCTGCGTAACAGGAATGCCATGGTCTGCCCGTGTACTTCTCCTGTAGCGAGGAAGCCCCACTTTGTTTGGGGTTGCTGGGGGCGCGGTCATGACGATGGCGGCGGTGGCGTTGGGGTGGTGGGCATGTTGGTATACTGACCTGCCGGCTTGCTGTCGCACCGTGACTAAATGCCGCACACTGACTTTGTGACCAAGAGAGCGTGCGCGCAGTCAGAGAGGTGGTGCTTCATTTGGGACGCCGGCGGGGGGGAGGTTGAGAGTGGGCGTGTCCACGTGCACAGGGGCCCAAGAGAAGAGGCGCCTGGTGAGAGTGTTTGGAAGAGACCGCTGCTTGCCAAGGTGGGGCGGGAGAGATGGGTTTTGACCTAGCTGTCTTTTTCGGCACTGGGGCTCACAAAGGCTGCCATGTGGATTTCTTTCGTTTCATATCTGCCGTGGAAGGTGAGGAAGACGACATGGTTCGGAATAAGCTGGCGTGTACCAACTAGTGGCGGGGGCGGGGCCACAGGGGGAGGTGTTGGTGCAGCGCGCCGGGAGCTTCTCTTGCTCAGGTTCTGGCCAGGCCTAAGGCTGCTTCGTGTTCGTTGCAGTGGGACGTGGGCGGGAGAAAGCCCTGGTGGGTTGCGTTGAATCTGCCTGCACCCCTTACGGCCCCCCCACATGCACTGCCCAAGGAGCCACCCTGTGCCCGGTTGAAATGGAGAGGAGCCTGTGGCTTGGAGCCCGAGGCTGCTCCTGGGGGAAAGCAGCAGGGCCCCGCTTCCCCCAGCTCCCTCCCCAGCCTTCCCAAGAGGAGCTGTGCTCTCCCTCCTGCCTTGTTTTTATCTCCCCCGCCCCCCCACTCCGCTCCGCTCTGGGTGGGGCTCGGAGGAATCCTCCCTGCCCCAGGAATCCAGAGGGCGGCTGTTTTGGAGCCAATGAGAATGGCACGCTCCATGTTCCCAGGGAGCTTAGGTTTCCTGTTGGCGGGAAGCCTGCAAGGGGAGGGGTCTTCTGGTCTGCTGTCTTGCCAGGACTGTCCTTTGGGAAGGGGCTGAGGTTTTGCCAGATGGGAATTCTGAGCGCCCAGGGATCCTGCAGGCAGGCAGGCAGGCAGAGGAGTGAGTGGCAGCAGCCTCTGTCCTGGCAGAGCAGAACTGCCTTTTGCCCCCTGGAGTACGGGGTCCCGGGAGGCCCGCCCTAGGCATCCCAGTTCAAGAACAGATGGATCAGGATGGGGAGGAGGCTCCTGAAGCACGGGGGGAAAGAGGGTCCAGGGCCCACATCTGTGGCAAAGATGGTGGCTGGTGTGGTGTGTGAATTGTTGACCCTTTCTGGGTATTTCAAAGTGTGGGGGACCAGAAAGCGACAAGGGCAGCAAGACTTACCAGTCTTCTAGCAGCCCCACGTCCATTAAAAAACAGAAAGAGGATGGATGGACAGTTGTCTGGCTGGATATTTTAGGTGTAGGGGAGGCGGGGGGGGGGTTGTGTGTGGAATCACATAACCACAGAATTCTGTGAAGGGCGTTCTCCTGCCGTCCAAATGGCTTCGGGTCTCTTGCCCACCCTCCTGAAGCCTGCTGGGGCCTCGCAGCTTTGTGCTGCTGCCCCTCATGGTCTGGATGATGTGGGCTTTTCTGGGGGGGGGGGAGCCGGCTGCTGCCCGTGCCAGGCACTCCTGTGGCCGCATCAGTGGGGCAGGCTAGGGGAGCAGAGGCCCTGCCTCAGAAGAGGGATGTGGGGGGCAGGCGGGCCCGGGCAGACAGGGTCCAGGGCATGGGAGTGCTCCTCCATCCCTTCCCCATTCGTTCCATGGGGCCCGCGCTGAAGAACGCCCTTGTGGATTGTGCCCACGCTAATGAGCAGGAGACGCTGGTCCGGATTTTCTGCCTTGGGCATCAAACGCCTGCGGGGGCTTTTTTCCCATCGTTTGTGGAATCTCACAGTTGCGCCCAACGCAGGGCTGTGTGCACGCTGCCCATGTGATGGGCATTGCACACTTCAGTCTGCACACCCTCTCTCCCTGCACACACCCCCATACACTCCTGCAGCCCCTACGTTTCCACCCATATTTGGGTGGCCTGTGCATTGAGTCTGCCATGACAAGCCCCACCCCACCCCGCCCCGCAGCCTCCTGAAGTTGCTCTCCTGCCCCCACCAGGCCCAAGTAAATAAAACAATCCATCTGGAAGCACCTTGAAAACAATGCTGTGATTACTCGAAGCCAACATGGATTTGTCAAGAACAAGTCCTGCCAGATGACTCTGATCTCATTTTTTGATCAAGTAATCTCCCTTGTAGACTGTGTGAATGCTGTAGACATCATATACCTCGACTTCAGCAAAGCTTTCGACAAAGTGCCCCAGGATCTCCTGATGAGCAAACTAGCTCAAAGTGGGCTCGATGAAACAACGATCCGGTGGATCCACAGTTGGCTAGAGAATTGGACTCCAAGAGTGCTTCTCAATGGGACCTTCTCCAACTGGGGAGAGGTAACGAGTGGGGTACCGCAGGGCTCAGTCCTGGGCCCAGTGCTCTTCAACATTTTTATGAAAGACTTGGAGGAGGAGGTGCAGGGAATGCTGATCCACTTTGCAGATGACACCAAATTGGGCGGGATAGCTAATACTTTGGAAGACAGAAACCAAATTCAAAGTGATCTGGATAGACTGGAGTGCTGGGCAGAAAACAACAGAATGACATTGAATAGGGATATAGGCCAAGTTCTGCACCTAGGAAAAAGAAACCAAATGCACAGTTACAAGATGGGGGATACATGGCTCAACAACACGACAAGGGAGAAGGATCTTGGAATTGTTGTTGATCACAAGGTGAATACAAGCCAACAATGTGATGTGGCTGCAAAAAAGGCCAATGCTCTTTTGGGCTGCATTCATAGAAGCATAGCTTCCAAATCCCGGGAAGTACTAGTTCCCTTCTACTCAGCACTGGTTAGGCCTCATCTGGAGCCCTGTGTCCAGTTCTGGGCACCACACTTTAAGAAGGATGCAGACAAACTGGAGAGGGTTCAGAGGAAGGCAACAAAGATGATCAGGGGACTGGAAACAAAGCCCTATGAAGAGAGACTGAAAGAACTGGGCATGTTTAGCCTTGAGAAGACTGAGGGGAGATAGGATAGTGCTCTTCAAGTCCTTGAAAGCTTGTCACAGAGAGGAAGGCCAGCATCTCTTCTCCATCATCCCAGAGTGTAGGATGCAGAATAATGGGCTCAAGTTACAGGATGCTAGATTCCGGCTGAATATCAGGAAAAACTTCCTGACCGTTAGAGCACTACGACAATGGAACCAATGACCTAGGGAGGCTGTGGGCTCTCCCACACTGGAGGCCTTCAAGACGAGGCTGGACAGCCACCTGTCAGGGATGCTCTGACTTGGATTCCTGCATTGAGCAGGGGGTTGGACTGATAGCCTTGTAGACCCCTTCCAACCCTACTATTCTATGATTCTTAGTAATGTGTTTGGTGCTGTTTTGAGCTGAGTTGTGCCTCCGTTAACCTTCAAGGGAGTGAGATGGAAAGATAACACAGGAAGAAGTCAGAAGAGGCTGAACCAACTTACAAGAGGACTGAGCAGAGCCCCCCTCCCCCGCTTCCGTTCCTGTCTGGCAGCACAGAGAAGTCAGCGATTACCTTGCGGGGCTGGCCCCTCTCCCCCCGCCACATCGCTGGGCCTTCCCCCCTCCCCAACCCTAACGGAGGAGGCACCCCCGGCGGTTGGAGGGGGCTGAGGGCTCCTCACCTCCCCCTCCCTGGATGGTCTGGAAATGGGAGTGGGGCAGTTCAGGTTGGGCCAAGATGCCTGGACAAGGGTGGAGTTGCAAAGGTGGAGGCACAGAAGGCGGGGAGAGCACAGGCAGAGCGGACTGGGCCCCTCCCGCCCTCCCTGCTCCTGCCAGCCCCAGACCAGGTTCATAGAATCATAGAATAGTAGGGTTGGAAGGGGCCTACAAGGCCATCAAGTCCAACCCCCCGCTCAATGCAGTAATCCAAGTCAGATCATCCGTGACAAATGGCTGTCCAGCCTCGTCTTGAAGGCCTCCAGTGTGGGAGAGCCCACCACCTCCCTAGGGAATTGGTTCCATTGTCGTATTGCTCTAACAGTCAGGAAGTTTTTCCTGATGTTCCGCCGGAATCTGGCTTCCTGGAACTTGAGCCCATGATTCCGTGTCCTGCACTCTGGGATGATCAAGAAGAGATCCTGGCCTTCTTCTCTGTGACAACCTTTCACGGACTTGAAGAGCGCTATCATCTCTCCCCTCAGTCTTCTCTTCTCAAGGCTAAACATGCCCAGTTCCTTCAGTCTCTCTTCATAGGGCTTTGTTTCCAGTCCCCTGATCATCTTTGTTGTCCTCCTCTGAAGCCTCTCCAGTTTGTCTGCATCCTTCTTAAAGTGTGGTGCCCAGAACTGGACACAGTACTCCAGATCAGGCCTAACCAGGCCTAACCAGTGCTGAGTAGAGGGGAACTAGTACTTCCCGGGATTTGGAAGCTATGCTTCTATGAATGCAGCCCAAAAGAGCATTGGCCTTTTTTGCAGCCATATCACATTCTTGGCTCATATTCAGCTTGTGATGGACAACAATTCCAAGATCCTTCTTGCTTGTAGTGTTGTTGAGCCACGTATCCCCCATCTTGTAACTGTGCATTTGGTTTCTTTTTCCTAGGTGCAGAACTTGGCCTATATCCCTATTCAATGTCATTCTGTTGTTTTCTGCCCAGTGCTCCAGTCTATCCAGATCACTTTGAATTTTGTTTCTGTCTTCCGAAGTAGTAGCTATCCTGCCCAATTTGGTGTCATCTGCAAATTGGATCAGCATTCCCTGCACCTCCTCCTCCAAGCCATTCATAAAAATGTTGAAGAGCACTGGGCCCAGGACTGAGCCCTGCGGTACCCCACTCGTTACCTCTCCCCAGTTGGAGAAGGTCCCATTGAGAAGCACTCTTGGAGTCCGGTTCTCTAGCCAACTGTGGATCCACCGGATCGTTGTTTCATCGAGCCCACTTTGAGCTAGTTTGCTTATCAGGATATCATGGGGCACTTTGTTGAAAGCTCTGCTGAAGTCAAGGTATATGATGGCTACAGCATTCCCACAGTCCACAAGGAAGGTTACTTGATAAAAAAATAAGATCAGAGTCATCTGGCAGGACTTGTTTTTGACAAATCCATGTTGGCTTTGAGTAATCATGGCATTGTTTTCAAGGTGCTTCCAGATGGATTGCTTTATCATCTGCTCCAGAATTTTTCCAGGGCTTGATGTCAGACTGACTGGTCTGTAGTTCCCAGGTTCCTCCTTTTTGAAGATGGGGACAACATTAGCCCTCCTCCAGTCATCTGGCACTTCCCCCGTCCTCCATGATTTCTCAAAGAGAATAGACAGCGGTTCTGAGAGTTCTTCTGCCAGTTCCTTTATTACTCTAGGGTGCAGCTCATCTGGCCCTGGAGATTTGAACTCATTCAAAGTAATGAGGTGTTCCTTGACCATATGCCTATCGATCTCAAGCTGCAATCCTGCCCCTTCAGCTTGTACTCAGCCTTTGCCAGGGGAGTCATAGACCCTCTTTTGGGAGAAGACTGAGCCAAAGTAGGAATTGAGCACCTCTGCCTTTTCTTTGTCATCTGTTATCGTTTTGCCATCCTGATTTAATAGCTGAACCACCATTTCTTTCCTCTGCCTTTTACTATGCACGTAGCTGAAGAAAGCCTTTTTTGTTGTTTTTAGCATCCTTCGCTAACCTCAGCTTGTTCTCAGCTTTAGCCTTCATGCTAAAGCTTCATGTTCCCGTCATGCGCGGCCTGCTGCCCCTGGAGGCTCCTGCAGTACTTCAGCTGGTTGAGACCATCACAGCCTGGTTCTTATGGGAAGCCGTTCTGGCACCATCTTGAGCCCCTTTTGCACAATTTCTCTGGTTGCCCGTCCATTTCTGGGCACAATTCAAACCTAACCCTTTGTACCCCTTCCCAGTTTGGGTCTAGTGTGTGTCCTCCCACAGCTGCTTGTGGGCTGATGGAGTTAGGTGGGTGGCAACTGGAGAGAGGCCTTTTCAGTTGTAGCCCCTGTCTCGGGAGTGCTCTCCTCTGGGGTGTCTCACCTGCTACAGCTACTCTCATGACCTTTGACTACAACGGCGCCTGACCTTTTGGTGCCAGGCGAGGAGCTTCTCTTCTCTGCCTTTTGAAATGGCAGCTGAGCTTGGCTGTATTTGGAGGTTTAATTGTCTGCTGTTTTGCATCTTGCTGTGCTATGCCGCCATTTTATGTTATTGTTTTTTAAATATATTGATTGATTTCATTGTTGTAAGCTGCCCTAAAGGGCAAGGTCGTACATGTAAAAGATAAAATTGAAATACTACTTCAACACAGCAGAGAATTGGGGCAAAGGGAGAATGGCTGTATGCAGAGAGGAGAGAGACCAAGCCTCCAATGTGGGGAACCCGCCGTGCAGGTTTTGCCCAAGGAGAAGAGTGATGGGGAGCCTCTCCGTTGCGTTGAATGGTCTTTTCTCATGGTTCCAGTGTCAGTCTCTGTTCTTGCAAGTGAGAGCAGGCTAGTATTATCAGTATCAATGTTACTCATTGTTAATAGGGTTATACGTTTTACCTGGGACTCAGTTATTCTGTCCGCCCCGGAACAGAAACTGGCAGTTGAGCAATGAAAAGGGGCTACTCAAGGGGCAATTCAGAGGCTGTTCATCATCGCTAACACTCTTCTTACTACAGGACACCCATTAAGGGAAAAAGGCGGACGTGGCGCCCCAGGGCCTAGCGATGGGGAGCGCCAGGAGTCTGCTGCGGGGAGGGGGAGGCATCTTGCTGGCTGCCATCTTCCGTGCGTGTGCGCTGTGGTGGTGGGAGCTCTCGCTTTACCCCCACAAGAGCCAGCATGGCCCAAACCGCTCTGCCGGTCCCGTCTTGGCTCCCACCACTCAACCCGCTCTCTCTGTTTTCAGGCAAAGAAGAGAAGGAGGAGAACCACTACGAATCCCTGAACATGGAGGCAAGTACCCTGGCCGCGGGCGGGCTCGCTTCCTCCCCAAGGCATCTCCAGCCGCCAGTTCTGGACGGCAGGTGGCCCCTGCAGAAGCACGTCAGGGCTTGTCACTTGGGCTCGCCTAGCGCAGCCTTCGTGTACACCTGGTGCCTTCCAGGTGTGTTGGACTGCAGCTCCCAGCATCTCCAGCCAGCTCTGTAGTCCAGTGCATCTGGAGGGCACCAGGTTGGGGAAGCTGGCCTGGGCTCTGGAAATGGCCCCCCCAGTCCCCGCAGGCCTCCGTTGGCCATGGCCCAGGGCTGCCCTGCTGAGGCCAGCTTCCAGGAGCCCGGCCGTGTGTTGCCGCCCGCTTCCCCTTGAGGGAGCGAAGGGCGAGCCTCGCAGCCCCGCTCTGCGCCATGGACGGCGCCCGTTGGGCTTTGCCACGGCTGCTGCTGCCTGCGACTCCACCCAGCCAGTTGCCCTGCCCCAGCTCTTGCCTTGGCTTTAGGAAGGAGCCGCGACACGGAAGGTTGTCCCAGGACCACAAGCTAGGGCTTGTGGGTCCTGGGTCGTCTGTACGTGCATGCGTGCGCGCTTCTAGGCCTTCTCGTTCCAAACACCGAGTCGTGTAACAAGGAAGCAAGGAAAAGCAGGAATCCCATCGGTATGTTAGTCTCGGTGGATACGAAATCCCTAGCCCTCCTTTGGCCCTGCAGAAAGGCCTCGTGGCATAGAGTCATAGAACAGCCAGAAGGTGTGTGCGATGGCAGGGCTTGGTCAGGGCCCCTGGCCAGGCGACGGCGGGGCGTCCCTGGGCTCCATCTGGCCGGTTCTGGCTATGCTGGCATGAAATGCGTTGCGGTGTGCCCAGCCGTGCACAACAGGGCTTGTGCTCCCCACCCCCGCCCTCCCCCCGCAGTTTGGTCGGTGTCCTGGCCAGATTCAGCCATCCCCCACAGCCACGCAGGCTGCCGGGCCCCTTCATTAGAAGGGAGGTCCACGTGTTCAGGGACAGGCACTTTCATCCCCTTATCCTTAAAAGCAGCAACACGCATGCTGCCCAGCAGAGTCAGCGTTAAACCACTTGAAAGCCTGGGCAAGGGGGTGGGTGGGTGGGTGACGGCGCTCTCACCCGGTGGGCAGGCTGGGGGGCTTCTGCGGAGCCGTTTCCTCTGATCTCCGCCCCACAGAAGTGTCTGTGTCTTCTGACTCAACAGCGTGGGCTTCTGCCCCCCCCCCCCCCCCGCTCAAGTGCCATGGAATCGAGTGCCCTCAGGGTGCCTTCGGAGGTGGCTTGTGGTGACGGGCTGGATCCCTCTTTCCCCAGCCAGGGAGGGAGGTGGGCGCTGTCCGTGGGGGCTTCAGGATCCCTCCGGCTCATTGGCGGCCTCCCTCTCGGCTCTCCCCACAGAGTTGCGGCAAGCGCACTTGGCACTGATGTCGTTCTCTCAAGAGCGTTCATAGTACCGTGCACACCTGACCTTGTCCTAGTCCTTACAATAATCCTGTGAGGTAGGTCAGGGTTATCGGCCTCGTGTGAGGCTTGAGGGGGACCAAGGCTGAGAGGGAGGCCACCTAGTGGCAGAGTGGCAAGATTTGAATCCGGGCTCCGTCTGTGAGCCTTAGCCACTGTGCCTCACCTGGCTGGAAGGTTCTGAGAGCCCCGACTGCCCGCCGTGTTAGGCAGGGTGGGATTCTTCTTCCATGCTTGCTGCCAGGGCTGCTGACTGGTCCCCCCGCCCCCCCAGCAGGGGTGTCGTCAGGGTTTGGCTTATCCCTGCATCCGCAGCCGTGCCCCAGGGGCGTGGCATTTGGACCCTGACTTGGAACACTGCGTCCTGAGGGCCTCAGCTTCCACCTTCGGCCAAAGCCCGTGGGGGGTTGTGGCTACAGAGGGAGTGCAGATGCCCTGGGCACAACGCCGGGTAGAACCCGAGCTCCCTGGAGCCACAGCAGGACTTCCCGGGGTGGGCTCTTGTACGTTCTCTGCGGTCCCCCCCCCCAGCCAGCAGAAGCAAAACAACATGCACGGGTTGGTGTGCACCATTTACTCACTCCATGGGAGGCAGCTTTCCCACGCCAAGCATGCGCAGCCCTCAGGGCAAGGGTGCTGCCACTTGCCCTTGAGGAGCCCTCTCAGCACTCCCCTTCCTCTCTCTCTCTGCCCGCAGGGAGCCCGAGGCCGTCTGCGCGGAGGCCGGGGCTGTGAGTCGAGCCTGCGCCCCCGGCCGATGCCGCGCCTGACCTTCCAGGCGGGGGACCCCTACTACATCAGCAAGAGGAAGCGGGATGAGTGGCTGGCCCGCTGGAAGAGGGAGGTGAGGCGCGTGCGGCATCGGTGTCCTTGGCTGCGAGGGGCAGTGCCAGGCGGGGCAGGTGGGCTCCCCCTCCCCGTTCCAGTGCCTGCCTTGGATTCTGAGCTGCCTGGCGCTCCTGCTCGGAAGGGTGCCGCTGCCGCCCTCCAGCCCGCACATGTGTCTTCACCGCGGGAAAGAACTGCGAAGAGGCCCCTTCCCCGGTGACTTGGCGTTGCCCCCGGATGGCTTGGGGTGCCGAGGGTGTTTCCTGGCTGTTTCTGGGCTCTTCTGTGGCAGGCAAACGTCTCTGTGCCACATGGGCTCCCCTTCGGGGCCAGAGCTACAGGACGCGGGCCCCGAATGCCGGAACAGCCCCCCCCCTTCGCAGGGAGCACCGGGCATAGTGGTTTGCTGAGGGAGGGGCCGCGGATCTCCCCAGAGGCCCCCATCCAGTTGCTCGGCTAGGGATCGTTTTGTTCTTCCCCAAACTACACTTCCCATAATTCTGTGGGGGAAGCTGTGATGACAGTTAAGAGGAGGCCAGCCCAGGCACGGTTGCCACGTGGGGAGGGCCTCTGCTGCTGTCATCTGCCTGCTGAGGGGCGGCAGCAGCCCTTGGTGTGCGGTGGGGGTGGGGTGGAGGGTGCAGCGGCGAGGGGAGGGGAGGGGAGGGCGGCTTCAGAGTCGTAGTCCAGCCCAGCGAGGCTTGTTCTGGTCAGCAGCGCAGAAGAGGGGCTGTGAGGGGGTGGGGGGGTCGCTTGGGAAGGGCTGGCCAGGCGCATGGCTCCTGAGGGTGCAGCTGAGAGGGGCTGGGGGTGCTGGCCTAGGGCAGTCACAGAGTGAGGCCCCCCCAGGCAGGAAACAGCTGCAGGAGGAGCCCTCAGGCTCCACAAGACCCAAGCTGGATCCGGCTCTTCCAGCCAGGCACTCTTGTGTGATGCTCAGGAGCGTCCTGGGAAATGTGCGGTGCGGGCTTCTCTTTCCTAGCACCCCATCTGCCCATGGACCCTTGTGCTCACTATGAGGAGGCGTGGACGGGGAAGGAGTCAGCGCAGGCTGACCTCCTCCTTGCCCCCTCCAGTCCTCAAAACTAGGAGTCTTCCCTGGCCCCGAGCAGGGGAGGAGGCAGGCTGCGAGGACCTTGGGGGCCTCCCAGTCCCCCTTTGCATTCTCTGTGCCAGCTGGCCAGGCCGTGTGCCTTTGACAGTGGCACTGTGCAAGAGCAGAAACTGGACACGGGTGCAGAAACTCAGCAGCTTCCATTATTTTTGAAGGCAAGTTTCTAGCCCTTAAGGCAGCAAAGATCAGCCTGAAGTTGTGTGGGGCCATGCCTGGAGAAATCTCAGGAGCTCTTGGGGAGGGGCTGGAGCAGGATTTCTGGTGACTGGGTGGGTGAGGTCAGGGACCTGCATTTCTCTTCCTGTAAGCAGCAGAAGAAACTAGAGAACAGAAACAAATGTATGCAGATTTTCATAATTGTATATAGGTCGCTGGATTCTGTGTTCCTTGATGCAGAATTTGGGTTACTATAAAAAGCCACTACCATTAGGCAGAGTGAGGCAGCTGATTTTTGATGTCATGAAATGTTAGCAAATTAATCATATTATTAGAATACTTTGACTGCCAGGAAGGGGGAGAGGCGCTTGTAGGATTATCTGTCTTGGATGCCAAAATAACTTGACCGGCCTGAAGTACTGCGCACTTTGACTTTGGACGTGGAGGGCGCCAATTGCAGCTCCACCTTGGCAGCAGAATGCCTTGGGGCAGCCCTGAAAAATGCATGGCACGTTTCCTTATGTATTATTTTTCCCCGCCCTTCACCCACGTTGTTCCTAAGGGGGTGGCTGAGCAGAGCCCCACCAGCAAGGGACTCTACATGCAGCCAGGCAATGAAAGACACGCAGTCTTGTCTTCTCCCATTTCACACATGGGAAACATGTATTTGTGAAAACCCCAATCAATCAAAATGAAACGAGTACCTTCTCGGTCCCTCCGACTAGCTTGTTTCCCAAACATGGACGGGTGTATCTGAGATTCACCAGATCAAGAGAGATCACAACGGCTTTAAGGCCTGACCCCACCCAGTGATCGATTTGCAAACCTCTACCAAGTGTTTAGGGCTTCAAGAATTAATGTATGGCTGGTGGTTCCTGAACCTCTCTCAAGCCAGACAACCCAAATATGGTATTAAAGAATATATATTTATTGCTCAAACAGTTCAGGAGAATAACGCGCCTTAGCTAAGATGAGGCAGTTTACAAACATCCCTACATACACACAAGTTATGACCATTAAGAGTGTGATGGAAATAATAGCAGGCACATTTTCAACATAGTGAAGCCCGGCCTCCTCTCCGCCTAACAGTCGATATCAAAGTTCCATACTTACCTGAACGGAAGGCATGGTGGGCGAAGCCAGCCTGAACGCTCACGGCGGGTTTCTCGTTCCCCAGGATCTCTCTCCCCAACAAGCCAAAGCCTGGCCCTTCACAACCCCCATGAAGTTGATGGGCTTCGTTTGACATCCTTGGTTTCAGGCTTGGTCATACCACTATTCCCATTGCTCGCCATGTAGCCAGGCCTGCCGTTGACGCCAGGAACGCCCAGGCAAACTCGGTGTCACGAGTTACTTCCAGTACTTGACCCACCAAATGAGCTGTGGCAGCCTTCCTTCAACTCCAAGAATATGTCCCATTACTTCTAGTTACCACACACGTGCGGAACTACAAGTCCATCGAGTCCAACGGGGGCTGGACTCGATGGCCTTGCAGGCCCCTTCCAACCCTACTATTCTGTGATTCCAGTCTCGTCTACAAAATGCCATCAATTCGTATCAGTTCCACACAGTACAATGCGTATTCCGCTACGAGAAGGTACACAACTTGACTTAAATCAGTGCATGCACATAATCCAGCCTAGTCTTGGCCTCGGTGTTGTCGAGGCGCAGTGCCAGCGCAGCCATCCAGAGCCCAGCTTGCAGTGGATCTCGGGGCCTTGTCCATTCCCACCTTCTGGTAGCTTTGAGCTCAGAGACCCTCAAAGGACCAGGCCTGGAAGGCTCCTGCCTGACAGCTGGTGCTATTCCTGTTTGTCAGGCGTTTGCCTGATCATCGGTTCTCCTGGTTGTTGTTGCTGCCCTTTGATGGTGAGATTCCTTCTCTATGGGCAGCTGGCCTGAGCGTGACGTTCCCAGGTCTACATGGGAAGTACAGGCATTTGTGATCCAGCTTTTTCACATCCCAACTTTACACTTGGTCATCGCATCCCCCCCGCCCCGGCCGTCATGTATCTTATTGTGCTAAGTCACTTTCCTCCATAAAGCGGCTACAAAGGAGGGTCTGGCACTGCTCCCAAGAGCAGGAAACCGTTTTTTTAAAAGTCGTCACAAACTTCTTGGGTGGGCTGCAGGTGCTGGGAGAAGTGCAGTCCTCAGCACCCGCAGCCTCTGAGTAGAGGGGAAGAGGATCTGCCCTTTATCAAGTGGGAACTGACCACAGCATACAGGTAGCCCTGTGGATTGGACCATAATCTGTAGCATCCCTCCCAGTGCAGAAGAGGGTTTCACCACACCATTTCTGATCAGGGGCAGATGTGTGCTGATGCAGATGAATGGCTGCCCAAGGATTTGTGCACAGACAGGTACATTACCACTTGGTAAATGAACGTCAGGAGCTGCCTTCTCCTGAGCAAGACCACCAGCCCATCTGGGTCAGCATTGTCTGCTCTGAGTAGCAGCAGCTGTCCAGGGAGAGTGAGCGTGCGAGAGCTTGCCCATCTCCCGTGGCCTGATGCCTTTAACCAGAGATGCTGCCTGGGACCGTCTGCCGGCATAACAGCTTTGCCATGGAGAGCCGAACTGGATCATCTTTGTGCCAGCGCGTTTCATGGCTCTGGATTTCTTCACTGAACTAGCAGTGCTGGGGGACCAGAGCAGGAGGGGGGCATGCGCCGGCATGGGTCGAAGCCTCCCCAAGCTGCTTCTGCCTCTGATGTACAAGTGGCGCTGTTCTGCTGTGTGGCAAGGATCAACTAGAGGGCCGTACTGCACAGGTGGATCCGCCCTGTGGCTCGGCCGTTGGGTAAGCCAAGGGCGCTGGCATCCTCCCACTGGGGAGCTGTGGCTCCCCCCCACATGTGTGTGCTCAAGCTGCTGGCTTCCTTGCAGCCACTCTAGGCGCCAGGCAGGAAGCAGGAAACCTTTCCGTGGTGTCGGCGCTTGAACTTGGAAGTGGTTGAGGGAGCCTCGGCTCAAGCAAGAACACCCACCCCAGACCGCACTAGTAGGAGCCCCACAACACAGAAATACTGGGGCTGCTGTAACTGATCATGTTTTTCAGTGGAATCCCCTTCCCCCGGTTTGGAACTCCTGACTGGTATTCCTGGTTGCTGTTGTGCCATCTGATGCAGCTGTATTTGGGGGGCAGGAAAGGTTCCATGAGCCCCAGAAGCTAAAAATGTGTGCCTCAACAAACAAAAGCATGTGGCTCTTTTGAAAACTGTTTTTGCAGGAGGTTCTTCCAGACTCTTGCTACTCAAGTGGTTCATGATTTCCAACGGATGCATGTGAACGGGCAGCTTTTATCCCTGAGTGTTTGGACCCAGGGGTAAAATACCATCAGCTGAAAGTCTGCATCCAAACACGACTCTTTGTTTCCTTCTCTTGCATCATCCACCTTCCCTTCCTCTCCATGCCATTGGATCTAGCCAATACCGCTAGTTGTTGTTTGTTTATGCAAAATCCTCGCCTAATCCTGGCAGTGCCAAAATCCTCACCTATCCCCTGGCAGTGCCAAAATTAGAGCTTCGCAGAAGAAGCACCAACCTTGCAGCTCGTGATGGCCTTTTGGACAAACAGTTTGCAAGTCCTTTTTTGTATTTACCAGCCACTTTTGTATTCTGCCCTTCCTCTGGTTGTGTGCATGTCTCCTTGTTCACTAGCCTCCATAAATACATCCCTCTTGGTTTTATTTCTCTGTTTTTCTGCCCCTGGGTGTGTGTGTTTATCCAATACGTAGGTACCCGCACGCGCACACACACACACACACACACGTACGTCATACATTGTGAAAGGAGGGCACACATCTAATATACACAGATTGATACAATTTGAGACTGCTTGCTTGCAGAAAATATAGAGGTGGGTTAGACGGCCATATTGTAAATAATTTGAAACCTGCAGAGCCCCAAAGGACACAGAGTGGGGAGAGTAAGTAGCGGCGCAAACTTAAAGCAAGGCTGCAGTGGGTGCTCTCAGCCACATGAAATACTTGCTCCTCCATGTCCATATTGTCTTCCATCTCCCTTCTTCCATCTTTAGTATGTAGGGGCACTTCTTGAGCTCGTCTTTTTTTTTTTTTTTATGAGCATGACTATTAACTTTCTCGTGTTCGTTGAAGAAAAAGAGAGAGGGGGGGAGGGAGGGAGGGAGGAATGGCTTTTATTGATAAGACTGCAGAGCATCTTTGACTCAAAGGAGGAGTCCGTTAAGGTGACCTCCCTTCTCCCAGCATGCATTGCTGTGTCCCAAAGTGGCCGCAGAGCATGCTGGGTAGAAGTGCATTCCTGTGGCTGCTTGAGGCCTGGTGAGTAGGGTGGCTGCTCACCATGCGTGGGCCACGAATGATTGCCCACACAGTGACCCGTGAGCAAGACTGCAGAGTGAGTGCCAGCTGCCTTCTGGTCTGAAGCTGGCGGCTTTGTCCTTGAGCTCATCTCAGCCAAGTACCTGTGGCTGCCTGTGATGTGAAAATGTTGGTCAGGATTGTGGTCTGGTCTACCGTGTGGACATGCATCCTGTCTTCAGGTGCTTCCACATTAGAGCTTTAGTGGGCAATTGTCCTGCTTGGTTTACTCACTTTTTATGCGGCTTCCACACAACGCCGTCATCCAGTCATTGTTATCCTGTATTTTCCCAGTGGTTCTTCTGTCTTTTCTCGGCGTGCAGAAAGTCCAGCTCTTTTCATAAGGATGGAAGAGGAGCGCAATTTCCGCAGGTGTAGGTGCCATTAATGCTACTCTTCCATCTTTTTTAAAGGGTGGGGTTTTGACGTGGGCAGCGATGTATCGGTAAAGTGAACGTATCACAACTTAGCACACATTAATTACACCCCTTGTGGTGGGTGCCATTTTATGAACCTATTTTAAAAAAATTAATCTTTTAATCATCGCTAAAACTTTTGCTGGCTATGTTCCCCCTCCTAGCAGCTCTGTCTGTCTGTCTGTCTGTCTGTCTGTAATGAATGAGAGCCATAGTGCTATAACACTATAATGCTATAATACTAATTTTTTAAAAATCTGAAACCCTGTTTTGGATCATGTCAAAATGGCAGTGACTGGAAAGTTGTTTAAAAGCATATTTAAACATTTGCATTATTTTATTATCATGTTATAGCATTCTAACACTATAATACAAAAATGTACATTATATTATTATGGTGTTATAACACTATATCTCTCTTTCATGGAAGAAAGGGAGGCATATAACATCATAATATTTTAATGTTAATTTATTTGTAGTGCTATAACACATTAATACAATAATGTAATTTCTGGTCACCACTAATTTAGCAGTTCCTCCAAAAACGGTGGTGGTGGAATTCCTTTTAAAATTATCATTATATCATTATGGCTGGTACGTCAGCTGCACACGTTCCTGGACAGGGATAGCTTAACCACTGTGATCTGCGCACTGGTAACCTCGAGACTGGACTACTGCAGTGCTCTTTATGTGGGGCTGCCCTTTAGGCTGGTTCGGAAGATGCAGCTAGTGCAGAGTGCTGCAGCGAGGCCGTGGAGTGGAGTGGCTTGCCACGTCCACATACCGCCTGTGCTGAGAGCTGCACTGGCTGCCAGTGTGCTACCGAGCCAGGTTCAAGGTGTTGTTTGTTCATATATTTAAAACATTTATATCCCGCCCTATTTCATTAGGATCTCAGGGCGGCTTAGTATTGACATAAAAAGCCCTAAACAACTTAGGGCCTGGTCACCTGAAAGATCATCTCTCCCTACATAGGCCCGTTAGACCACTGTGATCTTCAGGGGAGGCCTTGCTGTCTGTGCCACACCCTGCAGAGTCCCACCTGGCAGTGATACGGCAACGGGCCTTCTCTGTGGCAGCCCCCTCCCTCTGGAATGGCCTCCCTCTGCGATACGTCAGGCACAGTCCATCATGTGCTTTCGACGATTATGAAAAACGTACTTGTTTACACTGGCTTTTCCCAACCACTAACTAATCTAAATGCTGTTGTGGTTTTAATTACAGTGGAACCCATTCCCTAGGGAGGCGGTGGGCTCTCCCACACTGGAGGCATTCAAGATGAGGCTGGACAGCCCTCTGTCAGGGATGCTCTGACTTGGATTCCTGCACTGAGCAGGGGGTTGGACTCGATGACCTTGTAGGCCCCTTCCAACCCTGCTATTCTGTGATTCTATGTATTGTTTTGTAATAAGTTGTGAACTGCTTTGGGATTTCTAAAATGGGAAGTGGTGTATAAATATTCTAAAGTAAGTAAGTCATGCTCTTCTCATTAGAATGTAATTGGAAAGCATTTTAGTGATAACTAAAAGATCAGCTAAAAACTCAGGACAGGGTCATGACATGGCGCCCGGCACAAGGGCCGTAGTGAGTGTGTGCTGAGCTTCAAGCGGCTCCGCCCTCAGGGGCTGTGACCCGCCCACTGGTGCGGATGGAGCCTAGCAGCATGGACACGTGGATGAGGGGCCATGCTCCCAGCGGTGTGGGACGCCAGTTGCCGTTCCTCTTGCAGCAGTGCTTGGGCAGGGCTAGGCACCCCCTCCGGGAGCCGGCACAGAGGAGCGGGCGCAGGGCTCCCTCCTCCGGCGCGGCGCCCTCCTCCCGTGCTGCCCGAAGGCGGGTGGCGTCTGAGGTGCCGGTTGCCGTGGCTCGTGTGTGCTAACTGCCTCCTCTCCTTATCCTTTCTCCCACAGACCGATAACCCAGCGGCAGCTCAGCTCGACAAGGTTCGTGGCGCACCTTTGGGGTTTTCGGGGGGAGGCGGCTTGTCTCTCGGCGGCCCTTGGGCCGGGCTCCCCACAGACACGCACGCACCTCCTCCTGGGCGTACGCTGCTGCCCTAGAGCTGTACTTGCTCAGGCACGCCTCCAGGCCTGGCAGCGCAGCCGCACACGTGCTTTGCTTCTATCTGATGTGATTCTGAAATGGGGGGCGGGGGGGTCTGTTGCTGCCAGCCTCGTGGCTGGGCATGCATGGCTCTTTCCCTGGACTAGCTTCCCCCTCCCTCCCTCCGACACACACAGTCCGCCGAGGCTATGTTTCAAGCATTACGGATGCCGGTCTGAACACTGACAGCACCAGTGGCGCTGGCGCCTGCGTTGGGGTGCAGTAATCACGCCTGCCAGAGAAACCAAACTTGGGATGGGGAGGGAACTAGGAGCTTTTCCTGTTTAGCCCGATGCTTCCTATTGCAGCAGTCAGTGCAGATCCTCGTGAGATGGAAGTAGGGCTGAGGGGACTTCATTATGGAATAGATTTTAAAGCCGCCTTTCAGGAGAAATTATCCTCCCAAGGCAGCACTTAATGCTAAAAAGCAGCAAATCACCATTCTGCCCCATGATAGCCAAACAATCCCTAATGCAAATGGGGCGAGGCAAGGAGCTGTGGAGGGCACTGGGAGCTCTCTGACTGGCTCTCTGGCAGCTGGAAATCTTGTCCAGCAACTGGATTTCCAGCTTCTGTGATTTCACCAGGCCGTGCCCATCAGCTTCCAAGAGTAATTTCTAGGGAGTTGAGGACTAGAAATGTGATTATTTTCATTTTTTAATGGAATCTTTATAGGAAGCTGAATTCTGCAGCCAAGTTTGCAGCTTTTTTGTGGTCCCGCAGAATTGCTGCTTGCACACAACCTACATGTCACCCTGGGCTTTCCTCCCAACAGCTGTCTGGTGGAGCCTGGAGTAGATGAGTTGGTGTGATCAATCAACTAAAGCTTTAACGGCCAACTAAAATTGGCTCTTGCTGCACCTTCCCACCCCAATTAATCTCTGGGTCTGGCAACAAGCAAAGCATGGGATTCTTCTTGAAAGGACACGAGCTCACCGGTGTGCTCCTTCGCCCTGTTCCAGTTTGGGCAAAAGAGCCTCAGAGGTGACCCCTTCTTCCTGCTTGTGTGCAAAGTCAGGAAATGAGAGTATGAGCTACTGGCGGCTGAACCTAACAGTGCTTAATTCAGGTCGCTGTCACAGCCGAACAGTGACCCGCACGATCACCCCGGCTGCCTGGTGGGCGGGTGGAGGGTGTGGCTCATTCGTACGTGAAAAAAACAGATCCATGACATGATTGCTCTGGAGCGCCCTCTGCACGGGCTGTGGCGTGGTCAGCTCCCTGGCCAACGACATGGCAGAGGCAGCCGTGGGGAGGAAGACTCACAGCAAGGCCAACCACAGCGTGGGGCAGAGCCCATTTTAGGGCCTCCCTTGGCAATGACGGCCAAGAAATCTGACGGTGTCACCTTTGCATCTGCTTGGTGCACTGCTCTTCCAAGCTGTGAGGGGCCTATTACACCTCCCATTGTTACACACGCCCCCCCCCCCCCCCCGAGTTATATGCTCAACACTTCGGGGATAAAATTGCTCATATTCATTCCAGTTTGGGTTTCAGGCTCTTGTTCATTTATTTGTTTTACTTGTATTCTACCTCTCTGTCAAAAAATGGTGCTCAAGGCAGCTTACAAATTAAACAGATGAAAAACAAAATCTTAATTAAAACATAACATAAAACAGTTAAATTAAAATGCGGTTAAAAACACAAATTAAAAAAACAGCAATACAAGCAGAGTCTGTGGATGTACCTGAAGTTTCCAAAGGGGGAGCCCTTGTGCCAGGCTGTTGCAGGAAGAATAACAAAGCGTCTTGTGGCATCCTGAAGGCTGACGAATCCATTATGGCAGAAGCTTTTGTGGAGCAGATTAGAGTCCATTCAGTCCACAGATGCTTATGTCAAAGTAAACACGTGAGCCTTTATGGTGCCACAAGAACCTTTGTCCTGTTGTGATGGATACATTTCAGCTTGTGCAGCCTGAGGAACTGAACTGGAGCAGATCCTGGGAAGTTTGAGGCTGACCACTTGCGCTCTCAAGTTGACACTGCCGTATCTTGATTAGACCATTTAGATGGGGTAGGACTATTAGCTACCCTGAACTGTCACGTCCGAGGGAGTGCACCTCTGGATGCAATTGCAGGGGCAAGAGCACAAGGGGATCGTGGCCTTCCTGCCCTGCCTGTTGGCTCCCCAGAAGCATTGTGCTGGCTACTGTTGCTGAGAGTCTGCTGGCTTAGATGGACCCACCTTGGCTTGGTTCAGCAAGGCAGGATTTATGCTCTCTCAGACCTGGATCTTTTGTCACGCTTCCCTAAGCCTTGAACTTGCTTTTTGGTTCTGGTATGAGTGTCTGAAAGTGTGAATATTCTGTATTAAAATTTGAAGAAAACTTATTTTTCCCTGCATGATCCACAATAATGCTCCTTCGCTGAGGTTTTGTCATTTCTAAATGTGTTTGAATTGAATGGATTGATGAATCAGTTCAATTGGATTGACTAATCAGTTAAAAGCCAGATAGTTAGTTAATTAAAAAACCAGAAATCTTTAAATATTTGGCAGCCAAAGTTCCTCCAAATCATTTGTACTTTGTTTAGTCCTGTAAATCCCTGAAGAAGAATATACTGGATTGCTGCAATAAGAAATGGGCATTGCTGCACAGGAGTTTGACTTCGGGATTTTTGTGCAATGTGTTTTGCCTGCAGCTGCTGTACTGCATTTCTGTGGCTTTTCTGGTTTGGCCTGTTGCGTGATTGCAGCCATCGCCATTCCTAGCTTTGTGCAGGTGGTGGTGCAAGAGGTACAGCATGTGAATGGGACCTTTGTCCTTGTTCATTCCACTAGTGCAGATGCAGCATGAGTGTGAATGTGCACGCAAGGTAAGCCCACACCCTTGCTGCCTGCACCAGTAGGCAACTCACTTGCTGCTCACACGTGGCCCGCACAGGGCTGTGGCAGAGGTCAGAAAACCCGGGAGTGCTGGGGGTCAGCAAGAGGTGGCTCCCCCCCAGGCCAAACCGCAAATGGTGCAGGGGGAAGGGTGCCGCAGAGGGAGAAGAGGGGGCCCTTGTGTCTGTCCGCGTTGGGAAACCCTGTGGCGTGCATGGCGGGGGCTCCCCAAGAGCAGAGGTCACGGGGGCGAGGGAGGGGCACGGGAGTAAGGGAAGCTCTCCCGGGAGGAAGAGGAAAACTTGGAGGTGGCAAATGGAGTGACTGAGTGGGACTGGACTGGCAGTGGCCATTGGGTCCTGTATGAAGAAGTGCATCTTGGGCCTGAGGCGGAGGGAATGGGGCCACAGTCCCATTGCTGTGCACATGGCACAGTGCCACTCTCTGCTTCTCTGGGCTCCAGGGACCCCTGGTCTCTTTGGCAGTTCTGGCCCTTTCATCAGAGAGGGGCCAAACTCATGCGGGGTGAACCGGGAGGATGTCACACTCAGGGCTGGCCCTGGGCCTTAGCCACCTCAGTGGCTGCTGCACTGCCACAAAGCGCAGCGCCCCTTGTGGCGTCCCACTGCAGACCCCCGCAGCGTGACTGCTGGGGTGCACTCCAGCTGCAGTGGGAAAATCGGGCTGCCCTGCGTGCGAGCCTGCCTGCCTGTCTCTCTTTCATGCGCACGCGCGCACGCATCCTGTCTTTCTCCTGGGAGAAGGGAGAGATGAACGCCCTTCTCCCTCGTCTGTGCACCCCCCCGCACGCTGGCTCACATCTTCAGTCAGGCTGGGGGTGCTTCTGCCTGCCTTGGCAGGGGGAGTCCTGCTGGTAAAGCCAGAGGGAGGCAGGAGGGCCGTGTCACAGCAGGAGGCCAAGGGGCAGGCAGCAAGTAGAGCGCAGCCCGCCCCTCCCTGAGGTGCTCTGGACAATGACCAGGAGCCCTCGATTCCTGGGAGGGATGCACGCAGTCTGGCCTGAAAGGACATTCACACCCTGCCCTCTCAGGGAGGCTCCTGGCATGTTCGGTCTCAGAAGAGGCTGAAACCAGATGAGACCAAAGGCTCCCTGGTCCAGCATTCTGCCCCCAGAGTGGCCAGCCAGAGGCTCCAATGTGAAGCCCAGAAGCAAGGGTGCAGCAGCAGCACCCCCTCATGTTCCCCCAAAACAGTGGTCAAGAGGCATGATTGTGGGGGTAGCCTGGAGTCATCGGGGAGATGAGCAGCCATTGGTGGCCTTATCCAGGAATTTGTCTGATCTCTTTTTAAAGCCACCCAAATTGGTGGCCATCACTACGTCTTGTAGTAGCCAATTCCTTAATTTAACTCTCCACTTTCTCTATGCTGTGCATAGTTTTATACACCCACCCGTTTTTCTAAGCAGAAGAGCACCAAATCTTTCCTCCTAGGGGAGTTTCTCCAACCCCTTAATCACTTTACTTGCACCTTTCTGCAGGTTTTCCAGCTCTGCAATATTTTGTTTGTTTATTATTTATACCCTGCCTTTCTACCAAAAGATGGCACTCAAGGTTGGCTAGGTGCAGTGACCAGAACTATACACAGTATTCCAAGTGTGGTCACACCATAGATTTGCATAAGGAGAATATGGTCTTGGCAGTTTTATTTTCGATTCCTTTCCTAATTATGCCCAATGTGGAATCTCCCTTTTTCACAGCAGCCACACGCTGGGTCGACCTTTCCATTGCGCTGCCCACCACGACCTCAAGATCTCTTTCTTGGTCAGTCGCTGCCAGCTCAGATCCCATCAGCTTATGCTTGAAGTTGGGATTTTTTGCACCGACATGCATCACTTTACACTTGCTTACACTGAGCCACATTTGCCATTTGGATCCTTATTCTCCCAGTTTGGAGAGATCCTTGTGGAGCTCCTCACAATCCTGTTTTGTTTTAACCACCCTAAATAATTTGGTGTCATTAGCAGATGTAGCCACCTCACTGCTCACTCCTATTTCCAGATCATTTCTTCCTGCTCACATTGGTTGCATGTGCGTGTGTCTGAGTGACACCTGTCTCCCCAGCCTGCAAAGGATTAGGTGGGTCTGTTTGCAACTGAGTGGGTGTATGTAGGGCTACAGCGCGGGGGCAGGGGGGCAGAGAGGATGCCAGGCAGAGGAGCCTGAGCAGGCCTGCTTAGAGCTCCCAGCCCAGCCCCACGCCTTGCACTCCCTCCTTTCCCTGCCTCCCTCTCTGCCCCCACTTCTCCTTGCTGCCTCACTGCTGTGTCTCCCTAGCAACAGGTCCCTCTCGCTCGGCCTGGTCTATTTATAGCTCTGCCTGGCAGCCTTTTGCCACTGGCACGGCGGGAGGAAGAGCAAGGCAGGGGATAGACGCCCCTCCTGGGCCGAGATGCACAGGGGCCTGCCTGCCATGCAAGGCCCACTCTCTTGCGGAGCGGGGATGGCCAGGCGTGTGCCACGGGCACGTGCCCAGGGCACACAGCTGTTGTGGGTGACCCAGCAGGCTCCCTGGGCTTTCTCAGCATTGAGTGGGATGAGGCACCCTGATGCTCAGACCCAGTGACAGAGCCAGGATTCCAAGGAGCAAAGAGTGGTCAGCACAGAGAGAGAGGCTGATGCAGGGAGGCCCTGGCTCAAATGTGGCCAAGCAGAGAGGGTGGCAATGTGGAGGGGCAGCTGCTCTACCTCAGGAAGGATGGCTGGCAACGAAGGAGGCAGCCTTCTGCCTGGGTAGGTGAGCCCCACCAGCGTGGCCTTCTCCAGCCAGCTCCAGCCAGCAGCCACATTTCCACAGGGTCTCAGGCACTGGATGCCTTCCCCTCGCTTGCTGCTGCCTGACTCTTAGCCAGGGATTGAAGCTGTGTCCCTCTGCGTGCAGAGCAGGTGCTGTGCTATAGAGCTACCATCCCTCCTTGCCGAAGCACAAGGGGCAAACTACCTGTTTGGACCAGACATTGGAGAAATCATTGGCTTTCCTTTAAATGGCAGGGAAGGCGACTCCTGCATTCAGTGTCCAGTCTGGGTCCCTTGTGTGTTAAAAGACAGTTCTGTTCAAGCTGCAGCTTCCCCAAATGAGATAGCTGCAGCAGAAAGAATTAACTTTATGAACAGATTAGTAAAGTTCAGCATTGATGGCTAAGAGGGCATTATGATATTGCCCTGTGCACTGAGCTATCTCAGATCATTCCTGCAGAAATGGCATGCTTTCTGCTTTGGACTGTACCACTCCAGGCAGCAGATGAAAGATTCCCCCCTCCTCAACTCCTAGCATGTAGAAAGCTAGTGTGCCTGGCATGCTAGTCTTCTGGCTGAAGGAAGGTATTGGATGGAGGAACATTTGAGCATGCACTTCCCCAACTATGGTCTGAAGAGGCAGAGCACAGGAAGGGCTGTAGCAGATGCTGTTTGGCTTGAATGGGCTCACAGCTAACATTGAAAGTTGGTGAAATAACTAAGGTTACAGACAGAGCATTAATGGATTGAAAGTAGAGGTTAGGAGGAAGGCCCCACCTGTTAAGAGGAATAAGATTCTGCATTGGCCTCTCTGGACTAACTGGGAGCAAAACTTGCTGGGTTTATCAAGCAGCACTGGTGACGTCTATGGAGGGTTTCAGTGCGATGTCTCCTGCCTTGCCCTGTGTGGCCCATCTCCTGGCGTAAGACTGGGAAGGAAGGAGAAGCGGTTGTGTGGTGGGTGCATCAGACACAGGCACCTTTAAGAGTGGAAGACTGAGCTCTGTGGATGTTGAAAATCACCCTTTCCCCAGGAAGAGTTGGGGTGAGAGGGTGTTCTTGCTCAGAGATTGACTGACCTCCATATTTGCGATCTGGATGCCATATTGGTCTGGGGAATTGTAGTGGGTTTTGGGTTCCCTTTGGTGCCTTCTGTAGCAGGCAAATGGACTTGGTTGCCTGAGTTGTCTAGAGCATTTTGTTCTGGAGTTCTCTCTTGAAAGAAGCTTTTCTCCCATTTCTGTGCATCCTCTTGATGGGGAAGGGGGGAGGCTGCTAGTGCCAGGGAGAGAGGGTAGGACTAAATGACTGTAACCCTTTGGAACGACGGTTCTGGGAATCAAGGAGAAGGGGGTTCTTGGTCTAAGGAAATCCGTCCCCAAGGAGGACTCTGATCTGAAAGGAGAGGCTGAAAGGGACTCGCTTCCCATCTAGATTTGTGGGCCAGCACTGGGGGGGGGGGTGCCTAACAGCTACTTTCTTTGGGGTGCAGCTTGCTAGCCTCTTTACGCACCAGAGAGCCACCTTCTCACGTTCTGTTTGGGGGATGCAGCTTCACCTGAAGGGCAAACTGGCTGGTGCCCAGACCAAGGCTATAAACGGGAAGCTGAGGCCGTGCACTTTGCCTGGCTCAGGTATTGGCCTAGGTTCGTCAGCTCCTGCTTGCCAAGATTTTCCCAGCAAACCGTGGTGGAGCACGGTGTGCTGGGATGTGGCTCCTTGCAGGCTCGGTGCCCCCCCTGAAGTCGAGGTTGATCCAAGGTGTAGAGGAGCTGGCGTGCCCTCCTTGGGTGGAGGACAGGGGAGGCTCCCACAACGCACCTCCGGGCCCTTGCTTCCCCTCGACGGGCCTCCCCAGGCTCGCCAAGCCCCTTCCCCTCCGTTACCCAACGCTCCTGGGTGGGGACTGCAGGCCCGCCTGCCCTGCAGCATAGGTGGGAGCCCAGCGACGTCTGGAGGGCCAGTTGCCACCTGAATTGGCGTGTGCCTGAGGGGAGGCGGGGGCAGCGGCAGACCTTGGCCATGGGGGCAGGTGCCCCCCGCGGAGGGGCCCAGCCCCCGTGAAGGGAAGCGCCTGCGACGCCCTGGCTTGGTGCTCGCGGGGTTTGGGGCCAGGATTTCCCCCTTCCAGTGGAATGAGGCGGGCAAGTTGTAACTGGATCCTCCTGAGGGGAGAAGCAGCAGGGCGAGAGATGCGGCATTCTGCTCCCCCCCCCCGCTTCCTAAGTCAGACTGGCAGGGAGGGACGCTGTCGGCCGCCTGCCCGGGGCCCCGCGCCTGCCGTCCCTTGCCGCTTCTCGCCGCGCACGCGAGGGGCCCGGGCGTGCGCGCGGAGGAGCGCCCCGCTGGTGCGCGGGCGGGTCCGGCGGGGGCTTTTCCGCGTCGGCCCAACGGGCTGCGACGCTCGGGCGGGTCCCTCTGAAGAGGGCGCCGGACAGCCACCTGCCGGGGATGCGTTGAGCTGGGCGCGACGGCCTCGCAGGCCCCTCCGGCCCTCCTGTTCTGCGAGGAGGGCTGCGGCTGCGCGTTCCTCGGGGAATCGTAGAACAGGGGCTGGAAGGGGCCTGCGAGGCCGCCGCGCCCAGCCCCCTGCTGCATGCCGGGATCCCCGTCGGAGCCTCCCTGGCAGGCGGCTGACGAGTCTCGTCTCGAGGGCCGCCCTCGCGCCGCTCGCCCGTGTTTTCGGGTAGCCGCGCTTAGCGCCGGCCGCTGATCGCCGCCGCTGCCCGCGCGCCCCTGAGATCTCGCCGGCGCGCTCGTGAAGCCTCCCTCGCGGCCCCAGGGCCCTGCGCAACAGGACTGGCGAAGCCCGGGCGCTCCAGACGGGCTTGGGCGCCAGCTCCCGTCGGGCCCAGCCAGGATGGGCGGTGGCAGGGCTGGCGGCAGCTGCAGTCTGCCCCGCCCAGGGGCCGCCGGGCCCCCTCCCCGCCGTGGCGGGAGTTCCCTGCGGGGCTCCAGGTCAGCGGAGGGGGAGCCGCCATCGCGGCCGTTCGAGCGGGGGCCCCTTCCTGGGTGGGCGGGAGGCTGCTGGCGTGACGCGGGCCGCCGCGCCCAGCGGGACTGGCCGCTCGCCCTGCTGGGGCAGGAGAGGGGGCCGCCAAGTGCCTTCCGCGGGCCCGCTTTAATTGTAGATGCGGCTCGTCGGCAGCGCGTTCAGTTCCCCGGGCGAAAGACGCTCGATCCCCGCCCGGACCTGAGAGATGCGCCGGTCCCCGCTGGCACGGGGGGCGCCGGGGCCGCTCTGGGTGCGTCAGCCTTGCAGGAGCTAGGGAAGGGGGCTGAGCCAGGTCTGTCCGCGCCCGGAGAGGCAGCGAGGAGAATGGGTGGGGAAGGGGGCGAGAGGCCTCCGGCTGGGCGCAGGTGCCCAGAACGGTGCTTGGCGCGGGGCTGCTCTCCACCGGGCGGCCGGCGGCGATTCCACCTCGCCCTCTGTGCCGGATTTGGGGTGCTTCCAGACGGGACTTTGAGGGTGCCGTCACACTGCCTTCCAGAGAATGTAACCGGGGGGGGGGGGGCAGACCACACCAGCTTTCACTGGAAACCCTCCCGTGTCCCCCCCGCCCCAAATCAGTTACGGAATGAAAGTCAGAATAGCCCCCCCTCCCCCCGTGGTAAGAAAAAAAGATGGAAGCAGCAGTGGGGGAAACAAAGCGGGATCCCGGTGGAGGTCTGACCCCCCCCCCCGCCCTCAAGTTGCATGAATGAGACAGGGCCGCGGGGCGAGAAACGCCTTACTGGGAAGCGCCCAGGAGTTCTTCCCGGGGCGTTTCGTGCCATGGCCCAGTCAGTCGTGGCTTCAGCCCCATTAAGTGCCAGCCGGGGGGGGGGTGCACTTGCGGCGCAGGTGGCCGCCTGGACCTGCTTCTGCGGGGGGGGGGGCTTTGCGCCGCTGATGCCCAGGCCCCGAGAGTCTGTCGCTGGGGGAGAGGCGGCGCCCTCCCCAGCGCTGCCAGCCCTTCCGTGGCGAGAAAGCGCGCGCCCCGGGGCAGCGCAGACCTGCGGGCCCCCCGGTCCAGTTCTCCGCCCGCCCGCCGCAGCGCTCTGCTGTCGGCGGAGGAGAGCCGCTTCCCCAGCAAAGGCTGAACGCCGTTCAGGGCGCGTGAAGCGACCCTGCCGAGGATTGAGCGGGCAAGGCGGCAGCTGGGCTCGTCCGGGGAAGGGGCCCCGAAGGGCCCTTCCCGGCCAGGGCCCTGGCGGGGGCCAGGCAAGGAGGCCTGAAGCGCCGGGGCGAGGTTTGGATGTCGTTGGAGGGCTCTCGCGCTCCGCCGGGGCTTGCTTTCGGTCTGTTTGGGGGAGGGGACGCTGCATTGCGCGTCCGTGATGTTTGCAGCCCCCTCCCCAAATGGCCGCGCTCCCGCGTCCCGGGGGTGTGAACGTGCCATCGCCTGGATCCGGATCAGGAAGCGGGGGGGGGGGGGGCTGCGCTTCGCCGCTTTGCTTCGGGACTGGTCTGACGCGACTGCAGGCCCCCCCCCCCGCGTGCAGATGGTTCGGAGGCCGCCTTGCAAGATTGGAGGGGGCAGCGGCGCCTCGTCCGCGCATAGCGCTCCCCCCCCCACCCCGGGGCAGCCAGACCAGCCCCGCAAACACTCTTTCGCCGCCCCCCCAGCAGTTACCTTTCTCCCGCCCCCCCGTTTTCCATCTCAGCCAACCAGGAGCGCTGTCCGGAGTCACGTGGCCCGGAGTTTCCCAGACAAAGAACATTGGCGGCGCGGCCCCCCTCCCCGCCCCCCGCGACCCCCCCGGCCCCTCGAGCCCCCTCCCTCCCTGCAGCCCCCTCGGCAGGACCGCGGCTGCTGCAGCGCCGGAACATGCGGGCAGGTACGGAGGGGAGCAGGGGGCGCGGGGTAGTATTTTTTCGGGGGGGGGGTCTCTGGACTCCCCACATCTCGGTTTGCACAGAGTGCATGCGCGGGCGGGGGGGGTGCAGTACGTGCAGGGGCGTGGGGGTCTTTGCCGGAGGTGCATCCTGAAGAGGAGGAGGAGGAGCGGCTCCCTTTGGGGGCGCGGGCTGGGAGGGGGCGCAGCAGATTCGGCTTCCCTTCCGAAGAGAATTGAGTCAAACTGTTGGCTGCAGAGGGAAATGGGGGAGCAGAGAAACTAATTTTGCGAAGGCTCCCCCTCCCAATATTCTAAAGGGCCATCTGGTGGCGGGCGGGGGGCACCGGCACCAACTCCCATCGAAAAGTTTTAGTTCATTGTGTTTGCGGGGGGAGGCAGAAGCGGGGGGGGCGGTCCCTGCCCCCCGTCTGCCCTGCCCTCCCTAGAAGTTCTGCGGGGCAGTGGGGCTTCGCCCGCCTCCCCTACATGGCGGGTGGGAGGGGGAGCGGGCATTTGCCCCCCTCCAGCCGAGAGGGGCCTTCCCCAGCCCCGGGGGCTGCGGGCTTCCCCGCCAAAGCTGTCAGGCCTCCTCCATCTTGTCTGGGGGCGAGGAGCGCTTCTCCTCCTTCCCGTCCCAGCAGGACCTTCCTTTCGGGACTGGCCGGCCAGGCTGGTGCGCCTGTTGCCCTTCTCCGGGGCGCGGGGGCCCCTCCCCAGGGAGGCCCTGCTGAGCTCCTCGCCGCCGGCCCGGCGCTGCTTTTGTGCGGGGCTCCGGAGTCACGCACCGCGCTGGCCGGCCGCGGGGGCGGGCGGAAGAGGAAGCGGCCGTGGCGGGGGGCGGGCTGAGGTGAGAGGCTGCCCAGGGCGGGAGGGGGCAGAACAAAGCCCCTGCCGCAGCGCCCGCGGGGCCAGCAGGGCTCGGACGTGGGCCCCGCGGGGCGGCCACGGCCACCGTTTCTTCCGCTGAGCACTTTCAGAAACCTCAAAGAAAGTTTTGCTGCTCCTTTTCCCTCGGGGGAGCTGGAGGCAGCGGAGGGCCACTGGCAGAGCGCGCGACTTGGCGGAGGCCACAGCTGGGGCTGGGCTTGAGTTTGGATCCTGCTCTGATTTTCCCACTCCGCCTTGGAGGTGCACGCACGCCTTGAGTGCCTCCGCTGTCATGGCTGGGTGTTGTTGGTCTGGAATGGGCCAAATGTGCAGCACCTTTTCCCTACAGCTCAGGCGGCCTGGCGGCCTTGGGGTGGATGGGGGCCTTCTCCCTGCCCATGCACTGCCGCACCTCTTCCCTGACACACCTCTGTGTGGAAGGCCCTGGCCTAGGATGAGGCTGGAGGCCCTGGCCCCAGCTGCCAGCAGCCCTGAGCCCTCCAGCCTTTGGCTTGCAGCCCTGCAGCATGGGGGAGCCAGCCTGCTAGGGAGGCTCTTTCCATCTCCCCTTCTCTGTGGTGCGGCGGTGTGGACTCTGTGGCCCTCCAGAGCCTTTGGGGCGCTCTGAGCTCCGTGGTCCACTTGCCATCCAAGGTTGGCTCAGTCGTCTGAGTCGGACAGGGAAGCAAGGCGAGGAGCAGGTGGCCCCCAGGGTGGAAGGCAGGTATTTAGCCCAGCTGGGGGAGCTGCAGGGGTGGAATGTCACTCTCTCAGCTGTTACTGCACAAAACGGATCTGCTTCCCCCCCACACGCCCTTTTCCAGGACCCCGTGGCCCTTGCTAAGTAGGTGGCATGGGTGGACCAGGTGGAACTGTAGGCCTGGTCTGGGTCTCTGTGTTTTTAAAGGAAGATGTAGACAACTTGAGACAGTTGGAAAGAAAATGGCAACTTAGGAAGGCTGACTGGGGAGAGCAGGTTACATTTAGCTTGTGCAGAAGAGGGGTGGGTTAATCCTAGAATTCAAAGCCCCCCCCATCTGATACGAGCCCTCCACACCATGTAAAACTCACAGCAGCTAGGCAGGGCAATGTGGGTTAGTGACCTCTTAGCATGAACAAAAAGGTCAGCTAGGAATGCCTGCATGAGGCAGTGGTTGCCTAAAAGAATTCAGATGGTTTGTTTGTTTGTTTATTGTATTAAATTTCTTAATTGCCTGTCTGGCCTGTCACCCGGCCACTCTGGGTGATGTACAACAGTACAATTTTAAACAGTAAAATTATACATTAAAACATTATTTAAAAATACCCTAACTCACCCCAAATGCCTGCCCAAATAACCAAGTTTTCAGTTCATGGCGGAAGCTCATTAAAGAGGGGACATGGTGGAGTTCCCTAGAGAGGGAGTTCCACAGAGTGGGGGCCACCACAGAGAAGGCCCTCTCCCTCCTCCTCACCAGCCTGGCTGATTGGACAGAGAGAAGGTCATCCAAGGCTGATCTTGTTAAGCGGCCTGTCTGGTGTTGCTGGAGGTGCTCCTTGAGATAGGCTGGGCCGGAACCATATAGGGTTTTAAAGGTCAAACCCAACACCTTGAATTTGGCCCAGAAAACAACTGGTAGCCAGCGCAGCTCCTTCAGCTCCAGAGTGGTGTGATCATGCCGGCGGCTGCCTTTAATCAGGCGAGCCACCGCGTCCTGCACCAGCTGCAGCTTCTGAACCGAACCAAAGAGCCGAACTGCATGCTGACCAGGGGAGTTTGCAAGGGAAGCCACCCACACACGAAACACTGCAGCCATGAGCCAGTCTGATGGGGGATGGGACTCCTCCCTGACCCCCAAGATGGCAGTCACGCTGTGGGCATGACCTTCCTCTGTGCAGTCTTTCTGCATCTGAAAAGTGTTCTGGGCCCTTTTTCAGATTTTCAGAACATTGCTGTGAAGAAGGTGGAAAGCTATTTCCCACAGTTGTTTAGACAAAAATGATGGGTGTCCGCTGTAGAATTGACAACCATGTGAGCAGTGGACACCCTTGAATGTGGGAGTCCGGGGGGGTGAGGTTTTCGATCCCCGCTGTCCCTGTGGCGTCCTCTGGCATCAGGCACACTGTTGCCTCTTGTGCTGTAGATGGAATAGTTTTTCCAGAGCACTGCAGGTGGTTTTAAAGAGGGGCGGCGGCGGCTTGTGGTGTGTACATTCATCCCGCTTTCTCCTCTGCCCAAAGAGGTTTTGTGGGCTTTTGTACTATTTCAAAAGTATGTTTGACCAGATGCAACAGTGGAGCGGGGGCGGGGATCCATCCTTCCACCCTGGGAAGAAGGGTCTCTCCAAGACAGCCACTTTCAACTCACTTAGGGCACAATCCTGTGCACATTTAGACTGAAAAACGTCTACTGGGAGTTTTCTGGGAGCTGTAGGACGTTTTCTGTCTAAACAGGATTGCACCTTTAAAGACTATTCGCTGTCTCTACCCTCAGATTCACAACTTCTCAATGTGCTCCTATGGTTGACAGTGTGGAGCCAGGCAGGTGGCATGCCTGTCTTCAAGGCGTGCCTGTGTGAGTGGCTTGCTCTGGCCTCAATCAGTTCCTTGCTGCTGCCCCTCTGCCCGCCCCCACCACTCATCCCTTCAGGCAGTGCGGGGCCGGCTTCAGACTTGCGGAATCTACCCCGAGGCCTCCCAACTGGAGCCAGGTGCAAAGTAGTGGCTATGGGGCAGACACACCTTTAGAATGACAGGACAGGGTGCCTGCGGGCACAGGCTCTACCCTAGAATTTGTTTTAAGCACCAGAACTGAGGTCCTAGTCCTTTCAAACAAAGTCCACTCCTGATTTTTGCTGCGGCAGCCTTAATTTCAGCAGCCTAATTCATTTTTAATATGCTTTTGAGCTGCTGCTCTCGTTAACCAAAGGGGAGTTGGAAACGTTTGCTGATCTACTGCCAGTTACCCAGAGATCTGCTGGTAGATCTTGAGCTACCCACTGCCGTTAGGCTAGGAGAAGGAAGCCACTTTAACGCTGGTTGAGATGAAGACCACGTTGTTCTCTGTCTCCACCTGGCCAAGCCTCTGTTTCGAGGTCTGTTTACAACCACACCTCTTCGCTGTCACTTGGGTTATGGGAGGGAGGGGGGGAGTCCTTTGCAGATGCTCATTTCCCCCTCTCCTGGGGCTCCTGCAACTCCTAAAGTACCCAACCCGCTCCTCAGCCACACACTGCAGCATTACAGCCCCCCCTTGTCCAGGCCTGTGCATGGAACTGCAGCCACTGCAGAGGCCCAGAAGGAAGTTCCCGAATCTCCCCTGGGTGTTCAAGTCAGGGCAGGAGCCCCTGTTGGAAGCATTCCGCGAGGCAAAGGGCTCCCGCTTCCTGGCAGGTTCCGCAGAGTCTCCCCGCCCTGGCACCTTCCATTATGCCCTCCGTCAGTTGCATGAAGGGACGGTGGGCTAGCAGTTGGGCCATTCAGAGCTAGCCATACAAGGGCTGAAAAGCCCGGCTGCAGAGTTTGCAAACAACAGCTTAGCTGCTGACGTTCTTAAGTGGGCTTCACGAGGAGGCTTGTGTGCCCTGCTCCTTCTCCAGGAATTGCAAAAGGAGCAGCATGTGGGCTCATGCTTAGTAGCCAGCCAGCTGTCGACCGGGAACCCACAAGCAGGACACAAGTGTGTTCCCCAACAACTGATGTACAGAGGCCCGCTGCCTCTGGTGAAGCTGAGCTGAGCTCCACCAACGACCAGCTCAGTGCCATCTCTCAGCGATTTAAGATTGCCACGGTGGCTAGAAATGGAACAGGTGCCATGCAGTATTTCCCCACTGCTGCATTTCCAGCCTGGGGGAAACTACACCTGATGGATTTTTCCCTGTCATGGAACTAGGGAAGGCACAAAACCCCCAGGAGGAAGGAGGTGACACTCAGGCACACCAGAAGGATGTCTGGCTTAGATTCATGGGCCCTCTGCCTATGGCCTGTCCTAATGCAAGTATAAGCGGCAGCGTGGTGAAGAGGGAGCCCCACATTCAAATCCTCCTGAAGCTCTGAAGAGCAGTGCTGTGGCTGCCCTGCAGCCTGTCCTGCAGGCTTGTTGTGAGATTAAAATGAGAAAGTCCAGCATTTGTTTCTGTTGGCTACAGTTTTTTAATCCCAGCCTTCTGGGCAAAATACAGAACAACCCTGTGAGGTGGGCTAAGATGGCCTAAGGTTACTCAGTGAGCTTCACAGCTAAATGGGGATTTGAACCCAGGTCTCCCCAGTTGCAAACCAACATTGTAGCAGATTTCCTCCAGTGGCAATGGGTTGGACCTTTGGGGTCCCTTCCAGCTCTCCGATTCCAGTCACTACACCACACTGGCTCAGCTGTGAAGTGACTTGGACACTTTAAATGGAGCAATATAAATGCTAAGTGTGATTAAAATGCATACATAGCACAAGGGAGGGTGGGTCCTACCTTTTCCCTTAGTAGCAGTCTGCCTAAAATCCAGCCGCTCCTGCCCAGAGCTGTCAGCAGTTTTCTGGGTCTGATACATTGCTTAGCAGGAGGAGAGAGCGATGGGTGCTCCCAGGCTCTTGTTCTTCAGCTGGCAGTGGGGACCCACAACTGGGTTACAGCCTAACGTGAGGCGGGTCATGCCAGCGGTGGCGGCACCTAAGCATACGCAATGAGAACCGAAGCAGGGATCCCAGTGTTCCTGTTTGGGTTAGAGGGGCGTCCTAGGTATGAAAAGGTGAAAGACCACCTCTCTAGGCCCCATGCAGTGATTCCCTGTTAGCCCACCCCGCGACCCCATCTGCTTGCCCATCTCTGCCCTTTGGATGGTGTTGGTTCCTCTTGTGTTCCACCAGGAAAGTGCCCATCTCGGTGTGGGGACACAGGGCGGTTGAGAGCCCCACAGCTCTAGAGGTCGAGAAGAGGGACGGATCCCCCCCCCCCGCCTCAATTAAATTCTGGGTCCTGCTTGATAGCGGGAATGTGTCCAAAAGTGTGTCATCCTCTTCAGGCCTTTATTTCCTGAAAGACCCCGAGACCAGGGAGCCAAGTCCCCTCCATGCCAAGTTGACAGGTCTATATGGGACACCACTCCTGCGCCGCGAAGAGCTGTGCTGGTGGGGGAGTTTCTGTAGGCTGCCAGCCCAGGTTGTGCTACTTTGAAGGTAGACAAGAGCAGGTCCGTAGCCAGGAGCAGAAACCTCCGTGCTTCTGGACGTCCTCCCAGCCTAGGGGAGTGCTCCCCCCAAGCCAATCCCACGCAGCTGGCAGCACACGCAACTGTGCACCCCTCCGCCGCACAGGCAGCTTGTGCAGTACCTTAGGAAGAGATGCTGATGATTCCGTAATACTTCATTTCGTTTTGTGTTATTGTCATAAGGCCCCCAAAGTGGTGAGCAGCATATTAAAACGCAATCAAAATTAGATTCAGTAAAATACCATTCTCAATCAGTGCACTACAAATGTTGCAGCAGCAACAGGAGGCTTAAATATGCTGTAATACAAAGCAGGACATAAAAGCAGCTATTCAGAACATTCAGCCAACAGAACCAGAACACAAAACATCACAAAGTTAAAGTCTGATAAACACCCCAAATGAAGCACCTGGTGAGACAAGACAGGCTTTGCTGGGCACGTGAAAGACAGCAGAGGGGGTGCCAGGCAGTTTTTCCTTGGGAGGGACTTCTCCAGCTGCGGTCCTCCTGCTGTAAAGGGTCCGCCCCCCAGTCTCTGCAGGAGAGAGAGAATGGCCTTCAGGATGGTCCCAGAGAGCTGCGACGATGTTTAAAGGCCAGCCTGACTTAGAGCCTCCACAGGATCACGGGGCATCGCATGAACCACTTCAGCCTATTGCTGTTACAGGGCTGCCTTGTAGGACTTCCAAAAGACTTTTGACAAAGTCCCTCCCCAAAGACCCCTGAGCAGACTTGGCAGTCATGGAATAAGGGGAGAGGTCTTCCTATGGATCACTGACTGGTTAAAGAACAGAAAGCAGAGAAGAGGAATAAATGGTAAATTTTCCCAATGAAGGGATGTCAACAGTGGGGTCCCACAGGGATCTGTATTGGGACCAGTGCTTTTCAACTTGTTCATAAATGATCTGGAATTGAGCAGTGAGCTGGCCAAGTTTGTCAATGACACCACATTATTTAGGTTGGTTTGTGAAGCTAGATGAGTACCTTCTCGGTCCCTCCAACTAGCTTGCTTCCCAAACATGGACGGGTGTATCTGAGATTCACCAGATCAAGAGAGATCACAACGGCTTTAAGGCCTGACCTCACCCAGTGATTGATTTGCAAACCTCTACCAAGTGTTTAGGGCTTCAAGAATTAATGTATGGCTGGTGGTCCCTGAACCTCTCTCAAGCCAGACAACCCAAATATGGTATTAAAGAATATATATTTATTGCTCAAACAGTTCAGGAGAATAACGCGCCTTAGCTAAGATGAGGCAGTTTACAAACATCCCTACATACACACAAGTTATGACCATTAAGAGTGTGATGGAAATAATAGGCACATTTTCAACATAGTGAAGCCCGGCCTCCTCTCCGCCTAACAGTCGATATCAAAGTTCCATACTTACCTGAACGGAAGGCATGGTGGGCAAAGCCAGCCTGAACGCTCACGGGTTTCTCGTTCCCCAGGATCTCTCTCCCCAACAAGCCAAAGCCTGGCCCTTCACAACCCCCATGAAGTTGATGGGCTTCGTTTGACATCCTTGGTTTCAGGCTTGGTCATACCACCATTCCCATTGCTCGCCATGTAGCCAGGCCTGCCGTTGACGCCAGGAACGCCCAGGCAAACTCGGTGTCACGAGTTACTTCCAGTACTTGACCCACCAAATGAGCTGTGGCAGCCTTCCTTCAACTCCAAGAATATGTCCCATTACTTCTAGTTATCACACACGTGCGGAACTACAAGTCCATCGAGTCCAACGGGGGCTGGACTCGATGGCCTTGCAGGCCCCTTCCAACCCTACTATTCTGTGATTCCAGTCTCGTCTACAAAATGCCATCAATTCGTATCAGTTCCACACAGTACAATGCGTATTCCGCTACGAGAAGGTACGCAACTTGACTTAAATCAGTGCATGCACATAATCCAGCCTAGTCTCGGCCTCAGTGTTGTCTAGGCGCAGTGCCAGCGCAGCCATCCAGAGCCCAGCTTGCAGTGGATCTCGGGGCCTTGTCCATTCCCACCTTCTGGTAGCTTTGAGCTCAGAGACCTTCAAAGGACCGGGCCTGGAAGGCTCCCGCCTGACAGCTGGTGCTATTCCTGTTTGTCAGGCGTTTGCCTGATCATCGGTTCTCCTGGTTGTCGTTGCTGCCCTTTGATGGTGAGATTCCTTCTCTATGGGCAGCTGGCCTGAGCGTGACGTTCCCAGGTCTACATGGGTAGTACAGGCATTTGTGATCCAGCTTTTTCACATCCCAACTTTACACTTGGTCATCGCATCCCCCCCGCCCTGGCTGTCATGTATCTTATTGTGCTAAGTCACTTTCCTCCATAAAGCGGCTACAAAGGAGGGTCTGGCACTGCTCCCAAGAGCAGGAAACCGTTTTTTTTAAAGTTGTCGCAAACTTCTTCCACATGTGTGGAACTACAAGGCTATGGAGTCCAATGGGGGCTGGACCCGATGGCCTTGTAGGCCCCTTCCAACCCTACTATTCTGTGATTCTAGTCTCGTCTACAAAATGCAATCAATTCATATCAGTTCCACAGAGTATTATGCATATTCTGCTATGGAGGGATTGCAGGGAGCTCCAAAAGGATCTTTCCAAACTGGGAGAATGAGCATCCAAATGGTAAATGTGGTTCAACGTAAGAACTGTAAATTGATGCATGTTGGGGCAAAAAAAATCCCAACTTCAAGCATAAGCTGGTGGGATCTGAGCTGGCAGCGACTGACCGAGAAAGAGATCCTGGGGTCATGGTGGACAGTGCAATGGAAATGTCGACCCAGTTGTGTGGCTGCTGTGAAAAAGGGAAATTCCATGCTGGGCATAATTAGGAAAGGAATCGAGAATAAAACAGCCAAGATCATACTCCCCGTATACAATTCTATGGCGTGACCACACTTGGACTACTGTGTACAATTCTGGTCACCACATCTAAAAAAGGATGTAGCATTGGAAAAGGGCAACTAAATTGGTCAAGGGACTGGAGCAACTCCGCTATGAGGAAAGGTGACAAGATCTGAGATAGTTTAATTTAGCAAAGAGGCAAGTAAGGAGAGACGTGATTGTTGTTGTTCAGTCATGTCCGACTCTTCGTGACCCCATGGACCATAGCACGCCAGGCCTTCCTGTCCTGCACTCTCTCCCAGAGCGTGCTCAAGTTCATATTCATTGCATCCGTGATGCTATCTAGCCATCTCATCCTCTGCCGTCCCCTTCTCCTTTTGCCTTCAGTCTTTCCCAGCATCAGGGTCTTTTCCAGAGAGTTTTCTCTTTGCATTAGGTGGCCAAAATATTTCAGCTTCAGGATCTGTCCTTCCAATGAGCGCTCAGGGTTGATTTCCTTTAGGATGGACTGATTTGACCTCCTTGCAGTCCAGGGGACTCGTAAGAGTCTTCTCCAGCACCACAGTTCGAAAGCATCAATTCTTCGGCGCTCAGCCTTCCTTATAGTCCAGCTCTCACAGCCATACATTACTACTGGGAAAACCATAGCTTTGATTAGACGGACCTTTGTCGGCAAGGTGATGTCTCTGCTTCTTACTATGCTGTCTAGGTTGGCCATAGCTTTCCTCCCAAGGAGCAAGCGTCATTTAATTTCATGGCTACAGTCACCGTCTGTGGTGATCTTGGAGCCCAAGAAAATAAAATCTGTCACTGCTTCCATTTCTTCCCCTTTAATATGCCAGGAAGTGATGGGGCCAGATGCCATGATCTTCGTTTTTTTAATGTTGAGTTCCAGACCAGCTTTTGCACTGTCCTCTTTCACCCTCAACAAGAGGCTCTTTAGATCCTCTTCGCTTTCTGCCATTAGGGTGGTATCTGAGGTTGTTGATAATTCTCCCAGCATCTTAATTCCGACCTGTGATTCATCCAACCCGGTGTTTCTCATGATGTACTCTGCATATAAGTTAAATAAGCAGGGCAACAATATGCAGCCTTGTCTTACTCCTTTCCCAATTTTGAACCAATTGGTTGTTCCATGTCTGGTTCTTACTGTTGCTTCTTGCCCTCGTACAGGTTTCTCAGGAGACAGGTAAGGTGGTCTAGAAAGTGGGTAGGGAGACAGTTTTCTCCCTCATAATATTAGAACCCAATGGGGGTCATCCCATGAAGCTGACTGGTGGGAAATTCAGGACAGGTAAAAGAAAGGACTTAACACAGTGCATAGTCAAATTATGGAATATGCTACCACAGGAAGTAGTGATGGCCACCAATTTGGATCACTTTAAAAGGGGATTGAGCAAATTCCTGAAGAAGGCTATGAATGCCTACTAGGCCTGATGGCTCTATGCTACCTCCAGTATGCCTCTGTAGACCAGTTGCTGGGAAACATGGGTGGGAGGGTGCTGTTGCGCTCATGCCCTGCTTGTGGGCATCTGCTTGGCCACTGTGCACAGAATGCTGGACTAGATGGACCTTTGGTCTGATCCAGCATGGCTCTTCTTAGGCCCTTATAACTCCCATAGTTCCCTTTTGCCAGGATTTGGGAGGGGCTGCATTCCTTTGATCCTCAGTTAAGGATCCCAGCATAGACAGATTAGGCTGGACCTCCCCCCACCCCCATTTAGCTGAACAACATGCCTGTACAACATGGTTCTTGGTGTGCTTGGACACTGGAGAATCTTTGGCCATCTAGCCCTGTGCTGCCTGCTCTGACTCGGGGAGAGAGAGAGGACTGCGCTACCTGCCCGGTTTAGCTGGAGAAGCCGAGGAGTGGTCCTGGGGCCTTCTGTGTGCAGTCGGTGGACAGTCCCTGAGCTACACGCAGGCCGTTCTCTAAAGGCAACGGCAGAAGGGAAGGTGGTGGCTAGGAGTGGGCGCCCCCCACACTGAGCAGCGGGGGGAGGTGGGGCAGAGGCCTGGGGGCAATCGGCCATGAGCGCAGCTGGGTCTCTGTTGCTTAGCTGAGCAGGGTTGCTTGCTGTGCACCATGTTTGGGGTGGCCGCTTTTTGCCTGACTGTCACAAAGGGTTCAGGGTTGCCGTGTCGGCCCCATTGAAGGTGGCGGGACTTGCTTCTAGGAAGACGGTGATGTGAATCTCTGAAGCTTCGGACAGGAGTAGATCAGTTGACTACAGCTGCAGCTGACTTGCCAGTGAGGCCAATTTGCATGGACAGGGATGGCATTGGGAGCTGCCTGTTGGTTTGAGAAGCCATTCTGGTGTTGCTGTTAGGAGCAAAAACATGGTTTTACGAAGAAGGGCTGTCTTGAAAAAGGAGCATTTGTTGGCTACTTTCTGTGCTGTTGTCTCCAGCTTCCTTCCATAGCCTCAAAGCACATCTGGGCGGGGGAATGTTTGTGACATGCACGTTTATTTCAATGTAATTGAAAGTCGCATTGGTGGTTGGTGCCCTCCATTTCCGTGGTTATTTGTGAACAGACATGCTGGCGGCCAGTGCAAAGGCCTGTAGGCCCTCCCATTTGGAGTCCCTGGAGGGTCCCTCTTGCCCTGCACAGGAGCATCAGAAGATCTCGCAGCCTTGTGAGCAGTGGAGAACTGTGGAAGGGCAAGAGCCGGATGGGAGGGAGAGGCTGGCCGGCCTTGCATGCCTTCAGACTGCCACCGAGGCGCTCCCCCCCGGGGGCGGCTCTCTGCTTCGTCGCAGGCCCGGCCCGGCCCAGCAGGAGGGTTCTGCAGCGCTTGCCAGTCCTGGGGGGGGGGGGTTCCAGCAGGTGGGAGGAGGTCTGGGCAAGCCCTGGGGGTGCCTCTGTCCCCGCACCTTCCAGTCTGGATGTGAGCAGTGCCGGCTGTTGTGAAGGGGCTCTCTCGGTGACGGCAGATGCCGCTCCGAGGGGCCCACGCCAGGCATTGCCGTGAGGGGCTGCGAGCCCTTCAGTGCTGCTTGTTCTTTGGAGATGGGGAGGAGCGGAGAAACAGAGTGCCACTGCGCCTCCCGGGCTCCCTGCAAGTCCCCCGGGGTTGCAGAGAGCCCTGTGGCTCCACTTCCATCTTGTGTTTTCGCTTCCTGGGTCAAGGGGCCAGCAGAAATCCGGCCCTGTGGTGCTGAGCGCTTGAGTGCGGCCAGAGTTCCCCTGCGTGTGGTGAGGGCGGTCGCAGGTGTGCGGCGTGCCTGGGCAGCCCTCTGCCGAGGAGCAGCTGCGGTGGCAGTGCTGCTGCCATGGGCTGCTGGTCTCCCTGCGGCCTCCGACCTGCTGCAAGCGGAGGGCAGGACGCTGGTCTTGACACAGGCGCTTGCTCCCATGGGGAAGCTTCCAGAAGCTCCTCTCTCGGGTTTCCGTAGGAACTCTGTGATGTTGCCTCGGGCAGATTGAGGGGAGTTGGGGGTGGAGTGTCAGGAGGCAGCTGCCTCCTTGCGTTGGCTCCTTCCCCCATCCCCTGGAGGCACGGCTTTTCCTTTGGGAATTTCACCTTCCTTCGTCTTCCCGGAGCATTTTGGTCTCTTAAGGGAAAAGGAGAATGGAAATCCGTTTGAAACCTCTCCAGATCCTGCAGCCAGAAGCAAGCTGTGTGGCTGAAACGGGTGCCTCAGAGCTGCACGGCCAAGCATCCCGCCTGTCTGGCCTTGCGCTCCTCTCCAGCTTCTGAGCGATCGGGGGAAACGGCCGCTGCGCCACTGCCGCCACCCGGGCTCCGGGATTCCCCAGGCCCAGCACGTGCCTCACCTCTTGGCGCCCGTGCCAGGCTTGGCCTCAGCTCGCCCCTTTGGCCCTTCTAAGGGACCGTGAGGGATCTGGCCTCTTCACAGGGAACTCGGGGAGACACTCAGTGTCAGCCATGGGTTCTGTGCCTTGTGATGATGTACGCCACGTAGGCCTACCTTGGAGTCATGGTTTCGGATGCCACCTCTCCTGCTATGGACTCAGGGTGCTTCTGGACAGAGAGAGGCCTCCTGGTGCTACCAGTCAAAAGGTGTTGCACAGCTCTCCTGTCTTTTCCTCCTTAATGGATTTTTTCTGATAAGAAAAAAGCCGGGAGAAGAGGTGGGAAACTCCAGGGGGCTGACAAATTGGAGGCGACATTGCCTGGGCCCTGTAGAATTCTGTGAACGAGGCAGGGTGATTTCACAATAAAAGGCCCGCCTGGAAACACCGTCAGTGTGGGATCTTGGCCGCATCAGCTCTCCGTCCCCTCATCTGTGCAGTGAGAATACGACTGACCTCTCTCCCGTGGTGGTTGTGAGGCGAGCGCCACACAGGTGGCGGGGCTGCTTTGCACACTGGAAGTACCGCACAGCACAGGAACGTCAAGCACGTGCTCCCGGTCTGCCCCCTTCCAAAGGTGTTGGCAGGGTATGCTGTTTTGAAACCCTGAACCGGACGTCTGGCAGTCTGTGCAGCAGACGAGGATTGTGGGGCCAGTGTGGTTGGCAGAGCCTGTGCAGCAGAGTGATGCCCCCAGCTGCCAGTTCTGTAAAACACCATTGTGAAAACAAAACATTCTTGTGACTCGCCCAGAGCTTCAGCTCTTGGGCAGTATAGAAATGTAATAAGATAAATGAATGGCTGAAACAATAAATAAAACTGCCCTTTCCCCATTGGTGGAGGGAGCTCATCCAGGATTTCTCTAAAGCAGGAAATCTCCCTGTGCTGGGTCAGACCCGGAGAGGCTTCCAAAGGGTGCATCTCTGTTCGAGTGAGCCCCTAACCATGCTGAGGTCAGCCCCGTGGCTCTCAGTGGGATTACTTCCAGGGAAGCTGGCTTTCCGTGCAATCCTACACATGTTTACTTGGAAGTAAGTCCCTCTATGAGTTCAGTGGGTTTTACTCCAAGTAAGTGTGCACAGGATTGCAGCCTCCGGGAAGCTTTCTCAGAACTTCCGTCATCTGCTGCCCCAACCCCACTGGCTCTCCCTGCAGGCTGAGAAGAAAGCCAAAGCCATTGCTGGGATGAATGCGGTGGAGGAGACGCCACGGAGTGAGCCCCAGAAGGAGGAAGAGGCCAGCCCGCCAGCCTCACAGCAGCCTACTGACCCTGCCTCTCCCAATGTGGCCACCACACCAGAACCCGTGGGGCCTGATGCTGCGGACAAGGGCATGTCCAAGTCAGCTGATGACGAGCCAGAGTATGAGGTGAGAAACACGCCTCCTTCCCACAGGTGGGGCCTCCCTGCGCTCGTGGATCTCGGCAGAGCAGCTGCGTCGCCCTCCGTTCTCAGGGCCTCTGCGGCTGGCCTCTCCTGCGGGGCCCATGTCAGCACCAAACAAATCAGTGGACCCTCAGTGTGACAATGAGAATATGTTTGAAATATATTTTAAAAATGGGCACAACAAACAGCTGGCTATAACAGGTAGAAGTCTACCTTGCAAGGACCTGCAGTTTGAAACGTCTCCTAGCATTAGCCATAGCAAAAATTCAGGTACAAGAGTTAATTAATTCATGAGTAAAACGATGAAACAGATGCAAATGATAAGAAGCAGTAGTGAGTGCCCTTGCAAGTGATGCAGTTCAGAATGGTTCTTAGTATTAACAATAGCAAATATACTCATACACAAGTAGATTTAACTGTACAGGATAGAATATAATTCAGGAGTGATACTATAGCAGATAAGAATGATCGTAAGCTGTAATGACTACTCTGGAATGTATTGTTGTTTCTGTACTTCATCAGAAGAGGGAGCTTTTTTTAATGAATCATAGAATAGTAGGGTTGGAAGGGGCCTACAAGGCCATCAAGGCCACGAATAATCACTGAAGTTGCTATACCATGTTCCTCTCAAACACACGCTCCGTTCTAAAGAAACAAGATAAAAGGCAAAGATAACTCTCACAAGAGCCCGATGATATCAAAAACGATGATAAAATTTACTTGTGCCAAAATTGATACCTGAGAAATTGAGAAACAAATATTTTAAAGGAATTGATTGGAGTGCTTCAAGAATTCCAGGAGAGCATATGATTGGAGTAGACAAATATTTTTTAACAGCAATATTCTCACTGTTGCACTGAGGAGCCACTGATGTGTTTGGTCCTCTTCCCTGAGGCTGTCCTCCTCCTTGCTTTTTGTGCCTGTATTAGTGGCATGGAAGGGAGAACCATGGCAAGTGCACCCCCTCCCATCATATTGCCCTGGTGGTGGGGGAAACTGCCCCTGCCGTTGTTGCTGCTTTAGATTTATGCAGCTGCCATGTGCCTGGTGCTTCAGGCCTGTGGCCCGGCCGCCTCCTGAGAGGTTATGCTCTTTGTTAAAAAGGCAAGACAGAGATGGAGGAGTGGTCTGGGGTGGACAAGTGGGTAGTGACAACGGGGTCCAGGGAGAACGAGGTGTAAGAGCAGGGTGGGTTCAGGAGAGGGTTTGCCCAATGCAGGGGCTGTGAAGAGGGAGCTGTGGGAGGAGAGGGGAGGGGAGTGGCTTCATGAATAAGGAAGGGGCAGGCCCACGTCCAGGGTGCAGCATAACGGAGGGCACCGAGCCAGAAGAGGCGAGAAAGCGAGCTGACAGGAGCAGAGGGGAGTGAGGAAGAAGGCGGGTGCGGGGGATGAGGAGTGGAGAGGAGAAACACCACTTTTGGCCCAGCTGAGGTGGAGAGGTTGAAACTGAGAACTAGACGCTTGCACAGGGGAGAAGAGGCATCCTTCCCTATCGGTCCTACACAGCTCTTGAAGGTGCATCTTTCCCCTCCCTGCCTCATTCTGGGGCTCTCCTCGGATGCAAGCCCAGCCTGCCCGCCCCCTCGCCTGCGTGTGACACCTTGCCTCTTCTTTCCATCCCCAGGATGGCCGGGGGTTTGGGATCGGAGAGCTGGTCTGGGGAAAGCTGCGTGGATTCTCCTGGTGGCCGGGCCGCATTGTTTCCTGGTGGATGACTGGCAGGAGCCGGGCCGCTGAGGGCACCCGCTGGGTCATGTGGTTTGGCGATGGGAAGTTCTCCGTGGTGAGTGGCTGAGCAGGAGGGGCCCTGATGGTCTGAGGGGCGCGGAGTGGGGGGAAGGAAGCGCTTCCCCTGGCTGGCCCGTGGCGCCAGGGACCTCGGCTCCTCCTCCATCCTCTCCACGAGGAAGCAGAACAAGGGGCTCTTTTGTCGCACCCCGCCCTGACCAGAGAGTAAAAGCCGCCTCCTTGCTGTCCCAGGCCATGGCTGGTGCTTAGCCAAGGTGCTCATGCCGTGGCCAGTGCTGCGAGGAAAGCTGTGTCCTGCGCCGTCCTCCGCCAGGCTCCCCGGTTCACTCCGCAGCTATGCGCGGGGCTCTGACAGCAGCTGGCTGCGGCAGCCTGCAGTGTGCGTTGGGGAGGAGGGCTCGGCATCACGTCCCCCGCCTCTGTTTCTGGCAGGTCTGTGTGGAGAAGCTGCTTCCCCTCAGCTCCTTCTCCACCGCCTTCCACCAGGCCACGTACAACAAGCAGCCCATGTATCGGAAAGCCATCTACGAGGTCCTGCAGGTGAGCACTGCTCGCAGGGCTGCCGCGTGCCTTCCCGGCCCTCCTGTCCTGGCTGCTTCCTGGGGTGGGACAGCGGCTCCCTGCCTGGGGATGTGGCTGGTGGGGGGAGAGGCAGTCGACCACCCCCATCCCAGGCTCGTTGGCTCGGGGATGGGGGGGCCCTCCGGTCCAGTCAGCCTGGTGCAGGTCTGCCACACGCATGGAGAAGGGAGGCGCTTGCAGACCGGTTGGTTTGAGATAGCGGACGGAAATGAACATGTCCCCCCTCCCGGCACGATGGCCAGCCTGGCCTGGGAGGAGACTCCTCCCCATACTGGCAGAATTCCTCCCTCCCCTCGCCCCCCACACCCCGTCTCTAGCCATGCTGAGCCAGAAGAGGGGCCCAGACCCCAGCATGGGGGGCGCCCCTCTCCTGGCCCCTGTGGGCCCAGCGGCGCCAAGTTCCCTGCCCCACAGAGCCCCAGAGGCAGCTGGCCCTCGTGCCCACGTGTCCTCGCGCCCCTGCAGGTAGCCAGCAGCAGATCGGGCAAGCTGTTCCTCTCCTGTCCAGAGAACGATGAAGGCGACACGTCCAAAGTGGTGGAGATCCAGAACAAACAGATGATTGAGTGGGCTGTGGGGGGGTTCCAGCCATCTGGCCCCAAGGGGTTGGAGCCCCCGGAAGGTGAGGCGTGGGGCAACCCTGATGGAGGTGTCCTGCTGCAGAGGCTGGCTCTGGTGCGGCTGGGGGGCCTCTGGCCCAGGCCTCTCTTGGGGTGGACGGGGGGCAATGTCGGAAGCTGCTTTATACCGAGGCAGGCCGTGCTCAGCCCATCTGGCCCACTGTGGTCGACATGGCCCAGCTGCCCTGGCCCCCGCCAGGAGGGCGGGTGGGGCTCTTTGCGCACCCGACCTGGAGGTGTCTGGGGGATCAGATCGGGGCCTTCTGCATGCAGAGCTGGGGCTTTGCTGCTGGGCCTCAGCCCTCTAGGGGCTCTGGCAATGTGTCCCCAAGGCCCTGCGGGGCAGAGGTCAGTCAGAGGGACAGCCCAGCCCCTGGTGCTCAGCACACCGGCATCTGTCCCGCAGGCGGGAGAAGGGGGAGCCGCATCCTGACCAAGGAGCCAGCGCTCGATTAGCACGCAGGGTGTGTGCCTCCCCTCCGCATAATGTCTTCCCTGCACTGATGCACTTCGTTCTGTCGCCCCAGAGGAACGCAACCCCTACAAAGAAGTTTACACGGAGATGTGGGTGGAGCCCGAAGCCGCTGCCTACGCCCCTCCGCCGCCAGCCAAAAAGCCGCGGAAAAGCACCACCGAGAAGCCCAAGGTCAAGGAGATCATCGACGAGCGCACCAGAGGTGCGTCCGGGGCAGGAGGGGTGGGCAGCCTGGAGGGGGGCGGGCTTCTCCCCGCTGCCCCCACGCCCTCGTCCTCTCTCCGAGCCACACTGGGGGTGGGGAGGGGGGAGCTCTCGGGCAGCAGCTGCCCCGTTGTCGCCCACGGAAGCACTTCTGGCCCTCAGCATCCTGCCCAGGCTGGGTCACTGGCCCCGCTCACTGTTCGGGGGCTTACCAGGCATGACTCCCCCTCGGCTCCTGGGGTCACTGGAATACTTGCTGACCTAAAAGGCCAACGCCAAATGGGGTGTTGAGGAGCCCTAACGTCCAGCCTGAGATGGCGGCTCTCGCTGCGAAGCCAGGCGCAGGACTCCCTCTCCTCCGCCTCTGTCCGCTCCTCGGGGCAGTGCTGGCTCAAATGCCAGCCCTCCGCAGAGGCCGCTCTCGCCTCCTTCCCCCATGGCTCTGGACGCCCTGGCAGCCTTCTGGTCCCCCCCTCCCATCCCTTTGCTGGGCTTCTCTTCCCCATAATTTGGGCAGTGGCTCGTGCCTGGGCTGCCCCATCGCCACAGAGCCCTCCTCGCACAGACACAGACAATGCTTGCAGGGGCCGGGGGTCTGCTTGGTGCTCCGTCCAGGCTGCCGTGGAACGCACTGCTCAAAGGGGCAATGGCCAGGCAAGCAGGCAGGAGGCGGTCGGAGCCCCTCTGCAAAGAGTCTCCTGTGGTCAGCAGCCCCGCAGAGCCACAGCCGGATTGGCAGGGCGCTCATGGGGCTGCTCATCTCCCTGGGGCTTCTGTCCAGGGTTGTGGCCTGGGCCCATCCAGCTGGCCCCTGCCCTGGCCGTTCCGTGGGTCCCTGCCCCCCCAGGCAGCCTGGGGCGCCCGCCTCGCCTCGCCTCGCAGCTGCACAGCCTCCCCTGCTCACCAGCCACGTTCTTTTGTCTTTCCAGAGCGCCTTGTTTACGAGGTTCGGCAGAAATGCAGGAACATCGAAGGTGGGTGCGAGCGAGCAGGCGTGCGTCTGTGCTGCCCCCCCATGCAGAGGCTTGTGCGCTGCCAGACCGTCCGGCGGGCCGCCCGCCCCATGGCCCCGGCTGCCCCAGGGCCTCCGCCGGCAGCTGGCCACAGCAGCTGTGCTTTGCGGTGAGCGAGCGGGGCCTGTGCCCGGAGGTGGCAGAGTCCCGGCTGCGGTGGAGCACTGTGTGGGTGGCGAGGACCATCCACACACCCTTCCCAGCCACATTTCTGAAATCAACCTGGTGCTGTCCCAGTCACCCACTGGGGAGGGTCCCTTGTGCCACCCCATGCAGCTGCCAGCTCCAACCGGTCTCAGCAGAAGGGGCCGGGATGATCCCTGTCCAGTGAACCTGTTGCTGGGCGTGTTTTGGAAGAGGGGGACATTTTTGATAGGTACAGTGGGGGGGGGGACTTGCAAGGTTGGGAGCAGAGAGGGCGGTCTCCATCTCTCCCATGCGCCTGTCGTGATGCTTCTCACTCCCCACCCCAGATATCTGCATCTCCTGTGGAAGCCTCAACGTCACCCTGGAACACCCTCTCTTTATTGGAGGAATGTGCCAAAACTGCAAGGTAGGGCAGAGGCAGAAGCGACGGGTGTGGGGAGAGGGAGGCGGCAGGACCCGAGAGCCAGCCTGCTGCAAGCACTTCGGCAACATGGAGCCTCCGCAATGCAACAAGAGCGCAGAGCCGGTCAGGGCAGGAATGCTTCCAAGTGGGAGGTGGGTTTTCCGGTGTCCCCAGTTCCCCTGGCGTTGCAGGCCTCCTCGTCCTGTCTTGGGGAAATTGTGCCGTGGTTGTACACTAGCTGGTCATGTTGTTTCCTCGGATGCTGGAACCATGTCAGGAACGTGGGGGAAGTTTTAAAAGCTGGATATTCCGCTCACTGGGTGTTTTGCGCCAGTTGGCTTTGTGCTTTTGTCTTTTTCCTGGCTTTAGAAATGGGACGTCAGCTAGGCCCACCAGTTGCTGGAAGGGGAACGTGCCCCAAAACCCTGGAAGCAGGCTGGACTCGTGCCCTGAGCACGCTGCTGGGGCGAGTGACTCGCCCCGTTCGGCAGACGTGGCGGCGGCCTGGCCCTTTTGTGGGCCTGAGAATGGGGCGTAGTTCGGGGAACGGGAGGGTGGAGGCTCAGTGGTCACCTTGTGGGCTGAGCGCCTTCTTTTCTGACTGCCAGGCAGCTTCCCTGTGTGAATTCTGCACCCTGGCGGGGCCCAAGTTGGTGTTCCCATTTACACCACAGCAAAATCTGCTTTTCCGTGGTTTCCCGTCACACGGCTATTATTTATGTATTCACTGGCTGGCTGGCTGGCTTTCTATACCACCCAAGAGCCAGAGCTCTCAGGGCAGTTCACAAAAATTAAAACCTCAAAATTGAACATGATAAAGCAAAATATTAAACCCTTAAAATTTAAAACGGAATAAAACCTAAGCAAAATGCAGAGTGAAAGCTAGCAGCAATGTAAAGGTCGAAAAACACAAGAACACATTTAAAAACAAAAGTGAAGGACTAAAAAGCCTGGGAAAATGAAAGGCTCTTCACCTGGTACCAGAAAGAGGACAACGCCGGGCAAACCTCTCTGGAGGGCAGGCTGCAGCCAGGGTGCCACTGCTGGAAAGGCCGCCACCAATCCCACGGCTTGCTCCATGCGAGTGAGGCACATCCCGATGAAACATTTGTGGTGCAGATTTGTGGTCTGGGAACGGCCCTCCGGCAACATCTAGGCCTGGGAGGGAGAAGCTGAGTGGTCAGGGATGGGGAGGCAAAGGGGCTGCTGTCGCCCAGCGCCCAGGGAGCTGCCTGGGGCACGAGCGAGCAAGGTCCAAGGCCAGCCTCTGCGCTGGGCTCGTGGAGCGGCCTTGGCCAAGTCACTGGGTCTCGGCTCCATCGCTGGAGGGCCATCTTTGCTGCCGGCCTCTCGTGAAACGCCTCCTCACGAGTGGGATGGGAATTGGTGGGTCGCTGACCCCTCGGCTGGCTGCGCTTGCCGGTAAGGCCCCTTGCGCCCCTGTCCCCCCAGAACTGCTTTTTGGAATGTGCTTACCAGTACGATGATGACGGCTACCAGTCCTACTGCACCATCTGCTGCGGGGGCCGGGAGGTCCTCATGTGTGGGAACAACAACTGCTGCAGGTGAGCCAGGTGGGGAGAGGGGCTGGAGTCCGTCGCTTCTGTCCATGCTCAGGGGAACTGTTGTTCAGGTGGGGGAGCCTGGGGTCATGGAGGCAGTCGAGAGACAGACCAAGAACAGGACTGGGAGGACGCCCCCGCCGGTGGAAGCAGAGTGGCTAAGGCTGAGGGGCACTGGGCCTGGAAGGGTCCTGGCCAGCCGGCCCGCCCCGGGTGATGGAGCTGTACAGTCCCTGGAGCTTCAGCGGATCGGCCGCCCCCCCGGCAGCCCCCCCCCGTCCCAGGGCACTCCCTGCCTGCAGCCCCGATGGTTTTGCTCCGCCTGCAGGTGCTTCTGCGTCGAGTGCGTGGACTTGCTGGTGGGCCCTGGCGCTGCTCAGGCAGCCATCAAGGAGGACCCCTGGAACTGCTACATGTGCGGCCACAAGGGCATCTACGGCCTGCTCCGGCGGCGGGAGGACTGGCCCTCGCGCCTCCAGATGTTCTTCGCCAACAACCATGACCAGGAGTTTGTGAGTTCGGCGGGGCGGGCGGGCGGGGCGGGCGACGGGTCCCTGGAGGCCTGGGAGGCTCCGGGGGCAGGAGGAGTCGGGGCAACTGCCCCAGGCACTCGGCTGCTTCCAGCCCATTGGGGTGGGCCGGCTGCGTCCTGGACGCCCCTGCTTGAGTGGCCCTGCGTGGCCTGGGCTGCTGCCGAGCATCCTCCGGGGAGCCCCGGAGCCCTTCGCTCCTGCCTGCCGCCAGCCGCCTCACGCCGCCGCCCTGGCTTCCCAGGACCCGCCAAAGGTGTACCCGCCGGTCCCTGCCGAGAAGAGGAAGCCCATCCGGGTGCTCTCGCTCTTTGACGGCATCGCCACAGGTGAGCGCTGGCCCCCTCCCCGAGGCACTGCCGGGGCGGGCGCTGCGCCGGGCGGGGCGGGGCGGCGGCAGCGGCACTCCCCGTTGTCCCTCCACAGGCCTGCTGGTGCTGAAGGATCTGGGCATCCAGGTGGACCGGTACATCGCGTCCGAGGTGTGCGAAGACTCCATCACGGTGGGGATGGTCCGGCACCAGGGCAAGATCATGTATGTTGGGGACGTCCGCAACGTCACCCAGAAACACGTACGTGGAGCACCGCGGCCCCCCCTTTGAGCCACTGCGGCGGCTGGCCCAGCCCCCGGCTGGCCCCCCCTGACAGTTGGTCTCCTCCTCCGTGTCACAGATACAGGAGTGGGGGCCCTTCGACCTGGTGATTGGCGGAAGCCCCTGCAACGACCTCTCCATTGTCAATCCCGCCAGGAAGGGCCTTTACGGTAGGTGCTGCCCGCTACCCTTGCTTCTGGGGCCCGCCACGGTCACACCTTTTGCCCGCTGTTTCTTCCCCCTGGATCACTCTCAGGCACAACCAGACCATGGAATCCCCCTCCCCACAACAAGAAACAAGCCCCGGGGGCTGAGAAAGAAATGCCCCCTTCAGCCTCCCTGAGTGTGCACAGAAAGGGGCGACTGAGGGGCTGCAGAGCAAGCTTTAGGAAATAATTGGTGGGATTACACCAGCAAAACTTTAATCTCAAATTTGAAGAGAAGATCGGTTAACCATGGTGGTCAAATCAAATAAAAATTGTGGAACAGCCTTGCAGAGCAAAGGAATCTAGAGTGAGGAAAGGCAGACTCCAGAGCCTGTGGAAGGTTCCAGAAGGCTTCCAGTGTCTACGGGTCCAATTCAAAGTGCTGAGATTAACTTTTAAAGCTCTAAACGGCTTGAGGCCAGGTTACCTGAAGGGCCGTCTCCCCCCATATATACCTACCCAGAGAAGGAAATGGCAAGAAAACCCCATGGAACGTATCACAAGGCTAAAAGAGATGACGCCGGAAGATGAGCCCCTCAGGTCGGAAGGTGTCCAATATGCTACTGGGGAAGAGCAGAGGGTATTTCCAAGTAGCGCCAGAAAGAGTGAAGCGGCTGGGCCAAAGCCGAAAGGACACTCAGCTGTGGATGTGTCTGGCGGTGAAAAGAAAATCCGATGCTGTAAAGAACAATATTGTTTAGGAACCTAGAATGTCAGATCAATGAATCAAGGTAAGCTGGAGGTGGTCAAACATGAGATGGCAAGATTGAACATCGACATCTTGGGAATCAGCGAACTCAAATGGACAGGCATGGGCGAATTTAATTCAGGTGACCATCATATCTACTATTGTGGGCAAGAATCCCTTAGAAGAAATGGAGTAGCACTCATAGTCAACAAAAGGGTGGGAAAAGCAGTACTGGGGTACAATCTCAAAAACGATAGAATGATCTCAGTACGAATCCAAGGCAAACCATTCAACATCACAGTAATTCAAGTCTATGCCCCAACCACTGAGGCCGAAGAAGCTGAGGTTGATCGGTTCTATGAAGACCTTCAACACCTTCTAGAACTAACACCAAAAAAAGATGTCCTCTTCATCATAGGGGACTGGAATGCTAAAGTAGGAAGTCAAGAAATCACTGGGATAACAGGCAGGCATGGCCTTGGTGTACAAAATGAAGCAGGACAAAAGCTAATAGAGTTTTGCCAAGAGAACATGCTGATCATAGCAAACACTCTTTTCCAACAGCACAAGAGGCGACTCTACACATGGACGTCACCAGATGGTCAATATCGAAATCAGATTGATTATGTCCTTTGCAGCCAAAGATGGAGAAGCTCCATACAGTCAGTCAAAACAAGACCTGGAGCTGACTGTGGCTCAGATCATGAGCTGCTGCTTGCAAAATTTCGGCTTCAATTGAAGAACGTCGGGAAAACCACTAAACCGTTCAGGTATGACCTAAATCATATCCCTGATGAATATACAGTGGAGGTGAGGAATAGATTTCAGGGATTAGACCTGATAGACAGAGTGCCTGAGGAACTATGGACGGAGGTCCGTAACATTGTTCAGGAGGCAGCAACTCAATCCATCCCAAAGAAAAAGAAATGCAAGAAAGCCAAGTGGCTGTCTGAGGAGGCTTTACAAGTAGCTGAGGAATGAAGGGAAGCGAAAAGCAAGGGAGAAAGGGGAAGATATAGCCAAGTGAATGCAGATTTCCAGAGAATAGCAAGGAGAGACAAGAAGGCCTTCTTAAATGAACAATGCAAGGAAATCGAGGAAAACAACAGAATGGGAAAGACTAGAGATCTCTTCAAGAAAATTGGAGATCTCAAGGGAACGTTTTGTGCAAAGACGGGCATGATAAAGGACAAAGAAGGCAGGGACCTAACAGAAGCAGATGAGATTAAGAAGAGGTGGCAAGAATACACAGAAGAACTATACAGGAAAGATCTGAATGTCCCTGATAGCCATGATAGTGCGGTCACTGAACTTGAGCCGGACATCCTAGAGAGTGAAGTCAAGTGGGCCTTAGGAAGCATTAGTAACAACAAAGCTAGCGGAGATGACAGTATTCCAGCCGAGCTATTTAAAATCCTAAAAGATGATGCTGTTAAAGTGCTGCATTCAATATGCCAACAAATCTGGAACACTCAACAGTGGCCACAAGACTGGAAAAGGTCAGTTTACATTCCAATTCCAAAGAAGGGCAACGCCAAAGAGTGTTCAAACTACCGCACAATTGCGCTCATTTCACATGCCAGCAAGGTGATGCTCAAAATCCTACAAGCTAGGCTTCAGCAGTATGCGAACCGAGAACTACCGGAAGTACAAGCTGGGTTTCGAAGAGGCAGAGGAACTAGAGATCAAATCGCCAACATTCGCTGCATCATGGAGAAAGCAAGAGAATTCCAGAAAAACGTCTATTTCTGCTTCATTGACTACGCTAAAGCCTTTGATTGTGTGGATCACAACAAACTGTGGCAAATTCTTAAAGTGATGGGAGTACCAGACCACCTTACCTGTCTCCTGAGAAACCTGTACGAGGGTCAAGAAGCAACAGTCAGAACCAGACATGGAACAACCGATTGGTTCAAAATTGGGAAAGGAGTACGACAAGGCTGCATATTGTCACCCTGCTTATTTAACTTATATGCAGAGTACATCATGAGAAATGCCGGGTTGGATGAATCAGAGGTCGGAATTAAGATTGCTGGGAGAATTATCAACAGCCTCCGATATGCAGACGATACCACCCTAATGGCAGAAAGCGAAGAGGATCTAAAGAGCCTCTTGTTGAGGGTGAAAGAGGAGAGTGCAAAAGCTGGTTTGAACTCAACATTAACAAAACGAAGATCATGGCATCTGGCCCCATCACTTCCTGGCATATAGAAGGGGAAGAAATGGAAGCAGTGACATATTTTACTTTCTTGGGCTCCAAGATCACCGCAGACGGTGACTGTAGCCATGAAATTAAAAGACGCTTGCTCCTTGGGAGGAAAGCTATGGCCAACCTAGACAGCATAGTAAGAAGCAGAGACATCACCTTGCCGACAGAGGTCCGTCTAATCAAAGCTATGGTTTTCCCAGTAGTAATGTATGGCTGTGAGAGCTGGACTATAAGGAAGGCTGAGCGCCGAAGAATTGATGCTTTCGAACTGTGGTGCTGGAGAAGACTCTTACGAGTCCCCTGGACTGCAAGGAGGTCAAATCAGTCCATCCTAAAGGAAATCAACCCTGAGTGCTCATTGGAAGGACAGATAATGAAGCTGAAGCTCCAATATTTTGGCCACCTAATGCGAAGAGAAAACTCCCTGGAAAAGACCCTGATGCTGGGAAAGACTGAAGGCAAAAGGAGAAGGGGACGGCAGAGGATGAGATGGCTAGATAGCATCACGGATGCAATGAATATGAACTTGAGCACGCTCCGGGAGAGAGCGCAGGACAGGAAGGCCTGGCGTGCTATGGTCCATGGGGTCACGAAGAGTCGGACACGACTGAACGACTGAACAACAACAAGACCCTAAGATCATCGTCAGAGACACTTCCCCAGGTAGCCTTAGCGAATGAGGGGAGGCGGGCGGGGGCCTGCTCAGGAGAGGGCCTTTTCAGTCATGGCACTCAGTTGCGGGATGCTGTCCCCAGAGAGTCCCCCCGGCACCTATGGCGTTGTCTTTTCAGCACCAGGTGAAGACCACCTTATTCTCCCAGAATATTTTTTTTAGTTGCGTAGCTTTCTCTGTGTCTCTGTGTCTGACTAAAATCAGTGTTAGTCTGATTTGAGGCCCTTGTGCTGCTTCTGGCTTTTACTTTGGTTTTTGTTCTAGTTTTATTCTGTTTTAAGCTTTTCAGTGTGTTTATGATGTTCCTGTATTTTATGGTTTTAAGCCTTGTTTTGTGAACCTGCCCAGAGAACTTTGGCTATTCGGTAGAATAGAAATAGAATTAATTGATTGATTGATTGATTGATTGAGGGAGACGATTCAGTACTGCTGAAACGGGGGATCAGGTATGCACCTCTCTTATCTCCGCCACTGTCCAGAAACTGCTGTGCTTCAGGTGGGGTTGAAAGAATAGGACTGCAGCATTCTCACCTTTGCATCTCTCAGAGATCAGCTAAATTCATGAGCTTAACAAGGTCAGGGGAAATCATGAAGATGATTCTCCAGTATGTTTTTAATTCACATTCAGGTGTAAGAAAAATGTCAGTTTCATGTGGGAGCCATAAAAAAGGAGCTCCTTCGTTGCAGTCTTGCAAAGTGTTCTGTAAGTCAGCAGGTCCTTCATGGCTGTTAAGAGGAAACGGATGGTCTGCATCTCAGGTCCAACTCGCAAGCACCCACCTCTCCCTGCCTTTGCTTTCCCAACCCAGAGGGCACGGGGCGCCTCTTCTTTGAGTTCTACCGTCTTCTGCACGAGGCCCGGCCCAAGGAGGGAGACGATCGGCCCTTCTTCTGGCTCTTTGAGAATGTGGTAGCCATGGGCGTCAGTGACAAGAGGGACATTTCTCGCTTCCTAGAGGTGAGGCGAGGGGCTCCCCCGCAGCCAGCCCTTGGAATGTCTATGGGCGGGAGAGCAACCTTGCATGCTCCTGGAGACCGGGGGGAGGGAATGCTATGCAGAAGGGGCTGTGGGCTGTACTGAGGCAAAGCAGCGGGCTCTGGGAACGCCCCCCCCCACACGCACGCACGCACGCGCACACACCTGCATGTCTGGTCCCTCTGCCACCGGAGGGCACTGGAACTTTTGCGGAGACCATCTGGGCCCCCCCGGGTGTGAAGACCCAGGAAAAATGTAACACATATTTGGTTTCTAAATGAATGCAGTGTTAAAACGCCATTGCTGATGTAAGGCCTGGGTCAGAAACACATAATTTTAAAAGATTCAATTGGAGTTTTCAGTTACGAAAGCTCTGTGCTTTTCTTATTCCATCTCATTGTCCTCACTGCATTTGGGGTGCTCTGAGGTGAGGGTTGTCAGGCTGGAGCAGTAGCGGCAGGGAGGGGAGGAAGTCTCTGGTGTTTGTGGGAGAGGCTGAGGGGCCTGGAGAGGCCTGCAGACCCCTGTTGTGGGGGACAGGAAGTCGTCCCCTGTTGCTGCCCTGCCTCGTGACTTTCCCTGCCTCCTCCTTTCCTGCCTGCAGTCCAACCCAGTGATGATCGATGCCAAAGAGGTCTCCGCAGCACACAGAGCCCGGTATTTCTGGGGGAACCTGCCCGGCATGAACAGGTTGGTCAGAGGCGGAGGCATGGTCCAGCCACACAGGCACCCGTTGGCAGCAGATAAGTCAGTGTCTGTGTGGCTAGAAGAACCCCCTCCCCCACCCCCCCAGCATTTTGGCGTACTGCAAAGAGCCTTTTGTTTTCCTGGGCTTTGGGTTGGTTTGATTCCCCCCCCCCCCCGTGGTTTTATGATTTGGTTGTGGACTCTCAGGGTGCTTCCAGATGACGCTTTTATTGTGCAGTCACCCTGACACATTCACAGTATGTCATGGGGGTTCCAGATGACGTCTTCCATTTGTAACTTCCCTGTGTTTTCTGACCACTTCTTCCATCTTCCTTTCTTACCAGAAAAAGTCTGTTAAGGAGGGAAAGATGGAATAGCTGCACAAGTCCTTTGGATTGGCCATGCTAGAAGCTGTCCATCTGGAAGCATCCGCAGTTTTTGTGTCTGTTTCAGTGAATATTTTATTATGGATTGTTCTGTAGTTTTTAAATTGAGGCCTTGTAGGCTGTCTTTGGGGCCCTCCAGAGGTGAAGGTGGGAGAGGGGTACTTCAGTGAATAATTCCTGGGAAGGGGAGATCCTGGCTGCTGCACAAAGCCCCCTTATCAGCCTTTGCTCTGCCTGTGTTGGGGAATGCCACCCAAAGGGCCGTTGACGGGTCAAATAATAATACACAAAGCTATTAAGGTGGAACTGGGTTGCCAGCTCTTCCTCCGCCTGTGAAGAGCGGGCTTGCAAGGAGAGGAGGCGTGAATCTGTGCGGAAGCCTCTTGGGGAGAGGAGTTGAGGTTCCAGGGATCCCTGCCCACTGAGCTGCTGTTTTCCCTCCAGGCCGCTGGCTTCAACTGTGAACGATAAGTTGGAACTGCAGGAGTGTCTGGAACACGGCAGGATAGCCAAGGTGAGCGCGGGGGCCAGGCGGAGTGTGGCCATGGGGGGCAGGAAGGGTCTGCAGGCCCCCCGCACCGTCTTGGGAAGAGGGCAGCGTTCAGCTCAGCAACTTGAGAGTAAGCAGAGGAGCCCATTTCTCTCGGCAGCCGCCAGAGTGGTGCCCTTTGCCGATGGTGTAGCCAGAAGTGAGACTGGGAAGGGATGTTTTTCACCTTGGGGAAGCCCCCCCCCCCCCCCGAACTGTACCAGAGGCTGCTCCAAGGAAGGGGACCCCCCAGAGGAGTAAGCACAGTGTCGGGCAGGAGCTGGGAAAGGAGCCCCCTGCTTTGCGGGGTGAGGCTGCAGGGGGGTGGCACGGATGCCCTCTGACCTTTGCCTTTCCTTCTGGTTCCTCCCCTGTCCAGTTCAGCAAGGTCCGAACCATCACCACTCGCTCCAACTCCATCAAGCAAGGCAAAGATCAACACTTCCCCGTTTTCATGAACGAGAAGGAAGACATCCTGTGGTGCACCGAGATGGAGAGGTGAGGACTGTGGTGGGGGCTTGTCCAGTCCGGCAAGCGGGCTCGAGCGGGAAGAGGGAGCAGGCCTCTGCCTGGTGGATTCCCTGCAGACCTCTGCGGTGACTGATTTCTGCGCTGGGTGATGAGAGATCCCTCAGGCCTCCAGAGGGGCTTCCCCCACCCATTTCCCCCAGGCCAGCGTGCCCGTCGTCATGGTGTCTGGGCACCCGAACTCTGCAAGCTCTTTGCTTTCCAAGGGGACTTGGCTTGCTCCCTCTCCCCATAAGCACAATTCAGCCTCACTCCTCCGATGGTCATCACAAGTGCAGTTCCCACGCCTGTGGATTCCCTGATGCCCTTGGATCAGGGCTGGAGTCAGCCCTGGCTTTCTCCATCCATGGGTCCCTTTCTGCCCTCACCGACCCCAACAAAGATGCTCCCTTCTGCCCTGTTGCAGCTGCCATGACCTCCTCTCCTGGGGGTCTGTTAGCCAGGATGTTCAGTCCGAGCACAGCTCTGACTCCCCTCCTCTCCTGAGTCCTTTCAGGTGTCTGCTCCCAGCATGCCCTCCTGCCCAGCCTACCCCTCCTGTAGCAGGTGCTCTGGCAAGCTGTTGCATCCCACAGCTGCCACCCTGGCCTCACCCTCCAGCCTTGACCCCAAGACTCCCCTCTCGCCCCCCCCTCGGAGGAGCAGGGTTCCCGTTGACACCCGTCAAGCTGTATGTCCAAGAACATGTCCCCAAGGGCCCTGCAGGTGGTTGCTGGGCCCATGGCCCTGGTGCTGACTGGCCCCCTTGTGGCCCCTTCCTTCCGCCCTCTGCCCACAGGGTCTTTGGCTTCCCGGTCCACTACACAGACGTGTCCAACATGAGCCGTCTGGCGAGGCAGAGACTGCTGGGTCGCTCTTGGAGTGTGCCGGTGATCCGCCACCTCTTCGCCCCCCTGAAGGAGTACTTCGCCTGCGTTTAAGGAGACGCACCCATGGAACTGGCAAAGCGGAGGAGGAGTCTCAAACACAACCACCCCAGGAACGGAAGAGAAGTGGCCCCAGACCGGAGGAGGTGGCTGGCGGGCGAGAGGGAGGGAGAGGACGGCCTGCATCGTGGGCCAGCTCCTGTCGCCCAGGTCTTCACCATCCTCCCCCAGGTTGAATCACCCTAGTCAAACTGACCGGTCCCACTTTCTGTTGGTAACCCCTTAATTTCCTGCTCTGTCTGGATGGGCTTGTCTGATAGTTTGGTTTCTGCCTCTCCTCGGCCCCAGCAATGTGGGCTTGTCCACTGGCACCACTACAACAGAGGAAATTCCAGCCAAGTCCAACGGTGCACGGGCCTCGGGGCAGCGCCGCCCCTGCTCAGTCCAGGAGCACAAGGCAGTGGGGTGCTGCGGGGGCCTCCTTGCGTCGTCTGCCAGCGCTGTTCCTGGGTGAGCGCAAGCGGGAAGCCGCCTGCCCCACCTGGTCCCCCAGCCACACACTTTCCTGTAGTCTTCGGGTGCCTGCCACGCAGGAGACCGCGATAAGCCCAGCTCCTACAGCCGCTCTTACCTCTTGTTTACAGTTTATATATATGTGAGAGTTATGCGAGAGAAATGTCTATATATAAAAGGTACTGTTACTACTGTACAACTGACTTTCAAAATGGTGCTTCTACAACCGCGGGGGGCAGGGGGCTGGTGTCAGCGCTGTGGTGCTTCACAAGCCGGCCTGTGGGGGGGAAGTTTTTCAGAGCGATGGTGCCCCCTTCTCACGCAGGGAGGGAGGGAGGGAGGCCAGGCAGGCGGTCAGCAGAGACGGCACCCCCGGCCTCCGCCCTGGGTGTCATGCAATAATGCTTTTCTTTTGGAGAAGGCAGCCCTCCTTCCGGCCAGGGGGCTTGGGCCTTGCACAGAGGGACCAGCCTGCCCCCCTGCAGAGCTCTGAACAGTGGCCCTGACAAAAGTGGTGCTTTCCTGCGGCTGGCATTTGCTGGGCATCCTCCCTGGGCTCCCCGCCCCTGGCTTGCAGACCGGGAGGCGGGCAGCACCCATGCCCAGCCCCCGGGGTGGTCATCTCCAAACTCACCAGGTGCAGTGTCCTCCATGAGGTCTTTAGGTCTGCTCCTTTCCGCCATTTTTGCCCCGTGAATCACAAATGCAGCTACAGGATATCCAGGGGGGCAGGGGGGTGGAGAGGGAGAGAGAAGCCCCCCTGCCCTGCAGTAGCACCCCCACCTCGCTCCTCCATGATCTGGGGCGTTCGGGGGTCAACCCCGGCTGCCTCCCTTCTTCCCGCTGTTTGTGGCTGATGTGAATTGTGGACTTCCTGTTTTGCTTGATCAGACTCTGGCTGGGCTACCCTCCTGTGCACTCCCCCCCCACACACACACTTGGAGGGGGCAGGGATGGGGTGGGCCGTTCTCACATGAGAATGGCCTCCTTGGGACCTCGTTGGCTCCCCCACGCAAGGCCTGTCTGAGGAGGCTGTCTTTTCCCGGAGTATACCGTGGCAGTTGTGTGCACTTTACTCCTTTGGGCCATGGCATGAATGGCCTTGGCCCGTGAGACTGTGATGCACGAGGTGGCAGGGGCGGCCGCTGGCCCCTGGCAGTGCATGGACCTGGGGTTGCTTCTCCCTCCCTCTTGCGGGGACCGCTCCCAACAGGGTCCTAGGCCCTTGGTGCTAATGGGGAGACGGGCAGGGGTCCCCCAGAACCAGCTCCGTGCCTCAGCCGCTCTCCCGTCGCTGCCCCCACAGGGGACGGCCTCCCCTCTGCTCCCGTCTTCCCTGCGTCCATGGTGCTCTCGGAGGCAGCGGGGCAGATGCTGAGGCAAAGGGCGGGGGCAGTCTGTGGAAGACAGGGCCCCTCCCGCCCTGCCCACCAGCACTCCCCTGGCACCAGCTCTGGGCTGGCTGACGCCGCTCCAGCGGGCAGGGAAGGCCTGTGTGGAGGCTGCTGGTCTCGGTGCTAACTCCTCGGGGAGCGGGGTGGCAGGCAGGCGCCGCCTCCCGCTTCCCTTCTGACTGTGAAGGGTCTCGCTCAGGGCCGGTGGGGAAGGGAGAGCGGCGGAGGCTCTGGGGGGGCTGTCTGGGAGGACAGCCCCGCCGCTCGCCTCCACGGCAGGCAGCCTCCCTGCGCCCCGTTCTTCCTTTGCCCCCTCAGTGGCTGGCTCAGCAGCTGCCTGCCAGGCTGCGCAGGGTTCTTCAGCGGGAACTCCCCCGTGTGTTTTGCAGGATGCCCAGCCTCCCCTCCGCAGCCCGCGCCACAGAGGGCAGGAAGAGGTCCCTCTCGGCTTCTCCTAGGCTAGTCTCACTGGTGCTACATTGGGGGATGAGAGGCCCGCTCCAGCAACAGCCTGCCCTTGGGGGCTTTCCACCCAGGGCCCTTTGAGCCAAGGGGCCGGCTGCGGGAGAGGCCAGGGGGCTGCTCTAAGCTCCAGCCCTTGTATCCCTGTGCTTTGGAAAAGAACCTATTGGGGCTGGGGGGACTCGGCAGCGACCCCCCTTATCTCCCTAGAGCCTTCTGTTCGGCAGCGTTTGGTTTTGCCATGGGCTGGCCACATCATTCCTTAGATGTCTGGATCCCACAGCTCAGAGCTGAGCTGGATCTCTCCTGTCCTGCCAGGGCCGTCGGGCCGGCCCTCTTCTGAGCAGCCCAACTTCAAAGAATCCCATAGAGCAGACCCCCCCCCCAACTGGAAGTGGCCTCGGGAAAGCCGTCCGTCTGTTTTGTCTTTCAAACTTCCCCAGTGTATTTGTCCTGGGCCTGTTTTGCTGCCTGCCACAGAATCCACCTGCTTCCCCTAGGGGGTGGGGAGGAGGGGGGAGGCTGACCTTATCGACCGGTGTGACTTGGGTCTCCTCTAGTTGCAACGAGCCCTCTGCCAGGTTGCACAGCCCTAGACTGAACCGTGAAGCAGCCGGGCCCCCGCCCCCATTGCCTAGATTCCTTTGGCATCTGCAGAGGGACGAGGTGACAACCAAGGTGCTAAACAGTTTTATTACAGATCTCTATTGTTAACTTAAGTCTGCTGTCTGGACAATGACTGTTTTTGTTTTCTTGTAGTGGAGTTTAAAAGAGCTCTATTATTTTACTCTTATATATTATTATTAAAAGAAAGGCATTTTAACTTTGTACTTGAAACCTAAAGAAAAGAATTCATGTGTTTTAGCCTAGACATTGAAGTAGCTGAGACGCTTTACTGTTTGTGGGAAATCATGTATTCATGCTGAAGAATAAACGCTGTCTGGATCCTGGGAAGAGCTTGGCCCTATTCCCTGCTCTCCATCCTCCTGCCACCTGACATTCCACGCAGCTCAACCCAGATGTCTTTCCTTTCCTTTCCTTACCTTTCCTGATTTCATGTTCTCCCCCACCCACCCTGCCCTGGCTTTTCGTTTGCTTTTCTATGATGATTTTGGGATGCCCCAACCTTTCAGCCGCTTTTTTTTTAAGGGTTGCTTCTATATTTATTGACAAATAAATAATGTACATTTCAGAGTATGGTTCTGCTCTGCCAGGGGTGGGAAGGAGGAGTCCCAGCTTCCCATCCCTATCGGCAGGGCTGTTGTATCTCCGTGTAAGTATTGCTCGTGACATAGCTGTTTTATAAACTAATTAAAAGGTCAATGGTGCAGCAGATGTTAGAAAGTCTGTCCGTTCTGCCTCCATCCCATCCTTTGCATTTTTCTTTTGTGCCCAGAACACTCGAATAAGGAAGGCTCCTTGCTGATGTACTTGTGCTGGAGAACACTTGAATAAATGTTCTGTTTTGTGCAAAAAGAAAAGAGAAAGGAGGCTCTCTGCCGTCATGTGCTTTTTGTACCCCTCTAGCTCTGTGTGTTTGCAAGGCAGTGCTGGCAGGACTAAAGTTATAATCGTGAGACCAGGGGTGCGTCCAGATGAGGCTTTTATTCTACCACTGCCCTGCCTCATTCGCAGAGTTCTACGTGGGATCCAGACGACAACCTCCTCCACTCACAACCTCCCATATTTTCCCACTACTGCTTCTGTCTTTTTTCTTAATGCAGAGAACCGTTAAGAAAAGATGGAGTAGCTGCACAAGGCCTTTTGATTGTTAGTGCCAAGACCCCCCTGCCTGGACGCATCCCAGGCTGCATCAGATGGGCCCCCTACCCGCTACACTTTGAGGTCTGCTAAAGAAAAGTTATGTTATACACAGGGGAAATGCACGTTCTCACAAACGTAGAAGGCATTCAAGCATCTTGTTTCACACTGATTTAGTGTAAATCAGCGCCTTTCTCGTTGCTGAGAATTCTGCTTCCAGAGAGCACTGTATCTGCATATCAGTAAGCATGCAACTAGCCTTTTTTATAGGCTAGCTAACCACTATTAAAACAGCTGTCCAAAAACGTTCTACTTGTTACAACATGCATTTACTATGTTGATATCAAAAGAATATATAATTAATACAGTACAACAAAAATAGGTTACGGGGTTTCTTTTTTCAGTAGAAGACAAAACATAAGTAACAATTATGATTCAAATACAAATTACATTTAGAAAGACTTATTTTAATGAGTTTTGCACCTCCTTTCAGACATGGTCTTACTAAATCTGGAAGTACTGGTGCCAAACTGAAAGCACTAAATCTGGTTCTATCAACAGTTCCTACATTTATTTCTTTTGGCTATTGTAGCAGAGAACGTACTTTCCCCACAGAGAGGGTGATTCAAATGGAAGCAGAGCAGTTACAGCTTTATTTCTGACAAGGATATTTTCTGACTTCTCAGCTGCCCTGTGGATCGCCTCCAGTGGCACGTGCGCCACTGATCGAAAAGCCCTGGTTGACGTGGCACGAGGTGCGCGTGAGAGTTTCCAAAGGGCGCCTTTGCTCCCTGAAAAGCCCCCTGAGCCGGGACGTTTTCGGAGCGCCGAGGCTCAGCCCTCGGCCCCGCAAGCAGCCTCGTCGCGGCCCGCCGGCGGCCCGGCTCCCCTTTCCTCGGTATTGCCATTGATGGAGTCGCTTGCTACGGCGCCCAAGAACCAGCGCCCCCGGGCGGGCGTCCGCTCCCGCGGGGCCTTGCCGCCCTTCCGGGGCCGCGGCGCAGCGAGCAGCCACAGTCGCGCCCCGAGCCCGCGGCGGCGGCGGCGCTCTCGAGGCCGGCGCGAGGGGAGCACAGGAGAGCCGCCGCCGGGCTGGCGCGGCCCCGCCGCTCGCCACAGCCGAGGGCAGGGCGGCGCGGGGCCTCGACGGCAGCCCGGCGGCGCCGAAGAAGCCGGCGCACGAGTAGCCGGCTGCCCGCCGCCCCCCGGATTGCGAGGGCTGCGCCCCGCGGCAAAGAGCGGCGCTAATCCCGGGCCCCGCTCGGGAGGCCGGCCTGGCGGGCGAACGGCGGGCCGGGGCCGTCTGGGTGAGCCCTGCGGCGCGCGGGGGCCGGGCCCGGGGGGCTGCCGCCTGGTCGGCCCCGCGGCTCCCTGCGCTGCCCGTCTCGGAGCGCGGGGCGCCGGGGGGCGTCGCTGCGCGGCCCGGCCCGGCCCCGGGCTCTCCGCGCCTGATGCGGACGAGGACGCCCCGTCGCCCGCGGGCTTGCGAGGTGCGCGGAGGCGCGAGCGGCCCCCGGCGAGAGGCGGCGCGCCTGGGCGGGCTGGGCTGTCGCGCTCGTGCCCTGCTCGTGGGCTTCCCCTCGCAGCTGGTGGGGCGCCGTGGACAGAAGGCTGGCCGGGGTGGGCCGGTGGGCCCTGGCCTGACCCGGCATCTGGGCCGTGGCGTCCTCGTGGCGATGAGGCGGCGCGTGGGGCCGGTGTGGAGGGCCCCGCTGACCCACCCTGAGTGTCTGGGCCGCAGGGGCTTAGACGGCATCAGGACACAGAACTGATCTTGGGCGAAGCGATGGCATAGTTAACAGCACGCAAAAGCTGCCTTTGAGTGCTTTTAACCGAAATGTGGGGGGCAAATACAATACCTTTGTTTGTACCACCAAGTTATTTTTTTAATTTTATTTCCTTTATTTTAATTTTATTTCACCTTCCTACCCAGAAATGGCACTCAAGACAGCTTACAGAAACAATTAACACTGATTAAAACAATACATTAAAATACAATAAAAATGTAACAGTTACAGGGAAGAAGAAAAAACAGCACCCAACTCAACAGATCCACTTACAGGCTAAAGGCCTTCTTGAATAAAGCCGTCTCTGCCTGGTGGTGGAAAGACAGCAGAGGAGGAGTGAGCCTAGTGTCTCTTGAGGGGGAGTTCCACAGCCTGGCAGCAGCCACTGAAAAGTCTCTCTCTCTCCCAGGTCACCACCAAACACAGCTCTGAAGGCAGTGGTCTCGAACAAAGGGCCTCTCCAGAAAGTCTTGAGAACCGGGCAGGCTTGTATGAGAGAAGGTGTTCTTTCCCAAGCCTGGTCCCAAGCCATTTTAAATTGGCAATGCAAGTGTTTGTTCCCCATGGGTCATCTCATCAGACAAAGTTATCAAAAACAACCCTGGCATGTGGTTTTACTTGGCTATCCCATGTCAGCAGAGCCTTTCAGTCCCAACATGACATGGCCACCTCAGGAGGCTACAGGCAGATGAGAGGGCCACTTCCCAAATTAGCCTAATGCAAGGACATTATGCAGGAAGATGTGACAAAATAACATTTGTCTGTTTCCTGCCTCCTAGCTGAGCAGAGCAGAGCAGAGGAAGCTGCTGCAGCTGGTCCTGGGGCTATACAAGCAAGCAAGCTCCCAGAGAGCGAGCGACCAGGGGGAGCAAACAAGAGTTCGGCGGGGGACATCAAGGGGGAGGCCCCTAACCATTTTTGTTTTCAATTTATTTTTCTTGTAACACACACTTCCATACTAGTGGGACTGTGTTTTTAACCTCCAGTGAATACAGGACAAAGCACAGGCTATCCCAGTACAATCAGAAAGCTAGAAACATAACAGGAATAGAGACTATGGAAGGAAAAGACTCTCCAGTGGTGGTGACCTGCAAGGTGTGTGCAATGTTTGTTTTCTTGCCTGAGATCAACATGTGCAACAAATATAGGTTGATTACACTGTTAGAAGAAAAGGTAAGAGGCCTGGAGCGGCGAGGTATTTCCAGGTACTTGAGATGAGACTGGAGGACAGCCTGCAGAGGAAGAATCACAGGGGAACCTGCATGAGAGCGAGCAAGAGGCTGAAGGTCAGTCAAACAGAGGCGATGAAACCCAGGCCTACAAGAAGAAGAGAAGAGTGGTAGTAGTGGGAGACTCCTTGCTGCGTGGGATCGAGACCCAAGTATGTCGCGAACACCCGTGGACTCGCCAGGTATGTTGTCTCCTGGGAGGATGGATTAGAGATGTGACAACTGCACTCATAAAGCCCACTGACAGGTATCCCCTTCTTCTCATCCATGTGGGAACAAATGATGCCGCCAACAGGAGCTACGAAGAAATCACGTCAGACTTTGAAGTTTGGGAAGGAAACTCCAGAACTTTGGGGCCCAGATCGTTTTCTTATCCATCCTTCCAGTAGTTAGAAGAGGGATAGAAAGGGAACAAAAAATACTCCAGGGGAATGTCTACGAAGGTGGTGCCAATGTGAGAGATTTGGATTCTGGGACCACGGGCTATACTTCCTGGAAGATGGGCTTCTGGCAAGGGACGGGTTGCACCTCACAAAGGATGGGAAGAATGTGTTTGGCCACAGCATGAAGAACTTCATCAGGAGGGCTTTAAACTGAATCATACGGGGAAGGGAGATCTAAGGTGGGGGTAACAATGGACGTAGGCTCATGCACTGCAATGGAGAGAACAGCTCTAACAGCACCCAATAATAGTCTTCAGACACATGTAGGAAGAAAGCCAGACTATGAAGCACATGGTCTTTGATGTCTATATACTAATGCCCAGAGTATGGGAAACAAACAGAACAAACTTGAACTCTTAATACAGGAGGGAAATTATGACTTGATAGGTATAACTGAGACTTGGTGGGATGACTCTCATGACTGGAATACAGCAATTGAAGGATATAACTTGTTCAAAAAGAACAGGAGGAACAGAAAGGGGGGTGGGGTTGCACTGTATGTGAAAAATACATATCTCTGCACAGAAATACAGGAGGAGCAGCTTGGTAGCCCCATCGAGAGCATCTGGATCAAAATAAATGGAGCAAAGAATAAAAGGAACCTGGTGGTCGGAGTCTACTACCGGCCACCCAATCAAGGAGAGGACAAGGATGAAACTTTTGAAAAGCAAATGGCCAATATATCAAGGAAGCACAATGTAGTAGTAATGGGGGACTTCAATTTCCCCGATATTTGTTGGGAGACAAATTCCGCAAAACATGGGCCCTCCAGGAAATTCCTGACTTGTGTGGCGGATAACTTCCTCCCACAGAAAGTAGAGGAAGGAACTAGAGGATCGGCTATCCTTGACTTGATCCTAACCCACAGAGATGACTTAGTGGATGAAGTAGCAGTTACGGGAACTCTGGGGGAAAGCGACCATGTTATACTTGAGTTCTTGGTTTTAAAGGAAGCAAAACCGAGTGTAGCCAAATGCGTACCCTGGATTTTAGGAAAGCTGATTTTAATAAACCCAGAACAATGATCAGTAAGATCCCATGGCAAGTGACTCTAACGAGAGGAGGAGTCCAAGATGGGTGGGAGGTTTTAAAAAAGGAAATTCTCCAGGCACCATTGCAAACAATTCCAGCAAGAAAAAATGGCAGAAGACAACACAAGAAGCCAATGTGGCTTCACAAAAAGCTTAGAGATGACCTGAAAACAAAAAAGGACACATATAGGAAGTGGAAAGAAGGTCAAGTGACAAAGGAAGAGTATAGGCAGGTAGCACAGAATTGCAGGGATGGGGTCAGGAAGGCTAAAGCTGAGAACGAGCTGAGGTTAGCGAGGGATGCTAAAAGCCACAAAAAGGCTTTCTTCAGCTACGTGCATAATAAAAGGCAGAGGAAAGAAATGGTGGTTCAGCTATTGAATAAGGATGGCAAAAAGATAACAGATGACAAGGAAAAGGCAGAAATGCTCAGTTCTCATAGGCCCCTTCTAACCCTACTATTCTATGCTTCTGTGAACATAGGAGCCCTAAAGCAGGATGAGACCAAAGGCCCCTCCAGCCCAGCGCTCTGTTTGTGGCCAACCAGATGCCCCAAGGGGAAACCCACAAGTCAGCCTTGAGTGCAACAGCACCCTCCGTTACATGATGTCATCAGCCAGTCACCGGGGGTGTTGTGTGCAATGACGGCTCCCTCTCAAACGAGGGGAACAAAAATGGAGGAAATGTGATGAGATCCCCAAAAGGGATGGAAGAACTCAAAAGACAAGCTGACCTCTCTGGTTGCCAGTTGACTAGGAATGAACCAAAACAGATTTGGCTTCTTCTGCACATTGTGGAGAGTACATTCCACTCCTTCAAAGATGGGGCTGCATTTGAGAGAGGACCAAAGGCCAGACTCCACCGAGGGCAGTGCCCAAGGAGACACCGCCTGCACCTTGTTCCAAGCCCTCAGCAGAGCTGGAAGCAGTTGGGGTCTCCCTAACATTTCTTGCTCAGTTGGGGAACAGGCTGGGAGGTGGTTTCTCCCTCTCAGCCAAGTGTGGATAAAAACAAGTATTTTTTTTTTAAATGATGGATATTTTCATTTTTTTATGTAAATGTCTTTTAAAAAATCAGCTATATTAAGTGTCCCTTAATTGTAAGGCTTAACATAACCTGTTTTAAAATGATGCTTGAGTAACATAGACATGTTAAAATCTGCTCTTATAATTTCTTGAAATTTAATCCATAACTCTCTTATCAAATACATTGAATTAAGGTCTCCTTTTCTATGTGAAAGAATGAACTGGGAGCAAAAATGTGTGACTTTTGAAGTTACATTTATAAATATGACAGAACAAGTCAGGTTTTACATTTATTGTTGTGTCAGTTATTAATATTTAGACTGTCAGCCAACCAGCAGGAACATTTATTTTCCATGTGACAAAATGCTCTCCTGCCCATAGAAAGCACAGGCAGTCATGTTGGTCAGTTAGGAAAAAAATCCAAAATTCATAGTAGGATAATATCTTTATTCAGGACCAACAGAAAATGTCACAAAATAATGAGCAAGCTTTCAGATTCTTCAAAACCGTTCATAAACCTTAGATGTTTAAAAAATGGGGTGGGAAGATGGGGAGAAAGGAGTGATGTAGATGCTCCCCAAGTCAGTTAATTCTTGAAAGTAAGCGATTTGGCTTATGTGTCCCTACAAGTGTATGCAAAGAGCCGGACAGAAATAATTTATTTCAGAATTGCTTCCCTAAGCTGATAATAACTGTGTTGCAAAAGGTGTGTGAGCTGCCTGACTAGAAGGTTTGGATTATGCTCTTAAGCTTTTTCTGGAAATATATGAATCAATTAATGTGAACTTAATTTAAGCTCTTCTTTAACTTCGCTGTTTGAATAATCAGTGATTTCAATCAGCCATTTAAAAACCCATTTTTTCAAATCCATCCACCCTGCTCTCAGCCACTGCGGGCGCTCCAGTAGCAGCTCTGGTCTTCACAGCACTTGAGGGGCAGCTGAGTGATCCACAGCAAGCAGCAAAAAGAACAAAAGCACAAAATACTACTTAACAACAACAACAACAAGGAACACCTATTGAACCAGGAGCAAAAACAAATAAACACCGTACAGGATTGCACAGGATCCTTTAGTACATAAGTTAATAGTCACATATAATGACGGGCGAGGGCTGCAGCACTCACATCCTGCTTGTGGGGTGCCTGTTGACAGCTGGCTGGCCACTGTGTGCACAGAATGCTGGACTAGAGGGATCTTGGTCCGATCCTGTCCAGCATGGGTCTCCTAGGTTCTTATGTTTGTAATTCTAATAGGCCTAGTATTCAAAAATACATTACAACATAGGCCCAATTGCATTTTAACACAAAACTCTTCATTGGTGGCCTAATCTTTGGCTCTTGTACACCGAACTTGGGAAAAAAACAGAAGAGAAAACAATTATCTTCAAACACCTGTTGTGAACAACCATCTTAAATAGACTGAGAGTTTTCAAAAATCACTGATTTGAATCATACACAGATGTACTGTCTCAGTTCCAAAACCACAACATTAACCTTCCCATAGCTTACCAATACATCATTCTCTTACGTTTGATGGCCACATGTCCTACTTGTGGGCTTCCCATGGGCATTTGGTTGGCCACTGGGGACAGAAGCCTGGACTAGACAGGCCTCTCGTCTGATCCAGCACAGCTCCTCTTATCCTCTGAGGCACAAACAAGCTCCACTCAGACCTTTACTTCCTGGGAGCCACAACATGGCCCACCCCCATCCCAGGGATCCAGAGGTTTTTGAGAACAATTAGGAATTGGGGCCATTAATAATTTTCTTGGCTCTGAACTTCCCTGGGGAGGGATGCTTCTTGGGGTCAGGAAATAATTACTTATTTCTTTCTTTGAAATATTTATACCTGCTTTTCTTCTTGGGAAAAAAAACAACCACACAGAGTGGCCAAAAACACGTCAAAGCATACAGAAAAACAACCAATGCGATGCAAGTAATTGAACCCATCAGCTGGGGAGCTGGAGTTACATCTTTAGGAATGATGAGTTTGAAGGTAGCAGACACAGTATGGGAAGCCTGGCATACCCTCAGGCGTGTGACAGTCTCCAGGGGGAGGGGAGGAAGAGGAGGAGGATTCTGGTGCTTTCGTGGGTGCGGGGAAGTGGGAGACACGGTTCATGTCATGAGACTGCAGGGCAGGGGGAGGTTTTGCAACGGCTGGGACTTTGTTAAGCAATCAGAGCTGCTGCACAACAGGACGTGCCACCCAGCGTCTGGAACCCAAGCGCCCTACTGGACGGGATCAAGGAGGGTCCATCCAGTTCAACATTCCCTTCCCGTCAATGGCCAGCCAGGTGCTTCTGTGAAGCCCCCCACAGGGCAGGAAGACAGCAGCTGGCCCGCTGTCTTAGTCCCTGGTCTGGTATGCAGAGTCATACTCCCTTTGGCCTTGCTTCTATTTAGCTGTCATGGTTTATAGACCTGTCCTCTTTGTATGGGCACAAAGACATTCAAGGGGGAGACTGGGCAGGTTTTCTAGGAGAGAGAGTTCCATAGCTGTGGGGCAGCCACCTCAAACACTATTGATAATACATGCCACATGGGCATTATTCAGGCGCCTCTTGGGCAGGAGGCAGGCCCTGCAGTCTTTTGGGCCTCGGCTGTTGACAGTTTTACAGTCAGGATCAGCATTTGGAATTTGGAATCCGCATTCTGGCCCAAAGTGCTTCTGGCGGCCCACCTCCATTCTGCATTAGCTGCAGCGCCCTTGCAGCCATCGCACGCGGCTCTGCGGCAACTCAGTTGTGGCTGTAGAGCTGACAAAGGTGCCCGGGCCTGCGTGGCTCCCAGGGCCTCCCTATTAATGGGCCAAGCGATCTCTGCCCACTGCCGCCGCCGGGGCTGTAGATGCCACTGCGGGCAAAGAGGAGGCATTTGGCATGTGGGAGGGAGAACCCACTGAAGACGCTGGGCAGCAAAGACGTGGGGAGGAGACTGCTGAAGAGGCCTGGGGTGGGGCACAGAGGCAGCTGCCCAAGAAGTGTGGACCACGTGGGAAAGGGCCACAGCACTGGCTGCCTGGGCTGCTGCAGAGGCGCGGAGGGAGGGGAGAGGAGAGAGCAGGTGCAGCCCCGAAAAACAAGCGCAGGCCAGAGGTGGAGAGCGGAGAGGGGAGGACCCCAGTCCTGGAGAAGGTGGAGAAGTCCACCTCCCCTCTTCCGGATACCTGTGGCCCCTGGCCAGGTGAGGCCCAGGCTGTGGGGCCTTCCCCCTTTCTCCTCTGCCCATGTTCCATGGAGCTTACCTCCAGAGGCCTTTTAAGGCCTTTTCTCTCTGCACAGGGAGTCTGCATTGCAGGAGGGGGGATTCGCCTGTACTTTCCCCAGCCCCAGCCCCAGCCCCCCCGCAGGCCTCACCTAGGAAACAGGATGAACCAGTCCCCTCGGGGGCCTTCTCCCTTATCAGCTCATAACCAGCATGGCAGCCCACAAGACCTCTGCCTCTGATTAGCAGTGACAATGTTAATATGTGCTTGCATCATTAATAGAAATGTTAGTGTGCCATGTGTGCATACAGGCAGGGCGTGTCTTGTGGCTCTCAGACCGTTGGAGGTTGTGATCTGTGGCTTGGAGGGTATGAAGCTTTGGCCACCCCTGCTGTTGGTAGATGGGCAACTGGGGGGCTCTGGAAAGACTGGTGAACTTCCGCACCTGGACTCGCCGGGCTTTAGATCAGATCACAGCGTGTGGCAGTGGAAATTACAGGCAGCCGCCAGCGAGATCACATCACTCCAGTGCTGAAGGGGTTGCACTGGTCACCAGTTGTTTTCTGGGCCAAATTCAAGGTGTTGGTCTTGACCTTTAAAACTCTAGATGGTTCCAGCCCAGCCTATCTCAAGGAGCGCCTCCAGCAACACCAGACAGGCTGCTCAACAAGATCAGCCTCGGATGGCCTTCTCTCTGTCCCATCAGCCAGGACAGCTAGGCTGGTGAGGAGGAGGGAGAGGGCCTTCTCTGTGGTGGCCCCCACTCTGTGGAACTCCCTCCCTAGGGAACTCTGCCATGCCCCCTCTTTAATGAGCTTCTGCTGCGCTTTTAAAACATGGTTGTTCAGGCAGGCATTTGGGGTGGGTTAGGGTATTTTTTATGATGTTTTTAATGTAGAATCTTATTGTTTAAACTGTTTTGTTGTTGTACATCGCCCAGAGTGGCTGGGTGACCAGCCAGATGGGCAATTAATAAATTAAATAAATACATAAATAAACTTGGCAGTGTGCCCCCTAGAATCCAGGCCCCTCTGCTAGCAGGGAGGAGACTGACCCTTGAGCCAGGTAGTCCAGGAGTGGGGAACTCCCTTGTCATCCTCTGCCCCAGCTGAAAGGTGAGCTCCGTGCTTAGTCCAGCAGTAATGGGAGGGGAATTGCAGGTTCCAGCTCCAGGGGGACTCCTGGCTGCCTGGCCAGGCATTCCAGGGACTGCCAGCCCGCCTTGCCGTTGCCGCTAGGAAAGTGCCCGGGCTGCACACAGCGCAGGCTCCCTTCGCTGTCCAAGGTACCAGTCTGTCTCTGTCCTCTCGCCTGACCAGGAGAAAATGAAGGGGTGAGAAAGTGTCTGCTTTGCAAAGTGAACAAGTAGCCAGGGCAGCAGCATCAGGCTCCCCTGCTTGTACAAAAAGCCTATGGCAGAGAGAGAAGGGAAGGGAAGGGAAGGGACAGGAACCATAGTTTCTACTGCGTGGGAACCGGACTGGACAAAGGACCCCTGGAAGGCATGGCCCTTGGACAACAGAGCCCATGGTGAACAGGACTGCTGTCAGCAACTCAGCCATTACGATCATTCTTATTGGCTGAGACTTCTAGGCCGCCTCATACGAAGAGCTCAGGCTGGCTGCCGCACATTTACAGAGCCAGCGCGCAAAACGGCGCATGGAAGAGCAGGCTCACCCTCGTCGATAGCTAGGAATGCTCCTTGTGTGCAGCAGCATGGACATGGGGCGCCTGACTCACCAAAGAGAGTGAGTCAGGCCAGGCCTGCCACGAGCGCAGCCTCTGGACCCATGGTGGAAACGTCCAGGCCAGGACTCTCTAAGGTAGATAAACCACGCCAAGGCTGGAACCCTGACCACCACATCTCTGCTTGACCATCCCAGAGTGCAGGGCACGGAATCATGGGCTCAAGTTCCAGGAAGCCAGATTCCGGCCGAACATCAGGAGAAATGTCCTGACTGTTAGTACAACAGCGGAACCAATGACCTAGGGAGGCGGTGGGCTCTCCCACACCGGAGGCACTCAAGACGAGGCTGGACAGGCATCTGTCAGGGATGCTTCATCTTGGTTTCCTGCATTGAGCACGGGTTGGACTTGATGGTCTTACAGGCCCCTTCCAACCCTACTATTCTATGATTCTATGAAGCCCCATTTTAATCTGCCTCTGTGTAACAGGGTTGGGGCAGTGAGGCTGGCAAGCTCCCCACCCAGAAAGAATGGTACCTGACTGCAGAACTCAAAACACCTTGATCTCCCACTGAGGGTGATGAAGCCTGCTGCTGTATGAGGGACAAAAAGCCACCTCTAGATTGTTCTACTGCCTCTCATGATACTTTCCTGGCCAGTCCTAGGGGCATTTGTTGAAAACTGAGCTGCAAAGTGGGACTCTGCCCAGGAGAGGGATAAGATGAGACTGCCCCTGTCTAGGTGCTCCCTTGTGAAACTTGATGCCTTCCTGAACCTCACCCTTTTCCTCCCTGGGGCTACCTCGGCCAACCCCCTGCCCTGCCCCATAAGCCCATGTCTGCCACCGGCCGCAAAGGCTTATTCTTGTCTCTTGCTGGCTCCTGCCCCTTTCTCCTCTCTGGCATTCCTGTGGCACACCCAGAGTTTCTCACCTCCATCATAGGGCAATGATGATGCCCCTGCTTGCACACTCACTCACTCATCATACCAGGGGTCACACTTGCAACAGCCACTTCTGTTGCCCACAGTATGGATTTTTACTTATTTGATTGCTTATTTTGTTACAAAAGTTCAAGACAGCTATTAAAACAAATATAATATTAAATGACAAAACTAGGCAGCATAAAACTGCAAGATATACAGTCAGGGCCAGAAATATTGGAACAAGGATAACTGTTTTGGCAGTTGGCCTCTGTACACCACCACATTGAAGCTGAAAGGAAACACATCCAGATGGGAGCGAAGTCAGGACTTTCAGCTATAATTCAAGGGGTTTGACAAAAGTGGGGCACTAACCATTCAGGAAGGACACCCCCCCCATCGTTGGTAACTCATAAGTAATGGAACGAATGGCTGACAAGCTGCTGCATGGCCAGGTGTGGCCTGTTTCCTGGGTGCCCCATGGCCAATCAAGCAGATAAAAGGCCTGGAGGTGGTTCTGAGTGTTACATTTGCATCTGGTAGCTGTTCACTGGAACCCCCAACATGAGGTCCAAAGAGGTGTCCATGGGAGTGAAGGAGGCCATCATTAGGCTGAGGAAACAAAATAAACCCATCAGAGAGATTGCAAAAACATTGGGAGTGGCCAACACAACAGTTTGGAACATCCTGAAAATGAAGGAATCAACTGGCAAGCTCAGCAACAGCAAAAGGCCTGGCAGACCATGGAAGACAACTCAAGTGGATGACCGCAGAATGCTGCTCATGGTGAAGAGGAACCCTTTCACAACATCTAGCCAGATCAAGAACACTCTTGCGGAGGTAGGCATGTCATTGTCAGCATCTACAGTCAAGAGATGGCTTTATGAATGTAAATACAGAGGCTTCACAACAAGGTGCAAACCACTGGTAACGCTCACGAACAGACAGGCCAGATTAGCCTTTGCCAGCAAACACCTAAAAAAGCCTACCCAGTTCTGGAATAAGATTCTTTGGACTGACGAAACCAAGATTAACTTGTACCAGAATGATGGGAAGAGAACAGTATGGAGAAGGAAAGGAACAGCTCATGATCCAAAGCATACCACATCATCTGTCAAACATGGTGGAGGCAGTGTTATGGCATGGGCATGTATGGCTGCCAATGGAACTGCGTCACTGGTGTTTATTGATGACCTGACTGCTGATAAAAGCAGCAGGATGAATTCTGAAGTGTATAGGGCTATACTTTCTGCTCAGATTCAGCCGAATGCCGCCAAACTGATAGGGCGCCGCTTCATATTGCAGATGGATAATGACCCAAAACATACAGCAAAAGCTACCCAAGAGTTTCTCAAGGCAAAGAAGTGGGATGTTCTTCAATGGCCAAGTCAGTCACCTGATTTCAACCCAATAGAGCATGCTTTTCACTTCCTGAAGACAAGACTGAAGGCAGACCCACAAACAAGCAGCAGCTGAAGGCAACTGCCTGCAGTAAAGGCCTGGCAAAGCATCTCGAGGGAGGAAACTCAGCATTTGGTCATGTCCATGGGTTCCAGACTTCAGGCAGTCATTGACTGAATGGGATTTTCATCCAGGTATTACAGGCGATCCTTAAGTTTGAAATTATGTTGGTTTGTTCCATTACTTACGAGCCACCAACGACGGGGGTGTGTGTATGCCACTGGCTGTACTTCTTGAATGGTTAGTGCCCCACTTTTGTCACAGCCCTTGAATTACACCTGAAAGTCCTGACTTTGCTCCCGTCTGGGCATGTTTCCTTTCAACTTCAATGTGGTGGTGTACAGAGGCCAACTGCCAAAACAGTTATCCTTGTTCCAATATTTCTGGCCCTGAGTGTAAAACATCACCTATTAAAATAGAAGGAGAAAAACAAAGCAATAACAAATCAGTTAACACCTCATAACAGCAGTATAAAGCACTATCAATTCAACTACCAGAGAACTATATTATGGGCCAAAGGACTTCCTAAAAAGAAGTGTCTTCGGGGAGAGGGCAAGACAAACTTCTCTTAGGAGGAAGCCTGGGCTCAAATACCCAGGATTTTGCCCTCTGCCTGGTAATAGCCATATCTCTGTCCAAGTCTGATTTTATTTATTTTTATTTATTATTAGAATCATAGAATATTAGGGTTGGAAGGGGCCTATACGACCATCGAGTCCAACCCCCTGCTCAGTGCAGGAGTTTAAGTCAAAGCGTCCCTGACAGGTGGCTGTCCGGCCTCATCTTGAAGGCCTCCATTGTGGGAGAGCCCACCACCTCCCTAGGGAATTGGTTCCATTGTCATATTGCTCTAACATTCAGGACGTTTTTCCTGATGTTCAGCCGGAATCTGGCTTCCTGTCACTTGAGCCCATGATTCTGTGTACTGCATTCTGGGGTGATCAAGAACAGATCCTGGCCTTCCTCTCTGTGACAGCCTTTCAAGGACTTGAAGAACGCTGTCATATCTCCCCTCAGTCTTCTCTTCTCAAGGCTAAACATGCCCAGTTCTTTCAGTCTCTCATCGTGGGGCATTGTTTCCAGTCCCATCCTTCTTAAAATGTGCCCAGAACTGAACACAGTACTCCAGATGAGGCCTAACCAATACTAAGCAGAGGGGAACTAGTACTTCCCAGGATTTGGAAGCTATGCTTCCATGAATGCAGCCCAAAAGAGCATTGGCCTTTTTTGCAGCCACATCACATTGTAGACTCATGTTCAGCTTGTGATCTACAACAGTTCCAAGATCCTTCTTGCTTGTAGTATTCTTGCATGTTTTGCAGAATTTGTCTTCCAACAAATATCAGGGAAATTGAAGCCCCCCATTACTACTACATCATGCTTCCTTGAAACACTGGCTATTTGCTTTTCAAAAGTTTCATCCTCGTCTTCTCCTTGATTGGGTGGCCGGTAGTAGACTCTGACCACCATGTTCCTTTTATTCTTTGCTCCATTTATTTTAACCCAGATGCTCTCGATGGGGCTACCAAGCTGCTCCTCCTGTATTTCAGTGCAAAGATATGTATTTTTAACATAGAGTGCAGCCCCACCTGTCTTTCTGTTCCTCCTGCTCTTTTTGAAGAAGTTATATCCTTCAATTGCTGTATTCCAGTCATGGGAGTCAAAAATCTAGTGGTGAAACAGTGGTTGGAGGAGAGGTTCACACTGAGAGTGAAAAGGGGGAAGAACTGAAAAATGTCCTCCTTTGGGAGCATTGGTATACTCCTGCCACTTGAACTCTGGACAGAGGTACATAGGGTTTGGGGGGCAGAAGGGCAGGCCTGACATGGAACTCAGTGCAGTAGAGAAAAGGCTGCATGAGGGTCTTGCCAGCTTTCCCAGAGGAAAATTGCTCATTTGCTTATGCGTATACCTGGAGATCCCCTTCATGGATCACTGCCTTGTTGTGGCGAAGGGGCTTGCATAACTCAGTGAAGCCATAAGCTATGCCGTGCATGGCCACCCAAGACGGACAGGTCATGGCAGAGAGTTCTGACAAAATGTGGTCCATTGGAGAAGGAAATGGCAACCCACTCCAGTATACTTGCCAAGAAAACCCCATGGAATGTATCACAAGGCTAAAAGAGATGACGCCGGAAGATGAGCCCCTCAGGTCGGAAGGTGTCCAGTATACTACTGGGGAAGAGCAGAGGGAATTTCCAAGTAGCGCCAGAAAGAGTGAAGCGGCTGGGCCAAAGCCGAAAGGACACTCAGCTGTGGATGTGTCTGGTGGTGAAAAGAAAGTCCGATGCTGTAAAGAACATTATTGTTTAGGAACCTGGAATGTCAGATCAATGAATCAAGGCAAGCTGGAGGTGGTCAAACATGAGATGGCAAGATTGAACATCGACATCTTGGGAATCAGCGAACTAAAATGGACAGGCATGGGCGAATTTAATTCAGGTGACTATCATATCTACTATTGTGGGCAAGAATCCCTTAGAAGAAGTGGAGTAGCACTGATAGTCAACAAAAGGGTGGGAAAAGCAGTACTGGGGTACAATCTCAAAAACGATAGAATGATCTCAGTACGAATCCAAGGCAAACCATTCAACATCACAGTAATTCAAGTCTATGCCCCAACCACTGATGCTGAAGAAGCTGAGGTTGATCGGTTCTATGAAGACCTACAACACCTTCTAGAACTAACACCAAAAAAAGATGTCCTCTTCATCATAGGGGATTGGAATGCTAAAGTAGGAAGTCAAGAAATAACTGGGATAACAGGCAAGCATGGCCTTGGTGTACAAAATGAAGCAGGACAAAGCCTAACAGAGTTTTGCCAAGAGAACACGCTGATCATAGCAAACACTCTTTTCCAACAGCACAAGAAGCAACTCTACACATGGACATCACCAGATGGTCAATATCGAAATCAGATTGATTATGTCCTTTGCAGGCAAAGATGGAGAAGCTCTATACAGTCAGTAAAAACAAGACCTGGAGCTGACTGTGGCTCAGATCATGAGCTGGTTCTTGCAAAATTTCGGCTTCAATTGAAGAACGTCGGGAAAACCACTAAACCATTCAGGTATGACCTAAATCATATCCCTGATGAATATACAGTGGAGGTGAGGAATAGATTTCAGGGATTAGACCTGATAGACAGAGTGCCTGAGGAACTGGAGCAGATCATAAAGCAATCCATCTGGAAGCACCTTGACAACAATGCCGTGATTACTCGAAGCCAACATGGATTTGTCAAAAACAAGTCCTGCCAGACAAATCTGATCTCATTTTTTGATCAAGTCACCTCCCTTGTAGACCGTGGGAATGCTGTAGACATCATATACCTCGACTTCAGCAAAGCTTTCGACAAAGTGCCCCATGATATCCTGATGAGCAAACTTGCTCCAAGTGGGCTAGATGAAACAACGATCATGTGGATCCACAGTTGGCTACAGAATCGGACTCAAAGAGTGCTTATCAATGGGACCTTCTCAAGCTGGGGAGAGGTAACGAGTGGGGTACCGCAGGGCTCAGTCCTGGGCCCAGTGCTCTTCCACATTTTTATGAAAGACTTGGAGGAGGAGGTGCAGGGAATGCTGATCAAATTTGCAGATGACACAAAATTGGGAGGGATAGCTAATACTTTGGAAGACAGAAACAAAATTCAAAGTGATCTGGATAGACTGGAGTGCTGGGCAGAAAACAACAGAATGGCATTTAATAGGGACAAATGCCAAGTTCTGCACCTAGGAAAAAGAAACCAAATGCACAGTTACAAGATGGGGGATACGTGGCTCAACCACACTACGAGCGAGAAGGATCTTGGAATTGTCGTCGATCACAAGCTGAATATGAGCCAACAATGTGATGTGGCTGCAAAAAAGGCAAATGCTATTTTGGGCTGCATTAATAGAAGCATCGCTTCCAAATCCCAGGAAGTACGAGTTCCCCTCTACTCAGCACTGGTTAGGCCTCATCTGGAGTACTGTGTCCAGTTCTGGGCACCACACTTTAAGAAGGATGCAGACAAGCTGGAGAGGGTTCAAAGGAGGGCAACAAAGATGATCAGGGGACTGGAAACAAAGCCCTATGAAGAGAGACTGAAAGAACTGGGCATGTTTAGCCTTGAGAAGAGAAGACTGAGGGGAGATATGATAGCACTCTTCAAGTACTTGAAAGGTTGTCACAGAGAAGAAGGCCAGGATCTCTTCTTGATCATCCCAGAGTGCAGGACACGGAATCATGGGCTCAAGTTACAGGAAGCCAGATTCCGGCTGAACATCAGGAAAAACTTCCTGAGTGTCAGAGCAATACGGCAATGGAACCAATTACCTGGGGAGGTGGTGGGCTCTCCCACACTGGAGGCCTTCAAGACGAGGCTGGACAGCCATTTGTCAGGGATGCTCTGACTTGGATTCCTGCATTGAGCAGGGGGTTGGACTCGATGGCCTTGTAGGCCCCTTCCAACCCTACTATTCTATGATTCTATGAACTATGGACGGAGGTCCGTAACATTGTTCAGGAGGCAGCAACGAAATCCATCCCAAAGAAAAAGAAATGCAAGAAAGCCAAGTGGCTGTCTGATGAGGCTTTACAAGGAGCTGAGGAAAGAAGGGAAGCAAAAAGCAAGGGAGAAAGGGGAAGATATATGCAACTGAATGCAGATTTCCAGAGAATAGCAAGGAGAGACAAGAAGGCCTTCTTAAATGAACAATGCAAAGAAATCGAGGAAAACAACAGAATGGGAAAGACTAGAGATCTCGTCAAGAAAATCGGAGATCTCAAGGGAACGTTTTGTGCAAAGACGGGCATGATAAAGGACAAAGAAGGCAGGGACCTAACAGAAGCAGATGAGATTAAGAAGAGGTGGAAAGAATACACAGAAGAACTATATAGGAAAGATCTGAATGTCCCTGATAGCCATGATAGTGCGGTCACTGAACTTGAGCCGGACATCCTAGAGAGTGAAGTCAAGTGGGCCTTAGGAAGCATCACTAACAACAAAGCTAGCGGAGATGACAGTATTCCAGCGGAGCTATTTAAAATCCTAAAAGATGATGCTGTTCAAGTGCTGCACTCAATATGCCAACAAATTTGGAACACTCAGCAGTGGCCACAATACTGGAAAAGGTCAGTTTACATTCCAATTCCAAAGAAGGGCAACGCCAAAGAGTGTTCAAACTACCGCACAATTGCGCTCATTTCACATGTCAGCAAGGTGATGCTCAAAATCCTACAAGCTAGGCTTCAGCAGTAGGCGAACCGAGAACTACCGGAAGTACAAGCTGGGTTTCGAAGAGGCAGAGGAACTAGAGATCAAATCGCCAACATTCGCTGGATCATGGAGAAAGCAAGAGAATTCCAGAAAAACGTCTATTTCTGCTTCATTGACTACGCTAAAGCCTTTGATTGTGTGGATCAAAACAAACTGTGGCAAATTCTTAAAGAGATGGGAGTACCAGACCACCTTAGCTGTCTCCTGAGAAACCTGTACGAGGGCCAAGAAGCAACAGTAAGAACCGGACATGGAACAACCGATTGGTTCAAAATTGGGAAAGGAGTACGACAAGGCTGCATATTGTCGCCCTGCTTATTTAACTTCTATGCAGAGTACATCATGAGAAACGCCGGGTTGGATGAATCACATTTCAGAATTAAGATTGCCGGGAGAATTATCCACAACCTCCGATATGCAGACGATACCACCCTCATGGCAGAAAGCGAAGAGGATCTAAAGAGCTTCTTGTTGAGGGTGAAAGAGGAGAGTGCAAAAGCTGGTCTGAAATGCAACATTAAAAAAACGAAGATCATGGCATCTGGCCCCATCACTTCCTGGCATATTGAAGGGGAAGAAATGGAAGCAGTGACAGATTTTACTTTCTTGGGCTCCAAGATCACCGCAGACGGTGACTGTAGCCATGAAATTAAAAGACGCTTGCTCCTTGGGAGGAAAGCTATGGCCAACCTAGACAGCATAGTAAGAAGCAGAGACATCACCTTGCCGACAAAGGTCCGTCTAATCAAAGCTATGGTTTTCCCAGTAGTAATGTATGGCTGTGAGAGCTGGACTATAAGGAAGGCTGAGCGCCGAAGAATTGATGCTTTCTTATTTATTTATTTATTTCATTTCTATACCGCCCAATAGCCAAAGCTCTCTAAAAGAATTGATGCTTTCGAACTGTGGTGCTGGAGAAGACTCTTACGAGTCCCCTGGACTGCAAGAGGGTCAAATCAGTCCATCCTAAAGGAAATCAACCCTGAGTGCTCATTGGAAGGACAGATACTGAAGCTGAAGCTCCAATATTTTGGCCACCTAATGCGAAGAGAAGCCTCACTGGAAAAGACCCTGATGCTGGGAAAGACTGAAGGCAAAAGGAGAAGGGGACGGCAGAGGATGAGATGGCTAGATAGCATCACCGATGCAATGAATATGGACTTGAGCACGCTCCGGGAGAGAGCGCAGGACAGGAAGGCCTGGCGTGCCGTGGTCCACGGGGTCACGAAGAGTCGGACACGACTGAACGACAATACCTGGAGATGCATTCAGATATTAACTTGCCTATTGACTTGCACTGAGGTTCAGCGGAAAACATGCAAACCCAAGTGACAGCCAGCTAGGCTGGTTTTGATGGGTCCAAATGAGCATGTTGATCAGAATCTTAATAAAACAGGACAACTAAGCCTTTATCGTTTTTACTTCAACACTGTTCAACATGGGGGTGGGCGTGGCAAAGCTGGCTTTTGTGACGCTTACAGTGCAACTCTATACAGATCTACTCAGAAGTAAGTCCCCTTCAGCTCAATGGAACTTGCCCCCCGGTGAATGCCAGGCGTAGGACCGCAGCCTGAATTGGTCACCACTATCTGGCCTCCCTTCCACTTCGCTGCTGGCGACGGGGAGCGTGGCCGGCTGGCCCCGCCTCAGTCCTCCGGGCCACCGAAGCGCCGCGGGCGGCGGCGGGCCTGCCGTTCCTCCCGGAGGAGGCCCAGACCATGGTCGCCACGGCAACCCGAGCAGGGAGCGGAGGATGGAGCGGCCGCGCCCCGGCCGGCGCTGGGCCTGCCGGGAGTCGCAGCTCGCCCCTCCCAGGCCCCCGGCGGCTGGGGAAGGGCTGCGATTGGGCAGGAGGCGGGGGCGGCCCGCAGACCCTCTCGCCCCGCCCGCGAGGAGCAGGTGAGCGCGGCGAGCGGCAGCCGGCGGAGGACCGACGGACGGGGCGGCCGCCGAGGGGCCCGGGGCGCGGGTGAGTGCGGGGGGTCGTCGGGCCGCCCTGGGCCGGGCGGAGGAGCCTGGAGCGCCCTCCCTGAGCGCGCGTCGCGAGCCCCGCCGGCGGCCGGGGCGGGGGCGCCGGGCGGGCGGCGGCCGCTCGACGCCTGTGCCGCGGCCGCTCGGGGCCTCCCGCACGCGGCGGGCGAGGGGCGGCGGGCTGGGCGGCCTCCCCCTTTGTCTGCGGGCCCGGGCGGGAGGCGCGCCCGGCAGCGCCCCGCCTGTGCGCGCCCCTCCTCGCCCCGGGGGCCGTGGCGCGCCTGCTGCCGAGGCCCCGCGCGCCGAAGCCCCCCCGCCCCGGGATGCTCCCGGCGGCGCCGGTCTTTGTGCGCCGGCGGCTTTGTGTTTCGGGCCGCGCTGCGGGCTGCCCTCCGCGGGGCGGGCGGGCGGGCTCCGGCCCGGGCCCTTCGGGGCTGGGGCCGCCCGCCCGCCCGCCGTGCTGACAATGGCCGCGGCGCCGGGGCTGGCGCAGGGCTGGGCTTCGTCCGGCTCGGGCGCCCGTCCCCCCTCCCGCCGCCGCCGCCTGGCCCGGGCGGGGCGGGGCGCCCCCGCGGCGGAGGCTGTCTTCGGGCCGCCCCGCTGGGGAGAGCTCGGCGGGCCCCCGCCTGGGCGCTGGGCGCGAGGCACGGAGGAGGGCCCGGCCGCGTGCCGGGGCGGCGGCGGCCCCTCCGTGGCGCCAGCCCTGCCTGCTGCGGACCGGGCCAGCGCCCCGCGCCTCGCCCAGGCCCAGGCCGCGGCCGCGTGCGAGGCTGGAGCGGGCGCCCGCTGCCCTCCGGCGCGTGTCGGTGGAGCGGCGGCGGGCGGCTCGTGTCCTGCCAGCAGCCGAGACGCCCGTCCTGTGCCTGCCACGCGCCACCCAGCTGCGGTGGTGGAGCTGTACCGAGGCGGATGAGCCGCTCTGCCCCGCGGCGGCCCAGCGCCCCACCCCCAGCCCCAGCCCCAGCCCCAGCCCCGGGGGAGCTTTTTGATCCAGTAGCCCCGTTACGGAGCCTAGTCAGAAGTAATCTTCTTGGAACAAGGGCTGTTGACCCGAGGGAGCAGTCGCTCCAGCTCACCCCATCGGTCTGGTCCTCGCCCAGACACTGCGCCGACCCAGCAGACCCGCCCCGTCCAAAGGGGATAAATTTGATTAGTGCACACAGCTGCTGCCTTCTTCTGTGCCTCCTGTCTTTTAAAGGGCAGACGCAGCCTGAGTCATGCTCCCCGTTCATTTGGCCGCAGTTCCTGGGGGTTAGTGATGCTGGTCACCTTCTGAAGTTCTTGCTGTTTAACAAGGAGGCAACTCCAGCAGCCTGCTCCTTTCCCTGTCTTTCTCTTTACCACATGGATTCCTCGTGTGCTGCCTTCGTTCATGTCAGGAAGGCAACTGAGGAGAGCTGCTGTTACTTTGCCTAGTTGGGGCCCTAAAGGGAAAAGGGGGAGTCCCCTTCCTACATCCCTGTGTTGGCTGTGATTATCAACTGAGAGAGCTTTTCCTGTTGCCTTAGAATTCACTCCCTCCTGCCTGATGGGGAGAATCTTACAACTGCATGTTTACTCAGAACTAAGACCCATTAAGTTCAATGGAATTTAACTTCCATGTAAGTATGCGTAGGTTGCAGCCTTAGATGCTGTAGCAAAGCCTGGGAGTATGTGGGGGCAGGGCAGAGTGTGTGTGATGTTGCTTCCCTGTTTGATCCTGTGGGAGTGAACAAATTGGGGGGGTGCAGGTTGCGAGGGGGCAATCACAGGTATAACTAAATAATTTGCCTCAAGTTCTGGCTGTTTCATTGAACAAAAAACTGTATGTGAATTAGGCTTTTGTCAGGATTAGGACCAGAAAAATCCTAAATGCCTATCTTCCCACTGACTGAGAAGCTTCTAGTTGATGCTCAGGAATTGGGAAAAAATTTCCAACCTGGCTGGAATGCATCCAAGTACCTAGATGACAGTGCTGCTCTCTCCTGTCAGGCTGGCCACAGGGCTGGCACATCATAGATCTTGGAGAAGATCAAAAGGCCCCCACCTAGGCCATCCCTCTGCCATGTGCCAAGTCACAAACTTTCAGCAGTGTCCACTACCCCCCCACCCCCCAAAATGTCTGGGTTGTCATCTTTTGTGGCTGTGGTGAAGCAGCACTGAATCTGGTGGGTGAGCAAAGGTTTATTTCTTAAGTGCTGGAAGAGCCCGTTGCTGAGGCCATGCTCGTGTTTGTGGCATCTGAGGCCAGGATGATGGTGGGATGGATTTCATGGCCTGGTCCAAGCTGGTGGCTCAGAGCTGGGACCCAGGTGGGGAAGGTATCCTGACCCTCTCCCATGTTGCTTGGTGATGGGAATGGGGGAGGGGCTGCCTGTTGGAGGCAAACAAAACCTTGAGGCAGGCTGCCTTGTGCTGGGGCAGCAGACAATGACTGCTTGGCAGCTGCTTTGACACTCTGATTCAAACACAGTGCTCCCCTCTGTATGGAAGGCCCCCTGCAAAACAAACACAGCTCCCGCCAGTGCTTCCAAGTGGGGTGTGGGCCCCCCCTCACAAGCAGCAGCACAGAAGGCTGAAATGAGAGGGGGAAGCTTCTTCCCCCTCTCATTCTCAACCACACTACAAGCGAGAAGGATCTGGGAATTGTTGTCGATCACAAGCTGAATATGAGCCAACCATGTGATGTGGCTGCAAAAAAGGCCAATGCTCTTTTGGGCTGCATTCATAGAAGCATCGCTTCCAAATCCCGGGAAGTACGAGTTCCCCTCTACTCAGCACTGGTTAGGCCTCATCTGGAGTCCTGTGTCCAGTGCTGGGCACCACACTTTAAGAAGGATGCAGACAAGCTGGAGAGGGTTCGGAGGAGGGCAACAAAGATGATCAGGGGACTGGAAACAAAGCCCTGTGTGGAGAGACCGAAAGAACAGGGCATGTTTAGCCTTGAGAAGAGAAGACTGAGGGGAGATAGGATAGCGCTCTTCAAGTACTTGAAAGGTTGTCACAGAGAGGAAGGCCAGGATCTCCTCTTCATCATCCCAGAGTGCAGGACACGGAATAATGGGCTCAAGTGACAGGAAGCCAGATTCCGGCTGAACATCAGGAAAAACTTCCTGACTGTAAGAGCAATACGACAATGGAACCAATTACCTGGGGAGGTGGTGGGCTCTCCCACACTGGAGGCCTTCAAGACGAGGCTGGACAGCCATTTGTCAGGGATGCTCTGACTTGGATTCCTGCATTGAGCAGGGGGTTGGACTCGATGGCCTTGTAGGCCCCTTCCAACCCTACTATTCTATGATTCTATGATTCTATAACACTGCACAAAAAAGCGTGCAGGGAGCACATAACGTCTTGAAACTTTGCAGAACTGCAACGAAACTGGCAGGTGCAGTCTGTTGCTAGGCAGATCGTGGGAACAGAGATAGCTCAAGAGGATCAGAGCAGCTCTTACGCTATTGCAGTAACCCCCGCTGGTGTGCCAGACAACATGCTAACCCACCATAGGTAAAACAACCCTTACTGCAGACCATTGGTTCTCAGCGTGGGTTGTTTGGGGGAAACAACCGTGTTAGTGGGGGGGACGGGGGACGGGTACAGATGAAATGCTAACCAACTGTAGGTTGCTCCAGAAAACAAACCATTGTTGGTTGGCGTGTCATGAGAACCCAGTCTTTGGGTCCAACTAGCTCAGTACAGCCTAGTCAAACCAGATGTGGCTCACCACAGTCTCAGACGGAGAGAGGGAGAGAGAGAATATCCTTGCCACTCTGATGTCTAAGATCCTTTAAGGTGAAGACTGCACCTGGGACTTTTTGCATCCAAAATGTGGGCTATACCACTCACAGGTGACTATAATGTGCAGACAACATGCTGGGATGAGAAGGAGAGAAAGGGTAGGGGCTTCCTCAAGAAGATCTGTGCTGTTTAAATTCCAGCAGATCCCTGCACATGGATAGTTTCCCTTGGACTAGATAGCTTTTGGGTCCTTTCAAACCTCAATAAAAAAGATCCCTTTCAGTGCCAGAATCTGGACCAGCCACGGCTACCATTCTACTTCCTGCCACAATCAGGTGGGTCAAAATAAAAAGGTAGGGTCACAGCCACATAGGCCATGGGGCTCCACAGAGACAGAGAGACACAAGGCCAGGTGGGTCCCTCCAGTGCAGCCGCCATCCTGAAGCCCACTCGAATCATGCATATTGCTCTAATTGCAAGGAAGGCAGCTGCGCAGGTCGAGACTGGACACAACACAGAGGAGCTCATGCTATCTCCCCCACCCAGCACAAAGGGGAGACCCTTAAGGCAAACCACCAGGCACTCTGGATGCTGCAGCCCTTAGAGGCCGAAGAATGGGCCGCTTCGCTGGGGTGGGGCAGCCCTCTGCTGTGGAGCGGTTTCAGAGAAGTCGTCCCTGGGCACATCAATGCCTTGACTCATTTCCCACCAAAGGGAGCCACAGTTCCAGAGAAATCATGAGCAAAGAACCACTCAGGAGATTCTGCCAGAGCTGAGGAACCATCTAGACTAGTGACCAATCAACACATCTGCAGGCAATAACATTTACTAGCCTGCTGATCGCATGCAAGGCTATGATAACCAATGTAACATGCCAGTAATCCACTTCCTGCAGCAGTCATGAAGCTGAGCAGAAGAACTTGGTCAAAGAATCACAGAGCTCAAAAGCCCACAGGGTTATCCAGCCCCATTGTTGCCCCACAGCATCATCTTCCACACATTAAAGATGGCTCCAACAATGGCATCAAGACATAGAGCAGAAGACAAAGCCCACCCACCCATTCCACCCTCACTAACCAATTCAGCCTGGTGTGAAATTTCTCAGTAACTGTAACATATCACCTCTAAAACCTTTAGCTTCCCCTAACAAAAGCTCTTCCCAGTCACCAACTTCCAGACTCTAGCCACAGCAAGCAGCTCTCAACGCCCCAGGAAATGGGACAAATCACACAAGTTCCTTAATCCTGAGGACTCAAAAGCAAGGCACCAGAAAAAAGGTGTTCTTATGTATACCCAATTCCTTTGTTCCCACAGCTGTTCTCCAGAGACCACACCAGAGTTCTGCACCTCTAATCAAGGAACCCTTCTTGCCAATTCTCAATGTAAGCTGATTAATATTGTTTGTACCCACCCACACCATTCTTGTACCTGTCATGGTCTTCTTCAACCATTCGTATTTTATTATATTTGGGGTGTAAGCCACCAAAAGAACATAAGAAGAGCCATACTGGATCAGTCCAAAGGTCCATCTCATCCAGCATTCTGTTCACACAGTGGCCAACCAGCTACCCACAGGAAACCCACAAGCAGGACATGAGTGCAAATGCACCCTGCCACCTGTGTTCCCCAGCAACTGGTGTACATAGGCATACCGCCTCTGATACTGGAGTTAGCATAAGGCCATCAGGACTAGTAGCCATGTTAGTGAGAGAGGTGGGAAACAAAGTTTTAAAAGAAACTGGAGAGGGAAGGGGACCGAAACAGGACCAGGGCTGATCTAGGGGGTCATGTTTCACGTATAAACAGGGAAACAGTTTAAATTAATCCCTAATCTTGGCATGTTGCATTTTGATCAACTTCCTATTTTTATACCAGGAGGGAAGGAAGCACAAACAGGGACACGTAATTCTGGGATTGTAGAGTCCATCTTGCATGCTCCTGAGCAGCAAAGACCACCCCTTGGTTTCTATACAGTAAACAAGGAGCACAACTTCACTGATCTTTCAAAGCTTGTGGAGGGGAGGGCCAAATATTGCTGACAGCAAATCCCAGAAGTATTTAAGAGAAACTAGAAACATAAATACAAGTTAGCTCAAGCAGACTCTGGCACAACACAGATCTTACCTGCGAATGGCTGAAGCACAAAGCTTAAGATATCACACATCAAGATTTCCAGGTCCACCAGAAAAGCCAGGCCCTGCCTTGCCATTAGGACAGATCCATGCTGTGTTCGTAGCACACGCAGACTGAACTCATTCAAAAGCACTTCTGCTTTAAAGGCTGTAAAACGCTGCGCTGGGAGGATGAGGGCATGCTGGCCTTTGGGCAGCCCCCCCCCCCCAACTCTGCTTGTGCTTACCGCCATATTTCCACCACTCCCCTGTAAGAGGCTTGTAAAGTTGGGTTTTTTGTGTTAAAGAAAGACTTCAAGAGTTTGTAGTGTTTCTTCTTCAAGGAAGTTGATCCTGCAAAGGCTGCTCTGAACTCCCCATACATCAGCAAAGGGAAAAGATATCTAAGTGCAACGCAGACCTGCTTAACAAGAATGCTCTCTGCTGTAAAGCATTAGCCATCTAGGAGAGAGGGAGCACTCCTCTTGCAACAGTGCTGGGACCCCTCAGCCTGCCTTGAAACCCTTTCTTTGCAGTTCTGGGCACAGGGCCAGCCCAAGACATTTTGCTGCTCTGGGCAGCTACAGCATACGATCCGAGGAAGCCCCTAGCCCTCCACCCGTCAGATGCATGGCCATCTTGCAATTCTTTGTGCAAACGTAAACATTACATGGCGCCAAGAAGTCTCTAATTCCAGCCACGAACTCTCTGGGTGGCTTTAGGCAAGCTACTTCACTCTCTGCCCCCATCTGCTAAATGGGAACATCAACAATGGCCTAGCTTACAGCTACAGGGCTGTTGTAAGTGTTAGGGAGAACTCATACACAGATATGCTCAGGTGCTATGCAAATGCCAAGTACTGATATTTGGCTTGGGTTGCCTGCACAGCCAGACCAGCCCTGTTCAGGCCACCAGAAGAATCATAGAATAGTAGGGTTGGAAGGGGCCTACAAGGCCATCAAGTCCAACCCCCTGCTCAATGCAGGAATCCAAGTCGGAGCATCCCTGACGAATGGCTGTCCAGCCTCGTCTTGAAGGCCTCCAGTGTGGGAGAGCCCACCGCCTCCCCAGGTAATTGGTTCCATTATCATACTGCTCTAAGAGTCAAGAAGTTTTTCCTGATGTTCAGCCGGAATCTGGTTTCTCACTTGAGCCCATTATTCCGTGTCCTGCACTCTGGGATGATGGAGAGGAGATCCTGGCCTTCTTCTCTGTGACAACCTTTCAAGTACTTGAAGAGCGCTATCCTATCTCCCCTCAGTCTTCTCTTCTCAAGGCTAAACATGCCCTGTTCTTTCGGTCTCTCCACACAGGGCTTTGTTTCCAGTCCCCTGATCATCTTTGTTGCCCTCCTCCGAACCCTCTCCAGCTTGTCTGCATCCTTCTTAAAGTGTGGTGCCCAGCACTGGACACAGGACTCCAGATGAGGCCTAACCAGTGCTGAGTATGTAGTGTGTATCTGGGATGTAGTGTGGTTGAGCCACGTATCCCCCATTTTGTAACTGTGCATTTGGTTTCTTTTTCCTAGGTGCAGAACTTGGCATTTGTCCCTATTAAATGTCATTCTGTTGTTTTCTGCCCAGTGCTCCAGTCTATCCAGATCACTTTGAATTTTGTTTCTGTCTTCCAAATTATTAGCTATCCCGCCCAATTTTGTGTCATCTGCAAATTGGATCAGCATTCCCTGCACCTCCTCCTCCAAGTCATTCATAAAAATGTGGAAGAGCACTGGGCCCAGGACTGAGCCCTGCGGTACCCCACTCGTTACCTCTCCCCAGTTTGAGAAGTTCCCATTGATAAGCACTCTTTGAGTCCGGTTCTATAGCCAACTGTGGATCCACCGGATCGTTGTTTCATCTAGCCCACTTTGAGCTAGTTTGCTCATCAGCATATCATGGGGCACTTTGTGGAAAGCTTTGCTGAAGTCGAGGTATATGATATCTACAGCATTCCCACGGTCTACAAGGGAGGTTACTTGATCAAAAAATGAGATCAGATTTGTCTGGCAGGACTTGTTTTTGACAAATCCATGTTGGCTTCGAGCAATCACGGCATTGTTGTCAAGGTGCTTCCAGATGGATTGCTTTATGATCTCCTCCAGAATTTTCCCAGGGATTGATGTCAGACTGACTGGTCTGTAGTTCCCAGGTTCCTCCTTTTTACCCTTTTTGAAGATAGGGACAACGTTAGCCCTCCTCCAGTCATCTGGCACTTCCCCGGTCCTCCATGATTTCTCAAAGAGAATAGACAGCGGTTCTGAGAGTTCTTCTGCCAGTTCCTTTATGACTCTAGGATGCAGTTCATCTGGCCCTGGAGATTTGAACTCATTCAAAGTAATGAGGTGTTCCTTGACCATATGCCTGTTGATCTCAAGCTGCAATCCTGCCCCTTCAGCCTGTACTTGGCCTTTGCCAGGGGGGTCATAGACCCTCTTTTGGGAGAAGACTGAGCCAAAGTAGGAATTGAGCACCTCTGCCTTTTCTTTGTCATCTGTTATCCTTTTGCCATCCTTATTTAATAGCTGAACCACCATTTCTTTCCTCTGCCTTTTACTATGCACGTAGCTGAAGAAAGCCTTTTTGTGGCTTTTAGCATCCCTCGCTAACCTCAGCTCGTTCTCAGCTTTAGCCTTCCTGACACCATCCCTGCAATTCTGTGCTAACTGCCTGTACTCTTCCTTTGTTACTTGGCCTTCTTTCCACTTCCTATATGTGTCCTTTTTTGTTTTCAGGTCATCCCTAAGCATTTTGTGAAGCCACATTGGCTTCTTCTGTTGTCTTCCACCTTTTCTTCTTGTTGGAATTGCTTGTGATCGTGCCTTGAGAATTTCCTTTTTTAAAAGCTCCCACCCATCTTGGACTCCTTTTCTCGCTAGCATCGCTTGCCATGGGACCTTACTGATCATTGTTCTGAGTTTATGAAAATCAGCTTTCCTAAAATCCAGGGTACGCGTTTGACTACACTCGGCTTTTGCTTCCCTTAGAACCAAGAACTCAAGTACAACATGGTCGCTTTCCCCCAGCGTTCCTGTAACTGCTACTTTATCCACTAAGTCATCTCTGTGGGTTAGGATCAAGTCAAGGATAGCCAATCCTCTAGTTCCTTGCTCTACTTTCTGTAGGAGGAAGTTATCCGCCATACAAGTCAGGAATTTCCTGGAGGGGCCATGTTTTGAAGAATTCGTCTCCCAACAAATATCGGGGAAATTGAAGTCCCCCATTACTACTACATCATGCTTCCTTAAAACATTGGCTATTTGCTTTTCAAAAGTTTCATCCTTGTCTTCTCCTTGATTGGGTGGCCGGTAGTAGACTCCGACCACCAGGTTCCTTTTATTCTTTGCTCCATTTATTTCAACCCAGATGCTCTCGATGGGGCTACCAAGCTGCTCCTCCTGTATTTCTGTGCAGAGATATGTATTTTTCACATACAGTGCAACCCCACCCCCCTTTCTGTTCCTCCTGTTCTTTTTGAACAAGTTATATCCTTCAATTGCTGTATTCCAGTCATGAGAGTCATCCCACCAAGTCTCAGTTATACCTATCAGGTCATAATTTCCCTCTTGTATTAAGAGTTCAAGTTCGTTCTGTTTGTTTCCCAAACTCTGGGCATTAGTATATAGACATCGAAGACCATGTGCTTCATAGTCTGGCTTTCTTCCTACATGTATCTGAAGACTATTATTGGGCGCTATCAGAGCTGTTCTCTCCGTTGCAGTGCATGCGCCTATGTCCATTGTTACCCCCACCTTACATCTCCCTTCCCTGTAGGATTCAGTTTAAAGCCCTCCTGATGAAGTTCTTCATGCTGTGGCCAAACACATTCTTCCCATCCTTTGTGAGGTGCAACCCATCCCTAGCCAACAGCCCATCTTCCAGGAAGTATAGCCCGTGGTCCCAGAATCCAAATCTCTCTCGTCGGCACCACCTTCGTAGCCAGTCATTCACCCGGAGTATTTTTCGTTCCCTTTCTGTCCCTCTTCTAACTACTGGAAGGATGGATGAGAAAACTATCTGGGCCCCAAAGTTCTTGATTTTCCTTCCCAAAGCTTCAAAGTCTGACGTGATCTCTTCGTAGCTCCGCTTGGCGGTATCATTTGTTCCCACATGGATGAGAAGAAAGGGATACCTGTCAGTGGGCTTTAGGAGTGCAGGCAACCTTTCAGTCATGCCTCTAATCCGTCCTCCCGGGAGACAACATACCTGGCGAGTCCACGGGTCTTCGTGACATACTTGGGTCTCGATCCCTCGCAGCAAGGAGTCTCCCACTACTACCACTCTTCTCTTCTTGGTGTTGTAGGCCTGGGTTTCATCGCCTCTGTTTGACTGACCTTCAGTCTCTTGCTCACTCTCATGCAGGTTCCCCTGTGATTCTTCCTCTGCAGGCTGTCCTCCAGTCTCATCCGCAAGTACCTGGAATCGGTTCCACAGCTCCACTGCTTCCACTGGTGCAGAGTGGCGTCTAGTTCTTCTTCTCCTAACTGTCACCCTTTTCCAAGGAGTATCCTCTATTCCATTTTTCTTCACCTCAGAATTTCCCACTGCCTCTTCTTGCTGTTGCTCTTCAAGCTTCTGGTCTTCCCTTTGCTGCTGTAGTTCCCCCATTCTGTCCAAGAACTCTTCGTGTTCTCTTATTCCCCGGAGGGTCGACAGTCGCCGCTCCAGTCCACTTACTTTTTCCTCCAGCAGCGTGATCAACTTGCGCTTGTTGCAGGTGTAGGCCATGTTGTTCTCAGGCAAGAAAGCAAACATTGCACACACCTTGCAGGTCACCACCACTGGAGAGTCTTGTCCTTAGCCTCTTTTCCCTTTTTGTGTCTAGCTTTGTGATTGTTCTAGACTAGCCTGTGCCTGCTCCTCTACTCAGTAGAGGTTAAAAGCAGAGTCCCACTGGTGTGGAAGTGTGTGTTACAAGACAAATAAATGGAAAAAAGTTAGTTAAAATAAAAAATAAAAATAATTAAAAAAAATGTTAGGGGCCTCCCCCTTGACCTCCCCTGCTGAACTCCCCTGGCCAACTCCTGTTTGCTCCCCCTGTCCTCTCGCTCTGTTCGCTCGCTGTCTGGGAGCTTGCTTGCTTCTGTAGTCCCTGGACCAGCTGGAGCAGCTTGCTCTGCTCTGCTCTGCTCAGCTGGGAGGCGGGAAACAGGAAAACTATCTGGGCCCCAAAGTTCTCGAGTTTCCTTCCCAAAGCTTCAAAGTCTGACATGATCCCACAGGTTCCTAAACTGTACATCCCCATTGTGGGTTTACCACAGGGGAAAGGAGGCAATTCTCATGGACTTCAGTCTTACAGTATTCCCAGGGAGTTTGGGAGCGTAGGCCTTAGATGCCTAAGCGTGGTGTAACATCACCCTCCCTCAGGTCCGCCTGCAGCCGCCTTGGGACAGCTGTCCTCACTGTCCCACTGGCTTCAGCCCCTAAATTCACCATGTAAAAGAGATGCCCAGTATGCCCAGTGGGTTTGCTTTTACCCAACCAGGAGAAGTACCCAAGAAATAGGAACACTATTGGTGGTGCAGGAAGATGAACAAGATGTTCCTGCATTCCTGCATTGAGCGGGGGGTTGGACTCGATGGCCTTGTAGGCCCCTTCCAACCCTACTATTCTATGATTCTATGTGGGATTTTATATTTTAAAACCAAATGAATTGAAGTGTATTTAATACAAGAGATGTTAATAGTTAATCACTCAGTTCTTGGGCTTACCTTGCCTACTCTGCCCCTTCTGACTCCTATTCCCACAGCCCCACTGTCTAGATGTAACTTCATCAAACCCTCCGGCCCTCTCTCCCCTGCCTCCAAACCCTCTCCATCCCTATCTATCCAACCAGCAATCTGCTTCTGCCTTTTATAAACCTGTTTTTCCCCATGTGTGTGTACATGCACGCGCAAGCCCCTCCCACCTTTCACTCACCCACTACCAAACGGTTAGCCCTGACCCTCCTGGGTTCTAGTTAACACAACAAACATATAGTCATTACTATAGACTCCACTTGGAAAGCATTGTGGTTGTGTCACACATGGATACTACGGAGGAGGGTGGCAGCGAAACCTCACCAACCCTCTGCTCAGAGGATCTTTTCCCGCAACAGTCTCAGCAAAGTGTTCTTGCTGCGTCTAGGGGATTTTCCCCCGGTGAAGGGCAGAAGGCATGAGGCTTGGGGCGCATATTACAGCAAAAAAGAAGTGGGCACACTTGTAGAGCTTTGGGGCAGCCCCGAAGCCCAGGCAATCCTGAGCACCGTCAGGTGTGGTCATCTTTTTCCCTGGTTCTCAAGCCAGAACATTTTTTTAATGGGAAGGAGGGGTGGGGTGGGGGGGTGCCTAAATGGCAGACCCCCTTAGGGTGTTTCTCCACCCCTGCACAAATGGGAGACCTGCAGATAAGTGGGTAATTTTAATCCATTCCCCACATTCACAAGGTGTCTTGTTAACCATGCAGTGTGGCTTGTTAACCACCCCGAACAACCCAACAACAATCCATGGGGTCTCAAGGTGGTCTGTCTGAGAAAATAAGCCACACTGCATGGTTAACAAGACACCCTGCGGATGCTCAGACAACATGCTAACCCACGGTTCAACAAACAACCCATGGTTCGACAACAGCCCACCCTCAACTGCTGAGTGAGTTAGCATGTTGTCTAAAAAGAGTGCATGAGTACTTGCTTTCATAGGAAAGCTTTCCTACCAGTGCAAATAGCATCTCGGGTGTGTGCCTTTTGGCAGGATTGCAGCAGAGAGAAGGGTTACAGTCTCCTCCCTGTCAGCTGCTGACCGGATGCTGCTCTGATCTCCCCAGAGCAGCTACTTGAATTTCAGAACACATACCTGTTAAATTGTATGCTAAATGCAAAGACGTTTAGCCCTCGGATGGCTTTTTGAAAAGGATTAGCCAAGTTCCAGATGGCTAGTACTATCAAAGGTTCTTAGCCCTGATGGCTAAGTCTAACTTCCATGATATGTGGAGGCAGGGACAAGACAGGGGAGGGTTATTCTCCTGCCATCCGTGCTGCTCTGCTCGTGTCTTCCAGGGGCATTTGGCTCACCATTGATGGAAACAGAAAGCAAGAACCTCATAGAATCATAGACTAGTAGGGTTGGAAGGGGCTTATAAGACCATCGAGTCCAACCCCCTGCTCAGTGCAGGAATCCAAGTCGGAGCATCCCTGACAGGTGGCTGTCCAGCCTCGTCTTGAAGGCCTCCAGTGTGGGAGAGCCCACCGCCTCCCTAGGGAATGGGTTCCATTGTCGTATTGCTCTAACAGTCAGGAAGTTTCTCCTGCTGTTCAGCTGGAATCTGGCTTCCTGTCACTTGAGCCCATTCTTCCGTGTCCTGCATTCTGGAAGGATCAAGAAGAGATCCTGGCCTTCCACTCTGTGACAATCTGTCAAGAGCGCTATCCTATCTCCCCTCAGTCTTCTCTTCTCAAGGCTAAACATGCCGAGTTCTTTCAGTCTCTCTTCAAAGGGCTTTGTTTCCAGTCCCCTGATCATCTTCGTTGCCCTCCTCTGAACCCTCTCCAGTTTGTCTGCATTCTTCTTAAAGTGTGGCACCCAGAACTGAACACAGTACTCCAGATGAGGCCTAACCAGTGCTGAGTAGAGGGGAACTAGTACTTCCCGGGATTTGGGAGCTATGCTTTGATTAATGCAGCCCAAAAGAGCATTTGCCTTTTTTGCAGCCACATCACATTGTTGGCTCATATTCAGCTTGTGATCGACAACAGTTCCAAGATCTTTCTCGCTTGTAGTGTTCTTGAATCCCCCATCTTGTAACTGTCCATTTGGTTTCTTTTTCGTAGGTGCAGAACTTGGCATTTATCCCTATTAAATGTCATTCTATTGTTTTCTGCCCAGCGCTCCAGTCTATCTAGATCACGTTGAATTCTTTACGTCTCCCTCCCCTGTAGGATTCAGTTTAAAGCCCTTCTGATGAAGTTCTTCATGCTGTGGCCAAACACGTTCTTCCCATCCTTTGTGAGGTGCAACCCATCCCTTGCCAACAGCCCATCTTCCAGGAAGTATAGCCTGTGGTCCCAGAATCCAAATCTCTTGTGTTGGCACCACCTTCGTAGCCAGTCATTCACCCAGAGTATTTTTCTTTCCCTTTCTATCCCTCTTTGAACTACTGGAAGGATGGATGAGAAAACTATCTGGGCCCCAAAGTTCTTGAGTTTCCTTCCGAAAGCTTCAACGTCTGACGTGATTTCTTCGTAGCTCTGCTTGGCAGTATCAATTGTTCCCACATGGATGAGAAGAAAGGGATACCTGTCAGTGGGCTTTATGAGTGTAGGCAACCCTTCAGTCACATCTCTTATCCGTCCCCCTGGGAGACAACATAACTGGCGAGTCCATGGGTCTTCGCAACATACTTGGGTCTCGATCCCATGCAGCAAGGAGTCTCCCGCAACTCCTCCTCTCTTCTTGGTGTTGTAGGCCTTGGTTTCATCACCTCTGCTTGAGTGACCTTCAGCCTCTTGCTCGTTATCATACGGGGTCCCCTGTGATTCTTCCTCTGCAGGCTGTCATCCAGGCTCATCCTCAAGTACCTGGAAACGGTTCCCTAGTTCCACTGCTTCAAAGTGGCTTCTAGTTCTTGTGCTCCTAACTGTCACCCTTTTCCAAGGAGTATCCTCTACTTCATTTTTCCTCGTCTCAGCATTTTCCTCTTCTGCCTCAGCTTGCTGTTGCTCTTCTAGCTTCTGTTCTTCGGTTTGCTGCTGTGGTTCCACCGTTCTGTCCAAGAACTCTTCATGTTCTCTTATTCCCTGGAGGGTTGTCACTCGCTGCTCCAGTCCTCTTACCTTTTCTTCCAGCAGCATAGTCAACATGCATTTGTTGCATGTGTAGGCCGTGCTGATCTCCTGGGAGCTCTTGGCCTTCTCCAGCAAGACAATTGCCTTGTGTTCTTCTGTCAGGCTTACTGAGAGAGTTGAGGTGTAGGGACCAGCACATCTGTGGGCCTTTCTTTGGCTGAGGCAGGGTCTCTTGCGCCCAAGGGTTCAGAACTCTGGGGAGTACTGTGGACTCATATAATCTGAAGTAGTCAAGCAATACTGATTGGGGAAAAATCAATTGCACAGTACATCGCTTGGAATATACGTTTTTAGAAATGTCAAATTAACTTATTTATTGAACTGATTCTATCCTACCTCTCAGGCAAAGACTCTTGGCAAACAGCATTGTTAACAACACAGTCATACAGATAATAAATCTAATAAATTACCCTGTCTTTTAGCGTAGTATCTTCTTGCTGCATCTTCTGAGAGAAGCAGTTTGTAAATGTTAAGGACAGGAGAACTGCCCATCGCAGAACCTCCCCTGTCCTTCTCCAGTGGTTATCTGGGAGGGGTGGTGTGGTCTCTTGCCTGCCTTTGGCTGCAGAAAGGCTCCTGCTGCCGTCAGAAGCACCATCTGAGCTTCAGCTTGATGAATCCCACACTTTGAACCAGTTTCTGTATTTACGTGTCTGATTCCATTTCAAGGCAATTGAGAGATCTTGGCTTTGGATTTAGTTCCAGCTCATGGAAGCCAACACCCTGAAACTGGCCTTTGAGTAGGCAGGCATCATAGCTCAGAGCGTTGCATGCAGGAAGTCCTGGGTTCAGTCCCTGGCATTTCAATTCACAGGTGATGAGAAAGACCTCTTCCTCCTGGAGACCCTGGAGAGCGGCTGCTGCTGCTGGTCAGAGCAAAAAATGCTGGGCTGACCTGGTCTAAGGCTGCTGCCTTGGTTCCAGTGGAGTTTGGGGTGAGGACTCCCTCCTTTAACCAAGGCGCAGCTTCATGTGTGACTCTGTGTGAGGTGTTTCCAAGGGCCCTGGCATCTGGGGCAGATCCATGAATGATCCTTTGTTCTGGGTTCCTGTTTCACTCAGCAATCCCAGTAGGACTGATCCACACAGCTACTTGTTTCTGTGGTAGACCAGTGAGATGCCAGGACCTGTGCAAGAGCGGGGGGCGGGGTAGCAGACTGCAGGCTTGCGGGTTCTGTTTTGTTTTTTACCAGTACAGTGAGGTTTTCCAATTGGAGCCAGACACAAAATGGTGGCTTGGGGGGGGCGGAGTCTCTTATCTACAGCTCCCCCATGAACCATACCCTCTGATATATACAAATCTTGAAGTGGTTTACCAGAGATCAGGAATTGTAACATGAGGCTCTAAAACTGGCCCGCAGAGCTGGACAAAGACCTGGTCCAAAACAGCCAATCAACGCTTCTATTTTACAGGTCAGGAGCACTGAGGCTGAGAGGAGCATTTAGCCCGAGGCTAGCCAGGACAGGGAGCTTTTTCCTTGCAGCTTTCCTTGCTCTCGCTAAAAGTATTGGGAGTCAGAAACCCTTGGAGATCTACTGCAAATCACCCAGTAGATCCTGATCTACTTTCTGCTTGCCTCTGCAGAATTGTGGAGCGAGTCACCAGTCTACATTAGAGAGGCAACTGGTGACAAAGTGGGTGAGACTTCTGAGGAGGGGGGGGATGTAGGTGGCAGGGGAGGCGAAGCTTGCGTGTGCCGCCTGGCGTTCCGCCACCCACGCTGTCAGGAAGGGGTCCCTCTCAGTTCCCTGCCATCGGCCTGGCAGCAACATCTGATTGGCCTTGTTGCGCGTCTGCGGCCAGAGCGATAGCACGGAGGCCTCTCTTTCGGTGACAGAGCTAATGTGGCACTCCTGGCTGGCTGGCAGGCCCTCTGCCCTCTCTGTGCTGCAGATGTGGCCTAGGCTGTCTGTGGTCGCAGGAGCAAGAAGAGGGAGTGGGTGGTTCCCAGCACCCCAAATGCTCAGGTGTTTCTGCATGAGAGTAGGAGCTGCTCCTGCAAGAGCCATGCAGGCAGAAGGGTGCTGTCAAGGTGGGCCTCCTTTGGAGGGGAGGGATTCTTTGAGTAAGAGGACGTATAGTCCATTGCTTGGGATTGGGGAGTCTTCTCTTCCAGCATGGAATTGTTTCTCATACAGGTGTGGTGCTTGGATCTCTGGCTTGCATGAGCTCATTGCACTAACTGAGGGGGCCTGAAGGGCCTGGGCTGCAGCAGCTAGTCTTTAAAGGAGAGAGTGGCCCCAGAGAGGGGGGCATGGTGCTAGGCAGGGCTGCGGGCTGCTCTGGCCAGCCTGGCCCCAAGGGCTCCTTGGGTTAGGGGCTGCTGCATGCTGGGAACCTTTGGCCACCTGGACCAGCAGAGACAGCGGCAGGCGTGTCCTTGGGAATGCAATGGTCACACCCCTCTGTTGAGAACAGTTGCCTCCCCCTGCCCGAGCAGGACCTCTGACTTGGCTGGAAAGGCAGATGAAGGCCATTCTCAAGGACTGAGTCTGGAGTTTCTAAGGAAGGGCTGAGGTGGGGGAGGGAGCCAAGGACACTGGGCAACCTGAGCTGTCCTAGGAGAGAGCAGTCAGGTGCCATGCTTGGAGGTCAGAGGGTGCCTGCTTGCGCCGTGCCTGGGGGCAGTTTGGCTGAGGAATTGTTCAGCTACAGCCAGGTCTAGGCTTCATCCTGGTAGTGAGCTCCTAGAGAGTCATGAGGCTCAGCCCTTGCTGCCCCTGGGCAGTGGCTGTAGGAAAGGTAACTGCTCGTGGGTGGTGCCAACACGGAACTGAAGGCCCTCAGTGAGTCACCCAGTGCCACCAGCTAGCCGTGCTGGTCGCCTTGCTCCCAGAGGAGTTATTACTATTAATTTCTACCTGCCTTCTAGGGTGAGCCTTTACAGTTGAGGAAATCAGTTGGAGGAGGGGTGCATGAATTCATGCAGCACATTCCAGTTTGTAAGATTACCACTGGTGGAGAGATCGAGGGCTGGCCGCCGATCACTTGCATCCTGGAGATCATTCTGGAGGTGAGGCCATATGCCTTGGATTCCGCAGCAGTTGCTGCACCCAGCCTGGCCTTGTGGTGGTGTAAGCAGAGATGGTTGTGGTCATGGTCTGAAGCTGCCTGTGCTGCCTTTTTGGAGCTCTCGGGGTGCGTCGTGCCCCTGCCTTCCCCTCATTTCCTCATTATCCATGGATTCTGTCCCTTGAGTGGCTCCACCAATCCCTGCTTCTGGATAGAATGTATCCCTCCTGGAAGGAGGCGCTTGACCGCCCAAGTGCGACCTGGATGTGTCCTGGCTTCCCTGTTCCGCTTGGCCCTTTGCTGCTCAGGAGGGGTGTAGCTTGGCATCCATGCCTCTTGCTACTTAACTGAGCTCCTAGAGCTTGGCATTCTGCAGGGATGTTAACAAGGCTACATCGAAGGCTTGGGGTGATGGGCATTGGAGGCCACGCACTGTTGTCCTAGCCGCTGTGCCACTCCAGAGGTGGCTCCCTCGAAGGGCTGGGAGAATGATCCTGCACGAACCGCAGCTCATACTAGAAACGCGCAGCTCTCCAAATGAGGCCACCACATGACCCATCCGGGCTGTTCCTTTGCCTTCTTTGGTCCCTCAGATGCCTCTAGTGACTCTTGTCACCGCAGACTGCCAGCACACCCTGTAAGGACCTCGGAGCAAAGAGCTGTGTAAAAACCAAGTGCTCCACTGATAGGTCGTTGCTTGGAACCTGCACGGCCCCCTTTTGCTCAGTATGCTCTGTCTCCAGCGCTCTTGTCATTAAAAAGAACCTGCTTTCATCTCTTCTGCAATGCACCAGCTATTATTGAAAATAGCTGGTGCTTTGGCAAGAGGAGAAGGTCTGGGCCCTGGCTCTGTGGGAGGGTTCATGGGCACGTGACACCAGGGTTCTGGGTGTGCCTTTGAAAAGCCAGAAGTATGGCATCCTCCCACTGCTGTCACAGTTCATGGTAGCCGGTGCCGAGCGAGGACCAGCATCCATTCCCTTTTGCAGCTGCCAAATGTTTGCACCTCAACTGTGGCCCATTGAGTTTGGGGAGGGGGACAGGCTGCCTTTGCCCACCTTGGCTCTTATGGGGCATCAGGAACCGAAACATTTAGGCCTGATTCAGGTATTCAGGAGAGCCACGTGATCCAGTCCTCGTGTGCTGGTACTGCCTCAGAATGCATGTAGGGAGTTGCTTGTTGGGCCCTGGATGCTTTTTTCATCTCCCTGCACTTGGAGAGCTTACAGGTTGAGATAAACTCTTGCACAGTATCTGTCCAGTTGGCATATTTGCGACCCTGGGCCCGCCGTGGCTGAGCTCTGTCCATGTGGGCCTCATTCTATGGAAATGTCTCTCCAGGGTTGGATGGGTGGAAGAGGAACTGAGAAGAAGCAGCCTGCATCCAGAGGTGCAGACAACAGCCTCTGAAGTGTCCCAAGGCAGCGCTGGGCCAGGCGCTTGCAGAGGGGCCGAGGGCGAAGCGGCCTCTGGGAAGTGCGCTGGCTCCCGCCCAGGCTGGAAGTGCCTTTGGGCAGAGCTTTGTCCTGCCTCCTCTCAGCAGGTCTTGCGCCCAACAGCTCTGCCTGCCCTTGGGACCGATGGCAAGGGCTGCCTTTGCCACCCCGAGCCGCTGCAGTGCACGGTCCCAGAAGTGCGCCCGGGGTCTGCTTTGCCTCCTCTGTGTCCCTGCAGAGGGTCCTGGGCATCCCTCTTGCCTCACAGGCTGCTGCGCTGGCTGTTGCTCGGAGGCTGGAGCAGGGTTGGTGGCCCAGGAAGTGGGAATGGCTGGAGGGGTGGGGGTGGGGGTGGGGGGAGGGAGGGAGGTGAGTGATACGCCGTGGTTTCCATGGGTTGTGGGGAGGGAGCTTAAACAATGGTGATGGGACAAAGAGGGCAGCTGTTACGCCCTCCCAGGGCACAAAGGCTTCTGTGTGAGCTTCTGCCCTGCTGCTGCATCTCTTTCCTGGGGAGAACAGTGTGTGGCATTTACAAGCCCCAGCCTCTCACTGGGAACATTTGGTGCCACCTGTGTGCTGACGGGGCCCTGGGCAATGGGCCTGTGTTTTAAGATGGAACCAGTAACAGTGGGAGGCGAGTCCGGGGTTGAAATGTGAGGGGCCGGAAGGAGCAGGCAAAGTGAGGCAAAGGAAAGATCGCATTGAGAAGTGGATCCCAAAGGAGGGAGGAGGCTGCACTGTGCCCCTTCCTCAGGGCTTGGGCCTTGGCACAACGTGTGTACCTTTCAGCATGCCATCGAGTCGGCAGCCCTTGTCCGGTATGAGGATGCCGAGAGCAGCTGCAGTCATCTTGTGCTGCTCCTGGAGGAGATCTGGGCTCTGGCTTCCACGAAGCTCTGGGGGGAGCAGACGCCGCAGCTCAGAGGCGGCCATTGGAGGGGCCTTTGTGTGCGCTTGCGCGGTTGGCAAATGTGTGTGGGCTCCTCCGGGGATTGCATAAGTCACAATGGGGTGGAGGAGGAGGAAGAGGTGTCCACTGCCAGCGCATTGAGGGCTCTGCTGTCACCACAGCACCGTGGTTGCGAGTGTCCCGCAGTGTGGTATTTCCGGCAGAATGCAGACTTCCGAGAGTCTGTGCCTTCATTTCCTTTGCTTTCTTTAGGGACCATGGAGGCTGCCTCAGCCTAGGCTGGATTATTTGTTGTTCCTCTAGCCCAGGAGTGTCTGCTCTGGCTGGTGGGGGGCGGGATGAGCTCTCCAGGTTCTCTGGCAGAGAGAGGTTTTCTCCGTCACCTGTGATCTGACCCTTTTCATTGGAGGCATTTTCAGGCCTTTGTTGCTGTGACAATCCATGTGTTGCAGGGTGGGAGGGCTGAGCAAGAGGAGCCGCAGTGGCTAGGTGGGGCTCCTCCCTCCCCTGCACGGCTCCGACGCCCGCTGCGCCACGCATTGAGCAGAGCCAGGCTAAATGAGGTTTCCCGGGCCCAGGGCAGTGGAGGCTTTTGTGTGCGGCAGAGTGTGCCCAGCCTTGCTGATAGGAGACCAGTGGAGCAGCTCGACACCCTGCTACCACCCCGTCTCTTTCAGGGGTTCCTGTGACTGAGTGGAGATCAGGAGCAGCCCCCTCCCTGTAGAGCCCCTTACCACTGTTGAGCATTGAGATAATGAAGTTACGGGTGCAGGCCTTTTGTCTGATCATGAACCTGAGTGAAAAGACTGCAGCTTTCTTGCCAGGTGGAGTTGGCAGAAGGCAGTTCAGACTCAGAACTGATGTCAGAACTGACATCAGCTGGGGCATTGAGGTGTGGGGATTAATCCAGGAACTCCCCAAGAGAAGAGTGTACATCTGAGTGGAGGAGCTAAGCCCTTTTGCTTAAAAGCCCCAGACTGGACTGGTCTGGTCCTGGGTCCAGCTTCGACCCACTTGCCTGTATCCATCCCCCTCACGTGGCTGGGGGCTTAGCAAGCACCAAGCCTGCAGGCTCAGCTCTGAGGTGCCTCACCTGGATCCCTTTACAACAAGGGTATACATGCATGGAAGCAATTTCTCAAAATAGTTCTTGGCTTTACCAAAGGGCCAGATGTGGTACCACCCCAAAGCTTTCCCCTTGATTGCTGTGACCATTTGGGACACATTTCCTGATGAATCCTAGAGGCTGGCTGGCCTTGGAGGGTCTCCTGTAAGCAGGCGCTAGAGGCCTTTTCTCTCTTAAGGACCTGATCCATGAGGGTGCAGTGCCCTACCCAGGACGTCACACTGTTCTCTTAAGGCGGCTTTCTGCCTTGCAGGGGATAATGTTTTTCAGGGTCTCCCTTGGACAGCAGTAGTGGGAGCTTTGCCCTTTGCATTAGCAGCTGAATCCCACAGCAGGGCGGGACACAGAGCCCAGCTCCCTCTCCTTCCCTTCTCTCTTACTGCCCACCTGCTGCTCTGGCACATGCTCAGCTGCCGCAGGAGAGACGGGCGATGGCCTCAGGTCTATAGTTCTGCCCTGGCTTTGTGGCGTGCAGGGCAGGGTCACGCATGCAGCTGCTGGCTGCCGTTGCTGTGCAGGGCATACTCGCCTGCTCCCTCTGTCTGTCCCCATATGAAGAACAAGCACCAGATCACCCTGGCCAGTGAAGCTACAGATGGAGTGGGGCTTTGGGCAGGGCCGGGCAGGGCCATTTTGTGTTAGGTGAGCCCTTTCAGTGGGCTACAGAGTCTGGTCTTTGCGGATGTGCTGGGAAGGGTAAATGGACAATATTAAAAAGGGCAGTGTGTGTGTGTGTGTGTGTGTGTGTATGTATGTATCTATCACACTGCCCTTATACAAAGCTGCGGTGTGGCCTCACTTGGAAGAAGGCTTGACTCATATACTAATCCCCCACCCCACCTGCCGGGCAGGCTGTTGATGGAGGGAGAAGAGAGAGAAGCAGAGAATTCTGGTTTGCCAAATAAGGTGCAGGGAAGGCGCTGGGGAAATGACCGGACAGCATGTAGGGAGCTATGGACAACAGGAGTGAGCTGTGCAGTGGGTTGTATGGATAAAGCTAGAGCAGTTTTGAGAGAGGAAGAAATAAATTGAAACTGAGTGTGTTTCCCTTGCTTCAGAGCAAGGGGCACTCGGAAGATCTCAATGCTTAGTTGGTGACAGATGCTTGGCAACTAAGTGGACACAGGCTACCTGATGTTTTACAGGCTTTTGGCCAAAAATTCAAAATGGGGTAATCATCGCCCTGGCTGCCTAGATAATTTAGTGCACCAAGTTGTCTAGGACTGCTGGGCCCAGAGGTGGTTACACTCCCGAGCCCGAGATGAGACTGAGGGGCTGACTAAGCTGTTCCTAGGGGTGCCAGAGCCAGACCAAGTCTTGTTGCAGAAATAGAGTTTGGAATGGAGAACCTTGAAGTAAGGTTTCTTCTTGAATCCTTTCTACTTTGAGGAAAGAAACAAACACATAGAGAGAGGCAAGGAAACCTGGGGAAGGAGGGGAAGCTACGAGTGTGCACACGCGCATGCGCACGCATGTGTGAATTGTCGGGAAGGCATTTGCATTTATCCAGGGTTCCCAAGCTTTGCATGCTGCAGCAGGACAGCTCCTCTTTGGTTCAATCAAAGTTGAGGACACCCAGGTCATGAATTACGATTACAGGAAAGGCACATAGCCTAGGACACCTGCACCGGGATCCTGTTGCTCCTAGCTGCCATAAAACTCTTGCTCTCAGAACGACAATATGTATTAGACAAGGTGCTAGAGTGATGCCAATGAAATACCAAAGCATAGACTGCTCTTGTGCAAAGCCATCATGGCCGAGCCTCTCAGATTCATTGAAAAATAAAAGCTTGTTTTAGCTCTCATGGGCGAGGTGATGTGTTTGAAAGTAAGTAAGCAACGCCTTCAGAAATCTCAGGAGTCAGAGCAGTGGCTAAATGAGACCTCCCACGGCACTGAGCCATGGCACCTGTCCAGGACTGGAATCAGTTGTGCAAACTTGTCTAACTTGAATATTGATAAGGGAGCAGAATTCTGCTTTGTGTTTTCTAGCTCAGACGATTCAGAGGCCTGCCTGGAAGTGGGGGGTTTGGGTAAGAGTGCTGGTAGGAAAGCTGTGTATCTGTTGAGCTGGCATTGCTTGGGGCTGGGAATTTGAGGGCGCACTTCCTCCTTTTCCTTCTGCCCAGAGCAAGTGGAGAGCCCATGGAGAGCTGTTGCGTTGGGTGCTGCTACAAGTGAGAAGGATCTTGGAATTGTTGTCGATCACAAGCTGAATATGAGCCAACAATGGGATGTGGCTGTAAAAAAGGCCAATGCTCTTTTGGGCTGCATTCATAGAAGCATAGCTTCTAAATCCCGGGAAATATGAGTTCCCCTCTACTCAGCACTGGGTGGGCCTCATCTGGAGTACTGTGTCCAGTTCTGGGCACCGCACTTTAAGAAGGATGCAGACAAGCTGGAGAGGGTTCAGAGGAGGGCAACAAAGATGATCAGGGGACTCGAAACAAGCCCTATGAAGAGAGACTGAAAGAACTGGGCATGTTTAGCCTTGAGAAGAGAAGACTGAAGGGAGATATGATAGCACTCTTCAAGTACTTGAAAGGTTGTCCCAGAGAGGAAGGCCAGGATCTCTTCATCATCCCAGAGTGCAGGATACGGTATAATGGGATCAAGTGACAGGAAGCCAGATTCCGGCTGAACCTCAGGAAAAACTTCCTGACTGTCAGAGCAACATGACAATGGAACCCATGACCTAGGGAGGTGGTGGGCTCTCCCACACTGGAGGCACTCAAGATGAGGCTGGGCAGCTATCTGTCAGAGATGCTCTGACTTGGATTCCTGCATTGAAGAGGGGGTTGGGCTTGAGGGTCCTGCAGGCCCCTCCCAACCCTACTATCCTACGATTCTATGCTGTTGCCAGCTCCACAGGCACCAGAAATAGAGTCGTTGCGGTTGTGGTGGCGCTCGTCACGCAGCAGAATTCCCTCCACGGGGACATTTGCGAGGCGAGCTCTGCTCCGTTGCAACTTTTGAGATGCCCTTGAAGGTGCTTTTCCTCCACCAAGCCTCCTTTTGCTTCCCCTCCTTACCAATCACACTTCATTGGAGGTGGGACAGCAAGGAGGATCTCAGATGCTGAGCAAAGGTCATGATCAGCCTGGCCTAGGAGGAGGCGATTTCCGAGTTCCCCTGCCCAGTTGCAGTCTGTCTATTTGGACCAGGGAACTGGGAGCAGTCAAATCCTGGTGAAAATGGCAGTACATGGGCATCCATGTTCTGGGGGTTTGCTGCTCCTGTTGCCTTTGTGATCCATGAGCCTGGGCGGCTGGCTTGGGGTGGCCTTTGGGGTGGCTTCCCTGACAGAGCCTTCTGGGTCTGGGTAGCTCTGAGGCTTGAGAGCATGTGTCAGTCCTTGAGGATGTTCTGAGAGCAAGGGGAATTGGCCATGTGCCCTCCCAGCTGCGATGCTGTCCAGCTGCTGCAGAGATTCCATGTGCCTGGGGAACTGGATCTGTGCGACCATGGGGTCTCCAGCAGGGTGGCAGCCGTTTTTCAGCAATCCCCCTTTCCCCTGACTGGTTTCCTGCCCTGCCCTCTTCCAGAGCCATGCTTGCCAACGCGGCCAGTGTGCGGATCCTCATCAAGGGGGGGAAGGTTGTGAATGACGACTGCAGCCTGGAGGCCGACGTGTACATCGAGAACGGCACCATACAGCAGGTGGGCCGCGAGCTCATGATTCCTGGCGGAGCCAAGGTCATCGATGCCACTGGCAAGCTGGTGATCCCGGGGGGCATCGACACCAGCACCCACTTCCACCAGACCTTCATGAATGCCACCTGTGTGGACGACTTCTACCATGGCACCAAGGTACGCTTCTCTCTTGCACGGGCAGCTGGGGTGGGAGGGAGCCAGTGCCCAGAGGCTTGTCTGGTCCAGGGAAGCAACGTGATGCCCAGCAGCCGGTTTGCAGTATGTGAGGAGGAGGCCGTTGCTGGGGAGAGTTGTGGTCCCTGACATTGGGAATGGGTTAGACTGGGAGCTGGAGGCCGGCCCTCGATTTCAAATGCCTGTCCTGGGAATTGGTGGAATGGTTGGGGGTTGCTGGGGGTTGAACTTGGTGGTCTTATAGGCCCCTTCCAACCCTACTGTTCTGTGAACCATCTCTTCTTTCCCTACAGTTTTTGCCTTGGCACCATCAAAGCAGGCTGTGGGCTCAGTCAGCTGGAATAGTTGCATCTCTGTTCTCCTGGCCCTGAACTAGCTTAGCATTTGCAGATTTCATACAGTTTTGCATAGCCTGGAACAGACTCCAAAAGGATATCTCCAAACTGTGGGGATGGGTATTGAAGTGGCAAATACTGCTCAGTGAAAGCCAGGGAGAAGGATGAGGGGAGCACGACCCTGTCGCTCTTACCCAGTCCCTCAGCAGCGTTTAACACTCTTGGCTGTGGCATCCTCCTGGGCCAGCTCACTGGGCTGGGAGTCAGGTGCACCGTGTTGCTGGGCTCCCCACCCACCTGCAGGCGCGGCCCCAGCAGGTGGCATCAGGAGACTGGGTCTCGGCCCCCTGGCAATTGTGCTGTGGCTGCTGCAGGGTGCCATCTTGTGCCCAGTGCTGTTTAGCATCTACGTGAAGCAATTGGGAGTGGTCACTGGGAGATCTGGAGCAGAGTGTCATCAGTCTGCTGATTATGCGCAGCTCTCTTTCTCTGCTAAATCAGAACTGGGTGTATCCATGCAAGTGCTGGATCAGTGCCTGGATGCAGTGGTGGGCTAGATGAGGGCCAGTAAACTGAGGCTTAATCCTGGCAAGACTGAGCCCTCATGGGCGAGTGGTTCCCATGTGCGCCACCTGCTCTGGGTGGAGCTGTACTCTGAATTATCAGGTGCTCAGACGGGGGGTATTTCTGGATCTGTCTTTGTTGTGGGAGGTCCAGGTGGCCTCGGTGACTCAGTGCCTTTTACCACTTTGGTTGGTATGCCAGCGGAAGCTTTTCTCAGACCAGGATAGCCATAGTGGCCCACACACTGGTAACTTCAGAGTTGGATTATTGCAATGCGCTCTATGTGGGACTGTCCTTAAGGCTGACCCAGAAGTTGTGGCTGGTGCAGAATGCTTCAGCTAGGCTGTTGAGTGCTCCTGTGCTGAAGGAACGTCACTGGCTGAGCCTTTGCTAACAGGCCAGGTTCAAGGTTTTGTGTTGTTCAGTCGTTAAGTTGTGTCCGACTCTTCATGACCCCATGGACCATAGCACGCCAGGCCTTCCTGTCCTGCGCTCTCTCCTGGAGTGTGCTCAAGTTCATATTCATTGTATCGGTGATGCTATCTAGCCATCTCATTCTCTGCCGTCTCCTTCTCCTTTTGCCTTCAATCTTTCCCAGCATCAGGGTCTTTTCCAGTGACCTTTCTCTTCGCATTAGGAGGCCAAAATATTGGAGCTTCAGCATCTGTCCTTCCAATGAGCACTCAGGGTTGATTTCCTTTAGGATGGACTGATTTGACCTCCTTGCAGTCCAGGGGACTCGTAAGAGTCTTCTCCAGCACCACAGTTCGAAGGCATCGATTCTTCGGCACTCAGTCTTCCTTATAGTCCAGCTCTCACAGCCATACATTACTACTGGGAAAACCATAGCTTTGATTAGATGGACCTTTGTCGGCAAGGTGATGTCTCTGCTTCTTACTACGCTGTCTAGGTTTGCCATAGCTTTCCTCCCAAGGAGCAAGCGTCTTTTAATTTCATGGCTACAGTCACCGTCTGTGGTGATCTTGGAGCCCAAGAAAGTAAAATCTGTCACTGCTTCCATTTCTTCCCCTTCTATATGCCAGGAAGTGATGGGGCCAGATGCCATGATCTTCGTTTTTTTAATGTTGAGTTTCAAACCAGTGTTTGCACTCTCCTCTTTCACCCTCAACAAGAGGCTCTTGAGATCCTCTTCGCTTTCTGCCATTAGGGTGGTATCGTCTGCATATCGGAGGTTGTTGATAATTCTCCCGGCAATCTTAATTCCGACCTGTGATTCATCCAACCCGGCGTTTCTCATGATGTACTCTGCATAGAAGTTAAATAAGCAGGGCGACAATATGCAGCCTTGTCATACCCCTTTCCCAATTTTGAACCAATTGGTTGTTCCATGTCTGGTTCTTACTGTTGCTTTTTGACCCTCGTACAGGTTTCTCAGGAGACAGGTAAGGTGGTCTGGTACTCTCATCTTCTTAAGAATTTGCCACAGTTTGTTGTGATCCACACAATCAAAGGCTTTAGCGTAGTCAATGAAGCAGAAATAGGCATTTTTCTGGAATTCTCTTGCTTTCTCCATGATGCAGCAGATGTTGGCGATTTGATCTCTAGTTCCTCTGCCTCTTCGAAACCCAGCTTGTACTTCCGGTAGTTCTCGGTTCGCATACTGCTGAAGCCTAGCTTGTAGGATTTTGAGCATCACCTTGCTGGCATGTGAAATGAGCGCAATTGTACGGTAGTTTGAACACTCTTTGGCGTTGCCCTTCTTTGGAACTGGAATGTAAACTGACCTTTTCCATTCTTGTGGCCACTGTTGAGTGTTCCAAATTTGTTGGCATATTGAGTGCAGCACTTTCATCTTTTAGGATTTTAAATAGCTCAGCTGGAAGACTGTCATCTCCACTAGCTTTGTTGTTAGTAATGCTTCCTAAGGCCCACTTGACTTCACTCTCGAAGATGTCCGGCTCAAGTTCAGTGACCACACTATCATGGCTATCAGGGACATTAAGATCTTTCCTGTATAGTTCTTCTGTGTATTCTTTCCACCTCTTCTTAATCTCATCTGCTCTGTTAGGTCCCTGCCTTCTTTGTCCTTTATCATGCCCGTCTTTGCACAAAACGTTCCCTTGAGATCTCTGATTTTCTTGAAGAGATCTCTAGTCTTTCCCATTCTGTTGTTTTCCTTGATTTCCTTGCATTGTTCATTTAAGAAGGCCTTCTTGTCTCTCCTTGCTATTCTCTGGAACTCTGCATTCAGTTGGATATATCTTTACCTTTCTCCCTTGCTTTTCGCTTCCCTTCTTTCCTCAGCTACTTGTAAAGCCTCCTCAGACAGCCACTTGGCTTTCTTGCATTTCTTTTTCTTTGGGATGGATTGAGTTGCTGCCTCCTGAACAATGTTACGGACCTCCGTCCATAGTTTCTCAGGCACTCTAACTGGTCGAATCCCTGAAATCTATTCCTCACCTCCACTGTATATTCATCAGGGATATGATTTAGGTCATACCTGAATGGTTTAGTGGTTTTCCCGACGTTCTTCAATTGAAGCCGAAATTTTGCAAGAAGCAGTTCATGATCTGAGCCACAGTCAGCTCCAGGTCTTGTTTTTACTGACTGTATAGAGCTTCTCCATCTTTGGCTGAAAAGGACATAATCAATCTGATTTCAGTATTGACCATCTGGTGATGTCCATGTGTAGAGTCACCTCTTGTGCTTTTGGAAAAGAGTGTTTACTATGATCAGCGTGTTCTCTTGGCAAAACTCTGTTAGCCTTTGTCCTGCTTCATTTTGTACACTTATGTTCTTATCTTCTTAGAGTTTATCGGGGAGTGTGGCAGGCCCAACACATTTCAACTGATTATTGCAAATCTTCAGGAGCAAAATGATGGTGGGCCTACCAGGTACTCTTCAATAAACGGGTTATGTCTGAACATCACTTTGAGGCTTTTCCTCTCCCTTTTTGGTATATTTTGTTTCCGTTTCCCACAGCATAGAATCATAGAATCACTGAATAGTAGGGTTGGAAGGGGCCTACAACACTATCAAGTCCAGCCCCCTGCTCATTGCAGGAATCCATGTCAGAGCATCCCAGACAGATGGTTGTCCAGCATCTCCAAACCTCTTTCTTCTCCCTGTCCTTGCCAAAGGTGCCATGTTATTTTGAAAACCTCGATCCTGGAAGCAAAATACATTATTTCATGTAAGCAAACATCTGGAGACTTGAATACATTGCAGAATTGAGATTTTTTTCCTTCCCCTTCCCCCCTCACCTCCTGTGTTAACTCACTGGGCTGATTCACATGGCCTGACAGCCCACTGTGGACTATTTAACCCACAGTAAGGCTGTGACACGTGTGGGACACATGCAGCCGCCATTCTGCGTATCCAGCTCCTGCTCTGCTGTTGCCGTGTCGTGCGAATCCAGTGACCGTGGATTTGCAGCCGAGCAGGGGCTGGACATGGAAAATGGTGCCTCTGGGCACCAGAGATCGTGGTGATTGAAATGATCATGATGAACTACACTGTGCTGTGCGAACCTGGTCACTGCAGATGTTCCTTGGGAATGGGGTGGGGAAGGCAGACTCTGGCACAGGGACCGTTATTGGAACTACGGATCCTGAAAGACCTTATAAAAGCCAGACTATAAAGCACATGGTCTTCGATGTCTATATACTAATGCCCTGAGTATGGGAAACAAACAGAACAAGCTTGAACTTTGAATACAGGAGGTAAATTATGAGCTGACAGGTGTAACTGAGACTTGGTGGGATGACTCTCATGACTGGAATACAGCAATTGAAGGATATAACTTGTTCAAAACGAACAGGAGGAACAGAATGGGGGGTGGGGTTGCACTGTATGTGAAAAATACATATCTTTGTGCAGAAATACAGGAGGATGAGCTTGGTAGCCCCATCGAGAGCATCTGGATTAAAATAAATGGAGCAAAGAATAAAAGGAACATGGTGGTCGGAGTGTAATACCAGCCACCCAATCAAGGAGAAGACGAGGATGAAACTTTTGAAAAGCAAATGGCCAGTGCTTCAAGGAAGCATGATGTAGTAGTAATGGGGGACTTCAATTTCCCCGATATTTGTTGGGAGATAAATTCTGCAAAACATGGCCCCTCCAAGAGATTCTTGACTTGTGTTGCTGATGATTTCCTCCTACAGAAAGTAGAGGAAGGAACTCTACTGGTGCTAGAGTTCATGCTTCCTTAAAACATTGGCTGTTTGCTTTTCAAAAGTTTCATCCTTGTCTTCTCCTTGATTTGGTGGCCAGTAGTAGACTCCGACCACCAGGTTCCTTTTATTCTTTGCTCCATTTATTTTGATCCAGATGCTCTCGATGGGGCTATGGAGCTCATCCTCCTGTATTTCTGTGCAGAGATATGTATTTTTCACATACAGAGCAACCTCACCTCCCTTTCTGTTCCTCCTGTTCTCTGCATCGGATGTATCTCGGCATCGGCTTCTTATCTGGAAAATGGCAACAGTGGTGATCTACCAAGTGGGGATAGGGTTAGGGGCCGCTAATATGAAGGCTACAACAAAAAGGTGTGGGAGGAGGGGGAACATTCTAAGGGCCACTGGACTGGTGTGGATGCAAGAGCAGTGTGGTCTGGAGCACATCTGCCCAGTGCCCCGTCCACGAGGCCTCTCAAGAGAAAATTGTTGTTGACTTCCGGTCGGAGCCAATGTCGCCCTGGTGGTGTTCTGTCTCCATGGGATGCTATCTCAAACAGCTTTTAAAAGGTTGAAAAACCTTTTTATCTTCCCCTGGAATGAAAGGGGGAAGCAAGAGCAGCATTCTGGATGAAGCCTTGGAAAAACAGCTCTTTTTGCAATGCAGCAGAGAGGCTGGACTATGAGGCAAGTCTGCCAGAGCTTAATCACTGCTCAAAGTTGTTTTCAAAACTCCTATCTAATTAGGAGGAACCAGGGCTGACATGCCCCAATGTAGTTTTTAGTGTTTATGGACTAAGGAATACCAGCAATATTCGAGGACCTACAAGATTTGTTTAAAAAGACGGATGGCAACACCAAGAAGGAGAAACGTGCCATTGATCCCTCCCACACCTCCCTTGGCAAAGGCCTTGAGAAGCGATGAATATATAGAGGAGTTACTTGCTCTGATAAAAGCTTTGTCTTTGCAATCTGCTGAACAGGGTAAAAGACTGGATTCAATCCAAAATTCCATCACCACCCTGCAAGGGGCTGTGGATTTAATTGACAACTCTTGGCAAAAAATGGAGGTGAAGGTTAACGAGCTGCAAGATCAACTGGCAGCGCGGGAGACCGTCTCACAAGCTTTTCACAATGATTTTTCTGCAAGAATCTCCTAATTGGAGGCTTTCACATGCAGAGCAAATGTGTGTATTATTGGTATCAAAGATCTATCTACTGATGTAAATTTGGTTAGTTTTGTAGATAAGCTCCTGCATGAGATACTTCCTTTGTCATCTGATTATGTACTTGACATTGAGCATACATTCTGTGTGCCAAGTGCTAAAGGGACTGACTATACGATTATAGTTCAATTTGCAAGAGTCTCCCCAAAAAATCATATCCTGCATTTGGCAAAAAAGGGGGGAATTCTTTTTTGGGGATCAAAACAAGATAGAGTTATGGTATTTCTGGATTACACCAAAGAAGTTGTTGATAAAAGAAGGCTATTTACCAAGGCGAGAAATCTGGCAAAACAAATGAATCTACAATATCATTTAAAATATCCTGCTACGCTTTGCATTTTCTCTGAAGGTCAGATGAAGAAGTTTCTAAATCATGAAATGACAGAGGCATGGCTAATCTGAAAAACACACGAGACTTCTGCTCCAGCTCCATGAACTGGAATTTACAAACATATTTTGTCAACTGGCTATGTTTAGTCTGTGAGGCCAGAGATAGGTGATTATGTATATCCACTGTTTTTCTTTCATCCTTTTCTCTTTTTTTTCTTCTTCTCTTAAAATGGATATGATAGACTGTATTTAAATCTTCCATGTGAGGGTGTACAGAAATGTGCACACTCATTTATATATTTAGAAATGATACAGTCTAAAATATAGATAGTACAAAATATGTTAGTGATTGTTTTATTTTTTTGATTTTTTAAATTCTTTATAATCTCTTTTCTTTTTAATTAGCAATATTATGATACTAGGATTAGTAAATATTTTTTGCTGGTTGTTCTTAAGCTTTATCATTATATAGTAGCTAAAAGGCATGATATGGCCAATGGAAATGAATTCTAAGCTTGCTTCGTTGTTATAAGCCTGAAGACACAATATTGAAATTCATTATTTATGCTGTATTGACCTGTAAGATTGGTATAATCTTTAAGTAGAGTGATATTTGAAATTTATGTGTAATGTAGTTTAAATTTAAGTTTGTTATGTAAACTTCTGTTTATATTTTGCTTTGTTTTCCTCTCTTTTTGCATTTTTTCTTTTTTTGTTTCCTTCCCCTTTGCTCTTCTCCTTTTTATATGACCTAGTTTTATATTACTTTTTATATTACCTAAAGCCCACTACCTAGGGAGGTAGTGGGCTTTACCTAGGGAGGTGGTGGGCTCTCCCACACTGGAGGCATTGAAGACGAGGCCGGACAGCCACCTGTTGGGGATGCTCTGACTTGGATTCCTGCACTGAGCAGGGGGTTGGACTCGATGGCCTTGTAGGCCCCTTCCAGCCCTACTTCTGTTCTAGTCTAGTCTAGTCTAGTCTATTTTCTATTATCTCCTTTCTTCCTCTCCCCCCCCCGCCTTATTTCATTATTGAGAGGTCCTCTTATGAATACTGTAATGTTGGAATCTGTAGAAGACGATTATGTTGTTGGTGTTCTTTGGTTCATTTATAAAGGTAAAAGTAGAATAAAAAGTATTAGGGAAAAAAAGAAAGGAAATTGTTGCTGAACAGCTCATGGCAGTTGGATGTGGCTGTTCCTCTCAACTGTACACACATGCTGTTTCTTTAGATTGTTATAAACACTAGGGCTGGAATATCCATAATTCTTTGGTTAGTGCTGGTGTGAATGCACTGGCACGCCCCCATGGCATAGGTATAATCACGACATAGGTATAACAGTGGGTTTCCCCTGTTGCAGTGTCTGGTTATGCGTCTTTCACTGTGTGGGAGGCATGCTGTTGTGAGCATTAGCCATGGAAGAACTGCACAAACATTTTGCCTTCTTGGTGGGAAATCTCTGGATCTGTAATTCCCTTTCTAATTCCCTTCTAAGTTTTGTCATGACGCCCTTTCCAATTTATGCCATAGTTGATGTTCAGGCTGACAAGGGAGTGGAATGGGGAGCTATGGGAAGGTTATGAAACAGGTGGGATAAACCAAGGCGAAGGAAAGTGTTAAGTGTTCCTCAACCTAAATAAACTTTTATATCTTACTTTGATGTAGACATCCCTGGGAGCCATTTGGCTGAAACTTGGTGCACTTCTGCATTCTGTAGCACCATCCCTTTCCAGAGTGTTCTTTGGAGCTGAATAAACAGTGGGTGATTCCTTGCCGTAATGAGCTTACAATCTAAACTTCAGCAAGGATGCTCAGCCTAGCCTTCCCTTCCCTTCTGTTGTGAACAAGAGCTAAGATTGTGCTGCCAAGAACCTAATGCTATGGCTACGTAGAAGGCAGCCGTTCTGGGACGGCTCCTGCCTTGCTCCATCATTGGCCGCTGTTCTTGAGCCTCCAGGACCCAGCCCGGCATGCACAGAAACAAACAGGCAAGGTCAAGCGGTGGCTAACCGTGAGCCGCACCGGGGCCAGTGTGGGAGAGCAAGCGGCCCTTCTTGCTCCCTTGGCTCCATGTAGAAGCCTCCCCAGCAGCTCTCAAGGGTCCGCAGCTGGCGCTGGGACCTGGCGCTTCCTCAGAACATAACCCAAGAAGGGCTGTGATGCTGGATCAGGCCAGGGCCAACTTATCCAGCATCCTGTTCCCACAGTGGCTGACCAGCTTCCTGTGGGAAGGCCTCGGCTTGTGCAGGTCTCAGGGAATGCCCCTCTTGAGTGAAATGGCTTCTCCCCCAGGAATGTTGGGCTGTGGAACTGACACCCTGGCTTGGAAACGGAGCCCTGCGTTAGTCCCTGCATTTACAGCAGGCAGCACCAACACCACGGTCCAAAGAACGCCAGTGTGCTCTCGAGGGCTCCTTCCCCCGCAGTATCCTAGGTGTGGCTGGCGTCCAGCAGCACTCTTCTCCAGCTTGCCGAGGCCAGACTGATCTGGCTCAGCTGCAGGCGTGAGCAGGTGTGACCCTCTGCCCCTGGACATCTTTTGCTTTGTGGCTGGAGCGCATCAGCAGCCGCAACGCCGCATCTCTGTAATGCTGCGGCTGTGTTAGCAGGGGCTTCTCTGCGGTAGCTTCCAGTGGGCTTAGCCGCCCTTCCCCCTCCCCTGGTGACCTGACCAACTCTAGTCCTGTGCGTGGGGAGGGGGCTCAGGAAGCAGTAATGGAGAATGCTCAGCCCCTTCTCCAATCTACACTTCTCAGGGTTTGTGAGGATGCAAGCATGACTGTTAAATAAACTTTTTTTAAAAAAAATACCAGTTTATGTATTATAGGATTAAAAAAAAAGAATACAAGAATGAAACCATCCTCTGGAGGGAGCCCTAAAGTCTGGCGAGGAGCCACAAGGCCTTTGGCCTCTGATGGGGCAGGGGCGCTGAGCTGGTCTTCCAGGGCATGGTGTTCTGGACCCCAGGTCCTGCAATGGACTGGGCTCCTTGCCGTGCTCCACCAGCCTCGCCTCAAGGGGAGGCGGAAGATGCCAAAGGGCCTCTCCTGCTGACCTCGGCGGATGGGTAGCGGCAGAGGCGGCCTGCCAAGTATCTGCTCCCAGGTTGCTTAGGGGCTGTGGCCCTGTGGTGCAGAGACACTCGCAAGCACAATGGCCTCCATTGTGGGCTGTTGACCCCTCCAGCTTGAGTCTTGTTCACTTCACTTCCACGGCTGCTTTGTGCAGTGCACAGTGGCAGTCAGTGGACAGGGGCTGGTGGCCTTGGGGAGGAGCAGTGGCGTGGGGGTCTCAGCAGGCAGGGAGTGGCGCCACTTCCATAGGACCCACGCTGGAGTCTGCTCCGGTAAGGTTGGATTTCTCTTTGGGGCCACCTCTGGTGGGTGTCTTCTACTGGGCACTCTGCATGCAAACCCGGTTGTGCCTCTGGTGCCCAGTTAGAAATGTGCCCCCTGCATCTCGCCCGTGACTGGCTGCTTGTCCTGAAAGAGCGTGTTCTCTGCGGGTGTGATGCCGCTGGCCGCAGTTCCCATGTTGTGTGTGCAAGAGCAGCATCTATTCTTGCATTGGACATAACCTGACTTTAAACATCCTAGGAGGGGGAAGAGGCTGTGAGAGAGAACCCTTGTTTCTGGGCATTTTAAAAATACAAGAAAAGCTTACAGTCATGTGAAAAAGAAAGTACACCCTCTTTGAGTTCTATGGTTTTACATGTTGTTGTTGTTGTTCAGTCGTGTCCGACTCTTCGTGACCCCATGGACCATAGCACGCCGGGCCTTCCTGTCCTGCGCTCTCTCCCGGAGCGTGCTCAAGTTCATATTCATTGCATCCGTGATGCTATCTAGCCATCTCATCCTCTGCCGTCCCCTTCTCCTTTTGCCTTCAGTCTTTCCCAGCATCAGGGTCTTTTCCAGAGAGTTTTCTCTTCGCATTAGGTGGCCAAAATATTTGAGCTTCAGCTTCAGTATCTGTCCTTCCAATGAGCACTCAGGGTTGATTTCCTTTAGAATGGACTGATTTGACCTCCTTGCAGTCCAGGGGACTCGTAAGAGTCTTCTCCAGCACCACAGTTCGAAGGCATCGATTCTTCGGCGCTCAGCCTTCCTTATAGTCCAGCTCTCACAGCCATACATTACTACTGGGAAAACCACAGCTTTGATTAGACGGACCTTTGTCGGCAAGGTGATGTCTCTGCTTCTTACTACGCTGTCTAGGTTTGCCATAGCTTTCCTCCCAAGGAGCAAGCGTCTTTTAATTTCATGGCTACAGTCACCGTCTGCAGTGATCTTGGGGCCCAAGAAAGTAAATCAGGGCATAATAAAAATCATCTAGTCCTTAGCAGGCCTTAAAATTAGGTAACTACAACCTCAGATGAACAACAACACGTGACATATTACACAGTGTCATTATTTATTTTACAGAAATAAAGCCAAAATGGAGAAGCCATGTGTGAAAAACTAAGTACACCTTATGATTCAATAGCTTGTAGAAATACCTTTAGCAGCAATAACTTGAAGTAATGGTTTTCTGTATGACTTTTATCAGTCTCTCACATCGTTGTGGAGGAATTTTGGCCCAGTCTTCCTTACAACATTGCTTCAGGTCATTGAGGTTTGCAGGCATCTGTTTATGCACAGCTCTCTTGAGGTCCCACTCAGCATTTCAATTGGGTTGAGGTCTGGACTTTGACTGGGCCATTGCAACAGTCTTGAATGTTTTCCACTTGTGAATAATCTTCCTCACTGTAGAATGATGGACTTTAAATTGTTTGGAAATGGCCTTATAACCCTTCCCAGACTGATGGGCAGCAACAATTGCTTCTCTGAGATCATTGCTGATGTCGTTACTCTTTGGCATTGTGTTAACACACACCTGAATGCTGGAGACCAGCAAACTCCTGAGACTTGGGCTTTTATAGAGGTGGCCACACTTGCTGATGATCAATTAATCAAGGGCATTTGATTAGCAGCACCTGGCTGCTACTTGGCCTCTTCATACCTATGGAAGCAGTAAGGGTGTACTTAGTTTTTCACACATGGCTTCTCCAATTTGGCTTTATTTCTGTAAAATAATGACACGGTGTAATATGTCATGTGTTGTTGTTCATCTGAGGTTGTATTTACCTAATTTTAAGACCCGCTAAGGACCAGATGATTTTTATTATGTCCTGATACGTAAAACCATAGAACTACTTTTATTGTGTGCCGTTTGGTTTTAATTTTTCTGAACTGCCCAGAGAGCTTTGGCTATTGGGCGGTATAGAAATGAAATAAAAAAATAAAACTCAAAGAGGGTGTGCTTTCTTTTTCACACGACTGTATATAATAAATGCCAGTGGGGTTCATCTGTTGCAGAAAAAACAACAGAGTCTTGTGGCCCCTTGTTGTTCAGTCGTTAAGTCGTGTCCGACTCTTCGTAACCCCATGGACCACAGCACGCCAGGCCTTCCTGTTCTCTGCTCTCTCCCGGAGTGTGCTCAAGTTCATGTTCATTGCATCGGTGATGCTGTCTAGCCATCTCATCCTCCGTCGTCCCCTTCTCCTTTTGCCTTCAGTCTTTCCCAGCATCAGGGTCTTTTCCAGGGCGTTTTCTCTTCGCATTAGGTGGCCAAATATTTGCGCTTCAGCTTCACTATCTGTCCTTCCAATGAGCACTCAGGGTTGATTTCCTTTAGGATGGACTGATTTGACCTCCTTGCAGTCCAGGGGACTCGTAAGAGTCTTCTCCAGCACCACAGTTCGAAAGCATCAATTCTTCGGTGCTCAGCCTTATTATTATTATAAATGTATTCTGACATAAGCATGCAGAGACTATAGCCCACTTCATACATGTGATGAAGTGGACAGTGCCCATGCAAGTGCCTGCCAGAATAGATTGGTTTGTCTTCAAGGGGCCTGAAGACTCCTTGTCATAAGTAGATCAAACAACTCTTCATCCCCTGCTCCTCAGGGAAGGTGCCTTTGCTGGGAAGGCTTCTGCGGGCTCAGCAAGACTGACCACGCACCTCTGTGTAGATCTTCTGGGGAGCGTGCCTAGGCCCTCCCCTTGCACCAGGGCCAACCTCTCCACCACTGAAAGGAGAGCAGTCTGTCTGGTGGGCGGGCGCTGTGAGCACTCTGCTTGCATGAGCCCGTTACCCCGCCAGCGCCCCTTCCAGCAGTCAGCAGCCCCCTGCTCCTTGTCTTCTGCACTGGCCGAGCCCGCCCATCACTTGTGCACTCTCCGCCTGGGATGCCAGCAGTGCACAGGCCCTCTTGCTCTGGGCAAATGGCTCCAGGGCAGGCCCTAGTTCTGAATGTGGGTTGGGCATCTTGCCCCTCCCTTGAGTATGCACCGAAAGCCGGAAAAGGAGGTGTGGAGGGGGCTGAGGCGGAGCATGCAGTGTGGAACGACCCTTCCTGGCAGCTGTGGGCTGGCTTGGACGAGCAGGTGGCAGCTGTCTGTGTCGCTTGTGGGGCAGGTCGTTTGGGGGAGAGCTGGTTTCCTTTAGAGAGAGGGAGCAGAGCATCGTCTTGCACGAGCTCCTCCAAAGCCCAGGTGTGGCTGGGGGCCCATGAGTGCGGGGGGGGGGGCCCTGCTCCCCCCCACTAGCCCTGATCCGCCCAGCTGCCAGCTCTCCTCTTCCTGCAAGCCGCCTGCCTGGGCTGCCTTGCGGCAGCTGGGAGCTGTCCGGGCTGCTGGTGCTGAAGGAGATCACGCGCCCTGCACTCACCAGGCGAAAGCAGCCGGCGCAGCGCAAGAGCAGGTGGATGGTGCAGCTGTTGCGTGCCGTCGCCGAATCAAGATGGGGCGTCACGCTCAACGTGCTGCCTTGCTGTTGCCATGCCGGGGACCTTGAGCTCTGCTGAGCACGAGGGCGAGATTCCAGTCACGGCTGGCTCTTATATTTCCAAAGAGCGAGAGCGTCATGCTTCTGTGTCTCAGGAGGCTTTGGGACAGCCTGAGATCTTCTGCTTTGGGCACAGTGCCCATCATGAACTGCCTGAGTTGCCATCTTCAGGCTAATGTGATAGAGGAGAGGCTTCTCTCTGGCCCTGCACCAAAGTTTGCTCACTGCTCTGGGATTTTGAGTCGCTCCCCAAAAGTGTTCTGGCCTTGTTGTGACACCTCCTGTGCTGATCTTCATTTGTAGGTTGGTCTCTGGCCGCATACAGATGGCTGTTTCCTGAGTGGCAAGCCTGCAGTGGGTCTGCACTTGCCCCTTTTTGGCCAACCTTCCTAGCAGAATCAAGCTCAGGAGCAATAGGCCCTTTCTTTTTCCAGCAGACACCATGCTGGTTGGCTGTTACTTACAATTACGAAGCCATCTTTTTTCCCAGCCAGCTCCGCAGCGTGCTGATTTTCAGGTCCTTGTGCCAGTTGTTGGACCCTTTCCCCTCTGCTGAGAACAACGTTCCAAGCTTTTGAAAGAAGGGCTGAAACAACAGCACTGAATAAACGCCCCACTCTGTTGGCTTCATTTTCCCATTGGCAAAGTGAGAGTAATAGAGATTTTCACAGAGACTGGGGTAATATTGGGGAGAGTGGCTACAATTCCAAAGTTTAGGAGCTGTATCCCATAATCTTCACTCGGGCAAGAGCCGTCCGGCCCGTCTCTCCCCACTTCCTCCCTTCCAGACAGCTGCTGAAATGCCCCTCCCCCCACCAACTAGCTTTTGGGCTGCTCTGAGGCAACTGCTCCTTCTTCCTTCCAGTGAGGATTTCTGGAGTTATGACTGCCATCTCCAGCCCTCATGCCCCTGCTTTCCTAAGAGCAGAGGGTCTCAGGCAAGGGCAGCAGTTCCTTCGTAGAGAGAGATGATGTGCCTCAGTCCACTCCCTCTGAGAACTCCACTGCCAAACCTCAGCCTGGGATGCTTGCACATACAGGATTTGGCTGACAGAGGGGATGCACTCTGCGCATGCTCACATTGTATTTGTGTAAGTCCCACTGGCTCAAAACTTAGGGACAAACTGTTTCTCCCAGGCACGCAGGCGGCCAAACTTCAAAGGTCCAAACCGCTGTTTCCTCTCCTCCTCTCGGATTTTCATTCTTCCTTCTCAAAAGTTACACCATCCAGCCTGATTTCATTTGCACGTGTGGATTTGTGTTGTCTCTTCAGGCACCAGTTAACATCTTCTGGCCATCTCCAGCTTTGCAAGCCTGTTTTGGGGGGAAAGGAGGAGAAGTGGGCAAATGGGCTGACACAATTCTTGGTTCATTGTGGCATCATTTCCCCTTCCACATAAAGCAACTTCTTTGTGTATGAGCGTGATTGTCAGCCACAGTAAATGCAATCTATGTGGCACATGACAAGCCCTGGCATTCAAAACAGGTTCCAGGTCTGAGCACCACCTAAAATTAAGCTGGATGGGTTTCCAGTTGAATGGTATAAAACTTTTTCCAACCTGTTAGTTCCAAAAAGACATCATCTCTATAACCCTATTTTTTAATCTGGCTTTCTCCCTTCTTTGTTAAATGATGCTTTTATCATTGTGATTCCTAGCCTGGCAACGATCATACTCATTGTGCTAAATTTTGGCCGATCTTGTTAATTTAGATATTACTATATTGACTGCAGTTTTAGTTGATAGACTTCAAAAAGTTGTTACAATACTGGTTTGAACAGATCAGGTGGGATTTACCAAACATAGACAGGAGACTGACAATCTTAGATTAGTCATAGATCTGATAGTTTTAAATAGTGATAGAACATACAAGACCACCATTGTCTCTGGATGCTGAAAAAGCCTTTCATAAAATTTATTGGCAATTTATTTTCGCTACATTGACTAAATTTTGCTTTCCTTTAGCATTTTTGAAGTGGGTTAGAATGTTATATTCATTTCCAATAGCTGGAGTTATGTTGTTGTTGTTGTTCAGTCGTTCAGTCGTGTCCGACTCTTCGTGACCCCATGGACCATAGCACGCCAGGCCTTCCTGTCCTGCGCTCTCTCCCGGAGCGTGCTCAAGTTCATATTCATTGCATCCGTGATGCTATCTAGCCATCTCATCCTCTGCCGTCCCCTTCTCCTTTTGCCTTCAGTCTTTCCCAGCATCAGGGTCTTTTCCAGAGAGTTTTCTCTTCGCATTAGGTGGCCAAAATATTTGAGCTTCAGCTTCAGTATCTGTCCTTCCAATGAGCACTCAGGGTTGATTCCTTTAGGATGGACTGATTTGACCTCCTTGCAGTCCAGGGGACTCGTAAGAGTCTTCTCCAGCACCACAGTTCGAAAGCATCAATTCTTCGGCGCTCAGCCTTCCTTATAGTCCAGCTCTCACAGCCATACATTACTACTGGGAAAACCATAGCTTTGATTAGATGGACCTTTGTCGGCAAGGTGATGTCTCTGCTTCTTACTATGCTGTCTAGGTTTGCCATAGCTTTCCTCCCAAGGAGCAAGCGTCTTTTAATTTCATGGCTACAGTCACCGTCTGCGGTGATCTTGGAGCCCAAGAAAGTAAAATCTGTCACTGCTTCCATTTCTTCCCCTTCTATATGCCAGGAAGTGATGGGGCCAGATGCCATGATCTTCGTTTTTTTAATGTTGAGTTTCAAACCAGCTTTTGCACTCTCCTCTTTCACCCTCAACAAGAGGCTCTTGAGATCCTCTTCGCTTTCTGCCATGAGGGTGGTATCGTCTGCATATCGGAGGTTGTTGATAATTCTCCCAGCAATCTTAATTCCGACCTGTGATTCATCCAACCCGGCGTTTCTCATGATGTACTCTGCATATAAGTTAAATAAGCAGGGTGACAATATGCAGCCTTGTCGTACTCCTTTCCCAATTTTGAACCAATCGGTTGTTCCATGTCTGGTTCTTACTGTTGCTTCTTGACCCTCGTACAGGTTTCTCAGGAGACAGGTAAGGTGGTCTGGTACTCCCATCACTTTAAGAATTTGCCACAGTTTGTTGTGATCCACACAATCAAAGGCTTTAGCGTAGTCAATGAAGCAGAAATAGACATTTTTCTGGAATTCTCTTGCTTTCTCCATGATGCAGCGAATGTTGGCGATTTGATCTCTTGCTGGAGTTATGACTAAGGGTTTTTTCCCAGCTTTTTTTTTTCACTTGAGAGAGGAACCAGCAGGGATGTTCATTTTCTCCTTTGATATTTGATATTTGGAACCTCTGGCTTGTGTTATTAGACAGAATAGTTGTATTTATGGATTTGTGCATGATGGTTTAGAATGTAAAATTATTCTTTATGCTGATGATCTTTTATTGTTTATTTCTGAACTCCAGTTGTCTGTGCCGGCTTTGATGCATCTGATTAATTCATTTGGTAATTTGGTTATTCAATTAACTGGTCAAAATCCAAACTGATGCTGATTGGAGATTCTATAACTTGTACTGTATTAGCAGATTGACAATTTTGATGGTGCCCAGATGTTATTACTTACCTTGGAATACTTATTCCAAGGTAAGTAATAACATCTTTGTAACATAACATAAGTATTTTTTATAAAATAACTTAAGTATTCCATACTTACGACATGAAATTGGGCAGTCTAGCTAATACTTTGGCAGACAGAAACAAAATTCAAAGTGATCTGGATAGACCGGAGCGCTGGTCAGAAAACAACAGAATGACATTGAATAGGGATAAATGCCAAGTTCTGCACCTAGGAAAAAGAAACCAAATGCACAGTTACAAGATGGGAGATACGTGGCTCAACAACACTACAAGCGAGAAGGATCTTGGAATTGTTGTCGATCACAAGCTGAATATGAGCCAACAATGTGATGTGGCTGCAAAAAAGGCCAATGCTATTTTGGGCGGCATTAATAGAAGCATAGCTTCCAAATCCCGGGAAGTACTAGTTCCCCTCTACTCAGCACTGGTTAGGCCTCATCTGGAGTCCTGTGTCCAGTTCTGGGAACCACACTTTAAGAAGGATGCAGACAAGCTGGAGAGGGTTCAGAGAAGGGCAACAAAGGTTATCAGGGGACTGGAAACAAAGCCCTATGAAGAGAGACTGAAAGAACTGGGCATGTTTAGCCTGGAGAAGAGAAGACTGAGGGGAGATAGGATAGCGCTCTTCAAGTCCTTGAAAGGTTGTCCCAGAGAGGAAGGCCAGGATCTCTTCTCAGTCATCCCAGAGTGCAGGACATGGAATAATGGGCTCAAGTGACAGGAAGCCAGATTCTGGCTGAACATCAGGAAAAACTTCAGTAGAACAATGGAACCCATGACCCAGGGAGGCGGTGGGCTCTCCCACACTCGAGGCATTCAAGACGAGGCCGGACAGCCATCTGTCAGGGATGCTCTGACTTGGATTCTTGCATTGAGCAGGGGGTTGGACTCGATGGCCTTGTAGGCCCCTTCCAACCCTACTGTTCTATGTTTCTAAGACCTTCTCGCTTGTAGTGTTGTTGAGCCAAGTATCTCCCATCTTGTAACTGGGCATTTGGTTTCTTTTTCCTAGGTGCAGAACTTGGCATTTATCCCTATTAAATTTCATTCTGTTGTTTTCTGCCCAGCGCACCAAGATCACTTTGAATTTTGTTTCTGTCTTCCAAAGTATTAGCTATCTTGCCCAATTCTGTGTCATGTGCAAATTTGATCAGCATTCCCTGCACCTCCTCCTCCAAGCCATTAATAAAAATGTGGAAGAGCACTGGGCCCAGGACTGAACCCTGCGGTTCATTACCTCTCCCCAGCTTGAGAAGATCCCATTGATAAGCACTCTTTGAGTCCGATTCAGTAGCCAACTGTGGATCCACCGGATCGTTGTTTCATCTAGCCCACTTTGAGCTAGTTTGCTCATCAGGATATCCTGGGGCACTTTGTCGAAAGCTTTGCTGACATCGAAGTATATTATGACTACAGCATTCCCACGGTCCACAAGGGAGGTTACCTGATCAAAAACTGAGATTAGATTTAGTCTGGCAGGATTTGTTCTTGACAAATCCACGTTGACTTCGAGTAATCATTTCATTGTTTTCAAGGTGCTTACAGATGGATTGCTTTATCATCTGCTCCAGAATTTTCCCAGGGATTGATGTCAGAATGACTGGTCTGTAGTCCCCAGGTTCCTCCTTTTTGCCCTTTTTGAAGATAGGGACAACATTAGCCCTCCTCCAGTCATCTGGCACTTCCCCTGTCCTCCATGATTTCTCAAAGAGAATAGACAGCTGTTCTGAGAGTTCTTCTGCCAGTTCCTTTATTACTCTAGGGTGCAGTTCATCTGGCCCTGGAGATTTGAACTCATTCAAAGTAATTAGGTGTTCCTTGACCCGATCTCAAGCTACAATCATGCCCCTTCAGCCTGTACATCGCCTTTGCCAGTGGGGCCATAGACTCTTTTGGGAGAAGACTGAGCCAAAGTAGGAATTGAGCACTTCTGCTTTTGTCATCTGTTATCAGTTTGCCTCCTCATTTAATAGCTGAACCATGTTTTCATTCTTCTGCCTTTTACTCTGCATGTCTCTGAAGAAAGCCTTTTTGTTGCTCCCTCACTAACCTCAGCTTGTTCTCAGCTTTAGCCTTCCTGATGCCATCCCTACAATTCTGTGCTACCTGCCTGTACTCTTCCTTTGTTGCTTGTCCTTCCTGACACTTCCTATATGTGTCCTTTTTTGTTTCCAGGTCATCTCTAAGCTTTTTGTAAAGCCACATTGGCTTCTTCTGTTGTCTTCCACCCTTTTTTCTTGTTGGAATTGTTTGTAACTGTGCCTTGAGAATTTCCTTCTTTAAAAACTCCCACCCATCTTGGACTCCTTTTCCCGTTAGAGTCGCTTGCCATGGGACCTTACTGATCATTGTTCTGAGTTTATTAAAATCAGCTTTCCTAAAATCCAGGGTATGCGTTTGACTACACTTGGCTTTTGCTTCCCTTAGAACCAAGAACTCAAGTATAACATGGTTGCTTTCCCCCAGAGTTCTGGAATTTCCTGGAGTCAGGAATTTCCTGGAGGGGCCATGTTTTGCAGAATTTGTCTCCCAACAAATATCGGGGAAATTGAAGTCCCCCATTACTACTACATCATGCTTCCTTGAAACACTGGCTATTTGCTTTTCAAAAGTTTCATCCTCGTCTTCTCCCTGATTGGGTGGCTGGTACTACACTCCGACCAGCATGCTCCTTTTATTCTGTGCTCCATTTATTTTAACCCAGATGCTCTCGATGGGGCTACCAAGCTCATCCTCCTGTATTTCTGTGCAGATATATGTATTTTTCACATACAGTGCAACCCCACCCCCCTTTCTGTTCCTCCTGTTCTTTTCTGTCCTGTATTCCAGTCATGAGAGTCATCCCACCAAGTCTCAGTTATACCTATCAGGTCATAATTTCCCTCCTATTGTTGCAGAACCCAGAGTCAGAGAGACCACGGAGTGAAGGAAAAAGAGATTCTTTATTTAACGCGTGGGCTTAAGGCTGGAATCATTTCCAAAGAGCCAGAAGCCCCGAAATACATCAGCACATTGTTTTTATAGACATTGTGACACATATGAAACGGCTCCTCCTCCCTCTCCCATGTGGGGTTGCAGTCCTCAACATTTCTTCTCCTAGCACCATTGTTTATAATACAAGAACTGGGTTATAGGGTAGCCATGATAAGGAGAGAACAGAAGAGAACAGCAGAGAACAAGATATACAATTGTATGACCTTTGACAAGATAAGGAATTCCTGTGTCTCGTCAGCTTACAACAATATATTCAAGGGAGAAAGAGCTCAGCAAGAACATGAAGCATGAGACTGCATGAGGCTACTTAGTCTGACCCCCGATATGGCTGCTACACTATATTAAGAGTTCAAGTTTGTTCTGTTTGTTTCCCATACTCTGGGCATTAGTATATAGACATCGAAGACCATGTGCTTCATAGTCTGGCTTTCTTCCCACATGTGTCTGAAGCCTATTATTGGGTGCTATTAGAGCTGTTCTCTCCATTGCGGTGCATGAGCCTTCATCCATTGTTACCCCTGACTTTACATCTCCCTCCCCCGTAGGATTCAGTTTTAAGCCCTCCTGATGAAGTTCTTCATGCTGTGGCCAAACACATTCTTCCCAGCCCAGCAAATCTATACGTGTATATTTAAAAAGCTCAAAAAGATAAAAAGAAACCAAATTGACCTGTGGGCAAATATCTCCTGCTTCCTTTGGCCACATGCAGACTGTTCACTGCCTTCCACCTCTATAGTCTCCTGACATGCCTGGAGACCTGAAGGGGGTTTCTGGATCCCAGGATGGCCCTTCATGGGATGACACTATGCTTTTGTTCCACTCCACATGGACCTTCCCCCCCTCCCCGAAACATAGATAGCTTTTCAAGCATGAGCCCTTCACTGTCCCTCCAGCCCCTCGTGAAAATGAAAGCAGGACAGTTGGCTTCTTTCTGGGCCCTCCTGCCCACCCCCCAAATCAAAGAATACGCAGCCCACAAAGCAGCTGTGGAGATGAGCTGGTGGCTTCTCCGGGTCAGCTGAGGACACCACTGTCCCTGTGCACCAGCAGCAAAGACAGCTTGCTAGTGGTCCCTGTTCCAGGGCCTCCACTCCTGAGAGGCTGCAGGAGCCACACACCGTGAGGGGCTCATAGCCCCCCCAGCAGCCCTTGGGGGGCACTCCAGGACACTGGGGGCTTGGGCGGGGAGCAGACCCTCCTAAATCATGTGGCACTGCTCAGCTAGTGCAGTCAACTGATTAAAGAAACCTTCGTTGGTTCTTTCTGCTTTAGTTGACTTGCTCCCAGACAAACCTGCTCAGCAGCTGAGATCATCCTTGGATACCCTTCATTGGTGCCGTCACCCGCAGCACGTAGGTGGGCAGCTACCGGGGCAAGGGCCCTTTCTGTGGTTGGGGCCCAACATTTTGCCCTTTCCCTTTTTTAAAACCCTCCCAAGCTCATGCAGTGCGAATGGTGATCCAGTGGCCAAGTCCTTAATTCTCCCCTCCTGCATCTCCTTTTCCCCCAAAATGCCGCTCCCCCAAACTGACTGTTACCTTTTCAGTGCTAGGTGAAGACCCTTTTTATTTGCCAAAAGACGTTTTGGATGATCTGATACTGTTTTCTCTTACAGTATGGGTTTTAAGTGCTTTTAACATCACTGCTGTTGTGAATACTTTCTAGTGTTCTGTTTTATTGTTTAAATGAGGTGCACGGTGCTTTAGAATGGTTGATTTTAGTTGTTCTGGAAGCTCTTGGAAAAGTTGTAGGGGTGGAGTAGAACTATTTGTTGATCTGTAAAGATAAATCTCCCTGGGCGCTGCTCTCTCTCCACACACAGGCTGCCCTGGTTGGGGGAACCACCATGGTGATTGGGCACGTGCTTCCGGACAAGGACTTTTCCCTGCTGGATGCTTATGAGAAGTGCCGCAGCCTGGCTGACCCAAAGGTGTGCTGCGACTATGCCCTGCACATGGGCGTCACCTGGTGGGCACCGAAGGTAAGAGGGGGGGAAGGCTGTGGCGGGAGCAGGAGGGACCGTGGGTGTCGCTGTGGGCCAAGGAGAGCCCTGGGCCACCCTGCTCAGGTCAGCCGCTCCGGGGCACTCAGCCTGTGGCCCAAGGGTGCACTGGGCAGCCTCACATGTCCACCATGCGCTTGCACGGGGGCGCTGCTGCTGTTGCCACCCACCTGAGGCCAGGCTGCAGCCCAGTAGAGGGGTGACCCCCGTGGAAGGCCAGTGGTTCCCAGCCTGGGGTCTGCAGTTGCTGCTGCTGGCCACCTGGCTAGGGGGCTGATAGATGGTGTCACACGACAGCATCGGGGACGGGACCACTGGTCCGCTCCAACCAGCAGCAGGCAGGGGTCCGTCCCCGCCTTCCCTGGAGATGCCAGGGCCTGGCGAGCCGATCTTCTGGGGACAAAGACAGTGCCTGGCTGCGGAGCAGCAGCTGTGCTGTGTGGGGCCAGGCGACAGTCTCTGTGTCTCTGCAGCCCTGCCTCCTTCCAGGGTCTCTCTCGGCTCCCTCTCCTTGGTTCTCTGCATGCGCCGCAGCCTGCTGGGGCAGGCCTGGGGGTGGCTCGCTCCCAGCCTCCCGTCGGGGACAGGGCCCTGCCTGTTAAGCATGTCTGGGATGGCGCTGCCTCTTGGGCGCAAGAGCCCTGAGGCTTGGGTAGGAGCTGCAGAGCAGCAGCAGGTGGGTTGTTCTGGTGGGATATGAGCCCTCTCTCCCCACAGCCATCTTGTCCCCCAGCTGCTGGCCCAGGCAGTGTGACGTGCTCTCATGGGCCTCCTGTTTGGGCTTTTGTGGTCCCCCCCGCAGCCCCTGACAACTCCTCTGCTCGAGCTGCCTTTCCCTTGGCAATGCATCACTTGCCACCCACCTGCCATCCACCTTCCCTCCTGCTCACTGACACCCCCTGGCGCTGCCCTGGCTGCCTTCCCACCCTCTGGTGGGAGAAGATCTCCCCCCCCCCCGTCTTGCCTGTTTGTGCATGGATCAGAGAGCAAAAGGCTAATCCCACGGAGGGCCCCGCCCCTCCTTCCCTTCACCACTCTGCACACACCAAAACGCCTCTCCTTTCTTTTTCCTTCTGGTATTCATATGCTATTAAAGTGTATCAAATATATACTGAGAACCTTGGTATTGATTCCAAAGAACATTCATACCCTATTCCTTCAACCCGTCCCTTCTTCCTCCCCTCATTTCCGCACAGTCTCTTTCCTCCTCCTCCTCCTCCTCTTGTAAATACACACGCAAACCTTCCCGCTTTACCAGCAGAGCAACTGGGTAACTAGTAAGAGGTCTGGACCCAAGGGTGGGCCCAAATCCCAAACCTGTGAACTACATGAATACAACTAGATCTAGAGCAAAAAACCCGCCCTGCCTGGCATTAGCAGAGGGACCTCAGGGCTGCACTTCGCAAGGTTACTTTGACAGAAGTGGAATCATGCAACTCGGGCAGCACCTGAAGATGTTCTTGCTAGGGAACATGTTTGTGTAAAGGTCTTTGGAGGACCAGGCATACCAGTCCCTCTTTTCAAGGCCGCCATCCGTGCTTGGACTCCTTGTCACTGGGCCTGATGTGGCCCTCAGGGCCAGCTGACCTGTTGAAGATCCCTCTTGGACAAGCACCACGCGTGGCCCTGGTCCGCAGCACCCCGGGACGCAGCAGGCGGCAGCCGAGAGCCTGGCTCATGCCAGCTTGGCTGGCCCAATGGGCTCTTGGCTGAGTGGAACGGGCCACCTTGGAGCATCCCTTGACCTGAACACAGCTGCTGCTGCTGGACCAGCTGGACCACCCCAGAGCGCTTGGTCTGTCCCTTTGCCCGGCCACCCTTCCAGAGCTGCAGGCAGTGCTGGAGAGTCTTGGGACTGGAGTGGCTCTAGGAGGAGGTCCCAGATAGGGAGCTGGAGCTGACACCTTCAGTCGGTGGCTCCTCGTGTCTTCGGTGGCTCCCTCCGCACCCACAGGGTCCAGAAGGGCAGGCGGCACCCCGTTCGAGGTCGTGGCCATGGCTTCTGTCGAGGCCTGCGCCCCTGAGAGTTGGGCCCCTAGTAGATCCCTTTGTGTGCCAAAGTTCCGCCAGCTGCTCCCTTAGAGCCACGCCAGTCAGAGAGGCGGATGCTGCCCTGCTCTGCATCTCTTCGGAGTCCCGAAAGCCTCTTCCACTGATGATGATGATGACAGCTGCAGTGTTTGTATGCAGCTTTCCTGCCACTCATTGGCCCTCCAAATCAGCATACCCTCCCAGAAATGCAGAAATACAGAAAAACAAACATGAAAAATACCAAGGAATTTCATAAGCATCTCTTCTGGCTAAAGCTGGGATTGATTCTTGTATTCTTTCTCAGCATCTGGTCTTCCTGCTTCTCTTCCCTCCATCAAATACTCTTGCACTGGCCTCTTTCCGTCTGCTTCCTGCTTCTATCAGCCCACTTCCCTGTCCCCTCCGCTGGTTCCTCCTGTCACCCCCGCCCCGGTCACGTTAATTTCCTCTCCTTGCCTTTCGCTCCGTTGCGCTGCTGTATTGAGCCTCATCCCGTGCAGCATCCCCTCTCAGTCCCTGCTCTTCCAGAACTACCTTTTTGAAGCCGAGGCCACCTCTTCTGGCTCCCAGTTCCGCCCTTCTCCATTTGCGGTTCCAGCATCTGGACCGAGGAGCTCCTGCTGTCCTACCTTCGCTTAAGCAGCCTCAGAAGCCCCAGCTATTTATCCACTTGTTTGCCTTGTGGTCTCTCCCCCTCTACTCCTCATCTCCCACACACACACACACACACACACACACACACTTCTGTTCTACTGGCCTGTATGGGGCTAGCTATGCATCACACACAAGACAGGGAAACCAGCGTCAGGCAAGGTGAACGTAGGACTGAGAGGCGCTCTTGTGTTCGTGCGTTGGAGAGCTTAACCCTTCTCCTGCCTGCCACTTCTCCAGATTTTCCTTTCCAGTGGCCTTTCCCTCCATGCAGAGTTCCACAAGCCGTGCAGGATGGTCCAGTTCGGAGCCGAGAAGTGATGGGTAGGGAGAGGGTTAAGCATCCCATCTGCTCCTCAGCCCCAAACTCCCTTCTCCCAAAGAGGATTTCAGGGAGCCCTCAATCGAGCAGGCAGGCAGGCAGGCAGGAGGCTGCTCCTCGTGGTTGTCGCTCGGGTGGCACTTGGCTGCTCAGGTCATGTTACCCGCATGGTGTCAGTCCGCATCAGCACCCCTGCCCCCACGGCTTTGTGGGCAGGTCAGAGGAAGCCCTTGCGTGTCTCTGGTGAGGGTCTGCTGCTCAGCCCCATCGTGCCCAGCCCCATCGTGGGCAGCAACAGGATGGCTGCCAGTGCCTCTGCTCGCTCTGTTCCTGGTGTGGCCCCGGAAGGAAGGAGTCTCTGCACTTCTGCAGCTGCTGCTGCGGGAGGAATCGTGACCTGCCCTGGCTGGGTGGAGAAGGGTGGGCCACTGAGCTGGGGGCAAGTGGCCTTCCTGCCACAGGCGTGTGTTCTTGTGGGAAGCACTGCTCCAGCCGCTGGCGGCAGGCTGGGTCAGTCCCAAAGCAAGAGCTGCTGTGGCCTGCCCCTTGCCGCAGGGCTGGTCCAAGAGCTGCTGCCCAGCAGCAGGACCGGCTCCTTGCAGATCCAGCTGGCAGGACGCCACAAGCAGGGAGGTGGCGCTTCTTCAGCGGCGTCCGATGGCTCGAGCGAGTGAGCCAGCCCGCAGGGCAAGGCCAAAGGCGGACAGGGCTTGCAGCCATTGTGACACGAGGAGTGCTCAGTCAGAGAAGAATGACCGGAGCCTGGGGGGGGGGGACACCAGATAGGAGGGAGCATGTCAGCACCTCTGGTCAGTGGTGTGGTCTGCTAGCAAACACACCACTGTGGCTGTGAGGCCTGACAGCTTCAAGCAGAGGTCCACATTGTCTGGATTTTGCAGCCGTTACCAAGCTTGCCTCCTGCGAGAACGGACCTCCTGCCCAGTCTTCAGTGGGAGGCTCGGCTTTAGAGAACTGGGTGCCCTGGATGCCATGGGGTTCTTGCGCTCCTGTCCGTGGCCCTGGCTCGTGGGCCTGTGGCCCTGGCTCGTGGCCTGGAGGACCCCTTTAAAGGCAGGCATGATGAATAGTGCAGTGCCCCCCCATCCCTGTGCCTCAGGTGAAGTCAGAGATGGAGACTTTGGTGCGGGAGAAGGGGGTCAACTCCTTCCAGATGTTCATGACCTACAAGGACGTGTACATGCTGCGGGACAGCGAGCTGTACCAGGTCTTCCGTGCTTGCAAGGACATTGGAGCCATTGCCCGGGTCCACGCTGAGAACGGCGAGCTGGTGGCTGAGGTGAGCTGCTCTGGGGGGAGGAAGAGGGCAGGGGTGGCGCTGTGGTCCCCAGGGCCCAGCCATGCCACTGGGGAGAGGTGGAGCGAGTGTCCCAGAGCGCCAGATGGCCGGGGGGACGGTGCTGCCCCCCACGCACACACCTGGACGGTGTCAGGCCTACACCTCACATGGGTGCCCGCCTGATCCATGCAGACTCTTCAGTTCACTAAGCTGCTTCCCCTTCCACAGAGGGCGGCGGAGACCGCCATGGTCCTCTCTGCCAGTGTTGGAGGGGACTACGGCAGTGCCCCGTGGTCAGGAGGGCAGTGGGCCCACTGGCTCAGGAGGCCCTTCTTGTGTCTGTGGGAAAGCGTTTAGAGCGCTCTGAGCCTTGCCTAGCTCTGGGGGGCTGGTGCCAGGCACAGCCTCCGCAACCCCACCCTGCCTGTGCTGCCCAAGGGGCTTCCCACCTGCCCCAGCCGGGTGCGCCGCCTCTCACCATGGCAGCAGCAGGACACTTGCAGCGGTTTCGTGGCAGAAGTCGCTCCGAAACAGCTCTGTGGCAACTAGCACCATCCATGCCATGCCATTAGTCCGGATTGACGGCCACCCTTAGTCCACCCTTAGTCCACCCTTCCAGCGAGGGCAGTGGATTGGAACCACCACCTTTCCCATGAGCCCATGTTGCAGGGGAGGGTGTGTGCTGCGGGGGACGGGGGGCAGGCGCATTGTGTCTTCCATCTGCCAGGTTGTGAGATTGGTGTAAAAAGGGCTATGGATTTACCCGTCTGCTGAGCTTTAGGCTGCAGGCAAAGCGCCGGGGGCCAGATGGAGGGAGGGAGCCTACCTTGTCCAGGCCAGACTGAGCCCCCGCTCTACTCCTCCCTGCAGGGGGCCAGGGAGGCCCTGGACCTTGGGATCACCGGTCCAGAGGGGATCGAGATCAGCCGGCCAGAGGAGGTGAGGCCACGTGTGCCAGAAGGAGAGTGCGCACAGGCTCTGGCCAGCAGCAGCCCCGGGCCTGACCGGAGTGGCCTTCTGCACCCTGAGTTCTGCAAGGTCTTGGGGGACGCTGCCCCCTTCTGGAAGAGGCTGCTGTGTCGCCGGGTGGGGGTGGGGGGTGCAGGGGGTGGGGGGAGGCGGCGGCGGCATCCCTCGGGTGCATATGGCAGAGTGGCTGCGGGACAGGGGAGCAGCGACGGAAGAGCTGTGGGCCGCTGGGAGCGTTGTGGCGGGCCCCGCGTGACGCAGGTGGGTTGGGCACCACGTCCTCAGCCCAGAGGGCTTGGGGCAGTGCTTGGCGGATACCGTTTCAGGGCTGAGGCGGACGGGCAGTGGCCGCGGGTGGGGGCCGCCCCGCTCAGCTTCTGGAGCCTGGAGAGGCGGAGCGGCCTGTGCTGGCTCAGGCCGTCCCTGCCTGCCGGCTGAACTGGGGAAGGTCGATGCCCTGCCTGCAGCTCCCTGGGCGTGGCCAGACTGAGCTCCTGGCTCCCCCAAGCCGAGCCTGGCCCAGGTGGGCCCTGCTGGGACGATGGGCGGGGAGTCGCCAGAGATGTGTTGGCGTGCATGGGCCCCTCCTCGTGGCCGGACACCCGGGTTCTGCCAACAGAGCCAGTCCCATGCTTCATCTCTCCCTCTTCCTGCACTGCAGCTGGAGGCCGAAGCGACACATCGCGTCATCACCATCGCTAACCGGGTGAGCGGCCAGCTCTCTGCCCCCTGCCTTGGCAGGCCGAGCGTCATGCCAGCCTCAGCCCCAGCAGCTCTGCCCCCGTGCCCACCCAGCGCCCTTCTCTTTGCAGGGGCTGAGACTGGCTCTTCTTACGGGTGGGGGTCCCCTTAGTGTCTTGTTGGATGCCTTGGTCTCAGCTGACTCCAGGCTGCCTCAGTCCCCGACTCCCCTCAGGCTGCTTTGATCCCCAGCCCCCCTACGAGAGGGTAGGGGGACGCTCCTTCTGTGCACACCTGGGGGATCTCCTGTCCCACAGCTCAGCTGGATGCCTTTCCCCTTTTCCTCTCTTGGCAGACTCACTGCCCCATCTACCTGGTCAACGTTTCCAGCATGTCAGCCGGGGATGTCATCGCCACAGCCAAGATGCAAGGTGAGAGCAGCAGCAGCTCCCTGGCTCTGGGGCTGCAGGAGCTTTTCTGGAGCACCCCCCTGTGCAAAAGGGATGACTTGTCTCCTTGCAGCAGCTGGAAGGAGGGATCGGAATCCAGCCCTCCCACATCCCAGTCCAGCTCCTTTAGATGGGCCATTGCAAGGAGTGTCCCCCCCAACGCATTTGCTGGGGTGTCTATTCTAGGAGAGTCTCCACCCTGGTTCCTCCCACGTCCCACCTGAGCACATGCCCATATGATCCAGGGGTAAGGGCAGGTTCAAAACCTCGCCCGCGCCCCGTCTCTGCTGAGGACTCTCTGCCTCTTCACTCTGCCATGATTCCCATCCACCTGAGAGGCTCTCCCAGTTTGGGTTTAGCCCCCAGGAACCCCCTCCCCAGACCTGAGACTCCTCTGCTTGCTTCCGTACAGGGAAGGTTGTGTATGCAGAGACCACCACAGCACACGCCACACTGACCGGCTTGCATTATTATCACCAGGACTGGTCCCATGCAGCGGCCTACGTAACGGTGCCGCCCTTGCGGCTGGACACCAACACTTCCACCTACCTCATGAGCTTGCTTGCCAAGTACGGGGGCCTTGGGGTGCTGAACTGCAGACAAGGTCCTAGGCACTGATACACCCCTCAAGCCTGGAAGGGAGAGAAACGGGTGTTGCTGGGAGGGAAGGTTGGGTGAACCCTGGGCTGGGGGAGGGGGGAGTCTGGCCCCAGAACCCCCTCAGCTCATGGGAAGGGGGCCCCAGGCAGGAGGCACAGAGATGGACGTGCAGGGAGGGAGCAGAGGGGTCTGAGAGCAGGTGTCTTTTAAGGGAGAGCGGAGGAGCGTCATCTCTGTGATGGCATCACAAGGGGGAGTTAGTTCCAGCCTTCCTTCCCCCTATATCATCCACCTGTTTGCCTCTCTCCTCCTGTAAGTGACACTGTGAACATCATAGCCTCCGATCACCGACCATTCACCACCAAGCAGAAGGCCATGGGCAAGGAGGACTTCACCAAGATCCCCCATGGAGTCAGCGGAGTGCAGGACCGCATGGCCGTCATCTGGGAACGTGGAGTGGTATGTGACAGTGTGCAGCAAGGCAGTGACAGAGGGAGGAAAGATGAAAAATGGGGACCCCCCTGTTGATCTGAAAGCAGCATTGCCCCATTCTGTGATGGAGAGAGGAGGGCAACAAGTTCATTTTGTAAATTAACTATGTGGGCAATTTCAAAGCTAGCTTTGACTTTCCATGTTTTGCCCTCCGGAAGCTGATTAAGAAAGAAACAGACTGGGTTGGGAAGGGGAGCTGCTGCCAGGAAGGAAGAAAAATCTGGAGAGGATTCTTTTGGGAGAGAGGGAAAGACTGTGTATCACAGTGTTTTTAACCTTGGTTTTGAAGACACATGCTGTGCTGGCCGTGCCGTGCTGTGCTGGGACTTGCCAGGGAAGTGGGGCAACATTTTGATGAAAGAGACCTGCAGGGCACCCAGGCTTAGGGGGAACAATGACATCTGGACTATTAGCCCTTCTTCCTAATTCTGTGGGAGGGGCAGGCTGCCACTTATAGGGCAGAATGGGAAAAGCACTCTGCTTGCATTCAGAGGCACTTTTGCTATATTCTTGCTGGCTAGTAGAAATAATTTTGGGCTACTAAGCCAAAGATTAGATTTTTATTGTGGCAGGGGGCGGGTTGTATCTGATTGTTTTTCTTATACTGGAAGCCTCCTTTGTTGTTGGGGGCATCCAGACGCAATAAATCTGTACGCTGCCAGCATTTGCCTTACCAAGGAGTCAAGCCTGGTGCTGCTGTGCCATTCCTCCCCAGCGCTGCCCCCACCCCGCCACTGGCATTGCCACGTTCTTCAACAGCCACTTGTCCCCAGTAAGCATAAAAACAAAAGCCGTGCGGCTGCTGCTCACGGATCTGGCCGCAGGTCTCCACTTGCGTGCCAGAGTAGCCCCCTTCTGCTGAGGCTCCCTCCCTGCACAGTCTGGGAGCAAGTCTGTAGGATAGGGCAGGGCAGGGCAGGAGGGAGGGATGTCACATCCCAAAGGCTGCAGCAGGGAGAAACCCACGGCAAGCAGGCACCCGGGGGCTGGGGGAGTGGGGTTGGCACCTCCATCCCGAGAGCAGGAGGCCGAGCAGGGAAGGGCAAGGCAGTCCTCTGGGGGGGCGGGCTGGGAAGGCAGGGCCATGTGCCCGACACGCCGCTGCTGCCTGCCCCGGGGCTGGCGTGTCTTGGTGCAGCTCCGCCTTCCCCACTCCCGGTGACTCGGCTGGCCTGAGCTGGAAGTGCCAGGGGCAGACTCGGGCTTCTCGCTTGTGCCCGTTGCAGGTCGGGGGCAAGATGGACGAGAACCGCTTTGTTGCCATCACCAGCTCCAACGCCGCCAAGATCCACAACCTCTACCCTCGCAAGGGCCGCATCATCCCTGGGGCCGACGCAGATGTGGTTGTGTGGGACCCTGAGGCCACGAAGTAGGTGCCGGGGGAGGAGGGGCCCGGGGGCCAAGCTTAGCATGGGGCGGGCCGTGGGGAGCCGCTGTGAAGGGAGGGGGTTGTGATGGACGTGCAGGCCCACGCCCTGCCTGCCACAGGCGGGAGGAGCCGGGCGGGGCTTGCACCAAACACTTCTGCTGTCTTGCGCAACCCTGGTGCCTGCTTCTCACCTGCGCGCCGGTGGCCGGAGTCAGGAGCAGCCTGTTCTGTCGGATCACTCGGCACAGACTGCCCGGGTTGACGCTGGGGGCGGGAGCAGGGCGAGGTCTTGACGAGCGAGGCTGGGCGGCCAGCCTGATCTTGAAGCCGAACTGTGGCTGACTGGGCAGCAGGCCGGGGGGCTGCCCCAGGCGCACAAAAACTGTTCCCGCACTCAAGATCGTCGAGCCCAGTGGTGCACTGCTGCGATGCAAGCACAAAGATGGGAGGCCAGTTGCTTCCCTGATCCTAGTTCAGGAACGAATCAAAATGCACAGCAACAGAGATATTTGCACTTTGAATTTTGTTTCTGTCTTCCAAAGTATTAGCTATCCCGCCCAATTTGTTGTCATCTGCAAATCCCTGCGCCTCCTTCTCATGGCAGCACCTGGATTGCTGCAGGCTGGAGGCAGCCAGAGAGGCGGCACGTCCTTCGTGTGGGAGAGGCAAACGTGGGGTGGTGGAGAGCGGGAGAGAGGCAGGAGTGGGAGGGAGGGGACAGGGTGTGCGGGCATGGCAGAGCTGGTGGGGCGGGGCAGGGAGCGGCCATGACCTCGGCTCAGGACCCTCCCGCCCCACATTCTTCTGCTCTGCAGTCCGTGGGGAGGGTGGCCCTGCCCCTGGCCAGGGTGGGCTCCTCTGGTACTCTGAGGGAGGGCGACTCTCAGCAGAAGAAAGGTGGCCTGTTCCTGGTATGCTAAAAGCTGATGACGCTCTGTTACCCTGGACTGTGGAGCCAGTCGCTTCTCTTTTCAGCAGCTTCGGCACGCCTCGGCTCTGTGGGATCTTAAAATGGCAGGCTAGGGGGCTACGTGGAAAGAGAAATGCAGAGTAAAGGGGGCTGAAAGCAGAGGGAGAGGAGATGGCCTTTCACTTGGGAGCTTCAGCTATTGGGCGGTATAGAAATGAATAAATTAGGCCTCCCTTGGCCTCTGCGCATCCGTTGGCGATTGCTGAGCCCCCGAGAGCGGAGGGGCCATCCCCTCCCTGGAAGGAGCCCCGGGGGGCCGGAGCGCCATCTCCCTGCAGGTGCTGAGTGCTCCCTGCTCTTCCCTAGGACCATCTCCTCCAGCACCCAGGTCCAGGGGGGCGATGTGAACCTGTATGAGAACATGCGCTGCCACGGGGTGCCACTGGTCACCATCAGCCACGGGCGTGTGGTCTACGAGAACGGCGTCTTCATGTGTGCCGAGGGCACTGGCAAGTTCTGCCCTCTCCGCTCCTTCCCCGACTCCGTGTACAAGAAGCTGGTGCAACGGGAAAAGGTACCACGGCAGGCAGCTGCTGGCTGGCAAGCTGTGTGTGTGACGGGGCCAGGAGGGAGCCGTGTGCTGCAGGCAGCATCCCCAGCAGCCCCTCTTGCATGGCAGCAGCGCCAGCCACAGCAGGGAGGTGGGGAGGGCTGGGGCACCCGTGCCTAGGCGAGCACAGGCGTCGCCTCGGAAAGGAACTGTCCTGGAGCACTCAGTGCCATGGCGGCAGCCTGGGCGCTCCTATGGCTGGCCCCCCTTCGAGGGCCGCTGCGAGGATAATGACACAAGGCCGCACGCGGGAAGCGCCTTGGACACCCTGATGGGAGAATCGAAGTGCTTTGGACAGCTGATGCTGCTGAGAGGCCAACGGCTCTCTGGCCTCACATGCTGCTCCTGCTGCCAAAGTGGGTGGAAGCGGAGAGCTTGGGGCGGGGGGCGCGGGGCTTGTCTGCCCAGCAGTGCGCATCCAGTTCCTCAGTGAGGGGAGGGTCCCTGTGGGCTAGGAGCGTAGCTGTCAGAAGGGGAGCAGAACTGGGGGGGCAGGGAGGGCATTGCTGGGCGGTGCGCGTCCCGCTTGTGCTGGTGACTGTGATGCTCCAGTGCAGAAATCGGCATTGGGCGTTTCTGGCTGGTTCTTCCAGAGGCGCATTTATAGCCTTTTCCTGCAAGGAGGGGTACTGAGCCAAGTCCAGACGCAGCATGGTTAGCGAGGCTTGCGGGGAGCAGGGGAGCGGGGTGGGGGCTGCCTTTGCCTCCCCCTGGCGGCTGCTGCTTGATAGACAGCCCCAAGAACAGGGAGGTTTGGCTGGGCGGGGGAGGGGGGCAGTCCGCGGGGGCCAGCCGGGAGCAGCGGTCAGGCGCTGGCGCTCCGCAACAGTGGCCTGAGTGGCAGCCTCCAGAGAAGGCAGGCCCATTTTCATGGAAAAGCTCCTACAGCAGATGACGTCTCTTCCGTCGGGCTGCGGGGTGGCTGGGCAGGGTTGCCAGGGGGGCTGTTGGGCCTGGTCTTCGGTGCTACGTGATCCTGCTCCTTCAAGCATGTATCCGTACCCTCACCTGAAAGCCCCTCCCAGCGCTTGCGAGCGGACAAGGCCCACCGGGGGGGGCGGTGTGGGTAGGGCAGGCACCACAGGCATGGAATGCTGGGAGGGGGCAGGGAGAAGAAGGGGGAGCCAGGGGAGGACTTCTTGCGGGGGATGAAAGGGTGGGGTAGGACGGCAAGGGGCCGGGGCCCCTGCAGCCCAGCCTTCCCCTGACATGATGTGCCACAGGCCGTTGGCCAGGTGGCATGGCTGGGGCAGGCTGGCTGAGGGAGGCAGTGGGCCTCGAGACGGCTGCCGGGCAGCGAGGGCAGGCGGGCCCAAGGCCAGGGTGAAGTCGGGACCGCATGCCCAGCACGATCCAGCGCAGAGGCTGCAGGCCTGGCGGGGCTTGTCCAGGGCGCCCGCCACAGCTTCTTCACCACAAGACCATTCAAGGAGCCCCCGCCACCCCGTGCAAGATCTGGTTGGCCCAATGAGGCCCTGGCCAAAGGCAGCTGCCTCCCCCCCTCCACACGGGCGCTGTGCCTCCCCAGGGGTTCTGAGTTTTCACAGGCAGTGTTTTTGGGAGGGGCCGACAGTTAACTTTTATTTTGTGTATTTACTTTGCTTGATTAGAGTTTGAAGCTTAAGGGCGTGGACCGCACCCCGTACCTGGGGGAGGTGGCCGTGGTTGTGCACGCTGGGAAAAAAGAGACGGGGACACCACTTGCAGACACCCCCACCCGACCTGCCACGAGGCACGGGGGCATGCGGGACCTCCACGAGTCCGGTTTCAGCCTTTCTGGTAAGAGGGGGCTGGAGCGGGTCTTCTGTGGGGAGGATACCCAGTGGGAGGCGCTGTCCCCCACTGCACTCCACACTCCTCTGACCCCCATGCTGCAAACCCCACTCTATCCCCCCGCCTCTGTGCCTCGCGAACCCTCTGCCCCCCCTTGCCCCCCCATCTGGGCGGCTGCTTCCCATGTCGCTCCGTCCCAGATGCCTGGAGGGACTAGCTGTTCCTGCACGTCCTGCCGCTTGGACCTGGCTCCCTGGGGAGGGCAGGGGTCTGGCCCCCAAACCCTCCCTCCCTCCTTCCCACACGTCTGCTTCTTAGCCAGCAGCCCCCGCCCCGCTCTCTGGCCCACCTTGCTCCCCCCCGCCTGTCCCCTAGTCTCACCTCGGCTCGGGTGTGTTGCAGACAGGGCTGGGGGTCTCTGTACCGGCCAGGGCTGAGGAAGGCAGAGGGTGGGCGGAGAAGGCCAGAGTGTGATGCGGGGCAGATAGGAAATGCAGGAGGGGGAAGCGGCTGGTTGGGGCCCTCCTTCGGAGGGGACCTGGCTACAAGAGCTCAGGAAATGTTGGCCCCGTCAGGAGAGTTTGGCTGCATTGAGGTCTGTTTCTTTCAAATGTTCCTTTGCTGCCTTTCAGGACTGCAGGCTGCCCATGGCGGCTTACGGTAGGAAGCACACCATTTCAGTAGAACAGATTCATAAACTCGCAAATCAATTCAGTTGAGAAGAACTGGTTACCATAAAATATGAATTAGATCATAGTGCAGACCCCCAAAATGACTGAGACCATCAGGAAGAGCAGGAAGTACAGTAAAATGTACTTCTAAAGCCCTCTGAAAGGCCACAATGGATGGGGCCAGCCACACATCTCTAGGGAGGGCATTCCATCAGGTAGGGGGCAGCACTGAGAAGGCCCTGTCTTCAGTGTCTGCTGCCCTTCAAATAACTTGGACTCAAACGGGTTGAGGCTTGTTTAAAGTCAACACCAGCACTTTAAATTGGGTCTGGAATGCACTGGCACCGGTGCAGCTGAGACAAAATTGGTGTTCTGAGCATCCAGCCCCAACGAGATTGTGAGCAGCTGCTTTCTGCACCAGTTGATGTTTCTGAGTTGTCTTCCAAGGAAGCCCCACGCAGAGCACATTACGGTAGTCCAGCCTGGAAGTGACTAGCTCCCGGAGATCAGGGATGAGCTCTGCTTTCCCTAGATGAGGTTTGCAACTGGCGTGCCCAGCGGGTAGCGGGCGCTCCTGGCTGGTGTCACCCCCTGTGCTTCCACCGTCAGCAGCAAGCCCAGAACACCCACAGGCCGCTGACCGGGTCCTTGGGGGAGTGCAGTCCCACCCAGCACCAGCTGAATCGCTCTGTCCAGACGAAGAGAGTCCCCCCCACAGTACTTCTGTCTGTTGCAGCTGCAGGCCGTGCCAGGCCACCTCCCCCCACGCAGGAGGGCTTTCTGGATCTGTACTGCAAAGCGGGGGGGGGGGGCACTGTTATCAAGGGATCTCCACAAAGCATCACTGCCCCCACCTCGCTCCAGCCACGTCTGCGCGGAGCGCAAGGGGCACACCAGGGGTGACCTTAATTCTGCTCATGGAAGCAAATGGGGCCGTTTTTGTGACGGGGAGGGTAGCCGTGCCGACGTCTGAGCAGCTTTGGGACGGGCGGAGAGCGGGAGGGGAGGCTTTGCTCTTCCTCTCTCCCGACCAGGACAAAACCCTCCTTCCAGAGCTGCACTGTGCTTTCCATGGGGAGCTCCTTTCGCCCCCTGTGGGGAGGCTCCCCTTGAACTGCCTCTAGCTGCTTCAGAGGAGAGGGTTTTGTCTTGGCCAAGAGAGAGAGTCCCCCCCAGGGATGTTCAGGCTTCCCTGCAGCCACTTTTTATATTAGGAAAGCTGTGCATTCCTTGCAGTCACATCCTCTAGTTTCACCCAGAGTTGGGAGGGTCTCCATGCAGTCATCTCTGTGCTGTGGGGCTGGGGTCCACAGGCTAAGAGTGCGGGACTCTTGGGTTAGGGGCACCTGTTCTGTGGCACGCAGGGATCAGGGCCTCGATGGGGCAGGGGCCGTCTGCGTCAGTGATGGGACTGGGAGACTCTCTTTTGGTTGGTCTCTGTGGAGGGGGGGGGTCTTGGCCATGTGGGGGTGGGGGGAATCTGCTCTGCTAGAGCTAAAGGAGACCGCTGTGAGCCTGCCTCTCTCTGCTCATCGATCCGTTTGTTCAAACTGGTGGTGTCTTGCTTCTCACTGACACTGTGGGGCTTGTAGCAATATATTAAAAAGAGTGAAATATTCCATTCAAATGTATTCCAAAAAGAATGGCAAAAAGTGTGATTGTTTTAACTCTGGACTCCGAAGTCCCGCTTTGGAATGATCAGAACATCAGAACGGCCCGGCTGCTGGATCAGCCCTAGAAGGTCCAATGTGTCCAGTGTCCTGTTCATAACCGTGGTCAGCCAGGCGCCATCCCCAGCCTGGGAAGAGGGCGCCAAAGCCACCCTACTGCGGCCGGAGGGCGGGCCTCGGCTCTTCCTCCTGGGCTGGCCGACAGCTCAGGGCGAGGGCGAGGCGTCTCCCGCCCGGCGCCTGCCTCCTTGCTGCTGGGTCGCCAAGCCTCTCTTCCCAACCTGCAGCACTGCTCTTGGCCCCAAGTTCCCGGCTACTGCAAGCCGTTTCGGCCGGGGGCAGGGCCTCTGAGACCGGGTGCCCCACTTTGGGAGGGAGACGGTGGAGCTGTTCACGGGACCCCCGCAGCAGCTGCTCTCCTCCTTGGCCCTTGTGGGCTCCCTGTGACGGGCGGGGCATGCCCCTCCCCCGGCCAGCTTGCTTCTGAGCTCCGCCCGCTTCCCTTGCTGCAGGTTCTCAGATCGATGACCACGTTCCAAAGCGAGCTTCGGCCCGGATTCTCGCTCCCCCCGGAGGCAGGTCTAGCGGCATTTGGTAGCTGCGCCCCAGACTTGTCCCCCAACTAAGGACATCATCGCCACCCCCGCCCTGCGAGCTCGAGGCAGCCACGCCTTCCACTGGAGCCACTGACACCGGCACACGCTTCGCTGTCCCGTGCCCAGCGCCATGCAGAGCCCACAGGAATGGGGCTGGGAGGGCACTGCAAGCCCCTCCTCGCCCACGGCTGCACAGCGCGCCCCGGGAGACACTCTGCGGGAGGGCCTGCCGCTGTCTCCGGGCTCCTAGTGGGGGAGTAGCTCCCCCATGCGGGGGGGGGGTCGAGGGGGGCCAGCCGGGGCCTACAGGGGCCTGTCTGTGTCAGGCCCTTTCTGTTTTGCACGTTGGGTTTTGGATAAGTGACATTTTGACTTGTTTGTGCATCACGTGGAAAAAAAAATACTGAAATGACGGTGCTTTGTGTGACTAGCAGTAGGATAGACAGGGAGGCTTGGGCCAGGGCCGGGTGGGACTGGGCTGGGCTGGAGAGGGACGCCCCCCCCAGCAGTTGCATTTGCAGGGCTGGGGGTGGGGTCGAGCTGAGCATTGCCAGAGGCTGAAGCATCCTGCACGCGCTGGGCGACTGGTTGTGCCCCTTTGTCCCAACTAGTGGCTGTTCTGGGGGTGCTGCTGTGGCAGAAAGACAGCAAAGCTCAGTGGGCAAAGCCCTCCTCCTGTGTCCCGCTAGGCAGGAATGAGGGGGTGGGAAAGCCCACGGCTGGAGGGGCCTGTACGCCACCACGTGGAGCTCGGGGTTAGAGCAGGAGGGGGCTAGGAGCCGGAACCCCTGTGCCCCCTGGCCTCCCCTCTCTCCATGATCCTATGCCGGGCACAGACTCCCGTCTCGGCCTGTTCAAGGAGCCATTTTTCAAGGAACCGGCGTAGCCTGAAACACCCCCCCCCCCCATTTCTGAGCCTCAGCATCCAAGGATGGGCCATGGTCTGCCCAACTGGATCAGCCCCTTCCCCAGAACCCTCTTGTGTGGGTGAGCTGAGGAGGAGATGCCAACGAGCCCATTATGCCTTTCAGAGGAGCAGCTCCTGGAGCAGAAGTGGGTCTGGAATGGCTTGGTGGTGGGGGGGGGAGTCGGCATCCCAATCCACAGTGCTCCCACTTTGGCCAGGCATGCCAGTTGCCCCAGCAGCCCCCTTTTGGCCCTGGGCTCGGGAGCAGGGGTGCCCCCCGGGCATGGCAGTTAGAGCAGCTCTCCTCCATGCTGAGGGATGGATGCCGGGGGGCAGGACTCAGCCCGAGGTTTTGCAGCCTGCTGAGCCAGGCGGTGTCCCGAGCAAAGCCAGCCTGCTCTGACTGCCCCCGCCACACGAAGATGTGACCCCGCCTGGTGCTCCTGCTGGCTGTTGGGGCCTGGCAGAGCCCCCCCCCCCACCCCCAGGCCTCCCTCTGGAGTAGTGTGAAATGTGAACCGTTCCTTGTGCACTTCCCCCCACTAGTTGGTCCCGTAGGTGTGTGAGGCTGGGCAGCCGGGCGCGACGGAGTCCCTGGCTCCCAGGACCGCACTGGAGGACCCGGCTTCAGAGCGCGGCAGCGCTGCCCGGCACACGTTGGAATCGTCTTGTCGTGGCTGTGTAGCACCTGCGGTGCATTTCTGTTTCCTCATTAAAGATTGTTCTCACGGTACAAGGCTCCTGTGTCTGTGCTTCTGAACCAGCCTTCTGGCGTGGGACTGGGCGTCTAGTGCCCTGAGGGCTGAAAGACCCAAGAACTGCCTCAGTGGATTGGACCAACGGCCATCATCACCAGCAGCAGCAGCAGCCTCCTTGATGCCTCTGGGAAGATGGCAAGCAGAACACAAGCAGACTGCTGCTGCATATAGAGGCTCCATTTCTAGCTCACGCAGCTAATGGCTTCCAATGGACCTGTCCTGCCCTCCATTAATTACCCCATTCCTTCGGAAAGCATTTGGTTGTTGCCACAAGTTAATTACATGTTACTTAAGGAAATACATCTGCTTGTTTGCCCTGAACTGACTGCCAGTCAATTTAAATGGATTTATTTTGAGTACCACAGAACCGTAGAATAGTAGAGTTGGAAGGGGCCTACAAGGCCATCGGGTCCAACCTCCTGCTCAATGCAGGAATCCAAGTCAGAGCATCCCTGACAGATGGCTGTCCAGCCTTGTCTTGAACGCCTCCAGTGTGGGAGAGCCCACCGCCTCCTTAGGTCATTAGTTCCATTGTCATATTGCTCTAACAGTCAGGAAGTTTCTCCTGATGTTCAGCCAGAATCTGGCTTCCTGTCACTTGAGCCCATTATTCCATGTCCTGCACTCTGGGATGATCAAGAAGAGATCCGGGCCTTCTTCTCTGTGACAACCTTTCAAGTACTTGAACAGCGCTATCCTACCTCCCCTCAGTCTTCTCTTCTCAAGGCTAAACATGCCCAGTTCTTTCAGTCTCTCCTCGCAGGGCTTTGTTTCCAGTCCCCTGATCATCTTCATTGCCCTCCTCTGAACTCTCTTCAGTTTGTCTGCGTCCTTCTTAAAGTGTGGTGCCCAGAACTGGACACAGTACTCCAGATGAGGCCTTGTGTCCTTTCTGGCACTGATGTGCTTACCCCTGCCCAGGTAGCAAAATTTGCCTTTGCAACAAGGAAAATATGTGCCAAAGCCCAAACAGCCTACTAGGGATGATTCTGTTCGATGTATGAATTTATGTATATACAAATATGTGACTGTACTGGTTTTTTCTTTCTTTCTCTCTCTCTCTTTTTAATGTACATTGTGGTGGCCTATGGCTTTAAGCAATAAACTATCGTATCGTACCCTTAAGGGTTTGAAAGTGTGTGAGCAAGACCTGGTGAATGGTTGAGCATGATTTTCTGTGGCCAGGGCTTCTGTAACCTGCATACCTCTTTATTCTTCAAGCTAAATAGTTATGAAGAAATGAACTTCATTTGTGTAGCTTATATAGGTTATATAATTCTGCTTCTCTTAGTGTGTGTCTGCACACGCATGCTCACGCATGCACGCGCATGTGCACACACATATTAAAAGAGTAGAGATGATACCTGTCCTTACCTAGAGTAGATAAACACATTTTCCATTGTGGAAAATTCTAGAGCAAAAGCTGAGTTGCAGCACAAAGAACAATGCACCACACTTTAAGAAGGATGCAGACACATTGGAGAGGGCTCAGAGGAGAGCAACAAAGACGATCAGGGGACTGGAAACAAAGCCCCGTGAAGAGAGACTGAAAGAAGTGGGCATTTTTAGCCTTGGGAAGAGAAGACTGAGGGGAGATATGATAGCACTCTTCAAGTCCTTGAAAGGTTGTCACAGAGAAGAAGACCAGGATCTCTTCTCCATCATCCCAGAGTGTAGGATATGGAATAATGGGCTCAACTTATGGGAAGCCAGATTCTGGCTGAACATCAGGGAAAACTTCCTGACCGTTAGTGCAATATGGCAATGGAACCCATGACCGAGGGAGGTGGTGGGCTCTCCCACACTGGAGGCGTTCAAGACGAGGCTGGACAGCCCTCTGTCAGGGATGCTCTGACTTGGATTCCTGCACTGAGCAGGGGGTTAGGCTCCTCCCAACCCTACTATGATTCTGCTCCCCTGGAAGACTGACAATATTGTGGCATCAGCTTTTGGAATCCAAAACACACTTTGTCAGCAAGAAAGGTAGAGTGAGCCCCAGGGGCTTTGGGAAAGACCCTTCCACTCCAGAGCCTTTGTGCTTCATGGCTCCTACTGTCTCACCATGCCCTTCTTTTCTGTGTGTGTGTGCATGCATGGACACAGCCTGCCCACTGCAGGTAGTGCTTTGTGCTCAATGCAGGAATCCAAGCCAGAGCATCCCTGACAGGTGGCTGTCCAGCTCATCTTGAAGGCCTCCAGTGTGGGAGAGCCCACCGCCTCCCTAGGGAATGGGTTCCGTTGTCGTATTGCTCTAACAGGAAGTTTTTCCTGATGTTCAGCTGGAATCTGGCTTCCTGTCACTTGAACACATTATTCCGTGTCCTGCATGGACAAAGCTCCTGACAACAGCCAAGCTGCTGCGTTCTTCACTTGCTCCAGCTTCCAGAGCAGCCTCAAGGGCAGCCCCACACCAAGTGCATTGCAGTGATCCAGTCTTGAGGTGACTAGTGCCTGGACCACTGTGGTCAGGCTGAGAGGTTGTAGCTGGTGAACCAACTGGGGCTGGTAGAAGGCCCTCCGAACCGCCTAAACACGCACCCTTAAGCTACAATAAGCTGGTATTTGGGGGGCTGCCCTTTTTGCTCTGCCCCTTTGCCTCCCACCACTGGAACATGGCTCCGGGGTGCTTCTCCAAAACTGAATTTGGCCCTCAGGTTGAAAGGGTTCCTCTGATTAAGCAGCAACAAAGATGCCACTCATGTTAGTTTGGGGGGGCGGGGGCGGTGATATAAACTCAGTAAAAACAAATGTGAAACAGAATAGCATAAGTAGTTGCCACAAATAGTATACAAAACCTTAAATCATAGAAATTGCTTAAATCACATAAATAGCTTAAATGAAGGGACTATATGTGTAGAACAAAAGACATAGTCAATATCACAAATAAGATACCTAACATTTCAAGCACAAATAACAATCATAAAACACAAAATTGACATGATTTTCATGGAGATCACAAAGACTCAGAGAGGCCCGCCAGCACCCCGCCTCAGGCACTCCTTTTAAGCCCGCCGGCCTGTCCTCCTCATACACACACACAGGCAGCTCTGCTCCCCGCTCCCTGTGCTGCTTGTAGACCTCGTCATGGCCTGGTCACCGCCTCATCCATGACACCGGGAAGGTCTTCTTGGTGCTAAAACAGAGGAACGGTTTCCAAGCCCGACCCTCCCTCTCATGCACACACTGCCCCCAACCCGGCCCCATGCCACCCGTGCAGCTAGGAATGAGAAAACCCCAGAGGGGACAGGCACCCGGCCCTGACATTTGGCAACGGCCCCCTTCCATGATGGGCCACGCGTTCCCAGATTGTATGGCGACAACCAAGGGCTTTCTCCCTCAGAAAGTGGGCAAGCTCCCAGCTGGAACTACCACATAGTGATGGTGGTGGAAGGAGACGTGCCTACAAGGTAAGCCACACTGGCGACAGGGCAGGGATCGTGGGGGCTGCCCTGGGCCCCCCTCTTGGGGACCAGGCAGAGGGCCACCTTGATGGCAGAGGCAGACTGATGAACACGAGACTGAGTCTGGAGAAGCAATACTTCCAACGGGAAGCAAGAACCTGACTGCTCACCATCACACATCTCCTCCCGCAAACCCCTCCCTCCAGAGGCCTCCTCCGGTTGTCGTACTTCCCACACACCCTCCCAGGGCCGACGTGGCCTCCGTCTGACGGAGCTGGCAGAAGGGCCCCTTCTCTTTCCAGCTCCTTTGTTCCCTGCTGCCCACCTCCTGCCCCTCGGCTGCGGTGTCTCCTGGGATGACGGCACAATCTCTGCAGAAGAGTAGGAGACTGGGCCAGGTGCAGGTTGCACAACTCTCCAAGGCAGGCCCCTGCCAGCCCGTTTGGCACCGGATTGGCATGGGATGCAGCCGAGGCAGGCATGGTCATCTTGAAGCTGTGACAGGTAGTCCTTCATGAGGGAGACATTTATGTTAAAATCTCCCTTCACAGTCTCCCAGAGGAGCTGCTGGGTAACTTCAGTTTTCCTCCGGCCATTGTTTCTCAGTGCAGTGCAGCACCTGAGCTCCAGACAGGGAGTGAACATGCCTGTCGCTCAGGGAGGGAATTCAGGTGCAGCTCCTTGCCTCGGGGCGCTACCCTGCGCATGACAGGAGGAAGGGCAAGCCTCAGCAGCCGCCAGCCCCAGTGTGTCAGGAACCCAGGAAGCATCTAAGAGGGGCTTGGCTCCAAGAGGTGGGCCTGGCAGGGCTGCGGGCTCCCCAGGCACCCCCTCACCCGCAACACGAGGTGCGGCTGGCTGCTGTTCCCGGCCTGCTTGGGACGACCAAACGGCTTGGCCAGCCCTGCTCCTGCGCACGCGCTACCCACCCTCCGTGTGGCTGCTGCTGCGCCTCTTCAGGCCTCGATTTGTAGGCCCAGTTAACTTCAGCTCTGTGGGGCACCAAGCTCATCCTTTTCAGCCCATCCCACAGCTACTGAAGGAATTAACAACTTTTCATCCCTTGCCAGCTCCTTTAACGAGTCTGACGGCCTTCGCTTTTGTTGACTGTGTGGATTTTCAGCCATGGAGCTTGAGCTTCCGCCTGTCTGGTCCACTACAGGTTGACTGATGACATCTTTGTAGCCCACCCCCAGAACTTGAGTGAAAAGAAAACAAAGAGAGACTGGCCTGTACTGGCTTGGAGTTAGTCCTTCGGGGGGGGGGGGGATTTTCTGAAAGCAAAGATGTTTGCCTTATTCAGGCTGCTGTTCAGGCCACCTGAGAATAGGCTGGATTTTGCCCTCCCAACCAGCTGCATGGTGCACTCTGAGCGCTCCACTGCGGCACCCCTGCGCCATCCCAAGGGACTGTGGGCTGCACTCACCTTATGAGTCACACACCGCTCCACTGGCATTTCTAAGGTCCGTTTGGGGTCAGGCCTTGGAGGCCAGGAAGCTGGGAGCAGAAGTGCAGTTGGGCACCTAAGCAGCCTGAGGGAGCAGGTTGTACACGCTCCGAAAGAGAAAGCAGTGAAGAAATGCGGCAAGAAAGATACAATATATACAGACACACCATTGTCAAGTCGGATGGAAGAGGCTTAAATCTTTTACATTAATGTAACCAGCCTGATGCAATGCAACAAAAAGGAAAGAATTTCTTACTTTTACAACAACAACCCTATTCCTGTCCACACATCACAAAAATGGCACAAATAATGTTATAGGAGCACTTGATGCTGTAGCATACCACCGTTGAAAAGAATCAGTTGAAAAGAATCAGTCCTGTTTCCCGCCTCCCAGCTGAGCAGAGCAGAGGGAGCTGCTTCAGTTGTTCCAGGAACTACAGAAGCAGGCAAGCTCCCAGAGAGCGAGCAACCGGACAGGGGGAGCAAACGGGAGTTGGCCAGGGGAGTTCGGCAGGGGAGGTCAAGAGGGAGGCCCCTAACATTTTTTTCATTATTTTATTTTTGAACTAACTTTTTTCCATTTATTTGTCTTGTAACACACACTTCCACACAAGTGGGACTCTGCTTTTAACCTCTACTGAGCAGAGGAGCAGGCACAGGCTAGTCTAGAACAATCACAAAGCTAGACACAAAAAGGGAAAAGAGGCAATGGAAGGACAGGACTCTCCAGTGGTGGTGACCTGCAAGGTGGGTGCCATCTTTGTTTTCTTGCCTGAGAACAACATGGCCTACACCTGCAACAAGTGCAAGTTGATCGCACTGCTGGAAGAAAAAGTAAGCGGACCGGAGTGGCAACTGTCGACCCTCCGGGGAATAAGAGAACACGAAGAGTTCTTGGACAGAATGGGGGAACTACAGCAGCAAAGGGAAGACCAGAAGCTTGAAGAGCAACAGCAAGATGAGGCAGTGGGAAATGCTGAGGTGAAGAAAAATGGAATAGAGGATACTCCTTGGAAAAGGGTGACAGTTAGGAGAAGAAGAACTAGACGCCACTCTGCGCCAGTGGAAGCAGTGGAGCTGTGGAACTGATTCCAGGTACTTGCGGATGAGACTGGAGGACAGCCTGCAGAGGAAGAATCACAGGGGAACCTGCATGAGAGTGAGCAAGAGGCTGAAGGTCAGTCAAACAGAGGCAATGAAACCCAGGCCTACAACACCAAGAAGAGAAGAGTGGTAGTAGTGGGAGACTCCTTGCTGCGAGGGATCGAGACCCAAGTATGTCACGAAGACCCGTGGACTCGCCAGGTATGTTGTCTCCTGGGAGGACGGATTAGAGACGTGACTGAAAGGTTGCCTGCACTCCTAAAGCCCACTGACAGGGATCCCTTTCTTCTCATCCATGTGGGAACAAATGATACTGCCAAGCGGAGCTACGAAGAAATCACATCAGACTTTGAAGCTTCGGGAAGGAAAGTCGAGAACTTTGGGGCCCAGTTTTCTCATCCATCCTTCCAGTAGTTAGAAGAGGGATAGAGAGGGAATGAAAAATACTCCGGGTGAATGACTGGCTACGAAGGTGGTGCCGACGAGAGAGATTTGGATTCTGGGACCACGAGCTATACTTCCTGGAAGATGGGCTGCTGGCAAGGGATGGGTTGCACCTCACAAAGGATGGGAAGAATGTGTTTGGCCACAGCATGAAGAACTTCATCAGGAGGGCTTTAAACCGAATCCTACGGGGAAGGGAGACATAAAGTTGGGGGTAACAATGGATGTAGGCGCATGCACTGCAACAGAGAGAACAGCTCTGATAGCGCCCAATAATAGTCTTCCGACACATGAAGGAAGAAAGCCAGACTATGAAGCACATGGTCTTCGATGTCTATATACTAATGCCCAGAGTATGGGAAACAAACAGAACGAACTTCAACTCTTAATGTTGTTGTTCAGTCGTTCAGTCGTGTCCGACTCTTCGTGACCCCATGGACCATAGCACGCCAGGCCTTCCTGTCCTGCGCACTCTCCCGGAGTGTGCTCAGGTTCATATTCATTGCATCGGTGATGCTATCTAGCCATCTCATCCTCTGCCGTCCCCTTCTCCTTTTGCCTTCAGTCTTTCCCAGCATCAGGGTCTTTTCCAGAGAGTTTTCTCTTCGCATTAGGTGGCCAAAATATTTCAGCTTCAGCTTCAGTATCTGTCCTTCCAATGAGCACTCAGGGTTGATTCCTTTAGGATGGACTGATTTGACCTCCTTGCAGTCCAGGGGACTTGTAAGAGTCTTCTCCAGCACCACTGTTCGAAAGCATCAATTCTTCGGCGCTCAGCCTTCCTTATAGTCCAGCTCTCACAGCCATACATTACTACTGGGAAAACCATAGCTTTGATTAGACGGACCTTTGTCGGCAAGGTGATGTCTCTGCTTCTTACTATGCTGTCTAGGTTTGCCATAGCTTTCCTCCCAAGGAGCAAGCGTCATTTAATTTCATGGCTACAGTCACCGTCTGCGGTGACCTTGGAGCCCAGGAAAGTAAAATCTGTCACTGCTTCCATTTCTTCCCCTTCTATATGCCAGGAAGTGATAGGGCCAGATGCCATGATCTTCGTTTTTTTAATGTTGAGTTTCAAACCAGCTTTTGCACTCTCCTCTTTCACCCTCAACAAGAGGCTCTTGAGATCCTCTTCACTTTCTGCCATTAGGGTGGTATCGTCTGCATATCGGAGGTTGTTGATAATTCTCCCAGCAATCTTAATTCCGACCTGTGATTCATCCAACCCGGCGTTTCTCATGATGTACTTTGCATATAAGTTAAATAAGCAGGGTGACAATATGCAGCCTTGTCGTACTCCTTTCCCAATTTTGAACCACTCGGTTGTTCCATGTCCGGTTCTTACTGTTGCTTCTTGACCCTCGTACAGGTTTCTCAGGAGACAGGTAAGGTGGTCTGATACTCCCATCACTTTAAGAATTTGCCACAGTTTGTTGTGATCCACACAATCAAAGGCTTTAGCATAGTCAATGAAGCAGAAATAGATGTTTTCCTGGAATTCTCTTGCTTTCTCCATGATGCAGCGAAAGTTGGCCATTTGACCTCTAGTTCCTCTGCCTCTTTGAAACCCAGCTTGTACTTCCGGTAGTTCTCAGTTCACATCCTGCTGAAGCCTAGCTTGTAGGATTTTGAGCATCACCTTGCTGGCATGTGAAATGAGCGCAATTGTGCGGTAGTTTGAACACTCTTTGGCGTTGCCCTTCTTTGGAATTGGAATGTAAACTGACCTTTTCCAGTCTTGTGGCCATTGTTGAGTGTTCCAAATTTGTTGGCATATTGAATGCAGCACTTTAACAGCATCATCTTTTTAGGATCTTAAATAGCTCAGCTGGAATACTGTCATCTCCACTAGCTTTGTTGTTACTAATGCTTCCTAAGGCCCACTTGACTTCACTCTCGAGGATGTCCGGCTCAAGTTCAGTGACCGCACTATCATGGCTATCAGGGACATTACTATCATGGCTACCAAGGACATTAAGATCTTTCCTGTATAGTTCTTCTGTGTATTCTTTCCACCTCTTCTTAATCTCATCTGCTTTTGTGAGGTCCCTGCCTTCTTTGTCCTTTATCATGCCCGTCTTTGCACAAAACGTTCCCTTGAGGTCTCCAATTTTCTTGAAGAGATCTCTAGTCTTTCCCATTCTGTTGTTTTCCTTGATTTCCTTGCATTGTTCATTTAAGAAGGCCTTCTTGTCTCTCCTTGCTATTCTCTGGAACTCTGCATTCAGTTGGATATATCTTCCCCTTTCTCCCTTGCTTTTTGCTTCCCTTCTTTCCTCAGCTCCTTGTAAAGCCTCATCAGACAGCCACTTGGCTTTCTTGCATTTCTTTTTCTTTGGGATGGATTGAGTTGCTGCCTCCTGAACAATGTTACGGACCTCCGTCCATAGTTCCTCAGGCACTCTGTCTATCAGGTCTAATCCCTGAAATCTCTTCCTCACCTCCACTGTATATTCATAAGGGATATGATTTAGGTCATACCTGAATGGTTTAGTGGTTTTCCCTACGTTCTTCAATTTCAGCCGAAATTTTGCAAGAAGCAGTTCATGATCTGAGCCACAGTCAGCTCCAGGTCTTGTTTTGACTGACTGTATGGAGCTTCTCCATCTTTGGCTGCAAAGTACATAATCAATCTGATTTCGATATTGACCATCTGGTGATGTCCATGTGTAGAGTCGTCTCTTGTGCTGTTGGAAAAGAGTGTTTGCTATGATCAGCGTGTTCTCTTGGCAAAACTCTATTAGCTTTTGTCCTGCTTCATTTTGTACACCAAGGCCATGCCTGCCTGTTATCCCGGTGATTTCTTGACTTCCTACTTTAGCATTCCAGTCCCCTATGATGAAGAGGACATCTTTTTTTGGTGTTAGTTCTAGAAGGTGTTGGAGGTCTTCATAGAACCGATCAACCTCAGCTTCTTCGGCATCAGTGGTTGGGGCATAGACTTGAATTACTGTGATGTTGAATGGTTTGCCTTGGATTCGTACTGAGATCATTCTATCATTTTTGAGATTGTACCCCAGTACTGCTTTTCCCACCTTTTTGTTGACTATGAGTGCTACTCCATTTCTTCTAAGGGATTCTTGCCCACAATAGTAGATATGATGGTCACCCGAATTAAATTCGCCCATGCCTGTCCATTTTAGTTCGCTGATTCCCAAGATGTCGATGTTCAATCTTGCCATCTCATGTTTGACCACCTCCAGCTTACCTTGATTCATTGATCTAACATTCCAGGTTCCTAAACAATATTGTTCTTTACAGCATCGGATTTTCTTTTCACCACCAGACACATCCACAGCTGAGTGTCCTTTTGGCTTTGGTCCAGCTGCTTCACTCTTTCTGGCGCTACTTGGAAATACCCTCTGCTCTTCCCCAGTAGCATATTGGACAGCTTCCGACCTGAGGGGCTCATCTTCCGGCGTCATCTCTTTTAGCCTTGTGATACGTTCCATGGGGTTTTCTTGGCAAGTATACTGGAGTGGGTTGCCATTTCCTTCTCCAGTGGACGACATTTTGTCAGAACTCTCTGCCATGACCTGTCCGTCTTGGGTGGCCCTGCACGGCATAGCTTATGGCTTCACTGAGTTACGCAAGCCCCTTCGCCAAAACAAGGCAGTGATCCATGAAGGGGTCAACTCTTAATACAGGAAGGAAATTATGACTTGAGAGGTACAACTGAGACTTGGTGGGATGACTGTCATGACTAGAATACAGCAATGGAAGGATATAACTTGTTCAAAAAGAACAGGAGGAACAGAAAGGGAGGTGGGGTTGCACTGTATGTGAAAAATAGTATCTCTGCACAGAAATACAGGAGGATGAGCTTGGTAGCCCCATCGAGAGCATCTAGATCAAAATAAATGGAGCAAAGAATAAAAGGAACCTGGTGGTCGGAGTCTACTACCCGCTACCCAACCAAGAAGAAGATGAGGATGAAACTTTTGAAAAGCAAATAGCTGATGTTTTAAGGAAGCACGATGTAGTAGTAATGGGGGACTTCAATTTCCCCAATATTTGTTGGGAGACAAATTCTGCAAAACATGGCCCCTCCAGGAAATTCCTGACTTGTGTGGCGGATAACTTCCTCCTACAGAAAGTAGAGCAAGGAACTAGAGGATCGGCTATCCTTGACTTGATCCTAACCAACACAGATGACAGAGTGGATGAAGTAGCAGTTACAGGAACTCTGGGGGAAAGCGACCATGTTGTACTTATTTATTTATTTATTTATTTCATTTCTATACCGCCCAATAGCCGAAGCTCTCTTGAGTTCTTGATTCTAAGGGAAGCAAAAGCCGAGTGTAGCCAAACGCGTACCCTGGATTTTAGGAAAGCTGATTTTAATAAACTCAGAACGATGAACAGTAAGGTCCCATGGCAAGCAACTCTAACGAGAAAAGGAGTCCAAGATGGGTGGGAGCTTTTAAAAAAGGAAATTCGCAAGGCACAATTACAAACAATTCCAACAAGAAGAAAAGGTGGAAGACAACAGAAGAAGCCAATGTGGCTTCACAAAAAGCTTAGGGATGACCTGAAAACAAAAAAGGACACATATAAGAAGTGGAAAGAAGGCCAAGTAACAAAGGAAGAGTACAGGCAGGTAGCACAGAATTGCAGGGATGGCGTCAGGAAGGCTAAAGCTGAGAACGAGCTCAGGTTAGCGAGGGAGGCTAAAAGCCACAAAAAGGCTTTCTTCAGCTACGTGCATAGTAAAAGGCAGAGGAAAGAAATGGTGGTTCAGCTATTAAATAAGGATGGCAAAACGATAACAGATGACAAAGAAAAGGCAGAGGTGCTCAATTCCTACTTTGGCTCAGTCTTCTCCCAAAAGAGGGTCTATGACCCCCCTGGCAAAGGCGAAGTACAGGCTGAAGGGGCAGGATTGCTACTTGAGATTGATAGGCATATGGTCAAGGAACACCTCATTACTTTGAATGAGTTCAGATCTCCAGGGCCAGAGGAACTGCATCCTAGAGTAATAAAGGAATGGGCAGAAGAACTCTCAGAACCACTGTCTATTCTCTTTGAGAAATCATGGAGGACGGGTGAAGTGCCAGATGACTGGAGGAGGGCTAATGTTGTCCCTATCTTCAAAAAGGGTAAAAAGGAGGAACCTGGGAACTACAGACCAGTCAGTCTGACATCAATCCCTGGGAAAATTCTGGAGCAGATGATAAAGCAATCCATCTGGAAGCACCTTGAAAACAATGCAGTGATTCCTCGAAGCCAACATGGATTTGTCAAGAACAAATCCTGCCAGACAAATCTGATCACATTTTTGGATCAAGTCACCTCCCTTGTAGACCGTGGGAATGCTGTAGACATCATATACCTCGACTTCAGCAAAGCTTTCGACAAAGTGCCCCATGATATCCTGATAGTGTTGCAGAACCCAGAGTCAGAGAGACCACGGAGTGAAGGAAAAAGAGATTCTTTATTTAACGCGCGGGCTTAAGGCTGGAATCGTTTCCAAAGAGCCAGAAGCCCCGATTTACATTAGCACATTGGTTTTATAGACATTGTGACACATATGAAACGGCTCCTCCTCTCCCTCCCGCATGGGGTTGCAATCCTCAACATTTCTTCTCTTAGCACTATTGTTTATAATACAAGAACTGGGTTATAGGGTAGCCATGATAAGGAGAGAACAGAAGAGAACAGCAGAGAACAAGATATACAATTGTATGACCTTTGACAAGATAAGGAATTCCTGTGTCTCGTCAGCTTACAACAATATATTCAAGGGAGAAAGAGCTCAGCAAGAACATGAAGCATGAGACTGCATAAGGCTACTTAGTCTGACCCCCGATATGGCTGCTACATTCCCCCCTTAAATGCATAATTTCATTACAATTATAGCATTTCTGATAACTATACAAAGCTTTTTGTGACATACATATTACTTAGCCTTTTGTTGGGCTATTAGAGCGTAGAGGGCAGCAGTTTTATTAGCTGAGACATAAACCAGATTGGTTAAACAGCGCATAAGACAAGGAACGCAGAGACATAACAGAACTTTTATGAACAATACTGGTAGAATTAGGATGAACAATGCTTTTAAGCTAGCTAAGATCTGGAAGCCAAGGGGTTAACTAATTGAGCTAATTGTTTTGTTTTATTGTTTTGTAAGCTACTATATTGTGCAGCTTGTTGATCTGTTCATCTACAGCATTGCCATTATCAGTTAAGTTAAAACAACAGAGCTTTTGGTGTGTCTCACAACTTAAATGATGAAGAAGGAAGAGGTAATCTATATCAGCTCTGTTTTCTAGAACTGCACCTCTTAGATCACGCAACTCTTTATTTAACAATGACAATGCCTGTGAGGTGGCATTTATGCTTTTGGCTAAGCTGCAAGCTAACCGGTTGATTTCCAGACCATCAGCCAAGGCTAAACCTGGAACCCCAACTAGTGACATTGCTAAGGCCAATTTTTTTTGAGTCAAAATATAACTGCACATGACTATTACAATTTTTAGTTAGTTGGAGTGCTCGAGGCTGCCATTGACGGATTTTTTCAGGCTACAGGGGAAGAATTGGCACCAGTTCAATTGGCGGCTGAGGCAACATGGGTGGTTATCAGACAAGTTGGCAGGAATAAATGACCAAGTGCAGGAATTACATGTCTAAAACCATCCATGAGGCAAAAGTATGTGGGCATCATTAAAAGATATGTTTTGAATTTTATTACAGTGGAAGGGGGCCAGGGATAGCTTTGTATTTTCTGGAAAATTTTTTTGACAATTAAGCATTTGTGCACACGTAGCATTTGTTTCAGCAATGATGGGGGTGCGTAGAGTGAACTCTGTAGGGGGTAGGATCTTTGCAACCACGCCCCAATTAGCATTTTGGGAATAAGTTAAACTTACACCATAAACTCTTAACATGGTATCTTTTTGAATTTTCCCAGGATGTCTACAGACAGGTATTAGGCAAGAGCCAATAAGCCTGTTTGCAGGTATACCTCTTGGCAAACAAAAATGTTTTACTCTCGTGATGTTAGCCAGGTGAAGCCAGTAATTATCAGCAAATCACTGGGACAAACTTCTTTTTCTAGGGGCAGACCCCCCTTTTTGCACCTTATTAAGGAAACACAATGCAACACTACTAACACTACAACACGCATGTTTGATCTTCTTTGGGATCTGACCGTACGCAGGGCAGCTATTCACCTGGCAAGCTGCAGTAGGGTCTAGTCCCCTTCTTCAATTCTCCAGTTGCAGGTCTGACCGTACGCAGGGGGACAGTTTCCCGGTGTGTCCACAGTAAGGTCTAGCCTGAGTCTTCTTACTGCTTTTTCAGAATGATTTTTAAAGGATTTTCAGGATTTCTGTTTACAGTCTACTCTCCCCCTCTCGCTCTCTTGACTCGTGTCCAATGTATCTAGGGTTTAACTCTAGCTGCTTTCATAGCTGCGGGGGTGGAAAGTATGACAGTTTTCAGTCCTCTCCATCTGGGAGTCAAAGGGTTATTTTTCCCTCTTTAACTCATACTTTAACTCTTGGTTGGAAAGGATGAACTTCTGTGATGGGAATGGCTTATTTTTTTAAGACAAAGCGACGCTGGGCTTGAAGACCTTTGCTCAGTGTTTGGACTTCTTGTTTAAGGCTAACGTTTGCTTGCTCTTGATGCCACTCCAGTGTCAATCATGAAGTCAATGTCACTGCCCCTCACAGTCAATGTCACGGCCCCTCTCAAGCTGTCTCCCTCTTCGCCCATTCTGGCCCCTTTGGTTTTCTCCTTTGTGTATTTGATTTATTTTATTTGGGCATTCATGCCACTAATGTCCATCTTGTCCACACTGGGCACACTGGTTCTTTTTTTAAGAATCTTCTGCCTCTGCCGGGTCTTCTTCTTTTCTTTTTTCGTCCACGTCTTTTTGGGCCTCTGGGCTGAGGGAGGGGGGTATACTGGCGATAGGCATTTGAAAAACGCTCCAAGTACGCTCTGGGGCCTCGGTGGCACCTTGCAGCACTTTAGACACTTTGGTCATATTAACTGACTTCTTCATACCTGCTTTCATGGCTTCTAACAGCAGGGTTTGATACTGGGTGAGGCGCTCTAGCCCAACTTGTGTTTTGGGATTCCAGCAGGGGGGGGTTACTTACAAGGAGACTTTATTGGGTAACTTACAGCACACAGGCGTACTTAATTTTTGGATCAGACAGCTTCTCTGAACCACGAGCTATTGCGCTAAATGGGTTTTATACCATACATGTTACCCATAACACTAGCAAGCATTTTCAGCATAGGCTAGAAGTGTTTGGTTCTCAGGCACAGCTTCCTGTAAACAACTTCGCTTCCCAAAGTGCTTGATAACACTTTTATTTATTAGTATGGGAAGACAAATTTTTTCTCTTTCTTTTGCTTTCTTTTTCTTTGCTGATCTGCCTGTATTGCAGATCATGTTTCAAACTTTTTATATAAAACTTTCTGCTCCATGCACCAGCCTTGTCTCTTTATTTGTCTTTTTCAAGTTAAACTTACTTAAACTTTTCTGCCTTACACTAGTCCCACTGACACACATTTGGGATAGGCTCTTCTTCTCCTTCTAGTTAGATTTTCTTTATCTTAAAGAACTATTACATTATTGTGGCTACTTTACCCCAGGTAATAAGCTCCAGGCACAATCAGCTGCTTTTAATTTACCCTGGGGGCAACTATGGCCACGCTTCTTTTTTACAAATGTTTTTTCTTTGCCTTTTGCCTTTTCTTTTTCTCTCTTCTCTATCTGTCTTCTACTTTCTCTATTCTTTCTTTTCTACTTGCTTTTGTCTTTTCTCTTCGTTATCCATTGGGAACCACACTTAGTATCATTTGGAGTTGCAACTAACACTAATTTGCAAATATCACATATATTTCATGATATTTAAGAAATCATAAAATATACACAACAAACTTTTTCTGCAATTTAACACAATGAATAGAAAACACTTTTTGCATGGTAAGGCATGATGGAGCAGATCCAGCAATTATACTGCTCTTCTGGCTGAAAGCTCAGGGCTCATTAAAATCAAGGGACGGGCATACCCACACACGCAAAGAGTTCTAGGTCACCATTTTTGCATCGGCAACTCTATGCTGCATGAGTTCTGGCAGAAGGAAATCTAAAAGTCACAGATTAAACTCAGCCTGCTGTACACTGAGCTGACTACAAACATAGACACATGGTCCACAGCGATGAGAGTTCAAGTTTATCAAAAGCTTCATAGCACTGTCCATGGCAAGTCTTTGACAATTTAAAATTTTAGTTCATGTGCAGAGTGTCTCTAAAAAGCCCAGACATTGATGGAAGCAAACAGAGACGGCTCTGGGCAATGAAGATGTGATGTTTCCAGCAAAGGCTCTCTACTTTTGCATGAGTTTAAAAAGGGAAAGTGTGGCCCTACACCCCTTCTGACAGACAAGGGCCTTTAACTTTTTAGCAAGGCCTCTGTCTAAACAGAGCGGCACAGCTCAGCTCTCTAGCTGTGACGCTTTAACCTGGGCAACTCCTCTGTAAATTTTATTTTATTTCTGTCAGGTTCTCTCACAGACATTTTAAAAACTTACTCTTTTTTTTTTTCTTTTCTAACCTGGTACACGAAAGCACTGAAACACTGAGTGCCGAAACTCAGGACGCTGGGGGGTGATGGGCATCGCCTTATACTTGCATTTTTCAGGCAGCCATTAATCTTCGGGGAGGCGGTGGGGTGATTTGCAGGACTTCAAAGGCAAGCTTCTCAGTTTGTTTGTATTTGTAAATCCCAAGCTCAAAACAGGACACGATGAGGTACAGGGCCACCAAATTCTTGCTTTGGCACGGGCAACAAATAACTCGGGTTAGCTTTCTTCGCTGGGGTCTCAAACAGGAAAACAGTCTTAATTTAAAGTTGTAACATCACTGACAGCGTCAGCCAGCCAGCTACACAGATCTCATTGTTTTTTAAGACAGTTGCTCCAATAGCTTCTTTTCTTCTCAATCAGGTTGGGTCTCCCAGCTTACACAGTTTATTGCAGCTTCCAGGAGCATGGCAGTAGCGTGATTTTGGCTTGGCCAGGAACATGCTGTCTGGTTTCTCGGTCTCTTTAGCACACACACTTAGGCAGTGTAACACTGGACACTCAAATCAGTGAGATTTCTTCATTGCAGGGAATCCCACGGCAAAAGCTTAATGGTTACGCTCTTCAGAAATCATATAGCTGATGGTCAGTAGCTACAGGCTCTATGCAATTTTAACACAGTTCAAAGCTAAACACGGTTACCTTGACAGAGATCTTCAACGTGGTCTTTCCGCTTCATTCTGCTTTGGGACAGTCTTATGGCACACTTTTCACTCGAAGAGGGGTCTAGCCTGTGCTCTGGGGCCTGATTCTTCACCTTTATTTTCTATTTTGCCTTCATCTTCTGGGTCTTCATTTTCAGTTTCCATTTCTTAGGGATTTCATCTCAATTAGGCGAGGTGATGATGTTGCACAACTCAGAACGTTGTGGGCAATTTTCCTGCCCCCCCCCTCTCGGCGCGCTAGGCTAACAGCTACTTTTTCGGCCTTACACTCTCACGCTCCCACGCTTTGTTAAAAGCCAGACTGTCCTGCAACATTTTTCTAATTAACAGCCTCAGATCTTGTTTTTTTTTTCCTCTCAGCTCGACCTTGAGCTTTTTGCTGTTTTCTCTCTCTATTCTGAATCTTTTAAAAAAACCTTTTTCCTTCTTTGTTTGACATACATCTCAAGGGGGTGCAAGGTTTGCTTCCCCCACCACCCATAGCCTCCCTCCTAAATTGAAGACAGACACAATTAGGGAATGGGAATTGGTCAGTGAGTAAGGGGTCTCACTGGCCGACACAAGAGGATTTTTCACACCACGCACTTTGCTACTGGCCTGGGCACCCGGACGGTCAACGGTATGCTTCAGAAACCGCAGTAGCCACTCACACAATCATCAATCTCTCCACTACATCCATATGTCCCTGCCACCCACTTTTCCCACTTTTTACCAGAGCGGAAAACGGCTTCCCCAGCTTCCTACTGAGTACTGGCGTGCTAGGTACTGGCGCCCACTCGGGGGTGTGATCAGGCCCCCCTTCTACCCGCAAGGAGTAGGTTCTTTTGTATACGTATACCACCAACACTGACCTTCTTCATAAGGCGGGGCCCTCTTTTTTTCTGCCCAGTGGCCTTTCTCCCTAAAGGCGGGGCCCTCTTTTTCCCATATACTTGCCTTTCTCCTGAAGGCTTCCAATGTGGGTTTCAACTCAATTGCAGCTGCGATACAGGCAGGGCTCAAGTTCCTTCCTCCGCTTCCCAAGGTTCTCTTGCTGCTCACTACCGTTTGGGCGATCCCGGTGCAGGCTTTCTCCCATTCACTCGACAAAAAGGTCGGTGGCGCCAAGAAAGGGAGGCATGCGCCGAGCTCGTCTTCCCGGTGCGGCGATCAAGAGCAGGCAACTGCCACCTGTCTGGCTCAGAGCCTGCCACATCCGAGTCACGGCACCATTTATGTTGCAGAACCCAGAGTCAGAGAGACCACGGAGTGAAGGAAAAAGAGATTCTTTATTTAACGCGCGGGCTTAAGGCTGGAATCGTTTCCAAAGAGCCAGAAGCCCCGATTTACATTAGCACATTGGTTTTATAGACATTGTGACACATATGAAACGGCTCCTCCTCTCCCTCCCGCATGGGGTTGCAATCCTCAACATTTCTTCTCTTAGCACTATTGTTTATAATACAAGAACTGGGTTATAGGGTAGCCATGATAAGGAGAGAACAGAAGAGAACAGCAGAGAACAAGATATACAATTGTATGACCTTTGACAAGATAAGGAATTCCTGTGTCTCGTCAGCTTACAACAATATATTCAAGGGAGAAAGAGCTCAGCAAGAACATGAAGCAAGAGACTGCATAAGGCTACTTAGTCTGACCCCCGATATGGCTGCTACAATAGCTCAAAGTGGGCTAGATGAAACAACGATCCGGTGGATCCACAGTTGGCTACAGAATCGGACTCCAAGAGTGCTTATCAGTGGGACCTTCTCCAACTGGGGAGAGGTAACGAGTGGGGTACCGCAGGGCTCAGTCCTGGGCCCAGTGCTCTTCAACATTTGTATTAATGACTTGGAGGAGGAGGTGCAGGGAAGGCCCATCAGATTTGCAGATGACACCAAATTGGGCGGGATAGCTAATACTTTGGAAGACAGAAACCAAATTCAAAGTGATCTGGATAGACTGGAGCACTGGGCAGAAAACAACAGAATGACATTGAATAGGGATAAATGCCAAGTTCTGCACCTAGGAAAAAGAAACCAAATGCACAGTTACAAGATGGGGGATATGTGGCTCAACAACACGACAAGCGAGAAAGATCTTGGAATTGTTGTCGATCACATGCTGAATATGAGCCAACAATGTGATGTGTCTGCAAAAAAGGCCAATGCTCTTTTGGGCTGCATTCATAGAAGCATCGCTTCCAAATCCCGGGAAGTACTAGTTCCCCTCTACTCAGCACTGGTAAGGCCTCATCTGGAGTACTGTGTCCAGTTCTGGGTGCCACACTTTAGGAAGGATGCAGACAAACTGGAGAGGGTTCAGAGGAGGGCAACAAAGATGATCAGGGGACTGGAAACAAAGCCCTATGAAGAGAGACTGAAAGAACTGGGCATGTTTAGCCTTGAGAAGAGAAGGCTGAGGGGAGATAGGATAGCACTCTTCAAGTCCTTGAAAGGTTGTCACAGAGAAGGCGGCCAGGATCTCTTCTTGATCATCCCAGAGTGCAGGACACGGAATCATGGGCTCAAGTTCCAGGAAGCCAGATTCCGGCGGAACATCAGGAAAAACTTCCTGACTGTTAGAGCAATACGGCAATGGAACCAATTCCCTAGGGAGGTGGTGGGCTCTCCCACACTGGAGGCCTTCAAGACGAGGCTGGACAGCCATTGGCCAGGGATGCTCTGACTTGGATTCCTGCATTGAGCAGGGGGTTGGACTCGATGGCATTGTAGGCCCCGTCCAGCCCTACTATTGTATGATTCTATTCTATGAAATCATGCCCCCCCCCATAGCTTTGTATAACAGGAGTTAAGAGGATGTTTACAAAAGGGTCCCGTTCTATTGCATTCTTTGCATTAGTATTCACTGCAGAAGATATAGGACAGTTACCTGTGCCTGAAATGTTCAGTTCAGATGAGCTGGAAGGAACTGAAGGAACTCTGAGGAACTGAGGCAAACAGTGGTGACAAAAGATGAAGTTCTCAACCTTATTGATAAATTGAAAGCAAAACAGTCACTAGGCCCAGATGGTATCCATCACAGAGTTCTCCAAGGACTCAAATATGAAACTGCTGATCTTGTACCCAAAGTATGCAACATGTCGCTAAGATCTGCGTCTGTACCGGAGGACTGGAGGATGGCCAATGCAACACCAATTTTCAAAAAGGGATTCAGGGGGGATCGAGGAATTTCCAGGCCTAACATCAGCTTAACATCCGTTCTGGGTAAATTGGCTGAAGGCATTCTTAAAGGTAAAATCAGTACGCATATCGCAGGACAAGCCCTGCTGAACAAGAACCAGCATGGCTTGCGCTAGGGTAAGTCCTGCCCTGCCTCGCTACGCTCGCAGAATCCTTCGAAAGCGCCCACGGCCACGCAGACGGGTGCCCGGGGACGCCTGGACTCCCAAAGGCTTTGACGAAGTCCCGCAGCAACGCCCCGAGCAGACTCGCAGTGGGGAATACGCGGCCGGGTCCCCGCGGATCAGCGCCCGGCTGAAGAGCAGCGAGCGGAACACGCGGCGGATCCCGCGGGGAGGGCAGTGAGGGCGCGTCCGCGGGACCGCGGTCGGGCCCCGCGCTGCTCACAGGCGGCCCGGAAGCAGGGCGGGCCGCGAACCGGCCCAGGCCGCGGCGGACGCCACGTCGCTCAGGGCGGCCGCGACGAGGAGGGGCAGCGCGGGGCGGCCGAGGAGAACGGCGGGCGGGGCGGGGCGGGGCGGGGCGGGGCTTCCGGTGCTGCGGCGGCCGAGAGAGCAGGAGCGAGTCGCTCGCTGCCCCGCCCGTTGCGGTTGCCACAGCAGCGGGGAGGGCGGGGCGAAGGACGAGGCCCGGCCGGCCGGCCGGCGCTTCGGGGCGGCGCATGCGCGGCAGTGCCCCTCGGAGCCGGCCCGGTCGGTGCGGACTGGGAGGAGGAGCCGCCGCCGCCGCCGCCGCCGCCGCCGCGAGAAGGGAGGCCGGCCGGCCGGACCAGGACGGAGCGCACCCGCCGGCCGCCCTCGCCGCGCCGCCACCGCGTGAGTGCGGGCGAGAGGGCCGCGCCGCGGACCCGCGCGCCTCCCCCGGCGCCCGCCCGCCGCCTCGGCCGGGGAGCGCGCGGCCGCGGGCCGGCAGTGCGCGGCGGCGGCGGGGTGCCGGGGCCGCCCGGCCGGCCGGGGCCGCGGCGCTCGCGGAGCAGGCCCGCGAGCCGGCGGGCGTCCGCGCTGCCGGCGCCTCGGCGCGCCCGGGCTCCCCTGGCGCCCGCGGCCCGGCCTCCCCGCGCGACGCTGGCTCGCCCGCTGCGGGCGGCGCGCCCGGCCCATCCGGCGCCCGGCTGCTCCGCGTGCCCCGGGGCTGCCGCCGGCGCGGGCCTCCCCCGGGCAGGCGCCGCAGGCGAGGGCCGCCGGCGTCTCCGCGGGGGCGGGCGCCCTCCTGGGTCGGGGCGCGGCCGCCCGGGGCTTCAGCTGGCGCGCGCCCCGGCCCGCACAGGCGAGGGGCGCAGGGAGGTGCCGCCCGGATGGGCTTGTTGGAAGGGCTCGCCCCCCGACGAGGTCTACGGGCGCCGGCCGAACGTCGTCCTCGCTGGAAGTCTAGCCTCGGTTGCGGCCCCTAAACTGAAAACAGGCCCCGTTATCCCAAATCCAGGTTGCCGGTCTTTGTCTTGCTGGCCACCAATCCTGCCCCGCTCAGATGTCCGCGCTCTCCCCGCACCTTAGGAAAAGGTGTGATGGTGTCGCCAAGTAGGGAGGGAGGTCTTGTTCAGGTGGGCATGGCTAGCTTTAAGACCAGCTCAGCAGCAGAACAGGCTGGGGCTGGGATTCAGTTCTCCTCTCGTATTGCATTTTTATGGGATGTTTCGTCTTGGGATTTGGGTGAGCCAGATGACCTTGCAGTGATTTTGTGAGCTGCATACATAAGAAAGTGCCCATGTTCTGGATCCTATTGCCAGGGCACTTCATTATTTTTTTGGCCCTTTACTAAATATTTTTACCAGTCACTCTTGTTTTATTGGCCTGCAGGATGCTCACAAATAGGCCACAGCACCCCCCTTAGGAATGCCTGGCTTAGTGTGAGAGGTGTGGCTGAAGGACCGTTTCAGCTGTGAGCCGCCAGTGGGCTTGCAGTTGCTTGCAAGATGCCTTGCAGCCTGACAGTGTAGCTGCCAGCAAGTGAGGCTCTTTGGCCAGGGTACAACTGCTGCTTATGAATTCTGCAAGCATAGTTGGGTGAATGCCCTGCCCTGGGGCTCCAGTATGCCTTCTCTGGACACCCTGCACCTGCTGCAGAGGGCAAAGGAAGGTGTGGCTGTGATCAGCTGTCAGAGCCCATTTGCTAAGGCAAATGGTGTCTTTTTTTCACTTCTGCCTCCTTGGCTTTGCTGTAGGCTGCTGTTGTGTCCCAGTATTCTCTCTCAAATGGCAGATGCTTGCATGTGGCACTCTTTCTGGTGTGTGCTTCTCTTTGTGCTGTGCTAGAAGAGAGACGTAGGTGCTTCTCACAAGGTACTGGCTGAGTCTGCCCTGCCCAGAGCACTGTGTAGCTTGACTGATACAGTTCCTGTGGCTCTCTGTGCCAAGAGAGATGGAGGTCCAGAGGGCTTTTAAACCACCTTGCATGCTTCCCTTGAAACCCAGTGGGGAGTGGGGAGAATGTAAAATTATGATGTGGAGGTGAGTGTCTGAGGAGCTGTGTGAATCCTCCCATCTCTTGCATGTGCATTACTTGATGACTCATAGATGAATGGGTGAGGAGGCTCTGCTGTAAAACTGTGTTTGGAGTGATGAGAATTCTGTCTGTGATGGTTCATTCACACATGCAACCCTTAGAGCCCTCTTCTGACTTCTTGCTGTCCTTTGACTTGTATTGGTAGCCTGAGGAGAGAAAGAGAGCCTTTTCCTCCTTGCCATGGTGGGAAAATTGGAAGGGGCTGGCAGTATTTCCTTGCTGGGAAGATGCTCTGACTGACTGCATGGCCTGCCTAAAACTCAGTTTTCATCACCCCAGCACTCGGAGGCCATAAATATTTATGAGGCTGTCAGATGGAATAATTGGTGCTTGTGCCTGAGACGCTATTTCCCTAAATGAGCATTGCTGGTACTGCCTGCCTTTGCAGAGGCTTCAACAAGTGGATTTGGGGTGGGGTGGGGATGGGCCTGTGTGTGTACTCTTCAGGTGGATCAAAGGCTGTGCACCTTCCCCTTGGCTTGCATGTGGGAAGAAGGTCCACTTTGTGTTATATCCAAGGATTCCCCTTAACCCGATGTAGCCTGAGAGCAGGAAACCAAAGTCAGTGGGGAAAAAGGGTGGAGGAGGATGGAGTTGGTTTTCAGGGTTTGGGGGTTGGTTTATTGAAAAACAGCATTTTCTGCCTTTACATTGATCCTGCAAATCAAACTAGCACAGAGGGGGAAGGGAAGAATGACAGAGAAAGATTACTATCATTCTGGTGAGGACTGGAGGAGGGGATAGGGTTCCAAGTGATGCAGGAAGAGTTTGAGGAGGCAAACTCAAGGCACAGGTTGGAAGAACACTTTATGCTCTTGGCTGAAGCCTGTGCCTTTTGCGGGGAGGCAGCATAAGAATTTTATGCTCCATTCTTGCACAAGCCTGTGTAAAATTTCAGATTTCTGGGCAGCCAGGGATTTTCCAGGTCAGACAAACAGCTGCTGATAGATGTCTGTTTGACCTTCCCTTGAAAATGTTCAAGGAAAGAAATTCCATAACCTCCCCAGACAGCTGCTTCAGCTGATGCTTGCTCAATCCTGATTTCTCCCTCTCCTTTTTGAAACACTTTTAAATATTTGAAAACATTCAGCCTTTCTGGATTGGGGTGGACAAAGACTGAAATCTCTTGCTTCGTTGCAGGAAGCAATTTAAGCTTCGGAAGGCAATGATGAAGCAAGTGAGCTGATAGGGGAGCCGGTGTTGTATGAGTGGTTGGGGTGCTGGTGCTGCCTTGTGGCATGTTGCGCCATTGCTGCTCTTTGTGCCCAGGTTCGAGACAGAGAGTGTAAACTGGGCCAGGCTCTCTGCAGGTTTTGCTGGCATTGGAAGCTTTTTCTGCTCTCCTCAAGCTAGTCAGCAAAGCCCAGCTCATCTGTTCCACTTCTCAGGCCTTAGCACTTAGCCTTGCAACGACATCTTAGGCCTCATCTGGAGTACTGTGTCCAGTTCTGGGTGCCACACTTTAAGAAGGATGCAGACAAGCTGGAGAGGGTTCAGAGGAGGGCAACAAAGATGATCAGGGGACTGGAAACAAGGACCTATGAGGAGAGACTGAAAGAACTGGGGATGTTTAGCCTTGAGAAGAGAAGACTGAGGGGAGATAGGATAGCGCTCTTCAAGTCCTTGAAAGGTTGTCCCAGAGAGGAAGGCCAGAACCTCTTCTCGATCATGCCAGAGTGCAGGACACGGAATAATAGGCTCAAGGTACAGGAAGGCAGATTCCGACTGAACATCAGGAGAAACCTCCTGACTGCTAGGGCAATACGACAATGGAACCAGTTACCTAGGGAGGTGGTGGGCTCTCCCATACTAGAGGCATTCAAGACGAGGTTGGACAGCCATCTGTCAGGGATGCTTTGACTTGGATTCCTGCATTGAGCAGGGGGTTGGATTTGATGGTGTTATAGGCCCCTTCCAACCCCAGTATTCTATGACCTCTGCTGGAGAAATCCCATCTGCCTGGAAAATTTGATGTTCGCCTCCAAGAATTCCTTTTTTTGACTTTACTACCAAAAAAGTGGTGTTAAATGGGTGCATTTGGGGAATGTGGAGGAGACGGCTTGGCTTGGCTTCTCTCTGTTCTGCAATGGAAACCATTTCAATACACTGTCCATGGGCATTTCTCAGTTGATGCTGTGGTGTGGCCTCCCACATTGGCAGTCATGGTTTCTTATGAAGCTAGGTATGCGCAGCATCCCTTGGGACAGGCAGCAGCAGTGGAGCTGCAGAAGAGGCAGATGCTTGGAAGGCTCAGGGGTTCTGATGGTGGTCATGGGTCGCCTATTTCGGAAGAGGAGGGTATGGGATAAAGCATCAGTGGCTTGCTGTGGCTCTGGTGGAAAGCTGAAATCTCCCCCCCCCCCCCGTGTAAGCGTGTGAGCAAATCTTCCTGTTTGACATCATTCTGTCCTGCAGCACCACCGCTCACTTCAGTTCGAGAGAGCCCATGTTGGCATTCTCCTGGCACCTTTCTTGGTGGCCTGCCGTGAGTTATCACCCGCGTCGGTTCACTTGCTGACTGCCTTGATTGTAGTAAGCGATAAGGTGGAGTGGCGATTGGGAATCTGCGTGAAAGTTGCTAATGAAGTTTTGGCGGCAGCAGCAGTTGCTGTTTTGTTGTTGTTGTTGTTGTTGTTCAGTCGTTCAGTCGTGTCCGACTCTTCGTGACCCCATGGACCATAGCACGCCAGGCCTTCCTGTCCTGCGCTCTCTCCCGGAGTGTGCTCAAGTTCATATTCATTGCATCCGTGATGCTATCTAGCCATCTCATCCTCTGCCGTCCCCTTCTCCTTTGGCCTTCAGTCTTTCCCAGCATCAGGGTCTTTTCCAGGGAGTTTTCTCTTCGCATTAGGTGGCCAAAATATTGGAGCTTCAGCTTCATTATCTGTCCTTCCAATGAGCACTCAGGGTTGATTTCCTTTAGGATGGACTGATTTGACCTCCTTGCAGTCCAGGGGACTCGTAAGAGTCTTCTCCAGCACCACAGTTCGAAAGCATCAATTCTTCGGCGCTCAGCCTTCCTTATAGTCCAGCTCTCACAGCCATACATTACTACTGGGAAAACCATAGCTTTGATTAGACGGACCTTTGTCGGCAAGGTGATGTCTCTGCTTCTTACTATGCTGTCTAGGTTGGCCATAGCTTTCCTCCCAAGGAGCAAGCGTCTTTTAATTTCATGGCTACAGTCACCGTCTGCGGTGATCTTGGAGCCCAAGAAAGTAAAATCTGTCACTGCTTCCATTTCTTCCCCTTCTATATGCCAGGAAGTGATGGGGCCAGATGCCATGATCTTCGTTTTTTTAATGTTGAGTTTCAAACCAGCTTTTGCACTCTCCTCTTTCACCCTCAACAAGAGGCTCTTGAGATCCTCTTCGCTTTCTGCCATTAGGGTGGTATCGTCTGCATATCGGAGGTTGTTGATAATTCTCCCGGCAATCTTAATTCCGACCTCTGATTCATCCAACCCAGCATTTCTCATGATGTACTCTGCATATAAGTTAAATAAGCAGGATGACAATATGCAGCCTTGTCGTACTCCTTTCCCAATTTTGAACCAATCGGTTGTTCCATGTCTGGTTCTTACTGTTGCTTCTTGACCCTCGTACAGGTTTCTCAGGAGACAGGTAAGGTGGTCTGGTACTCCCATCACTTTCAGAATTTGCCACAGTTTGTTGTGATCCACACAATCAAAGGCTTTAGCGTAGTCAATGAAGCAGAAATAGACGTTTTTCTGGAATTCTCTTGCTTTCTCCATGATGCAGCGAATGTTGGCGATTTGATCTCTAGTTCCTCTGCCTCTTCGAAACCCAGCTTGTACTTCCAGTAGTTCTCGGTTCGCATACTGCTGAAGCCTAGCTTGTAGGATTTTGAGCATCACCTTGCTGGCATGTGAAATGAGCGCAATGGTGCGGTAGTTTGAACACTCTTTGGCGTTGCCCTTCTTTGGAATTGGAATGTAAACTGACCTTTTCCAGTCTTGTGGCCACTGCTGAGTGTTCCAGATTTGTTGGCATATTGAATGCAGCACTTTAACAGCATCATCTTTTAGGATTTTAAATAGCTCGGCTGGAATACTGTCATCTCCGCTAGCTTTGTTGTTAGTAATGCTTCCTAAGGCCCACTTGACTTCACTCTCGAGGATGTCCGGCTCAAGTTCAGTGAGCGCACTATCATGGCTATCAGGGACATTCAGATCTTTCCTGTATAGTTCTTCTGTGTATTCTTGCCACCTCTTCTTAATCTCATCTGCTTCTGTGAGGTCCCTGCCTTCTTTGTCCTTTATCATGCCCGTCTTTGCACAAAACGTTCCCTTGACATCTCCAATTTTCTTGAAGAGATCTCTAGTCTTTCCCATTCTGTTGTTTTCCTCGATTTCTTTGCATTGTTCATTTAAGAAGGCCTTCTTGTCTCTCCTTGCTATTCTCTGGAACTCTGCATTCAGTTGGGTATATCTTCCCCTTTCTCCCTTGCTTTTCGCTTCCCTTCTTTCCTCAGCTACTTGTAAAGCCTCATCAGACAGCCACTTTGCTTTCTTGCATTTCTTTTTCTTTGGGATGGATTGAGTTGCTGCCTCCTGAACAATGTTACGGACCTCCGTCCATAGTTCCTCAGGCACTCTGTCTATCAGGTCTAATCCCTGAAATCTATTCCTCACCTCCACTGTATATTCATCAGGGATATGATTTAGGTCATACCTGAAAGGTTTAGTGGTTTTCCCGACGTTCTTCAATTTAAGCCGAAATTTTGCAAGAAGCAGCTCATGATCTGAGCCACAGTCAGCTCCAGGTCTTGTTTTGACTGACTGTATGGAGCTTCTCCATCTTTGGCTGCAAAGGACATAATCAATCTGATTTCGATATTGACCATCTGGTGACGTCCATGTGTAGAGTCGCCTCTTGTGCTGTTGGAAAAGAGTGTTTGCTATGATCAGCATGTTCTCTTGGCAAAACTCTATTAGCTTTTGTCCTGCTTCATTTTGTACACCAAGGCCATGCCTGCCTGTTATCCCGGTGATTTCTTGACTTCCTACTTTAGCATTCCAATCCCCTATGATGAAGAGGACATCTTTTTTTGGTGTTAGTTCTAGAAGGTGTTGTAGGTCTTCATAGAACCGATCAACCTCAGCTTCTTCGGCCTCAGTGGTTGGGGCATAGACTTGAATTACTGTGATGTTGAATGGTTTGCCTTGGATTTGTACTGAGATCATTCTATCATTTTTAAGATTGTACCCCAGTACTGCTTTTCCCACCCTTTTGTTGACTATGAGTGCTACTCCATTTCTTCTAAGGGATTCTTGCCCACAATAGTAGATATGATGGTCACCTGAATTAAATTCACCCATGCCTGTCCATTTTAGTTCGCTGATTCCCAAGATGTCGATGTTCAATCTTGCCATCTCATGTTTGACCACCTCCAGCTTACCTTGATTCATTGATCTGACATTCCAGGTTCCTAAACAATATTGTTCTTTACAGCATCGGATTTTCTTTTCACCGCCAGACACATCCACAGCTGAGTGTCCTTTCGGGTTTGGCCCAGCCGCTTCACTCTTTCTGGCGCTACTTGGAAATACCCTCTGCTCTTCCCCAGTAGCATATTGGACACCTTCCGACCTGAGGGGCTCATCTTCCGGCGTCATCTCTTTTAGCCTTGTGATACGTTCCATGGGGTTTTCTTGGCAAGAATACTGGAGTGGGTTGCCATTTCCTTCTCCAGTGGACGACATTTTGTCAGAACTCTCTGCCATGACCTGTCCGTCTTGGGTGGCCCTGCACGGCATAGCTTATGGCTTCACTGAGTTACGCAAGCCCCTTCGCCACAACAAGGCAGTGATCCATGAAGGGGGTTGCTGTTTTACCTGTATTCAAAATGAGCAGCGGTCACAGTGGCGGCAGCAAATGCCTTGTTTAATTCTGCTGTATTTGACTAGAGCTTGCCACTTAATTCCAAATGAGGCCACCACCCACCACTTACAATGCCTATTTTTCCAACATTTGTGGCAGCAAATGGGGCTCTTTTTCTGATACAGCCTGTGTCCCAGGTAGTGAAATTCAGCAGCTTTTCAAGAAAAAGAGGCCATGGAGCTTTGAAAGGACTGTTTCTGAGAGGGGTGGTGGTGAAATACAGATACTGAAGTCTTTGGTTGTTAGACGGAAGATCAACATTACTGCTCCTTCAAATGTATATGCATAAGAGCATGTACATGAGCTGAAAATGTCCCATAATAGTTGCCTTATGCAAAGGCTCTGAGGACAGCTTCAGGGCCTGGGTTAAATTCCTGTTTTCCACTGTCAGCGTTATTTATATAGCCTTTTAATTTGCAACATGCAAATTGTGTGTTACTTCCCCACAATCCTGTCTGATAGGTCTTCTTTATACCCATGACATTTTGAAGAGGGGATTGAGATCTGGTCCATGTCTGCTTTGTAAGGGTGTGCAACATGGGCCTGGGCTTGAGTCCCCCCACTGCTGGGGTATACATATAGAGCTTCTAATACATGGCCCAGCAGAATCAGTCAGAAACTTGCTACTGTGTGACTGGCAAGTTGTGGAAGTGTGGCACTATGTCATGCACACAAACCTCTGGCAGAGATGCAAAGGACAGAACCAGACCTGCCATGCAGCAGGATGAAGCAACCTGCTTCAGCTGGCACTAGGAGTGCTGCGGTATAGATGCGTGCAGGAATTTGTATCTGAATGGTACAGCAAGCTTATAAAATCTTAAGAGCATAAGAAGAGCAGTGCTGGATCAAACCAAGGCCCTATCCAGTCCATTCAGTTGCCTGCCTGATGCCTGTGGGAAGCCCACATGCAGGGCATGAGCGCAACTGCTATTCAGAGGCCTGTTGCCTCTGATACTGGAGGTGACACTTAGCCATCATGACTAGCAGCCATTGATAACCTTATCTTGTGCAATTTGTTAGTGGGGATTTCCCAGCTTTTCCTTCCACCATTGGGAGTTGCCAGGTTGTCTGGATGTGCCTGGCTTTGCCAGTACCATGTGGACCTGTGGCTTTATCAGCACAATTTTGTGACAGCAGGGTTTACCGCATCAGTATAACAAGCTGTTTCCAAGCCGTATGCTCCCTCCGAAGACTCTATAGACACTGAGGCTGTCGGAGAGAGGCAGCATTGCAAACATTCCAGATGGATGCCTTTGGAAGGGGGGATGGTGCAGGGGTTGTGCTTGTGGAGGGGACGGCGCTGCCGGTTTGGGCACAGCAGAGAGCTGGGACTTTGCTCACGAAGAGCCAGACCTGCCCCGCGCCTATAGAATGGGCCCAGGATCTTGAGTGAGCAGGGCTCTGGAGTTTGCCATTGCCGGAGTTTGCCGTTGTCCTAGAAATGTGTGGTCTGGTTGGTGGTGGGGAAAAGGCATTGTGCATGTGTTCAGAGGGGACTCATCCTTCATGTGTTCCAGAGCCAAACCCTTATTCTAATAAGCTGCATTGAAATAGTCCTGGACTTGGGATGTTCTTTTGCTCTTTGGCTCTGTTTCTCCATGGCTGGTAAGGGGGAGAAGGTACCCTTGGGCACTGATGGGAGTTGAGAGGTTCTGGCTTGCGTTAAGAGTTTCAGGCAGTGAGTTGGGAAATGCTTCAAAGAAAGTGCATTTGGGAAGCAAGCTGTGAGGAACTGGAACTAGGTGGCCCCTTCCTTGTAATGGTGAAGGTTTCAAGCTGCGGCTTATGCTGACAACAAATTCCCATAGAAAGGTCTTAGAAAATGGCGCTCTCTTCCAGTTTTGCTTACACAGAGGCGATTCCCCCAAATCTGAATAAATGAGGGTGTGTGCGCGCACGCTGTTTTGCTCTTCCAACTTTGGGTCATGTTTGGATTGCCATCTAATCTCTGTTCCTTAGCTCATCTTTGCAGTAGTAGAGAAATGCTCTGGGGAAAATCCCAGGGACCTGGAAATGTGATGCTGGTGCCGAGGGATGTGAAATATTTTTCCAGCCCTGCATAGAACTATTCTTGGTCAGCTTGTAGTCAGTTGCCTCATTGCTTTTGTTCTGAACAAATGTCTGCATCTACTGTTGGAGCTGGAGTGTCAATTTTGAGAGGATTAATTTCTCTGCCCCGGAGGATGACCTACCAGCAGCTGAAATCTCTGGAAGGGAAGGCACGGTAGAGACAGAAGCCCTGCCACATTTTCTGCGAATTGTGGCTTCTGGAAGATCATTGGGGGCATGGCACAGCATCTGCACTGTCTTTGCTGAGCCCTTTTGGCACAATTCAAAGAGCTGGTCTTGGCTTACAAAGCTTGGGCCTAGAATACTCCAGAGACCATCAATTCCTTTACATCTCATTACATTCTCTATGCTACGCCATAAGTGTTCTCTTAACAAAGTAACCTGTACCACAAATCTCAAACACTGCTGGGAGTAACAGTTATGGAGTCCCTGGCCCCTAGAGATCCATCAAAACCAGATTGATAATCTTCGGGAAGATGTCTAAATCTGTTTATCTGGATGCATTTTTGCCAACTGGTCTTAGATGGAGTACTTAAACTGATTGCATTTTATTAGTATATTTTGTAGTGTGATCACTCCTGACCCAGAGTATTGGACCTAGAGTATCTTGACAGATAAAGGCCAGTCGCTAATACCCCTTCCTGGGCAAGGGCTAGACTGTGATGTGACCAACCAGATCCAAGCACTCTTTTAAGCCTGGTTTTGGCACTGAAACTGCCTCGATCACCCTGTGGGATGACTTACGCTGGTAGCAAGACACAGGAAGCATGACCCTGTTGATTCTCTGGGACCTCCTGGTTCTTTTGATATCATTGACCATAGTATCCTTCAGGAAAGTTTGTCTGAGTTTGGAGCGGGTAAGACAGCTTTACAGTGGGACAGTTTGCATGTAATAGCAGTCCACAGGCTGTTGGGAATGAGTGGGAGAGAGCAGGCATGCTGCCTGCAGTGCGCCCACCATTTCTGCTTTTACTCAGCAACTCACAAGCAGCTCCTGAGCGTAATGTGTGAACCCGGGCCGCTGGGTTGGTTAGAGGCTAAACAACCCAGTGGTTAACCCAGCAACAAACCGTGGTTAACTGCTGGGTTGTTTAGCCACCTAAACAAACCTGTGGTCCAGGTTCACATGTCATGCTCAGCAGCCCATGAAGGAGGCACTTGTGGGTTGCTGAGTAAAAGTGGAAGTGGTGTGCACCCTGCCAGCAGCACTTCTGCTCATAACCAATAGCCCATGGGTTGTCATGTACAAAGCAGGTCAGTGTTTGCACTCATATCTGGGCGACCACTTTTAGAAGGTGCTACTGGGGGATTTCTGCTCGATCCCTTCGCATTTAGGCTTTATGGTTCCTCCAAGTTCCATCTTGTTCCCCATGCCGTTCAACATTTGCATTAAACTGCTGAGTGAGGTCATCCAGAGATTTAGAGTACAGTGCCATTGGTATGCTGATGACATGTAGCTCAATCTCTCCTTTTCATCAGATCCAGATGAGACAGTGGAAGTGCTTAATCAGTAATGGACTGGATGAGGGCCAACAAACTGAATCTCAGTCCAGATAAGACAGAGGTGGCTGGCTAGCTCATCAGTGTTAGTGGTGTTCAACCTGTTTTGGAAGGGGTTGCACTCTCCCAGAAGGATCAAGTTTGCTGTTCAGGCATTGGTGGACCCATCTCTCTCACTAGAGGCACAAGTGTCTGGTGTGGCATGGAGCGCCTTTTTCCAGCTTAGCTGGTACGCCAGTTGCATCCCTGCCTTGATGGCGATAGCTTGGCCTCAGTGATCTGTGCCTTGGTCACCTTCAGTTAAGATTAGTGCAGTACGCTGTATGTGGGGCTGATGTTGAAGACATTCTGGAAACTTCCGTTAGTACAAAATAAGGTGATCCTCATTTCATTTCCAGGCTCAGTTCACAGTGCTGGTTTTAACCTATCAAGCCGTTCATGGCATGGGGCCTGGTCTCTGCAGGATTGTCTCTTCTCCTGTGTTCCTACTGGTGCTCTGAGATCATCACCCAAGGTCCTGCTCCAAGTGCTCCTGCGGCATACTGAGAATCAGAGGGTGGCTTGTTGTGTCAGGCTCCGGCTCCTGGGTGAAAGAGCAACAGTGATCAAGCAAGGCTCAGCACCTCCAGGGACTGTTGAGAACAGGGGGCTGTGTAGATTGGCATAATTACTCATAGCTGGCATAATTTTGTTTTTGCTAGTCATGGGGAGGAACAAGGAGTTAAACAGCATTGCAGCATCCCTGGGAGAAGGGAACTGCACTTCCTGGCCTAGCCGGTAGGAGTGGAGCGAGCATGCTCTCTGTGCCATGCTGGTCGACTTAAGAACATAAGAAGAGCCCTGATGGATCAGACCTAGGGTCCACCTAGTCCAGCATTCTATTCACACTGAGTGGTCAACCAGGTGTTGACCGGGAACCCACAAGTAGGACATGAGTGCAGGAGCACCTTCCCACCTGTGTTCCCCAGTAACTGCAGTACATAGGCTCACTGCCTCTGGTACTGGAGGAAGCACATAGCCATCAAGCAACTGATAGCCTTTTCCTCCAGGAATTTGTCCAACCCCCTTTTAAAGACATTGAAGTTGGTGGCCATAGCTACATCTTGTGGTAGCCAATTCTATAGTTTAAATCTGCACTGTGTGAAGAAGGACTTCCTTTGATCTGTCCTGAATCTCTCACCAATCAGCTTCATAGGATGACCCCATTGGGCTCTAATATTTTGAGAGAGGGAGAAAAATGTCTCCCTATCCACATTCTGCACACCAGGCAAGCTAAACAATCCCAGCTGTTGTAACCTTCCCACATAGGGGAGATGCTCCAGCCCTTTATAGTTGCTTTTCTGCACTTTTTCCAGCTCTACAATATCTTAGAATCATAGAATAGTAGGATTGGAAGGGGCCTACAAGGCCATCGAGTCCAACCCCCTGCTTAGTGCAGGAATCCAAGTCAGTGCATCCCTGACAGATGGCTGTCCAGCCTCGTCGTGAATGCCTCCCGTCTGGAAGAGCCCACTACCTCCCTGGGTCATGGGTTCCACTGTCATATTGCTCTAACAGTCAGGAGGTTTTCCTGATGTTCAGCTGGAATCTGGCTTCCTGGAACTTGAGCCAATTCTTCCATGTCCTGCCCCCTGGGATGATGGAGAAGAGATCCTGGCCTTCCTCTCTGCGACAACCTCTCAAGTACTTGAAAAGTGCTATCATCTCTCCCCTCAGTCATTTCTTCTAAAGGCTAAACATGCCCAGTTCTTTCAGTCTCTCTTCACAGGGCTTCGTTTCCAATCCCCGATCATCTTTGTTTCCCTCCTCTGAACCCTCTCCAGTTTGTCTGCATCCTTCTTAAAATGTGGTGCCCATCACTGGACACAGTACTCCAGATGAGGCCTAACCAGTGCTGAGTAGAGGTGAACTAATACTTCCCGGGATTTGGAAGCTATGCTTCTACGAATGCAGCCCCGAAGAGCATTTGCCTTTTTTTCAGCCACATCACATTGTTGGCTCATATTCAGCTTGTGATTGACAACAATTCCCAGATCCTTCTCACTTGTAGTGTGGTTGAGCCACATAGAATCATAGAATAGTAGGGTTGGAAGGGGCCTACAAGGCCATCGAGTCCAACCCCCTGCTCAATGCAGGAATCCAAGTCAGAGCATCCCTGACAGATGGCTGTCCAGCCTCGTCTTGAACGCCTCCAGTGTGGGAGAGCCCACCACTTCCCTGGGGAATGGGTTCCATTGTCGTATTGCTCTAACAGTCAGGATGTTTTTCCTGATGTTCAGCCGGAATCTGGCTTCCTGGAACTTGAGCCCATGATTCCGTGTCCTGCACTCTGGGATGATCAAGAAGAGATCCGGGCCTTCTTCTCTGTGACAACCTTTCAAGGACTTGAAGAGCGCTATCATCTCTCCCCTCAGTCTTCTCTTCTCAAGGCTAAACATGCCCAGTTCCTTCAGTCTGTCTTCATAGGGCTTTGTTTCCAGTCCCCTGATCATCTTTGTTGCCCTCCTCTGAAGCCTCTCCAGTTTGTCTTCATCCTTCTTAAAGTGTGGCGCCCAGAACTGGACACAGTACTCCAGATGACGCCTAACCAGTGCTGAGTAGAGGGGAACTAGTACTTCCCGGGATTTGGAAGCGATGCTTCTGTTAATGCAGCCCAAAAGAGCATTGGCCTTTTTTGCAGCCACATCCCATTGTTGGCTCATATTCAGCTTGTGATCGGCAACAATTCCAAGATCTTTCTCGCTTGTCGTGTTGTTGAGCCACGTATCCCCCATCTTGTAACTGTGCATTTGGTTTCTTTTTCTTAGGTGCAGAACTTGGCATTTATCCCTATGAAATGTCATTCTGTTGTTTTCTGCCCAGTGCTCCAGTCTATCCAGATCACTTTGAATTTTGTTTCTGTCTTCCAAAGTATTAGCTATCCCGCCCAATTTTGTGTCATCTGCAAATCTGATGGGCATTCCCTGCACCTCCTCCTCCAAGTCATTCATAAAAATGTGGAAGAGCCCTGGGCCCAGGACTAAGCCCTGCAGTACCCCACTCGTTACCTCTCCCCAGTTGGAGAAGGTCCCATTGATAAGCACTCTTGGAGTCCAATTCTGGAGCCAACTGTGGATCCACTGGATCGTTGTTTCATCTAGCCCACTTTGAGCTAGTTTGCTCATCAGGATATCATGGGGCACTTTGTGGAAAGCTTTGCTGAAGTCGAGGTATACGATGCCTACAGCATTCCCCCGGTCTACAAGGGAGGTGACTTGATCAAAAAATGGGATCAGATTTGTCTGGCAGGACTTGTTTTTGACAAATCCATGTTGGCTTCGAGTAATCCATGTTGGCTTCGGACGGGGGAAGTGCCAGATGACTGGAGGAGGGCTAACGTCCCTATCTTCAAAAAGGGTAAAAAGGAGGAACCTGGGAACTACAGACCAGTCAGTCTGACATCAATCCCTGGGAAAATTCTGGAGCAGATGATAAAGGATTCCATCTGGAAGCACCTTGATAACAATGCCATGATTACTCGAAGCCAACATGGATTTGTCAAAAACAAGTCCTGCCAGACAAATCTGATCTCATTTTTGGATCAAGTCACCTCTCTTGTAGACCGTGGGAATGCTGTAGACATCATATACCTCGACTTCAGCAAAGCTTTCCACAAAGTGCCCCATGATCTCCTGATGAGCAAACTAGCTCAAAGTGGGCTAGATGAAACAACGATCCAGTGGATCCACAGTTGGCTACAGAACCAAGAGTACTTATCAATGGGACCTTCTCCAACTGGGGAGAGGTAACGAGTGGGGTACCGCAGGGCTCAGTCCTGGGCCCAGTGCTCTTCAACATTTTTATGAATGACTTGGAGAAGGAGGTGCAGGGAATGCTGATCAAATTTGCAGATGACATAAAATTGGGCGGGATAGCTAATACTTTGGAAGACAGAAACAAAATTTAAAGTGATCTGGATAGACTGGAGCACTGGGCAGAAAACAACAGAATGACATTGAATAGGGATAAATGCCAAGTTCTGCACCTAGGAAAAAGAAACCAAATGCACAGTTACAAGATGGGGGATACGTGGTTCAACCACACTACAAGCGAGAAGGATCTTGGAATTGTTGTTGATCACAAGCTGAATATGAGCCAACAATGGGATGTGGCTGCAAAAAAGGCCAATGCTCTTTTGGGCTGCATTCATAGAAGCATATCTTCCAAATCCCGGGAAGTACTAGTTCCCCTCTACTCAGCACTGGTAAGGCCTCATCTGGAGGACTGTGTCCAGTTCTGGGCACCACACTTTAAGAAGGATGCAGACAAACTGGGGAGGGTTCAGAGGAGGGCAACAAAAATTATCTGGGGACTGGAAACAAAGCCCTATGAAGAGAGACTGAAAGAATTGGGCATGTTTAGCCTTGAGAAGAGAAGACTGAGGGGAGATAGGATAGCGCTCTTCAAGTCCTTGAAAGGTTGTCACAGAGAAGGAGGCCAGGATCTCTTCTTGATCATCCCAGAGTGCAGGACACGGAATCATGGGCTCAAGTTCCAGGAAGCCAGATTCCGGCTGAACATCAGGAAAAACTTCCTGACTGTAAGAGCAATCCGGCAATGGAACCAATTGCCCGGGGAGGTGGTGGGCTCTCCCACACTGGAGGCCTTCAAGACGAGGCTGGACAGCCATTTGTCAGGGATTCTCTGACTTGGATTCCTGCATTGAGCAGGGGGTTGGACTCGATGGCCTTGTAGGCCCCTTCCAACCCTACTATTCTATTCTATGATTCTAAACACTGTATTTCGCCCTGCTTATTTAACTTATATGCAGGGTACATCATGAGAAACGCCGGGTTGGATGAATCACAGGTCGGAATTAAGATTGCTGGGAGAATTATCAACAACCTCCGATATGCAGACGATACCACCCTAATGGCAGAAAGTGAAGAGGATCTCAAGAGCCTCTTGTTGAGGGTGAAAGAGGAGAGTGCAAAAGCTGGTTTGAAACTCAACATTAAAAAAATGAAGATCATGGCATCTGGCCCCATCACTTCCTGGCATATGGAAGGGGAAGAAATGGAAGCAGTGACAGATTTTACTTTCTTGGGCTCCAAGATCACCGCAGACGGTGACTGTAGCCATGAAATTAGAAGACGCTTGTTCCTTGGGAGGAAAGCTATGGCAAACCTAGACAGCATAGTAAGAAGCAGAGTCATCACCTTGCCGACAAAGGTTCGTATAATCAAAGCTATGGTTTTCCCAGTAGCAACGTATGGCTGCGAGAGCTGGACTAAAAGGAAGGCTGAGTGCCGAAGAATTGATGCGTTCGAACTGTGGTGCTGGAGAAGACTCTTGTGAGTCCCCTGGACTGCAAGCAGGTCCAATCAGTCCATCCTAAAGGAAATCAACCCCGAGTGCTCATTGGAAGGACAGATACTGAAGCTGAAGCTCAAATATTTTGACCACCTAATGCAGAGAGAAAATTCACTGGAAAAGACCCTGATGCTGGGAAAGATTGAAGGCAAAAGGAGAAGGGGGCGGCTGAGGATGAGATGGCTAGATAGCATCACCGATGCAATGAATATGAACTTGAGCATACTCGGGGAGAAAGCGGAGGACAGGAATGCCTGGCGTGCTGTGGTCCATAGGGTCACGAAGAGTCGGACACGACTTAACGATTGAACAACAAAATCACTGTATTGTTTTCAAGGTGCTTACAGAGGGATTGCTTTATGATCTGCTCCAGAATTTTCCCAGGGCTTGATGTCAGACTGACTGGTCTGTAGTTCCCAGGTTCCTCCTTTTTGCCCTTTTTGAAGATAGGGACAACATTAGCCCTCCTCCAGTCATCTGGCACTTCCCCCATCCTCCATGATTTCCCAAAGAGAATAGAGAGCAGTTCTGAGAGTTCTTCTGCCAGTTCTTTTATGACTCTAGGGTGCAGTTCATCTGGTCCTGGAGATCTGAACTCATTCAAAGGAATGAGGTGTTCCTTGACCATATGCCTATTGATCTCAAGCTGCAATCCTTCCCCATTCAGCCTGTACTTCGCCTTTGCCATGGGGGTCATAGGCCCTCTTTTGGGAGAAGACTGAGCCAGAGAAGGAATTGAGCACCTCTGCCTTTTCTTTGTCATCTGTTATCATTTTGCCATCCTTATTTAATAGCTGAACCACCATTTCTTTCCTCTGTCTCTTACTATGCACGTAGCTGAAGAAAGCCTTTTTGTTTTTAGCATCCCTTGCTAACCTCAGCTCGTTCTCAGCTGTAGCTTTCCTGACACCATCCCTGCAATTCTGTGCTACCTGCCTGTACTCTTCCTTTGTTACTTGGCCTTCTTTCCACTTCCTATATGTGTCCTTTTTTGTTTTCAGGTCATCCCTAAGCTTTTTGTGAAGCCACATTGGCTTCTTCTGTTGTCTTCCACCTTTTCTTCTTGTTGGAATTGTTTGTGATTGTGCCTTGAGAATTTCCTTTTTTAAAAGCTCCCACCCATCTTGGACTCCTTTTCTCGTTAGCGTCGCTTGCCATGGGACCTTACTGATCATTGTTCTGAGTTTATGAAAATCTGCTTTCCTAGAATCTAGGGTATGCGTTTGACTACACTCGGCTTTTGCTTCCCTTAGAACTAACAACTCAAGTATAACATGGTCGCTTTCCCCCAGAGTTCCTGTAACTGCTACTTGATCCACTAAGTCATCTCTGTTGGTTAGGATCAAGTCAAGGATAGCTGATCCTCTAGTTCCTTCCTCTACTTTCCGTAGGAGGAAGTTATCTGCCACACAAGTCAGGAATTTCCTGGAGGGGCTATGTTTGGCAGAATTTGTCTCCCAACAAATATCGGGGAAATTGAAGTCCCCCATTACTACTACATCATGCTTCCTTAAAACATTGGCTATTTGCTTTTCCAAAGTTTCATCCTCGTCTTCTCCTTGATTGGGTGGCCAGTAGACTCTGACCAGCGTGCTCCTTTTATTGTTTGCTCCATTTATTTTGATCCAGATGCTCTTGATGGGGCTACCAAGCTCCTCCTCCTGTATTTCTGTGCAGAGATGCGTATTTTTCACATACAGTGCAACCCCACCTCCCTTTCTGTTTCTCCTGTTCCTTTTGAACAAGTTATATCCTTCAGTTGATGTATTCCAGTCATGAGAGTCATCCCACCAAGTCTCAGTTATACCTATCAAGTCATAATTTCCCCATTGTATTAAGAGTTGAAGTTCGTTCTGTTTGTTTCCCATACTCTGGGCATTACTATATAGACATTGAAGACCATGTGCTTCATAGCCTGGCTTTCTTCCTACGTGTTTGTGGACTGTTATTGGGCACTATTAGAGCTGTTCTCTCCGTTGCGGTGCATGAGCCTTCGTCCATTGTTACCCCCAACTTTATATCTCCCTTCCCCATCGGATTCAGCTTAAAGCCCTCCTGATGAAGTTCTTCATGCTGTGGCCAAACACGTTCTTCCCAGCCTTTGTGAGGTGCAATCTGTCCCTTGCCGGGTTGCACCTCCCTTATCTTCCTTTAGGTGTGGTGGCAAGAACTGTACACAGTATTCCAAATGTGGTTGCACCATTGATTTGTACAGGCACAGGTAAATTCAAGATGAGGCTGGACAGCCATCTGTCGGGGGTGCTGTGACTTGGATTCCTGCATTGAGCAGGGGGTTGGACTCGATGGTCTTGTAGGCCCCTTCCAACCCTACTGTTCTATGATTCTATGAGGGGCGGTATGATATTGGCAGTTTTATTCTCAATTCCTTTTCTAATTATGCCTAACATGGAGTTTGCCTTTTTTACAGCCGCCACACAGTGGGTTGGCATCTTTATTGAGCTGTCCACCACAATGGCAAGATCTCTTTCCTGGTCGGTCCTTGCTAGCTCAGATCCCATCAACCTATGCTCGAAGTTGGGATTTTTTGCTCCAACGTGCATCACTTTACACTTGCTTACACTGAACCGGATTTTCCATTTACATATCCATTCTCCCTGTTTGGAGAGATATTTTTGGAGCTCTTCATAATCCTTTTTTGTTTTAATCGCACTAAATAATTTGGTGTTAACTGCAGATTTGGCCAGTTCACTGCTCACTCCTAATTCCAGATCATTTATCAACAGCATGGGTCCTAATAAAGATCCCCATGGGACTGCACTATTTACTTCTCTCCATTGGGAGAATTTACCATTTATTCCTTCTCTTTGCTTTCTGTTCTTTAGTCACCCTCTTGACTCCCCCTTTCAGCATCCTTTTCACCAGTTCCCTCGTTTTAGAGAAGTTCCCTCTTCTGAAGTCAAATGTGACTGAGCTGGACTTCCTTGGCAGTTTTCTACTTAAATATATATTAAATCTGATAGCACTGTGGACACTGTTTCCAAGTGGTTCAGCAGCATTTACATTTCATGCCAGGTCCTGGGTGGCACCACTTAGGATTAAACCCAGGGTCGCCTCCTCTCTGGTCGGTTCCATGACCAACTGTTGAAGGGCACAGTCGTTTACGGCATCGAGAAATTTAACCTCTTTGTTGTGATTGGAACATGCATTTATCCAGTCAATGTGGGGGCAATTGAGGTCACTCATCATTTTATTTATTTATTTATTTATTAAATTTATTAATCGCCCATCTGACTGGTCACCCAGCCACTGGGCGATGTACAACCCACCATAAAACAATTTAAAACAATAAAATTTTACCATATTTTTTTTTTTTTAAAATACCCTAACCCACCCCAAATGCCTGCCTGAACAACCACATTTTTAATGCATGACGGAAGCTCATTAAAGAGGGGGCATGACGGAGTTCCCTAGGGAGGGAGTTCCACAGAGTGGGGGCCACCACAGAGAAGGCCCTCTCCCTCGTCCCCACCAGTCTAGCTGTCCTGGCTGATGGGACAGAGAGAAGGCCATCTGAGGCTGATCTTGTTAAGCGGCCTGTCTGGTGTTGCTGGAGGCACTCCTTAAGATAGGCTGGGCCGGAACCATCTAGGGTTTTAAAGGTCAAAACCAACCCCTTGAATTTGGCCCGGAAAACAACTGGTAACCAGTGCAACTCCTTCAGCACTGGAGTGATGTGATCTCGCCGGCGGCTGCCTTTAATCAGGCGAGCCGCCGCGTTCTGTACCAGCTGCAGCTTCCAAACCGTCTTCAAGGGTAACCCCACGTAGAGCGCATTACAGTAGTCTAAACGAGAGGAGACCAGGGCATGTACTACCGATGGGAGCAGATGGTCGGGAAGGAAGGGGTGCAGCCTCCGTATCAGATGGAGTTGATACAGCGCTGTCCGGCTCACAGCTGACCCCTGAGCCTCCATGGACAGCTGGGAGTCCAAAATGACCCCCAGGCTGCGGACCTGGTCTTTCAAGGGTAGCCGTACCCCATTCAACACCAGGTCAACCTCCCCCAGCCTCCTCTTGTCTCCCACCAAAAGTACCTCGGTCTTGTCAGGGTTCAGCTTCAGCTTATTCCTCCCCATCCAGCCACTCACCGTCTCCAGACATTTGGACAGGGATTCTACGGCCAACCTTGGTGAAGATTTGAATGAGAGGTAGAGCTGCGTGTCATCCGCATATTGATGACACTGCACCCCAAACCTCCTGATGATAGCCCCCAGTGGCTTCACATAGATGTTAAATAGCATGGGGGAGAGGATGGAACCCTGTGGCACCCCACAAGTGAGTGGCCACGGGTCCGAAACCTCCTCTCCCAGTGCTACCCTCTGGTACCTGCCGGAGAGGAAGGACCGGAACCACCGCAATACAGTGTCTCCAATGCCCAACCCCTCCAGGCGGTCCAGGAGGATACCGTGGTCAACGGTATCAAAAGCCGCTGAGAGGTCGAGGAGAACAAGGAAGGAGCATTCACCCCTATCCAGAGCCCTCCTCATATCATCCACCAAGGTGACCAAGGCCGTTTCTGTCCCATGCCCAGGCTTGAACCCGACTGAAATGGGTCTAGATAATCAGTTTCTTCCAAGTGTGCCTTCAACTGCACTGCCACCACCCGCTCAATCACCTTGCCCAAAAGTGGCAGATTTGAGACTGGGCGAAAGTTGTTCAGAACTTGAGGATCCAAGGAGGGCTTCTTTAAGAGCGGTCTTATCACTGCCTCCTTGAGGGCTGATGGCATCACTCCCTCCTCAAGGGAGGCGTTCACCACCGCCTTGATCCCCTCACCCAGTCTCTCTCTGCAGATCATTACAACACTTCCTTGTTTGGAGGCCTCTTTGTGACTTCAGGCATAGACTTGGAGTGTCTGTGGCATGTGGGGCACAAAGTGTTTGGCCTGGGGCCCCATCTGCATCCTTTAGAAGGCCCTGTCTGGGGACCAGTTGGTGTACAGGACAAATGGTTGACTGGTTCAAAGCAGAGGGGTTTATTTGGTCTTGGAGAAAGCTGCTTGGCTGAGAAGACTGGGGATCCATGGTAGTTGCCTTCCTGAGCATAATGGCAACCTCTTCCTATCATGCCATAGAACAGCAATCATTGAAAGGGGATAGAGGCTGCTGTCTTTAGACTGCCCAACCCAGGTGACTGCTGAGACAAACACATGGGAATGGTAGTTGGCACCCTTCTCTTAGACCCACTGTTGTTGAGCTGCACTTGTCTGTCTTCTCGTGCCTGTGACTGGAGGAATGGTAAAAAAATCGTTTTCCCGCCTCCCAGCTGAGCAGAGCAGAGCAGAGCAAGCTGCTCCAGCTGGTCCAGGGACTACAGAAGCAGGCAAGCTCCCAGAGAGCGAGCGAACAGAGCGAGTGAACAGGGGGAGCAAACAGGAGTTGGCCAGGGGAGTTCGGCAGGGGAGGTCAAGGGGGAGGCCCCTAACATTTTTTTTTTTTTAACTAACTTTTTCCCATTTATTTGTCTTGTAACACACACTTCCACACCAGTGGGACTCTGCTTTTAACCTCTACTGAGTAGAGGAGCAGGCACAGGCTAGTCTAGAACAATCACAAAGCTAGACACAAAAAGGGAAAAGGGGCTATGGAAGGACAAGACTCTCCAGTGGTGGTGACCTGCAAGGTGTGTGCAATGTTTGTTTTCTTGCCTGAGAACAACATGGCCTACACCTGCAACAAGTGCAAGTTGATCACGCTGCTGGAGGAAAAAGTAAGTGGACTGGAGCGGCGACTGTCAACCCTCCGGGGAATAAGAGAACACGAAGAGTTCTTGGACAGAATGGGGGAACTACAGCAGCAAAGGGCAGACCAGAAGCTTGAAGAGCAACAGCAAGATGAGGCAGAAGTGGGAAATGCTGAGGAGAAGAAAAATGGAGTAGAGGATACTCCTTGGAAAACGGTGACAGTTAGGAGAAGAAGAACTAGACGCCACTCTGCACCAGTGGAAGCGGTGGAGCTGTGGAACCGATTCCAGGTACTTGCAGATGAGACTGGAGGACAGCCTGCAGAGGAAGAATCACAGGGGAACCTGCATGAGAGTGAGCAAGAGGCTAAAGGTCAGTCAAACAGAGGCGATGAAACCCAGGCCTACAAGAAGAAGAAGAGAAGAGTGGTAGTAGTGGGAGACTCCTTGCTGCGTGGGATCGAGACCCAAGTATGTCGCGAAGACCCGTGGACTCGCCAGGTATGTTGTCTCCCGGGAGGACAGATTAGAGACGTGACTGAAAGGTTGCCTGCACTCATAAAGCCCACTGACAGGTATCCCTTTCTTCTCATCCATGTGGGAACAAATGATACCGCCAAGCGGAGCTACGAAGAGATCACGTCAGACTTTGAAGCTTTGGGAAGGAAACTCAAGAACTTTGGGGCCCAGATAGTTTTCTCATCCATCCTTCCAGTAGTTAGAAGAGGGATAGAAAGGGAACGAAAAATACTCCGGGTGAATGACTGGCTACGAAGGTGGTGCCGACGAGAGAGATTTGGATTCTGGGACCACGGGCTATACTTCCTGGAAGATGGGCTGTTGGCTAGGGATGGGTTGCACCTCACAAAGGCTGGGAAGAATGTGTTTGGACACAGCATGAAGAACTTCATCAGGAGGGCTTTAAACTGAATCCTACGGGGAAGGGAGATGTAATGTTGGGGGTAACAATGGACGTAGGCGCATGCACTGCAATGGAGAGAACAGCGCTGATAGCGCCCAATAATAGTCTTCAGACACATGTAGGAAGAAAGCCAGACTATGAAGCACATGGTCTTCGATGTCTATATACTAATGCCCAGAGTATGGGAAACAAACAGAATGAACTTGAACTCTTAATACAGGAGGGAAATTATGACTTGATAGGTATAACTGAGACTTGGTGGGATGACTCTCATGACTGGAATACAGCAGTTGAAGGATATAACTTGTTCAAAAAGAACAGGAGGAACAGAAAGGGAGGTGGGGTTGCACTGTATGTGAAAAATACATATCTCTGCACAGAAATACAGGAGGAGGAGCTTGGTAGCCCCATCGAGAGCATCTGGGTTGAAATAAATGGAGCAAAGAATAAAAGGAACCTGGTGGTCGGAGTCTACTACCGGCCACCCAATCAAGGAGAAGCCAAGGATGAAACTTTTGAAAAGCAAATAGCCAATGTTTTAAGGAAGCATGATGTAGTAGTAATGGGGGACTTCAATTTCCCCGATATTTGTTGGGAGACAAATTCTGCAAAACATGGCCCCTCCAGGAAATTCCTGACTTGTGTGGCGGATAACTTCCTCCTACAGAAAGTAGAGGAAGGAACTAGAGGATCGGCTATCCTTGACTTGATCCTAACCAACAGAGATGACTTAGTGGATAAAGTAGCAGTTACAGGAACTCTGGGGGAAAGCGACCATGTTGTACTTGAGTTCTTGGTTCTAAGGGAAGCAAAAGCCGAGTGTACTCAAACGCGTACCCTGGATTTTAGGAAAGCTGATTTTAATAAACTCAGAACAATGATCAGTAAGGTCCCATGGCAAACAATGCTAGCGAGAAAAGGAGTCCAAGATGGGTGGGAACTTTTAAAAAAGGAAATTCTCAAGGCACAATCACAAACAATTCCAACAAGAAGAAAAGGTGGAAGACAACAGAAGAAGCCAATGTGGCTTCACAAAAAGCTTAGGGATGACCTGAAAACAAAAAAGGACACATATAAGAAGTGGAAAGAAGGCCAAGTAACAAAGGAAGAGTACAGGCAGGTAGCACAGAATTGCAGGGATGGCGTCAGGAAGGCTAAAGCGGAGAACGAGGTGAGGTTAGCGAGGGATGCTAAAAACAACAAAAAGGCTTTCTTCAGCTACGTGCATAGTAAAAGGCAGAGGAAAGAAATGGTTGTTCAGCTATTAAATAAGGATGGCAAAATGATAACAGATGACAAAGAAAAGGCAGAGGTGCTCAATTCCTACTTTGGCTCAGTCTTCTCCCAAAAGAGGGTCTATGACCCCCCTGGCAAAGGCGAAGTACAGGCTGAAGGGGCAGGATTGCAGCTTGAGATCGACAGGCCTATGGTCAAGGAACACCTCATTACTTTGAATGAGTTCAAATCTCCAGGGCCAGATGAACTGCATCCTAGAGTAATAAAGGAACTGGCAGAAGAACTCTCAGAACCGCTGTCTATTCTCTTTGAGAAATCATGGAGGACCGGGGAAGTGCCAGATGACTGGAGGAGGGCTAACGTTGTCCCTATCTTCAAAAAGGGTAAAAAGGAGGAACCTGGGAACTACAGACCAGTCAGTCTGACATCAATCCCTGGGAAAATTCTGGAGCAGATCATAAAGCAATCCATCTGGAAGCACCTTGACAACAATGCCGTGATTACTCGAAGCCAACATGGATTTGTCAAAAACAAGTCCTGCCAGACAAATCTGATCTCATTTTTTGATCAAGTCACCTCCCTTGTAGACCGTGGGAATGCTGTAGACATCATATACCTCGACTTCAGCAAAGCTTTCGACAAAGTGCCCCATGATATCCTGATGAGCAAACTTGCTCGAAGTGGGCTAGATGAAACAACGATCATGTGGATCCACAGTTGGCTACAGAATCGGACTCAAAGAGTGCTTATCAATGGGACCTTCTCAAGCTGGGGAGAGGTAACGAGCGGGGTACCGCAGGGCTCAGTCCTGGGCCCAGTGCTCTTCAACATTTTTATTAATGACTTGGAGGAGGAGGTGCAGGGAATGCTGATCAAATTTGCAGATGACACAAAATTGGGAGGGATAGCTAATACTTTGGAAGACAGAAACAAAATTCAAAGTGATCTTGATAGACTGGAGTGCTGGGCAGAAAACAACAGAATGGCATTTAATAGGGACAAATGCCAAGTTCTGCACCTAGGAAAAAGAAACCAAATGCACAGTTACAAGATGGGGGATACGTGGCTCAACCACACTACGAGCGAGAAGGATCTTGGAATTGTCGTCGATCACAAGCTGAATATGAGCCAACAATGTGATGTGGCTGCAAAAAAGGCAAATGCTATTTTGGGCTGCATTAATAGAAGCATCGCTTCCAAATCCCGGGAAGTACTAGTTCCCCTCTACTCAGCACTGGTTAGGCCTCATCTGGAGTACTGTGTCCAGTTCTGGGCACCACACTTTAAGAAGGATGCAGACAAGCTGGAGAGGGTTCAAAGGAGGGCAACAAAGATGATCAGGGGACTGGAAACAAAGCCCTATGAAGAGAGACTGAAAGAACTGGGCATGTTTAGCCTTGAGAAGAGAAGACTGAGGGGAGATATGATAGCACTCTTCAAGTACTTGAAAGGTTGTCACAGAGAAGAAGGCCAGGATCTCTTCTTGATCATCCCAGAGTGCAGGACACGGAATAATGGGCTCAAGTTACAGGAAGCCAGATTCCGGCTGAACATCAGGAAAAACTTCCTGAGTGTCAGAGCAATACGGCAATGGAACCAATTACCTGGGGAGGTGGTGGGCTCTCCCACACTGGAGGCCTTTAAGACGAGGCTGGACAGCCATTTGTCAGGGATGCTCTGACTTGGATTCCTGCATTGAGCAGGGGGTTGGACTCGATGGCCTTGTAGGCCCCTTCCAACCCTACTATTCTATGATTCTATTCTATGGTATACGATCATAGAATCATAGAATAGTAGGGTTGGAAGGGGCCTACAAGGCCAACCCCCTGCTAAGTGCAGGAATCCAAGTCAGAGCATCCCTGACAGATGGCTGTCCAGCTTCATCTTGAATGCCTCCAGTGTGGGAGAACCCACCACCTCCCTAGGGAATTGGTTCCACTGCTGTATTGCTCTAACAGTCAGAAAGTTTCTCCTGATGTTCAGCCGGAATCTCGCTTCCTGTCACTTGTGCCCATTCTTCAATGTCCTGCATTCTGGGATGATCGAGAAGAGATCCTGGCCTTCCTCTCTGTGACAACCTGTCAAGGACTTGAAGAGCGCTATCCTATCTCCCCTCAGTCTTCTCTTCTCGAGGCTAAACATGCCCAGTTCTTTCAGTCTCTCTTCATAGGGCTTTGTTTCCAGGCCCCTGACAGGACGGTAGAGCTGGGTCCGTCCTGTGAGGTTGGTTGCTGGCATGGTGCCATTTTCTGGTTGGTTTCCCTTGTTAGAATGCATTTGCTGTTCACAGGCAGATTGCTCTCTGAAGCTGATCGCCCTCTGAATGCTTCTGCCTGGGATGTGAGTCAGCCGGACTAAGCAAACAACGGGATTGCTGACAAGAAAGAAAAGCCCTGCCTTTGCTGGGGGCTGGTGGGTAGGTGCGAGCACCACAAATGTGTGAGTGGCCTGGAACATGCTAGCGGGGAGGATTGTGCTGAGCGTCACCCACAGCTCCCTGGGCTCTTTGTCAGCACTCCCTGTGCTGAGCGAGCGGCAGGGGGCTGTGCAGACAGAGGGGATTTAGCAGGGAGATCAGATTACCTGCCAGCCTGGTGGCATTGTACAAGTGCCCCATGTCTGGGCTGGCACCACATCTGTAGCTCAGCAAAATCTTCCAGACCCCTGTTAGTCTTGCGGCAAAAACAACAAAGCCTTGTGACATCGTTATTACAACAGAAGCTTTCGTGGACTAGAGTCCATCAGATGCCTGAAGTGTTATGCTAAGTTGGCAGGTATATATAAACACTGATGGATGTAAAGGACACAATTGCAAGTAGTGGGGCCAACTGGCCATGGAAAGCAAAAAGTACAGTCTATGTGAAGCTTAAATGAGCTGTCATCTAGGACTGCTTCAGGGTTTGGCCCCGTGTTTGTGTCTCTGCTATGTGGTCTACAAGGATCAGACCCTGCAACAAACCCAGATGCCAACTCTGTCCCCATACCTACTTGGGCAGTGCTATCACAGGACCTAATAATGATGATCATCCACAACATATACTTATTTATTTGAATATTTATCAATATCCTGTTGTGAATAGTTACAGAGCATATCATATACACTGACATGGTCACAGATGATATGTTCTTCCCAGGTAGGGCTGGAAAACCTCCTGCCTGAAATCCTGGAGAGCTGCTGCTGCCAGTCAGCATTGACAATACTGTTCCATAGTTGGAGAGGGCGGGGGATAGGGGGAGATACCCAACAGGAGGGAGTAGTCTCTGCTGGGCCATAAAGCTGGGAAAATTCAGATTTTTTTTTTGTTTAGGTTACAGCTGAAAGCACATTGGGATGTGTAGATTCTAGCAGTTTCTCAAAAGCTTAGGCAACCCAGTGCTTGGGGTCATTACCAATGTTTGGATGGAAAGACCTGTCTGGATACTGCAGTCTGTCTGAATGCTGGGCCAGATGAGTGTGCTGTCTTGTATGCTTCCCATGCAGAAGGAAACAAAGAAATGGAGCCAAGCTGGCACGGTGGCTTCTGTCCAGTAGCTGATGCCTCGAGAGCTAAGGCTGGTTTTGTTGGTCAGACATGAGAATTCCAAGTGCTCTAGCAATAATAATGTGGAATCTTCTTCAGATAACTCGCATTACACCCTTGAGCAGGCTTCCCCAACCTGGTGTCCTGCACGTGTTTTGGACTTCAACTCCCATCAGCCTCAGTGAACATGGCCAGGAATGCTGGAAAAACTTCCTGACTGTCAGAGCAATACGACAATGGAACCAATGACCTAGGGAGGTGGTGGGCCACACTGGAGGCATTCAAGATGAAGCCGGACAGCCATCTGTCAGGGATGCTCTGACTTGGATTCCTGCATTGAGCAGGGGGTTGGATTCGATGATCTTATAGGCCCCTTCCAACCCCACTATTCTATGATTCTATGAAATTGTAGTCCAAAACATCTGGAGGGCACCAGGTCGGGGAAGGCTACCCTTGAGGAAGGGCCATGGCTCAGTGGCTGGGCACCTGCTTTGCATGCAGAAGGTCTCAGGTTTAATCCCTGGCAACATTTCCAGCTGGACTCAGAAAGACTCTTGTCTGAAACCCTGGAGAGCCATTGCTGCCAGTCAGTGTCAATGATACTGGGCTAGATGGACCAAAGATCTGACTCGGTATAAAGCAGCTTCCAGTGTCTCCTCTCGAGGCATGTTTCATTTGGCTTGCAGGCCCTTCTTCGGGAATACTGATACTCTCAATTTCTATGTCTTGTAGAAATGAGCATCTCGCCCACCTGGATGCTGATTTTTGGCCATGCCTAGAGCCCTGTGCACTCAGTATGTGGGCCCACATTAGCCCCCCCTTCCCCATAGCCCCGTCCCAGCTACGTCACTTCCCCGTGAAGCTTCGCCCAGTAGCCTAAGAAGAATGGCATGGTAGCTGTCCCAGAGCATGGGCTGGCACTGTGAGCAGCAGGTGTGCAGGACAGGACACGGCCCAGGGGCTGCAGTTCACAACATGAGGGTGGCCCATTGCATAGCTGAATGAATACTGGCCCTTGGATCCCAGCCTTAAGGCAAGCAAAGTTCAAGCCTCTTGCTGTTCCACTCTCCTGACCTTTGTAGGCTTCCTTGCTAAGACGGGCAGAAAGGGCCCAGCACTGCCCGGGGAGAATCATAGAATAGTAGGGTTGGAAGGGGCCTACAAGGCCAGAAGTGAGTCACTTCCCCACAAATGACAAGGCAGCCAGCTCCCCACTGGTATGCTGTCTTCCCCACCTGCTGGTTTGGTCCAAACTGCAGCTGTGAGCCCTGGCAGGGGTTGCCTTCACTCTTCATGCAGACAGCTGCTCTGCCCTTCTTCCGGGCTGCCTATGTAGCTACGGCTCAGTGTGTGTGTTTGCGGGTGGGGATTGCTGTGGCCTATCGTGTCCTAGCAGGACAACTGCTCATGACCTGGGGTCCCCCTGCCAGAGCCTTTGGGGGCTCTAATCCCATCTTAAAATGAGATTTGGTCACTGTCTAAACTTTGCTGGGATTTAGGTGCCTTATTTAGACCTGGTTCTGGAGGTGCCATTGTGATTTCAGAAAGAGGTAGAAGCAGTGGAAGGGACTGGGCATCCAAGCTTCTTGGCTCCCTTCCGTCTAGCAGGAAGGCAGGCACATGGCATGCCACTCTCCATGCCAGGCTAGGCAGGGGCATCACAGGCTGGCCCCCAAGGGAGTGGGCCATGAAGGTGTAGTCCACTGTGCACCAGCCAGGGAGGTGCCGCAGCCTGAACGGGGCATGTTCACTTGAGCAAAGGCCAGCAGGGTGGGGGGGACTGCTCCCAGAGGGGTAGTTTGGGCCTGCTGTGCACACCTTTCCCCACCTCAAGGATGATGGTTTTTGTTTGCACTGACGTCATCTGAGCTGCTGTTCAGGGACAGAGCGGCCTCTCCTCTCTCTCGTGGGGAGGGGCAGTGCAAGCTCTGCCCTGGCAGCAGTCATAGAATCATAGAATAGTAGGGTTGGAAGGGGCCTACAAGGCCGTCGAGTCCAACCCCCTGCTCAGTGCAGGAATCCAAGTCAGAGCATCCCTGACAGATGGCTGTCCAGCCTCGTCTCGAACGCCTCCAGTGTGGGAGCGCCCACCGCCTCCCTGGGGAATGGGTTCCACTGTCATATTGCTGTAACGGTCAGGAAGTTTTCCCTGATGTTCAGCCAGAATCTGGCTTCCCATAAGTTGAGCCCATTATTCCGTATCCTACAATCTGGGATGATGGAGAAGAGATCCTGGTCTTCTTCTCTGTGACAACCTTTCAAGGACTTGAAGAGTGCTATCATATCTCCCCTCAGTCTTCTCTTCCCAAGGCTAAACATGCCCAGTTCTTTCAGTCTCTCCTCTTAGGGCTTTGTTTCCAGTCCCCTGATCATCTTTGTTGCCCTCCTCTGAACCCTCTCCAGCTTGTCTGCATCCTTCTTAAAGTGTGGTGCCCAGAACTGGACACAGGGCTCCAGATGAGGCCTAACCAGTGCTGAGTAGAGGGGAATTAGTACTTCCCGGGATTTGGAAGATATGCTTCTATGAATGCAGCCCAAAATAGCGTTTGCCTTTTTTGCAGCCACATCCCATTGTTGGCTCATATTCAGCTTGTGATCGACAACAATTCCAAGATCCTTCCCATTTGTAGTGTGGTTGAGCCATGTATCCCCCATCTTGTAACTGTGCATTTGGTTTCTTTTTCCTAGGTGCAGAACTTGGCATTTGTCCCTATTAAATGTCATTCTGTTGTTTTCTGCCCAGCGCTCCAGTCTATCCAGATCACTTTGAATTTGGTTTCTGTCTTCCAAAGTATTAGCTATCCCGCCCAATTTGGTGTCATCTGCAAATTTGATCAGCATTCCCTGCACCTCCTCCTCCAAGTCATTAATAGAAATGTAGAAGAGCCCTGGGCCCAGGACTGAGCCCTGCGGTACCCCACTCATTACCTCTCCCCAGTTTGAGAAGGTCCCATTGATAAGCACTCTTTGAGTCCGATTCTGTAGCCAACTGTGGATCTACCGGATCGTTGTTTCATCTAGCCCACTTTGAGCTAGTTTGCGCATCAGGATATCATGGGGCACTTTGTCGAAAGCTTTGCTGAAGTCGAGGTATATGATGTCTACAGCATTCCCACGGTCTACAAGGGAGGTGACTTGATCCAAAAATGAGATCAGATTTGTCTGGCAGGACTAGTTTTTGACAAATCCATGTTGGCTTCGAGTAATCATTGTTGCCAAGGTGCTTCCAGATGGATTGCTTTATGATCTGCTCCAGAATTTTCCCAGGGCTTGATGTCAGACTGACTGGTCTGTAGTTCCCAGGTTCCTCCTTTTTACCCTTTTTGAAGATAGGGACAACGTTAGCCCTCCTCCAGTCATCTGGCACTTCCCCCGTCCTCCATGATTTCTCAAAGAGAATAGACAGCAGTTCTGAGAGTTCTTCTTCCAGTTCCCTTATTACTCTAAGATGCAGTTCATCTGGCCCTGGAGATTTGAACTCATTCAAAGTAATGAGGTGTTCCTTGACCATATGTATCTATCTCAAGCTGCAGCCCTGCCCCTTCAGCCTGTACTTGGCCTTTGCCAGGGGGGTCATAGACCCTCTTTTGGGAGAAGACTGAGCCAAAGTAGGAATTGAGCACCTCTGCCTTTTCTTTGTCATCTGTTATCATTTTGCCATCCTTATTTAATAGCTGAACCACCATTTCTTTCCTCTGTCTCTTACTATGCACGTAGCTGAAGAAAGCCTTTTTGTTTTTAGCATCCCTTGCTAACCTCAGCTCGTTCTCAGCTGTAGCTTTCCTGACACCATCCCTGCAATTCTGTGCTACCTGCCTGTACTCTTCCTTTGTTACTTGGCCTTCTTTCCACTTCCTATATGTGTCCTTTTTTGTTTTCAGGTCATCCCTAAGCTTTTTGTGAAGCCACATTGGCTTCTTCTGTTGTCTTCCACCTTTTCTTCTTGTTGGAATTGTTTGTGATTGTGCCTTGAGAATTTCCTTTTTTAAAAGCTCCCACCCATCTTGGACTCCTTTTCTCGTTAGCGTCGCTTGCCATGGGACCTTACTGATCATTGTTCTGAGTTTATGAAAATCTGCTTTCCTAAAATCCCGGGTATGCGTTTGACTACACTCAGCTTTTGCTTCCCTTAGAACCAAGAACTCAAGTACAACATGGTCGCTTTCCCCCAGAGTTCCTGTACCTCCTACTTTACCCACTAATTCATCTCCGTTGGTTAGAGTCAAGTCAAGGATAGCCGATCCTCTAGTTCCTTCCTCTACTTTCTGTAGGAGGAAGTTATCCTCCACATAAGTCAGGAATTTCCTGGAGGGGCCATGTTTTGCAGAATTTGTCTCCCAACAAATATCGGGGAAATTGAAGTCCCCCATTACTACGACATCATGCTTCCTTAAAACATTGGCTATTTGCTTTTCCAAAGTTTCATCCTCGTCTTCTCCTTGGTTGGGTGGCCGGTAGTAGACTCCGACCACCAGGTTCCTTTTATTCTTTGCTCCATTTATTTCAACCCCTATGCTCTCGATGGGGCTACCAAGCTCCTCCTCCTGTATTTCTGTGCAGAGATATGTATTTTCCACATACAGTGCAACCCCACCCCCCTTTCTGTTCCTCCTGTTCTTTTTGAACAAGTTATATCCTTCAATTGCTGTATTCCAGTCATGAGAGTCATCCTACCAAGTCTGTTATACCTATCAGGTCATAATTTCCCTCTTGTATTAAGAGTTCAGGTTCGTTCTGTTTGTTTCCCATACTCTGGGCATTAGTGTATAGACATCGAAGACCATGTGCTTCATAGTCTGGCTTTCTTCCTACATGTGTCTGAAGACTATTATTGGGCGCTATCAGAGCTGTTCTCTACGTTGCAGTGCATGCGCCTACGTCATGTGACAGGCAGCCCAGGAGGAGGTGGCGGGCCTCTGCCCCCGAAAGGGAGCTCCACAGTCCTACACCCTCTGCCCCTGAACTCTTCCATTCTGTTCTCACGGGGAAGAGGCAATAGCCCGTTAAGCTGATCTTGTAACTGTGTGCGTGTAGCCCAGGCCCCCTCTTTGCTGCTCCAGGGCCAGTGGGTGAGAGAGAGAATGGGCACAGCACCAGTTCAGAAAAGAGTCCACACCTGCGGATAACACAGGAAGAGTTCCAGCCATGGCAAGTGCAGTTTGTGTGGCTGCAGCTGCCCAGTACAAACAAGAGCCAGCCCCAGCTGCAGTATACGCCACTGGCTTTGGCGATGCTGCTGGTGGCATTGACAGAAAAAATGTTATAATTAAAACAAGTTATGTAAGTGCTTTGATCTGAAAACCAAAGAAGGTTAATTCTGAGCATCAGGCCCCTAGCACATCTATTCATTCATTCATTCATTTATTCATTTATTAGATGTATTATATTTATATCCCGTCTTTTTTCTTCCTAAGGAACTCAAGACGCCGTACACAATCCTCCTCTCCATTTTATCCTCACAACAACAACTGTGTGAGGTAGAAACATAGAATCACAGCATAGTAGGGTTGGAAGGGGCCTACAAGGCCTTCGAGTCCAACCCCCTGCTCAATGCAGGAATCCAAGTCAGAGCATCCCTGACAGATGGCTGTCCAGCCTTGACTTGAACGCCTCCAGTGTGGGAGAGCCCACCACCTCCCTGGGGAATGGGTTCCATTGTCGTATCACTCTAACAGTCGGGACGTTTTTCCTGATGTTCAGCCGGAATCTGGCTTCCTGTCACTTGAGCCCATGATTCTGTGTCCTGCATTCTGGGCTGATGGAGAAGAGATCCTGGCCTTCCTCTCTGGGACAGCCTTTCAAGTACTTGAAGAGCGCTATCATCCCTCTCCTCAGTCTTCTCTTCCCAAGGCTAAACATGCCCAATTCTTTCAGTCTCTCCTCATAGGGCTTTGTTTCCAGACCCCTGATCGTCTTTGTTGCCCTCCCCTGAACCCTCTCCAGTTTGTCTGCATCCTTCTTAAAATGTGGCACCCAGAACTGGACACAGTACTCCAGATGAGGCCTAACCAGTGCTGAGTAGAGGGGAACTAGTACTTCCCGGGATTTGGAAGCTATGCTTCTATGAATGCAGCCCAAAATAGCGTTTGCCTTTTTTGCAGCTACATCACATTGTTGGCTCATATTCAGCTTGTGATCGGTAGGTTGGGCTGAGAGTGATCATATTCAGCTTGTGATCAGTAGGCTGGGCTGAGAGTCTGCAACTGGCCCAAAGTCACTCACTGAGCTTCCATGGCTAAGTGGGGACTAGAAGCGGGATCTCCCAACTCACAGTCCAGCACTCTAGCCACTACACCACACTGGCTCTCTAGCCACCATTCATTCATTTATGGAAGACAAACACACACAGAGAGCAAAGAGAGAATGCAGTTCTTTCCAGCCCTACTATTCTATGATTCTTCCTCCTATCCCGAAAGTTTGCATTGTCATCCCAAAGGACTGCCAAGTATTCATGGTGTGCATTCCGCTGTTCTACTTGAGCTTCCAATATACTCTTAGTTCTGGGATTGATGTTCCAGCAAGAGCCCTGTCAGGCCAGGCAAAATCAAGCAAGCAGCTGTGCCAGCCTATTGAAAATAACCCTAAGTGGAACCCAGGAGGGATACGCAGGTGCCTGTGGTGCTCTGAATGCTGCTGGCATATCACATGGCTTATTCGGTGCAACTTGCAGCCTCTTTAAAATGCCGATAGTTGGTATTTATTTAATGGACTTAAATCACACCCTTCACTACATTCCGTTTCCAATATAATGAGGCAAGGTTAGGTGATAGATTTTGGATGTCACAAGTTTGCCAGAGTGGGAGAGGCAGGTCATATCCCTGGGGCACAGTTGACTGGGAAGTTCTCATTTGCAAGCCCTAGGAGCTGTGTGCGAGTGCAGCACTGTTTCTTGCCTAGCCCCCATCTTATTTCAGTGCATGCGCAGAAGAACGTCCTGCTGGATTGCGCCCCATGTTCTTTAGTGCATGTTGTGTACATAGATGTATGTGCCACTTGGATGTTTCTGCATAATGTATTGGGCCAGTCTGCATATCATTAATTCTGTAGCATTTTGTGACGGTGTGCTAATGTCATGATTGGTACCACCAGCTTAAGCAGCACGTCGTGATCAGACTTTGTGAAAGGAATCATGTACTACTTTTTGCATACGTGGAGTTTTCTGGAAACAAGCATGTTGCAGACTAGAAGGTGCCCCCAGGGTGTAGGTAGCCTGCACTGCTGCAGTCATGGCTCCTGAGCTCCTGCCTTTATTCTCCTGCTTTGGAAGGGTTTTGGTCAGACTCTGCTCCATGGCTTTTTTTCTCCTAGAACTCCTTGGCTTGAGGGAGATTGGCTGATGCCCTACTTAAGTCATTTTCAGTGTGGTACTTCTAATGCCTGATTGCGCTGAGCAACTTTTTAAAGTCATGGCATTCCGTAAGCAAGCATATAATAGCTCCTGTTCTCTGTGTGTGACTCTGATGTCGTCTCCAGTCAGCATGCGGCAGACAGCAGCCATGAGTTGTAAGTTAACGACCCGTTATATTAGCAATTTGTTGTGTGATATAATGGAGAGACATGAGATTTCAGGATTCGGATTAAGTGAAGAGTGTTTTGAAGCTTTAGTTCTGCTCAGATCTCCACACCATGTTGTTGCATAGTGATCGTTATATATGCAGCTGGAGCTTGCGTCCACCTTCCCTCTCTGAGGGGTTTAACTACATCCAGGGAGCAAACCTGCTCAAATCCACCAGCAGCTGGTGGGTTGTGGAGATCTCTAGACTGCAGGGAGGATGGGGATTGAGTGGGGGCTGGGCTGGGGCTGGGGAGATCTAACTACGCAGCCGCCCTCCTCCTCCTCCTCTGCTCCACCCCGGCCGTTCCCTGTTTTAGGTTTTTGTCTCTGTTCGGCGTTTGCTCTCGCCTGGCCATCCGTACCAGGCATTGGCTGCATGGAAATTATTGTCCTGGGCCTTCTGCCTCACCCTGCTCTGAGGGTCGGGTCTTCTTTCCTGAAGGATCTGTCCAGTTCGTCGCCAGCAGCCTAGACCCTTCTTTCTTCTATTAGGGGCTCCTGTGGAATCTTGCTCCTTTTTCTCACCCCAGTGTTTGTCCAGGAGAAGTCATGCTCCTGCTTTGGAGCCTGTATGGGAGCAGTTGCAAAGGCAGTCAGGCTGCATGGTCTTCGCCAGAGAGAGGCTCCGTGGGGCGGAGCCTGACACGGAGGTGCCAGGCTGGAGAGTCAGCAGCTCTGGATCCATTCTGTTAATGTCTTTGCTTAAGTGCCTTTTCAAAAATCAGCCAAATTCATGGGTTTATCCATCACTAGATCTTCCAGCCATGATAAGGAAAGAAGGAAAACCCTGCCGTTGGAGGCGACGGACCTCTTGAGTCCCAAATGCTGAGGGAAACTGGAAGACAGGCCTCTCTGTCATGCACTGCCTGGAACTTGCTTTATTTAGAGTATGTGGGTGCTCTCTTTTGGCTCCGTATGGGGCTTCTGGAGGTAACAGGAATTGTGGCTGGGCTTGATGGACCTTTGGTAGGGTCCTGCTGCATGATGCAGGCCAGTGAGTAACCCAGCAGCCTTTCTGCAAACCCAGGCTCTGCTGGTGAACCTGAGCCCGAGCAGCTGTCCCTGTGCTCAGCTGTCTGTGGGGACTCTGGCTCCCCCTCCCCTTCCCACCCCGCCTCCATGGGAGCATCAGCAACTCACCCATGTCTGGTATTTCTCCACAGTGGCATTCAAATAATCTCCCCCTTCCCTGGCCAAATGGCCCAGTGGTAGCAAGCTGGGGTCCGCTGGCCCACCACCCCTTTCCATGTGTCGCATTCCACCCATGATGGCATGTGCAGGGATGCCCGTCAGCAGCGCTCCAGGAAAGGAACGATTCCCTCCTTTGGGCATGTGAGGAAGCTGAGGAGGGGGGCCCCTGGGGGCTTCCACTGCAGTTCCTGCCTCTTTTGCTGACTGGTCGCCTTGCCATTAGGTGGCCTGTCAACTGCGGCCTTGGACACACTGGGGTTGTCCGGGCCTAGAGCGCTTTAGCCATGAGGAGGGGGCGCGGGGGACTTGCTTCGGAGGGAGTGCATGGCTCCCTTGTGGTTTTGGACTTCCGCAGGGTGCACCCCCCCCCACCCTTACTTGAGCTGCCCTTCCCCACAATGAGAGTTGTAAAAATAAAGTTTCATGAAGTCCTTACTGTACTTAACCTCAGAGTTGCAAGTTTCCTCTGAAAGTCTCCCATGTGGTAGACTTTTACCATATATTTATCATGGTTTGGGTCTCCTAGATGAGGAGAAAATGAGCATTTGACACAAGGAAACATGTTTAGAAAATAGAAGTTGAATAGCTCCACTTTCTCCATCACCTGTTAACAATTCACCATTTTCCCTAAACAGGGGACCTTCCCCTGCCTCTATCTTCTTGCTCCTAACACAGCCAGAGAAGCCCCGTTTGCTGTTCTTAGCGTCCATCACCAGCCTCAGATCATTCCGGGCCTTCCCCTTCCCCCACTGGCCCTTGCTTGAGGGAGCTATCCTGCTGGTGCCTGCCTCTGCGGGACTTCCTTTTGCCAGAAGCTGTCCCAAGTATCTTTTCCTGGGCTTCTGTTCAAGATGGTTCCCTGTGGAAGCACATTTTGGGTTGTATTTATCTTGTGGTTTACCTGTCCGCGTTAGGGGTGGGGTGGCGGCAGTTGAGCTACGAGGGTGTTTTATTGCAGAGCAGCAGACCATGCGACAGAATGCTCTCAAAGTGCCAGCCAGCCATTCTGAGCTGCCCGAAGACTGTTCCAATAGATAGCCCTGGCCATTGGCTGGGAATGGCTCTGTAGGGAGCTTTTTTCCCTTTTGGGGAGGCGGGCTGCAGAGCATCAGAATGCATGCGTCTCCACTTGGTTGTCAGGAAAGGAATACGCCCCAAGCATCACTCCTCAAGTTCCATCCCAGTGTGGCCTCTTGACAGCTCAGCTGAAAGCTGCTTGCTGTCTCTTGGGCAGGTGGTGGTTGCTGCCATCTTGGCCCTACTGGAAAGTAGTTGTGGGCTGCAGTGGTTCTCCCTGCCCTCTTCCTCTTGCTGCAAAGCAGTCTGCTCTTCTAATCCCTTCTGGGAAGATCCTTTCAGTAGCCAGGTGGTGGAGCACTCCAACTGTCCCACCAGATGTGTGCTGCCTGTCATCACTTGTACAAGCAGGAGGGAATTTACTGGCTCATGGCCTGCTTTGTCTGTTCTACCCTGTGGCAGGGAGGCAGCAGGACCAAGTGTCCTGAGAATGTGGCTCGCGAACATGGGTCTCACCCTGGGGCTCTGCAGAAGGAGGTGGGAATTCTGGCTTGGGTAAGGAGGGGATGCAGCAAGAAGCCTGCTGGATATTCAGAGGATGCCCAAGAGATCTGTGTGTGTGTGTGTGTGTGTGTGTGTGTGCGCGCGCGTGTGTGTGTGTGTGTAGTCCACTTCCCTGGGGTAGCCAAACAAGGAGCCATGGGGCTGCAAGGAGTTCCTTGCAGCTCCCCCTCATCCTGACTCTCATTGTTGCTATGTATTAAGCACTCAACCTCTGCTTTTACAGCAAAAGTGTAAGCAGATTTAGCCCCTTAATCCAACCCGGTCCAGCCTTTCCTCAAGCTGCCTCCAATTCCTGATTCTGGTGGGTGCGGTGGGAATCATTTAGGGTCTCAGGAAAGGGCAGGCTTCAAGGAGCAGGGGGTGATGAGTGCCTTTTGGGGATCAGATGTTGACCAGAGCGGAGCTGGAAGTGTTGTGATGATGCAGTATCGCCGCACTGGGTTCTCTGGAATCAATTTGGAGCAATCAGTCCTGTGCAGATTGAGTCGGGGAATAAAAGTGGGCCCTGGGGAGTTTCGTGGTGGGCCCATAGACAGACAAGTCTTTGGGATGGGCCGGCTTCCTCTGGGTCTAGGAGGTTTAAAGGGATCCTTGCTTTAATTTGGGGAAAACCCATCTCTGTGGCAGCTGTAGATGATGAAAACTGGGCAGAGCTCCACAGTAGTGCTACAGCATTTCCACATTGCTTCTGATGGTGCTTTTCCTCTTTGGAATGTGGGGATTTAAATAGCCAATGTTTCAAGGAAGCATGATGTAGTAGTAATGGGGGACTTCAATTTCTCCAATATTTGCTGGGAGACAAATTCTGCAAAACATGGCCCCTCCAGGAAATTCCTGACTTGTGTTCTGGCTAAATAGGAACTAGAGGATCGGCTATCTTTGACTTGATCTTAACCAACAGGGATGACTCAGTGGGTAAAGTAACAGTTACAGGAACTCTGGGGGAAAGCGACCATGTTGTACTTGAGTTCTTGGTTCTAAGGGAAGCAAAAGCCGAGTGTAGTCAAACACGTGCCCTGGAGTTTAGGAAAGCTGATTTTAATAAACTCAGAACAATGATCAGTAAGGTCCCATGGCAAGCGACTCTAACGAGAAAAGGAGTCCAAGATGGGTGGGAGCTTTTAAAAAAGGAAATTCTCAAGGCACAATCACAAACAATTCCAACAAGAAGAAAAGATGGAAGACAACAGAAGAAGCCAATGTGGCTTCACAAAAAGCTTAGAGATGCCCTGAAAACAAAAAAGGACACATACAGGAAGTGGAAGGAAGCCAAGCAACCAAAGGAGAGCATGGGCAGGCAGCACAGAATTGAAGGGATGGCGTCAGTAAGGCTAAAGCTGAGAACGAGTTGAGGTTATGCTAAAAGCAACAAAAAGGCTTTCTTCACCTGCGTGCATAGTAAAAGACAGAGGAAAGAAATGGTGGTTCAGCTATTAAATAAGGATGGCAAAATGATAACGGATGACAAAGAAAAAGCAGAGGTGCTCAATTCCTACTTTGGCTCAGTCCTCTCCCAAAAGAGGGTCTATGACCCCCCTGGCAAAGACGAAGTACAGGCTGAAGGGGCAGGATTGCAGCTTGAGATTGATAGGCATATGGTCAAGGAACACCTCATTACTTTGAATGAGTTCAAATCTCCAGGGCCAGATGAACTGCATCCTAGAGTAATAAAGGAACTGGCAGAAGAACTCTCAGAACCACTGTCTATTCTCTTTGAGAGATCATGGAGGACAGGTGAAGTGCCAGATGACTGGAGGAGGACTAATGTTGTCCCTATCTTCAAAAAGGGTAAAAAGGAGGAACCTGGGAACTACAGACCACTCAGTCTGACATCAAGCCCTGGGAAAATTCTGGAGCAGATGATGAAGCAGTCCCTTCGGAAGCACCTTGAAAACTCAAAGTTTTGAGATTACTCAAAGCCAACATGGATTTGCCAAGAACAAATCCTTCCAGACAAATCTGATCTCATTTTTTGATCGAGTAACCTCCCTTGTGGACTGTGGGAATGCTGTAGACATCATATACGTGGACTTCAGAAAGCTTTCAACAAAGTGCCCCATGATAGATGAGCAAACTAGCTCAAAGTGGGCTAGATGAAACAACGATCCGGTGGATCCACAGTTGGCTACAGAATCGGACTCCAAAAGTGCTTATCAATGGGGCCTTCTCCAACTGGGGAGAGGTAACGAGTGGGGTACCGCGGGGCTCAGTCCTGGGCCCAGTGCTCTTCAACATTTTTATGAATGACTTGGAGGAGGAGGTGCAGGGAATGCTGATCCAATTTGCAGATGACACCAAATTGGGCGGGATAGCTAATACTTTGGAAGACAGAAACCAAATTCAAAGTGATCTGGATAGACTGGAGCGCTGGGCAGAAAACAACAGAATGACATTGAATAGGGATAAATGCCAAGTTCTGCACCTAGGAAAAAGAAACCAAATGCACATTTACAAGATGGGCGATACGTGGCTCAACCACACTACAAGCGAGAAGGATCTTGGAATTGTTGTTGATCACAAGCTGAATATGAGCCAACAATATGATGTGGCTGCAAAAAAGGCCAATGCTCTTTTGGGCTGCATTCATAGAAGCATAGCTTCCAAATCCCGGGAAGTACTAGTTCCCCTCTACTCAGCACTGACTTGGATTCCTGCATTGAGCAGGGGGTTGGACACGATGGCCTTGTAGGCCCCTTCCAACCCTACTATTCTATGATTCTATGATAGGCCTCATCTGGAGTACTGTGTCCAGTTCTGGGCACCACACTTTAAGAAGGATGCAGACAAACTGGGGAGGGTTCAGAGGAGGGCAGCAAAGATGATCAGGGGACTGGAAACAAAACCCTATGAAGAGAGACTGAAAGAACTGGGCTTGTTTAGCCTTGGGAAGAGAAGACTGAGGGGAGAGATGATAGCACTCTTCAAGTACTTGAAAGGTTGTCCCAGAGAGGAATCATAGAATAGTAGAGTTGGAAGTTGCCTACAAGGCATCGAGTCCAACCCCCTGCTCAATGCAGGAATCCAAGTCAGAGCATCCCTGACAGATGGCTGTCCAGCCTCGTCTTGAACGCCTCCAGTGTGGGAGAGCCCACCACCTCTCAAGGCCAGGATCTCTTCTCCATCATCCCAGAGTGTAGGATACGGAATAATGGACTCAACTTATGGGAAGCCAGATTCTGGGTGAACATCAGGGAAAACTTCCTGACGGTTAGAGCAGTATGACAGTGGAACCCATTCCCCAGGGAGGCAGTGGGCGCTCCCACACTGGAGGCATTCAAGACGAGGCTGGTCAGCCATCTGTCAGGGATGCTCTGACTTGGATTCCTGCATTGAGCAGGGGGTTGGACATGATGGCCTTGTAGGCCCCTTCCAACCCTACTATTCTAATATTTGCCTTCCAGTTTTGTCTAAAACTAGAGAAGGAGCTTTTGACTCAGGCAGGTGAGGAAAAAAGGGGGGGTCTCTGTTTATTGTTTTATTTAGGACATTTTTACCCTGCCTTTCCATTTTATATTTAAAAAATCCTCAGTGAGTAGTACAAGCATTGAATAATACAACAAACACTATACAAATGTTCTGTTTGGGGATGAGGTGGGGAGAAAGGAAGGAAGGAGAGGGAATTGTGATGTGCTTAGTAAAAGTTTCTTTTCTCTGTTTTCCTCATCTAAGAATATGAGAAGAGCCATGCTGGACCAGAACAAAGGTCTCTCTGGTCCAGCATTCTGTTCCTACAGTGGCCAACCAGGGGCCCCAATTGGAAACCGACAAGTAGGACATGAGTGCAACAGCACCCTCCCGCCCATGTTCCCCAGCAGCTGGTGCAGAGAGGCGAATCCCCTCTGATACTGGAGACAGCATAGAGCCATCGGGACTAGTGGCCATGGATCGCTTTCTCCTCCAGGAATTTGTCTGGCCCCCTTTAAAACTATCCAGAGTGGTGGCCATCACTAGAGCTTGGGGTAGCAAATTCCATAGTTGAACTCTGTGCTGTGTGAAGAAGTCATAGAATCATAGAATCATAGAATAGTAGGGTTGGAAGGGGCCTACAAGGCCATCGAGTCCAACCCCCTGCTCAATGCAGGAATCCAAGTCAGAGCATCCCTGACAAATGGCTGTCCAGCCTCGTCTTGAAGGCCTCCAGTGTGGGAGAGCCCACCACCTCCCCAGGTAATTGGTTCCATTGCCGTATTGCTCTGACACTCAGGAAGTTTTTCCTGATGTTCAGCCGGAATCTGGCTTCCTGTAACTTGAGCCCATTATTCCGTGTCCTGCACTCTGGGATGATCAAGAAGAGATCCTGGCCTTCTTCTCTGTGACAACCTTTCAAGTACTTGAAGAGTGCTATCATATCTCCCCTCAGTCTTCTTTTCTCAAGGCTAAACATGCCCAGTTCTTTCAGTGTCTCTTCATAGGGCTTTGTTTCCAGTCCCCTGATCATCTTTGTTGCCCTCCTTTGAACCCTCTCCAGTTTTTCTGCATCCTTCTTAAAGTGTGGTGCCCAGAACTGGACACAGTACTCCAGATGAGGCCTAACCAGTGCTGAGTCCTTCCTTTGATCTGTCCTGAACCTCCCACCATTCATGAGACAACCCCATTGGGTTCTCGTATTATGAGAGAGGAAGAATAACGCCTCCCTATCCGCTTTCTCTACACCACACATAATTTTGTACAGCTCTCTCATGTCTCCCGTTACCTTTTTTCTAAGCTAACCGCCCGCGCTGCCCCCCAACCTCTCCTCCTAGGGGAGTTTCTCTAGCCCCTTGATTGTGTTGGTTGCCCTTTTCTGTACCTTTTCCAGCTGTGCAACATCCTTTTTACGTGCAGTGGCCAGAACCATCCACAGGATTGCAAGTGTGGTTGTGCCATGGATGTGTATAGGATTTGTATTTACTGAAATACTTGGGCTCAAAAGAAAGTTGGTTCCAGGATTCCACATTCATTTCTGCAGCCCCAAGAGACAGACAGCCTGGTTGCACGTGGACAGTCTCCTCACTCACAAAGGCCTCATCCTGAGATTTAGCACGCCAAAAGAGAGGCAAGAGCTAAGCCAACTTCCTCGGCTCACTTGTAAGATGTACAGTGCTTGGATGAGGGGTTGCATGGCGCAGCTCCTAGTCAAGCCCTGCTCTCCTTCCCTGAAGTGTTGAGTAGGGAATATGTTGGGAAAATAAATATATTTACACTGAAGCCACTTGTACAACATGATCGCTGCTCAAATCAGAATTGCAACAGACTATTCCTGGAACGAGGTTTGGAACAATAGAGCTTAACTTCATGCAAGGAAAGAGCAGGCACAAAGCTGAGTTGTGCAGGCAACCCTAAACATTTGCCGCCTTTGGAGATGTCCATATGAATTTGCATTCCCATTTGTCATTGCTAGGCCATTCCGTCTCCTCATGGCCTGTAGAACTGATTTGGGCAAGGACAACTTGTTTAAACCAGAGGTTCTCAAGGTGGGCTGTGTACCACTGCTTGGTCTGTAGGCTTCATTCAGGTGGTCTGCAGAAAGGTTGTGGAACAGTCAAGAATACACAGATTAAAGTATTTCATTAAAGTTTATGGTCTGCCAAGACACCCAGCAATTTTCAGGTGGTCCCCAGGAAGTAAGCTGACTGGTTGAGTCTTAAATTCTGCAGTTCAGAGGCATAAAGTACACGTGGGGTCATGTGGCTGACCTCTTAAGTCCGGGGCATTGCCAGGCTGGCCCAGTGTTCTGTGCTACAGTTCTGAGTTGCAGCCCAGTCTTCGTTTGGGGTTCCAAGAAGGGGACAGGATTTGGCCCATCCCCTCTTGCTCAGAGGTGTGCCATAGGAAATTGCTCTATCCCATGATTTGCTCCCTATTGGTGGTTGGCAGCCATGTGGTGGCTTGGGGTTGAAGCCATGGAGAAGCTTAGCACTGATTGGGCGGGGGGGGGGGCTGTGCCCATGCCCATGCCCATGCCCTTCCTTGCCAGCTGGCAGGCGTTTATCTGTCCTCTGCCCCACCTCTGCTACGGAGTTTGGAGGACAGGAAAGAGGACCAAAGGATGGAAGAGCCTCCCAAACGAGAGAAGGGAATGGAACCTGAGGAAGCAAGCCAACCTCCTGTAAACTGACCAGAGAGCTTTGGCTACGGGGTGGTATAGAAATGCAATAATAAACAAATGAACCTTTCTCTTGCTCTGCCACGTCCGATCTGTTGTTGCTCCTTTTGTGGGTGAGATCAGGAGCTGGTGGCTGGCCAGCCTACCTGCCAGAGGGGCCTTAAGCTGCTTATCAGCCATTCAGTGAAGGGCCCTCCCGCTGGCGGGGCAGGGAGGTTGTGAGGGAGCTGCGCTCTGGGCTTTGTCCTGCTTCTGGGGGGCCTCCTCCAGTCAAGCACGAGGGGCAGGCCTTTCTCTGCAGGGCTGAGGGCAGCAGGGCCAACTCTCAATGCAGCCAGTAGGCCCTGGATCCTGCAGTAGGGAAGTGAAGAAGGCCGGTGTCAGATGTGGATCCCTTGGGATCCTTCCTTTGCAGCTGCCCTGCAAAGTGGTCCTCCAGTGAGCCACGGCAAAGTGGAACCTGGACAGATCTGACTCACTGGGCGCAATCTGCCAGGAAACCCTGTGGCAACTACGAGGGCCTGCAGAAGAGTTGTCCCCTTGCCTCCCGGTGGGGCTCGCGCAGGAGAGCTTCCCCACAGATCGTGGGTTGTGCTGATCATTAGCTAGGAGGCAGGGTGCCATTTTCGCTTTTCTGCCTCTGTCTCCTCCTCGGCTGCCGCACCCCAAACATGCTCCTCCAGAGGCCTAGCGGGTTGGCCTCTGTCCCCCCAGATTTCAGCAATGAGCAGCCTTGGCACCCTTTGGGGGCCGGCCCCGAATACCAGCCGTTCAGGATTTGTCCCCTCTCTCCTGCTCTCCCTGAAGTCCACCCTGGTTCAGCAACAGCGCTCCGAGCCCCCCTTGTAAGGAAGTCGGCATGAAGGGGGTAGCGGGAGAACTGTGGAGGGGCTTTTCGCCAGGTGAACAGATGGCCGGGCCAGGACCCTTCTTGGGGAGAAGTGGCTCGGGTGGCCCAGAAGTGCCGCCTGGGTGATGCGGAGGCCCCTCCTGGCTTGGGAGAGGGCCAAGTGGGCCTGTAGCTCTTTGTTCTGCCTGGCCCTGGGGACTGGCCATGTCAGGCCACCAGCAGGGGCCTGCGTGGCTAGGCCTTCTCCCAGGACCCCGCTGTGTTGTTCCCAGGGTGGGGGCGAGAGGAGAACGGCCCCCCTCCCCTCCGCTGCCCAGATCAACCTCTTTGCCGGGGCAGGCGGGAGGGCTTGCAGTTGCAGCGGGGGAGGAGGGCTGCTTGCCACCTCTGTGCGCCTGCTGCTGTGCCAGTCCTGCCGCCTGATTGGCTGAGCGGGGGGCTTTATGACATGCCTTGGAGCTTGCTGCTGCCCTTTCCCAGGCCGGCCCCTCTTGAGCTGCATGGCGGGCGGGGGCGGGGCTGGCCAGAACCTCTGTCCAGGTGAGTGGCGAGGCGTTGTCCGCCGGCCCCTCTCGGATAGTAGGCGGGCAGAGGGGGGTCCTTCCCTGGGCAAGGGGGGCCTTGGTGCTTCTCCGGCAGCCAAGGCTCAGCCACAGCCAGTCCTTTGCTCTGCAGGCAACCCAGACATGCCCTGGGATCTGGGAGGGCGGCTGCGCAGGCCCACTGTCCCCGGGAGTAGTGGCCGGCAGGGCGGCCCTGGTGGCCCAGGTGGCCCAGTGAATGCTTGCAGGCCAGAGGCGGGGCTGTGCTGGCAGCAGGTGGCGTGGCCTGTGCGGGCTGCATCTCCTGTGGTTCACAGCTCCGCAGCAGCTCCCTTCACATAAACGGCAGAGGATTCGAGCCACGCTTCCGCGGGAGTGGTCAGGTGTGAGCCTGAGAGACAGGACTTCGTGCAAGTCCAAGACACGATGGGGTGGCGGCTGCCATCAGAGAGCTGCACCCTCCTCGTGTGTCTTTGTGCTCTGACCTCTGGGCGTTTGTCCTTTGGCTGACCCAGTGCTGTGAAAACCGGGGTCTTCCGTCGCATGTTATGCGCTGCCCTAAGGATTTGGTTAGCACAGGTGGAGCCTGGATCAGCCCTGGCTGTGTGCTCATCAAATGCAGCCTTTGGCCGTTGCCTGAGTGAACTGCAGGCCCCAGCTGCAGTGGGCCTGCTTGGACAAGCCCCAAGGGGACGGAGGGGTGCTGGGCATTCTAGAGGGCAGTTGTGTGGGGCTGCCCATGAGGTCAGGGAGTCTGCTGCTGTGGGGAAGGAGCAGCTCTGGCTAGTGCCCCTTCTTGCCTCCCCCTCCTGGCTGGTGTGCGCAGGGCTTGTATGTGTGCATTTATTTTCTGTACTTGCCCCGTAGGCGAAGCTCTTGTATCCATATGGAGGCTTCTGAGTCTTTCTTGGGTCCTTTTTCGCCACCAGCACCTCTTCTTTCAACCTGGTCACCACCAGGACCAGGCTGCTGAGCGTGCTCATGGTGCAGCGGACCAGTGACTTGGCATGTGGGTGGGGAGGTGTGACTTGCTTCTCCATATGGCTCATGTGCTTGTGTGAACCACCCAGAGCTCTTTGCTCACAGGCTCCTTCCTCTCAGCAGCAGAGCACATGGCTTGGGTGCGGAAGGTCTCGAGCTCGGTCCTGGGAAGCGTCTCCAGTTCACCTTCAAGGATCTTGCGTGGCAAGTGCTGGGGAAAGGCTCTGCTATTCAGGTCTTTGTCCTTTTGCTCCCTGCCAGCTCGGTTGTGACAAATGTCTCCCTTCTTCCTGCAGTTGGGGCATGGCCGTCAATGTGTACTCCACATCTGTGACTAGCGAAAACCTGAGTCGCCATGACATGCTAGCGTGGGTCAACGACTCTCTGCAGCTCAACTACACGAAGATCGAGCAGCTATGCTCAGGTACTGTGTGGGTCCCGCGGGATCTCTTCTGGCAGTACCTCTGTGGATGGCACAGAGGCTGGCTGTGCCGTGTTTTTGGGAGGGCAGGGGCAGCTGCAGAGCTGGGACGGTGGACGGGATCCCCACGGGAGGCTCCTGGCCAAGGGCAGGGCAGGAGCCAGTTCTCTTGTGTCTCTGCCTCAACAGGTGCTGCCTATTGCCAGTTCATGGACATGCTGTTCCCCGGCTGCATCCACTTGAGGAAGGTGAAGTTCCAGGCTAAGTTGGAGCATGAGTACATCCACAACTTCAAGGTGCTGCAGGCTGCCTTCAAGAAGATGGGGGTGGACAAGGTAGGTCCGCCGGGCGAGAGGCACCAGAGGGCTGCCTCGGTCCCATCCGAGCCCTGCTCAGGGAGGCCGGCCTTCCCTCCGCCAGCGGGCTGCTCCACTGGAGCAGTGGGAGGCACTGTGTCGCTGCCCCTCCTCAGCAGGGCCGCTGGCGGAGGTGGGCCAAGAGGCTGCCCCTTTTCTGCCTCCTGCAGCCCACCGACGGGGCCTGTGCCTCCGCAGAGGCTTGTCCTAGAGTGAGGCGAGGGTGCTGGCGGGCTCCCACCTCACCCTCAGTGCGCATGCGCAAGGGGTGGGCAGGCGTTGTTGCCTCCTCCCATGGCGGCAACGCAGTGTTGCTACGAATTTCCTCTTTGATTTTTCATGTTGGAGCTCAAGATAGGCTGTTTAAAAATGTTTTTTGCTTTGCTATTCTTAATTTATTTGTTATTTTCTGTCTGTTGCATTTTGTGTCTGCTGTAGTTTCTTTTTCCCCTCTGTATGTCAATATCTGGGATCAGAGGACATTTTCACCTGCGGAAGGCACTCACCCTGTGGAGGGGGCATGACTAGAGGGCCAGGACTGGGGGGCCGGCTTGTTTGCGTGGTGACCCTCACCAGCATGCTGCTGCTCCACCGCGACAGGCCGGCTCCCCCCCCCCAACCTCGAGGCTTCCACACTGCCGTTGCCATCCGTCCGCCACACCACTACGTCCTCTGTGTCGCCCAGGGGATCCTTTTCCCAGTTCAGCATCCTCCTTTTTGAGCTGGTCGTGGCCCTCTGGGGTTTTATAAAGCGCGTGGCCATCATCGCAGCCTGCGGAGCATTATGGCGGCTCAGCCTGCTTGTGCGAGGCCCCTCCGGGATGGGTTCCTGGATGTCTTTTGGCCATACCAGAACCTCCAAAACGTGACACTCGTTCTGACCCAGCGGGTCTATCATCAGTACTTCTGGAGTGTTCACGTGCTCCCTCCATGGCACTGACCCCGTGGCCATCATCTTGCACCTCAGCAGGCGGGCAGGACCCTCTGAGCCCTCGCTCTACAGCTGTGGGACTGTGGCATGCTCCACTTACCCAAGTGGCAGTCCATCTCGCTGGCACCACCTCCCTGGCAGGCCTTCTCAGCCGGCTGAATATGGGCTTGCGCAAATGGGTGCTTACACTGTGGGTGTCACGGAGCCCTTTTCATCTTTGGGTGATGATGGATGTTGATGTGTTTGCCTCTGCTGACGACAGCCGGTGCCGCATTCTGTCAGGACTGTGATGAACTGCCGGGAGCAACGGACCAGCTGTCTTGGGACTGAGGCAGAGTCCGCAGCCCTGCTGGCTGGGGCATTCATCCTGACGCAGCTCCTCGGAAAAGGTGGACCAGGTGCTGGAGGCGGCTCATGAACCGTTCACTGGGGCCTTTTATGCTGCAAAATGGTCCAAGTTCCTAAATATGCAGCTGGATGCAGATTTACCGCCTGGGCCTGCCCAGTATTGGAAGCTCTTAGTTTTCTGTTGCCCCTCAGAATTAACGGGCATAGAGTCTCCTCTGTTTCTATTTTCTACTGTTCCGTGGACAATTCTTCTCACCCACTAGTGAGAAGTTTTATGAAGGGCTTCACCCTCCCGTTTCTACACTCTCACCAACTTGAGTCTTTCAGTTGTGCTTGTGCTGCTGATGGCTAAGCTGTTGGAGCTTCTCGCCACCTGCAGCCTGCCTCCCTGGACTTTTTGAAGGCCTTCTTTCTGGAGGCTGTTACCTTGGCAAGAAGGGCAAGCAAGCTCTCTGCACTATAGCCTGACCCTCCATATCTCATCCTGCACAGGGATAAGGCTGTGGTGCCTCCAAGTGTATCTCTCTTGGCCAAGGTGGGTTTTTCCCTGACCCCTTTTCTTAGCTGGAATGTCTTGAATTCCTTGGATGTCCAACAGGCTTTCTGTGTGGGGACAGGACTGCAAGCTTCAGGCTGACCCCTTGCCTGTTCCTCTGCTATGAGGGTCCCAGGAAGGGTCTCCCAATTTCCATCCAGTGATTTGCTTGCTGGATTTCATTGACTGTGGAACTGTGCTATGAAGTGGATAAACTCCCTGTGCACGCTCCACAAAGGCCGTGGCTTTCCTCAGGGAGGTGCCGGTACCAGAGTTTTGCTGCACTGTTTGCGTCAGGTCATAGAAACATAGAATAATAGGGTTGGAAGGGGCCTACAAGACCATCGAGTCCAACCCCCTGCTCAATGCAGGAATCCAAGTCAGAGCATCCCTGACAGGTGGCTGTCCAGCCTCATCTTGAACGCCTCCAGGCATTTGCCTTTTTTGCAGCCACATCACATTGTTGGCTCATATTCAGCTTGTGATCAACAACAATTCCAAGATCCTTCTCGCTTGTAGTGTGGTTGAGCCATGTATTCCCCATCTTGTAACTGTGCATTTGGTTTCTTTTTCCTAGGTGCAGAACTTGGCATTTATCCCTATTAAATTGCACTCTGTTGTTTTCTGCCCAGCGCTCCAGCCTATCTAGATTACTTTGAATTTTGTTTCTGTCTTCCAGGGTATTAGCTATCCCACCCAATTTTAATGTCATCTGCAAATGTGATCAGCATTCCCTGCACCTCCTCCTCCAAGTCATTCATAAAAATGTTGAAGAGCACTGGGCCCAGGACTGAGCCCCTGCAGTACCCCACTCGTTACCTCTCCCCAGTTGGAGAAGATCCCATTGATAAGCACTCTTTGAATCCAAATCTGTAGCCAGCTGTGGATCCACCGGATTGTTGTTTCATCTAGCCCACTTTGAGCTAGTTTGCTCATCAGGATATCATGGGGCACTTTGTCGAAAGTTTTGCTGAAGTTGAGGTATATGATGTCGTCTGGCAGGATTTGTTCTTGACAAATCCATGTTTGCTTCAAGTAATCACTGTATTGTTTTCAAGGTGCTTACAGAGGGATTGCTTTATGATCTGCTCCAGAATTTTCCCAGGGCTTGATGATATTAATATATTATTATTTATTTAAATTTAAATGAAAAAAAATTAGTTTTAATTTTTGTGAACCGCCCAGAGAGCTTCGGCTATTGGGCGGTATAGAAATGAAATAAATAAATAAAATAAATAAATAAACATGGTCGCTTTCCCTCAGAGTTCCTGTAATTGCTACTTTACCCACTGAGTCATCTCTGTTGGTTAGGATCAAGTCAAGGATAGCCGATCCTCTAGTTCCTTCCTCTATTTTTTGTAGGAGGAAGTTATCCGCACACAAGACAGGAATTTCCTGGAGGGGCCATAGCCCCCTACATTGGGACAGCACTACAGACTTGCTGTTTGGGCCAGGGCAGAAGGTTCCTTTGATTGTTCTGAGCTCTGTGGTTCGCTAGGCACCTGCTCCACCTCCACTATGTTCGCTAACAGTTAGCTTGCTACTCTCCCCTGTATGTGATATGCAGAAACCGAAAGGAAGCAAAACAGGTTGCTTACCTGTAACTGTGATTCTTCAAGTGATCATCTGTACAGTCCCATAGCCCACCCTCCGGCCCTGATGCAGATGCTCAAATCTCCTGCTCTCGTTCAGTGCTTCCTTCTCAGCCATTACATGCTGTAAAGGAAGGCAGAGGAAAGAAATGGGATTCCAAGCTGAACCACTTCTAGCGGAGAGCTGCCATGCATGCCCCCCCCCCCCCCCCCCGCTACCAGCCTAGGACTGGGGAGTCCCCAGGCTTGCTAAGCCTCCGTAGCTCTGCTGAATCAGAGACCCAACTGGTTCCCTCAAGTCTCAGAGCCAAGGACAATGTATATTTAGTAGTGCCAGCCTCAAGGTAACAGTGGACGTGAACTGGAAAGAACACACAACCTCAGAAAGTGGATAATTTATTTACAAGAGGAAAAAGGGGAATTGAAAGTTACAAAGCCAGATTGGTACAAACAGATTAATACAAGTACAAGACAGTTGGAAACCCAGCATAGACTAAAAAATAAAAACCAATGTGCTGCTGACCTCTGCTTCCCTTATTATGGGCCTTCTCATAAACTGTGCCGAATATGAACACCCCCTTTCCCCGGGGCAGCTGGCATGATGGCCTTCCCCAGGTTACGTATACTAACTTTCCCGCTCTCCCACATCCCCTTCTTGATGGAAAGGCCAAAGGGAGAGGTGGCACTTTTCACACCTGTCCAGCTGAAAGCAGTCTCTGCCCCCTCCTGCGGAACCGGGCATTTTATGACCTTGAGGCTGGAGACAGCCGGAGGCACAAGGGGTGCGCCAGACCCCATCCCCCATCCAGGTGGCCAAATGCTCTCACGCCTGTTCTCCCCCTGGGCCTTTCACAAGGCTAAGCAGTTTAGAAGAGCTGCTATAGAAAACGGATGCCAACAGAAAACGGAGTTACTCTGGTTCTTTACACATGCGTACCATTAGGGACTGGGTGGGGCGGTAGGAACCAGGCCCCCTTGAGCAAGCACTCTGAGCAGCCTGCTTTAGCAGGGGTAGGCAAACTGGTGCCCTCCAGATGGTTTGGACTACAACTCCCATCAGCCCTAGACAGCATGGCCAATGCTTTGGGAGCGTGGGAGCAGCAGTCCAAAATATCTGGACGGTGCCAGGTTGGCTAACCCTGTTCTAGAAAGCTCCAAAATGAGGCTCTCTGCAGCTGCAGAACTGAAACGTGTGCCTATACTGATGACTGCTCAAAAGAACCACAGCTGCAGGTAAACAACCATTTTTATGTCTCCTGGCTGGTCCCTGAGCCTGCTGGCTGAGCCTGATCCAACCGAGGGACACAGTAGGCCAAGGGTCCCCAACCTTTCTGGACCCGTGGACACATTTGGGCATTTGAGATACTGCTGTGGGCACCACCGCAACATGTCCAGTCAGTGGGTTGTCACTTTGGCATCGACCTGTCACGTCTATGGATATTAGGTTGCATCTTATGCAGCAAGAATGTTTGTTTCGTGTCTATTGGACACCGAAACATCTCTTTAATAAGGGATTGTCTAATTTGGTTCATAGAATCATATCATAGAATAGTAGGGTTGGAAGAGGCCTACAAGGCCATCGAGTCCAACCCCCTGCTCAGTGCAGGAATCCAAGTTGGAGCATCCCTGACAGATGGCTGTCCAGCCTCGTCTTGAAGGCCTCCAGTGTGGGAGAGCCCGCCACCTCCCTAGGGAATTGGTTCCATTGTCGTATTGCTCCAACAGTCAGGATGCTTTTCCTGATGTTCAGCCGGAATCTGGCTTCCTGTCACTTGAGCCCATTACTCCGTGTCCTGCACTCTGGGATGATTGAGAAGCGATCCTGGCCTTCCTCTCTGTGACAAACTTTCAAGGACTTGAAGAGCGCTATCCTATCTCCCCTCAGTCTTCTCTTCTCAGGGCTAAACATGCCCACTGTCAGGGGGCCCTACCCGGCCTCTTTCAGTCTACTCCAGTAGCCAACTCCAGACACAGACAAAGGATTCTTTTCAAGGTTTTATTCCTTTTACAACTTAATAACTCTTATCACCAGCGACTAAGCTATGAACATCAGAGTAACCTATGCCCCAGGTTGGAAACAGTTGGTCCCCGTTTGAACTAGAATCACTTGCAGACCCTGAACTTATGGGCTAGGGAGAGTCTTCAAGACCCTTTTCTCTTGGGTCCTCTGGACGCGACCGTTGCTTGCGCGCCAAGCGGGCTCTACGCCTCCTTTCCACACCCTCCATAGCTCGTCGCTCTTTGCGTCTGCGTCGAACATCCAGCCAGCCCTCCACCCGCGCTCTTTCACTCCCAGGACCACTATCTATCTCTGGAATGCCGGCAGGAGGAATCTCTGCCAGCTGCAGGGCCTGGGAGGGATGAGCGCGCTCCTCCTCCATGGACGGCTGTTCCTCCTCAGAATCAGAACTGCTCTGAGGTTCTATGGGCTCAGTGTCCACCCTGACACCCAATTCTTTCAGTCTCTCTTCATAGGGCTTTGTTTCCAGTCCCCTGATCATCTTTGTTGCCCTCCTCTGAACCCTGTCCAGTTTGTCTGCATCCTTCTTGAACTGTGGGGCCCAGACCTGGACACAATACTCCAGATGAGGCCTAACCAGTGCTGAGTAGAGGGGAACTAGTACTTCCCGGGATTTGGAAGCGATGCTTCTAGTAATGCAGCCCAAAAGAGCATTTGCCTTTTTTGCAGCCGCATCACATTGTTGGCTCATATTCAGCTTGTGATCGGCAACAATTCCAAGAACCTTCTCGCTTGTAGTGTGGTTGAGCCACGTCTCCCCCATCTTGTAACTGTGCATTTGGTTTCTTTTTCCTAGGTGCAGAACTTGGCATTTATCCCTATTCAATGTCATTCTGTTGTTTTCTGCCCAGCGCTCTAGTCTATCCAGATCACTTTGAATTTTGTTTCTGTCTTCCAAAGTATTAGCTATCCCGCCCAATTTGGTGTCATCTGCAAATTGGATCAGCATTCCCTGCACCACCTCCTCCAAGTCATTCATAAAAATGTTGAAGAGCACTGGGCCCAGGACTGAGCCCTGCGGTACCCCACTCGTTACCTCTCCCCAGTTGGAGAAGGTCCCATTGATAAGCATTCTTTGAGTCCAATTCTGTAGCCAACTGTGGATTCACCGGATCGTTGTTTCATCTAGCCCACTTTGAGCTAGTTTTCTCATCTATCATGGGGCACTTTGTCGAAAGCTTTGCTGAAGTCGAGATATATGATGTCTACAGCATTCCCACGGTCCACAAGGAAGGTGTCTTGATCAAAAAATTAGATCAGATTCGTCTGGCAGGATTTGTTCTTGAGAAATCCATGTTGTCTTCGAGTAATCATTTCATTGTTGTCAAGGTGCTTCCAGATGGATTGCTTTATCATCTGCTCCAGAATTTTCCCTGGGATTGATGTCAGACTGACTGGTCTGTAGTTCCCAGGTTCCTCCTTTTTACCCTTTTTGAAGATAGGGACAACGTTAGCCCTCCTCCAGTCATCTGGCACTTCCCCGGTCCTCCATGATTTCTCAAAGAGAATAGACAGCGGTTCTGAGAGTTCTTCTGCCAGTTCCTTTATTACTCTAGGATGCAGTTCATCTGGCCCTGGAGATTTGAACTCATTCAAAGGAATGAGGTGTTCCTTGACCATATGCCTATTGATCTCAAGCTGCAATTCTGCCCCTTCAGCCTGCACTTCACCTTTGCCAGGGGGGTCATAGACCCTCTTTTGGGAGAAGACTGAGCCAAAGTAGGAATTGAGCACCTCTGCCTTTTCTTTGTCATCTGTTATCATTTTGCCGTTCTTATTAAATAGCTGAACCACCATTTCTTTCCTCTGCCTTTTACTATGCATGTAGCTGAAGAAAGCCTTTTTGTGGCTTTTAGCATCCCTCGCTAACCTCAGCTCGTTCTCAGCTGTAGCCTTCCTGACGCCATCCCTTCAATTCTGTGCTACCCGCCTGTACTCTCCTTTGGTTGCTTGGCTTCCCTTCCACTTCCTATATGTGTCCTTTTTTGTTTTCAGGTCATCTCTAAGCTTTTTGTGAGGCCACATTGGCTTCTTCTGTTGTCTTCCACCTTTTCTTCTTGTTGGAATAGTTTGTAATTGTGCCTTGAGAATTTCCTTTTTTAAAAGCTCCCACCAATCTTGGACTCCTTTTCTCGTTAGTGTCGCTTGCCATGGGACCTTACTGATCATGAGTTTATGAAAATCTGCTTTCCTAAAATCCCGGGTACGCGTTTGCCTACACTCGGCTTTTGCTTCCCTTAGAACCAAGAACTGAAGTACAACATGGTCGCTTTCCCCCAGAGTTCCTGTAACTGCTACTTTCTCCACGAAGTCATCTCTGTGGGTTAGGGTCAAGTCAAGGATAGCCGATCCTCTAGTTCCTTCCTCTACTTTCTATAGGAGGAAGTTATCTGCCACACAAGTCAGGAATTTCCTGGAGGGGCCATGTTTTGCAGAATTTGTCTCCCGACAAATATTGGGGAAATTGAAGTCCCCCATTACTACTACATCATGCTTCCTTAAAACACTGGCTATTTGTTTTTCAAAAGTTTCACTAGCTGCTTCTTTTTAGGGGGCGGTTATTATATAGATAAATTTTGTACTGGAGCAGTCTTTTATATTCACTGATGTACACGCTCCTTTAAACTATTGACCTGCTTCAAGGTAATTAACAAATAAACAGGATAAATGGATTCTCCATGCCCTCTTTACAGCTAAAAGACTGACATTACAACATTGGAAGGATAAACACTCACCTCCTATAATGCAATGAATTGAGGACCTTACAACGCTTTCAATATTTGAATGGGTGGCTTATAGATGCCACCTTCAAATCAATACTTGTTTGAATATTTGGTCCACTTTTGTTGAAACCCATGTATAATTGCTAGAAAGTTGTGTATGTATATGTAAAAAATGGGGGAAATTTTATTTACACAATTAAAAAAATGTAAAGGAATTTTTGGGGGGTGCCCATGGGCACCACATTGGGGACCCATTTGTGGGTGCCATGTTGGGCACCTCTGCAATAGGCCTTGTTGCCCAGGGCCACCAGCATCTCCCTCTGCTTGCAACCCTGGAACGAGAGGGCCCCTGCAAATGGAGAGGAAGTGGAGGTGGGATGGGGCCGTGTGGACTGGACCAAGGACGTTTGCACCACTGACTGGGGCCAGCTAATTGTCTTCGCTCTCTCTCCCGGACTTGTGTCTGCAGATCATCCCAGTGGAGAGGTTGGTGAAGGGGAAGTTCCAGGACAACTTTGAGTTCATTCAGTGGTTTAAGAAGTTCTTTGATGCCAACTACGACGGGAAGGAGTATAACCCACTGCTGGCGAGGCAGGGCCAGGAGGTGGTGCCCTCTCCAAACCCAGGTGATCAGATCTTCAACAAACCCAAGAAACCCACTTGCACTGCAGGTAATGTTGCCAGAGACGGCTGCAGCCCCAGGATCCAGCACGGCCATGGCTCCCTGGCATCCAGCTTGGCAACTCCTGGGGCACAGGGGAGGGCTGGCTCCATGGGCTTGGGGGCCCCAGCCTGTGGTGCGGCATGTGGGCTTGGGAGGGGCCCTGAGCCGAGCTGGGGAGGAGCGAGGCCCCCCCTGCTGGCAGGGGCCCTGGCTGGCTCTTCCTGCGGACACCACGCATCATCCCAGCATGCAGCTCTGCTGAAGGGGGGGCTGGTATGCTGGGGGCAGCGATGGTCCTTCCCTGGGCTGCTGCACTCGGGCCTCCCCCAGACGGAGCCATGCTGCCCATCCCTGGGGGAGCTTGGCGACTCCTCCTAGGCTCCCACATGGGAGGTGAGTCATGTCTTCCCGTTCTGCCGATGAGGCAGGGCCGGGGCCAAGAGAGTGGCTGCTGCAGAGCCAGGCCGCGCATCCTGGGCCCCGGGGGTAACCTGAGCCCTGTTCTCCCAGTCCCCAACCACAGGCCTTTGGCACTGCTTCACTCCCCCTGCACAGGCCTAGCACAGGCCAGGGCTGGGGGGGGGGGTCCCCACTGCTGGCCTCCTGTTGGTTGCATTTCTGTCCCGCCAGTCAGCTGGAAGGGTGCAATTTGCCCATGGCAGCTGCCCTGGGACCTCTGTAGCAAAGAGCAGATTTGAACCCGGCTCTCCGCAACTCCCCCCGCCCCCTGGTTGTCTCTAAGGCTTCCTAGGGGTGCTATCCAGGACCGTCTGTCCCCCTGGCCTGTACCAGATGAAGTGCCCCTGGTGGGGTGGAAGAAGAGGCCCCATCCCACATGCAGGCTCTGGAGCCTGTCTGGGTGGCCTCTGCTGGCACTGCAGCGCCTGTGGGATCCCTCAGTGTTCCTCCAGTTCAGTCTCCTCTGAGAGTCAGTCCCGGTGTGTCAGCAGACAGCACAGGCCAAAGGCAGTGGAGATCTGGGCTGTCCTGGGCACAAGAGGAGGGAATGTTCAGACAAGCAGCTTCCTTTCCCCTGGAGCTCCTGCCTTTTGGGCTGAGCCGCCGTGTGCTGCATGTGCTCATGGGAGGAATTGTGAGCGCCGTGTGGAGCAGGACGGGCTGTATGAGCCTGCCGAGCGGAGAAGGGGCTGCGGGCTCCAGGGGGGCTCCCAGTGCTGCCTGCTGGCACTGCATGGCTCCCCCCAGCTGGGCTCGCTCGCTTTGCTGTGAATTGGCAGCAGCGGCATACTCTGGGGTGGCTTTGGGTCGGGGGGGGGACCTGGGCTCACAGCTGCCTTCCCTGCATGCAGCTTTACACTTCCACTTGGGTTGGGGCGGGAAGGAAAGGCCCGTTTGTCCTTGACTCCTGGGGAGGAGGGCTGGGGAGCCCACAACCAGGCACCTGTCTCTCTCTGGTGATGCAAAGCAAAAAGGAACCCTGGGTTTGGCTGGCTGGCTTCCCCCCCCCCCCACCCACTCACAGTCTCTCATTGCAGCCAGCCCTGGGGCTCCAGCTGTGCATACATGTGCGTGCACCTCAGGCTCACACCTGGCAGGGCCCAGCACAGGTAGATGACGCTGGCTGATGAGACGACCTGGAATGCCCCCCACAAGTGCTCTCTCTCTCTCTCTCTCTCTCTCTCTCTCTCAAGTTCCACAGAGAACCTCCCCAACAGGCCCCAAGAACTTGCAGAATCCAGTCCGAATGAACGTCGCTCCCAGCAATATTGTACGGAAAAATCCTCCTTCAGCCCGGAATGGGGGCAGTGAAGCCGATGCCCAGATCCTAGAGCTCAACCAGCAGGTGTGCCCAGGGGCAGGGGTGAGGGCGAATGCCTCCCTTGCGCAGCCCTGTCCCCCCCCTTTGCGATGGCTTTGGCCATGCCACAAGCGGGAGGTGGAGCCGAATGAGCGGCGGAAGGACGCCCCCCCTGTGGGCCAGGGGCTGGACTGATTGGCCAGGACCAAAGAGGTGCGGCGGGGCTGCTCATCTGGTGGAGCAGTGGGGGGCTGAGCCTGGCTCTCCTTCGGGGGGCATCATGCAAGGGCAAACCACCTGCTTGGCCTGTTGGCTTTCCCCCCGAGTTAATTGTGCCCTAGAAATGGCTAGCACGTCAGGAATCCCCCGCTACATGCAAAGGAAAAAACCCTTTCAGTCCTAGTCCATGGGGCTGGGCTATTCTCCTCCCCATTTTCCAGAGTTGGGCAGGTGAGAAGAATCACTCCTGGTTCCCTCATGGGCTGGGACTTTCTGGTCCCCCCCCCCCCCGCCCCAAATAACAAGAGGCTCTAGGCGTGATGGCATTTTAATCTTGTCTGTTCTCTAAGGAGCATGGGATGGAATACATGGTTCTTCATCCTACCTTTTGTCCTCACAAGAGCCCTGTGGGGTAGGCGAGGCTGGGAGAGAGTGAGAACGTAAGGGGAGCTCTGCTGCTGGATCAGACCCACAGCCCATCTAGTTCAGCATCCTGTTTCCCTCAGCAGCCAAACCAAATACCTCTAGGAAGCCCTCCAGCAGGATAAGAGGGCAACAGCTCTCCCTTGTTGCCCCCCAGCACCCCCAAACTTCTTGCTATCAGAGATGTACTGCCTCTAAATCTGAGATTCCATACAGCCATCTCCAAGGGCGGCCGTGTTACTCTGTTGCAGCAAAACTAAAGAAGAACCTTGTGGCACCTTAAGACTGGCACATTTATTCTGGCGCAAGCTTTTGTGGACATTGTCCACGTCTTCAGATGCAGTGCATAGCGACCATTCTTGATAGTTACTGGCCCAGGGTCATCTAATAAACTTTGTGGCTGATGACTGGTAACTTGAATCCAGGTCTCCTTGCTCCTGGTCTGATGGCCCCTGGGATTTGTGAGGTGAGAGGGTCCTTCCAGATAGGCCACCCAGGCTATCAAAGGCGAAGAACGCTTTTTTCCAGTGCTCACATTGCGGCAGCCCCATACCACCATCCACCCCAGTGAGTTCTCAAACTTTGGTGGGCTGATGGTTCTCTGGCCACTCTCCACCTGCTCTTTTTCACCAGTACCGCCCTCTTCGTTCACCAATACTGCCCTCTGGGCGGCAGCAGCAGTTCTCCTCTGGAAGGGTGGAAATAAATGTGAGTTAGCAAACGTGACGGCGTAGGAGCCCTCTCTGTGCTCTGTTGCCTTTAGTGGGTAGTCTTAATATGCGGGCAGCCCCCGTGAGCTGACGTGAAGGGAGGGGGCGTCGCAGAGGTGAGATGGACAAATCCCCCGTGTGGAGAGCCAGCGCCAGTGAGCAGAGGATGGGCAAACCCTGTCAGGGTTGAGGGACCCAAGAGGAGTGGTGGGGCAAAGGCTGAGGATATTTCGTCCCAACCCCAAGTAGGACCAGCAGGAGAAATCTGGGTCTCCAGCTTAAACACACCCGAACTGCTGGTAGAATTGGAGGGATCTGTCCCACCGCGGCCAAGGCCAGCTCCTTGGGGCTGAAGGTGTGGGCGTCCCCCGCCCAGCCGCGTAGGTGCAGGTGGAGGTAAACGGCCCCACCGGGGCATGAGGGCCTGCCCCTGCATCGCAGACAGTGATGCAATGCCCCCCCCACCTGCTCTCCTTCCCTCGCTGCCCCGCGCGTGGGCCCAGCCCCAGTGGCTCCTGCGAGTGCGCTCAGCCGCAGGGGCGGGGTGCTGGCCGGGCGGGGGCGGCTGCAGCGGCTCGCCCGCTCAGGTGTGCGGTGTCTCCTCTGGGGCAGCTGCTGGACCTGAAGCTGACCGTGGATGGGCTGGAGAAGGAACGCGACTTCTACTTCAGCAAGCTGCGGGACATCGAGCTGATCTGCCAGGAGCACGAGCGTGAGAGCAGCCCCATCGTTTCAGGCATCGTTGGCATCCTGTATGCCACAGAGGTCAGTGCAGGGGGCGGGGGCAGTTCTGGCCACCGCGCCTTCTCAAGAGGCAGGCCGGCGAGGCCGTGGCCCCTGCTCTTTGGGTCTGCCCAGAGAGGAAGCCAGCATATCCCATGCCCCCCCCCTCCCCGTGTCCTTGCAGGAAGGCTTTGCCCCGCCGGAGGATGACGAGCTGGACGAGCAGCATCCAGAGGACCAGGACGAATACTAGCTGTGCGCACGCACGCTCGCTGTCCCGCCATTGCAGACCGCCCCACGCTCCTCACCGACCATGGACATTTAAGGTTTTGCATTGTACAGCCTCGTCCTGCACAGTCACACATTATAACAGGTTTCTACCGACACCAGAGGCCCACAGTGGTTTCTGTATGTTTTGCAGGTCCTGCGGGAAGCCCACAGCGACATGGTAAATAGGCCACCGTAGAGAGGAGATCGGCACTGTAAACAGGCCTGTGGTGGGGTAGCCTGGGTGCCTGGCTGGGTGCCCCAGGCTCCCCCTTCCTGTCCCACCTCCTCTTCCTTATTTAGTGGTTTCAGTTGTCTTGGTGTGAGCCTCCCGCTCCCTTGTATTATACGGAGAGACAAATTCTTTGTATATTTTTCCGAACTGGATTTCACTAGCACTTTGCCTGTCGTGTTCATGCTGAGCCAAGCTCTGGTGCCCCCTCCTGGCTTCAGAGGATTTGGGAGCGTTTAGCCTGCAGGCCAAGCTTAGCACCGGACGCTTGCTCCGTGGGTGGGGGCAGGGGGAGGGGGTTGGGCTTGGAGCATTTATTTATTGGGGGGGGATTTTAATGCTGCTGCTGAGCCCAGAGCAGTTGGAAGAGCCACCATCTGACATATCAAGTGGGTTTGAGGGGAGGAGAACTTAACAGATGGTGTGTGTCTGAGCTTCATGGGGTACTCTGGAGGCATGGCAGCCTTGGAGTATGGAGAAGGGTGAATGGAAGCCCCCAAGGATGTTCTGTCCTCCATAAACACGCCTTAGTGTTTGACCTGTTGCACTTGGGACCCACCATTGGGAGGGGCTCAGGCCTCTGCCCCTTCATCCATGGTTCTGGCCCCACCAAGATTTAGTTCATGCTGTTTTGACCAGATCACCACACAGACTCTGCCTTGATCTGTTCCCCGTTTGCATTGCCTGTTGGATCACAGACACTGGTGTGCAAAGCCTGCATCTCTGTTGCATTTTGTTTAAAATAAACTTGTGTGGTTGAATATCTGTCCTGCTGTGTCTGTGCTGTGAAGTCCCATCTCCACTCTGATGGACAGGCCTGGCTGCTGCCCCACCCCAGAAGGTCCATGCCAGAGTTCAGGGGCGCCGGGAGGACAAGGCTGCACCAAGTGCCCATGGGGGTTGTCTCTGCTGTTGGCCAGCAGCTCCCGTTGCCGGGGACGGGGGGCGCGCGGTCTTTGACTCTCAGTGGGCTCAGGGTCATCTAACAGACACTGTGGCTGAGTGGCAACTTGAACCCAGGTCTAGTTTTCATGGAGGAAGGGGGAAGCAAGCCTGTTATTTCTCAAAAGCAAGGTCCCATGGTGAAGAGCAGGCCGTCCCACTCCAGCTTGGCTTCAAATCTCTGCTGGTCTCGTACCCTGCCAGAGATTGGTCGCTGCTTGAACACGGCCGCTTTCCCTGGCCAGAGCTGGCGCGCTGCAGTCTGCCGGTGGCCTCCCTCCCATTCCCCTCCCAGCCCCTCCCTCTCTGCTGTCGGCTGGTGCCGTGGCTTCGACAAGAGGCTTGACCGTGGCGGCCTCGGGAGCGCAATATCTTCCACTGCAGGGCTGGGGTGGCTCTCTGGCCAGGGACGCAGCCGGGCTTGGGCATGTGCAACCGCTGCCGCAGCTTGGAGGCTGACTAGATTAGATGGTGGGCAAAAATCTGTCGGCTGGGTGAGGCAAGGTATGGTATACCTCAAATGGGGGTGCACTGGAGGCACCTTAGGAACTCGAACACACCTCCTTGGGTCTTTGTTTGGCCACCCTACAACTCTGTCTTTTCCTATCTCCATATTTTGCAGGCACCCAGTTAATGGGACAAGTGTCAGGGGGTGGGGGAGAGAAAGCGTGTTGGTACTCGCCCCCTCTGTGAGCTCAGGGAGGAAGCCGCTGGGGGGTTCAATGGGGGATGCGTTGCCCTGCCTGCGTCCCCGCTTTGCTGCTGTGCGTCCCCCACCCTTTTTTGGCGGTGGCACCCCCGTGCGCCTCCTGGTGTTGCACTCTGCAAAGGTCCTGAAGCAGATTGGACGCTGGTGTCAGTCCCTAAACCAGCCTCCCTCTCCAGGTGTTTTGCACTTCAACTGCCAGCAGCCCCAGCCAGCGTGCCCAATGGTCAGGAATGCTGGGAGTGGTCGTTGGAAACTTCTGGACGGCGGCAGGTTGAGGGAGGCTGCCTCAGGACCCAGGGAGGGAGTGTTCCACAGCCATCTATCTTCTCTTCTCTCCCCCCGCCCCCAGTTCTGGTTCTCACGTACTTGCTGTTGCTTGGAAGGTAGGCGAGCCCATTTTCAGCTCTGTATGCTGAGTATGTTTAACCTGGGGAGGCGTTGCTCAAGGGTAGGCTTTGCCACATCAGTCTCCCTGCTTTGGCACTGTGTCCCAGCTGAAGGATACCTTTCCATCCTCTGCAGCAGGCCGAGGCCAGAGAAGACAGTCTGGGAAGCAATTGTCTAGAGAGGCGATGCTAGCACCTCAGGTCTGAAATAATCACTTTCTGTGTGCGTTTGCCTCCAGGCCAAGCTTCCCATTTCCACTTGGCTGGAGCTGAAACTTGGAACCCAGCTCGAAAGAGCATCCGGTTAGGGAACGGGGAGCAGGAGCAAGCCCCCTGCCGCTTGCTGGTGACGGTCTGTCCTTGGTCTGAAACACAGTGCTCCTGTGCCCTGGCTCTTGTTCGCAAGCTAGGTTTTCTTAAGCCTGTAGCAGAGCAACGAGAATGCTGACTTAATGAAAAGTAGACTCACAAACACACGTGTACTGACGTTTCCGCAGCAAGTCGCAGCACAGGACATGCATTCATTTTTACTAGTGAATTCAGTGTCCATTTTTTAAGCACAGCTGCAACCTACTTGGTGGGAGGACAGGAGAGACATTCCTGGTGGGCAGTGGGACAGCCATGTGTCCCCACCATCATTCTTCTCTGGGTCTGCTTGCTGCTGTCCCCCTGGAGTGCTGTCAAGATAGCACTTGGCCATGTGTGGAGGGTCAGAGATGGAGCCTGGTAAGACAAAGAAGCAGAGCCATCCGCACCACACGATAATTGAAAATGGTCACAAACATTCTTCACTTGTTCTTAGAAAAGATTCAGCTTCCCCAACCTGGCCCCGTCCAGATGTGTTGGACTGCAACTCTTGCAATTCCCGTCATGGCTGGATTAGACCAATTAATTTCCATGGTCATTTGCTGGATGGCCAGATGGATGGACACCTCTGTTTCCAGAGGCAGCAGACCACTGTATGCCAGTTGGTGGGAGGCAACCATGAGGGAGGGTGGTAACCTTCCTCTCTGATGCTGGAAGGAGGATGCCTCTTCCATACTCTGTTCCAACAGCACCAGATGAATTCATGGGTTATTCAGAATTCTACATTGCTGGAGTTATGTCTTCCTACATGTCTTCAGAAACATGTAGGAAGAAAGCCAGACCATGAAGCACATGGTCTTCGATGTCCATATACTAATGCCCCGAGTATGGGAAACACACAGAATGAACTTGAACTTTTAATACGGGAGGGAAATTATGACTTGACAGGTGTAATTGAAACATGGTGGGATGACTCCCATGACTGGAATACAGCAATTGAAGGATATAACTTGTTCAGAAAGGAGGAACAGAAAGGGAGGTGGGGTTGCACCGTATGTGAAAAATACATCTCTCTGCACAGAAATACAGGAGGATGAGCTCGGTAGCCCCATCAAGAGCATCTGGGTTAAAATAAATGGAGCAAAGAATAAAAGGAACCTGGTGGTCAGAGTCTAGTATCAGCCACCCAATCAAGGAGAAGACGAGGATGAAACTTTTGAAAAGCAAATAGCCAGTGTTTCAAGGAAGCATGATGTAGTAGTAATGGGGGACTTCAATTTCCCCGATATTTGTTGGGAGACAAATTCTGCAAAACATGGCCCCTCCAGGAAATTCCTGACTTGTGTGGCAGATAACTTCCTCCTACAGAAAGTAGAGCAAGGAACTAGAGGATCGGCTATCCTTGACTTGACCCGAACCAACGGAGATGACTTAGTGGGTAAAGTAGCAGGTACAGGAACTCTGGGGGAAAGCGACCATGTTGCACTTGAGTTCTTGGTTCTAAAGGAAGCAAAAGCCGAGTGTAGCCAAATACATACCCTGGATTTTAGGAAAGCTGATTTTCATAAACTCAGAACGATGATCAGTAAGGTCCCATGGCAAGCAACTCTAACGAGAAAAGGAGTCCAAGATGGGTGGGAGTTTAAAAAAAAGGAAATTCTAAAGGCGCAATTACAAACAATTCCAGCAAGAAAAAAAGGTGGAAGACAACAGAAGAAGCCCATGTGGCTTCACAAAAAGCTTAGAGATGACCTGGAAAAAAACACACATATAGGAAGTGGAAGGAAGGCCAAGCTACAAAGGAAGAGTATGGGCAGGTAGCACAGAATTGCAGGGATGGCGTCAAGAAGGCTAAAGCTGAGAACGAGCTGAGTTTAGCGAGGGATGTTAAAAGCCACAAAAAGGCTTTCTTCAGATATGTGCATAGTAAAAGACAGAGGAAAGAAATGGTTGTTCAGCTATTAAATCCGGATGGCAAAATGATATCAGATGACAAGGAAAAGGCAGAAGTGCTCAGTTCCTACTTTGGCTCAGTCTTCTCCCGAAAGAGGGTCTATGACACCCTGGCAAAGGCAAAGTCCAGTCTGAAGGGGCAGGATTGCAGCTTGAGATCGATAGGCATATCGTCAAGGAACACCTAATGACTTTGAATGAGTTCAAATCTCCAGGGCCAGATGAACTGCATCCTAGAGTAATAAAGGATAATCTTTGAGAAAACATGGATGACAGGGGAAGTGCCAGATGACTGGAGGAGGGCTAATGTTGTCCCTGTCTTCAAAAAGGGTAAAACGGAGGAACCTGGGAACGACAGACCAGTCAGTCTGACATCAATCCCTGGGAAAGTTCTGGAGCAGATGATAAAGTAATCGATCTGGAAGCACCTTGAAAACAATGCAGTGATTCCTTGAAGCCAACATGGATTTGTCAAGAACAACTCCTGCCAGATGAATCTGATCTCATTTTTGGATCAAGTAACCTCCCTTGTGGACCGTGGGAATGCTGTGGACATCATATACCTCAACTTCAGCAAAGCTTTCAACAAAGTGCCCCATGATATCCTGATGAGCAAACTAGCTCAAAGTGGGCTGGATGAAACAACGATCCGGTGGATCCACAGTGTCAGGGTTGTAGCAGAGCCCAGAGGGCCCCAAAGCAGTTCTGATTCTGAGGAAGAGATAGAAACCATGGGAGAGGACCCCATGCGCTGTTCAGAGGCGCAGCCGGGGGGAGAGCCCCTCCCGGTACACATTCGTGAGAGTGATAGTGACCCTGGCAGGGAGAGGGAGGTGCAACAGCAGTTTCTGGATGCTAGGCGCCGGCGCAGCGTCAAGCGGGAGATGGTGGGTGCTGAGAGGAGGCGCTCAGCCCGCTTGGCGCGGCGGCAGCAGTGGCGCCCCGATGCCCCACGGGAAAGGGGTGGACTCTCTCCTCCTAGCCCATAAGTTCAGGTTTCCTGCTTGACCCTCCAGAGATCAACTGATTCCTAAGGCTAGAACCCCCAGTAGGCAGCTCTCTTAAGTCTCACTCGTAGGAGCAAGCAATTAGCATCTGTCATTAGGTTGAATGGAAACAAAGCCTTGGAAAAGAGCCCTGTCGTCTGTGTGTTGATTCTGGCTACCTGAGGATTTCAGAAGGCAGCAGGGGCCCTCCTGACACACAGCTGGCTACAGAATCAGACTCGAAGAGTGCTTCTCAGTGGGATCTTCTCAAACTGGCAGGAGGTAACGAGGATATTGTAGAGCTGGAAAAATGGCAGAAAAGAGCAACCAAAATGATCAGGGGGCTGAAGAAAATTCCTTACGAGGAAAGATTAAAGGTTTTTTAGCTAGGAAAAAGGCAAGGGGAGACATGGTAGAGGTGTACAAAATGGGACTGGGTAAAACTGGGATCCAGGAAATCTAAAAGGGATTCTCATGATTTCATATGATTTTTAAAGGTGAGACCCACAAAAACACCATCATATGACAGAGCACATCTGCCTCCACAGACTGAACCAGAAAAATCACAGATGTGCCACTCGCAGGCGCAGCCATGGCGCAAAAACAGGGATCCATGGCAGGGATCCTCTTGATTTCATAGGATTTTTACAGAGCAAATTCCCCAAACCACCATCATATCACAATGCACATCTGCCTCCATGGACTGAACCAGAAAAATCACGGATGTACTACTCATGGATGCAGCCGCGGTGCAAAAACAGGGATCCTTGGCAGGGATCCTCTTGATTTCATAGGATTTTTACAGAGCAAATCCCCCCAATTTGCTTTTACAGAGCAAATCCTCATACTCATGGATGCAGCCGCGGTGCAAAAAACGGGATACTTGGCAGGGATCCTGTTGATTTCGTATGATTATTACAGAGCAAATCCCCCCAACCACCATCATATCACAGGGCACATCTCCCTCCACAGACCGAACCAGAAAAATCACGGATCGGCCACTTGTGGGCGCAGCAACGGCACAAAAACAGGGATCTGAGTCAGGGATCCTCATTTTTACCGGGAAAGGCCCCCCAAACACCTTCATATCACAGAACACATCCACGCCCAGGGAATGAGTGACAAACAACATAGATTTGGGGCTTCATAGTACTGTGATGTTATAAAACCATGGATAAGACACACAATTCAGTATGGATCCTCTGAATTTTAACATTGGGTCCCCCCGCCCAACCGCCATCAAAGCACAGAACTCATCTTGGTCCAAGTATGCACATGAAGAATCCCAGATCTGCTGCTTCACCTCAAATGGTATGAACCATTTATACGAGGCACGGATCCTGATGGATCATCTCGATTTTACATATAGTGCATCCAAAATCATAGCTGAATCACAAAGCAAATCCGTGTCAGTGGCATGGATCCTCAGATCCTGGATTTTTATATAGAGTCCCCCCAAATGCTTCATTACATCACAGATCACATCCATGGCCACAGAGAAAAGTATTAAAATTACTGATCCCGTACTTCATGGAGTAAGTGTGATGTAAAAACATGAATCTGTAAGAATCACACTCCTATGTGTCACAGAACCACCATGGCAGAAAGACATGGATCTGGGGGCACAGATCCTATGGATTTTTTTGACAGAAGGTGCCACCAAAATAACCAGCAAACTGCAGATCATTCCTGTGTCCATGGGCTTCATTATGAAAATCACGAATCCACGGATTTGTGGTACCGGCATGCCGCAAAACATGGATCTGAGGCATGCATACTCATGAGTCTCCTGGATGTTTATGGGGATGGCTCCGAAATCACCATCACATCACAGATCATGTCTGTGTCCAGGGACTGAACCATAGAAAGCACTGATCCAGAACTTCGTGGTGCAGCTATGGTGAAAAGCTTGGGTCCAAGTTCCAGACCATCATGGATGTTCCAGGTTTTTACGTAGGAATCTTGAATTGGGCGTGGAATGCCCAGTTCCAGCCAGTCCCCTAGCTGCCATATTTTGTACTAAGTGAAGTTTCCGGATTGTATTCAGGAGCAGCCCTACATACAAGGCATTGCGGTGATGTAACAGGACTACCAGGGCATGGATCATTGAAGCAAGGATGTCCCGATACAGCAGAGTTGTCGCTGCTGCATCAGCCCAAGGGGGCAGGAGGCGCTTGAGCCTCAGAAGACACTTGTACCTCTGGTGAGAAAGTGGGGTCTAGAAGCACCCCCCAGCTATGGACTTGATCCCAGTATTTGGGGACTGCAAATGCTTCCAAGACAGTTAGCACACCACGCACTTGGAGAGTCCAGCCACCCACCAGCAGGACCTCTGTCTTGTCCGATCGAACTTCACTTTTTTGGCCCCATTCTGTCCGTTAGCGTGGCCGGGCACTGATTAAGCACATCCAATTCCCACCGGGCTCAGGCGAGAAAGAGAGGTGGAGCTATGTGCCATCAGCACACTGATGACACTGCACTCCAAGTCTCCTCATGACCCCCCTCCGCAGCTTCAAGGTGGCCCTTAAGTAGCATGTGGGACAAGATGGAACCTTGTTGGGCCCCAGAGCATGCCATGGAGTTTGTTGTTCAGTCATTCAGTCCTGTCCGACTCTTCGTGACCCCATGGACTACAGCATGCCAGGCCTTCCTGTCCTCTGCTCTCTCCCGGAGTGTGCTCAAGTTCATATTCATTGCATCGCTGATGCTATCTAGTCATCTCATCCTCTGCTGTCCCCTTCTCCTTTTGTCTTCAGTCTTTCCCAGCATCAGGGTCTTTTCCAGTGACTTTTCTCTTCGCATTTGGTGGCCAAAATATTTGAGCTTCAGCTTCAGTATCTGTCCTTCGAATGAGCACTCAGGGTTGATTTCCTTTAGGACGGACTGATTTGACCTCCTTGCAGTCCAGGGGACTCGTAAGAGTCTTCTCCAGCACCACACTTCGAAAGCATCAATTCTTCGGCGCTCAGCCTTCCTTATAGTCCAGCTCTCGCAGCCATACGTTACTACTGGGAAAACCATAGCTTTGATTAGACGGACCTTTGTTGGCAATGTGATGTCTCTGCTTCTTACTATGCTGTCTAGGTTTGCCATAGCTTTCCTCCCAAGGAGCAAACGTCTTTTAATTTCATGGCTACAGTCACCGTCTGCGGTGATCTTGGAGCCCAAGAAAATAAAATCTGTCACAGCTTCCATTTCTTCCCCTTCTATATACCAGGAAGTGATGGGGCCAGATGCCATGATCTTCGTTTTTTTAATGTTGAGTTTCAGACCAGCTTTTGCACTCTCCTCTTTCACCCTCAACAAGAGGCTCTTGAGATCCTCTTCGCTTTCTGCCATTAGGGTGGTATCGTCTGCATATCGGAGGTTGTGGATAATTCTCCCGGCAATCTTAATTCCGACCTGTGATTCATCCAACCCGGCGTTTCTCATGATGTACTCTGCATATAAGTTAAATAAGCAGGGCGACAATATGCAGCCTTAGAATCATAGAATAGTATAGTAGGGTTGGAAGGGGCCTACAAGGCCATCGAGTCCAACCCCCTGCTCAATGCAGGAATCCAAGTCAGAGCATCCCTGACAAATGGCTGTCCAGCCTCGTCTTAAAGGCCTCCAGTGTTGGAGAGCCCACCACCTCCCCAGGTAATTGGTTCCATTGCCGTATTGCTCTGACACTCAGGAAGTTTTTCCTGATGTTCAGCCGGAATCTGGCTTCCTGTCACTTCAGCCCATTATTCCGTGTCCTGCACTCTGGGATGATCAAGAAGAGATCATAGAATCATAGAATCATAGAATAGTAGGGTTGGAAGGGGCCTACAAGGCCATCGAGTCCAACCCCCTGCTCAATGCAGGAATCCAAGTCAGAGCATCCCTGACAAATGGCTGTCCAGCCTCGTCTTGAAGGCCTCCAGTGTGGGAGAGCCCACCACCTCCCCAGGTAATTGGTTCCATTGCCGTATTGCTCTGACACTCAGGAAGTTTTTCCTGATGTTCAGTCGGAATCTGGCTTCCTGTAACTTGAGCCCATTATTCCGTGTCCTGCACTCTGGGATAATCAAGAAGAGATCCTGGCCTTCTTCTCTGTGACAACCTTTCAAGTACTTGAAGAGCGCTATCATATCTCCCCTCAGTCTTCTCTTCTCAAGGCTAAACATGCCCAGTTCTTTCAGTCTCTCTTCATAGGGCTTTGTTTCCAGTCCCCTGATCATCTTTGTTGCCCTCCTTTGAACCCTCTCCAGCTTGTCTGCATCCTTCTTAAAGTGTGGTGCCCAGAACTGGACACAGTACTCCAGATGAGGCCTAACCAGTGCTGAGTAGAGGGGAACTAGTACTTCCCGGGATTTGGAAGCGATGCTTCTAGTAATGCAGCCCAAAATAGCATTTGCCTTTTTTGCAGCCACATCCCATTGTTGGCTCATATTCAGCTTGTGATCGACGACAATTCCAAGATCCTTCTCGCTCGTGGTGTGGTTGAGCCACGTATCCCCCATCTTGTAACTGTGCATTTGGTTTCTTTTTCCTAGGTGCAGAACTTGGCATTTGTCCCTATTAAATGCCATTCTGTTGTTTTCTGCCCAGCACTCCAGTCTATCCAGATCACTTTGAATTTTGTTTCTGTCTTCCAAAGTATTAGCTATCCCACCCAATTTGGTGTCATCTGCAAATTTGATCAGCATTCCCTGCACCTCCTCCTCCAAGTCATTCATAAAAATGTTGAAGAGCACTGGGCCCAGGACGGAGCCCTGCGGTACCCCACTCGTTACCTCTCCCCAGCTTGAGAAGGTCCCATTGATAAGCACTCTTTGAGTCCGATTCTGTAGCCAACTGTGGATCCACATGATCGTTGTTTCATCTAGCCCACTTCGAGCAAGTTTGCTCATCAGGATATCATGGGGCACTTTGTCGAAAGCTTTGCTGAAGTCGAGGTATATGATGTCTACAGCATTCCCACGGTCTACAAGGGAGGTGACTTGATCAAAAAATGAGATCAGATTTGTCTGGCAGGACTTGTTTTTGACAAATCCATGTTGGCTTCGAGTAATCACGGCATTGATGTCAAGGTGCTTCCAGATGGATTGCTTTATGATCTGCTCCAGAATTTTCCCAGGGATTGATGTCAGACTGACTGGTCTGTAGTTCCCAGGTTCCTCCTTTTTACCCTTTTTGAAGATAGGGACAACATTAGCCCTCCTCCAGTCATCTGGCACTTCCCCGGTCCTCCATGATTTCTCAAAGAGAATAGACAGCGGTTCGGAGAGTTCTTCTGCCAGTTCCTTTATTACTCTAGGATGCAGTTCATCTGGCCCTGGAGATTTGAACTCATTCAAAGTAATGAGGTGTTCCTTGACCATATGCCTGTCGATCTCAAGCTGCAATCCTGCCCCTTCAGCCTGTACTTCGCCTTTGCCAGGGGGGTCATAGACCCTCTTTTGGGAGAAGACTGAGCCAAAGTAGGAATTGAGCACCTCTGCCTTTTCTTTGTCATCTGTTATCATTTTGCCATCCTTATTTAATAGCTGAACAACCATTTCTTTCCTCTGCCTTTTACTATGCACGTAGCTGAAGAAAGCCTTTTTGTTGTTTTTAGCATCCCTCGCTAACCTCACCTCGTTCTCCGCTTTAGCCTTCCTGACGCCATCCCTGCAATTCTGTGCTACCTGCCTGTACTCTTCCTTTGTTACTTGGCCTTCTTTCCACTTCCTATATGTGTCCTTTTTTGTTTTCAGGTCATCCCTAAGCTTTTTGTGAAGCCACATTGGCTTCTTCTGTTGTCTTCCACCTTTTCTTCTTGTTGGAATTGTTTGTGATTGTGCCTTGAGAATTTCCTTTTTTAAAAGTTCCCACCCATCTTGGACTCCTTTTCTCGCTAGCATTGTTTGCCATGGGACCTTACTGATCATTGTTCTGAGTTTATTAAAATCAGCTTTCCTAAAATCCAGGGTACGCGTTTGAGTACACTCGGCTTTTGCTTCCCTTAGAACCAAGAACTCAAGTACAACATGGTCGCTTTCCCCCAGAGTTCCTGTAACTGCTACTTTATCCACTAAGTCATCTCTGTTGGTTAGGATCAAGTCAAGGATAGCCGATCCTCTAGTTCCTTCCTCTACTTTCTGTAGGAGGAAGTGATCCACCACACAAGTCAGGAATTTCCTGGAGGGGCCATGTTTTGCAGAATTTGTCTCCCAACAAATATCGGGGAAATTGAAGTCCCCCATTACTACTACATCATGCTTCCTTAAAACATTGGCTATTTGCTTTTCAAAAGATTCATCCTTGGCTTCTCCTTGATTGGGTGGCCGGTAGTAGACTCCGACCACCAGGTTCCTTTTATTCTTTGCTCCATTTATTTCAACCCAGATGCTCTCGATGGGGCTACCAAGCTCCTCCTCCTGTATTTCTGTGCAGAGATATGTATTTTTCACATACAGTGCAACCCCGCCTCCCTTTCTGTTCCTCCTGTTCTTTTTGAACAAGTTATATCCTTCAACTGCTGTATTCCAGTCATGAGAGTCATCCCACCAAGTCTCAGTTATACCTATCAAGTCATAATTTCCCTCCTGTATTAAGAGTTCAAGTTCGTTCTGTTTGTTTCCCATACTCTGGGCATTAGTATATAGACATCGAAGACCATGTGCTTCATAGTCTGGCTTTCTTCCTACATGTGTCTGAAGACTATTATTGGGCGCTATCAGCGCTGTTCTCTCCATTGCAGTGCATGCGCCTACGTCCATTGTTACCCCCAACATTACATCTCCCTTCCCCGTAGGATTCAGTTTAAAGCCCTCCTGATGAAGTTCTTCATGCTGTGGCCAAACACATTCTTCCCAGCCTTTGTGAGGTGCAACCCATCCCTAGCCAACAGCCCATCTTCCAGCCCATCTTCCTTGTCGTACTCCTTTCCCAATTTTGAACCACTCGGTTGTTCCATGTCTGGTTCTTACTGTTGCTTCTTGACCCTCGTACAGGTTTCTCAGGAGACGGGTAAGGTGGTCTGGTACTCCCATCACTTTAAGAATTTGCCACAGTTTGTTGTGATCCACACAATCAAAGGCTTTAGCGTAGTCAATGAAGCAGAACTAGACGTTTTTCTGGAGTTCTCTTGCTTTCTCCATGATCCAGCAAACGTTGGCGATTTGATCTCTAGTTCCTCTGCCTCTTCGAAACCCAGCTTGTACTTCCGGTAGTTCTCGGTTCGCATACTGCTGAAGCCTAGCTTGCAGGATTTTGAGCATCACCTTGCTGGCATGTGAAATGAGCGCAATTGTGCGGTAGTTTGAACACTCTTTGGCATTGCCCTTCTTTGGAATTGGAATGTAAACTGACCTTTTCCAGTATTGTGGCCACTGCTGAGTGTTCCAAATTTGTTGGCATATTGAGTGCAGCACTTTAACAGCATCATCTTTTAGAATTTTAAATAGCTCAGCTGGAATACTGTCATCTCCGCTAGCTTTGTTGTTACTAATGCTTCCTAAGGCCCACTTATGGCCTTCCAAGTATGAATGGAACGATTGCAAAGCTGTACCACCCACACGCAGCTCAGACCGCTTATCCTGAGGGATGCCATGGCTGACGGTATCGCAACCCAATGCGAGAGCCAGCAGAATTGGCTGGGATGCACCTAGGGGTGTACGAAACACACTCACCAGTCCGCTGGGGAGGTCCGCGGGGGGGCGTTCCATCCCTCCCCCAAAATCCTCCCCGGCCGGCTCTGCTCCGCAGTGAGTCTGCAGAGCCGCCGGCTGGGCCGCAGCCAGACTTCTGGCCGCTGCCACACAAATGGCGCCTGGCGAGCGGACGCCATTTGTGTCTGAAGACAGGCAGCAGTGGCTGGCAGCAGGTAGGATCCGGCCGGTTTGGTATTCCCCCGGGTGGTGGAGGTGAGTCTTTCGTTCCGCCATGGACTCCGGGGGGGCCGGATTCTTAGAATCTAAGATTCTAAGAATCTGGCCTCATCGGAGTCTGTGGCAGAATTCCCCACCCTCCCTAGTTGCACCCCCCCCTTGTCTCCCCCTCAGCAAAGCTCAGGGTGACCACTGCATTACCTGTGCCAAAACCCTGACTGAGGGTGGATCTAGAAACTCAGATTCATCCACAAGTGATGGGATTTGATCTGCCACCACCCTCTCAAGCACCTTGCCCAGGAAAGGGATGTTAGCTACTGGCCTATTATTATTCAGATCTGCTGGATCCAAGGATGTTTATTTCAGAGGTGGTCTCACCACTCTGACCAGCGGGGAAGAACTGATAGCCTTCCGAAACGAGCCAGCCATCCCCTCCCTGCTGGGTGTCACGAGCCACGAAGGGCAAGGGAGCTCGGGCTGACAAACCAGCACCTCATCCACATCCTTGGGGGGAGGCGTGCTCTGTGACACGATGGTGGTTTGAGGGATTTGCTCTGTAAAAATCGAATGAAAGGAAGAGGATCCCTGCCAAGGACACCCGTTTTGTGCTGCCGCTGCGCCCACAATTGGCTGATCCGTGACTTCTCTGGTTCGGCCCTTGGAGGCAGGTGTGCTCTGCGATATGATGGTGGTTTGGGGTGGTCTCTCTTTTAAAAATCATATGAAATCATGAGGATCTCTTTTTGATTTCATGGATCCTTGTTTTACTTCCTTCCAAACAAAATTATGCATAGTGGGGAGAATGTGGACAGGAAAACATTTTTCTCCCTCATAATACTTGGCCCAGCGAGGTCATCCCACAAAGCTGATTGGTGGGAGATTCAGGACAGGTGGAAGTACTTCACACAGCGCACGGCGGAACCACGGAACTCGCTGCCCCAGGGAGCAGTGATGGTCCCCATTCCGGCGGCCTGAGGTGGGGTTAGGCCAGTGGTTCTCAACCTTCCTAATGCTGCAACCCTTTAATACAGTTCCTCATGTTGTGGTGACCCCCAACCATAAAATTATTTTCGTTGCTACTTCATAACTGTAACTTTGCTACTGTTATGAATCGTAATGTAAATATCTGATATGCAGGATGTATTTTCATTGTTACAAATTGAACATAATTAAAGCATAGTGATTAATCACAAAAACAATATGTAATTATATACTGTGAAATATTTATTTCTAATTACAAATAAATGAAATTTTGTCTTGAAGCATGGAGTAGCATGGGTAACAGTCTTAATATAACAACAGTAAACTACATTGCTGCATTTTGCGACAGTATGTGTAAAAAGCCAACATCAGTGCGAAGGCTGAGTTTGCTTCTTTCTCACCAGATCAGAAATTCTCGGGGCAGTCTTTGCAAGAGCACAACGAAGATCATCTTCCACAACGAGTCTACTTCTGTATTTAGACTTGATAACCAACAAGCTGGAAAACCCTGTTTCACAAAGATATGTTGTTGGAAATGGAAGAAGGCGGCGTAACACAGTCTGAGACAGAACAGGATATGACTGCAAACACTTGATCCAGAATTTTGTAACTGGCATTGTAGAGAAATCAGTTCTTGCTGCATCGCTGTTAATAAGTTCAACGAACTCCTCTTGTGCTGTCTCAGGAACATCTTCAACTTTGACTGTGAATGGGCTTCTGGCAAGTGCAAATGGGATGTCAGGTAGATCTGGAAAGTACGATGAAATTTCGTCTGCAAGCATGTGCAAGTGTTCTTTCACAGAAATTATCATTGTAATCCTTTTGTTTGGTTCAATGTCATGTTCCTCAAAGAAAGCAGATAAGGTAGGCAACATGTAAATTTTATTTTCATCCAATTTTTTTTGTCAAAGCTGAAGTTTCATTTGGAATGATCGGATCTTTTCAGACAAATCGAGGCATGTTGCATTTGATCCTTGCAGTGATAAATTTAACTCATTCAAGATGGCAAAGATGTCAACCAAGTAAGCTATTTTATCGCTGAAAAGTGCTTTGAACTGCGGTCTTGCTTTCTGATTAAAAAACATTTTGAGTTCTTCACGAAGCTCAAAAACACGTTTTAAAACTTTTCCTCTCGACAACCATCTCACTTCAGTGTGAAATAGCAGAGCATTGTTCGGTGCATCCAACTCATTGCACAGTTGCGAAAACAGTCAACTGTTTAAAGTGCTCGCCTTTACAAAATTGACAGAACTTATGATGCTTTTCATTACTTCTTGTAACTCTTGCGGCAGCATCTTCGTTGCCAATATTTGCCAATGAATCATACAGTGAGTTCCTATGACTTTTGGTGACTCATTCAGTACCAAATGTTGAAATCCAGATTGATATCCTAGCATAGCTGGAGCACCATCTGTGCAAACACCACAAACCTTTGCCCAAGAGATCTTATGCTCTTTCAGAAATGAACCAACTGTGTCAAATACATCACGTGCAGTAGTTGTCGTTTCAAGAGGTTTGCAAAAAAGAAACTCATCTTCAAAGTCGCCATCATTAATATACCTCACGTAAACCAGTAACTGTGAGCAGTTTGCAACGTCTGTAGATTCATCAGGCTGGATACTAAATATTGGAAGTGGAGCAGATTTAATTTCCTAGATTACCTGATCAAGAGTATCAGCAGACACGTCATCTATTCTTCTGCGGACAGTGTCGTTAGATAAGGAAATTGCACTCAATTCGTAACAAATTCGTCTCCGATCGTAACTCGGACAGGGTCTTTGGCTGCTGGCAACAGTAAACCCTCGGCAACGGTGGGAGGTTTCATAGCTCTGGCGATGCTGAGCGCCACCGAATACGGAGCTTCAACGGCCGTCCGGCGCCCCCGGAGGGGCGGCTACCCAGGGCTACGCGGCCCGAGGGCTCTCTGCTGCGGGCCGATCCAGCGCCGCTCCTCTCGGGTCCAGCGCGCAGCCCGAGGGCGGGCCGGCGCAGGGGCCCGCCCGGCCCCGCATCCCCTCGCAGCGCGGCCCGCCAGGCGCTGCCCACGGGAAGCCGCCGGCGGGGCGCGAGCGCCAGAGGGGCGGAGGCCTCCGCGGCGGCGCTTCCCGCGGCCCGCCCTTTCCGCGCTCGGGGCCCGGGGCCGGAGACGGCGGCGCGCCGGGCGGGTGGCCGGGCGCGCTCCAGCGGCCTCCCGCGTGACCCGGACGGCGCAGGCCACGAGGCGGCGCCCGGGAGAAGGGCCCGCCCGCCCGCCGCGCAGCCGGCCGGAAGCTGGCGCCGTGCGCGCGCGGGCCGCCGGGAAGGCGCGGCTGGGCCGGCGCGGGGCGCGGCGCCCGCCCCTTGCGCGTGCGCTGTCGGCGTCGCTGCCGCGCGCGGAGGCCGGGCGGAGGGCGATGGCGGCGGCGGCGCCGGCCCGCTGGGAGGTGGTGCGCAAGCCCGGCCGGAGGGGGCCCGGCGGCCCCCTGGCGCGGAGGGCCCTGGGCGAGGCCAACGGGGGCCGCGCGCTGGCCCGGCCGCGTGAGTGAGCGGGCGGCGGCGGGGCGCCCTCGGGCGGGCGGGGCCCGTGGCGGCGGGGCCGGGCCGAGCCGGGCCGGGCGGGTCGGGTCGGGTCGCGCGCGCCCGCTGGCCTGACGCGCGCTCCCTCGCCCGCAGCTGCGGTGGCGGAGACGCGCTTCGAGCCGGGCCTCGAGAAGGCGGCGAAGAGGCGCAGCAAGGAGCAGGTGCCCCCGCCGCCCGGGCAGCCGCAGCGGCAGCGGCGCGCGGGGAAGAGCGCGAGGAAGCCGCCCGCCGCCGGCGGAGAGGCGCCCGGGCGCCCGCCCGCCCCGTTCCGGGCCCTGGAGGAAGCGCTGCGGGCGGTGAGTGGCGCTGGCGCGCCTGGCGGCGGCCCGGAGCCGGGGCGGGGTGGGCCGCGGAAGGGCCGCTGGGCGGCGGGCGGGGGGTCCGAGGGCCCTCCGGGGCGAGCGGCGCGCGCGGAGGCCCCGCGCTCGGGCGGCCCTGGCCCTGGCCGGGCACCGAGCGGCGGGCCGGAAGCGCCGCTCGCCGAGCGGACAGCAAAGGCGCCGGCGGCCGGTGAGCGGGGGCTGCGTCGCCTCCCTCCCGCTTCCCCGAGCGCGGAGGGCGACGCGCAGGGGAGCATCTCGCTCAGCCGGCCAGGAACGGGCTTGGAGCTGCGGAAGGGAAGCGGCGAAGAGCGCCAGGCCTGTCGGGGGCAGGCAAGCAGCTGCGGGGGCGCGTCTGTCAGTTCGTTTGCTGTTTCGCCTCGGCGTGTTAATTTATTATTTGTTTATTACTTTTCTATGCTGCTCTCCTGCAGAGCCAGCACACACGTTTTAAGTATTAAAAGGAACAAATCTTACCACCACCGCCCTGGAATGTAGTTCTCTCAAGTCGATTGACAGTGTCTTCGAGAACTGAAGGCATGAACTTCCTGGCCCTGGCTTCTCCTCTCCCGCCTCCCCCTGAGCACAGAGGTCTTAAGTATCCCATGGGCTCTTCAGGAGTTGATGCCCGAGCTCCCTGGCCTGGGCTTCCAGGTCTTACTCCCCGCAAACAACACTAATGCTGCCTTGCCAGCTGTTCATTTAGCTCTTTCCACCCAGCTTGATTTGGCAGAACTCCAGAAGGAGCTGGATAAAAGCCTGAGCCTCTTCCCAGAGAATCCGTCTGTGTGGGTCAAAGACTTGGCTGGATATCTGAACTACAAGCTGCAGGCCCCAAAGAGCGACCCCACCCTCAGCCAGCACTCTCACGGTCAGTGGCACCTTGGAAATGGCGTTGCTGTCAGTCATGCTCAGGAGGCTATTGTTACTGGGAGTGCCTGGTGCAGGCTTGGTTTGTGGCCTTCACAGCTCCTTGCACAGCGTCCTGACTTGGTGATTCATTGATTGCTAAAGGAAAAATGAGACAGATATTAGTAAAGGGCACATCGCTAAACTCTTGTATGTAGGATTTCAAATTCTGCAATTAGAAAAAATTCTGCAGTTGAATTAAGCCTTGTAAATAGGGGGGGATTGACACTATTTGGATGCTTCATGAATTTGTACAATTGAACAGTTTGTTCATTTATTTAATTTCTATACCCTGCTTCCACCAAAAACGGCGCTCAAGGCAGCTAATAATAATAAAATACAGATTGAAAATCCTATTTAAAATTTAACTTAGAAACACATCCATTCTAACAATTAAAACAACAATAAAAGATAGCACCCAGCCAAGTAAATGCCCTCTTATAGAGGGTCTCCATTTAGCTCTCCGCCACCCCCAAACCAGTTGAATTGCAGCTTCTTTTACAGAAGATCACACTGCCTTTGTCTTCTGTGCTTTGGGTGTCCTTCTGAACAGCACTTTTCCGGCAGGGCAGGGTCAGCTGAGCCTGCGGGGGCAGACGATCTAAAGGTGTTCTGTCTGAATCCACAGGGAGGTGGACTTTGGGCTTAATGATGATAGGGTTCTATTGACAACAGTGCAGCTACTTGGCTGGGGCTCTGCAAATGTTGTTGTTCGTTCATTTCTAGAACTCCAGCAGTGCAGGCAGGATATTTTGCTGGGCCTTCTGTTTTACTTTGCTTCCTCCACTACATTGTGCTGATTCTGTTGCTGATGGAGACAGGCTAGAAATTTTTGACTTTTTAAGAAAAAGTTCCCTCCCCTGCCAAAAAACGTTTCATCCCCCGGCCCCTGAGAGACTCATGTTAAAGAGTCGATATTTGTTGTAGAAGTTAGGCTGGCAGCCCTTGAAATCTGACAGGGCAAACCTCTCTAATGGACGTGTCAGAGCCCCTGGGCTTCCAAGTCCACCTCTTGCCTTGGGGCTGGCAAGGAAGTAACTGTGCCCTCTTCACTCCTTCTAGTAGGGTAGGCCAGGAAGAGCCGAGCGGCTCCTGCCATCTTTTCTGTACTTCTCCATCGCCACTGCTCAGTGTTGTCCTTGCATGGTCAAGGCCAAACGGGGCATTCCTGAGAGCCCGCTCAGGCCCTGATGGTAGCAATGCTGCTCATTCAAAGGTGGCCTCCTGTCCATGCCTCGCTGATGGCTTTGGCAGCCGTGGTAGTTGGTGAATGCTGGCTAAAATGCTTCCTTTACACCCCCCTGTTGTGTTTGGCTGCAGACTATCCCTATTGCCTTGTGAGCAGAGAGCTGAGGAGCATCATCAAGTCCCTGCTGTCGAAGTCTGTCAGTGTTCTGGAGCTTTTCTTTGACCACTGTCTTTACACAATGTTGCAAGAGCTGGACAAGAGTCCTGGTGAGCCTAGAGCGGAGCCCGCCCAGTCATAGGCCTCTGGGCTGAAGGTTCTGCCACGTGTGCTTCCTTGAAGAGAGAGGACAGCCAAGCGTGATCACTTGTGAACAAAGGGAGGGGTGCGCTGTGTGCAGCTGAGGGAGGCCGGCCGGCCGTGCGTCCACGTGGGGGATGCTCGGGAGAGGGGAAGGCACCCAAAGGGGCCGGGGCCACGCAGGGAGATGGTGAGCAACTCAGACTTCACATCTGCTTGGTTCCTAAAACTGTAATGTGTGACAGGGACGGGAGAAGGCTGTGCTGAAGCTGTGCGTCTCGGGGGGGGGGGTGCAAGATGTGAGCAGCGGAGGAGCACAAGCACTCGGCGGGGCAGTCTTCAGGCAGGAGGGCGCCAAGGGAGGGCGTGCAGGGATGCCCTTGGGCCCCTCCCAACCACACCCTTCCTTGCGTTACAGTGTGGGGAGCTAAGCAGAAGTGAAATTAGGTTTGCTCACTATCTCAGTATGTTCCTCCCCTCTCTTCCCTCCCAGTCTGGCCCTACAACAGCTACGTAGCTTTGCCAGGGGTCTAAGGTGGGCTGGAGGCCTCTGATCCCTGGGCTGTCAGGGTCTGCACTTGGAGAGCCCTAATGGTCTGCCTGGCTATCCTCCTCCTCCAGGGGAGTCACTGCATGGCTACAGGATCTGCATACAGGCTGTGCTGTTGGACAAGCCTAAAGTTGCCACAGTGAACTTGAGCAAGGTGAGTAGTTGGAGCTGCCCTGCCAGCCTGGAGGGCCCTTCTCCAGCTCATGTAGGAAGATATCTGTGGGTCACAGAGGGGCATCTCTGCAGAGCTGAGTTTTGAGGGGCCTTAAGTAGTGTGTGCTGCTCCAAGGAGCCAGGTCCAGCTCTTTGTCACTCTCCTGGGCTAGCAAATCAATGCTTCCAAAAGCTCCTTGCCTTCATTAGAAGGATGCAGCAAAAGTGAAAGCTCCTGCCTGGCAGGCGAATGGGCCCCCTTTTGTCCCAGAGCAGGGAGTCCCTTGTGGCATGGGGCTGGCCTAGCAGCCTCCCGCTCATTGCCTTCTGGGGGCCTGCCTTGCCTGCAGAAACCCCGAGGCTTAGTCCTGACATCTCCTCGACAAAAAGAGAGTTGGTTGCCTTGCGTGGCATCGGACTGTCTAGCTCAGCGTAGCTGACACTGACTGGCAGCAGTGGCTCTCCCTCCAGGGTTTCAGGCAGGATTCTTTTCCAGTCCTACCTGGAGCTGCTGGGGATTGAACCTGGGATTTTTTACACGCAAAGCAGGTGCTTTGCTGTGGAGCTATGGCTCCTTCCCTGAAAATAAAGGGTTGTATAAAATTGTTTCTGTCCATCAGCAAAATGGGCTCAACTGGTGGATGTCACCCATGCATGCCCCTCCACCTTGCACATGGGTGGTGCTGCTGCTGGTCTGCATCCCTTGGAGGCAGCATGTGTGAGCATTGCTGTGCCTTGGCCTCTGTGAACTGCTGGGAAGTTGGGAGCTGCTCCAACTGAGCTCTTCCTCAGAGGAGGGGTCCAGACTGCATGGACAGCGGCAGCGTCCCTCTCCTTTTCCAAAGGGACAGGAATTGCAAAAAAAGTGTGCAAAAAAGCCCTACGTGGGTTCCTCGCCCAGGTGCCTGCTCCACCTGCCTCCTCAGCAGGGCAGAGAGGCAACCCCCAGTTCTCTTTAACGGATGGAGCAGAACTGCCCCTCCTAGGAAGTCCTGCCGCCGCTGCTCGGCAGCCAGGTTGCCCTGAGCTCTTGCTCTGGCCAGCAGAAGCGAGGGTGGTGCTGCCCCATCTCGTCGTATGGCCACCCCTGGAATCAGCCCAGCTGCGGGGTGCGGATGCTTTTGTGTTTGAGGGCTCCCTGTCAGATGCAGCCAGGGGCCTTTGTCCCTGTTGCCTGGGGAGTTTCCCATAAGACTGCTCTGCATCCTTTCCTTCCTGCTGGGAGTGATGCATTAATGCTGCTGTCTTTGGCTTTTTTGCTTCAGTATCTCGAGCTGTTGAGGTCCCATCAGAACCGGCCAACCAAATGTCTCACAGTCATGTGGGCCTTGGGGCAAGCTGGATTTGCTGATCTTACAGAAGGACTTAAAGGTGAGGACAGCAGGATCTCCTGGGAGGGAGGGGGAAGGATTTCAGCAGGCCTCTTCGTGTGCACCAGACATCCCTTGTTTCATGTGCCTGGAATTTTGCAGCAGCCTTTAAAATTGGAGGGCGTGAGTGCTCTTTGTCCAGTCTTACCTCTTCATTTAACATCTGTATTTTGGACGGCCCAGCCATTCAGCTTCCTGAAGTTCCTATCCTCTTTAGACAGGAATAGTGCATATGAGGAAACGCTGCAAAGTCTGGGACTGTTTAGCTTAGAGAAAGGGTGGATAAGGGGAGGCACGATGAGAGGTTTATAAAATTATGCATAGTGTGGAGGATTTGGATTGGGAGCCATTTTTCTCCTATCATAATACTAGAACCCAGTGGGGTCATCCCATGAAGCTGTTTGGTGGGAGATTCAGGACAGATAAAAGGAAGTCCCTCACACAGCATAACTTGAGCACGCTCCGGGAGAGAGCGCAGGACAGGAAGGCCTGGCGTGCTATGGTCCATGGGGTCACGAAGAGTTGGACACGACTGAACGACTGAACAACAACAACACACAGCATATGGTTAAACTATGGAATTTGCTACCACAACATGTAGTGATGGACACCAGTTTGGATGGCTTTAAAAGGGGGTTGGACAAATTCCTGGAGGAGAAGGCTATTGATGGCTGCTAGTCCTGATGGCCATGTGCTACCTCCAGTACCAAAGTCAGTGAGCCTATCTACATCAGTTGCTGGGGAATGTGGGTATCAGTGTGCACTTGCCCTCATGTCCTGCTTGTGGGCTTCCCGTTGGGGTATCTGGTTGGCTGCTGGGCAAATAGAATCCTGGACTAGAGAGGCCTTTCACAGAATTGGAAGGAGCCATTTAGGCTATCAAGTCCAACTTCCTGTTCGGTGCAGGAAACCAGTTTAAAGCATCCCCTACCAATGGCTGTCCAGTCTCTGTTTGAACATCTCCACTTCAACACAGCCAGACTGAGAGTCCATCCAGCAGCTGCTTCACCCCCTAGGATGCAGTTCATCTGGACCTGGGGGCTTGAACTCATTTAAGGTGTCTAGATATTCCCTGGCCAACTCTACCAAGCCCAGCTGCAGTCCTGCCCCTTCAGCCTGCTTGTCACATATGCCAGAGCAGACACAGGTCCTGCTTTGGGCGAAGACTGAGCCAAAACAGACGTTGAACAGTTCTGTCTTTTCCTTGTCACCTCTCAGCATTATGCCATCTTTGCTGAGCAGCTGACCTACCTCCTTTTGTCCTCCTCTTACTTTGAACATATCTGAAGAAACCCTTTTTGTTATTCTTAGCTTCCCTCACCAACCTCAGCTCATTCTGAGCTTTAGTCTTCCCAAAACCATCTCTGCAATTCTGAGCTACCTGCTTGTACACTTCCTTAGTGACCTGTCCCTCCTTCCACTCTGATATGTGTCCATTTTGATTTTCAGATCACGGCTAAGCCTTCTGCGTAGCCACATTGGCTTCTTCTGTTGCCATCCAGCTTTTTCGTCATTGGGATTGTTTCTGATTGCACCTTTAGTATCTCTTTTTTTTAGGAACTCCCATCCCTCTTGAACTCCTCTTCCTGTTAGGTTTTCCTGCCATGGAATCCTACTCATCGTTGCCCTGAGTTTATTAAATCTACTTTCCCGAAGTCCAAGGTACACATTTAACTACACTCTGCTTTAGCTTTCCTTAAAACATGGTCATTTTCTCTCAAAGTTCCTGCTACTTTCACCTTATCAACTAACTTCCCTATTGGGCAGAATCAGGTCAAGGATGGTTGATCTCCTCATTCCTCCTTCCACCCTCTGAAGAAGAAAATTGTCAGTAAGGCAAGTTAGGAATTTCCTGGAGAGGGCACACTTGGCAGAGTTTGTTCCCCAAAGTATATTAGGGTAATTAAAGTCCCCCATTATTAGTACTTCATGCTTCCTTGAAATCACTGGAGTTTGCTTTTGGAAAGTATCATCCACATCTCCTTGGTTGGGCGGTCAGTAGTAGATGTCAGGGTGGACACTGAGCCCATAGAATCCCAGAGTAGTTCTGATTCTGAGGAAGAGCAGTCGCTTCTGGGAGAGGAGCACGCTCCTCTTTCCCAGGGCCCACAGCTGATGGAGATTCCTCCCACCAGCATTCCTAGCTTAGATAGCAGTCCAGGGAGTGACAGAGCTCAGGTAGCAGACTTGGTGGACGCGCGACGCCGACGCAGAGAGCAGCGTCAAATGGAGGGCGCAGAAAGGAGGCATAGTGCCTGTTTGGCACGCAAACAACGGCTGCGCCCAGAGGATCCAAGGGAAAAGGGGAGGGACTCTCCCTAGTCCTTAAGTTCAGGGGTGTGCCAGTAATTCCCTTTCAAACGGGGACCAACTGTTCCAACTTAGGGCATAGGTACTGTGCTGCTTAGATCTAGTTGTTAACGGTAGAGTTGTCAACCTCAAAAAGAGTCTAAAAACAGAGCTGTCCTGAATTAGGTGGGAATGCTTGTTGGGTTCTTCAGGCATAAAATAATGAATCTTGCTTTATTAATCAAGAGTTTAAAAAATCCTGCAAGCTGACATGCATGGTAGTTCTCCAAGGAAGTCTCAAGGAACAAGATCTTGCCAGGAACCTAGTAATGGCTAGAATTTTCTCCTAAACGCTTCTCCAAAAAAATATTTAGAATCCTGCATGTTCCAGAAACAGGTCATCCTCTGAGTGAGAAACTCCTGTTATAGTTTCCAATCTGTTAGATCGTTTTCCTTGGCCAAGAGGTCAGTGACTTAAGTATATTAATTCGTCCTTTGATTTTGAATTAAAGCAAAATAATAAACAGCACTTAATGTTTTAGCTTTGACTCTGACATGGAGGTCACAAAACTACCTGGGAGCATGGGAAGGAGATGCGATAATATTCTTGGAATTGTTGTCGTTAGAGTAGAGCAGTGAGTCTGTCTTGTGCACTTGGACCTGCAAGGCAAAATAGTGCCTCACTACAATATTAAGAATGTCGCTGACCTGTCCAGGGTTTCTGTAAGAGGCCTTATTAATCCCTAGCTATTGCAGCTGTTTCCTGTAGTTCATGTAAAAGAGCAAACTGGTCAGAACACCCGTGTGTGCCGTTTCTCATTGGAAGGTTTTTGCCTTTGCAGTCTGCAGCATCGCACTTTGGGTAAAATTCAAAGAAAAATATTAGCGGGTTTTTCACACACAGTTTCTGAGGAGCAATACATCCCACTCTGCCTGTCTTCAGAAATTCCCTTGGGAATGTTTAAGGGGATTCCCACTCTGTGAAAGTGGTGGGGCGGGGCTTCAGGCATGCATCTTTCATTGCATCGGTAGTTACGATATACTGTATCTCTATGCTGCCTTTCGGCCAAAAGGCCCCCAAAGCGGCTCACAAAAATTTATAAATACAATATTCAAACAATACACTAAATACAAGTTTAAAGCAGAAATATCACAACAGCTGTTTAAAACTAAAACAACTAAAAACCCTGCAGCCCAAACACACCTTCTATATATCCAAAAGCAAAAACCCATCAGCAAAAATGCCAGAGTAGAGCTGGAATAATCCAGGGCTGCTTATAAGGTTTCCGAGGCAAGGGGATAGGCAGAGCACATGAGGGGGGCGGGGAATGGCTTGGTTGGAACAGTTTTATTATTTATTTGTTTGTTTGTTTGTTTCATTTCTATACCGCCCAATAGCCGAAGCTCTCTGGGCGGTTCACAAAAAATTAAAACCAAACAGCACACAATAAAACAATTTAAAATATATAGAACATTAAAACCACAATATAACAATGCAACCACAATAAAACCTAGCAGCAGTGCAGGCATTTAAAATACAATTTTAAAACAGCAAAGCTAAAAGTTTAGAAAGCTAAAATGCTAAAATGTTTGGGAAAATAAAATGGTCTTCACCTGGTGCCAAAAGGAATACAATGTAGGTGCCAGGCGAACCTCACCAGGGAGCTCATTCCAGAGCCAAGGTGCCACAGCAGAAATAGCCCTCCTCCTAGTAGCCACCCACCTCACTTCCTTTGGCAGAGGCTCACGGAGGAGGGCCGCTGACGATCTTAAGGTCCAGGCAGGCACATATGGGAGGAGGTGATCCTTCAGGTAACCTGGCCCCAAGCCGTTAAGGGCTTTAAATGTTAACACCAGCGCTTTGAATCGGGCCCGGAAATGGACTGGCAGCCAGTGCAGCTGGAAAAGTACTGGCGTAATATGAGCTCGCAGGCCAGTCCCTCTTAACAATCTTGCTGCCCTATTTTGGACCAGCTGAAGTTTCCGGATGGTTTTCAAAGGCAGCCCCACGTATAACGCATTGCAGTAATCCAGACGAGAAGTTATCAGAGCATGGATAACTGTAGTAAGGCTATCTCTGTCCAGATAAGGGCGTAGTTGGTATATCAGCCTAAGCTGATAAAAAGTGCTCCGTGCCACTGAGTTCACCTGTGCCTCAAGTGACAGTTCTGGATCCGAACAGTGCCTCCTAAGCTGCAGCTCCAGCCTTGCTTTTAAAGTTTCGGGGGGGGGGGGGGGACACGGACAAGCGGAACAGGGGTAATTGGGAGGGGTCAGGTGTAGCATGCCTTGTAGTTGTTCAGGCAGGCATTTGGGGTGGGTTAGGGTATTTTAGAAAATGTTTTTATTGTAAAATTTTATTGTTTTAAACTGTTTTATTATATGTTGTACATTGCCCAGCGTGGCTGGATGACCAGCCAGATGGGCGATTAATAAATTTAATAATAATAGCATGAGTAGGGAAAGGTGAGTATCACCTTTCCCTACTCATCACATTGCTAACAGCAGTGTGTGAGCTATCCTATAAAGCAGGACACACATAAGAGTCGCACGATGGGGTGCAGCCATGTGGGATGGTTGTTCCCCAAAGCATCTGGCTTTGTGAGGGAAAAGGAAGGCAAGGCTCAGCCCTGAGGCTCTCCAGGCGGGACCTGTGGCTAATGGCTGAGCAAGAGCCTGAAGGGGCTGTTCCAGCCCAGTGAATTGCACTACCCCTTTTCTGCCCCTTTCCCACCGGCACAGCCAAAGAACATGTTGTGTGGTCTGCAGCAGCCTTATGAAGCACTGCCCTGAGCTCCATCATGAAAGAAAAGCAAGGGTGTAAATGTAGGGTTTTTTAAAAGTGCTGTTGTACCATCTCTTCTCTCTGCAGTGTGGCTCAACATTATGCTTCCGGTTCTGGGCATGAAATCTCTCTCTCCATATGCCATCACCTGCCTGGATCGGCTGCTGATGTGAGTTGCTGCGTACTTGGAGGGTGTTTTTGTTGGCAGCCGTCCTGGGGCATCTTGACTTGACACTGTTGCTCCGAGGTCCTGTGGGCGGTTTCCCCCTTGCCTCCCTCCACCACCAAATACCCCGCAGATCTTGCTTCCATGTGCATGCAGCAAGGATCCATGAAAAATGTCCATCCATTTTCCTTTTGCATATAGCCTGCAAAACAGCTGATGTGAAACGGAGGGAACAAGAGCTCCCTTGCTGGTGGCCAGAACAAAGCTAAATGCACGACATCCTGCTGTGATGCCTTCCCACAGCCTGGCAGTGGAGCTGCAGCCCCTTTGCAATCAGCCGCTGCGCGGTCATGTGTCTTTGCCCTCTGTGTTCCTCCCTTGTGGTCACGGTTTAAACGTTGGTGGCCTTTCGCTGTGGAAGGAGCCAGTGATGTGGGTTTTCCAGAAAACTTTCCATGGCAAATTAGGTTCATTTTCATAAGGAAAAAATCAGCTTGTGCTGGAAAACGTTCTGATGCCCTAGAACAGGAGTGGGCAACCTGTGGGCCTCCAGAGGTTTAGGCCTACAACTGCCATCCTCCCTCACCACCACTGGCTATGCTGGCTAGAGCTGATGGCAGCTGGAGGCCACCACAAGTTCTCCACCCCGGCCCTGGAGAGATCTAATTTAGCATAGTTATTTTACTTGTCTTTAGTGAACAAAGTTTAAAAAGTACCCCCATGTCAGTTTTGTGCCCCAATACCCCACAGGTATTTGGCCTGAAATATTTGAGGGGAAAATTAAAGCTTGTTTAATGTGATTTAAGTGTTACATTATGTAGACATTTGTATTGGGATACATGTAAAAATTTAAAGATAATGGTATGTGCTTCCCTCACATGGTTTAAATTTACAAAAAACGCAAAGGTATTGAAAACGGTTGACATGCGTGTTGATTTTAGCAACCCAAAGAACTGAGCACGATGCGCTGCAGCCTCTCGCCTCTTTCCGCAGAGTTCAGTGCTCTCCACGGAGGTGGTTGGGGCCCCTTCAGTTTCGCCGTTGCTGTTTATTAGTTCCATTTCATTCTGAGACATACAGATATTTCAGGGACACACGTGTATTCTTTCACATGCTGGTTAAGGATAATCACCTGAAAAACATCTGAAACTGCCAAGCTTACCTAATATGTATTTGTGGTTGGCATGAGTTCATTTTTACTAATGGACTTATGAAATGGAAAATGTTCCGTTGAAAAATAAAGGACTGGAAAATTTGCTGCCCCACATCCCTGGAAGGAGCTGACATTTAGCCCTGAGGGGGGCAGGGGCTCCCTAGGCAGGGGCCCGTGTGCTGGTGCAGAGGCAGGGAGCTCAGCATGCCAAAAGCTGCAAGCGGTGTTGAGTCAACCCACAGATCGCCAAGTCCTCTGCTCACAAGTGCTGGGTTCATGGGCTGCTGGACATCTTCCTGGGAGATTTCCTGCAGTGGGAAACATGAGCTGAATGAGGCTCCTAGAAGGATACACCCTGTGACTTCTGGCAAGAGGGAGCCCATCTGCGACTGTGGGGTTGGATGGATGGTGCGGAGTTCCTTTCCTGCCATTAGAACGTCGCCTGGGGGACGGGGGGCTGTGTCCTGCGAGAGACTGGCTGAGGGGAAGAGTCCGTAGTGGTGCTTGTGGGGTACGGCTGAACTGTCCCAGCTGAGACACACCGCTTTCTCTTTGGCAGGATGCATCCCAACTTGACAAAAGGCTTTGGCATGATAGGACCCAAAGACTTCTTCCCGCTCTTGGACTTTGCCTACATGCCCAACAACTCCTTATCTCCCAGGTATGGCAGCCAGAAGGAGATCTGCTTCCAGTCCATGTGCATGAAGCGTTGGCCCTTCCCCGAATGTGGCCCTGGGGGGTGGGGTGTTGTGCAGTGGAAGTGCCTTGTAGTGTCTCTGGGGCAAAGAGAGGCCGGCAGGCTTGCTGCTGCTTGAAAAGATGGGTCTTCCCTTTCGCCACCGTTTGGGTCTTCAACGTGGCTTCTGAATATGTCTAAACGGGGGGGTTCTTTTCAGTCTGAGCAGGGGCATGTCTCACGTGTAGGTCTTTGGCCCTGGAACAAAGCAACAGGCTCTCTTGTCCTGGGCCAGCGGGTCTTATGGCTGGCATCGCCTCAGCGGTGGCAGCTGGCAGAGGGCATGCCCTTCCTGGGAGCACAGCCACATGGAGCAGAGGACAGCCTCTGGCTCAGGACTGCTGCTCTGGCCACACTGTTCTTCCCACAGACAGCTGGCTCGATGGCCCGCAGAACGCTCACAGGAGCAGGCACGGCGGCGTTCCCTCCTGCGTTGCCAGCGGTGCTTCTGGCTTCACAGCAGCGGTGACTGAGGGAAAGGGAGGGGAGAGCCAGAGCTTGTGTCAGGCTGCCCAGCGGGCTTTCTGTGTGGGGGCTAGGTGGCCACCTCCAGTGGTGGCAAGTGTGAGGTAAAGTGCACAAACCACCACATGTGTGACGTTTTCTCTATCCCAAAAGAGCAAAATGGCTGGAGGATTTGCACCAATTGAGCCATGATTGCCAGGTGGCAGTATTCACACACACACACACACGCACAGGCTAGTAGTTTACAATAGCCTTCCCCAACCGCGTGCTCCGGATACTTTGGACTGCAAGTTCTGCATCCCTGACTCTTGGCCATGCTGGCTGGCGCTGGCAAGCGGCGCTGTGCAATGTTTGGGAGGTGCCAGGCTGGGGAAGGCCATGCTGTGCAAGGCGGAGCCTCAGGCCGCGCAGCCACGCCTTTCGCTCCGCCCCTCCGTCTTCTCTGTGGCTCTTGCAGCGAGGCGAGTGTTTCTCCGGCTTCGGCCTGTGACTTTGAAATGGCATCTAGTTAAGGTTCTCTCCAGAGTCAGAGGGTTAGCAGTTCTCCCTTACCTGTATTCTTCTTTGAGAATTAAAAAGGGGATTTTTAAATCGCATAAAAGGGGGAAGTGTGATGGTGGGGGCAGTGGTCAATAAATCAATATTTATTTAGAGTAGACTCACATCCCACCATACCACTTAGGATCAGTAAAAGGAACCGGTCAGCAGAATTTCCCTCAGAAGTTCTCTTTGGCAGTTGTGGTGCCAATTTGAGAGCTCACTCAGTTTCTCTTTTGGGTTTTGAAGCTGCTCTGAAGTCAGGAATGGGCATCTTGTAGGCCAAAACCTCTGGAGCATCATGTCTCCCATCATGCCTCACCATTGGTTATGCTGGCTAGGGCTGCTGGGAGTTTTAAGCCAAAACATCTGGAGGGCCACCTGATGCCCACTCCTGTCTGAAGTGGACTCATGGAGATCGGATGCCGAAGAGGCTGCAGCTGTAGTGTTGGTGGTCTGCGCATGCCTGCCTTCCCACAACCGCAGCGGGGTTGCTGACAGGTGGAGCACAGTGGCAGCTGTTCCCCTTGGGTTTCTGGGGTCTGACCACCCTCCCCATGGCCTTGGGGTGATACAAGCTGTGAAGCCTGTTCAACTGCCTTCATGTGGGGCAAGGGTGGCATCATTGTTAGGGGCCCAGTACTGCTGTTCAAGCGCTGGGGTGACGGAGGGGAAATGTGCCGGCTGCATACAGCAACTGAGGCTTCGTTGCACATTCCCTGCACAATCAGCAGATCTTTTGGAAAGATCTTTCGATAGCTTGGCTCCGAGGCTGCTGGCCTTCCTTGCAGGGGAGGTTTGCCCCCAGCAGCGGGGGCACCTTTCTCCCGTGGGGGCCTTGCTGGGCTGATGCAGTCTCTCTCTTCAGCCTTCAAGAGCAGCTCCGGCACCTGTATCCCCGCCTGAAGGTGCTGGCCTTTGGGGCGAAGCCTGAGGCCATCCTGCACGCTTACTTCCCATCCTTCCTCTCCAGGACCGTCCCCAGCTGCCCCTCTGGCACAAGGAAAGAGGTGAGGCCAAGGGGAAGCTGGACAGGGAGGCACAGGACACACCAGGCTCCCTCCAGCTGCTGGTGGGGCTGCGGTGTTCAGTCCAGCAAGTGAGTTAGATGCTAAAAGGCGCTCCCAATTCATTATATTGGGGCCATGGGTTTAATTTTGCCTTCAGTTCTTGTTCAACCCTGAGGCCGCCAACACCTGGTCTCCTCCTGGAACAAGTAGAGAAGGGGGACTGAGGATGGTGGCTGCAGGCACCGCCAGGGCCCTCCCTGGGAGGCTCAGCTCCAGGTTTTCCTGGCCCAGCTGTCCTCTGCTGAAGCCCCTGCTTCTTCCCCTCATTCAGGGTGTTAGACGACAGGGTGGAAGGCGGGTGTGGTGAGGGATCCAGCCACACTGGAAGGGAACTGGCAACAGGGGCCAGGTGCAGACACCCCCTTTCCAAAGATCTGGCACTCCAGACTGCAAACAGACCAGTTGGATTGACTTTCAGCTGGCTGAAGAGCAGCAAATGCTGCAGCGCTGGATTCTTGGTTGTATTTATGCGAAGCTGTATACAGATTAGGGTTCCTACGACAGTTCCTTTAATCTGAGCCTCTTGAATCAGAAACTGGGGGGCTCAAGGCAGGCTCATGGTGTGGGAAGCTCCCTTAGCCCAGGCCAGACTATGGTCCACTCTGAGTGGTGATGGTTTCTCAGGGCCTCAAGTGGAACATCCGTCCTTCTAGCTAGATGCGTGCATGCAAAGCTTGCGCTTGGCCGTTGATTTGAGGGAATGCAGAATGGGTCCGTGCTCCCCCCCCCCCCCGCAATCCCTCTCTCTGCTGCAGAGACAGAGGTACCAGGAAATGGTGTCTGAAGAGCAAGGGGCTGCAGAGCATGCGAGAACCACACAGCACAATGTTCCTGTCCTGTCGTGTTCCCCCCCCCCCCCCGGTTTAGATCTAGCCTGCCTTCTCTCAAAGTCCTGGGGCAGGAAATGGCCTGGAATGGATAGATCTGGGGAGAACTCTCTTCAGGCCCCCTGATGCTGCATGCAATGTGGAGAGAAGCCAGCTCAGGAGGCGACATAAGGCACCAGCTTGCTCACGCCTGTATGTCCTGGAGAGAGGGGAAGAATGTGAAGATAGGCAGGGAAAGCAGCACTTCCAGGAGCCGGACCTTGGGAGCCCCAGAACATCATATATACATCCAGCTCTCTTGAAGCCAATGGCATCCTTGGGTCCCGTGGCTGTCCTGGGATTTTCTGTGTCTGAGCATTAAGCCTCCGAAAATAATTCTGCTCTTGTCCTGTGTAGCTGCTGAACTGTTTGACCGAGTGCCTCCACCTCGATCCTCTCAGCTTCAGTGTCTGGAGGCAGCTGTACATCAAACACCTCTCACAGTCAAGGTAAGACTCAGCAAGGGCCACGACTCGACTGCATGGAGAACTTGCCAAGCTTATGTTCTGTATCATATCAATCCAGCCTGTCATCAGGATGCTGGTTGGCATTTTGACAAGGGCTGTGTTTCTAAATGATAGAAAGTGAGAAGGCAGCCCAAGAGTGGAGGAACCTCTCCCGTTTCCCCGTGGGATCTGTTCTGTTCAGTGCTGTGTGGCTGGTGCGCCTTCCCTGGGCCCGTGTGTGCAGCTTCTGAGCTCTGATGGCCAAGTGGTCGATAGACTTGGCTCTGAAGTCTTTGCTTTGCTTTCCCAGCCTGCTCCTGAATCACTTTTTGGAGACCTGGGACAACACTTCCAAAAAGGTTTGTGGTCTCTTGCTCTTCAGCCAGGGAATGTATTTTGCTTGGGGGAATTGGGTTTGCTGGACACAGAGAAGTGTGATGAATTTCCAGTCAGGAGCGACTGCACCTGATATCCAGCCAAGGTCGGGCAGATACAGGGCAGGACCCCATTTCAGTATGCTACAAAATCTTTGTGGCAGCACTAATATTTAGTTGTGCCACCTAATGAGCGCTGATTGTCACTGTCAGTAATTTTTGACTTCACTGTTTACAGTTCTCCCCCCCCCATGTACTGTCTATAACCTTGAAGCTCTCTAGAATCTTTCTCAGTTAAAGCACATAGGTATTTCACATAGGTATTTCACATTCAAATACCAGGCACATAGGCCTGGTATTTCATCACCCTCCTTCAGCTGGCTGTTTTTGTAGGCTTGCAACCTTCTTTGTGTGGTTGGGGCAAACGCTGCTGCTGCGTCATGGTGGTGTTTGTGGACCTTTTCTAGGTGCGAAAATCTTTACAGGAAACTGTTCATTCCTTCAAAGTCATGAATGAAGAGCTGGCCATGAAGGGACCAAACAGCATTCAAGATGTGGCAGCTTGTAGAACTGCCTGCAAGGTAATTTCCATGCTTGGAAGGGGCACATGGGCCAGGAAACCCATCGGGATGCTCAGAGCTGCTTCCCTGCTCTGCAACATTGATTCCTCTTGGTTTTGTTCCTTTAGAACCTGCTGCTCAAGATGAAAGCCAGCAGCTTTCCTTGGCCTCGGCTGCTGCTAGTCCTCCTCATACTTACTGCTGGGTTTCTGATGCACGACGTCCGGACCCATGGCTCCTTCCAAGGTGAGGCCCTGCTCATGGAGGAAAGCAGGGAGGGTGCCTGAGAGGAGGCTCCCCAGCTCCCTTTGTACACCTGACGGTGAAGCACACCCAGATGCCGGGGGGCCGTCAGGTGAGCCTTGGACATCATCCTGCCTAAGGGAGTCCATTCCTGTGTTTTCCAGCATCTGCCTCCGCACGTGTGCTCCGCTCCTCTGGCATCCTGTCAGCATCCCAGCAAGCCTGGGTCAAAGTCTCCCATTTCTGTGTGGCAGGCTGCAGGTCAGTGGCTGGCTCTGGCTCTCTTTCAGCACGGAGGCACAGTAGGAAGCCCCTTTGGCTAAAGAGGGACCAGGCCAGATCAGCACTTCACAAGCTGATTGTGGGACAGAGGGAGGCCCTTGTACGTGGCGCCCTTTCCTAGGCGAGGTCTGATCCCATCTCCCCTCCCTCGTCCCTGCAGCTGGCTAGAAGCAAATGTGCCGCTTTACTACTCTCACGTGGCGAAGGCGCTGGGACCAGACCTGGAGCTGGTCTGGGCCAAGGCAAATGAAATGGCTGCCTACATCTCTGGGAAGTGCTCTGCTCAGCTAGCCTGGCTCAGAGACCACCTCCCCAGGCTCATCGAATGGGTAAGGGTGGTGCCTCCTCCAGCTCCCTGCCAGCTTGCTAGCTAGACATGAGAGATTGGAATTGGGGGGCTCCTTTCCATCTGCCGCCGTCCACCATCTCCCGACAATCCTCTGTGCTTATGTCTGTCGCTTTGACATGGCAGTGAAGTCCAAAAGGCGATGTCGGCATGGATGGAGGATTATTGGGACCGGCTGAGGGATTCAGATGGAACAGCGCAGAGCTGGACTCTGTACCGGCAACGCTTTGGGTGGGTCCATTGCTCCAGCATGGTAACACAGGCAGGCCGTGTCCTATCCAGCAGTGTCTCTTTGGCCCCTTCTTACCTAGGCCCCCAAGGGAAGTGGGAAGGCCCACTCACTGGTACGCAGCATTGCAGGTGTGGTCTGCCCTGCGTCCCAGCGGCTCACGTGGGCCTTGCGCCCCCCAGTTCCAGCTGCACATGTGGACCTGCACACACAGCGCCCGTCTGCTGCAAGCTGCCCTGAACCCTTGGCGTAGCAATGCGCGTGGTGGCCTTGGAGCTCCCCATGGAAGAGGGTCCTGGGCTGTGGCTGTTCGCCAGGCCAGAGGGCTGGTTTCTCTCCTGGTGTCTGTTTTCTGGCTCCTACCATGTCTCTAGCCAGCGCCGAATGTTGCCCAGCTGAGCAGCCTTGTCTTCTCTGCCAGCTCCAGACCCAGCTTCCGGACGCTGTGCTGCATGGAGCAGAGTGCCTCAAGGAGCTGCTGCTCTTCCTCATGCGGAACTACTGTCTGCCCGCCGTGGAGCACGTTGCTGAGTCGCTGGAGGGCGTCTGGAGACTCTGGATGGCTTCCTGCAAGTGAGTGCTGTGGGCACATCCCAGGCCTTGTGCAGAGCAGAATTTGGTCCTTCCTGCCATGTTCAAGAGAAGTAGGAATGGAGGAATGATCCAGTCTGTGGGGGTGGGGGGGAGGGAGCCCGCTTCAGGATCCCCTCTTAGGGGGCTGCCCAAACTGGCTCTGTCAAGAGATGCACAAGGCAGACTCCCAGATTGTCCAGGAGGGACCACTGGAAAGATGAGGGGCGTGCTGCTGGCACTTACAGGGCACAGGGCTGTGTGTCTTTCCTAACTAGGATTGGGGCCACTTTGAGGGGGCCAGGCGGTAGCTGCCCTCTGACTTTTGATCAGAGTTCCAGAGCAAGGTTGAATAGGCGGCTGCCACCACCGCTACCACCAAGGCAGCCACCTTCAGCCTGGTGCCCTCCAGGTGTTTGGGACTATCTCTCCCAACATTCCTGACCAGTGGCCATGCTGGCTCGGGATAATGGGTGAAGTCCAAAACATCTGGAGGGCACCAGGTTGGAGAAGGCTGTGCACCAGGTTGGAGAAAGCTCTGGGAACCTGCCCAGCTTGGTATCTTTGCAACTTCCTCATGCCACCTTCCCCACCCTCCAAACTTTTTGGACTGGAACTCCCATCATGCCCAAACATTTGCTATTCTGGTTGGGGCTGATGAGAGTTGTAGTCCAAAACAGCTGAAGGGACTTGGGTTGGAGAAGGCTACCCTAGTGCTTGGCAGTGGGATGCCCATGTCTCCACACCAGCCCGTTTGCCTAGGCAGAGGGGCAGTGGTCTGAGTGCCAGCAACTGCCGTCTGCCCTCCTTTGCATGTCTGGTTCATGCCCAGAGCGTGGCACTGTCAGCTTCTGAACGGCCTCTGTTCCCTCTTCTAGTGGCGAAGGGACCTGGGACTGCTTGAGGAAACAGCTGATCAGCCTCACCCATTTGTCGTGGACGTACCTGCAGGATGCAACTGTGGCCATCAAGGACTGGGCCATGGCCACCATCTCTGGGCACTAGCAGCGGCCATGGGGTCAGGAGCTGGGTGTGAGCTTAGGGTCGCTGTTGTCTGGGTGCCGGGGACCGCAGGATGTGCCAACGAAGTGCTGATGGCAGGGCGAGGAATGGTCCACTGTTAACCTGCTGCTGCAGCCCAGGTCTCCAGGCTTCGCACCGCCTTCTGTGCTGTCTGACTTGTTCTTGGCTCAGGCCTTGCCATGCGAGTTGCTTGGGCTGAAGGCGAGACAGCAAAGCACGCCCCCTCTGCTGTCCCTCCACTTGCAGGTGGGGAAGCACGTCCTCACCCCTGCCTTCAGCACTAAATTGGCTGCTGGGTCACGGACCCGCACCCTCGCCCATCCCTATATGCATAGAGCTCCCTTTCCTGCCCTCAGCCTTTTGCCTACAGCTCCTGGAACAGTGGTGGATCATCCCAGACATCCCGAGCCAGGCCAAAGGTCTTGTGCCCATTTCGGATGCCCTCTTGCTAATTTTCCTTCCCCCATTGTTCATTTCCCCTCCTCTCAAAGGGTGGTTGATTATGTTGCTGTGGGAAGTTGCCCCTACATGCTGGGAGCCAGGGCTCTTGGCCCTCTCCCCTCGAGCTGCCTTTGCCTTACTGTGGGCCCAGGTTACACCACGGGGTGCTCCCACAGGAACTGTGGCTTAAACTGAGGGAATCGGGAGAAGGGTACAGCATGGAGGAGGGTCAGTGAGGCTAGTAGGTCTCTCCCGAGATTACTCTGATAAAGTGGGGTGAGCTGTGACTGAAGCTGGGCGGAGGGGGCATTGTCTGCGGCTCTTCACACTTCCGGCAAGGCGCTTGCAAGTTCCATAGAGGGCAACTCTGCTGCCTGCTGCTTTGGTGGAAAACTTGCCTGGACTGTCCCTGGGGGGAGGAGTCGGGTGGGGGCCTGTTGGGCAGCATTCCCCTGCTGCCTCCTTCTTCCCCTGCCTTTTCACACTGTCACAGTCTCTTCCTGGGCAAGTGAGCAAATGACTTATATGTGGCCTTCTGGCTTTGAGATATGGCCTGTGGCTGTATCCTGAGGTGTCCTTGTCCCTCCCTCAGCCAAGCGAAAGGATGAACCCTGATGCATGGGTTGACGAGAATAATCGATTGGTGGAAGCTTCTTCTCTCTGGCCCGTTCACCAGGTGTTACAGGCCCTGCCAGACTCAGGTGCAAATCTGGAAAAAGCATGTTTGCTTCCCAGCGCATTTCTCTCCTTGCCTCAGCCAGACTTACAAAGGTGACGGGACTCAGTCATGACAACGGCGTGCGGCTCTTGTCACGTGCAATAAAGGAAAATATATTTGGTTATGTTACCTGCTTTCATGATGTTTGTTTTTGCTGTCAGGCAGAGGCATCAGGAAACTAGGGCACACCAGGGCCTGTGCTCGAGATGTCTGTCCCAGATCTCCAGGGCTCGGCTAGGTGCTTACAAAGTCACTCAGGCTGCCTTTTCCCTGTTACTTGGGCAGGCAAAGGTCAAGCACATTTGTGACTTGTTTGGGTTTGTTTTTTGGAGCTGGGGCATGGCACAACTGGCCCAGGCCAGTCAGAGCGAGCCAGCAGCCTCCTTTCACCATCTTAGCAGACAAATGGCTATTTGCAAGTAGCAGTGAGAACTGCTTCGCTGCAAATCCGTCAAGAAAATAGGCTCTAGGGCACGGCCTCCTACTGCCCTGGTAGTGTTTGTACGCATTTGCTAAAGGGGAAGGGCACTGGTTGGAAAGGGGTTCTGCACCATCCTCCCTGCACCCCCTGGACAAGTTGAACCACCGTTTGTGGATGAGGCAGTGGCGGCAGTGGCATGCAAACCAGTTTAATGGTGTTACAGTAAAGACTGCTGAAAATACCAGGGTGTCGGAGGGAGAAAATGATTGGGCTTGCTGGCAGGAAACAGACTGTTTTGTGAGGGTGCAGAGAAGCTGGGTTTGTACTGACAACCAAGGAATGTGTCATGTTAACACGTGTCCTCAACCGTCAATGCAAGGGACTTGTGTGGGGTTGGCCAGGGTAATGTGGAAAACAAACTGCTACGGCATATTAAAAACTAACACAGAGGAAGGAATTCCTCTTCTATCATGGTTCCTTGCTGCATTCTCTGAAAATAAGGGAAGTACATTTCTTTTTCTTCAGTGGTATTGCTTACTCGCACGCAGTCCCTGTGCATGTTTACCCAGATGCAAGGCCCGCTATCTTCAGGGTGGCAGCCTTAGAAAGTGAGTTAATGTTTCTACGATGTTTAGTGAGCAATAGATCTGAAAGTTGTAAGGTGCCACAAAGCTCCTTATTTTTGTGCCAGCCACTTGATGAAGGGGGTGGGGGGCTTTCCCTATTCAAATTATGTAAGTACATAGAATGTGTGCACCTGCTTGTAGAGGAAACGTAAGTTCTAGTAGTTATTTCTAAATGTGTATATACACATATAAATCAGCATATCCAGATTGTGACCTGCGGGCTTCTGTCCTGGATCTTTTTAGTACCTAACAGTCCCCCTGCTGTCAGGGCCCTTGCCCTCCCCTTCATGAAGTGGCCCCTACTTTTCCTCATCTGCACAGAACAGGAACTGGAATTGCCCATGTGCAAAGAGGCCTCTGGGGCCAGTGCTGTACCCTTCCCAGGAGCAGGATGGGGTGGTTCTACCAGTAGTGTGCCGCGTGTGACTGAGACCCTAAGAACCAACGGGGGTGTTGGATGCTGTGGTCTGAACAAGCCCCCTCTCCCAAGCCCTCCAACGGGAGCAACCCTATATGGTTGTGGCCCAGTCTAAAGGAGCACCTCCAACACCACCAGGGATGCTCCTCAACGAGAACAGCCTTGGCAGGCCTTCTGTTGTCCCCATCAGCTAGGCCTAGGGAGAGGGCCTTTTCTGTGGCGGCCCCGACTCGGATTCCCTCCCTAGTGACCTCTGCCATGCCCCCTCTTCGAAGAGCTTCCGCCCGGCGGGCATTTGGGGCGGGCTACGGTTTGGTAGAGCAGTGTTATGTTGTGGTCAGCTCATCATGTGAATGCGCTGTTCCGTGTTCTTGGCATCGCAGCTGCGTAGAGGGGCGGCTCATGGATCAAGTACGCGACGGGCAGCGGCGACGAGGCTGCCCGGGAAGGCAGGCGGGGGCGGGCGTCGTTCCCCTCCGGCGCGCCCCAAGGGGGGCGCGGCCAGCGGGCCCCTCCCGGCGCACCCGCCTCCGGGCGCGCGGGCTGCGGCCTGCCTCGGCGGCGGGCGCGCCCCCCGGCCGGGCTGTGGGCTCTTCCGCAGCGCTAGCCAGCCTCCCGCCGCGGGCGCGGCCAGCCGGCTGCCCTGCGGAGGCGCGCCTCCCGAAGGCCTGCGGCCCCGGGCTCTCGCGGGCGCGAGGGGCGCTCCGGTCGCCGCCGCCTGGGCCCTGGCGCGGAGGGAGGGCCGAGCACCGCGGGGTCCGCGAGGCGCGGGGGGCCCGGGGCTGCTTCGGCCGCCCGCTCGCCGCAGGCGCGTCTCGCTGCGGGCCGGCAGCGGCCCCCCGCGAGCAGCGCCGCTCCCGCGGCCCCGGCCGCCCTCCTCCGGAGCGGGGCGGCGGCGGCGGCCCCCCCCCGCCTGGTCTCCCTGGCGACCAAATGGTCGCGTCGCTATGGAAGGGACGCGGCCAGCCAATGGTGCGTCGCGTCGCTATGGAGAGGCCTATGAACCAATGGTGGGTCGGCTTGCCCCGGCGAGTGAACCCTGGCCAATGAGTGGCCGCGTTGTTGTTGCCTGGGTAGCGAGGGCTGGGCTGGCTGGCCCGGGGCCCCTAGCGGCGGCGGCGGCGGCAGCGGCAGCGGCGGCAGGTTGGTCGGTTTGAGGGGAGGGGAGAGGGCCGGCCGCGGGCGGCAGCCGCGTCCGCCTCTCTCGCGCCAGGCCCGCATGCAAATGTCGGCGATGATGGGGCGTGTCCGGCTCGGGGCCCCGCCCCCGCGGGGCCGGCGGGGACAAGAAGGCCGGCGGCGGGGCTGCCCGCGAAGGCCCCGAGCCGGGCAGGCGCCTGGCGGGAAGGGCCCACGGCTGCCCCCGCGCGCCCCTCAGCGGGCGGCGAGCCGGAGGCGGCGCGGCGTGGAGCGGAGGCCTTGGCTGCCCCCGCGGCTGGATCAGGCCCTGCAGGCCCCCGAGCCCCGCTCCCTTCCCACAAGCAGGCCCGAGGGCCGGGCCGCCCCTAGTGCGGAGTGGCGTCCTGGCCCTGGAGGCGACGAGCCTCCCCCGGTACACCGCTGCCCTGTCTCCCCTTGGTCGCCTTTTCGCTAAGCTGAGCAGCCCCAGCTGTTGTAGCCTTCCTCCCAGGGGAGTTGCTGCACCTCCTTGATCATTTTGGTTGCCCTTTTCTGCACCTTTTTCAGCTCTACAAATAGCTTTTGGGGGATGGGATGACGTGAACTAGTACTGCAATTATTCGTTGGTTTGTTATTTTTATACCCAGTGTTTCAGTAAAAACAGATGCCCAAGACCACTTCCAAGTGTGATTTCATGCATCACGGATTTGTGTAACGATACTGGCAGTTGGATTTTCAGTCCCATTCCTAATCCCTAGCATGGAATATGGCTTTCTCTGCCATTGCACGCTGAGATGTTTTTGCTGAACCCTTCACGCCCTGCCCTCTTTCCTGGTTAGTTATTGCAGATTCAACCCCCCTCGAAACATATACAGAATTAGGATTTTTTGCCTCAAGGTGATCACTTGCGTTGAACTGCATTTGCCTTCTTTATGCCTTTTGAGAGTTGAGAGGCTGTTTTGGAGCTCTTCACATTCCTTTTTGGTTATAACCATTTTGAAAGCACCAGTCCCAATGCAGGCCATTGGAGGACTCCATTCCCTACTTCCTTTCAGACCGGCTGTGGTCGTTTCCCATCTCTGTGGGCGAGTGGACAGGACGTCTTGCAGGACAGGACCAGCACCTCTCAAGGGAGGGAGGCTTCATAGAATCATAGAATAGTAGGCTTGGAAGGGGCCTACAAGGCCATCGAGTCCAACCCCCTGCTCAATGCAGGAATCCAAGTTGGAGCATCCCTGACAGATGGCTGTCCAGCCTCGTCTTGAATGCCACCAGTGTGGGAGAGCCCACCACCTCCCTAGGTAACTGGTTCCATTGTCGTATTGCTCTTAACAGTCAGGACGTTTTTCCTGATGTTCAGCTGGAATCTGGCCTCCTGTCACTTGAGCCCATTATTCAGTGTCCTGCACTCTGGGTTGATCGAGACGAGATCCTGGCCTTCCTCTCTGTGACCACCTTTCAAGGACTAGAAGAGCGCTATCCTCTCTCCCCTCAGTCTTCTCTTCTCAAGGCGAAACATGCCCAGTTCTTTCAGTCTCTCTTCATAGGGCTTTGTTTCCAGTCCCCTGATCATCTTTGTTGCCCTCCACTGAACCCTCTCCAGTTTGTCTACATCCTTCTTAAAGTGCGGTGCCCAGAACTGGACACAGTACTCCAGATGAGGCCTAACCAGTGCCGAGTAGAGGGGAACTAGTACTTCCCGGGATTTGGAAACTATGCTTCTATGAATGCAACCCAAAAGAGCATTTGCCGTTTTTGCAGCCACATCATTGTTGGCTCATATTCAGCTTGTGATCGACAACAATTCCAAGATCCTTCTCGCTTGTAGTGTGGTTGAACCACGTATCCCCCATCTTGTAACTGTGCATTTGCTTTCTTTTTCCTAGGTGCAGAACTTGGCTTTTATCCCTATTAAATGTCATTCGGTTGTTTTCTGCCCAGCACTCCAGTCTATCCAGATCACTTTGAATTTTGTTTCTGTCTTCCAAAGTATTAGCTATCCCACCCAATTTGGTGTCATCTGCACACGTGATCAGCGTTCCCTGCACCTCTTCCTCCAAGTCATTAATAAAAATGTTGAAGAGCACTGGGCCCAGGACTGAGCCCTGCGGTACCCCACTCGTTGCCTCTCCCCAGTTGGAGAAGGTCCCATTGAGAAGTACTCTTGGAGTCCGATTCTGTAGCCAACTGTGGATCCACCAGATCATTGTTTCATCTAGCCCACTTTGAGCTAGTTTGCTCATCAGGAGATCATGGGGCACTTTGTCGAAAACTTTGCTGAAGTCAAGGTATTTGATGTCTACAGCATTCCCACGGTCTACAAGGGAGGTTACTTGATCAAAACATGAGATCCGGTTCGTCTGGCAGGATTTGTTCTTGACAAATCCATGTTGGCTTCGAGTAATCATTTCATTGTTTTCAAGGTGCTTACAGGTGGATTGCTTTATCATCTGCTCCAGAATTTTCCCAGGGATTGATGTCAGACTGACTGGTCTGTAGTTCCCAGGTTCCTCCTTTTTACCCTTTTTGAAGATAGGGACAACGTTAGCCCTCCTCCAGTCATCTGGCACTTCCCCCATCCTCCATGATTTCTCAAAGAGAATAGACAGCGGTTCTGAGAGTTCTTCTGCCAGTTCCTTCGTTACTCTAGAATGCAGTTCATCTGGCCCTGGAGATTTGAGCTCATTTAACGTAATGAGGTGTTCCTTGACCGTATGCCTATCGATCTCAAGCTGCAATCCTGCCCCTTCAGCCTGTACTTCGCCTTTGCCAGGGGGTCATAGACCCTCTTTTGGGAGAAGACTGAGCCAAAGTAGGAATTGAGCACCTCTGCCTTTGTTTTGTCATCTGTTATCATTTTGCCATCCTTATTTAATAGCTGAACCACCATTTCTTTCCTCTGCCTTTTACTATGCACGTAGCTGAAGAAAGCTTTTTTGTTGTTTTTAGCATCCCTCGCTAACCTCAGCTCGTTCTCAGCTTTAGCCTTCCTGACGCCACCCCTGCAATTCTGTGCTACCTGCCTGTACTCTTCCTTTGTTACTTGGCCTTCTTTCCACTTCCCATATGTGTCCTTTTTTGTTTTCAGGTCATCCCTAAGCATTTTGTGAAGCCACATTGGCTTCTTCTGTTGTCTTCCACCTTTTCTTCTTGTTGGAATTGTTTGCGATTGTGCCTTGCGAATTTCCTTTTTTAAAAGCTCCCACCCATCGTGGACTCCTTTTCTCATTAGAGTCGCTTGCCATGGGACCTTACTGATCATTGTTCTGAGTTTATGAAAATCAGCTTTCCTAAAATCCAGGGTACGCATTTGGCTACACTCGGCTTTTGCTTCCCTTAGAACCAAGAACTCAAGTACAACATGGTCGCTTTCCCCCAGAGTTCCTGTAACTGCTACTTGATCCACTAAGTCATCTCTGTGGGTTAGGATCAAGTCAAGGATAGCCGATCCTCTAGTTCCTTCCTCTACTTTCTATAGGAGGAAGTTATCTGCCACACAAGTCAGGAATTTCCTGGAGGGGCCATGTTTTGCAGAATTTGTCTCCCAACAAATATCGGGTTAATTGAAGTCCCCCATTACTACTACATCATGCTTTCTTAAAATATTGGCTATTTGCTTTTCAAAAGTTTCATCCTCGTCTTCTCCTTGATTGGGTAGCCAGTAGACTCCGACCATCAGGTTCCTTTCATTCTTTGCTCCATTTATTTTGATCCAGATGCTTTTGATGGAGCTGCCAAGCTCCTCCTCCTGTATTTCTGTGCAGAGATACGTCTTTTTCACATACAGTGCAACCCCACCTCCCTTTCTGTTCCTCCTGTTCTTTTTGAACAAGTTATATCCTTCAATTGCTGTATTCCAGTCAGTTATACCTATCAAGTCATTATTTCCCTCCTGTATTAAGAGTTCAAGTTTGTTCTGTTTGTTTCCCATACTCTGGGCATTAGTATATAGACATCGAAGACCATGTGCTTCATAGTCTGGCTTACTTCCTACATGTTTCTGAAGAGTATTACTGGGCGCTGTTAGAGCTGCTCTCTCCGTTGTGGTGCATGCGCCTTCGTCCATTGTTACCTGCAACTTTACGTCTCCCTCCCTCGTAGGATTCAGTTTAAAGCCCTCCTGATGAAGTTCTTCATGCTGTGGCCAAACACATTCTTCCCATCCTTTGTGAGGTGCAACCCATCCCTTGCCAACAGCCCATCTTCCAGGAAGTATAGCCCGTGGTCCCTGAATCCAAATCTCTCTCGTTGGCACCACGTTTGTAGCCAGTCATTCACCCGGAGTATTTTTCGTTCCCTTTCTGTCCCTCTTCTAACTACTGGAAGGATGGATGAGAAAACTGTCTGGGCCCCAAAGTTCTTGATTTTCCTTCCCAAAGCTTCAAAGTCTGACGGGATCTCTTCGTAGCTCCGCTTGGCGGTATCATTTGTTCCCACATGGATGAGAGGAAAGGGATACCTGTCAGTGGGCTTTATGAGTGCAGGCAACCTTTCAGTCATGCCTCTAATCCGTCCTCCCGGGAGACAACATACCTGGCGAGTCCACGGGTCTTCGCGACATACTTGGGTCTCGATCCCACGCAGCAAGGGGTCTCCCACTACTACCACTCTTCTCTTCTTCTTCTTGTAGGCCTGGGTTTCATCGCCTCTGTTTGACTGACCTTCAGCCTCTTGCTCACTCTCATGCAGGTTCCCCTGTGATTCTTCCTCTGCAGGCTGTCCTCCAGTCTCATCCGCAAGTACCTGGAATCGGTTCCACAGCTCCACTGCTTCCACTGGTGCAGAGTGGCGTCTAGTTCTTCTTCTCCTAACTATCACCCTTTTCCAAGGAGTATCCTCTACTCCATTTTTCTTCACCTCAGCATTTCCCACTGCCTCATCTTGCTGTTGCTCTTCAAGCTTCTGGTCTTCCCTTTGCTGCTGTAGTTCCCCCATTCTGTCCAAGAACTCTTTGTGTTCTCTTATTCCCCAGAGGGTCGACAGTCGCCGCTCCAGTCCACTTACTTTTTCCTCCAGCAGCATGATCAACTTGCAGTTGTTGCAGGTGTAGGCCATGTTGTTCTCAGGCAAGAAAGCAAACATTGCACACACCTTGCAGGTCACCTCCACTGGAGAGTCCTGTCCTTCCATTGCCTCTTTTCCCTTTTTGTGTCTAGCTTTGTGATTGTTCTAGACTAGCCTGTGCCTGCTCCTCTACTCAGTAGTGGTTAAAAGCAGAGTCCCACTGGTGTGGAAGTGTGTGTTACAAGATAAATAAATGGGGGAAAATAGTTAGTTAAAAAAGAAAAAAAATGTTAGGGGCCTCCACCTTGACCTCCCCTGCCGAACTCCCTTGTCCAAATCCTGTTTGCTCCCCCTGGTCGCTCGCTCTCTGGGAGCTTGCTTGCTTCTGTAGTCCCTGGACCAGCTGGAGCAGCTTGCTCTGCTCTGCTTAGCTGGGAGGCGGGAAACAGGCTGAAGCTTCCTGCCCACAGCTGCTGGGAGTACTCAGGCCACACACCCCCAATTCAGTTGGAGCTCTCAGAAGCACCTGGTGACCTCACAGCCTCTCAGACGGATAAGGGGCAGCCCCCTGGACTTCCTGCAGCCCACTTACTCTTAGCCTCTAGCCCCTTTGTCTCTTCTACCAGAGAAGAAGGACAGGATCTCAGAGAAGAAGGCCAGGATCTCAGAGAAGAAGGCCAGGATCTCTTCTTGATCATCCCAGAGTGCAGGATATGGAATAATGGGCTCAAGTGACAGGAAGCCAGATTCCGGCTGAACATCTGGAAAAACTTCCTGACTGTTAGAGCAATACGCCAATGGAACCCATGACCTAGGGAGGTGGTGGGCTCTCCCACACTGGAGGCATTCAAGATGAGGCTGGACAACCATCTGTCAGGGATGCTGTGACTTGGATTCCTGCATTGAGCAGGGGGTTGGACTCGATGGCCTTGTAGGCCCCTTCCAACCCTACTATTCTATGATTCTATGATTTTTAATAAAGGAAGTGGCAGAAGAACTCTCAGAACCGCTGTCTATTCTCTTTGAGAAATCATGGAGGACGGGAGAAGTGCCAGATGATTGGAGGAGGGCTAACGTTGTCCCTATCATCAAAAAGGGTAAAAAGGAGGAACCTGGGAACTACAGACCAGTCAGTCTGACATCAATCCCTGGGAAAATTCTGGAGCAGATGATAAAGCAATCCATCTGGAAGCACCTTGAAAACAATGCCATGATTACTCGAAGCCAACATGGATTTGTCAAAAACAAGTCCTGCCAGACAAATCTGATCTCATTTTTGGATCAAGTGACCCCACTTGTAGACCGTGGGAATGCTGTAGACATCATATACCTTGACTTCAGCAAAGCTTTCCACAAAGTGCCCCATGATATCCTGATGAGCAAACTAGCTCAAAGTGGGCTAGATGAAACAACGATCTGGTGGATCCACAGTTGGCTACAGAATCGGACTCCAAGAGTGCTTATCAATGGGACCTTCTCCAACTGGGGAGAGGTAACGAGTGGGGTACCGCCGGGCTCAGTCCTGGGCCCAGTGCTCTTCAACATTTTTATGAATGACTTGGAGGAGGAGGGGCAGGGAATGCTGATCAGAATTGCAGATGACACGAAACTGGGTGGGATAGCTAATACTTCGGAAGACAGAAACCAAATTCAAAGTGATCTGGATAGACTGGAGCGCTGGGCAGAAAACAACAGAATGACATTGAATAGGAATAAATGCCAAGTTCTGCACCTAGGAAAAAGAAATCAAATGCACAGTTACAAGATGGGGGATACGTGGCTCAACAACACTACAAGCAAGAAGGATCTTGGCATTGTTGTCGATCACAAGCTGAATAGGAGCCAACAATGTGATGTGGCTGCAAAAAAGGCCAATGCTCTTTTGGGCTGCATTCATAGAAGCATAGCTTCCAAATCCCGGGAAGTACTAGTTCCCCTCTACTCTGCACTGGTTAGGCCTCATCTGGAGTCCTGTGTCCAGTCCTGGGCACCACACTTTAAGAAGGATGCAGACAAACTGGAGAGGGTTCAGAGGAGGGCAACAAAGATGATCAGGGGACTGGAAAAAAAGCCCTATGAAGAGAGACTGAAAGAACTGGGCATGTTTAGCCTTAAGAAGAGAAGACTGAGGGGAGATCTGATAGCACTCTTCAAGTACTTGAAAGGTTGTCACAGAGAAGAAGGCCAGGAACTTTTCTCGATCATCCCAGAGTGCAGGACATGGAATAATGGGCTGAAGTGACAGGAAGCCAGATTCCGGCTGAACATCAGGAAAAACTTCCTGACTGTTAGAGCAATACGACAATGGAACCAATTACCTGGGGAGGTGGTGGGCTCTCCCACATTGGAGGCGTTCAAGACGAGGCTGGACAGCCATCTGTCAGGGATGGTCTGACTTGGATTCCTGCATTGAGCAGGGGGTTGGACTCGATGGCCTTGTAGACCTCTTCCAACCTTTCTAGTCTAGTCTAGTCTAGTCTATACCAGTGCAACTCCCCTGGCCAACTCTTGTTTGCTCCCCCTGTCCGCTCGCGCTGTTCGCTCGCTCTCTGGGAGCTTGCTTGCTTCTGTAGTCCCTGGAGCAGCTTCCTCTGCTCTGCTCTGCTCTGCTCTGCTCAGCTGGGAGGCGGGAAACAGACTGATGAAGTTCTTCATGCAATGGCCAAACACATTCTTCCCAGCCCTTGTGAGGTGCGACCCGTCCCTTGCCAGCATTCCAGGAAGTATAGCCTGTGGTCTAGAGTCTTGTGGCACCTTAAAGACTCCCACATTTATAATAGCAGAAGCTTCTGTGGATCAGAGTGCCCTTTGTCAGTGGACATGAAGTGCAGTCCTACATTGGCAGGTGTGCATGTAGGTTTTAGGTTGGTCTATATGAAAGAAGGCTCCTGTTCATCTGAACAGCTTAAAACCTGCTTAGGGGGTATGCCAAGTGGTCTTGTACCTGAGAAAGACCAACCTTCAGGCCAGGCAAAAGAACTAAATCAACTCCAATTTCCAATGGAATATATTTATTCAAGAACCAGGAAACATAGAATTAACTAACTAAAACTCACTAATCGAGATCCCAAGAACCAGTCACCGTGCAGGTGTGCAGGTGGGGTGGTGGGTCACGCAGCTGGACTCCTTGGTAGCTGCTTGAAGAAGGGAAGTTTCAGAGATCAAAGGTACTTATCGCTATGCTGGGGGGTGGGAGGAACTCCGGAGAGGGACTAGGGACTCAAGCCTGAGACGACTGATCATGGACCCCCAGGTGATTCCTGCATGTAGCTACTTAACATAGTGCTGAGTCACAGAAGGGGGGAGGGCGTCTCCCCTCAGAGGTGGAGGAATGCTGGTTTTGGAGCCCGAAGATGCCTGGGCAGCCCTGAGCACTGTCTGGAGCCGTTTCTACAAGGGGCGGGGAGAGGCTGGGTCCCTCACAGCATTGCTGGCAGATGATGGTGGCTTTTATCACGTTCGAAGGTGAGGCCATGAGTGAGCCCTTGATGTTGCGGATAATGTTATTGGGCCCTGTATTGGTTTTCCCTGAATCAATATGAGGACAAGGTTGGAAACAGTGATTTCAAGACAGGATCATGTTGAAACGGGTCTCCTGATGTTAGAGAGCTGGGAGCGATGTCACAAGAGGCACGCCATTCCTGCTCTTAGTGAAGTTCTCAGACTGGCACTGCAAGAGAGCTTGAGGCCAAGGGTGCCCTGGAGCCAGCCCAGCCCAGCCCAGCCCAGCCCAGCCCTGGGTAACAGAGCAGGAATTGCCATGGGAAGCCAAAAGATCACCCCCCTCGTAGCAGCAATGAGCCACTCCACAGGTGGCAGATGTGGCCTCCAGTGGCTGGCTTGTGGACATGGCAGCATCTACCTGGCCACTGTTTGAAACAGGACAGATTGGATGGGCCTCTTTGGCCCGGTCCAGCTGCAGGCTGGGCATCCCTCCATTCTTCACGGGGTGGGTCATGGCTGCTTTTCCTAGGGGGTGGGTGGATGAAGCGTCTTTCTTCCCATAATGGAAAAGACACAACTCTCTGCTGGGGTCTGCTTGGCCGCCTTCTCTGGCTCCGCCTCCCTGGCAGCAGCAGGGGAGGTTGGGCGGAGGCAGTCCGGGGTCCCGGCTCAGCACTCTTTCAGCCTGGTGGCCACTGGCTCCGTCATCACAGGTGGTGGCCTCCGTCATCACAGGTGGTGGCCGGGTGAATGACTGGTGGCCAGTCATTCACCTGGAGTATTTTTCGTTCCCTTTCTGTCCCTCTTCTAACTACTGGAAGAATGGATGAGAAAACTATCTGGGCCCCAAAGTTCTTGACTTTCCTTCCCAAAGCTTCAAAGTCTGACGTGATTTCTTCGTAGCTCCGCTTGGCAGTATCATTTGTTCCCACATGGATGAGAAGAAAGGGATACCTGTCAGTGGGCTTTATGAGTGCAGGCAACCTTTCAGTCACGTCTCTAATCAGTCCTCCCAGGAGACAACATACCTGGCAAGTCCACGGGTCTTCGCAACATACTTGGGTCTCGATCCCACGCAGCAAGGAGTTTCCCACTACTACTACTCTTCTTGTTGCTGTAGGCCTGTGATTCCTCGCCTCTGTTTGCCTGACCTTCAGCCTCTTGCTCACTCTCATGTAGGTTCCCCTGTGATTCTTCCTCTGCAGGCTGTCCTCCAGTCTCATCCGCAAGTACCTGGAATCGGTTCCATAACTCCACTGCTTCCACTGGTGCAGAGTGGCATCTAGTTCCTCTTCTCCTAACCGTCACCCTTTTCGAAGGAGTATCCTCTACTCCATTTTTCTTCACCTCAGCATTTCCCACTTCTGCCTCATCTTGTTGTTGCTCTTCAAGCTTCTGGTCTTCACTTTGCTGCTGTAGTTCCCCCATTCTGTCCAAGAGTGTTCTCTTATTCCATGGAGGGTCAAGAGTCACCACTCCAGTCCACTTACTTTTTCTTCCAGCAGCATGATCAACTTGCACTTGTTGCAGGTGTAGGCCATGTTGTTCTCAGGCAAGAAAACAAACATTGCACACACCTTGCAGGTCACCACCACTGCAGAGTCTTGTCCTTCCATAGCCTCTTTTCCCTTTTTGTGTCTAGCTTTGTGATTGTTCTAGATTAGCCTATGCCTGCTCCTCTACTCAGTAGAGGTTAAAAGCAGAGTCCCACTCTTAGCCTCTGTCTCCTTTGTCTCTTCTACCACTGCTGCTCCCCTGGCCAAGTCCTGTTTGCTCCCCCTGTTTGCACGCTCTGGTCGCTCGCTTGCTTCTGTAGTCCCTGGACCAGCTGGAGCAGCTTGCTCTGCACTGCTGTGCTCTACTGGGAGGTGGGAAAGAGACTGAAGCGTCCTGCCCACTCAGCTGCTGGGAGTACTCAGGCCACACACACCCAATTCAGTTGGAGCTCTCTGAAGCCCCTGGTGAGCTCACAGCCACTCAGAAGGATAAAGGGCAGCCCCCTGGGCTTCCTGCAGCCCACTTACTGCTTAGCCTCTGTCTCCTTTGTCTCCTCTACCACCTCAACTCCTCTGGCCAACTCCTGTTTGCTCCCCCTGTCCACTCGCTCTGGTCGCTCGTTCTCTGGGAGCTTGCTTGCTTCTGTAGTCCCTGGACCAGCTGGACCAGCTTCCTCTGCTCTGCTGAGCTGGGCGGCGGGAAACAGACTGAAGCTTCCTGCCCACTCAGCTACTGGGAGTACTCAGGACACACACCCCCAATTCAGTTGGAGCTTTCTGAAGCCCCTGGTGAGCTCACAGCCACTCAGAAGGATAAAGGGCAGCCCCCTGGGCTTCCTGCAGCCCACTTACCGCTTAGCCTCTGTCTCCTTTGTCTCTTCTACCACTGCAACTCCCCTGGCTTGCAAAGGGGCAGGTGCCTGACAGACTCCAGCAGTGCCTTCAGGCCGGGCCCTTGCTCATCCTCTCTGTGCAGGTGCTGGTGGGCGCAAAACATGCCTGTTCCATTCTGCCCTGTAGGAAATCTTCTGAACAACCTGTTGCAGAGAGGAGGATGAAACCACTTTGCAGTCAGCGAGGTTATGATGGAGATACGCTGTGGTGGCCTCTTGTTCAGCTCCAAGTTTGACTCTGGGAATTTGGCTCATGTGGAGAAGGTGGAACACCAGGAGGGTGATGGTGACAACACTGGGAATGGTGGTGGGAGCAGCAGCACCTCTACTGCCTCGATGGTGTTTGGCAGCTCCCTCCCTACTGCGGACTATGAGTTCAATGTGTGGACCAAGCCGGACTGTGGAGACACAGAATATGAGAATGGGAACAGGTAAAAGGGGCTTGGAGGCAGGCGGCAGCCCTCTGTTAGGTTTTGCTGAGAACTGGGGAGGGAGCTGTCAGGGAAGCCATGCCTGGCCCTGTTCTTCCCATTAGTTCCTTAATCTTGCCCCCCATAAGATTGGTATCGCTGAAACGTTATCGTCTGAAGTTGTTTCTCCAAACATAAGAGACCAGATGTTATTTTTTATTTAGATAGCACCATTTATGTACATGGCATTTTACAAAAAATAGATTTGACAGATTGTAATGAGGTTACAATCTAAAATGTACAGAGAAGCAACAAAGGAAGGGGGAAATGAAGGCAGGGTTGGTGGGAGAAGAATATCCGCCTAGGCTCACGGAGACAGTTGCTGGAGATCTCAAGATGGGAGGGGCCCAAAAGCAGCTATCAGGGTGAAGATGTCCCACACCCAAGCAGCCCTGATCCACCTGGGCACACACAGGCTCTTCAGGGGACACTGAGGTTGCCCTTGGCATTAGGTGGCCTCCCTTTGTCTCACAACAGAGCTGCAGCCTTTGAGGTCTCAGCCTTTCTAGGGGAATGGTGCTGCTGCTGCTTTGGGGCTTGTCCCTTGTCAAGGGATACTGCCTCCTACCTCAGTCTATCGTGGTTAACCTTGGTTTGCTTGTGCTGTGAAGAAGCCCTTGTTGCTGGTTCATGGTCTTCTGGGGCATGCTTTGCAAGGGGTGGGTAGGATGGAGTGTCGCTGCCATGACATGAGGGCGGGTGGGTGGGAGGAAAGGATGCAAAGCATACAAGGCTTCTTGATTCCCAGTCTGCCTGGTCTCTCTGGGCAGCGGAGGAGAGTAACTTCTCCCGAGGCCTGGGGAGCATTTGCTGAGGGATGGCGAGTCTTGTGCAACCCTCCTCTCCCCTATGTTCTTCCCTTCCCAGATCCTGGTTTTACTTCAGCGTGAAGGGGGGAGTTCCAGGCAAGCTGATCAAGATCCACATTGTCAACATGAACAAGCAGACCAAGCTCTACTCCCAGGGGATGGCCCCCTTAGTAAAGACTGTACCTGCAAGGCCCCGCTGGGAGCGCATCCGTGAGCGGCCTGCCTTTGAGGTACCTGCATGGCTTGTTAAAATGGGGGTAGATGGGAATGTGGATTTGTAAGAGCCAAGACTGGCCTGGGACTGCATTGTAGGGGAAGGCAGGAGCCAGGCCTGCTGCCAGGTAGCCTACAAACATTAGACGGTCTGGTTCTGCTTTGTAGGTTCCCTGTTGAACTCTTCTTCCATGGCTCTAAGGGATAGCACAGACTAACCCTTGTCCCTGAACTAGGGCCAGCTTGGTTCATGTTCGGGCCATTCTGCTCAGTCACATGCTTTTGTGATTCTTCTCTATGTTGATCATGTGAGAACACACACACACGCACGCACACACACGCACTGCCTGGAAGGATGAACTGAAAAGCAGGCTCTGTACATCAGGCTTGATCTTCATCTGGCTTCCTGTCATAAAACCAGGGAGCAAATGGCATTGCAGACTGTGAGGACTGTTGGCGTGCAGTTACCTTTTCCAAGAAAGGCAGGCACGTACTGCTGACAGCACAAGGCCTGCTCCTTTCTCCTCATGTTTCTCCAAGCCCCTTTAGCTTTTCCCTGCTGTGGCTGCCTGCTCCCCTCTGCTGGAAGATGGAGAACGGGGGAGGCCTTTGGAGGCACTGGAACAAGCAGGTGCATTCTCGGCAGCCTTGAAGGATTTGCTCTGAACTTGCAGCTGAAGATTTGTGGCTGTCGATCCCCTTCCAGGTGTCTGGGGCAGAGAGATGCTGCTTCTGGATTCCAATTGGGTGCCTTGACAGTGTGCTGCCATCAGCACTCCTCCAGCCCTGGTCCCTTGAATGGGCTCAAGTGGAGTGAGCTCTTGGCACCTGGAAGGATTTGGTAACAGATTGTCCCCTAGTGGGCTGCAGGGTAATTTTATGCCATGGCCACAAAGGGAGAGGGGGAGGGCTGAAGAGCGGAGCACTAAAGAGAAGGAGAACCTGGAGGGAGGCTTGTGAGCGTCATATGGCCAAGTATCTAATCCAGGCAGTGGCAGGGGACGCAGGCTCTTCAGCTGAACCCAGAGCTGCAGCAGGCTCTGGTTTCGGCTGAAGGGGCCTGCTTGTCCTTATTCCTGTGTGTAATGCTTCAGCCAGCATGGGAATCATGACCTAGGCAGTGACCACTCAGCTTTGCCTCTCCCCTTTCCCTCCTCACACAGATGGTGGAGACCCAGTTTGTCCTGTCCTTTGTGCACCGCTTTCTGGACTGCCGATGTGCCATCACCTACTTTGCCTTCTGCTACCCCTTCTCCTATACAGAGTGCCAGGGCATGCTGGCACAGTTGGATGCCCACTTTGTGGAGTGCAGACACCTCTCTCCTAGCAGGTGAGCATGGCCTCTGACCATCTGCACCGCTGCCACTCTCCTCTTCGCCAGTCCTGTGGTGCCTAGGCGTAAGAGGGGTTCCACCTGCAGGAGAGGCCCTTGGTCTGCCCCTGGAGTGAGAAATCCTGTGATGTCAGCAGCACTCTGGGATTGATAGATTAATTGATTTAAAAATTTAGAGACTGTGCTTTCATCCAAAAGAGGATTCAGGGCAGTATTCACAAAAATCAGATATTCGCTACAATAAATTTAGCATACAGCTTAAAAATAAATACAATACAAATGAGAGGCAAAAAAGTCTTTTTCAGAGAGCTAAAAATACAAATTTAAAATGCCTGGGCAAATAAAATGTTTGAAACTGGTGCCAAAAACAGTTGGTAGCAGGCGTACCTCCTGTGGGGGGATTCTCCAAAGTTTGGGCACCTCCACAGACAGGGCCCTCTCTTTTGCGGGTGATAAATGTCCTTCCCTTATAGATTGAATGCAGAGACGGGCCTGCTCTGATGATCCTAACATATAGGCAGGTTGCTATGGGGGAGGTGCTCCTTCTGATATTTGGGTCCCGAGAGATTTAGGGCTCCAGAGGTAAGCTCCAGCGCCTTGAATTGGGCTCCATAGTGAACAGGCAGCCGATGGAGCTTGTTCAGAGCTGATGCGATGTGGCTCCACCTGGGCAAACCAGCCAGAATTCTACTAACTGAATTCTGTACTAGTTGGAGCTTCCAGTCCCTTTTTAAGGGCAACATCACGCATCACACATTACAGTAATCCAGTCTGGAGGCTACCGGAGCATGGAACACTGTAGTCCACCAGCTTCATGCAAACGTTAAAGGGCATGAGGAATAGAATGGAACCTCGCAGGTCTCCACAACCCAATTCATGGAGCCAAGCAACAATCTCCCAGTGCCACTTTCTCCCTGCTGTGCCTGTCCTGGGGATTACAGTGGCAAGCTGCAGCTGTGCTCCTGCCCAGACTGGTGTGGGGGGGAGGGCTATCTAGGAGGGGGCTCCCCCTCCCCCTTGCTTCAGAGGCAGGCTGTGCACTTGGCTTTGTGTTTGGCCCTCTTCAGTGGGAGACGACTCCCCATTCCAGCGCTGCCTGCCTGAAGCCAACAGTGCTCTCGCTGGGCTGCTTTCTCCTGCCTGTCTTAGACGCCAGGTGTGGAGTATTCTGTGTGTGTTCTCCTGGACACCAGTGTGCTCTGGAGAGCTCCTGGAACTATTTCCCTCTGGCAGCTCTGATGTGGGTCTCATCCAAGTTGCTTCCTATGCCCCCTGCTTTCCTGGGGTGGACCTCCAGAAAAGCCGACTGGGACTGTAGGGCACTCCTTTGATGTTAGAGCTCACCCCATTCTGGTTGCTTAGGGCCAGTAAAAAGTCAATACTGTTCTCTTGTTGCCACTGCTTTCCCACTGTCCATAGATTCACTGGTGATATAGATAAAGGCAGCAGCTTCCTGAAGGCAGACCTTTCCGTTTCTATATAAAAATGACAAACCTCTCTGTGTGCTAACTGTGTGTAAGAATGATTGCTGCTCCCAAGAGTTGCTTCTTGGCTTGGAGCAAGCAAGAATGGCAACCTGGCAGCTGGTCTGCTGCTCTCCAGGCTGGACCTAGGGCTCGGGGGTGCTGGAGGCTTCCTCCACAGGTGTGCCAGGGCTATTGTGGTGTGCTTGGCCCTCCCACCCAGCCCTGAGCCAGCCATGCCCTGGCTGCTCCAGGTGGCATGTCCTTCCCCATCGGGGGAACTCGGGAAGAGCCCTTGTGCCAAGCCACACCATTGATCCACGTAGCTCGGCGTGGCCTACACCAGCCTTCCTCCACCTGGTGCTCTCCAGAGGTGTTGAACGACAACTCCCAGCGTTCCCCAGCTGGCATGGGGGTTGCAATCCAACATGTGTGGAGGGCACCAGGTGGGGGAAGGCTACCCTCCCCTGCCTGGCAGTGGCTCTCCAGGATTTTGGATGGGGGACGTTCCCGTCCCTACTTGGAGATGCTGCCGAGGACCGGGCCTGGGCCCTTCTGCATGCAAAGCTGGGCTGCAGAGTGGCGGCCCTTCCCATGAAGGAGTGTTGATGAGCCTTTGGCCTCAGAGGCTCCTCTGCTCGGCAGGGTGTGTGTGCAGAACGCCTGGGTCTGGTGTGCTAAGCAGCAGCTGGGCATCCCTCTGGCAGCAGAGCTGTCTGCCGTGGGCTGTGTGCCGCCCTGCGGCCCCTTTCCCGCCTTTGCTCGAGATGCCATGTGGGGGCCAGAGAGGACGGCCTTCTTAGCCGCTGCTTCAGGCTGTGGAATTCCTCTCCCCAAGAGGTCCGTTTGCCTCTTCCCGCCCAACTTTCCACTGGGGTGTTAAAACCCGTTTGTTCCAGTTTGGGGGAAAGAGTGGGTCTTGTTCTTATTTGCATTGGTTTCCATTGTGTTAGTTTGTTCTCTGTTGGCTGCTATTTTAAGACTGTTTGATTGTGTTTTTAATGGTCTCTTTTGCTGTAAGCTGATTTGGGTACTTTTTAAGCCAAAAAGTGGGATATGACTGTTTTAAATTAAACAAACACCTGACCGCTTGACTTGTTTCCAGAGGAGCCAGGAAATGTGGGGGCAGAGCAGGACAGGCTGGGCTCTTGGCGGTCAGCTGCTTCTCTCCCTTGCCCATTGATGTCTCTTGCTGTTGGCCATATTCGCTGCTGTAGTAATTGCAAACATGTAAAAATGGCTGTTCTGGGTCAGATCAAAGGCCTCTCTGATGATCCACCTCTGGCTTCCCAGAAATGGACAGCCAGATGCTCCGGTGAAAGCCAGGCGCACACACACAAAGGCAGTGGCCATCCCTGTGGTCTGCTGGCCATCCCTGTGGTCTTCAGCAGCACTCTGCCTCCAGTGTGCGGGTTTCTTTCCTGGCTATCATGGCTCACGGCCCTAATCTCCCTTATCTTTGGTTTATTTCAAATATTTTAAGGCTAAAGGCCACCCTGAAGGCAGCTTCTAAGAGTAGAGGCCACGGCATGTCTTGTGGTAATGAATTCCTGAAGCTAATTGGGCACTGCGTGGAGGAGAAGTTGCTCAGCCTGGATGAGGATGGAATTGGCTGCTGGCTGCCCTCGCTTCAGGGTTCTGTGCCATCCTTTCTGCCTTTATTCAGGGGACACCTGACCACCTCTGACCTCGTGGCAAGCCCAGACAGCAGAGCTGTGCCTGCAAGCCCCTGGCTAGGTGTGCCAGGTGGTGGGGAAGCCCTCGATTCCTTTGTCGGGCAGCCTGGCACATCTGTGCTTCCCAGGTTGCTCTCTCAGGGGCTCGAGGAAAAGGCTGGTCTGAATGGGAAGAGATTCCCCTCCCTTCCTTGCCCACGTACTTTGGCCTGGTTTCACCCCTCTCTTGCTTTTCTCGCATCCCTGCCCCTACAGAGTCACCTGGGGCTGCTCTAGCTGGGATGGGGAGCTGGAGGGCCTTTGGGCCTGCTGCTCAGGGAGTGTGGGATGTGCAGACTGGACCAGTGAGGAGAACTTGGGTGGGGGAACGGTCTGGAGAGGTCGGAGAGAAAAAACTTACCGAGACCCTCCCTTGCCCATCTAAACTAGTGTCCAACATTATAGCACAATTAGTCGGAGGGCAGGCGCAGACTCTAGAAAGGCTGAGGGGAAGCCGCGTTCCACCACCCACAGAGCAAGAAAGTGCCCTAGAGGAGGACGCGCTAAAGGGAAAAAGGAGGAGGCCCCGCCCAGGGGGACACCGTAAGTCATTGCTTTGATTCCCTTGCAAGGCCAGGCGATGCCTCCGAAGGGGAGGTAGCTGGTGGGCAGGGGCTGCACAGGGGCGTGGGGGGTCCTACGTGAAGGCATGTCCTCCACACAGGTTCCCTGCTCCAGGTGGCGACTCCTGCTCTGCTCAGCTCTCCTTGGAAGAGCCAGTTCTCAGCTTGGGGCGAGGACCTGTTGGGGTTAAGGCCAGCTGGAGGTCACTCCTCATAACCCATCTGGGGGGTGGGGGGCAAGGAGGAGGTCAGGCCGCAATGGGTCTGTCCTGGATGGGCCTGTCCACCAGCAAAGATCCTTTGAGTATTGTGGTGAGCATTAGATTTCAGACTGACGGCCAAAAGTGGGGAAAGAAAACTGGCCATGTAGAGAGAGTAGAGGCTCCTTCCTCTCCCCAACCCTTAAAAGAAGATTCTTCTTTGGGTACTCCCTTCTGGCCAGCTGTTTCCTGGGAAAAGAGGGGGCAGGTGCTGGAGGCGACTTGGCCAGGGCTGGAGGGCGGCCCTCTGTGAGCAGTTGTGGAGCCAGGCTGATGGGGCCCTGTTCCTTCTCTCCCTCTCCAGCTCTCTGGATTCCATCTATTACCATCGGGAGTTGCTGTGCTACTCCCTGGACAAACTGCGGGTGGACCTGCTCACCATCACATCATGCCACGGCATGCAGGAGGAGCGGGAGGCCCGCTTGGAGAAGCTCTTCCCTGACAAGAACACACCCCGGCCACACTGCTTTGTGGGCAAGAGAGTGAGTACAAGGCGGCATCCCGTATGACCCCTGACTTTCATCCTCTCGTTCCTCTATGCTCAGCTCGTAGCCCATTTGTTTTTTTCCCCTTCTAAATTCTCTCATGTGTCCTTGCTCCTTTCTGCTCTGCATTGGCTCACCTTCCCTCAGTGTTTTCAGTTTCAGTATCTACATTTGTCCTTTCAGTGTTCATGTTCTTTGGCAGCTCCTTATCTACTTTTTCTCCCTTTCTTCTCCTTCACCCTCTTTTTTTTTTCTGGCATCTTCCTTCTAGGCAATATCCCTACCTCTTCTCATTCTTAAACAGCATTGAAAATCCCATTGTTTCAAAATGGATATTTTGGCTTCCACCTTTTCCCTTCCTTCCGTTTCTTTCCCTCCTGCCCTTACATAGTCTGTCTATATACGGCAAAGAGCCTGCAAGCAGGATTGGTCTCCTGTTAACTGTATGGAGATTACTGCTTCAGAAGCGGTGTGGAAATGAGTAGTAATATCATCTGCTGGGTGGGCAGCCCTGTGGGACTGCTGCCTGGGAGCTTGTTGGAGCAAGAGTCCAGTGCAGCAGCCCATTGTCCCCCCCCCCCCCAGGTGTTCTTTCTCAGCAGCAGAGTGCACCCTGGAGAAACACCCTCGAGCTTTGTCTTCAATGGGTTCCTGGAGTTTGTCCTGCGGGAGGAGGACCCTCGGGCCCAGATGCTGCGCCGCATGTTTGTCTTCAAGCTCATCCCCATGCTGAACCCAGATGGGGTGGTGCGGGGACATTATCGGTGAGTGCTGCCGCAGGCCCTTGGGCCCTGGAGGCAAAGCGGCTCTGGCTCCGCAGGCGCCAGGCTGCTGGGTGGAGTGCTAGGCCCGCAGGAAGCCTCTGCTGTTGGTGAGTGCTGGGTGGGGGCTGGGCAGAGCCAGCAGGCTGGGGCCCCTTGGCATGGAGGGAGACCCTCCCCCAGACTCGGGGGTCTTCTTCTTCTCAAGCCCTCCCATCTTGGGTCCGCCCAGCAGCATCAGCTCTTCCTTCAGAACAGTGGCAAGCAGTGCAAAGGGCTCTGGCACCAGGGGACGAGAGACGGGGGCCTGGTCAGGTGCCCTGGAGCTGCGCCTCCTGGCTTTGGAGGGACGCAGGCGGGACAAAGAGCTGAGCTGGGTGGGCCCAACAACACGCAGGGCTTGGCCCGAGGTGGCGGTGCAGGGTGTCTTCCTGCTCTCGTAGCAGGCTGCACATGTCTGTCCCATCCATGTGGCTGTCCTCTGGGGAAGCAGCTGTGCCCAGCAAGGAGGTGTCTTTGTCCAGCTGACCTCAGCCCCGTGGCTGGTTCTCCTTCCCGCAGGACAGATGCTCGTGGAGTTAACCTGAACCGCCAGTACCTGAGCCCTGATGCGGAGCTGCACCCTGCTGTGTATGGGGCCAAGGCCGTCCTGCTCTACCACCACGTCCACAGCCGCGTCCAGCCTGGCTCCCCCGACTGGCGGACGTATGTCCCCCCCCTCAGCACAGCGGCTGTCAATCAGCGTCCCGCCCGCAACTGCCTTCCCAGGGAGGAGCCCTGCCTTTCCGACCTGGAGAAAGCCAACAACCTCCGCAATGGCCCCAGCGATGCCGGCCTCCCTTCCTCACAGAACCCTGAGCCTGCGGAGGCCCTGAGAAGTAAGGACCAGGCTGTCTGGATCCTTTCTGAAGAGCCTCTGCCCTCTGAGCCCAGTGGGAAGGGAGCGGAGAGCCCCCCTCCACCCGCCCCAGAAACCATCCCCCCTCAGCAGAGCGGCCTGGCGTACTACATCGATCTCCACGGACACGCCTCCAAGCGCGGCTGCTTCATGTATGGAAACAACATCTCTGACGAGAGCCACCAGGTGAGGAGGGGACCGTGCCTAGGAGGCCGGGAGGGCTGCTCTGGCCAGGCCTACAGAGGGGAGCTGGGGCTATCCAAAGGAGCACAGCAGGAGGGAATGGGGCCTGCAGTCCAGGTGTGGCTGGGCTTCGGGACGGCCCCTCTGGGACGAGCTCCAGCTTCATGTGAGGCTGCTGCGGCTGGGAGGAGGCTGGGCACGGAGGTGTCTCCCAAGCTGCTGCTGCGCTTCCCTCTCTAGCAGCTTGCCTGTAGGTGTGGTTTGGAGGGCCACAGGAAACCCCAGTATGTTTCTCTGACTGGTCTGCTGAGCCTCAGCCTCTTTCTCTTCCCTCCTCCATCCCTGCGATGCTGTGCATGCTCCCGTCTGTGGGGGTGGGGCCATAGCTGAACGGCAGGGCCCCTGCTTGGCATGCAGAAGGTCGCTGGTTCCATCCCCTGTGGCACCTCCAGGCAGGCTGGGAAACCTCCTGGGGAGCCATTGTGGCCAGTCAGGGTCGACCGTGCTGGGCTAGATAGACCCAGCGGGTCTGGCTCAGGAGAAGACAACTTCCGATGGTCCTAAGCTGATGTCTTCAAGGAGCATGTCCACCAGGAGAAGGAGCGGGTGCGCACTGGGCTCATGGTGGGTTAGGCTTTGCCCCTCCAGCAGTGTCATTGCCATTGCACCAGGAGGTCGGGCTGGGCTGCGCTGGAGACAGGTGCCCGTCACGACTTTGCAGGTGGTGGTGGCTGCATGGTCCCAGCACTTGATACCTGGCAGGCATTTTCTGCCCCTCTGTTCAGAGTCTGCAGGACTTTCAGCCCTGACAGTCTTACCATGATTCCATGTGTGGCAGGCTGGCTTTTGCCTGGCTTCCATTTCTTTGGCTGGATTGTGGCTTCCCAGCCAGCTGTGGCTGGGCAGCGGCCAGACGGCCGGCTTCTGCCTAGCGTGTGAATGCTGTGTGTGCCCCCAGCCACTCTGGTTGGTCTTGCAGGTCGAAAACATGCTGTTCCCCAAGCTCATCTCCTTGAACTCTGCTCACTTTGATTTCACGGGCTGCAACTTCTCTGAGAAGAACATGTATGCCAAAGACAAGCGGGATGGACAATCCAAGGAGGGCAGTGGGCGTGTGGCCATCTACAAGGCCTCAGGCATCATTCACAGGTATGTGCCTTGATGGGCTCCTACCTCACGACGATTTCATCCACCTGCCCCTTCCATGCGCTCCTCTCTCCCACCTTCAAGCAGCTCCAGAATGTAAAAGGTTCTGCCACCCTCAGAGGATCCTGGAGACGAGGGGCTCCAGCAAGTGGGCCAGGCAGCAGCGCGGCCAGGAAGAGGAGCATGCCCACCTCTGCAGAGAGGCTGGCTGGTCGCTCAGCGGGGGATCCCGGCAGAATGTGCCATGGCGTGTACCCTGGAAAGACCCTTGGAGCGCAGCTGTGGCTAGCCGGGAGGGAGGAGTGCAGGTGCTGGTGCAGGGCTGGGGGGATGGGCCCACCCAGCTGGAAGAGGCTGTGCCTTGCCCAGTCCCAACCTGAGCAGAAGGGCCACTTCCTTCTGCCTTGGCTGCTGCCGACATGTGTCCTCCTGATCTGGTGAGGGGCAGCAGTGGGCTCGTCCTCTTTCCACGACCACTATGACCTGACAGTTGCATCGATGCTGATCGCCCAACACCTTTCTCTCTCCTCCACCCCCCGCCCGGTCTTTTCTAGCTACACACTGGAGTGCAATTACAACACGGGGCGATCGGTCAATCCTGTTCCAGCAGCCTGTCATGATAATGGGCGGGCAACCCCTCCACCCCTCCCGGCGTTCCCCTCCAAATACACTGTGGATCTGTTTGAGCAGGTATTGGGGCCCCCTCTCCCATCATGTGGTGAGCTGTGTCTAAGCCCTGGGGACCGCTCCAAAGCAGTCTGGGCTTTCACAGAGTGATTCTGGCCAGTCCAGGGAAGGTCTTACTGGCCAATGGGAAGTGAAGGGTAGTGTCTGAAGCACAGAGCTGTCAAGGCTCTTTGTTTAGTCCGTTGTGAGAGTCCATGCAGAATACAGCAGGAACTGCCCCCCATCTGATGACCACCCCACAGGAAAGAAGTCCTAGAGCAGTGCTGTGAGTCAAGGCTCCTGGCTTCTCTGCTCAGCCTTGGGACATCAGGGTGATGGTGTTGGCCTCAGTGGCAGACCCCCAGCACAGCCCTTTGGCCTGGAGAATTGTGGGTGCCGCTGCAGAGGGCCCTTCTCACTCTGGCTGTCCAGGCCTAGCTGTGCGTCTGGGGTGTGGCTCTTCCCTGGATGCACAGGAATTACATTTCTAAGGAAGACAGAGGACCACAGTCTCTGCCACACAGAGAAACTTCTCAAGGACGGCCTTTCCACCTGCAGCTCCGTGGAACATTGTTCATCTCATGGCGGCTGGTCTTTCATAAATGCCTTGTTCTTGTGGCTCTCCGAGCACCTGACAGGCCACGGTGTGTGCCTGGCATGCTGCATAAGAGCACCACATCTGGATTGCTCCCTGCCTACCCTGGGTATGTCGGCTCTTCCACGTGATGATTTCTAACAGAATACAAGAGAGCTGATCAGAGTTCTGTTCATGCTCTGAGAGGCTGGCAAAGCTTTGGTTCAACAGGCCTCCTCAGACTTGAGAAGCTCAAGCAATTTCATGTCTTAACGTACTGTTGGTTAGGGACCTTGGCCAGCATAGGTGGCTCAGGAGTCACACCTGCCTCAGCACAACAAGCTTCTGTCCCTCCAGTTTCTTTGCTAGCATGTTCCCTTCCAAAAGGGCATAAGCACACAGCTGTGCAGTAGGTAAAGGCAGTGTGGCAGTGAGGAATCGACCCAGCTGCTGCCGTTGAGAGGACCTGCCAGGCTGGGGCTGAGCTGGCCCTCTGCAACCTGACGGGCTGGCTCATGCGATCGCCACAGCCCACCACGGCTTATTCAAGCTGCGGTGGGTTGCGGCATGGGCTGGTGGCCATTTTGAAAGTTCAAGCTGTGGCAGGCGGTCGCTACAGCTTATCATGATGTCTGAACCTGGCAAGGGCAAGTTGCTGCTGTGGTGAACAACCCACCCGCAACCCACAGGCTGGTTTTTTTTACAGCCCTTTTGATGGTTAAAAGACTGATATTACAGTATTGGAAGGATAAATGCTCACCTCCTATAATGCAGTGGATTGAAGACCTAACAACACTTTCAACATTTGAACAGGTGGTATATAGACACCACCTGCGAATGGACACTTATATGGATATTATATGGACACTTATATGGTCAGCTTTTGTTAAAGTTTATGTAAAATTCTTAGGTGTATTTTCTTACACACACACTTCATATGCATGCATTGAAATTGATATACTCAAATCTATGTAACTAGATTTTTTCCCTTTCCTCTTTTTGGTTTTGTTTTGTTGAAATTTTACAATAAAATTAATTATTAAAAAAAAGCCACGGTGGGCTGCAGTGATCATGCGAACCAGGCCAGTTGACTGGGTTCACACAACACAACAACTCACACTCAAGGATGAGTATGAGTTATTGTTAAACCATGGGTTAGTGTGTTTTGTGAACCTAACTGCACCACCAACCATGGTTTTGTTAACCATGCACAATCTGCAGTTCACAACCCAACAACAAACAATGGGTTCTCTTCATGGATTGTTCATGGTTAACAAACCATGGTTTCTTAGTGCAGCTGGGTTCACACAACACAACAACCCATGGTTCTCCGACAACCCACACTCAACCTTGAGTGTGGGTTGTTGTGTTGTGTGAACCCAGCCAATGACATTGAATAGGGATAAATGCCAAGTTCTGCACCTAGGAAAAAGAAACCAAAGGCACAGTTACAAGATGGGGGAGACGTGGCTCAACAACACTACAAGCGAGAAGGATCTTGGAATTGTTGTCGATCACAAGCTGAATATGAGCCAACAATGTGGTGTGGCTGCAAAAAAGGCCAATGCTATTTTGGGCTGCATTCATAGAAGCATAGCTTCCAAATCCCGGGAAGTACTAGTTCCCCTCTACTTAGCACTGGTTAGGCCTCATCTGGAGTACTGTGTCCAGTTCTGGGCACTGCACTTTAAGAAGGATGCAGACAAACTAGAGAGAGCAGAGGAGGGCAATGAAGGTGATCAAGGGACTGGACACAAAGCCCTATGAAGAGAGACTGAAGGAACTGGGCATGTTTAGCCTTGAGAAGAGAAGACACAGGGGAGATATGATAGCGCTCTTCGAGTACTTGAAAGGTTGTTACAGAGAGGAAGGCCAGGATCTCTTCTCAATCATCCCAGAGTGCTGGACACGGAATCATGGGCTCAAGTTCCAGGAAGCCAGATTCCGGCTGAACATCAAGAGAGACTTCCTGACTGTTGGAGCAATACGACAATGGAACCCAATCCCTAGGGAGGTGGTGGGCTCTCCCACACTGGAGGCGTTCAAGACGAGGCTGGACAGCCATCTGTCAGGGATGCTCTGATTTGGATTCCTGCACTGAGCAGGGGGCTGGACTTGATGGTCTTGTAGGCCCCTTCCAACCCTACTGGCCAATTCTGTGAGTGGCACTGGGTGATTGCTACAGTCTCAGCCTCGTCTTCTCCATGGGCAAGCAGCCCATGTGAGACGGGTGCAGAAGCCGCTTCTCTGTCTTGGCTGGGAACTCCTGGGAATGGCCACCACCCCTTGCCAGAGGAGCCAGGACCAGCCGCAGCAGCTGCAGGGAGCCCCTCTGCAGGGCTTTGCAGACTCCAAAAGCCACGCCCCACTTTTTAAAAGACGTGCCTTCGCAAGGCCACTGTGCCCAGGGCCTACTGACACCTTCCCACACATGCAGGTTGGAAGAGCCGTGGCGGTCGCTGCGCTGGACATGGCCGAGTGCAACCCCTGGCCTCGGATTGTTCTCTCCGAGCACAGCTGCCTCGGCAACCTGCGCGCCTGGATGCTGAAGCAGGTGCGCAGCGCGAGGGCTGTGGCAGGCTACTCCCGGAGGAGGGGGGCCAGAACCCCGCCCAAGGGGTCCAGGTAAGCACCAGGCCAGCCACAGCACGGCTGGGGGGCTGCAAGGGGGCAGGCGCTGGAGCACAGGAGCTCCCCAGGTCGCTCCCCCCCAGGTCTTTGTCTGGCCTTCGTGGCTGAGTCAGACTGTGGAACCTTGGGCTCATGTCCGGGAAGAAGGGGGACCTGTCCTTCTGCTGGTGTCTTCTCCTCCCTTTGCCTGAGGTGCTGAAGGAGGGTCAGAGCCAGTATATATTTTATATTGTTTTTATGCTGTACTTGTGGTTTTAATTTTTGCGAACAGCCCAGAGAGCTTCAGCTATTGGGCGGTGTAGAAATGTAATAAACCCCTTGCCCCTAAATAGATGGGCCACGGTAGAGCGAGCAAAAGTCCCTCTCCCTGCAGAAGTCTTTTTGTTCTGTTGTAGGGATTTTTCACCCACTTCAGGTCCCAGGGAACATTATGATGCTTGAACCAGCAGTTCCCAAACTGGGGCAGAGAGGGCTATGACACAGGTGGACTGGCTGGGTGGAATGATTTAGACGGGGCTGATGCACGTTGGGCTTGGGAGCATGACAGTCCATGCCCCGCTTCCCGCCGGTTTCCAGAGGAGGGAGGCCAGCAGAGCCGCCGCTTCGTTCCAGTGGTGGTTCCTGCGTGGGGTTCCAGGAGGAGCGCAGAGAGGACCTGTTCCGGTCCTTGCAGCACCAGCCCACAGCAACAGGCTCCAGGGAGCTGGATGGGTGAAGCATGGCAGATGCACCTGTGTTAACCAGCGACGACTGTAGCAGGCGGCCTGAAACCACAGGCAGAAGCACCTCAGACCTGATCTGGGGAGAAGAGCAGGGGAAGGACGGAGAGTTGAACCGTGGAAGAATATGCGTTTATCTCAGTTACCCATACTTGTGCGTAGTTAGGGTGGGACGTGGGGATGAAGGGGTTGTGTGAAAGTCTTCACCAAAAGGCAAGTTTTGAGGAGGGATGGTGTTGGCTTCCAAGGTAGACTATAAAGTTTTGAGAAGTCCTGCCTTGAGCCAGACTGCTAGAAGACTGCTTTTTGCCTGCTAAAAGCGAAAGCCTCCTGCAGGGACGCCTTTGGGAGGCCTGCCCCAGCGGCCTCTGACGCTCTCCCCTTTTCCATTTCTTCCCAGCGGGGTCTCCGCCTCCAGCTCAGAGAACTCTCTTTGCCGGGCCAGGAGCTTCAGCAACGGGAGCAGCGGGAGCAGTCAGCAGGCCTCTCCCCAGGTCAAGACCTCGCCAAGCTTCACCTTTAGCTGCTCCCACCCCACTGCCCCCATGGGTAGCATGGGCCAGAGCCCTCAGAAAGGTTCCTCCAGGGTGTTGGCGCTTGTGCGAGGTAAGCTGCCTGGCGGGTCTCTGCTGGGAGTGATCCAGTGGATCTGGGAGTGGATGTGCTGCCGAAAGAGGCAGCCTTGAGATAATGTCATTGTGCCTCCTTTTTCTCTCGTGAAATAAAAGTCCTCCACAGCAGAGCCTGAGCCTCTTGTGAAAGCTGCCGCTCTGTTAACCTGGGAGCCCAGGCACCCTGCTCTCTGAGCTGAGGGAGAGCCTGGGCTTGTGGAGAGTGCGTCCAGAGGCCCCTGCTGGCAGCATTTTGCCTCCTGAGAACACTGACCCTACAGGAAAAGCAGGAGGCAGCGTACTTTGGAACAGGCCGTGAGGTGCCCCCTTCCCAGCCCCATCAGGCAGAGGCCTGCTCTTGCTCTTGCTCCGAGTCCAGCCCGCTTTGCTGCCCCTTCTCACCTTGCTCTGCCGCCTAGCCCCGAGGTGCTTCAGAGCAACACTCTGTGGCGTTACTCCATTTTATGCCCTCAACAAGGCAGGAGGTTAGGCCAAGAGAGAGTAGCTTGACCCAGTGAGCAAAGGGCAGAGGTGGGTCTGCCTGCGCCCAGTGCTCACCCAGACCCCACAGCCCCCTGCTAGGGGTCCCACGCTGCTTCCATGCCCGTCAGCGGGGCCCTCTCCCCGGAGGGGCTTGCCAAACGCACCAAGGAGGCCCAGCCAGGGCTCTGCATCTGCTGCCTCTCGGCATGGTGCCCTTGCTCCTGCAGGCCAGGAGTCACCCCTGCCCACCACTGCTGCTCAGCTCTGTTCTCAATTAAATGTTGTGTTCCAGCCTTGGCCAACCTGGTGGCCTCCACATACTTTGGACTACAATCCCCATCATGCCTGGCTGGGGCTGATAGGAGTTATAGTCCAAAATACCTGGAGGGCGCCATGTTGGGGAAGGCTGTTTTGTTTGAGAGCTCTCCAGGCCTGGCTCCCACATTTCCCCATGCTGTCTTTGTGCATTTGGCTGCACCATAAAGAACTGTAGCCCCTGGGCGCTTCTAGGAGCATCAGGCGCACTCTGCAGGTGGCACAATCCCCCCCTTCAGTACAAGGCCGCTCCCCAGCACCTGGATCCCTGCCCGCCCGCCCGCCCGCCATTAGCCACGCCGGCCGAGCGGGTGGGGAAGGAGGACTCCTCGCCCTAGCAGGCATGTGGGCAGGAGCTCAGAGCGTGGCACGGCGATGGCTGCAGAGCTGGCTTTTTGCTTGTCCCTCCCCCGCTTAGAGCCTCTGGCCCAGGAGAAGCGGCGCCACCAGCACCAGGCCTTGCTCCGGGCAGCAGTGAGCAGCATCCAGGCGCCCCCCCCTCCACCCCCCTCCTCCGCCAGGACAGCCTCTCACCTCCCGCTGCCACCCAGCCTGGCCTCCTGCTCCCTCCCAGCCAGCCTCAACGTGACAGGTGCGTACTGCAGCCTGTCCTTCTCTCCCACTTCACCTCGGCCGAGGGCTACCTCTGCAGCAGAAGCCTGAAGCACATGGCTCGCTGGGACCACCAGGGCAGAAGCCCCGGGGGTCTTTGGTCTGCTGTGGGCTAATGGCCGGGGGATGTTGGCCTGTTCCTGACAGTTCTCAGCTGGGTAGCTAAGGCGACAGCAGCAGGTGGCCACTCACAGCCAGCTGCAGCTTGGCTTGTCAGGGCTGAGCGTAAAACCTTTCCTCCTTTCCTTCCTTGGACTCCCCTCCTCTCCTGCCATGGTGGGTGGGGAGACCCTGCAGGGACAATTGGCCCTGATCGCTGTGGGAAGGGCTGGTACTGTCCTTGAACCCACCGCAGGTCTGTTGCTTCTCTGCTCCAGCTGGGGCACAGCCAACCCCTCCCTTCCCCTGGCCCCCTCCCCCTGATCCTGCCTCAGAGGGGAGTCCAGGCAGAAAGGGTTGCCACCCTTGGGCAGAGTCTGCTGCTGGTGCCTCCGTGTGGGTGCTGTGCTCGCAACAGGGCTGGCACAGTGTTCCAGCAGACTCGGAGGCTTTCAGCTTCACCTGTCCAGCGTGCATACTGCAGCCCCTGGCTCCCCAGGAAGCCTGCGTGGCCTCTGCTCATGCACCCCAGAATGCTTGGTTAGCGTGTTTAAAACAAACGAACATCACCAAAGATTAAAGCACTGCATTACGAACACTGTTGCAGAGTTGCAAATCGGTGGTCTCTTACTCAAGACACAGCATCAGCAACCCAATAGTACGAATTTTCTTTGCAGCTGCTGCATGGAGAGATGCTTTCAATGTGACACTTTTATCCTGGTTTGACAGTTAAATAACAGAAGCTGCTTCTGCCTGCAATGCTCACAAGGATTCCACACAAACCTTGACCCCGTCACATGGCTCAATACAAAACATGTAACATCTTTCCTAACTTGTTCCACTGATATCTCCCAAAATACAAGCAGATAACACTTTATTCACAAAGTGCTATAAAAGCCTTCCTGAGAGACTAAAGTACTCACAAAAATGTGACACTGGAAGATGGCCAGTTTTAAAGACAGAATCTGCAAAAATCCAGGCTTCTGGCTGTCTTCCATGTTTGCTTGTATAACAGACTTGTTTTTAATCAAACTGTTTGCTTTGTTACATTTGAAACTTTTAAATTCCTCTGTACTGTGCTAATAATGCTTTTGTATCTTGCATTAAGACTGATAATCAACTAATAGCTGGCTAAAGTAGCGGGACATTTTAATGGCAGATTATTCCACATAGAGCTGTATGTTAGGCCATGCTGAATTTCCCTCCTGTCTGGCTGGTGGGCTGGAGCCCAGACTTGTGGTAAAACCACTGCAAGTTACAGGCATGTACTGCAGTGAGCACTATAGTAGTCTTGAATCATGGCACACTTGCCAACTAAATTGTCCACTCCTGTTTTGAAACATGCCCCACAGGCATGACTTCCGGGAGACCTTTTCCTCCCATTTCTGTGCTGGGAAAAGACCAATCTTGTGCTAAGGGACCAGGATGGAGGCCACGGATGCTCACACACACACTCTCAGTACTGGGGTGGAGCGGGTAGCAGCAGCTGCTGAGACTCTTGCTATGATTCAGAGGAAACTCAAAGCACAGGGTGGGGGGCTAGTTGTAGTTGACAGCAGTGGCCATAGGAACTGTGCTACTTTCTTGTACGCCTAGCTGTGGAGTTGCTCTAGAAGGCCAGCAAATGGCTGCCTGAGGAAAGGTTGTGGCATGTGTTCTAAGTTGACAAGACATTCAGTCTCTCTGAATGTTGTCTTTTTCACCAAACTAGACTGTTGTCTCGGACACAGGGTAACCAGACTCTTTTCTGGCCTTGTTGTTTCCTTGGTGGCGCTGAGCATCAGGGAGTTTTGCTGGCATGGCCCAAGGGGAGCAGCTCTCTTCACGCAACATGCCAGAGGACCCTATCGGAGCACCGTGTGGAGTCTTCGCTGATGTCTCTGCTCCAGAGGCCACAGCCAGGCCTCACTTAGGGCCTAGCGATAGCCCAGCAGAGCTGTTCTGTGTTCTCTCCCCAAGCAAACCTTAGAATCATAGAATAGTGGGGTTGGAAGGGGCCTGCAAGACCATCAAGTCCAACCCCCTGCTCAGTGCAGGAATCCAAGTGAGAGTTTGCAGCTGGGGCTGGCGGTGGCAGCAGCATTGTGAGACATCATGATGATGGTACTCGCTGTGACCGCTTCAGCAGGCATGAACAAGGCAGGCAAAGGGCAGCAGAGCCTGGTTCCTCCTCAACGTGAGGGCTCCTGCGGCTGGGCCCTGGTCAATCGAGGAGGTGTCAGCGTCCGGGGAGCCCAGCCTGGGCCAGTCCCATTAGCCAGGGCCCCGCTGCCTCTTCCAAGGGCTCTGATCTCCCTCTCCTTGGCCATGCAGGGCCCAGCTGCAACGGTCTGCTTGTGGCTGCCAAGGCAAACACGGTGGCAGCCGCCTGCCATGGACTGCAGGAGGCAGAGCGCACCCATGAGGCACTTGCGCCTCCTCCACCACGTGGCCTCACGCTGCTGCAGGTAAAGGGCAGTGGTTAAAGTGGGGGGGGGGGCTGGAATCTGGTTGAGGCAGCCACTCCCCGAGCTTGTTGGACTGCTTACAGCTCTCCCTGAGAAGTCCAGTGCTGGGCTGATGCAGAAATTACATGCAGTTGGTTCCCTGGCACGATCAGATTCTAGGAAGGTTCCTTTGCCTGATCCACCCTCCAGCCCTCAAGACCACAAAGCAACAGGCAGCGTGGCCCTGGGTCCCCCCCCCCCGCTCCAGTCGCCTGCTCCTTCGCGCACATCTGTATCTGTGCTCGTGGAAGCTCAGAGAGGCCAAGCAGCCTGTGCACCAAGTTCTCTCTGCCCCAATTGATGCTCATTTCTCTGTGCAGAATCTTTCGAGGCAGCTGACCAGTGAGAAGCTATCGGAGAATCCCAGGTAATGGCTGCAAGAGGAGAGCAAACACGGCTTATGCAGCATGGGGAGGGAGAGATGAGCTATAGGATCTCCCTTCAGTGGCAATGGTGGGTGCCAGGGAGCCATAATCCTGTGCCTAAGGGCAGAGGGTCTGTGGTCTGGAAAGCCGCCGCCACCACCGCAGGGACAGGGCTGCACGCGCCTACTGCTGCCCAGCCCTCTCCTGGCCTTTGCAGCGTGCCTGGGCCCTTGGGAGCAGCTGGCTGTTGGCCCTGCGTCCAGCCCTGTGCTCTCCCCGCAGCCTGGAGCTGCTACTGCCTCGGCCGAGTCGGATCCCCATCCGCAGGAGACCAGCAGGGCAACCCCAGCGCCTGCTCAGGCTTCACAGCTACAGCAGTAACACCTCCCTCAAGGCCTGGAAATACACCACCTCGCAGCTGCCAGCACAGAGTTCCCTGCCAGGTAGGTTCTTGCAGCGGTGTCCAGGGAGGGTGTGTGTGTGCTGCCCTGTGCCTGAGCCTATTGTGCTTCCAAACATGGCACTTGAGGTAGCCCCCAGCCACCTCTTTCCCTGTGTCAGAGAGCGGCCTTCTTCTGTCTCCTCCTCCTACAGAGTTCCCACTAGAAGTGCCAGAGCTGACGGTAACTGGTCAGAGGGAAGAGCCGCTTTTTCTGTGCAACCCTCCCAAGGTTTTGCTGGACGAGGTACGGGGAGCGGGGAGCTCTGCAAAGCCAGCTGCTGCAGCAGTCTTTGGTCACAGCCGCTGCCCTCCCCTCGAGCCCCTGTCCTGTAGGGAGAAGCAGCAGCAGCAGCGCCCTCACCGTGGTGTAGGCAGTGTCCACCCTCCCTCTTGAAGCCGGGGCGGCAGAGCCCCCATCGACACCGTCAGCCCCCTGAGCTGGGTCTCTCTGTTGCAGCATCTCCCGGGGCGAGCAGATTCACCCCAGCTCACCTACCACAAGATCCTGTCTTTCTGCTCCGAGGCCTGACTTGCCGGGGGGGCACAGCAGCTGTGGCCAACCTGTTCCAGCTCCTCAGGTGCTGCCACCCCAGCGCATGCCAGGAACCAGCCGACTCCAACTTGCCCCTTGGCGTGGAAGAGACCTGTTGAAACCCCCTTCCTGTTGGCACCCAATGAGTTCCTGACCCAGCTGCCCCCCCCCCCCCGCTCTTGCCCCTGCCCTTTCAAACCAAAACTGTTCTTTAGGACACCGTAGCCGGCGGTTCTGGCTTTGAGCCGCCTCCCCAAATATAAGGACCACACCCTACTTGCAGCCAGCCACACAAGACACCAAAGGCCTAAAGGGAACGTGCATCCTCTGTGGCCCTTGCCCAGCTGCCCTCACCCGGGCCTGCCGAGCGGCCCCCGCTTTGCATAAAGGCTTGCCAGCTGCCTTCCCTTCCCTCGAAGAGGCGCACGGGACAACTGCGAGAACTCCTCCGGGGCGCGCCCTGGGCCAGCCCCCCAAGCGCCCCCGCAGCACGCCTCCCACCACCAGCCCCGGGAGGCAGCGGCTCAGCGTCTTGGGAGGGCGGATCCACAGCAAGGCAAGCTGGCCCGGCCTCGCCCCGGGGCCGCGGGCAGGGGCACCCCAGGGGCATTTCTGCAGCTGTACATACTTGGTCACTGGGTTGGAAGCTTATTTTTGAAACGAGATTTTCTTGTAACATGTTTCTAATTAATAAATTTGGTTTGGCAAGAATATACATATATATTTTTTCAGCTCATGCTGCCTGCTCGAAACTCCTCAGCTGTGCGGGAGTGCGGCCCAGGCCCGCTCGCGACAGGGCGAACCCGGGAGGGCGCCGGCACGCGGGCTGCCGAGTAGCCATTTATTGTAGTCCGGCGGGGGGCTTCGGCGAGGCCAGGCGGGCGCGGCTACGTGCTCCACGGCGCTGCTCTGTCGAGGGAAACGAGAACGGGGTGAGATGGCGGCCGCGGGGGGCGAGAGGGCGGCCGCGGGGGGGCGAGGCGGGGGAGGGGCGAGAGGGCGCCGCGGGGGGGCGAGGCGGGGGAGGGGCGCGGGGGCGAGAGGGCGGCCGCGGGGGGGCGAGGCGGGCGAGGGGGCGCCGCGGGGGCGCGCGCGTTACCGCGGGGCGGCGGCGCGGTCAGTCCTGCTTCTTGGGGTTGTTGACGGCCACGTAGTGGTAGAGGACGACGAGCAGGAAGAGCGACACGCCCAGCATGTTGGCGAAGATGGCGAGCTGCACGTCCGTCACCATCCTGCGGGCGAGGGGTCGGGGCCCTGGCGGCTCGCTGTCGGCTCGGCTGCCTCGCGCCCCGCCCCGCCCGCGGATGACGCGGCCCTCGGCGTCTCGGGGGCGCGCCTCCCGCCCGCGCAGGCGCCCGCGGCCGGAAGCGCCGCGCAGGCTCTGGCGGCGGCGCCCCTGCCGGAGCGGCCCGGCCCCCGCCCCCGAGCGCGCCTGGCGGGCCGGCGCCCGGCCGCCCCCCTCGCCGCCGCCTCCGGAGCGGCCGGCCCGCGCGGACGGGCTGGCGGGACGCTCCCCGCGGCGCGGCCGCCCTCGTGGCCGCGCCTCGTCGGCGCTTGGCGGCCGCTCCGGCCGGGCGGGCGGGGCGTTTGCGAGGAGCCCGCGGGGCGCCGGGCGGGGCCGTGAAGTCCGGGGGATCCTCGCGCCTCCGTGTGGTTCCCGAAGGGGGCCGAGGCGGAGCGGGCGAGGCGCGGGCCGGCCGCTCGTGGCGCAGCCGCGGCGCGAACGGGCGCCCTTGGCGGGCCCCTCCGCTGCCCGGTTTGCACAGCGCCAGTCCCCCGCCCCCGCCGCGTCGCAGAGCATGTGGGCGAGGCGTGGCCCGGCAGCCCGAGCCAGCCCCGTGGCTGGCGCGCGTCGGAAGGCGGCCCGCCCCTCCCCGCTGGGCAGAGCGCGAGGCCCCTCTGAAATAAACATCCTTGGGTCCAGCAGGCCTGAATGATAACAGCCCAGCAGCGGACAGCCCCTCCCTGGGCAAGGGGCTTGAGCGGGTGGTGGCAGATCAAATCCCGTCGCTCGTGGATGGACCCGAGTTGCTAGGCCCGCCCTCAGTCAGGGTTTCGGCACAGGCAACGCAGTGGTCACCCTGAGCTTTGCTGAGGGGGAGACAACGGGGGGTGCAACTAGGGAGGCCGGGGAATTCCGCCGCGGACTCCGATGAGGCCGGACTCTAAGAATCCAGCCCCCCGGAGTCCATGGCGGAACGAAAGACTCGCCTCCACCACCCAGGGGAATCCGCACCGGCCGGATCCTACCTGCCACCGGCCGCTGTGGCCTGTCTTCAGACGCAGATGGCGTCGGCTACGCCAGGCGCCATTTGTGTGGCAGCGGCCGGACATCCAGCTGCGTCCCAGCCGGCAGCTCTGCGGACTCACCGCGGAGCGGAGCTGGCCGGGGAGGATTTCGGGGGAGGGACGGATCGCCCCCCCGCGGACCGGTGAGTGTGTTTCGTACACCCCTAGGTGCAACCCGGCCGATTCTGCTGGCTCTCGCAGTGGGTCGCGATACGTCCGCCGTGGCATCCCTCAGGACAGGCGGTCTGAGCTGCGTGCGGGTGGTACAGCTTTGCAATCGTTCCATTCATACCTGGAAGGCCATTTGCTGTGTGCTAAACGCCATGGCACGCTCTGGGGCCCAACAAGGTTCCATCTTGTCCACGTGCTACTTAAGGGCCACCTTGCAGCTGCGGAGGGGGGTCATGAGGAGACCCGGAGTGCCGTGTCATCGGTGTGCTGATGGCACATAGCTCCACCTCCCTTTCTCGCCTGAGCCCGGTGGGAAGTGGATGTGCGTAATCAGTGCCCGGCCACGCTAACGGGCAGAATGGGGCCAAAAAAGTGAAGCTCGATCGGACAAGACAGAGGTCCTGCTGGTGGGTGGCTGGACTCTCCAGGTGCGTGGTGTGCTAACTAAAGAGAGCTTCGGCTATTGGGCGGTATAGAAATGAAATAAATAAAAATAAATCAAGTAAAATAACTGTCTGGGAAGCATTTGCAGTCCCCAAATACTGGGATCACGTCCATAGCTGGGGGGTGCTTCTAGACCCCACTTTCTCACCAGAGGTACAAGTGTCTTCTGAGGCTCAAGCGCCTCCTGCCCCCTTGGGCTGATGCAGCAGCGACAACTCTGCTGTATCGGGACATCCTTGCTTCAATGATCCATGCCCTGGTAGTCCTGTTAGATCACCGCAATGCCTTGTATGTAGGGCTGCTCCTGAATACAATCCGGAAACGTCACTTAGTACAAAATATGGCAGCTAGGGGACTGGCTGGAACTGGGCATTCCACGCCCAATTCAAGATTCCCACGTAAAAACCTGGAACATCCATGAGGGTCTGGAACTTGGACCCAAGCTTTTCACCATAGCTGCACCACGAAGTTCTGGATCAGTGCTTTCTATGGTTCAGTCCCTGGACATGTAGCAGCAATGTAGAGGGTCAGACTAAGTAGCCTCATGCAGCCTCATGCTTCATGTTCTTGCTAAGCTCTTTCTCCCTTGAATATATTGTAGGCTGACAAGACGCAGGAATCTCTTGTCACCAAGGCTAAGGTCATAGTGATATGTATCATGTTATTTGCTTATCATGCCCTATAACCTACTTCCTGGGTTATAAACAAATTGTGCTAGGAGAGGAAATGTTGGGGACTGCAACCCCACACGGAGGGGGAGGAAGAGCTGTTTCCTAGGTGTCGCAATATCTATAAATACAATTTGCTGATGTAAATCGGGGCTTTTGTGGAAGTGATTCCAGCCATAAAGCCCGCGCGTTAATAAAGAAGAACCCTTTTTCCTTCACTCCGTGGTCTCTCTGACTCTGATTTCTGCAACAGACACAGACATGATCTGTGATGTGATGGTGATTTCGGAGCCATCCCCATAAACATCCAGGAGACTCATGAGTATGCATGCCTCAGATCCATGTTTTGCGGCATGTCGGTACCACAAATCCGTGGATTCGTGATTTTCATAATGAAGCCCATGGACACAGGAATGATCTGTGGTTTGTGGTTATTTTGGTGGCACCTTCTGTCAAAAAAATCCATAGGATCTGTGCCCCCAGATCCATGTCTGTCTGCCATGGTGGGTCTGTGAAGCATGGGAGTGTGATTCTTACAGATTCATGTTTTTACATCACACTTACTCCATGAAGTACGGGATCAGTAATTTTAATACTTTTCTCTGTGGCCATGGATGTGATCTGTGATGTAATGAAGCATTTGGGGGGACTCTATAAAAATCCAGGATCTGAGGATCCATGCCACTGACACGGATTTGCTTTGTGATTCAGCTATGATTTTGGATGCACTACATGTAAAATCGAGATGATCCATCAGGATCCGTGCCTCGTATAAATGGTTCATACCATTTGAGGTGAAGCAGCAGATCTGGGATTCTTCATGTGCATACTTGGACCAAGATGAGTTCTGTGCTTTGATGGCGGTTGGGCGGGGGGACCCAATGTTAAAATTCAGAGGATCCATACTGAATTGTGTGTCTTATCCATGGTTTTATAACATCACAGTACTATGAAGCCCCAAATCTATGCTGTTTGTCACTCATTCCCTGGGCGTGGATGTGTTCTGTGATATGAAGGTGTTTGGGGGGCCTTTCCCGGTAAAAATGAGGATCCCTGACTCAGATCCCTGTTTTTGTGCCGTTGCTGCGCCCACAAGTGGCCAATCCGTGATTTTTCTGGTTCGGTCTGTGGAGGGAGATGTGCCCTGTGATATGATGGTGGTTGGGGGGATTTGCTCTGTAATAATCATACGAAATCAACAGGATCCCTGCCAAGTATCCCGTTTTTTGCACCGCGGCTGCATCCATGAGTATGAGGATTTGCTCTGTAAAAGCAAATTGGGGGGATTTGCTCTGTAAAAATCCTATGAAATCAAGAGGATCCCTGCCAAGGATCCCTGTTTTTGCGCCATGGCTGTGCCCGCGAGTGGCACGTCTGTGATTTTTCTGGTTCAGTCTGTGGAGGCAGATGTGCTCTGTCATATGATGGCGGTTTGGGGTGTCTCCCCTTAAAAAATCATAAGGATCCCTTTCTTGATTTCATGGATCCTCGTTTTACCCAGTCCCGGGAAACGGCAGGGCCACCAGGCCAGTGAACCAAAGGAAAGGGGGGGCTGGCCGGGCAAAGTAGAGAGCCAGCAGAATGGGCCAGGAGAAGCTGTAGGAGCAAGAGAAGAGCCCTGCCAGCATCAGAATCATCCTTTTATTTTGTGTACAGCTTTCCCACAAAATATGCCGAAAGCAATTTAAAACAAGAGTGCATACCAAAATATCAGTTGGAATAATGCTTCATTATAATAACAGTAAATAATAATTAACAGTAAGCCATGATTATTGAAATAATAATGTAATAAGTAAAATAACTGTAACGTTTTAAATTCATTACAAAATAGGTAATATCAACCAGTAAAACACTATCAGTTGTTCAGTTATTATTGATCAGTAAAGCTTAAGCCAGAGCCAAATATATCAAACCTTTCCAGTGCATTGAGACATTAACACATCCTGCACGCAGCAACTCCAGAAGTACCAAGTGCAGGAAAGACCATCCAGATTTCTTACAACCTACAGCAACTCATACCCCACTTCCATTCTGGTGCAGTTTTTAAAACACCAACAGAGATAAGGGCAGGGGGGTGAGGTTTATTTTTATATTTATTTTATTTAAAATTACTTCTACATTGCTTTTAAGGGTAATTGAGAGCCAGCATGGTGTAGTGGTGAGAGTGACGGACTGGGAGCCGGAAGATCCGGGTTCTAGTCCCTACTCGGCCATGGAAGCTCGCTGGGTGACTTTGGGCCAGTCACATACTCTCAGCCCAACCCACCTCACAGGGTTGTTGTTGTGAGGATAAAATGGAGAGGAGGAGGATAATGTACGCCACCTTGACTTCCTTGGAGGAAAAAAGGCGGGATATAAATGTAATAAATAAATAAATAAGGGTAAAGACAGTGTACAGAATAAAAAACATACAAAAATATACAAACAGGCAATAAATATAAAATACTATAAAATCAGATTACACCAATAAAACTTGCAGCCCACAGGTTATGGGAAAGCCAGCAAAGCCAGGTGAATTTTCAGAGCCTTCCTGAAGACCTGTGAAGAAGGGGCCTGATGAACCCCTGATGGAAGCTGACTCCAAAGGCCTTCTCCCTTGTACTCACCAACCTAACCACCACTGATGGCGGACAACTGAGAAGGGCCTCTGTTGATGACCCCAAAGCGTGGGCTGACTGGTGAAGGAGAAAGTTGTTCTTCAACTTTTGTGAACCGCCCAGAGAGCTTCGGCTATTGGGCGGTATAGAAATGAAATAAATAAATAAAAATTAACTTGGACCCAAACCATTTAAGGCTTTAAAGATTAAAACCAGCACTTTAAATTGGGCTTGGAAACACATAGGCAACCAGTGCACCTGGTGCAGTATCAGTGTCATATGAGTCGACCGCCCGGTCCTCATCAATATCTGGGTGTCTGCATTCTGCAGCAAAAAGTTTCCAAACTCTCTTCAAAGGGAGCCACAGGTAGAGAACATTACAGTAGTCAAGCCTGGATGTCACCAGAGTATGAATGACCAAGGCAAGATCACAGAATCGTAGAATAGTAGGGTTGGAAGAGGCCTACAAGACCATCGAGTCCAACCCCCTGCTCAGTGCAGGAATCCAAGTCAGAGCATCCCTGACAGAGGGCTGTCCAGCCTCGTCTTGAAGGCCTCCAGCGTGGGAGAGCCCACCACCTCCCTAGGGAATGGGTTCCATTGTTGTACTGCTCTAACAGGACGTTTTTCCTGATGTTCATCCGGAATCTGGCTTCCGGTCACTTGAGCCCATGATTCCGTGTCCTGCACTCTGGGATGATCGAGAAGAGATGCTGGCCTTCCTCTCTGTGACAACCTTTCAAGTACTTGAAGAGCGCTATCAAACACATACCCTGGATTTTAGGAAAGCTAATTTTAATAAACTCAGAACAATGCTAAGTAAGGTCCCAGGCAAGGGACTCTAACGAGAAAAGGAGTCCAAGATGGGAGGGAGTTTTTAAAAAGAAATTCTCAAGGCGCAATTACAAACAATTCCAACAAGAAAAAAGGCGGAAGACAACAGAAGAAGCCAATGTGGGTTCACAAAAAGCTTAGAGATTACCTGAAAACAAAAAGACACAGGAAGTGGAAAGAAGGCCAAACAACAAAGGAAGAGTACAGGCAGGTAGCACAGAATTGCGGGGATGGCGTCAGGAAGGCTAAAGCTGAGAACGAGCTGAGGTTAGCGAGGGATGTTAAAAACAACAAAAAGGCCTTCGTCAGCTACATGCATCGTAGAAAACAGAGGAAAGAAATGGTTGTTCAGCTATTAAATAAGGATGGCAAAATGATAACAGATGACAAGGAAAAGGCAGAAGTGCTCAGTTCCTACTTTGGCTCAGTCTTCTCCCGAAAGAGGGTCTATGACATCCTGGAAAAGGCAAAGTCCAGTCTGAAGGGGCAGGATTGCAGCTTGAGATCGATAGGCATATGGTCAAGGAACACCTAGTTCCTTTGAATGGGAGCTGGGAGGCTGTTTCCCGCCTCCCAGCTGAGCAGAGCAGAGCAGAGCAAGCTGCTCCAGCTGGTCCAGGGACTACAGAAGCAGGCAAGCTCCCAGAGAGCGAGTGAACAGAGCGAGCGAACAGGGGGAGCAAACAGGAGTTGGCCAGGGGAGTTGCAGTGGTTGAAGAGACAAAGGAGACAAAGGAGACAGAGGCTAAGAGGTAAGTGGGTTGCAGGAAGCCCAGGGCGCTGCCCTTTATCCTTCTGACTGGCTGTGAGCTCACCAGGAGCTTCTGAGAGCTCCAACTGAATTGGAGGGGTGTGGCCTGAGTACTCCCAGCAGCTGACTGGGCGGGAAGCTTCAGTCTGTTTCCCGCCTCCCAGCTGAGCAGAGCAGAGCAGAGCAAGCTGCTCCAGCTGGTCCAGGGACTACAGAAGCAGGCAAGCTCCCAGAGAGCGAGCGAACAGAGCGAGCGAACAGGGGGAGCAAACAGGAGTTGGCCAGGGGAGTTGCAGTGGTTGAAGAGACAAAGGAGACAAAGGAGACAGAGGCTAAGAGGTAAGTGGGTTGCAGGAAGCCCAGGGCGCTGCCCTTTATCCTTCTGACTGGCTGTGAGCTCACCAGGAGCTTCTGAGAGCTCCAACTGAATTGGAGGGGTGTGGCCTGAGTACTCCCAGCAGCTGACTGGGCGGGAAGCTTCAGTCTGTTTCCCGCCTCCCAGCTGAGCAGAGCAGAGCAGAGCAAGCTGCTCCAGCTGGTCCAGGGACTACAGAAGCAGGCAAGCTCCCAGAGAGCAAGCGACCAGAGCGAGCGAACAGGGGGAGCAAACAGGAGTTGGCCAGGGGAGTTCGGCAGGGGAGGTCAAGGGGGAGGCCCCTAACATTTTTCTTTTTTTTAACTAACTTTTTCCCATTTATTTGTCTTGTAACACACACTTCCACACCAGTGGGACTCTGCTTTTAACCTCTACTGAGTAGAGGAGCAGGCACAGGCTAGTCTAGAACAATCACAAAGCTAGACACAAAAAGGGAAAAGGGGCTATGGAAGGACAAGACTCTCCAGTGGTGGTGACCTGCAAGGTGTGTGCCATGTTTGTTTTCTTGCCTGAGAACAACATGGCCTACACCTGCAACAAGTGCAAGTTGATCACGCTGCTGGAGGAAAAAGTAAGTGGACTGGAGCGGCGACTGTCAACCCTCCGGGGAATAAGAGAACACGAAGAGTTCTTGGACAGAATGGGGGAACTACAGCAGCAAAGGGCAGACCAGAAGCTTGAAGAGCAACAGCAAGATGAGGCAGAAGTGGGAAATGCTGAGGAGAAGAAAAATGGAGTAGAGGATACTCCTTGGAAAAGGGTGACAGTTAGGAGAAGAAGAACTAGACGCCACTCTGCACCAGTGGAAGCGGTGGAGCTGTGGAACCGATTCCAGGTACTTGCAGATGAGACTGGAGGACAGCCTGCAGAGGAAGAATCACAGGGGAACCTGCATGAGAGTGAGCAAGAGGCTAAAGGTCAGTCAAACAGAGGCGATGAAACCCAGGCCTACAAGAAGAAGAAGAGAAGAGTAGTAGTAGTGGGAGACTCCTTGCTGCGTGGGATCGAGACCCAAGTATGTCGCGAAGACCCGTGGACTCGCCAGGTATGTTGTCTCCCGGGAGGACAGATTAGAGACGTGACTGAAAGGTTGCCTGCACTCATAAAGCCCACTGACAGGTATCCCTTTCTTCTCATCCATGTGGGAACAAATGATACCGCCAAGCGGAGCTACGAAGAGATCACGTCAGACTTTGAAGCTTTGGGAAGGAAACTCAAGAACTTTGGGGCCCAGATAGTTTTCTCATCCATCCTTCCAGTAGTTAGAAGAGGGATAGAAAGGGAACGAAAAATACTCCGGGTGAATGACTGGCTACGAAGGTGGTGCCGACGAGAGAGATTTGGATTCTGGGACCACGGGCTATACTTCCTGGAAGATGGGCTGTTGGCTAGGGATGGGTTGCACCTCACAAAGGCTGGGAAGAATGTGTTTGGCCACAGCATGAAGAACTTCATCAGGAGGGCTTTAAACTGAATCCTACAGGGAAGGGAGATGTAATGTTGGGGGTAACAATGGACGTAGGCGCATGCACTGCAATGGAGAGAACAGCGCTGATAGCGCCCAATAATAGTCTTCAGACACATGTAGGAAGAAAGCCAGACTATGAAGCACATGGTCTTCGATGTCTATATACTAATGCCCAGAGTATGGGAAACAAACAGAACGAACTTGAACTCTTAATACAGGAGGGAAATTATGACTTGATAGGTATAACTGAGACTTGGTGGGATGACTCTCATGACTGGAATACAGCAGTTGAAGGATATAACTTGTTCAAAAAGAACAGGAGGAACAGAAAGGGAGGCGGGGTTGCACTGTATGTGAAAAATACATATCTCTGCACAGAAATACAGGAGGAGGAGCTTGGTAGCCCCATCGAGAGCATCTGGGTTGAAATAAATGGAGCAAAGAATAAAAGGAACCTGGTGGTCGGAGTCTACTACCGGCCACCCAATCAAGGAGAAGACGAGGATGAAACTTTTGAAAAGCAAATAGCCAATGTTTTAAGGAAGCATGATGTAGTAGTAATGGGGGACTTCAATTTCCCCGATATTTGTTGGGAGACGAATTCTGCAAAACATGGCCCCTCCAGGAAATTCCTGACTTGTGTGGCGGATAACTTCCTCCTACAGAAAGTAGAGGAAGGAACTAGAGGATCGGCTATCCTTGACTTGATCCTAACCAACAGAGATGACTTAGTGGATAAAGTAGCAGTTACAGGAACTCTGGGGGAAAGCGACCATGTTGTACTTGAGTTCTTGGTTCTAAGGGAAGCAAAAGCCGAGTGTACTCAAACGCGTACCCTGGATTTTAGGAAAGCTGATTTTAATAAACTCAGAACAATGATCAGTAAGGTCCCATGGCAAACAATGCTAGCGAGAAAAGGAGTCCAAGATGGGTGGGAACTTTTAAAAAAGGAAATTCTCAAGGCACAATCACAAACAATTCCAACAAGAAGAAAAGGTGGAAGACAACAGAAGAAGCCAATGTGGCTTCACAAAAAGCTTAGGGATGACCTGAAAACAAAAAAGGACACATATAGGAAGTGGAAAGAAGGCCAAGTAACAAAGGAAGAGTACAGGCAGGTAGCACAGAATTGCAGGGATGGCGTCAGGAAGGCTAAAGCGGAGAACGAGGTGAGGTTAGCGAGGGATGCTAAAAACAACAAAAAGGCTTTCTTCAGCTACGTGCATAGTAAAAGGCAGAGGAAAGAAATGGTGGTTCAGCTATTAAATAAGGATGGCAAAACGATAACAGATGACAAAGAAAAGGCAGAGGTGCTCAATTCCTACTTTGGCTCAGTCTTCTCCCAAAAGAGAGTCTATGACCCCCCTGGCAAAGGCGAAGTACAGGCTGAAGGGGCAGGATTGCAGCTTGAGATCGACAGGCATATGGTCAAGGAACACCTCATTATTTTGAATGAGTTCAAATCTCCAGGGCCAGATGAACTGCATCCTAGAGTCATAAAGGAACTGGCAGAAGAACTCTCAGAACCGCTGTCTATTCTCTTTGAGAAATCATGGAGGACCGGGGAAGTGCCAGATGACTGGAGGAGGGCGAACGTTGTCCCTATCTTCAAAAAGGGTAAAAAGGAGGAACCTGGGAACTACAGACCAGTCAGTCTGACATCAATCCCTGGGAAAATTCTGGAGCAGATCATAAAGCAATCCCTCTGGAAGCACCTTGAAAACAATGCCGTGATTACTCGAAGCCAACATGGATTTGTCAAAAACAAGTCCTGCCAGACAAATCTGATCTCATTTTTTGATCAAGTCACCTCCCTTGTAGACCGTGGGAATGCTGTAGACATCATATACCTCGACTTCAGCAAAGCTTTCGACAAAGTGCCCCATGATATCCTGATGAGCAAACTTGCTCGAAGTGGGCTAGATGAAACAACGATCATGTGGATCCACAGTTGGCTACAGAATCGGACTCAAAGAGTGCTGATCAATGGGACCTTCTCAAGCTGGGGAGAGGTAACGGGTGGGGTACCGCAGGGCTCAGTCCTGGGCCCAGTGCTCTTCAACATTTTTATGAATGACTTGGAGGAGGAGGTGCAGGGAATGCTGATCAAATTTGCAGATGACACAAAATTGGGAGGGATAGCTAATACTTTGGAAGACAGAAACAAAATTCAAAGTGATCTGGATAGACTGGAGTGCTGGGCAGAAAACAACAGAATGGCATTTAATAGGGACAAATGCCAAGTTCTGCACCTAGGAAAAAGAAACCAAATGCACAGTTACAAGATGGGGGATACGTGGCTCAACCACACTACGAGCGAGAAGGATCTTGGAATTGTCGTCGATCACAAGCTGAATATGAGCCAACAATGGGATGTGGCTGCAAAAAAGGCAAATGCTATTTTGGGCTGCATTAATAGAAGCATCGCTTCCAAATCCCGGGAAGTACTAGTTCCCCTCTACTCAGCACTGGTTAGGCCTCATCTGGAGTACTGTGTCCAGTTCTGGGCACCACACTTTAAGAAGGATGCAGACAAGCTGGAGAGGGTTCAAAGGAGGGCAACAAAGATGATCAGGGGACTGGAAACAAAGCCCTATGAAGAGAGACTGAAAGAACTGGGCATGTTTAGCCTTGAGAAGAGAAGACTGAGGGGAGATATGATAGCACTCTTCAAGTACTTGAAAGGTTGTCACAGAGAAGAAGGCCAGGATCTCTTCTTGATCATCCCAGAGTGCAGGACACGGAAGAATGGGCTCAAGTGACAGGAAGCCAGATTCCGGCTGAACATCAGGAAAAACTTCCTGAGTGTCAGAGCAATACGGCAATGGAACCAATTACCTGGGGAGGTGGTGGGCTCTCCCACACTGGAGGCCTTCAAGACGAGGCTGGACAGCCATTTGTCAGGGATGCTCTGACTTGGATTCCTGCATTGAGCAGGGGGTTGGACTCGATGGCCTTGTAGGCCCCTTCCAACCCTACTATTCTATGATTCTATGAATGAGTTCAAATCTCCAGGGCTAGATGAACTGCATCCTAGAGTAATAAAGGATAATCTTTGAGAAATCATGGAGGATGCGGGAGGTGCCAGATGACTGGAGGAGGGCTAATGTTCTCTCCATCTTCAAAAAGGAGGAACCTGGGAACTGTAGACCACTCAGTCTAACATCAATGTCTGGGAAAATTCTGGAGCAGATGATAAAGCAATCGATCTGTCAGCAGCTTGAAAACAATGCAGTGGTTCCTTGAAGCCAACATGGATTTGTCAAGAACAAACCCTGCCAGACAAATCTGACCTCATTTTTTTATCAGGTCACTTCCCTTGTGGAATGTGGGAATGCTGTGGACATCATATACCTCGACTTCAGCAAAGCTTTCGACAAAGTACCCCATGATCTCCTGATGAGCAAAGTAGCTCAAAGTGGGCTAGATGAAACAACGATCCGGTGGATCTACAGTTGGCTACAGAAAGGGACTCCAAGAGTGCTTATCAATGGGATCTTCTCCAACTGGGGAGAGGTAATGAGCGGGGTACCGCAGGGCTCAGTCCTGGGCCCAGTGCTCTTCAGCGTTTTTATGAATGACTTGGAGGAGGAGGTGCAGGGAATGCTGATCAAATTTGCAGATGACACCAAATTGGGCGGGATAGCTAATACTTCGGAAGAGATAAACAAAATTCAATGTGATCTTGATAGGCTGGAGCGCTGGGCAGAAAACAACAGAATGACATTGAATAGGGATAAATGCCAAGTTCTGCACCTAGGAAAAAGAAACCAAATGCACAGTTACAAGATGGGGGATACTTGGCTCAACCACACTACAAGCGAGAAGGATCTTGGAATTTTTGTCGATCACAAGCTGAATAGGAGCCAACAATGTGATGTGGCTGCAAAAAAGGCCAATGCTGTTTTGGGCTGCATTCATAGAAGCATAGCTTCCAAATCCCGGGAAGTACTAGTTCCCCTCTACTTAGCACTGGTTAGGCCTCATCTGGAGTGCGGTGTCCAGTTCTGGGCACCACACTTTAAGAAGGATGCAGACAAGCTGGAGAGGGTTCAGAGGAGGGCAACAAAGATGATCAGGGGACTGGAAACAAAGCCCTATGAAGAGAGACTGAAAGAACTGGGCATGTTTAGCCTTGAGAAGAGAAGACTGAGGGGAGATAGGATAGCGCTCTTCAAGTCCATAAAAGGTTGTCGCAGAGAGGAAGGCCAGGATCTCTTCTCCATCATCCCAGAATGGGCTGAAGTGACAGGAAGCCAGATTCCTGCTGAACATCAGGAAAAGCTTCCAGACTGTTAGAGCAATACGCCAATGGAACCCATGACCTAGGGAGGTGGTGGGCTGTCCCACACTGGAGGCATTCAAGACGAGGCTGGACAGCCATCTGTCAGGGATGCTCTGACTTGGATTCCTGCATTGAGCTGGAGGTTGGACTCGATTATAGGCCCCTTCCAACCCTTTGTTGTTGTTGTTCAGTCGTGTCCGACTCTTCGTGACCCCATGGACCATAGCACTCCAGGCCTTCCTGTCCTGCGCTCTCTCCCGGAGAGTGCTCAAGTCCATATTCATTGCATCGGTGATGCTATCTAGCCATCTCATCCTCTGCCGTCCCCTTCTCCTTTTGCCTTCAGTCTTTCCCAGCATCAGGGTCTTTTCCAGGGAGTTTTCTCTTTGCATTAGGTGGCCAAAATATTGGAGCTTCAGCTTCAGTATCTGTCCTTCCAGTGAGCACTCAGGGTTGATTTCCTTTAGGATGGACTGATTTGACCTCTTTGCAGTCCAGGGGACTCGTAAGAGTCTTCTCCAGCACCACAGTTGGAAAGCATCAATTCTTCGGCACTCAGCCTTCCTTATAGTCCAGCTCTCACAGCCATACGTTACTACTGGGAAAACCATAGCTTTGATTAGACGGACCTTTGCCGGCAAGGTGATGTCTCTGCTTCTTACTATGCTGTCTAGGTTTGCCATAGCTTTCCTCCCAAGGAGCAAGCGTCTTTTCATTTCATGGCTACAGTCACCGTCTGCGGTGATCTTGGAGCCCAAGAAAGTAAAATCTGTCACTGCTTCCATTTCTTCCCCTTCTATATGCCAGGAAGTGATGGGGCCAGATGCCATGATCTTCGTTTTTTTAATGTTGAGTTTCAAACCAGCTTTTGCACTCTCCTCTTTCACCCTCAACAAGAGGCTCTTGAGATCCTCTTCGCTTTCTGCCATTAGGGTGGTATCGTCTGCATATCGGAGGTTGTGGATAATTCTCCCGGCAATCTTAATTCTGAAATGTGATTCATCCAACCCGGCGTTTCTCATGATGTACTCTGCATAGAAGTTAAATAAGCAGGGCGACAATATGCAGCCTTGTCGTACTCCTTTCCCAATTTTGAACCACTCGGTTGTTCCATGTCCGGTTCTTACTGTTGCTTCTTGGCCCTCGTACAGGTTTCTCAGGAGACAGCTAAGGTGGTCTGGTACTCCCATCACTTTAAGAATTTGCCACAGTTTGTTGTGATCCACACAATCAAAGGCTTTAGCGTAGTCAATGAAGCAGAAATAGACGTTTTTCTGGAATTCTCTTGCTTTCTCCATGATGCAGCGAATGTTGGCGATTTGATCTCTAGTTCCTCTGCCTCTTCGAAACCCAGCTTGTACTTCCGGTAGTTCTCGGTTCGCAAACTGCTGAAGCCTAGCTTGTAGGATTTTGAGCATCACCTTGCTGGCATGTGAAATGAGCGCAATTGTGCGGTAGTTTGAACACTCTTTGGCGTTGCCCTTCTTTGGAATTGGAATGTAAACTGACCTCTTCCAGTCTTGTGGCCACTGTTGAGTGTTCCAAATTTGTTGGCATATTGAATGCAGCATTTTAACAGCATCATCTTTTAGGATTTTAAATAGCTCAGCTGGAATACTGTCATCTCCGCTAGCTTTGTTGTTAGTAATGCTTCCTAAGGCCCACTTGACTTCACTCTCTAGGATGTCTGGCTCAAGTTCAGGGACTGCACTGTCATGGCTATCAGGGACATTCAGATCTTTCCTGTATAGTTCTTCTGTGTATTCTTTCCACCTCTTCTTAATCTCATCTGCTTCTGTGAGGTCCCTGCCTTCTTTGTCCTTTATCATGCCCGTCTTTGCACAAAACGTTCCCTTGAGATCTCCGATTTTCTTGAAGAGATCTCTAGTCTTTCCCATTCTGTTGTTTTCCTCCATTTCTTTGCATTGTTCATTTAAGAAGGCCTTCTTGTCTCTCCTTGCTATTCTCTGGAACTCTGCATTCAGTTGGATATATCTTCCCCTTTCTCCCTTGCTTTTCGCTTCCCTTCTTTCTTCAGCTGCTTGGAAAGCCTCATCAGACAGCCACTTGGCTTTCTTGCATTTCTTTTTCTTTGGGATGGATTTCGTTGCTGCCTCCTGAACAATGTTACGGACCTCCGTCCATAGTTCCTCAGGCACTCTGTCTATCAGGTCTAATCCCTGAAATCTATTCCTCACCTCCACTGTATATTCATAAGGGATATGATGTAGGTCATACCTGAATGGTTTAGTGGTTTTCCCTACGTTCTTCAATTTAAGGCGAAATTTTGCAAGAAGCAGCTCATGATCTGAGCCACAGTCAGCTCCAGGTCTTGTTTTTACTGACTGTATAGAGCTTCTCCATCTTTGGCTGCAAAGGACATAATCAATCTGATTTCGATATTGACCATCTGGTGATGTCCATGTGTAGAGTCGTCTCTTGTGCTGTTGGAACTAAGACTCGTAGAAGTTGCTCCACATCAGAAATGAGAAAACAGCTAAGGGAATGTGGGAGGACCTGAAGAAAGTGCACAAATACCAGCATAAATGCAAGCTCTTCTTGAAGAGGAAGCTGTTTAAAATGAGGCTCGAGGAAGGAGCCAGCTTGCCAGACCATGTAAATGCAGTCTTGCAAATTGTTGAGAAGCTGTGGGCAATTGGCTCAGAGACCCCAGAGGTGGACGTCATGGCCATCATTTTGTGCAGCCTAGATGACTCCATAACAGCCTTGGAAATGCGCCCCGAAGCAGACCTAAATTGGACTGTGTAAAGGCCAGGCTGATTAGTGAGTGGAGTCACAGGATGGAAAACATGGCCGACGCCTCATGTAACAGGACAAAGGCAAGGCCAGACACAAAGGCACAAGGGAATCAGAACAAGCCCTTAAGGCAAAGACAAAAGAATGCTACAAGTGTGGGGCCAGGAGCGCCTCCAGCAGCACCAGACAGGCCACTTAACAAGATCAGCCTCGGATGGCCTCTCTGTCCCATCAGCCAGGACAGCTAGACTGGTGGGGACGAGGGAGAGGGCCTTTTCTGTGGTGGCCCCCACTCTGTGGAACTCCCTCCCTAGGGAACTCCGCCATTCCCCCTCTTTAATGAGCTTCCATCATGCATTAAAAACGTGGCTGTTCAGGCAGGCATTTGGGGTGGGTTAGGGTATTTTAGAAAATGTTTTTATTGTAGAATTTTATTGTTTTAAACTGTTTTATTGTATGCTGTACATCGCCCAGAGTGGCTGGGTGACCAGCCAGATGGTCGATTAATAAATTTAATAATAAATAAATAAATAGGAGACATTTCAAGAGAGACTGTCCTGAAAACAGCCACAAGAGGGAGCCAAAGAGCAACAGAGGGCAATAAACTGCGAGCCACAAGGGGCCCACGGCTGCCGGTCTGTTCACCTCGGAGTAACCAGTGCTCAGAGGCACAGCCTAGTTTGGGTGCTGGACTCGGGAGCCAGCAGCCACGTGCCTAGTTGGAGGGAGTTCTTTGAAGGACTGGATCACCAAAAGCAGGGTTACATTTGCCTGGCTAATGGGAAACAGATAAAAGCAACTGCAACAGGAGAAGGCGCCATAGACTGTATAGCATCACCACATGGTGGGAAAACAAAGCTAACAGACGTCTTGTTTGTGCCAGACCTAGAAGGGAGCGTGCTCTCAGTAAGAAAGGTCACAGCAGACACATTTGTCTTGCTTTTCAAAGGGGATGAATGCCAGATCTCCAGAGAAGGAAGGTTGTGGGGAAATGCCAGGGTGAGGAACTCTATGTATGAAATTGCTGGCAGCTGAGAAGAGGCCAAGAGGGCAGACCACACACTCCACAACAGCTGCATCCACCTCTGGCACAGACGCATGGGGCACAGAAGCATGGAGGCAGTGAAAGAGTTGGCGACCAAGGAGCTCACTGCAGACTTACAGATCCCAGCGTGCAGGTCAAGGATGAGCTGTGTGTGCTGCATCAAGACCAAGTCCACGCGAGCCCCACTGCCCAAGGCAAGCGAGAGCGAGCAAAAGAACCACTGGAGCTTCTCCACTCTGACCTCTGTGGACCAATGGAGGCGATAATCCCTGGAGGGGCCAAGTACTTCCTCACCTTCATTGATGATTACTCCAGGTTCACAACAGTGGACATCCTCCAGCGTAAGGATCAAGTACTGAGCAAGCTGAAGCAGTTTGCTGCAGCAACCAAGAACAAATTCCGCAAGGCACTGGGCACCATTTGTACTGACAACAGAGGAGAGTACACCAGAAGAGAGATAGAAGTGTGCCTCCAGGCCCAAGGCATCACACACCAAAAGACGGTCAGCTACTCGCCGGAACAGAGTGGTGTGGCTGAGAGGCGCAACAGATCACTCCCGGCCATGGTAAGAAGCAGGCTGTCAGAGGCAAATCTACCGTTTAATTCTGCGGACAGGCGGTGTCCACGGCAGCCTGTATACAGAACAGCTGCCTGCCAGGGCTTGTGGCAGAACACCTTTCGAACTGTGGCACGGAGCCAAGCCGAAGGTGGGCCATCTGAGCGTGTTTGGATGCAAGGCCTGTGCTCACATCCTGGAAGAGAAAAGGACCAAGCTGGCTGACAGAGCCATCGAAGGGGCCCTGGCGGGATACCGTCCCCACCGTAAAGGCTACAGAACTCTTCTTCCCCAAGATTGCAGCATCATAGTCAGCCGAGTGTGCAGTTCGACGGGACTGCGAGGCCCGGGACTATGGAGCTGATAGAGGCGAGCCTGAGCACACCTGAGAGTGGAGGAGGGGAGCCCAGGAAGACGGGAGGCCGCCGACACACCTAACCCCGACAGTGAGGCCGGTGGCACCGGGGAGCCCCGGCTGAATGCCGCAGAGCAGCAGGCCCCCGGAGGTCGGAGGGGGCCACCAAAGGCGTGCCACCAGCCAGGTACGGGGACTGTGGCTTTGCAGCCAGGGCAGGTGGATCCAAGAGCCGGCGAGCTGGGAGGACATTGCCTCCTGCCCAAAGGGGAGGCAGGCAGGTGGAAGAAGGCAGCCCAGGAAGAGATGGACTCATTACACCAAAATGGGGCCCGGACCCTGCGGGAACTTCCCCCCAGTCGCAAGGCAGTTGGCTGCACGTGGACCTTCAAAGGGAAGCGTAACGCCGACGGTGAAGCAAAACGCTGCAAAGCCAGGTGAGCAGCGAAGGCGCACGCTCGAAAGTGTGGGGAGGACCACGATCAACCGTTCGCCCCGGTGGTGAAGCTCACCACAGTGAGAGCAGTGCCGAGGGTGGCAGCCAGCAGGGAGATGCAAGTCAGGCGTCTAGACATCGAAACAGCATCCCTGTATGGTGAAATAGAGGAAGACCTGTGCAGGATGCAACCGCCAGGGTTTGCGGATCCAGAAGGGGCCAGGAAAGTGCGCAAATGGCACAAAGCGTTGACGGACTTAAGCAGGCCGCCAGGGTCTGGAACGCGAAGATTAATGGAGTCCTGGTAAATCTGGGCTTCGCCGAGGGGAAAGCAGGCCCTGCTCTACACCGGGCAGAAGGGGGGCTATTATTCTATGATTCTAGGGCAGGCTGATGGGCCAGGGCATTTGGCTGCTCCAAAGAGCTACACCCCCGGAGGTAAGAAGGGCGGGACCCCTTCTGGTGTTGCCCACTGTAGCTCCTTTTGTGGGTTCAGGTGTGTTGGGATGGAGGGCTTACAAGAAAGGCTTGGAGTGGGGCAGGAGCAAACATTGCTTCCCAAGCAGGCCTGTCTTTCTTGAGGGCAGAAATGTATCTCTGTCAGTACTATGAGATTCAGGAAGAGACAAGAGAGATGCGGGTAAAGCTGTGCTCAAGCGACAAAACGGCAGATCAGGATGAGGCAAAATTGGGAGGTTTGCTTGTTCCCTGCAGCAAACAGCTCAGTTACCTGTACCCTGCTCAGGCTTTAGGTTATGTCACCCCCTAGAAGAATGGGAAATGGTCTCCACAGGTTTCTGCCCCACCCTCACAACAGACTGATAATGTGGGGAGCAAGAAAAATAAATCAGAAGGCAAAGAAAAGTTGGGGATAGTAAGTGACTGAGCCCCAGTATTAAAGCTCACTTTTTCATTTAGTTGGTTTTACAGTTTGTTGTTGTTTATTCGGTCAGTCGCTTCCGACTCTTCGTGACTTCATGGACCAGCCCACGCCAGAGCTTCCTGTCGGCCGTCGCCACCCCCAGCTCCCCCAAGGTCGAGTCCGTCACCTCCAGAATATCTTGCCTTTGGTCGGCCCCTCTTCCTTTTGCCTTCTACTTTCCCGAGCATCAGCATCTTCTCCAGGGTATCCTGTCTTCTCATTACGTGGCCAAAGTACTTCAGTTTTGCCTTTAATATCATTCCCTCAAGTGAGCAGTCTGGCTTTATTTCCTGGAGGATGGACTGGTTTGATCTTCTGGCAGTCCAAGGCACTCTCAGAATTTTCCTCCAGCACCACAGTTCAAAAGCATTTCTCTTCCTTCGCTCAGCCTTCCTTATGGTCCAGCTCTCGCAGCCATAGGTTACTACGGGGAATACCATTGCTTGAACTATGCGGACCTTTGTTGTCAGTGTGATGTCTCTGCTCTTCACTATTTTATCAAGATTTGTCGTTGCTTTCCTCCCAAGAAGTAAACGTCTTCTGATTTCCTGGCTGCAGTCAGCATCTGCAGTAATCTTTGCGCCTAGAAAGACAAAGTCCGTCACTGCCTCCACGTTTTCTCCCTCTATTTGCCAGTTATCAATCCAGCTGGTTGCCATAATCTTGGTTTTTTTGAGGTTTAACTGCAACCCAGCTTCCCAGTTTATAGTTTGCTTAGCTCCAATTTTGCTAATAGACTCACATAAGAACATAAGAAGAACCACACTTGATCAGATCAAGGGTCCATCTCATCCAGCATTCTGTTCACACAGTGGCCAGCCAGCTATATGTGGGAAACCATCAGGACTATCAGGTGTTGATAGCCTTCTCCTCCGTGAATTTGTCTAATCCTCTTTTAAAGGCATCCACATTGGTGGCCATCACTACATCTTGTGGAAGTGAATAAGCCTGTTACTGATCCATAGGAGGGCCTCTGCTCTGATTCCATGACTGCTACGTTTGCTCAGGAGTCTTTGGTGAGGGACTTAGAATCATAGAATAGTAGGGCTGGAAGGGGCCTACAAGTCCATCAAGTCCAACCCCTTGCTCAATGCAGGAATCCAAGTCAGAGCATCCCTGACAGATGGCTGTCCAGCCTCGTCCTCAATGCCTCCAGTGTGGGAGAGCCCACCACCTCCCTAGGTCATTGGTTCCATTGTTGTATTGCTTAACAGTCAGGAAGTTTTTCCTGATGTTCAGCCGGAATCTGGCTTCCTGTCACTTCAGCCCATGATTCCGTGTCCTGCGCTCTGGGATGATCATGAAGAGATCCTGGCCTTCTTCTCTGTGACAACCTTTCAAGGACTTGAAGAGTGCTATCATGTCTCCCCTCAGTCTTCTCTTCTCAAGGCCAAACATGCCCAGTTCTTTCAGTCTCTCTTCATAGGGCTTTGTTTCCAGTCCCCTGATCATCTTTGTTGCCCTCCTCTGAACCCTCTCCAGCTTGTCTGCATCCTTCTTAAAATGTGGTGCCCAGAACTGGACACAGTACTTCAGATGAGGCCTAACCAGTGCTGAGTAGTCAAAGGCTTTTTGACAAAAGCCTTTGTCAAAAGCCTTTTGGAAGTCCAAGTAAACAATGTCTGCCAGATCACCCCTGTCCACATGTTTATTGACCCTCTCAAAGAACTTTTAAAAGGTTCGTGAGACAGGACTCAGTATCCTAATAATACTTTCAACCAATGTACCTGGAACAGATATTACACTAACTGGCCTGTTTCAGGGCCTTGTTTTCAGGATCTCAGCTTGTTCTATGCCTTCATTTAGTGAGAAAAAAAAGGATTTCTTGTTTGAACTGGCTCTTTCTTCAATGTTAAGACTGTCCCTGGTTCCTGAGCCTTCTGGGGCTGGATGCCTGGCTCAGGAACAGTTGGAATAGATTCTTCTTTGTCATTGTCTAGTTTTCTACAATTTCATTTCCAATATTTTATTTTATTTTTATCCTGTTTATTATCTAGTGAACCTTGGACTCACCAATTTATTTTTAAACATTTAGACTAATTTCCCATCCAGATTCTTCTGGTTCCTATATTTTGGACTGATTTCAGATGAGCTCTTCCTGGAATTTATGCAGTGGGAGAGATAGGAAACATCGATTCCTTTTCATCCCATTGAGATAGGCCAAGACACACTCCATCTGGATAACAAGTCCCCTCACCTGGGGCTTGTAGCTCACCTGGCCAGGAGAGAAACCGTGACTCATGTGGATGGGCCCCAGTCAGATACAGGTTTGGCCCCTGATGGTTTTGGGGTTCAAAAATGATTGAATTTGTGTTCCCTGAGGCACCCCTCAAGCCAGATGACACAAAAGCAATGCCATAAAATATATACTTATTACTCAAATAATCTTAGAGAATAACACAACTTTGCAACATTGAAACAAGCAAGGCACATCACCATAGACAATACAATTAGAATGATTACATGCATAATAGAAATGATTGCTTGTGTATTTCTTAATAAAATTAAGCAGTCATCATTAAGATCTTATTTTCACCTCTAGCGGAATATGTACTGCACCCTGCGGAATTGATAAGAATTGATTGTATTTTGTAGACGAGACTAGTTCCGTGTGTGATTGTGTTGTGAGGTAACTACAAGTAATGGAATGTATTCTTGGAGTTGAAGGAAGGCTGCCACAATTCATTTGGTTGGTCAAGTACAGGAACTAACTCGTAACACTGAGTTTGTCTGGGTGTTCCTGGCGTCAACAGCAGGCCTGGCTACATGGCGAGCAATGGGAATGGTGGTATGACCAAGCCTGAAATGAAGGATGTCAAACGAAGCCCATCAACTTCATGGGGGTTGTGAAGGGCCAGGCTTTGGCTTGTTGGGGAGAGAGATCCTGGGGAACGAGAAACCCGCCGTGAGCGTTCAGGCTGGCTTCGCCCACCATGCCTTCCGTTCAGGTAAGTATGGAACTTTGATATCGACTGTTAGGTGGAGAGGAGGCCGGGTTTCACTATGTTGAAAATGTGCCTGCTATTATTTCCATCACACTCATGGTCATAACTTGTGTGTACAGTCAGGGCCAGAAATATTGGAACAAGGATAACTGTTTTGGCAGTTGGCCTCTGTACACCACCACATTGAAGTTGAAAGGAAACACACCCAGATGGGAGCAAAGTCAGGACTTTCAGCAGTAATTCAAGGGGTTTGACAAAAGTGCTGTAAAGAACAATATTGTTTAGGAACCTGGAATGTAAGATCAATGAATCAAGGTAAGCTGGGGGTGGTCAAACATGAGATGGCAAGATTGAACATCGACATCTTGGGAATCAGCGAACTAAAATGGACAAGCATGGGCGAATTTACTTCAGGTGACCATCATATCTACTACTGTGGGCAAGAATCCCTTAGAAGAAATGGAGTAGCACTCATAGTCAACAAAAGGCTGGGAAAAGCAGTACTGGGGTACAATCTCAAAAACGATAGAATGATCTCAGTACGAATCCAAGGCAAGAGAGCTTCGGCTATTGGGCGGTATAGAAATGAAATAAATAAACAAACAAACAAACAAACCCATTCAACATCACAGTAATTCAAGTCTATGCCCCGACCACTGAGGCTGAAGAAGCTGAGGTTGATCAGTTCTATGAAGACCTACAACAACTTCTAGAACTAACACCCAAAAAAGATGTCCTTTTCGTCATAGGGGATTGGAATGCTAAAGTAGGAAGTCAAGAAATAACTGGGATAACAGGCACGCTTGGCCTTGGTGTACAAAATGAAGCCAGACAAAGGCTAACAAGAGTTTTGCCAAGGGAACACGCTGATCATAGCAAACACTCTTTTCCAACAGCACAAGAGGCGACTCTACACATGACATCACCAGATGGTCAATATCGAAATCAGATTGATTATGTCCTTTGCAGCCAAAGATGGAGAAGCTCTATACAGACAGTAAAAACAAGACCTGGAGCTGACTGTGGCTCAGATCATGAGCTGCTTCTTGCAAAATTTCAGCTTCAATTGAAGAACGTAGGGAAAACCACTAAACCATTCAGATATGACCTAAATCATACCCCTAATGAATATACAGTGGAGGTAAGGAATACATTTCAGGGATTAGACCTGATAGACAGAGTGCCTGAGGAACTATGGACGGAGGTCCGTAACATTGTTCAGGAGGCAGCAACGAAATCCATCCCAAAGAAAAAGAAATGCAAGAAAGCCAAGTGGCTGTCTGATGAGGCTTTACAAGGAGCTGAGGAAAGAAGGGAAGCAAAAAGCAAGGGAGAAAGGGGAAGATATATCCAACTGAATGCAGAGTTCCAGAGAATAGCAAGGAGAGACAAGAAGGCCTTTTTCAATGAACAATGCAAGGAAATCGAGGAAAACAACAGAATGGGAAAGACTAGAGATCTCTTCAAGAAAATCGGAGATCTCAAGGGAACGTTTTGTGCAAAGACGGGCATGATAAAGGACAAAGAAGGCAGGGACCTCACAGAAGCAGATGAGATTAAGAAGAGGTGGAAAGAATACACAGAAGAACTATACAGGAAAGATCTGAATGTCCCTGATAGCCATGATAGTGCGGTCACTGAACTTGAGCCGGACATCCTCGAGAGTGAAGCCAAGTGGGCCTTAGGAAGCATCACTAACAACAAAGCTAGCGGAGATGACAGTATTCCAGCTGAGCTATTTAAAATCCTAAAAGATGATGCTGTTAAAGTGCTGCACTCAATATGCCAACAAATTTGGAACACTCAGCAGTGGCCACAATACTGGAAAAGGTCAGTTTACATTCCAATTCCAAAGAAGGGCAACGGCAAAGAGTGTTCAAACTACCGCACAATTGCGCTCATTTCACATGCCAGCAAGGTGATGCTCAAAATCTTACAAGCTAGGCTTCAGCAGTATGCGAACCGAGAACTACCGGAAGTACAAGCTGGGTTTCGAAGAGGCAGAGGAACTAGAGATCAAATCGCCAACATTCGCTGGATCATGGAGAAAGCAAGAGAATTCCAGAAAACAGTCTATTTTTGCTTCATTGACTACGCTAAAGCCTTTGATTGTGTGGATCACAACGAACTGTGGCAAATTCTTAAAGTGTTGGGAGTACCAGACCACCTTACCTGTCTCCTGAGAAACCTGTACGAGGGTCAAGAAGCAACAGTAAAAAGCAGACATGGAACAACCGATTGGTTCAAAATTGGGAAAGGAGTAGAATCATAGAATCATAGAATAGTAGGGTTGGAAGGGGCCTACAAGGCCATCGAGTCCAACCCCCTGCTCAATGCAGGAATCCAAGTCAGAGCATCCCTGACAAATAGCTGTCCAGCCTCGTCTTGAAGGCCTCCAGCGTGGGAGAGCCCACCACCTCCCCAGGTAATTGGTTCCATGGTCGTATTGCTGTAACGGTCAGGATGTTTTTCCTGATGTTCTTCCGGAATCTGGCTTCCTGTAACTTCAGCCCATTATTCTGTGTCCTGCACTCTGGGATGATCAAGAAGAGATCCTGGCCTTCTTCTCTGTGACAACCTTTCAAGTACTTGAAGAGTGCTATCATGTCTCCCCTCAGTCTTCTCTTCTCAAGGCCAAACATGCCCAGTTCTTTCAGTCTCTCCTCATAGGGCTTTGTTTCCAGTCCCCTGATCAACTTTGTTGCCCTCCTCTGAACCCTCTGCAGTTTGTCTGCATCCTTCTTAAAGTGTGGTGCCCAGAACTGGACACAGTACTCCAGATGAGGCCTAACCAGTGCTGAGTAGAGGGGAACTAGTACTTCCCAGGATTTGGAAGCTATGCTTCTATGAATGCAGCCCAAAATAGCATTGGCCTTTTTTGCAGCCACGTCACATTGTTGGCTCATATTCAGCTTGTGATCGACAACAATGCCATGATCCTTCTTGCTTGTAGTGTTGTTGAGCCACGTATCCCCCATCTTGTAACTGTCATTTGGTTTCTTTTTCCTAGGTGCAGAACTTGGCATTTATCCCTATTCAATGTCATTCTGTTGTTTTCTGCCCAGCGCTCCAGTCTATCCAGATCACTTTGAATTTGGTTTCTGTCTTCCAAAGTATTAGCTATCCCACCCAATTTGGTGTCATCTGCAAATTTGATCAGCATTCCCTGCACTTCATTTGATCATTAATAAAAAATGTTGAAGGGCACTGGGCCCAGGACTGAGCCCTGAGGTACCCCACTCGTTACCTCTCCCCAGCTTGAGAAGGTCCCACTGATAAGCACTCTTTGAGTCCGATTCTGTAGCCAACTGTGGATCCACCGGATCGTTGTTTCATCTAGCCCACTTTGAGCTAGTTTGCGCATCAGGATATCATGGGGCACTTTGTGGAAAGCTTTGCTGAAGTCGAGGTATATGATGTCTACAGCATTCCCACAGTCTACAAGGGAGATTACTTGATCCAAAAATGAGATCAGATTTGTCTGGCAGGACTTGTTTTTGACAAATCCATGTTGGCTTGGAGTAATCACCGCATTGTTGTCAAGGTGCTTCCAGATGGATTCCTTTATCATCTGCTCCAGAATTTTCCCAGGGATTGATGTCAGACTGACTGGTCTGTAGTTCCCAGGTTCCTCCTTTTTACCCTTTTTGCAGATAGGGACAACGTTAGCCCTCCTCCAGTCATCTGGCACTTCCCCCGTCCTCCATGATTTCTCAAAGAGAATAGACAGCGGTTCTGAGAGTTCTTCTGCCAATTCCCTTATTACTCTAGGATGCAGTTCATCTGGCCCTGGAGATTTGAACTCATTCAAAGTAATGAGGTGGCAGAAGCTGGGACTGAAGACGGGAGCTCACTCCGTCACGCAGCACTCGGGTCTTGTCCTGCCGTCCTGCCAACCTTCCAGTCTGCAGTTCTGCGTCTTAACCACTAGGGACTTCAGTTTCCCCGATATTTGTTGGGAGACAAATTCTGCAAAACATGGCCCCTCCAGGAAATTCCTGACTTGTGTGGCGGATAACTTCCTCCTACAGAAAGTAGAGGAAGGAACTAGAGGATCGGCTATCCTTGACTTGACCCTAACCAACAGAGATGGTTGCCATAATCTTGGTTTTTTGAGGTTTAAGTGCAACCCAGCTTTTGCACATTCTTTTTTCACCTTCGTCATGAGGTTCCTCAGCTCCTCCTCGCTTTCAGCCATCAAAGTGGTATCATCTGAGATTGTTAATGTTTCTTCCAGCGATTTTAACTCCAGCCTTGGCTTCATCAAGCCGAGCACATTGCATGATGTGTTCTGCGTACAGCTTGAATAGGTAGGGTGAGAGTATACAAGCCTGCCGTACTCCTTTCCCAATCTTAAACCAGTCTGTTGTTCTGTGGTCTGTTCTTACTGTTGCTACTTGGTCATTATACAGATTCCTCAGGAGGCAGACAAGATGACTTTGTATCCCCATACCACCAAGAACTTGCCACAATTTGTTATGATCCACACAGTCAAAGGCTTTAGAATAGTCAATAAAACAGAAATAGATGTTTTTCTGAAACTCCCTGGCTTTCTCCATTATCCAGCAGATATTGGCAATTTGGTCTCTAGTTCCTCTGCCTTTTCTAAACCCAGAATTTAGGTTTTCTAAACCTAAATTCTCGTTCCATGAATTGCTGGAGCAGTTATACCTATCAAGTCATTATTTCCCTCCTGTATTAAGAGTTCAAGTTTGTTCTGTTTGTTTCCCATACTCTGGGCATTAGTATATAGACATCGAAGACCATGTGCTTCATAGTCCGGCTTACTTCCTACATGTTTCTGAAGAGTATTACTGGGCGCTGTTAGAGCTGTTCTCTCCGTTGTGGTGCATGCGCCTTCGTCCATTGTTACCTGCAACTTTACGTCTCCCTCCCTCATAGGATTCAGTTTAAAGCCCTCCTGATGAAGTTCTTCATGCTGTGGCCAAACACATTCTTCCCATCCTTTGTGAGGTGCAACCCATCCCTTGCCAACAGCCCATCTTCCAGGAAGTATAGCCCGTGGTCCCAGAATCCAAATCTCTCTCGTTGGCACCACGTTTGTAGCCAGTCATTCACCCGGAGTATTTTTCGTTCCCTTTCTGTCCCTCTTCTAACTACTGGAAGGATGGATGAGAAAACTGTCTGGGCCCCAAAGTTCTTGATTTTCCTTCCCAAAGCTTCAAAGTCTGACGGGATCTCTTCGTAGCTCCGCTTGGCGGTATCATTTGTTCCCACATGGATGAGAGGAAAGGGATACCTGTCAGTGGGCTTTAGGAGTGCAGGCAACCTTTCAGTCATGTCTCTAATCCGTCCTCCCGGGAGACAACATACCTGGCGAGTCCACGGGTCTTCGCGACATACTTGGGTCTCGATCCCACGCAGCAAGGGGTCTCCCACTACTACCACTCTTCTCTTCTTCTTCTTGTAGACCTGGGTTTCATCGCCTCTGTTTGACTGACCTTCAGCCTCTTGCTCACTCTCATGCAGGTTCCCCTGTGATTCTTCCTCTGCAGGCTGTCCTCCAGTCTCATCCGCAAGTACCTGGAATCGGTTCCACAGCTCCACTGCTTCCACTGGTGCAGAGTGGCGTCTAGTTCTTCTTCTCCTAACTGTCACCCTTTTCCAAGGAGTATCCTCTACTCCATTTTTCTTCACCTCAGCATTTCCCACTGCCTCATCTTGCTGTTGCTCTTCAAGCTTCTGGTCTTCCCTTTGCTGCTGTAGTTCCCCCATTCTGTCCAAGAACTCTTCGTGTTCTCTTATTCCCCAGAGGGTCGACAGTCGCCGCTCCAGTCCACTTACTTTTTCCTCCAGCAGCATGATCAACTTGCAGTTGTTGCAGGTGTAGGCCATGTTGTTCTCAGGCAAGAAAGCAAACATTGCACACACCTTGCAGGTCACCTCCACTGCAGAGTCCTGTCCTTCCATTGCCTCTTTTCCCTTTTTGTGTCTAGCTTTGTGATTGTTCTAGACTAGCCTGTGCCTGCTCCTCTACTCAGTAGTGGTTAAAAGCAGAGTCCCACTGGTGTGGAAGTGTGTGTTACAAGATAAATAAATGGGGGAAAATAGTTAGTTAAAAAAGAAAAAAAATGTTAGGGGCCTCCACCTTGACCTCCCCTGCCGAACTCCCTTGTCCAAATCCTGTTTGCTCCCCCTGGTCGCTCGCTCTCTGGGAGCTTGCTTGCTTCTGTAGTCCCTGGACCAGCTGGAGCAGCTTGCTCTGCTCTGCTCTGCTCTGCTCTGCTCTGCTTAGCTGGGAGGCGGGAAACAGGCTGAAGCTTCCTGCCCACAGCTGCTGGGAGTACTCAGGCCACACACCCCCAATTCAGTTGGAGCTCTCAGAAGCACCTGGTGACCTCACAGCCACTCAGACGGATAAGGGGCAGCCCCCTGGACTTCCTGCAGCCCACTTACTCTTAGCCTCTAGCTCCTTTGTCTCTTCTACCAGAGAAGAAGGCCAGGATCTCAGAGAAGAAGGCCAGGATCTCTTCTTGATCATCCCAGAGTGCAGGACATGGAATAATGGGCTCAAGTGACAGGAAGCCAGATTCCGGCTGAACATCTGGAAAAACTTCCTGACTGTTAGAGCAATACGCCAATGGAACCCATGACCTAGGGAGGTGGTGGGCTCTCCCACACTGGAGGCATTCAAGATGAGGCTGGACAACCATCTGTCAGGGATGCTGTGACTTGGATTCCTGCATTGAGCAGGGGGTTGGACTCGATGGCCTTGTAGGCCCCTTCCAACCCTAGTATTCTATGATTCTATGATTTTTAATAAAGGAAGTGGCAGAAGAACTCTCAGAACCGCTGTCTATTCTCTTTGAGAAATCATGGAGGACGGGGGAAGTGCCAGATGATTGGAGGAGGGCTAACGTTGTCCCTATCATCAAAAAGGGTAAAAAGGAGGAACCTGGGAACTACAGACCAGTCAGTCTGACATCAATCCCTGGGAAAATTCTGGAGCAGATGATAAAGCAATCCATCTGGAAGCACCTTGAAAACAATGCCATGATTACTCGAAGCCAACATGGATTTGTCAAAAACAAGTCCTGCCAGACAAATCTGATCTCATTTTTGGATCAAGTCACCTCCCTTGTAGACCGTGGGAATGCTGTAGACATCATATACCTTGACTTCAGCAAAGCTTTCCACAAAGTGCCCCATGATCTCCTGATGAGCAAACTAGCTCAATTTGGGCTAGAGGAAACAACGATCCGGTGGATCCACAGTTGGCTACAGAATCGGACTCCAAGAGTGCTTATCAATGGGACCTTCTCCAACTGGGGAGAGGTAACGAGTGGGGTACCGCAGGGCTCAGTCCTGGGCCCAGGGCTCTTCAACATTTTTATGAATGACTTGGAGGAGGAGGGGCAGGGAATGCTGATCAGATTTGCAGATGACACGAAACTGGGTGGGATAGCTAATACTTCGGAAGACAGAAACCAAATTCAAAGTGATCTGGATAGACTGGAGCGCTGGGCAGAAAACAACAATGACATTGAATAGGAATAAATGCCAAGTTCTGCACCTAGGAAAAAGAAACCAAATGCACAGTTACAAGATGGGGGATACGTGGCTCAACCACACTACAAGCAAGAAGGATCTCGGCATTGTTGTCGATCACAAGCTGAATATGAGCCAACAATGTGACGTGGCTGCAAAAAAGGCCAATGCTATTTCGGGCTGCTTTCATTGAAGCATAGCTTCCAAATCCCGGGAAGTACTAGTTCCCCTCTACTCAGCACTGGTTAGGCCTCATCTGGAGTACTGTGTCCAGTTCTGGGCACCACACTTTAAGAAGGATGCAGACAAACTGGAGAGGGTTCAGAGGAGGGCAACAAAGATGATCAGGGGACTGGAAACAAAGCCCTATGAGGAGAGACTGAAAGAACTGGGCATGTTTAGCCTTGAGAAGAGAAGACTGAGGGGAGATATGATAGCACTCTTCAAGTCCTTGAAAGGTTGTCACAGAGAGGAAGGCCAGGATCTCTTCTTGATCATCCCAGAGTGCAGGACACGGAAGAATGGGCTCAAGTGACAGGAAGCCAGATTCCGGCTGAACATCAGGAAAAACTTCCTGACCGTTAGAGCAATACGACAATGGAACCAATTACCCAGGGAGGCTGTGGGCTCTCCCACACTGGAGGCCTTCAAGACGAGGCTGGACAGCCATCTGTCAGGGATGCTCTGACTTGGATTCCTGCATTGAGCAGGGGGTTGGGCTCGATGGCCTTGTAGGCCCCTTCCAACCCTACTATTCTATGATTCTATAAAGAGCCTCTTGTTGAGGGTGAACATGGAGAGTGCAAAAGCTGGTTTGAAACTCAACATTAAAAAAACGAAGATCATGGCATCTGGCCCTATCACTTCCTGGCATATAGAAGGGGAAGAAATGGAAGCAGTGACAGATTTTACTTTCTTGGGCTCCAAGATCACCGCAGACGGTGACTGTAGCCATGAAATGAAAAGACGCTTGCTCCTTGGGAGGAAAGCTATGGCCAACCTAGACAGCATAGTAAGAAGCAGAGACATCACCTTGCCGACAAAGGTCCGTCTAATCAAAGCTATGGTTTTCCCAGTAGTAATGTATGGCTGTGAGAGCTGGACTATAAGGAAGGCTGAGCGCCGAAGAATTGATGCTTTCGAACTGTGGTGCTGGAGAAGACTCTTACGAGTCCCCTGGACTGCAAGGAGGTCCAATCTGTCCATCCTAAAGGAAATCATTTTTTATTTTCTTTTTTATTTTCCCAGGCATTTTAGCATTTTAGCTTTCTAAACTTTTAGCTTTGCTGTTTTAAATCTGTATTTTAAACTCCTGCACTGCTGCTAGGTTTTATTGTAGTTGTATTGTTTTAATGTTCTATATATTTTAAATTGTTTTATTGTGTGCTGTTTTGTTTTAATTTTTGTGAACGGCTTAGAGAGCTTCGGCTATTGGGTGGTATAGAAATGAAAATAAATAAATAAATAAATAAACCCTGACTGCTCACTGGAAGGACAGATAAGACAGAACTCTTAATACAGGAGGGAAATTATGACTTGAGAGCTACAACTGAGACTGTCATGACTGGAATACAGCAATTGAAGGATATAACTTGTTCAAAAAGAACAGGAGGAACAGAAAGGGAGGTGGGGTTGCACTGTATGTGAAAAATACATATCTCTGCACAGAAATACAGGAGGAGGAGCTTGGTAGCCCCATCGAGAGCATCTGGATCAAAATAAATGGAGCAAAGAATAAAAGGAACCTGGTGGTCGGAGTCTACTGGCCACCCAACCAAGGAGAAGACGAGGATGAACCTTTTGAAAAGCAAATAGCCAATGTTTTAAGGAAGCGTGATGTAGTAGTAATAAAAAGGTAAAGGTAAAGGTGTCCCCAACCAGTCGTGTCCGACTCTAGGGTGTGGTGCTCATCTCCATTTCTAAGCCGAAGAGCCAGTGCTGTCCAAAGACGCTTCCATGGTCATGTGGCCGGCATGACTGAACACGAGGTGCATGGAACGCTGTTACCTTTCCCGCCGAAACGGTGCCTATTTATCTACTTGCAATTTCTTGCTTTCGAACTGCTAAGTTGGCAGAAGCTGGGACTGAAGACGGGAGCTCACTCCGTCACGCAGCACTCGGGTCTTGTCCTGCCGTCCTGCCAACCTTCCAGTCTGCAGTTCTGCGTCTTAACCACTAGGGACTTCAGTTTCCCCGATATTTGTTGGGAGACAAATTCTGCAAAACATGGCCCCTCCAGGAAATTCCTGACTTGTGTGGCGGATAACTTCCTCCTACAGAAAGTAGAGGAAGGAACTAGAGGATCGGCTATCCTTGACTTGACCCTAACCAACAGAGATGGTTGCCATAATCTTGGTTTTTTTGAGGTTTAAGTGCAACCCAGCTTTTGCACATTCTTTTTTCACCTTCGTCATGAGGTTCCTCAGCTCCTCCTCGCTTTCAGCCATCAAAGTGGTATCATCTGAGATTGTTAATGTTTCTTCCAGCGATTTTAACTCCAGCCTTGGCTTCATCAAGCCGAGCACATTGCATGATGTGTTCTGCGTACAGCTTGAATAGGTAGGGTGAGAGTATACAAGCCTGCCGTACTCCTTTCCCAATCTTAAACCAGTCTGTTGTTCTGTGGTCTGTTCTTACTGTTGCTACTTGGTCATTATACAGATTCCTCAGGAGGCAGACAAGATGACTTTGTATCCCCATACCACCAAGAACTTGCCACAATTTGTTATGATCCACACAGTCAAAGGCTTTAGAATAGTCAATAAAACAGAAATAGATGTTTTTCTGAAACTCCCTGGCTTTCTCCATTATCCAGCAGATATTGGCAATTTGGTCTCTAGTTCCTCTGCCTTTTCTAAACCCAGAATTTAGGTTTTCTAAACCTAAATTCTCGTTCCATGAATTGCTGGAGCAGTTATACCTATCAAGTCATTATTTCCCTCCTGTATTAAGAGTTCAAGTTTGTTCTGTTTGTTTCCCATACTCTGGGCATTAGTATATAGACATCGAAGACCATGTGCTTCATAGTCCGGCTTACTTCCTACATGTTTCTGAAGAGTATTACTGGGCGCTGTTAGAGCTGTTCTCTCCGTTGTGGTGCATGCGCCTTCGTCCATTGTTACCTGCAACTTTACGTCTCCCTCCCTCATAGGATTCAGTTTAAAGCCCTCCTGATGAAGTTCTTCATGCTGTGGCCAAACACATTCTTCCCATCCTTTGTGAGGTGCAACCCATCCCTTGCCAACAGCCCATCTTCCAGGAAGTATAGCCCGTGGTCCCAGAATCCAAATCTCTCTCGTTGGCACCACGTTTGTAGCCAGTCATTCACCCGGAGTATTTTTCGTTCCCTTTCTGTCCCTCTTCTAACTACTGGAAGGATGGATGAGAAAACTGTCTGGGCCCCAAAGTTCTTGATTTTCCTTCCCAAAGCTTCAAAGTCTGACGGGATCTCTTCGTAGCTCCGCTTGGCGGTATCATTTGTTCCCACATGGATGAGAGGAAAGGGATACCTGTCAGTGGGCTTTAGGAGTGCAGGCAACCTTTCAGTCATGTCTCTAATCCGTCCTCCCGGGAGACAACATACCTGGCGAGTCCACGGGTCTTCGCGACATACTTGGGTCTCGATCCCACGCAGCAAGGGGTCTCCCACTACTACCACTCTTCTCTTCTTCTTCTTGTAGACCTGGGTTTCATCGCCTCTGTTTGACTGACCTTCAGCCTCTTGCTCACTCTCATGCAGGTTCCCCTGTGATTCTTCCTCTGCAGGCTGTCCTCCAGTCTCATCCGCAAGTACCTGGAATCGGTTCCACAGCTCCACTGCTTCCACTGGTGCAGAGTGGCGTCTAGTTCTTCTTCTCCTAACTGTCACCCTTTTCCAAGGAGTATCCTCTACTCCATTTTTCTTCACCTCAGCATTTCCCACTGCCTCATCTTGCTGTTGCTCTTCAAGCTTCTGGTCTTCCCTTTGCTGCTGTAGTTCCCCCATTCTGTCCAAGAACTCTTCGTGTTCTCTTATTCCCCAGAGGGTCGACAGTCGCCGCTCCAGTCCACTTACTTTTTCCTCCAGCAGCATGATCAACTTGCAGTTGTTGCAGGTGTAGGCCATGTTGTTCTCAGGCAAGAAAGCAAACATTGCACACACCTTGCAGGTCACCTCCACTGCAGAGTCCTGTCCTTCCATTGCCTCTTTTCCCTTTTTGTGTCTAGCTTTGTGATTGTTCTAGACTAGCCTGTGCCTGCTCCTCTACTCAGTAGTGGTTAAAAGCAGAGTCCCACTGGTGTGGAAGTGTGTGTTACAAGATAAATAAATGGGGGAAAATAGTTAGTTAAAAAAGAAAAAAAATGTTAGGGGCCTCCACCTTGACCTCCCCTGCCGAACTCCCTTGTCCAAATCCTGTTTGCTCCCCCTGGTCGCTCGCTCTCTGGGAGCTTGCTTGCTTCTGTAGTCCCTGGACCAGCTGGAGCAGCTTGCTCTGCTCTGCTCTGCTCTGCTCTGCTCTGCTTAGCTGGGAGGCGGGAAACAGGCTGAAGCTTCCTGCCCACAGCTGCTGGGAGTACTCAGGCCACACACCCCCAATTCAGTTGGAGCTCTCAGAAGCACCTGGTGACCTCACAGCCACTCAGACGGATAAGGGGCAGCCCCCTGGACTTCCTGCAGCCCACTTACTCTTAGCCTCTAGCTCCTTTGTCTCTTCTACCAGAGAAGAAGGCCAGGATCTCAGAGAAGAAGGCCAGGATCTCTTCTTGATCATCCCAGAGTGCAGGACATGGAATAATGGGCTCAAGTGACAGGAAGCCAGATTCCGGCTGAACATCTGGAAAAACTTCCTGACTGTTAGAGCAATACGCCAATGGAACCCATGACCTAGGGAGGTGGTGGGCTCTCCCACACTGGAGGCATTCAAGATGAGGCTGGACAACCATCTGTCAGGGATGCTGTGACTTGGATTCCTGCATTGAGCAGGGGGTTGGACTCGATGGCCTTGTAGGCCCCTTCCAACCCTAGTATTCTATGATTCTATGATTTTTAATAAAGGAAGTGGCAGAAGAACTCTCAGAACCGCTGTCTATTCTCTTTGAGAAATCATGGAGGACGGGGGAAGTGCCAGATGATTGGAGGAGGGCTAACGTTGTCCCTATCATCAAAAAGGGTAAAAAGGAGGAACCTGGGAACTACAGACCAGTCAGTCTGACATCAATCCCTGGGAAAATTCTGGAGCAGATGATAAAGCAATCCATCTGGAAGCACCTTGAAAACAATGCCATGATTACTCGAAGCCAACATGGATTTGTCAAAAACAAGTCCTGCCAGACAAATCTGATCTCATTTTTGGATCAAGTCACCTCCCTTGTAGACCGTGGGAATGCTGTAGACATCATATACCTTGACTTCAGCAAAGCTTTCCACAAAGTGCCCCATGATCTCCTGATGAGCAAACTAGCTCAATTTGGGCTAGAGGAAACAACGATCCGGTGGATCCACAGTTGGCTACAGAATCGGACTCCAAGAGTGCTTATCAATGGGACCTTCTCCAACTGGGGAGAGGTAACGAGTGGGGTACCGCAGGGCTCAGTCCTGGGCCCAGGGCTCTTCAACATTTTTATGAATGACTTGGAGGAGGAGGGGCAGGGAATGCTGATCAGATTTGCAGATGACACGAAACTGGGTGGGATAGCTAATACTTCGGAAGACAGAAACCAAATTCAAAGTGATCTGGATAGACTGGAGCGCTGGGCAGAAAACAACAATGACATTGAATAGGAATAAATGCCAAGTTCTGCACCTAGGAAAAAGAAACCAAATGCACAGTTACAAGATGGGGGATACGTGGCTCAACCACACTACAAGCAAGAAGGATCTCGGCATTGTTGTCGATCACAAGCTGAATATGAGCCAACAATGTGACGTGGCTGCAAAAAAGGCCAATGCTATTTCGGGCTGCTTTCATTGAAGCATAGCTTCCAAATCCCGGGAAGTACTAGTTCCCCTCTACTCAGCACTGGTTAGGCCTCATCTGGAGTACTGTGTCCAGTTCTGGGCACCACACTTTAAGAAGGATGCAGACAAACTGGAGAGGGTTCAGAGGAGGGCAACAAAGATGATCAGGGGACTGGAAACAAAGCCCTATGAGGAGAGACTGAAAGAACTGGGCATGTTTAGCCTTGAGAAGAGAAGACTGAGGGGAGATATGATAGCACTCTTCAAGTCCTTGAAAGGTTGTCACAGAGAGGAAGGCCAGGATCTCTTCTTGATCATCCCAGAGTGCAGGACACGGAAGAATGGGCTCAAGTGACAGGAAGCCAGATTCCGGCTGAACATCAGGAAAAACTTCCTGACCGTTAGAGCAATACGACAATGGAACCAATTACCCAGGGAGGCTGTGGGCTCTCCCACACTGGAGGCCTTCAAGACGAGGCTGGACAGCCATCTGTCAGGGATGCTCTGACTTGGATTCCTGCATTGAGCAGGGGGTTGGGCTCGATGGCCTTGTAGGCCCCTTCCAACCCTACTATTCTATGATTCTATAAAGAGCCTCTTGTTGAGGGTGAACATGGAGAGTGCAAAAGCTGGTTTGAAACTCAACATTAAAAAAACGAAGATCATGGCATCTGGCCCTATCACTTCCTGGCATATAGAAGGGGAAGAAATGGAAGCAGTGACAGATTTTACTTTCTTGGGCTCCAAGATCACCGCAGACGGTGACTGTAGCCATGAAATGAAAAGACGCTTGCTCCTTGGGAGGAAAGCTATGGCCAACCTAGACAGCATAGTAAGAAGCAGAGACATCACCTTGCCGACAAAGGTCCGTCTAATCAAAGCTATGGTTTTCCCAGTAGTAATGTATGGCTGTGAGAGCTGGACTATAAGGAAGGCTGAGCGCCGAAGAATTGATGCTTTCGAACTGTGGTGCTGGAGAAGACTCTTACGAGTCCCCTGGACTGCAAGGAGGTCCAATCTGTCCATCCTAAAGGAAATCATTTTTTATTTTCTTTTTTATTTTCCCAGGCATTTTAGCATTTTAGCTTTCTAAACTTTTAGCTTTGCTGTTTTAAATCTGTATTTTAAACTCCTGCACTGCTGCTAGGTTTTATTGTAGTTGTATTGTTTTAATGTTCTATATATTTTAAATTGTTTTATTGTGTGCTGTTTTGTTTTAATTTTTGTGAACGGCTTAGAGAGCTTCGGCTATTGGGTGGTATAGAAATGAAAATAAATAAATAAATAAATAAACCCTGACTGCTCACTGGAAGGACAGATAAGACAGAACTCTTAATACAGGAGGGAAATTATGACTTGAGAGCTACAACTGAGACTGTCATGACTGGAATACAGCAATTGAAGGATATAACTTGTTCAAAAAGAACAGGAGGAACAGAAAGGGAGGTGGGGTTGCACTGTATGTGAAAAATACATATCTCTGCACAGAAATACAGGAGGAGGAGCTTGGTAGCCCCATCGAGAGCATCTGGATCAAAATAAATGGAGCAAAGAATAAAAGGAACCTGGTGGTCGGAGTCTACTGGCCACCCAACCAAGGAGAAGACGAGGATGAACCTTTTGAAAAGCAAATAGCCAATGTTTTAAGGAAGCGTGATGTAGTAGTAATAAAAAGGTAAAGGTAAAGGTGTCCCCAACCAGTCGTGTCCGACTCTAGGGTGTGGTGCTCATCTCCATTTCTAAGCCGAAGAGCCAGTGCTGTCCAAAGACGCTTCCATGGTCATGTGGCCGGCATGACTGAACACGAGGTGCATGGAACGCTGTTACCTTTCCCGCCGAAACGGTGCCTATTTATCTACTTGCAATTTCTTGCTTTCGAACTGCTAAGTTGGCAGAAGCTGGGACTGAAGACGGGAGCTCACTCCGTCACGCAGCACTCGGGTCTTGTCCTGCCGTCCTGCCAACCTTCCAGTCTGCAGTTCTGCGTCTTAACCACTAGGGACTTCAGTTTCCCCGATATTTGTTGGGAGACAAATTCTGCAAAACATGGCCCCTCCAGGAAATTCCTGACTTGTGTGGCGGATAACTTCCTCCTACAGAAAGTAGAGGAAGGAACTAGAGGATCGGCTATCCTTGACTTGACCCTAACCAACAGAGATGGTTGCCATAATCTTGGTTTTTTTGAGGTTTAAGTGCAACCCAGCTTTTGCACATTCTTTTTTCACCTTCGTCATGAGGTTCCTCAGCTCCTCCTCGCTTTCAGCCATCAAAGTGGTATCATCTGAGATTGTTAATGTTTCTTCCAGCGATTTTAACTCCAGCCTTGGCTTCATCAAGCCGAGCACATTGCATGATGTGTTCTGCGTACAGCTTGAATAGGTAGGGTGAGAGTATACAAGCCTGCCGTACTCCTTTCCCAATCTTAAACCAGTCTGTTGTTCTGTGGTCTGTTCTTACTGTTGCTACTTGGTCATTATACAGATTCCTCAGGAGGCAGACAAGATGACTTTGTATCCCCATACCACCAAGAACTTGCCACAATTTGTTATGATCCACACAGTCAAAGGCTTTAGAATAGTCAATAAAACAGAAATAGATGTTTTTCTGAAACTCCCTGGCTTTCTCCATTATCCAGCAGATATTGGCAATTTGGTCTCTAGTTCCTCTGCCTTTTCTAAACCCAGAATTTAGGTTTTCTAAACCTAAATTCTCGTTCCATGAATTGCTGGAGCAGTTATACCTATCAAGTCATTATTTCCCTCCTGTATTAAGAGTTCAAGTTTGTTCTGTTTGTTTCCCATACTCTGGGCATTAGTATATAGACATCGAAGACCATGTGCTTCATAGTCCGGCTTACTTCCTACATGTTTCTGAAGAGTATTACTGGGCGCTGTTAGAGCTGTTCTCTCCGTTGTGGTGCATGCGCCTTCGTCCATTGTTACCTGCAACTTTACGTCTCCCTCCCTCATAGGATTCAGTTTAAAGCCCTCCTGATGAAGTTCTTCATGCTGTGGCCAAACACATTCTTCCCATCCTTTGTGAGGTGCAACCCATCCCTTGCCAACAGCCCATCTTCCAGGAAGTATAGCCCGTGGTCCCAGAATCCAAATCTCTCTCGTTGGCACCACGTTTGTAGCCAGTCATTCACCCGGAGTATTTTTCGTTCCCTTTCTGTCCCTCTTCTAACTACTGGAAGGATGGATGAGAAAACTGTCTGGGCCCCAAAGTTCTTGATTTTCCTTCCCAAAGCTTCAAAGTCTGACGGGATCTCTTCGTAGCTCCGCTTGGCGGTATCATTTGTTCCCACATGGATGAGAGGAAAGGGATACCTGTCAGTGGGCTTTAGGAGTGCAGGCAACCTTTCAGTCATGTCTCTAATCCGTCCTCCCGGGAGACAACATACCTGGCGAGTCCACGGGTCTTCGCGACATACTTGGGTCTCGATCCCACGCAGCAAGGGGTCTCCCACTACTACCACTCTTCTCTTCTTCTTCTTGTAGACCTGGGTTTCATCGCCTCTGTTTGACTGACCTTCAGCCTCTTGCTCACTCTCATGCAGGTTCCCCTGTGATTCTTCCTCTGCAGGCTGTCCTCCAGTCTCATCCGCAAGTACCTGGAATCGGTTCCACAGCTCCACTGCTTCCACTGGTGCAGAGTGGCGTCTAGTTCTTCTTCTCCTAACTGTCACCCTTTTCCAAGGAGTATCCTCTACTCCATTTTTCTTCACCTCAGCATTTCCCACTGCCTCATCTTGCTGTTGCTCTTCAAGCTTCTGGTCTTCCCTTTGCTGCTGTAGTTCCCCCATTCTGTCCAAGAACTCTTCGTGTTCTCTTATTCCCCAGAGGGTCGACAGTCGCCGCTCCAGTCCACTTACTTTTTCCTCCAGCAGCATGATCAACTTGCAGTTGTTGCAGGTGTAGGCCATGTTGTTCTCAGGCAAGAAAGCAAACATTGCACACACCTTGCAGGTCACCTCCACTGCAGAGTCCTGTCCTTCCATTGCCTCTTTTCCCTTTTTGTGTCTAGCTTTGTGATTGTTCTAGACTAGCCTGTGCCTGCTCCTCTACTCAGTAGTGGTTAAAAGCAGAGTCCCACTGGTGTGGAAGTGTGTGTTACAAGATAAATAAATGGGGGAAAATAGTTAGTTAAAAAAGAAAAAAAATGTTAGGGGCCTCCACCTTGACCTCCCCTGCCGAACTCCCTTGTCCAAATCCTGTTTGCTCCCCCTGGTCGCTCGCTCTCTGGGAGCTTGCTTGCTTCTGTAGTCCCTGGACCAGCTGGAGCAGCTTGCTCTGCTCTGCTCTGCTCTGCTCTGCTCTGCTTAGCTGGGAGGTGGGAAACAGGCTGAAGCTTCCTGCCCACAGCTGCTGGGAGTACTCAGGCCACACACCCCCAATTCAGTTGGAGCTCTCAGAAGCACCTGGTGACCTCACAGCCACTCAGACGGATAAGGGGCAGCCCCCTGGACTTCCTGCAGCCCACTTACTCTTAGCCTCTAGCTCCTTTGTCTCTTCTACCAGAGAAGAAGGCCAGGATCTCAGAGAAGAAGGCCAGGATCTCTTCTTGATCATCCCAGAGTGCAGGACATGGAATAATGGGCTCAAGTGACAGGAAGCCAGATTCCGGCTGAACATCTGGAAAAACTTCCTGACTGTTAGAGCAATACGCCAATGGAACCCATGACCTAGGGAGGTGGTGGGCTCTCCCACACTGGAGGCATTCAAGATGAGGCTGGACAACCATCTGTCAGGGATGCTGTGACTTGGATTCCTGCATTGAGCAGGGGGTTGGACTCGATGGCCTTGTAGGCCCCTTCCAACCCTAGTATTCTATGATTCTATGATTTTTAATAAAGGAAGTGGCAGAAGAACTCTCAGAACCGCTGTCTATTCTCTTTGAGAAATCATGGAGGACGGGGGAAGTGCCAGATGATTGGAGGAGGGCTAACGTTGTCCCTATCATCAAAAAGGGTAAAAAGGAGGAACCTGGGAACTACAGACCAGTCAGTCTGACATCAATCCCTGGGAAAATTCTGGAGCAGATGATAAAGCAATCCATCTGGAAGCACCTTGAAAACAATGCCATGATTACTCGAAGCCAACATGGATTTGTCAAAAACAAGTCCTGCCAGACAAATCTGATCTCATTTTTGGATCAAGTCACCTCCCTTGTAGACCGTGGGAATGCTGTAGACATCATATACCTTGACTTCAGCAAAGCTTTCCACAAAGTGCCCCATGATCTCCTGATGAGCAAACTAGCTCAATTTGGGCTAGAGGAAACAACGATCCGGTGGATCCACAGTTGGCTACAGAATCGGACTCCAAGAGTGCTTATCAATGGGACCTTCTCCAACTGGGGAGAGGTAACGAGTGGGGTACCGCAGGGCTCAGTCCTGGGCCCAGGGCTCTTCAACATTTTTATGAATGACTTGGAGGAGGAGGGGCAGGGAATGCTGATCAGATTTGCAGATGACACGAAACTGGGTGGGATAGCTAATACTTCGGAAGACAGAAACCAAATTCAAAGTGATCTGGATAGACTGGAGCGCTGGGCAGAAAACAACAATGACATTGAATAGGAATAAATGCCAAGTTCTGCACCTAGGAAAAAGAAACCAAATGCACAGTTACAAGATGGGGGATACGTGGCTCAACCACACTACAAGCAAGAAGGATCTCGGCATTGTTGTCGATCACAAGCTGAATATGAGCCAACAATGTGACGTGGCTGCAAAAAAGGCCAATGCTATTTCGGGCTGCTTTCATTGAAGCATAGCTTCCAAATCCCGGGAAGTACTAGTTCCCCTCTACTCAGCACTGGTTAGGCCTCATCTGGAGTACTGTGTCCAGTTCTGGGCACCACACTTTAAGAAGGATGCAGACAAACTGGAGAGGGTTCAGAGGAGGGCAACAAAGATGATCAGGGGACTGGAAACAAAGCCCTATGAGGAGAGACTGAAAGAACTGGGCATGTTTAGCCTTGAGAAGAGAAGACTGAGGGGAGATATGATAGCACTCTTCAAGTCCTTGAAAGGTTGTCACAGAGAGGAAGGCCAGGATCTCTTCTTGATCATCCCAGAGTGCAGGACACGGAAGAATGGGCTCAAGTGACAGGAAGCCAGATTCCGGCTGAACATCAGGAAAAACTTCCTGACCGTTAGAGCAATACGACAATGGAACCAATTACCCAGGGAGGCTGTGGGCTCTCCCACACTGGAGGCCTTCAAGACGAGGCTGGACAGCCATCTGTCAGGGATGCTCTGACTTGGATTCCTGCATTGAGCAGGGGGTTGGGCTCGATGGCCTTGTAGGCCCCTTCCAACCCTACTATTCTATGATTCTATAAAGAGCCTCTTGTTGAGGGTGAACATGGAGAGTGCAAAAGCTGGTTTGAAACTCAACATTAAAAAAACGAAGATCATGGCATCTGGCCCTATCACTTCCTGGCATATAGAAGGGGAAGAAATGGAAGCAGTGACAGATTTTACTTTCTTGGGCTCCAAGATCACCGCAGACGGTGACTGTAGCCATGAAATGAAAAGACGCTTGCTCCTTGGGAGGAAAGCTATGGCCAACCTAGACAGCATAGTAAGAAGCAGAGACATCACCTTGCCGACAAAGGTCCGTCTAATCAAAGCTATGGTTTTCCCAGTAGTAATGTATGGCTGTGAGAGCTGGACTATAAGGAAGGCTGAGCGCCGAAGAATTGATGCTTTCGAACTGTGGTGCTGGAGAAGACTCTTACGAGTCCCCTGGACTGCAAGGAGGTCCAATCTGTCCATCCTAAAGGAAATCATTTTTTATTTTCTTTTTTATTTTCCCAGGCATTTTAGCATTTTAGCTTTCTAAACTTTTAGCTTTGCTGTTTTAAATCTGTATTTTAAACTCCTGCACTGCTGCTAGGTTTTATTGTAGTTGTATTGTTTTAATGTTCTATATATTTTAAATTGTTTTATTGTGTGCTGTTTTGTTTTAATTTTTGTGAACGGCTTAGAGAGCTTCGGCTATTGGGTGGTATAGAAATGAAAATAAATAAATAAATAAATAAACCCTGACTGCTCACTGGAAGGACAGATAAGACAGAACTCTTAATACAGGAGGGAAATTATGACTTGAGAGCTACAACTGAGACTGTCATGACTGGAATACAGCAATTGAAGGATATAACTTGTTCAAAAAGAACAGGAGGAACAGAAAGGGAGGTGGGGTTGCACTGTATGTGAAAAATACATATCTCTGCACAGAAATACAGGAGGAGGAGCTTGGTAGCCCCATCGAGAGCATCTGGATCAAAATAAATGGAGCAAAGAATAAAAGGAACCTGGTGGTCGGAGTCTACTGGCCACCCAACCAAGGAGAAGACGAGGATGAACCTTTTGAAAAGCAAATAGCCAATGTTTTAAGGAAGCGTGATGTAGTAGTAATAAAAAGGTAAAGGTAAAGGTGTCCCCAACCAGTCGTGTCCGACTCTAGGGTGTGGTGCTCATCTCCATTTCTAAGCCGAAGAGCCAGTGCTGTCCAAAGACGCTTCCATGGTCATGTGGCCGGCATGACTGAACACGAGGTGCATGGAACGCTGTTACCTTTCCCGCCGAAACGGTGCCTATTTATCTACTTGCAATTTCTTGCTTTCGAACTGCTAAGTTGGCAGAAGCTGGGACTGAAGACGGGAGCTCACTCCGTCACGCAGCACTCGGGTCTTGTCCTGCCGTCCTGCCAACCTTCCAGTCTGCAGTTCTGCGTCTTAACCACTAGGGACTTCAGTTTCCCCGATATTTGTTGGGAGACAAATTCTGCAAAACATGGCCCCTCCAGGAAATTCCTGACTTGTGTGGCGGATAACTTCCTCCTACAGAAAGTAGAGGAAGGAACTAGAGGATCGGCTATCCTTGACTTGACCCTAACCAACAGAGATGGTTGCCATAATCTTGGTTTTTTTGAGGTTTAAGTGCAACCCAGCTTTTGCACATTCTTTTTTCACCTTCGTCATGAGGTTCCTCAGCTCCTCCTCGCTTTCAGCCATCAAAGTGGTATCATCTGAGATTGTTAATGTTTCTTCCAGCGATTTTAACTCCAGCCTTGGCTTCATCAAGCCGAGCACATTGCATGATGTGTTCTGCGTACAGCTTGAATAGGTAGGGTGAGAGTATACAAGCCTGCCGTACTCCTTTCCCAATCTTAAACCAGTCTGTTGTTCTGTGGTCTGTTCTTACTGTTGCTACTTGGTCATTATACAGATTCCTCAGGAGGCAGACAAGATGACTTTGTATCCCCATACCACCAAGAACTTGCCACAATTTGTTATGATCCACACAGTCAAAGGCTTTAGAATAGTCAATAAAACAGAAATAGATGTTTTTCTGAAACTCCCTGGCTTTCTCCATTATCCAGCAGATATTGGCAATTTGGTCTCTAGTTCCTCTGCCTTTTCTAAACCCAGAATTTAGGTTTTCTAAACCTAAATTCTCGTTCCATGAATTGCTGGAGCAGTTATACCTATCAAGTCATTATTTCCCTCCTGTATTAAGAGTTCAAGTTTGTTCTGTTTGTTTCCCATACTCTGGGCATTAGTATATAGACATCGAAGACCATGTGCTTCATAGTCCGGCTTACTTCCTACATGTTTCTGAAGAGTATTACTGGGCGCTGTTAGAGCTGTTCTCTCCGTTGTGGTGCATGCGCCTTCGTCCATTGTTACCTGCAACTTTACGTCTCCCTCCCTCATAGGATTCAGTTTAAAGCCCTCCTGATGAAGTTCTTCATGCTGTGGCCAAACACATTCTTCCCATCCTTTGTGAGGTGCAACCCATCCCTTGCCAACAGCCCATCTTCCAGGAAGTATAGCCCGTGGTCCCAGAATCCAAATCTCTCTCGTTGGCACCACGTTTGTAGCCAGTCATTCACCCGGAGTATTTTTCGTTCCCTTTCTGTCCCTCTTCTAACTACTGGAAGGATGGATGAGAAAACTGTCTGGGCCCCAAAGTTCTTGATTTTCCTTCCCAAAGCTTCAAAGTCTGACGGGATCTCTTCGTAGCTCCGCTTGGCGGTATCATTTGTTCCCACATGGATGAGAGGAAAGGGATACCTGTCAGTGGGCTTTAGGAGTGCAGGCAACCTTTCAGTCATGTCTCTAATCCGTCCTCCCGGGAGACAACATACCTGGCGAGTCCACGGGTCTTCGCGACATACTTGGGTCTCGATCCCACGCAGCAAGGGGTCTCCCACTACTACCACTCTTCTCTTCTTCTTCTTGTAGACCTGGGTTTCATCGCCTCTGTTTGACTGACCTTCAGCCTCTTGCTCACTCTCATGCAGGTTCCCCTGTGATTCTTCCTCTGCAGGCTGTCCTCCAGTCTCATCCGCAAGTACCTGGAATCGGTTCCACAGCTCCACTGCTTCCACTGGTGCAGAGTGGCGTCTAGTTCTTCTTCTCCTAACTGTCACCCTTTTCCAAGGAGTATCCTCTACTCCATTTTTCTTCACCTCAGCATTTCCCACTGCCTCATCTTGCTGTTGCTCTTCAAGCTTCTGGTCTTCCCTTTGCTGCTGTAGTTCCCCCATTCTGTCCAAGAACTCTTCGTGTTCTCTTATTCCCCAGAGGGTCGACAGTCGCCGCTCCAGTCCACTTACTTTTTCCTCCAGCAGCATGATCAACTTGCAGTTGTTGCAGGTGTAGGCCATGTTGTTCTCAGGCAAGAAAGCAAACATTGCACACACCTTGCAGGTCACCTCCACTGCAGAGTCCTGTCCTTCCATTGCCTCTTTTCCCTTTTTGTGTCTAGCTTTGTGATTGTTCTAGACTAGCCTGTGCCTGCTCCTCTACTCAGTAGTGGTTAAAAGCAGAGTCCCACTGGTGTGGAAGTGTGTGTTACAAGATAAATAAATGGGGGAAAATAGTTAGTTAAAAAAGAAAAAAAATGTTAGGGGCCTCCACCTTGACCTCCCCTGCCGAACTCCCTTGTCCAAATCCTGTTTGCTCCCCCTGGTCGCTCGCTCTCTGGGAGCTTGCTTGCTTCTGTAGTCCCTGGACCAGCTGGAGCAGCTTGCTCTGCTCTGCTCTGCTCTGCTCTGCTCTGCTTAGCTGGGAGGCGGGAAACAGGCTGAAGCTTCCTGCCCACAGCTGCTGGGAGTACTCAGGCCACACACCCCCAATTCAGTTGGAGCTCTCAGAAGCACCTGGTGACCTCACAGCCACTCAGACGGATAAGGGGCAGCCCCCTGGACTTCCTGCAGCCCACTTACTCTTAGCCTCTAGCTCCTTTGTCTCTTCTACCAGAGAAGAAGGCCAGGATCTCAGAGAAGAAGGCCAGGATCTCTTCTTGATCATCCCAGAGTGCAGGACATGGAATAATGGGCTCAAGTGACAGGAAGCCAGATTCCGGCTGAACATCTGGAAAAACTTCCTGACTGTTAGAGCAATACGCCAATGGAACCCATGACCTAGGGAGGTGGTGGGCTCTCCCACACTGGAGGCATTCAAGATGAGGCTGGACAACCATCTGTCAGGGATGCTGTGACTTGGATTCCTGCATTGAGCAGGGGGTTGGACTCGATGGCCTTGTAGGCCCCTTCCAACCCTAGTATTCTATGATTCTATGATTTTTAATAAAGGAAGTGGCAGAAGAACTCTCAGAACCGCTGTCTATTCTCTTTGAGAAATCATGGAGGACGGGGGAAGTGCCAGATGATTGGAGGAGGGCTAACGTTGTCCCTATCATCAAAAAGGGTAAAAAGGAGGAACCTGGGAACTACAGACCAGTCAGTCTGACATCAATCCCTGGGAAAATTCTGGAGCAGATGATAAAGCAATCCATCTGGAAGCACCTTGAAAACAATGCCATGATTACTCGAAGCCAACATGGATTTGTCAAAAACAAGTCCTGCCAGACAAATCTGATCTCATTTTTGGATCAAGTCACCTCCCTTGTAGACCGTGGGAATGCTGTAGACATCATATACCTTGACTTCAGCAAAGCTTTCCACAAAGTGCCCCATGATCTCCTGATGAGCAAACTAGCTCAATTTGGGCTAGAGGAAACAACGATCCGGTGGATCCACAGTTGGCTACAGAATCGGACTCCAAGAGTGCTTATCAATGGGACCTTCTCCAACTGGGGAGAGGTAACGAGTGGGGTACCGCAGGGCTCAGTCCTGGGCCCAGGGCTCTTCAACATTTTTATGAATGACTTGGAGGAGGAGGGGCAGGGAATGCTGATCAGATTTGCAGATGACACGAAACTGGGTGGGATAGCTAATACTTCGGAAGACAGAAACCAAATTCAAAGTGATCTGGATAGACTGGAGCGCTGGGCAGAAAACAACAATGACATTGAATAGGAATAAATGCCAAGTTCTGCACCTAGGAAAAAGAAACCAAATGCACAGTTACAAGATGGGGGATACGTGGCTCAACCACACTACAAGCAAGAAGGATCTCGGCATTGTTGTCGATCACAAGCTGAATATGAGCCAACAATGTGACGTGGCTGCAAAAAAGGCCAATGCTATTTCGGGCTGCTTTCATTGAAGCATAGCTTCCAAATCCCGGGAAGTACTAGTTCCCCTCTACTCAGCACTGGTTAGGCCTCATCTGGAGTACTGTGTCCAGTTCTGGGCACCACACTTTAAGAAGGATGCAGACAAACTGGAGAGGGTTCAGAGGAGGGCAACAAAGATGATCAGGGGACTGGAAACAAAGCCCTATGAGGAGAGACTGAAAGAACTGGGCATGTTTAGCCTTGAGAAGAGAAGACTGAGGGGAGATATGATAGCACTCTTCAAGTCCTTGAAAGGTTGTCACAGAGAGGAAGGCCAGGATCTCTTCTTGATCATCCCAGAGTGCAGGACACGGAAGAATGGGCTCAAGTGACAGGAAGCCAGATTCCGGCTGAACATCAGGAAAAACTTCCTGACCGTTAGAGCAATACGACAATGGAACCAATTACCCAGGGAGGCTGTGGGCTCTCCCACACTGGAGGCCTTCAAGACGAGGCTGGACAGCCATCTGTCAGGGATGCTCTGACTTGGATTCCTGCATTGAGCAGGGGGTTGGGCTCGATGGCCTTGTAGGCCCCTTCCAACCCTACTATTCTATGATTCTATAAAGAGCCTCTTGTTGAGGGTGAACATGGAGAGTGCAAAAGCTGGTTTGAAACTCAACATTAAAAAAACGAAGATCATGGCATCTGGCCCTATCACTTCCTGGCATATAGAAGGGGAAGAAATGGAAGCAGTGACAGATTTTACTTTCTTGGGCTCCAAGATCACCGCAGACGGTGACTGTAGCCATGAAATGAAAAGACGCTTGCTCCTTGGGAGGAAAGCTATGGCCAACCTAGACAGCATAGTAAGAAGCAGAGACATCACCTTGCCGACAAAGGTCCGTCTAATCAAAGCTATGGTTTTCCCAGTAGTAATGTATGGCTGTGAGAGCTGGACTATAAGGAAGGCTGAGCGCCGAAGAATTGATGCTTTCGAACTGTGGTGCTGGAGAAGACTCTTACGAGTCCCCTGGACTGCAAGGAGGTCCAATCTGTCCATCCTAAAGGAAATCATTTTTTATTTTCTTTTTTATTTTCCCAGGCATTTTAGCATTTTAGCTTTCTAAACTTTTAGCTTTGCTGTTTTAAATCTGTATTTTAAACTCCTGCACTGCTGCTAGGTTTTATTGTAGTTGTATTGTTTTAATGTTCTATATATTTTAAATTGTTTTATTGTGTGCTGTTTTGTTTTAATTTTTGTGAACGGCTTAGAGAGCTTCGGCTATTGGGTGGTATAGAAATGAAAATAAATAAATAAATAAATAAACCCTGACTGCTCACTGGAAGGACAGATAAGACAGAACTCTTAATACAGGAGGGAAATTATGACTTGAGAGCTACAACTGAGACTGTCATGACTGGAATACAGCAATTGAAGGATATAACTTGTTCAAAAAGAACAGGAGGAACAGAAAGGGAGGTGGGGTTGCACTGTATGTGAAAAATACATATCTCTGCACAGAAATACAGGAGGAGGAGCTTGGTAGCCCCATCGAGAGCATCTGGATCAAAATAAATGGAGCAAAGAATAAAAGGAACCTGGTGGTCGGAGTCTACTGGCCACCCAACCAAGGAGAAGACGAGGATGAACCTTTTGAAAAGCAAATAGCCAATGTTTTAAGGAAGCGTGATGTAGTAGTAATAAAAAGGTAAAGGTAAAGGTGTCCCCAACCAGTCGTGTCCGACTCTAGGGTGTGGTGCTCATCTCCATTTCTAAGCCGAAGAGCCAGTGCTGTCCAAAGACGCTTCCATGGTCATGTGGCCGGCATGACTGAACACGAGGTGCATGGAACGCTGTTACCTTTCCCGCCGAAACGGTGCCTATTTATCTACTTGCAATTTCTTGCTTTCGAACTGCTAAGTTGGCAGAAGCTGGGACTGAAGACGGGAGCTCACTCCGTCACGCAGCACTCGGGTCTTGTCCTGCCGTCCTGCCAACCTTCCAGTCTGCAGTTCTGCGTCTTAACCACTAGGGACTTCAGTTTCCCCGATATTTGTTGGGAGACAAATTCTGCAAAACATGGCCCCTCCAGGAAATTCCTGACTTGTGTGGCGGATAACTTCCTCCTACAGAAAGTAGAGGAAGGAACTAGAGGATCGGCTATCCTTGACTTGACCCTAACCAACAGAGATGGTTGCCATAATCTTGGTTTTTTTGAGGTTTAAGTGCAACCCAGCTTTTGCACATTCTTTTTTCACCTTCGTCATGAGGTTCCTCAGCTCCTCCTCGCTTTCAGCCATCAAAGTGGTATCATCTGAGATTGTTAATGTTTCTTCCAGCGATTTTAACTCCAGCCTTGGCTTCATCAAGCCGAGCACATTGCATGATGTGTTCTGCGTACAGCTTGAATAGGTAGGGTGAGAGTATACAAGCCTGCCGTACTCCTTTCCCAATCTTAAACCAGTCTGTTGTTCTGTGGTCTGTTCTTACTGTTGCTACTTGGTCATTATACAGATTCCTCAGGAGGCAGACAAGATGACTTTGTATCCCCATACCACCAAGAACTTGCCACAATTTGTTATGATCCACACAGTCAAAGGCTTTAGAATAGTCAATAAAACAGAAATAGATGTTTTTCTGAAACTCCCTGGCTTTCTCCATTATCCAGCAGATATTGGCAATTTGGTCTCTAGTTCCTCTGCCTTTTCTAAACCCAGAATTTAGGTTTTCTAAACCTAAATTCTCGTTCCATGAATTGCTGGAGCAGTTATACCTATCAAGTCATTATTTCCCTCCTGTATTAAGAGTTCAAGTTTGTTCTGTTTGTTTCCCATACTCTGGGCATTAGTATATAGACATCGAAGACCATGTGCTTCATAGTCCGGCTTACTTCCTACATGTTTCTGAAGAGTATTACTGGGCGCTGTTAGAGCTGTTCTCTCCGTTGTGGTGCATGCGCCTTCGTCCATTGTTACCTGCAACTTTACGTCTCCCTCCCTCATAGGATTCAGTTTAAAGCCCTCCTGATGAAGTTCTTCATGCTGTGGCCAAACACATTCTTCCCATCCTTTGTGAGGTGCAACCCATCCCTTGCCAACAGCCCATCTTCCAGGAAGTATAGCCCGTGGTCCCAGAATCCAAATCTCTCTCGTTGGCACCACGTTTGTAGCCAGTCATTCACCCGGAGTATTTTTCGTTCCCTTTCTGTCCCTCTTCTAACTACTGGAAGGATGGATGAGAAAACTGTCTGGGCCCCAAAGTTCTTGATTTTCCTTCCCAAAGCTTCAAAGTCTGACGGGATCTCTTCGTAGCTCCGCTTGGCGGTATCATTTGTTCCCACATGGATGAGAGGAAAGGGATACCTGTCAGTGGGCTTTAGGAGTGCAGGCAACCTTTCAGTCATGTCTCTAATCCGTCCTCCCGGGAGACAACATACCTGGCGAGTCCACGGGTCTTCGCGACATACTTGGGTCTCGATCCCACGCAGCAAGGGGTCTCCCACTACTACCACTCTTCTCTTCTTCTTCTTGTAGACCTGGGTTTCATCGCCTCTGTTTGACTGACCTTCAGCCTCTTGCTCACTCTCATGCAGGTTCCCCTGTGATTCTTCCTCTGCAGGCTGTCCTCCAGTCTCATCCGCAAGTACCTGGAATCGGTTCCACAGCTCCACTGCTTCCACTGGTGCAGAGTGGCGTCTAGTTCTTCTTCTCCTAACTGTCACCCTTTTCCAAGGAGTATCCTCTACTCCATTTTTCTTCACCTCAGCATTTCCCACTGCCTCATCTTGCTGTTGCTCTTCAAGCTTCTGGTCTTCCCTTTGCTGCTGTAGTTCCCCCATTCTGTCCAAGAACTCTTCGTGTTCTCTTATTCCCCAGAGGGTCGACAGTCGCCGCTCCAGTCCACTTACTTTTTCCTCCAGCAGCATGATCAACTTGCAGTTGTTGCAGGTGTAGGCCATGTTGTTCTCAGGCAAGAAAGCAAACATTGCACACACCTTGCAGGTCACCTCCACTGCAGAGTCCTGTCCTTCCATTGCCTCTTTTCCCTTTTTGTGTCTAGCTTTGTGATTGTTCTAGACTAGCCTGTGCCTGCTCCTCTACTCAGTAGTGGTTAAAAGCAGAGTCCCACTGGTGTGGAAGTGTGTGTTACAAGATAAATAAATGGGGGAAAATAGTTAGTTAAAAAAGAAAAAAAATGTTAGGGGCCTCCACCTTGACCTCCCCTGCCGAACTCCCTTGTCCAAATCCTGTTTGCTCCCCCTGGTCGCTCGCTCTCTGGGAGCTTGCTTGCTTCTGTAGTCCCTGGACCAGCTGGAGCAGCTTGCTCTGCTCTGCTCTGCTCTGCTCTGCTCTGCTTAGCTGGGAGGCGGGAAACAGGCTGAAGCTTCCTGCCCACAGCTGCTGGGAGTACTCAGGCCACACACCCCCAATTCAGTTGGAGCTCTCAGAAGCACCTGGTGACCTCACAGCCACTCAGACGGATAAGGGGCAGCCCCCTGGACTTCCTGCAGCCCACTTACTCTTAGCCTCTAGCTCCTTTGTCTCTTCTACCAGAGAAGAAGGCCAGGATCTCAGAGAAGAAGGCCAGGATCTCTTCTTGATCATCCCAGAGTGCAGGACATGGAATAATGGGCTCAAGTGACAGGAAGCCAGATTCCGGCTGAACATCTGGAAAAACTTCCTGACTGTTAGAGCAATACGCCAATGGAACCCATGACCTAGGGAGGTGGTGGGCTCTCCCACACTGGAGGCATTCAAGATGAGGCTGGACAACCATCTGTCAGGGATGCTGTGACTTGGATTCCTGCATTGAGCAGGGGGTTGGACTCGATGGCCTTGTAGGCCCCTTCCAACCCTAGTATTCTATGATTCTATGATTTTTAATAAAGGAAGTGGCAGAAGAACTCTCAGAACCGCTGTCTATTCTCTTTGAGAAATCATGGAGGACGGGGGAAGTGCCAGATGATTGGAGGAGGGCTAACGTTGTCCCTATCATCAAAAAGGGTAAAAAGGAGGAACCTGGGAACTACAGACCAGTCAGTCTGACATCAATCCCTGGGAAAATTCTGGAGCAGATGATAAAGCAATCCATCTGGAAGCACCTTGAAAACAATGCCATGATTACTCGAAGCCAACATGGATTTGTCAAAAACAAGTCCTGCCAGACAAATCTGATCTCATTTTTGGATCAAGTCACCTCCCTTGTAGACCGTGGGAATGCTGTAGACATCATATACCTTGACTTCAGCAAAGCTTTCCACAAAGTGCCCCATGATCTCCTGATGAGCAAACTAGCTCAATTTGGGCTAGAGGAAACAACGATCCGGTGGATCCACAGTTGGCTACAGAATCGGACTCCAAGAGTGCTTATCAATGGGACCTTCTCCAACTGGGGAGAGGTAACGAGTGGGGTACCGCAGGGCTCAGTCCTGGGCCCAGGGCTCTTCAACATTTTTATGAATGACTTGGAGGAGGAGGGGCAGGGAATGCTGATCAGATTTGCAGATGACACGAAACTGGGTGGGATAGCTAATACTTCGGAAGACAGAAACCAAATTCAAAGTGATCTGGATAGACTGGAGCGCTGGGCAGAAAACAACAATGACATTGAATAGGAATAAATGCCAAGTTCTGCACCTAGGAAAAAGAAACCAAATGCACAGTTACAAGATGGGGGATACGTGGCTCAACCACACTACAAGCAAGAAGGATCTCGGCATTGTTGTCGATCACAAGCTGAATATGAGCCAACAATGTGACGTGGCTGCAAAAAAGGCCAATGCTATTTCGGGCTGCTTTCATTGAAGCATAGCTTCCAAATCCCGGGAAGTACTAGTTCCCCTCTACTCAGCACTGGTTAGGCCTCATCTGGAGTACTGTGTCCAGTTCTGGGCACCACACTTTAAGAAGGATGCAGACAAACTGGAGAGGGTTCAGAGGAGGGCAACAAAGATGATCAGGGGACTGGAAACAAAGCCCTATGAGGAGAGACTGAAAGAACTGGGCATGTTTAGCCTTGAGAAGAGAAGACTGAGGGGAGATATGATAGCACTCTTCAAGTCCTTGAAAGGTTGTCACAGAGAGGAAGGCCAGGATCTCTTCTTGATCATCCCAGAGTGCAGGACACGGAAGAATGGGCTCAAGTGACAGGAAGCCAGATTCCGGCTGAACATCAGGAAAAACTTCCTGACCGTTAGAGCAATACGACAATGGAACCAATTACCCAGGGAGGCTGTGGGCTCTCCCACACTGGAGGCCTTCAAGACGAGGCTGGACAGCCATCTGTCAGGGATGCTCTGACTTGGATTCCTGCATTGAGCAGGGGGTTGGGCTCGATGGCCTTGTAGGCCCCTTCCAACCCTACTATTCTATGATTCTATAAAGAGCCTCTTGTTGAGGGTGAACATGGAGAGTGCAAAAGCTGGTTTGAAACTCAACATTAAAAAAACGAAGATCATGGCATCTGGCCCTATCACTTCCTGGCATATAGAAGGGGAAGAAATGGAAGCAGTGACAGATTTTACTTTCTTGGGCTCCAAGATCACCGCAGACGGTGACTGTAGCCATGAAATGAAAAGACGCTTGCTCCTTGGGAGGAAAGCTATGGCCAACCTAGACAGCATAGTAAGAAGCAGAGACATCACCTTGCCGACAAAGGTCCGTCTAATCAAAGCTATGGTTTTCCCAGTAGTAATGTATGGCTGTGAGAGCTGGACTATAAGGAAGGCTGAGCGCCGAAGAATTGATGCTTTCGAACTGTGGTGCTGGAGAAGACTCTTACGAGTCCCCTGGACTGCAAGGAGGTCCAATCTGTCCATCCTAAAGGAAATCATTTTTTATTTTCTTTTTTATTTTCCCAGGCATTTTAGCATTTTAGCTTTCTAAACTTTTAGCTTTGCTGTTTTAAATCTGTATTTTAAACTCCTGCACTGCTGCTAGGTTTTATTGTAGTTGTATTGTTTTAATGTTCTATATATTTTAAATTGTTTTATTGTGTGCTGTTTTGTTTTAATTTTTGTGAACGGCTTAGAGAGCTTCGGCTATTGGGTGGTATAGAAATGAAAATAAATAAATAAATAAATAAACCCTGACTGCTCACTGGAAGGACAGATAAGACAGAACTCTTAATACAGGAGGGAAATTATGACTTGAGAGCTACAACTGAGACTGTCATGACTGGAATACAGCAATTGAAGGATATAACTTGTTCAAAAAGAACAGGAGGAACAGAAAGGGAGGTGGGGTTGCACTGTATGTGAAAAATACATATCTCTGCACAGAAATACAGGAGGAGGAGCTTGGTAGCCCCATCGAGAGCATCTGGATCAAAATAAATGGAGCAAAGAATAAAAGGAACCTGGTGGTCGGAGTCTACTGGCCACCCAACCAAGGAGAAGACGAGGATGAACCTTTTGAAAAGCAAATAGCCAATGTTTTAAGGAAGCGTGATGTAGTAGTAATAAAAAGGTAAAGGTAAAGGTGTCCCCAACCAGTCGTGTCCGACTCTAGGGTGTGGTGCTCATCTCCATTTCTAAGCCGAAGAGCCAGTGCTGTCCAAAGACGCTTCCATGGTCATGTGGCCGGCATGACTGAACACGAGGTGCATGGAACGCTGTTACCTTTCCCGCCGAAACGGTGCCTATTTATCTACTTGCAATTTCTTGCTTTCGAACTGCTAAGTTGGCAGAAGCTGGGACTGAAGACGGGAGCTCACTCCGTCACGCAGCACTCGGGTCTTGTCCTGCCGTCCTGCCAACCTTCCAGTCTGCAGTTCTGCGTCTTAACCACTAGGGACTTCAGTTTCCCCGATATTTGTTGGGAGACAAATTCTGCAAAACATGGCCCCTCCAGGAAATTCCTGACTTGTGTGGCGGATAACTTCCTCCTACAGAAAGTAGAGGAAGGAACTAGAGGATCGGCTATCCTTGACTTGACCCTAACCAACAGAGATGGTTGCCATAATCTTGGTTTTTTTGAGGTTTAAGTGCAACCCAGCTTTTGCACATTCTTTTTTCACCTTCGTCATGAGGTTCCTCAGCTCCTCCTCGCTTTCAGCCATCAAAGTGGTATCATCTGAGATTGTTAATGTTTCTTCCAGCGATTTTAACTCCAGCCTTGGCTTCATCAAGCCGAGCACATTGCATGATGTGTTCTGCGTACAGCTTGAATAGGTAGGGTGAGAGTATACAAGCCTGCCGTACTCCTTTCCCAATCTTAAACCAGTCTGTTGTTCTGTGGTCTGTTCTTACTGTTGCTACTTGGTCATTATACAGATTCCTCAGGAGGCAGACAAGATGACTTTGTATCCCCATACCACCAAGAACTTGCCACAATTTGTTATGATCCACACAGTCAAAGGCTTTAGAATAGTCAATAAAACAGAAATAGATGTTTTTCTGAAACTCCCTGGCTTTCTCCATTATCCAGCAGATATTGGCAATTTGGTCTCTAGTTCCTCTGCCTTTTCTAAACCCAGAATTTAGGTTTTCTAAACCTAAATTCTCGTTCCATGAATTGCTGGAGCAGTTATACCTATCAAGTCATTATTTCCCTCCTGTATTAAGAGTTCAAGTTTGTTCTGTTTGTTTCCCATACTCTGGGCATTAGTATATAGACATCGAAGACCATGTGCTTCATAGTCCGGCTTACTTCCTACATGTTTCTGAAGAGTATTACTGGGCGCTGTTAGAGCTGTTCTCTCCGTTGTGGTGCATGCGCCTTCGTCCATTGTTACCTGCAACTTTACGTCTCCCTCCCTCATAGGATTCAGTTTAAAGCCCTCCTGATGAAGTTCTTCATGCTGTGGCCAAACACATTCTTCCCATCCTTTGTGAGGTGCAACCCATCCCTTGCCAACAGCCCATCTTCCAGGAAGTATAGCCCGTGGTCCCAGAATCCAAATCTCTCTCGTTGGCACCACGTTTGTAGCCAGTCATTCACCCGGAGTATTTTTCGTTCCCTTTCTGTCCCTCTTCTAACTACTGGAAGGATGGATGAGAAAACTGTCTGGGCCCCAAAGTTCTTGATTTTCCTTCCCAAAGCTTCAAAGTCTGACGGGATCTCTTCGTAGCTCCGCTTGGCGGTATCATTTGTTCCCACATGGATGAGAGGAAAGGGATACCTGTCAGTGGGCTTTAGGAGTGCAGGCAACCTTTCAGTCATGTCTCTAATCCGTCCTCCCGGGAGACAACATACCTGGCGAGTCCACGGGTCTTCGCGACATACTTGGGTCTCGATCCCACGCAGCAAGGGGTCTCCCACTACTACCACTCTTCTCTTCTTCTTCTTGTAGACCTGGGTTTCATCGCCTCTGTTTGACTGACCTTCAGCCTCTTGCTCACTCTCATGCAGGTTCCCCTGTGATTCTTCCTCTGCAGGCTGTCCTCCAGTCTCATCCGCAAGTACCTGGAATCGGTTCCACAGCTCCACTGCTTCCACTGGTGCAGAGTGGCGTCTAGTTCTTCTTCTCCTAACTGTCACCCTTTTCCAAGGAGTATCCTCTACTCCATTTTTCTTCACCTCAGCATTTCCCACTGCCTCATCTTGCTGTTGCTCTTCAAGCTTCTGGTCTTCCCTTTGCTGCTGTAGTTCCCCCATTCTGTCCAAGAACTCTTCGTGTTCTCTTATTCCCCAGAGGGTCGACAGTCGCCGCTCCAGTCCACTTACTTTTTCCTCCAGCAGCATGATCAACTTGCAGTTGTTGCAGGTGTAGGCCATGTTGTTCTCAGGCAAGAAAGCAAACATTGCACACACCTTGCAGGTCACCTCCACTGCAGAGTCCTGTCCTTCCATTGCCTCTTTTCCCTTTTTGTGTCTAGCTTTGTGATTGTTCTAGACTAGCCTGTGCCTGCTCCTCTACTCAGTAGTGGTTAAAAGCAGAGTCCCACTGGTGTGGAAGTGTGTGTTACAAGATAAATAAATGGGGGAAAATAGTTAGTTAAAAAAGAAAAAAAATGTTAGGGGCCTCCACCTTGACCTCCCCTGCCGAACTCCCTTGTCCAAATCCTGTTTGCTCCCCCTGGTCGCTCGCTCTCTGGGAGCTTGCTTGCTTCTGTAGTCCCTGGACCAGCTGGAGCAGCTTGCTCTGCTCTGCTCTGCTCTGCTCTGCTCTGCTTAGCTGGGAGGTGGGAAACAGGCTGAAGCTTCCTGCCCACAGCTGCTGGGAGTACTCAGGCCACACACCCCCAATTCAGTTGGAGCTCTCAGAAGCACCTGGTGACCTCACAGCCACTCAGACGGATAAGGGGCAGCCCCCTGGACTTCCTGCAGCCCACTTACTCTTAGCCTCTAGCTCCTTTGTCTCTTCTACCAGAGAAGAAGGCCAGGATCTCAGAGAAGAAGGCCAGGATCTCTTCTTGATCATCCCAGAGTGCAGGACATGGAATAATGGGCTCAAGTGACAGGAAGCCAGATTCCGGCTGAACATCTGGAAAAACTTCCTGACTGTTAGAGCAATACGCCAATGGAACCCATGACCTAGGGAGGTGGTGGGCTCTCCCACACTGGAGGCATTCAAGATGAGGCTGGACAACCATCTGTCAGGGATGCTGTGACTTGGATTCCTGCATTGAGCAGGGGGTTGGACTCGATGGCCTTGTAGGCCCCTTCCAACCCTAGTATTCTATGATTCTATGATTTTTAATAAAGGAAGTGGCAGAAGAACTCTCAGAACCGCTGTCTATTCTCTTTGAGAAATCATGGAGGACGGGGGAAGTGCCAGATGATTGGAGGAGGGCTAACGTTGTCCCTATCATCAAAAAGGGTAAAAAGGAGGAACCTGGGAACTACAGACCAGTCAGTCTGACATCAATCCCTGGGAAAATTCTGGAGCAGATGATAAAGCAATCCATCTGGAAGCACCTTGAAAACAATGCCATGATTACTCGAAGCCAACATGGATTTGTCAAAAACAAGTCCTGCCAGACAAATCTGATCTCATTTTTGGATCAAGTCACCTCCCTTGTAGACCGTGGGAATGCTGTAGACATCATATACCTTGACTTCAGCAAAGCTTTCCACAAAGTGCCCCATGATCTCCTGATGAGCAAACTAGCTCAATTTGGGCTAGAGGAAACAACGATCCGGTGGATCCACAGTTGGCTACAGAATCGGACTCCAAGAGTGCTTATCAATGGGACCTTCTCCAACTGGGGAGAGGTAACGAGTGGGGTACCGCAGGGCTCAGTCCTGGGCCCAGGGCTCTTCAACATTTTTATGAATGACTTGGAGGAGGAGGGGCAGGGAATGCTGATCAGATTTGCAGATGACACGAAACTGGGTGGGATAGCTAATACTTCGGAAGACAGAAACCAAATTCAAAGTGATCTGGATAGACTGGAGCGCTGGGCAGAAAACAACAATGACATTGAATAGGAATAAATGCCAAGTTCTGCACCTAGGAAAAAGAAACCAAATGCACAGTTACAAGATGGGGGATACGTGGCTCAACCACACTACAAGCAAGAAGGATCTCGGCATTGTTGTCGATCACAAGCTGAATATGAGCCAACAATGTGACGTGGCTGCAAAAAAGGCCAATGCTATTTCGGGCTGCTTTCATTGAAGCATAGCTTCCAAATCCCGGGAAGTACTAGTTCCCCTCTACTCAGCACTGGTTAGGCCTCATCTGGAGTACTGTGTCCAGTTCTGGGCACCACACTTTAAGAAGGATGCAGACAAACTGGAGAGGGTTCAGAGGAGGGCAACAAAGATGATCAGGGGACTGGAAACAAAGCCCTATGAGGAGAGACTGAAAGAACTGGGCATGTTTAGCCTTGAGAAGAGAAGACTGAGGGGAGATATGATAGCACTCTTCAAGTCCTTGAAAGGTTGTCACAGAGAGGAAGGCCAGGATCTCTTCTTGATCATCCCAGAGTGCAGGACACGGAAGAATGGGCTCAAGTGACAGGAAGCCAGATTCCGGCTGAACATCAGGAAAAACTTCCTGACCGTTAGAGCAATACGACAATGGAACCAATTACCCAGGGAGGCTGTGGGCTCTCCCACACTGGAGGCCTTCAAGACGAGGCTGGACAGCCATCTGTCAGGGATGCTCTGACTTGGATTCCTGCATTGAGCAGGGGGTTGGGCTCGATGGCCTTGTAGGCCCCTTCCAACCCTACTATTCTATGATTCTATAAAGAGCCTCTTGTTGAGGGTGAACATGGAGAGTGCAAAAGCTGGTTTGAAACTCAACATTAAAAAAACGAAGATCATGGCATCTGGCCCTATCACTTCCTGGCATATAGAAGGGGAAGAAATGGAAGCAGTGACAGATTTTACTTTCTTGGGCTCCAAGATCACCGCAGACGGTGACTGTAGCCATGAAATGAAAAGACGCTTGCTCCTTGGGAGGAAAGCTATGGCCAACCTAGACAGCATAGTAAGAAGCAGAGACATCACCTTGCCGACAAAGGTCCGTCTAATCAAAGCTATGGTTTTCCCAGTAGTAATGTATGGCTGTGAGAGCTGGACTATAAGGAAGGCTGAGCGCCGAAGAATTGATGCTTTCGAACTGTGGTGCTGGAGAAGACTCTTACGAGTCCCCTGGACTGCAAGGAGGTCCAATCTGTCCATCCTAAAGGAAATCATTTTTTATTTTCTTTTTTATTTTCCCAGGCATTTTAGCATTTTAGCTTTCTAAACTTTTAGCTTTGCTGTTTTAAATCTGTATTTTAAACTCCTGCACTGCTGCTAGGTTTTATTGTAGTTGTATTGTTTTAATGTTCTATATATTTTAAATTGTTTTATTGTGTGCTGTTTTGTTTTAATTTTTGTGAACGGCTTAGAGAGCTTCGGCTATTGGGTGGTATAGAAATGAAAATAAATAAATAAATAAATAAACCCTGACTGCTCACTGGAAGGACAGATAAGACAGAACTCTTAATACAGGAGGGAAATTATGACTTGAGAGCTACAACTGAGACTGTCATGACTGGAATACAGCAATTGAAGGATATAACTTGTTCAAAAAGAACAGGAGGAACAGAAAGGGAGGTGGGGTTGCACTGTATGTGAAAAATACATATCTCTGCACAGAAATACAGGAGGAGGAGCTTGGTAGCCCCATCGAGAGCATCTGGATCAAAATAAATGGAGCAAAGAATAAAAGGAACCTGGTGGTCGGAGTCTACTGGCCACCCAACCAAGGAGAAGACGAGGATGAACCTTTTGAAAAGCAAATAGCCAATGTTTTAAGGAAGCGTGATGTAGTAGTAATAAAAAGGTAAAGGTAAAGGTGTCCCCAACCAGTCGTGTCCGACTCTAGGGTGTGGTGCTCATCTCCATTTCTAAGCCGAAGAGCCAGTGCTGTCCAAAGACGCTTCCATGGTCATGTGGCCGGCATGACTGAACACGAGGTGCATGGAACGCTGTTACCTTTCCCGCCGAAACGGTGCCTATTTATCTACTTGCAATTTCTTGCTTTCGAACTGCTAAGTTGGCAGAAGCTGGGACTGAAGACGGGAGCTCACTCCGTCACGCAGCACTCGGGTCTTGTCCTGCCGTCCTGCCAACCTTCCAGTCTGCAGTTCTGCGTCTTAACCACTAGGGACTTCAGTTTCCCCGATATTTGTTGGGAGACAAATTCTGCAAAACATGGCCCCTCCAGGAAATTCCTGACTTGTGTGGCGGATAACTTCCTCCTACAGAAAGTAGAGGAAGGAACTAGAGGATCGGCTATCCTTGACTTGACCCTAACCAACAGAGATGGTTGCCATAATCTTGGTTTTTTTGAGGTTTAAGTGCAACCCAGCTTTTGCACATTCTTTTTTCACCTTCGTCATGAGGTTCCTCAGCTCCTCCTCGCTTTCAGCCATCAAAGTGGTATCATCTGAGATTGTTAATGTTTCTTCCAGCGATTTTAACTCCAGCCTTGGCTTCATCAAGCCGAGCACATTGCATGATGTGTTCTGCGTACAGCTTGAATAGGTAGGGTGAGAGTATACAAGCCTGCCGTACTCCTTTCCCAATCTTAAACCAGTCTGTTGTTCTGTGGTCTGTTCTTACTGTTGCTACTTGGTCATTATACAGATTCCTCAGGAGGCAGACAAGATGACTTTGTATCCCCATACCACCAAGAACTTGCCACAATTTGTTATGATCCACACAGTCAAAGGCTTTAGAATAGTCAATAAAACAGAAATAGATGTTTTTCTGAAACTCCCTGGCTTTCTCCATTATCCAGCAGATATTGGCAATTTGGTCTCTAGTTCCTCTGCCTTTTCTAAACCCAGAATTTAGGTTTTCTAAACCTAAATTCTCGTTCCATGAATTGCTGGAGCAGTTATACCTATCAAGTCATTATTTCCCTCCTGTATTAAGAGTTCAAGTTTGTTCTGTTTGTTTCCCATACTCTGGGCATTAGTATATAGACATCGAAGACCATGTGCTTCATAGTCCGGCTTACTTCCTACATGTTTCTGAAGAGTATTACTGGGCGCTGTTAGAGCTGTTCTCTCCGTTGTGGTGCATGCGCCTTCGTCCATTGTTACCTGCAACTTTACGTCTCCCTCCCTCATAGGATTCAGTTTAAAGCCCTCCTGATGAAGTTCTTCATGCTGTGGCCAAACACATTCTTCCCATCCTTTGTGAGGTGCAACCCATCCCTTGCCAACAGCCCATCTTCCAGGAAGTATAGCCCGTGGTCCCAGAATCCAAATCTCTCTCGTTGGCACCACGTTTGTAGCCAGTCATTCACCCGGAGTATTTTTCGTTCCCTTTCTGTCCCTCTTCTAACTACTGGAAGGATGGATGAGAAAACTGTCTGGGCCCCAAAGTTCTTGATTTTCCTTCCCAAAGCTTCAAAGTCTGACGGGATCTCTTCGTAGCTCCGCTTGGCGGTATCATTTGTTCCCACATGGATGAGAGGAAAGGGATACCTGTCAGTGGGCTTTAGGAGTGCAGGCAACCTTTCAGTCATGTCTCTAATCCGTCCTCCCGGGAGACAACATACCTGGCGAGTCCACGGGTCTTCGCGACATACTTGGGTCTCGATCCCACGCAGCAAGGGGTCTCCCACTACTACCACTCTTCTCTTCTTCTTCTTGTAGACCTGGGTTTCATCGCCTCTGTTTGACTGACCTTCAGCCTCTTGCTCACTCTCATGCAGGTTCCCCTGTGATTCTTCCTCTGCAGGCTGTCCTCCAGTCTCATCCGCAAGTACCTGGAATCGGTTCCACAGCTCCACTGCTTCCACTGGTGCAGAGTGGCGTCTAGTTCTTCTTCTCCTAACTGTCACCCTTTTCCAAGGAGTATCCTCTACTCCATTTTTCTTCACCTCAGCATTTCCCACTGCCTCATCTTGCTGTTGCTCTTCAAGCTTCTGGTCTTCCCTTTGCTGCTGTAGTTCCCCCATTCTGTCCAAGAACTCTTCGTGTTCTCTTATTCCCCAGAGGGTCGACAGTCGCCGCTCCAGTCCACTTACTTTTTCCTCCAGCAGCATGATCAACTTGCAGTTGTTGCAGGTGTAGGCCATGTTGTTCTCAGGCAAGAAAGCAAACATTGCACACACCTTGCAGGTCACCTCCACTGCAGAGTCCTGTCCTTCCATTGCCTCTTTTCCCTTTTTGTGTCTAGCTTTGTGATTGTTCTAGACTAGCCTGTGCCTGCTCCTCTACTCAGTAGTGGTTAAAAGCAGAGTCCCACTGGTGTGGAAGTGTGTGTTACAAGATAAATAAATGGGGGAAAATAGTTAGTTAAAAAAGAAAAAAAATGTTAGGGGCCTCCACCTTGACCTCCCCTGCCGAACTCCCTTGTCCAAATCCTGTTTGCTCCCCCTGGTCGCTCGCTCTCTGGGAGCTTGCTTGCTTCTGTAGTCCCTGGACCAGCTGGAGCAGCTTGCTCTGCTCTGCTCTGCTCTGCTCTGCTCTGCTTAGCTGGGAGGCGGGAAACAGGCTGAAGCTTCCTGCCCACAGCTGCTGGGAGTACTCAGGCCACACACCCCCAATTCAGTTGGAGCTCTCAGAAGCACCTGGTGACCTCACAGCCACTCAGACGGATAAGGGGCAGCCCCCTGGACTTCCTGCAGCCCACTTACTCTTAGCCTCTAGCTCCTTTGTCTCTTCTACCAGAGAAGAAGGCCAGGATCTCAGAGAAGAAGGCCAGGATCTCTTCTTGATCATCCCAGAGTGCAGGACATGGAATAATGGGCTCAAGTGACAGGAAGCCAGATTCCGGCTGAACATCTGGAAAAACTTCCTGACTGTTAGAGCAATACGCCAATGGAACCCATGACCTAGGGAGGTGGTGGGCTCTCCCACACTGGAGGCATTCAAGATGAGGCTGGACAACCATCTGTCAGGGATGCTGTGACTTGGATTCCTGCATTGAGCAGGGGGTTGGACTCGATGGCCTTGTAGGCCCCTTCCAACCCTAGTATTCTATGATTCTATGATTTTTAATAAAGGAAGTGGCAGAAGAACTCTCAGAACCGCTGTCTATTCTCTTTGAGAAATCATGGAGGACGGGGGAAGTGCCAGATGATTGGAGGAGGGCTAACGTTGTCCCTATCATCAAAAAGGGTAAAAAGGAGGAACCTGGGAACTACAGACCAGTCAGTCTGACATCAATCCCTGGGAAAATTCTGGAGCAGATGATAAAGCAATCCATCTGGAAGCACCTTGAAAACAATGCCATGATTACTCGAAGCCAACATGGATTTGTCAAAAACAAGTCCTGCCAGACAAATCTGATCTCATTTTTGGATCAAGTCACCTCCCTTGTAGACCGTGGGAATGCTGTAGACATCATATACCTTGACTTCAGCAAAGCTTTCCACAAAGTGCCCCATGATCTCCTGATGAGCAAACTAGCTCAATTTGGGCTAGAGGAAACAACGATCCGGTGGATCCACAGTTGGCTACAGAATCGGACTCCAAGAGTGCTTATCAATGGGACCTTCTCCAACTGGGGAGAGGTAACGAGTGGGGTACCGCAGGGCTCAGTCCTGGGCCCAGGGCTCTTCAACATTTTTATGAATGACTTGGAGGAGGAGGGGCAGGGAATGCTGATCAGATTTGCAGATGACACGAAACTGGGTGGGATAGCTAATACTTCGGAAGACAGAAACCAAATTCAAAGTGATCTGGATAGACTGGAGCGCTGGGCAGAAAACAACAATGACATTGAATAGGAATAAATGCCAAGTTCTGCACCTAGGAAAAAGAAACCAAATGCACAGTTACAAGATGGGGGATACGTGGCTCAACCACACTACAAGCAAGAAGGATCTCGGCATTGTTGTCGATCACAAGCTGAATATGAGCCAACAATGTGACGTGGCTGCAAAAAAGGCCAATGCTATTTCGGGCTGCTTTCATTGAAGCATAGCTTCCAAATCCCGGGAAGTACTAGTTCCCCTCTACTCAGCACTGGTTAGGCCTCATCTGGAGTACTGTGTCCAGTTCTGGGCACCACACTTTAAGAAGGATGCAGACAAACTGGAGAGGGTTCAGAGGAGGGCAACAAAGATGATCAGGGGACTGGAAACAAAGCCCTATGAGGAGAGACTGAAAGAACTGGGCATGTTTAGCCTTGAGAAGAGAAGACTGAGGGGAGATATGATAGCACTCTTCAAGTCCTTGAAAGGTTGTCACAGAGAGGAAGGCCAGGATCTCTTCTTGATCATCCCAGAGTGCAGGACACGGAAGAATGGGCTCAAGTGACAGGAAGCCAGATTCCGGCTGAACATCAGGAAAAACTTCCTGACCGTTAGAGCAATACGACAATGGAACCAATTACCCAGGGAGGCTGTGGGCTCTCCCACACTGGAGGCCTTCAAGACGAGGCTGGACAGCCATCTGTCAGGGATGCTCTGACTTGGATTCCTGCATTGAGCAGGGGGTTGGGCTCGATGGCCTTGTAGGCCCCTTCCAACCCTACTATTCTATGATTCTATAAAGAGCCTCTTGTTGAGGGTGAACATGGAGAGTGCAAAAGCTGGTTTGAAACTCAACATTAAAAAAACGAAGATCATGGCATCTGGCCCTATCACTTCCTGGCATATAGAAGGGGAAGAAATGGAAGCAGTGACAGATTTTACTTTCTTGGGCTCCAAGATCACCGCAGACGGTGACTGTAGCCATGAAATGAAAAGACGCTTGCTCCTTGGGAGGAAAGCTATGGCCAACCTAGACAGCATAGTAAGAAGCAGAGACATCACCTTGCCGACAAAGGTCCGTCTAATCAAAGCTATGGTTTTCCCAGTAGTAATGTATGGCTGTGAGAGCTGGACTATAAGGAAGGCTGAGCGCCGAAGAATTGATGCTTTCGAACTGTGGTGCTGGAGAAGACTCTTACGAGTCCCCTGGACTGCAAGGAGGTCCAATCTGTCCATCCTAAAGGAAATCATTTTTTATTTTCTTTTTTATTTTCCCAGGCATTTTAGCATTTTAGCTTTCTAAACTTTTAGCTTTGCTGTTTTAAATCTGTATTTTAAACTCCTGCACTGCTGCTAGGTTTTATTGTAGTTGTATTGTTTTAATGTTCTATATATTTTAAATTGTTTTATTGTGTGCTGTTTTGTTTTAATTTTTGTGAACGGCTTAGAGAGCTTCGGCTATTGGGTGGTATAGAAATGAAAATAAATAAATAAATAAATAAACCCTGACTGCTCACTGGAAGGACAGATAAGACAGAACTCTTAATACAGGAGGGAAATTATGACTTGAGAGCTACAACTGAGACTGTCATGACTGGAATACAGCAATTGAAGGATATAACTTGTTCAAAAAGAACAGGAGGAACAGAAAGGGAGGTGGGGTTGCACTGTATGTGAAAAATACATATCTCTGCACAGAAATACAGGAGGAGGAGCTTGGTAGCCCCATCGAGAGCATCTGGATCAAAATAAATGGAGCAAAGAATAAAAGGAACCTGGTGGTCGGAGTCTACTGGCCACCCAACCAAGGAGAAGACGAGGATGAACCTTTTGAAAAGCAAATAGCCAATGTTTTAAGGAAGCGTGATGTAGTAGTAATAAAAAGGTAAAGGTAAAGGTGTCCCCAACCAGTCGTGTCCGACTCTAGGGTGTGGTGCTCATCTCCATTTCTAAGCCGAAGAGCCAGTGCTGTCCAAAGACGCTTCCATGGTCATGTGGCCGGCATGACTGAACACGAGGTGCATGGAACGCTGTTACCTTTCCCGCCGAAACGGTGCCTATTTATCTACTTGCAATTTCTTGCTTTCGAACTGCTAAGTTGGCAGAAGCTGGGACTGAAGACGGGAGCTCACTCCGTCACGCAGCACTCGGGTCTTGTCCTGCCGTCCTGCCAACCTTCCAGTCTGCAGTTCTGCGTCTTAACCACTAGGGACTTCAGTTTCCCCGATATTTGTTGGGAGACAAATTCTGCAAAACATGGCCCCTCCAGGAAATTCCTGACTTGTGTGGCGGATAACTTCCTCCTACAGAAAGTAGAGGAAGGAACTAGAGGATCGGCTATCCTTGACTTGACCCTAACCAACAGAGATGGTTGCCATAATCTTGGTTTTTTTGAGGTTTAAGTGCAACCCAGCTTTTGCACATTCTTTTTTCACCTTCGTCATGAGGTTCCTCAGCTCCTCCTCGCTTTCAGCCATCAAAGTGGTATCATCTGAGATTGTTAATGTTTCTTCCAGCGATTTTAACTCCAGCCTTGGCTTCATCAAGCCGAGCACATTGCATGATGTGTTCTGCGTACAGCTTGAATAGGTAGGGTGAGAGTATACAAGCCTGCCGTACTCCTTTCCCAATCTTAAACCAGTCTGTTGTTCTGTGGTCTGTTCTTACTGTTGCTACTTGGTCATTATACAGATTCCTCAGGAGGCAGACAAGATGACTTTGTATCCCCATACCACCAAGAACTTGCCACAATTTGTTATGATCCACACAGTCAAAGGCTTTAGAATAGTCAATAAAACAGAAATAGATGTTTTTCTGAAACTCCCTGGCTTTCTCCATTATCCAGCAGATATTGGCAATTTGGTCTCTAGTTCCTCTGCCTTTTCTAAACCCAGAATTTAGGTTTTCTAAACCTAAATTCTCGTTCCATGAATTGCTGGAGCAGTTATACCTATCAAGTCATTATTTCCCTCCTGTATTAAGAGTTCAAGTTTGTTCTGTTTGTTTCCCATACTCTGGGCATTAGTATATAGACATCGAAGACCATGTGCTTCATAGTCCGGCTTACTTCCTACATGTTTCTGAAGAGTATTACTGGGCGCTGTTAGAGCTGTTCTCTCCGTTGTGGTGCATGCGCCTTCGTCCATTGTTACCTGCAACTTTACGTCTCCCTCCCTCATAGGATTCAGTTTAAAGCCCTCCTGATGAAGTTCTTCATGCTGTGGCCAAACACATTCTTCCCATCCTTTGTGAGGTGCAACCCATCCCTTGCCAACAGCCCATCTTCCAGGAAGTATAGCCCGTGGTCCCAGAATCCAAATCTCTCTCGTTGGCACCACGTTTGTAGCCAGTCATTCACCCGGAGTATTTTTCGTTCCCTTTCTGTCCCTCTTCTAACTACTGGAAGGATGGATGAGAAAACTGTCTGGGCCCCAAAGTTCTTGATTTTCCTTCCCAAAGCTTCAAAGTCTGACGGGATCTCTTCGTAGCTCCGCTTGGCGGTATCATTTGTTCCCACATGGATGAGAGGAAAGGGATACCTGTCAGTGGGCTTTAGGAGTGCAGGCAACCTTTCAGTCATGTCTCTAATCCGTCCTCCCGGGAGACAACATACCTGGCGAGTCCACGGGTCTTCGCGACATACTTGGGTCTCGATCCCACGCAGCAAGGGGTCTCCCACTACTACCACTCTTCTCTTCTTCTTCTTGTAGACCTGGGTTTCATCGCCTCTGTTTGACTGACCTTCAGCCTCTTGCTCACTCTCATGCAGGTTCCCCTGTGATTCTTCCTCTGCAGGCTGTCCTCCAGTCTCATCCGCAAGTACCTGGAATCGGTTCCACAGCTCCACTGCTTCCACTGGTGCAGAGTGGCGTCTAGTTCTTCTTCTCCTAACTGTCACCCTTTTCCAAGGAGTATCCTCTACTCCATTTTTCTTCACCTCAGCATTTCCCACTGCCTCATCTTGCTGTTGCTCTTCAAGCTTCTGGTCTTCCCTTTGCTGCTGTAGTTCCCCCATTCTGTCCAAGAACTCTTCGTGTTCTCTTATTCCCCGGAGGGTCGACAGTCGCCGCTCCAGTCCACTTACTTTTTCCTCCAGCAGCATGATCAACTTGCAGTTGTTGCAGGTGTAGGCCATGTTGTTCTCAGGCAAGAAAGCAAACATTGCACACACCTTGCAGGTCACCTCCACTGCAGAGTCCTGTCCTTCCATTGCCTCTTTTCCCTTTTTGTGTCTAGCTTTGTGATTGTTCTAGACTAGCCTGTGCCTGCTCCTCTACTCAGTAGTGGTTAAAAGCAGAGTCCCACTGGTGTGGAAGTGTGTGTTACAAGATAAATAAATGGGGGAAAATAGTTAGTTAAAAAAGAAAAAAAATGTTAGGGGCCTCCACCTTGACCTCCCCTGCCGAACTCCCTTGTCCAAATCCTGTTTGCTCCCCCTGGTCGCTCGCTCTCTGGGAGCTTGCTTGCTTCTGTAGTCCCTGGACCAGCTGGAGCAGCTTGCTCTGCTCTGCTCTGCTCTGCTCTGCTCTGCTTAGCTGGGAGGCGGGAAACAGGCTGAAGCTTCCTGCCCACAGCTGCTGGGAGTACTCAGGCCACACACCCCCAATTCAGTTGGAGCTCTCAGAAGCACCTGGTGACCTCACAGCCACTCAGACGGATAAGGGGCAGCCCCCTGGACTTCCTGCAGCCCACTTACTCTTAGCCTCTAGCTCCTTTGTCTCTTCTACCAGAGAAGAAGGCCAGGATCTCAGAGAAGAAGGCCAGGATCTCTTCTTGATCATCCCAGAGTGCAGGACATGGAATAATGGGCTCAAGTGACAGGAAGCCAGATTCCGGCTGAACATCTGGAAAAACTTCCTGACTGTTAGAGCAATACGCCAATGGAACCCATGACCTAGGGAGGTGGTGGGCTCTCCCACACTGGAGGCATTCAAGATGAGGCTGGACAACCATCTGTCAGGGATGCTGTGACTTGGATTCCTGCATTGAGCAGGGGGTTGGACTCGATGGCCTTGTAGGCCCCTTCCAACCCTAGTATTCTATGATTCTATGATTTTTAATAAAGGAAGTGGCAGAAGAACTCTCAGAACCGCTGTCTATTCTCTTTGAGAAATCATGGAGGACGGGGGAAGTGCCAGATGATTGGAGGAGGGCTAACGTTGTCCCTATCATCAAAAAGGGTAAAAAGGAGGAACCTGGGAACTACAGACCAGTCAGTCTGACATCAATCCCTGGGAAAATTCTGGAGCAGATGATAAAGCAATCCATCTGGAAGCACCTTGAAAACAATGCCATGATTACTCGAAGCCAACATGGATTTGTCAAAAACAAGTCCTGCCAGACAAATCTGATCTCATTTTTGGATCAAGTCACCTCCCTTGTAGACCGTGGGAATGCTGTAGACATCATATACCTTGACTTCAGCAAAGCTTTCCACAAAGTGCCCCATGATCTCCTGATGAGCAAACTAGCTCAATTTGGGCTAGAGGAAACAACGATCCGGTGGATCCACAGTTGGCTACAGAATCGGACTCCAAGAGTGCTTATCAATGGGACCTTCTCCAACTGGGGAGAGGTAACGAGTGGGGTACCGCAGGGCTCAGTCCTGGGCCCAGGGCTCTTCAACATTTTTATGAATGACTTGGAGGAGGAGGGGCAGGGAATGCTGATCAGATTTGCAGATGACACGAAACTGGGTGGGATAGCTAATACTTCGGAAGACAGAAACCAAATTCAAAGTGATCTGGATAGACTGGAGCGCTGGGCAGAAAACAACAATGACATTGAATAGGAATAAATGCCAAGTTCTGCACCTAGGAAAAAGAAACCAAATGCACAGTTACAAGATGGGGGATACGTGGCTCAACCACACTACAAGCAAGAAGGATCTCGGCATTGTTGTCGATCACAAGCTGAATATGAGCCAACAATGTGACGTGGCTGCAAAAAAGGCCAATGCTATTTCGGGCTGCTTTCATTGAAGCATAGCTTCCAAATCCCGGGAAGTACTAGTTCCCCTCTACTCAGCACTGGTTAGGCCTCATCTGGAGTACTGTGTCCAGTTCTGGGCACCACACTTTAAGAAGGATGCAGACAAACTGGAGAGGGTTCAGAGGAGGGCAACAAAGATGATCAGGGGACTGGAAACAAAGCCCTATGAGGAGAGACTGAAAGAACTGGGCATGTTTAGCCTTGAGAAGAGAAGACTGAGGGGAGATATGATAGCACTCTTCAAGTCCTTGAAAGGTTGTCACAGAGAGGAAGGCCAGGATCTCTTCTTGATCATCCCAGAGTGCAGGACACGGAAGAATGGGCTCAAGTGACAGGAAGCCAGATTCCGGCTGAACATCAGGAAAAACTTCCTGACCGTTAGAGCAATACGACAATGGAACCAATTACCCAGGGAGGCTGTGGGCTCTCCCACACTGGAGGCCTTCAAGACGAGGCTGGACAGCCATCTGTCAGGGATGCTCTGACTTGGATTCCTGCATTGAGCAGGGGGTTGGGCTCGATGGCCTTGTAGGCCCCTTCCAACCCTACTATTCTATGATTCTATAAAGAGCCTCTTGTTGAGGGTGAACATGGAGAGTGCAAAAGCTGGTTTGAAACTCAACATTAAAAAAACGAAGATCATGGCATCTGGCCCTATCACTTCCTGGCATATAGAAGGGGAAGAAATGGAAGCAGTGACAGATTTTACTTTCTTGGGCTCCAAGATCACCGCAGACGGTGACTGTAGCCATGAAATGAAAAGACGCTTGCTCCTTGGGAGGAAAGCTATGGCCAACCTAGACAGCATAGTAAGAAGCAGAGACATCACCTTGCCGACAAAGGTCCGTCTAATCAAAGCTATGGTTTTCCCAGTAGTAATGTATGGCTGTGAGAGCTGGACTATAAGGAAGGCTGAGCGCCGAAGAATTGATGCTTTCGAACTGTGGTGCTGGAGAAGACTCTTACGAGTCCCCTGGACTGCAAGGAGGTCCAATCTGTCCATCCTAAAGGAAATCATTTTTTATTTTCTTTTTTATTTTCCCAGGCATTTTAGCATTTTAGCTTTCTAAACTTTTAGCTTTGCTGTTTTAAATCTGTATTTTAAACTCCTGCACTGCTGCTAGGTTTTATTGTAGTTGTATTGTTTTAATGTTCTATATATTTTAAATTGTTTTATTGTGTGCTGTTTTGTTTTAATTTTTGTGAACGGCTTAGAGAGCTTCGGCTATTGGGTGGTATAGAAATGAAAATAAATAAATAAATAAATAAACCCTGACTGCTCACTGGAAGGACAGATAAGACAGAACTCTTAATACAGGAGGGAAATTATGACTTGAGAGCTACAACTGAGACTGTCATGACTGGAATACAGCAATTGAAGGATATAACTTGTTCAAAAAGAACAGGAGGAACAGAAAGGGAGGTGGGGTTGCACTGTATGTGAAAAATACATATCTCTGCACAGAAATACAGGAGGAGGAGCTTGGTAGCCCCATCGAGAGCATCTGGATCAAAATAAATGGAGCAAAGAATAAAAGGAACCTGGTGGTCGGAGTCTACTGGCCACCCAACCAAGGAGAAGACGAGGATGAACCTTTTGAAAAGCAAATAGCCAATGTTTTAAGGAAGCGTGATGTAGTAGTAATAAAAAGGTAAAGGTAAAGGTGTCCCCAACCAGTCGTGTCCGACTCTAGGGTGTGGTGCTCATCTCCATTTCTAAGCCGAAGAGCCAGTGCTGTCCAAAGACGCTTCCATGGTCATGTGGCCGGCATGACTGAACACGAGGTGCATGGAACGCTGTTACCTTTCCCGCCGAAACGGTGCCTATTTATCTACTTGCAATTTCTTGCTTTCGAACTGCTAAGTTGGCAGAAGCTGGGACTGAAGACGGGAGCTCACTCCGTCACGCAGCACTCGGGTCTTGTCCTGCCGTCCTGCCAACCTTCCAGTCTGCAGTTCTGCGTCTTAACCACTAGGGACTTCAGTTTCCCCGATATTTGTTGGGAGACAAATTCTGCAAAACATGGCCCCTCCAGGAAATTCCTGACTTGTGTGGCGGATAACTTCCTCCTACAGAAAGTAGAGGAAGGAACTAGAGGATCGGCTATCCTTGACTTGACCCTAACCAACAGAGATGGTTGCCATAATCTTGGTTTTTTTGAGGTTTAAGTGCAACCCAGCTTTTGCACATTCTTTTTTCACCTTCGTCATGAGGTTCCTCAGCTCCTCCTCGCTTTCAGCCATCAAAGTGGTATCATCTGAGATTGTTAATGTTTCTTCCAGCGATTTTAACTCCAGCCTTGGCTTCATCAAGCCGAGCACATTGCATGATGTGTTCTGCGTACAGCTTGAATAGGTAGGGTGAGAGTATACAAGCCTGCCGTACTCCTTTCCCAATCTTAAACCAGTCTGTTGTTCTGTGGTCTGTTCTTACTGTTGCTACTTGGTCATTATACAGATTCTTCAGGAGGCAGACAAGATGACTTTGTATCCCCATACCACCAAGAACTTGCCACAATTTGTTATGATCCACACAGTCAAAGGCTTTAGAATAGTCAATAAAACAGAAATAGATGTTTTTCTGAAACTCCCTGGCTTTCTCCATTATCCAGCAGATATTGGCAATTTGGTCTCTAGTTCCTCTGCCTTTTCTAAACCCAGAATTTAGGTTTTCTAAACCTAAATTCTCGTTCCATGAATTGCTGGAGCAGTTATACCTATCAAGTCATTATTTCCCTCCTGTATTAAGAGTTCAAGTTTGTTCTGTTTGTTTCCCATACTCTGGGCATTAGTATATAGACATCGAAGACCATGTGCTTCATAGTCCGGCTTACTTCCTACATGTTTCTGAAGAGTATTACTGGGCGCTGTTAGAGCTGTTCTCTCCGTTGTGGTGCATGCGCCTTCGTCCATTGTTACCTGCAACTTTACGTCTCCCTCCCTCATAGGATTCAGTTTAAAGCCCTCCTGATGAAGTTCTTCATGCTGTGGCCAAACACATTCTTCCCATCCTTTGTGAGGTGCAACCCATCCCTTGCCAACAGCCCATCTTCCAGGAAGTATAGCCCGTGGTCCCAGAATCCAAATCTCTCTCGTTGGCACCACGTTTGTAGCCAGTCATTCACCCGGAGTATTTTTCGTTCCCTTTCTGTCCCTCTTCTAACTACTGGAAGGATGGATGAGAAAACTGTCTGGGCCCCAAAGTTCTTGATTTTCCTTCCCAAAGCTTCAAAGTCTGACGGGATCTCTTCGTAGCTCCGCTTGGCGGTATCATTTGTTCCCACATGGATGAGAGGAAAGGGATACCTGTCAGTGGGCTTTAGGAGTGCAGGCAACCTTTCAGTCATGTCTCTAATCCGTCCTCCCGGGAGACAACATACCTGGCGAGTCCACGGGTCTTCGCGACATACTTGGGTCTCGATCCCACGCAGCAAGGGGTCTCCCACTACTACCACTCTTCTCTTCTTCTTCTTGTAGACCTGGGTTTCATCGCCTCTGTTTGACTGACCTTCAGCCTCTTGCTCACTCTCATGCAGGTTCCCCTGTGATTCTTCCTCTGCAGGCTGTCCTCCAGTCTCATCCGCAAGTACCTGGAATCGGTTCCACAGCTCCACTGCTTCCACTGGTGCAGAGTGGCGTCTAGTTCTTCTTCTCCTAACTGTCACCCTTTTCCAAGGAGTATCCTCTACTCCATTTTTCTTCACCTCAGCATTTCCCACTGCCTCATCTTGCTGTTGCTCTTCAAGCTTCTGGTCTTCCCTTTGCTGCTGTAGTTCCCCCATTCTGTCCAAGAACTCTTCGTGTTCTCTTATTCCCCAGAGGGTCGACAGTCGCCGCTCCAGTCCACTTACTTTTTCCTCCAGCAGCATGATCAACTTGCAGTTGTTGCAGGTGTAGGCCATGTTGTTCTCAGGCAAGAAAGCAAACATTGCACACACCTTGCAGGTCACCTCCACTGCAGAGTCCTGTCCTTCCATTGCCTCTTTTCCCTTTTTGTGTCTAGCTTTGTGATTGTTCTAGACTAGCCTGTGCCTGCTCCTCTACTCAGTAGTGGTTAAAAGCAGAGTCCCACTGGTGTGGAAGTGTGTGTTACAAGATAAATAAATGGGGGAAAATAGTTAGTTAAAAAAGAAAAAAAATGTTAGGGGCCTCCACCTTGACCTCCCCTGCCGAACTCCCTTGTCCAAATCCTGTTTGCTCCCCCTGGTCGCTCGCTCTCTGGGAGCTTGCTTGCTTCTGTAGTCCCTGGACCAGCTGGAGCAGCTTGCTCTGCTCTGCTCTGCTCTGCTCTGCTCTGCTCTGCTTAGCTGGGAGGCGGGAAACAGGCTGAAGCTTCCTGCCCACAGCTGCTGGGAGTACTCAGGCCACACACCCCCAATTCAGTTGGAGCTCTCAGAAGCACCTGGTGACCTCACAGCCACTCAGACGGATAAGGGGCAGCCCCCTGGACTTCCTGCAGCCCACTTACTCTTAGCCTCTAGCTCCTTTGTCTCTTCTACCAGAGAAGAAGGCCAGGATCTCAGAGAAGAAGGCCAGGATCTCTTCTTGATCATCCCAGAGTGCAGGACATGGAATAATGGGCTCAAGTGACAGGAAGCCAGATTCCGGCTGAACATCTGGAAAAACTTCCTGACTGTTAGAGCAATACGCCAATGGAACCCATGACCTAGGGAGGTGGTGGGCTCTCCCACACTGGAGGCATTCAAGATGAGGCTGGACAACCATCTGTCAGGGATGCTGTGACTTGGATTCCTGCATTGAGCAGGGGGTTGGACTCGATGGCCTTGTAGGCCCCTTCCAACCCTAGTATTCTATGATTCTATGATTTTTAATAAAGGAAGTGGCAGAAGAACTCTCAGAACCGCTGTCTATTCTCTTTGAGAAATCATGGAGGACGGGGGAAGTGCCAGATGATTGGAGGAGGGCTAACGTTGTCCCTATCATCAAAAAGGGTAAAAAGGAGGAACCTGGGAACTACAGACCAGTCAGTCTGACATCAATCCCTGGGAAAATTCTGGAGCAGATGATAAAGCAATCCATCTGGAAGCACCTTGAAAACAATGCCATGATTACTCGAAGCCAACATGGATTTGTCAAAAACAAGTCCTGCCAGACAAATCTGATCTCATTTTTGGATCAAGTCACCTCCCTTGTAGACCGTGGGAATGCTGTAGACATCATATACCTTGACTTCAGCAAAGCTTTCCACAAAGTGCCCCATGATCTCCTGATGAGCAAACTAGCTCAATTTGGGCTAGAGGAAACAACGATCCGGTGGATCCACAGTTGGCTACAGAATCGGACTCCAAGAGTGCTTATCAATGGGACCTTCTCCAACTGGGGAGAGGTAACGAGTGGGGTACCGCAGGGCTCAGTCCTGGGCCCAGGGCTCTTCAACATTTTTATGAATGACTTGGAGGAGGAGGGGCAGGGAATGCTGATCAGATTTGCAGATGACACGAAACTGGGTGGGATAGCTAATACTTCGGAAGACAGAAACCAAATTCAAAGTGATCTGGATAGACTGGAGCGCTGGGCAGAAAACAACAATGACATTGAATAGGAATAAATGCCAAGTTCTGCACCTAGGAAAAAGAAACCAAATGCACAGTTACAAGATGGGGGATACGTGGCTCAACCACACTACAAGCAAGAAGGATCTCGGCATTGTTGTCGATCACAAGCTGAATATGAGCCAACAATGTGACGTGGCTGCAAAAAAGGCCAATGCTATTTCGGGCTGCTTTCATTGAAGCATAGCTTCCAAATCCCGGGAAGTACTAGTTCCCCTCTACTCAGCACTGGTTAGGCCTCATCTGGAGTACTGTGTCCAGTTCTGGGCACCACACTTTAAGAAGGATGCAGACAAACTGGAGAGGGTTCAGAGGAGGGCAACAAAGATGATCAGGGGACTGGAAACAAAGCCCTATGAGGAGAGACTGAAAGAACTGGGCATGTTTAGCCTTGAGAAGAGAAGACTGAGGGGAGATATGATAGCACTCTTCAAGTCCTTGAAAGGTTGTCACAGAGAGGAAGGCCAGGATCTCTTCTTGATCATCCCAGAGTGCAGGACACGGAAGAATGGGCTCAAGTGACAGGAAGCCAGATTCCGGCTGAACATCAGGAAAAACTTCCTGACCGTTAGAGCAATACGACAATGGAACCAATTACCCAGGGAGGCTGTGGGCTCTCCCACACTGGAGGCCTTCAAGACGAGGCTGGACAGCCATCTGTCAGGGATGCTCTGACTTGGATTCCTGCATTGAGCAGGGGGTTGGGCTCGATGGCCTTGTAGGCCCCTTCCAACCCTACTATTCTATGATTCTATAAAGAGCCTCTTGTTGAGGGTGAACATGGAGAGTGCAAAAGCTGGTTTGAAACTCAACATTAAAAAAACGAAGATCATGGCATCTGGCCCTATCACTTCCTGGCATATAGAAGGGGAAGAAATGGAAGCAGTGACAGATTTTACTTTCTTGGGCTCCAAGATCACCGCAGACGGTGACTGTAGCCATGAAATGAAAAGACGCTTGCTCCTTGGGAGGAAAGCTATGGCCAACCTAGACAGCATAGTAAGAAGCAGAGACATCACCTTGCCGACAAAGGTCCGTCTAATCAAAGCTATGGTTTTCCCAGTAGTAATGTATGGCTGTGAGAGCTGGACTATAAGGAAGGCTGAGCGCCGAAGAATTGATGCTTTCGAACTGTGGTGCTGGAGAAGACTCTTACGAGTCCCCTGGACTGCAAGGAGGTCCAATCTGTCCATCCTAAAGGAAATCATTTTTTATTTTCTTTTTTATTTTCCCAGGCATTTTAGCATTTTAGCTTTCTAAACTTTTAGCTTTGCTGTTTTAAATCTGTATTTTAAACTCCTGCACTGCTGCTAGGTTTTATTGTAGTTGTATTGTTTTAATGTTCTATATATTTTAAATTGTTTTATTGTGTGCTGTTTTGTTTTAATTTTTGTGAACGGCTTAGAGAGCTTCGGCTATTGGGTGGTATAGAAATGAAAATAAATAAATAAATAAATAAACCCTGACTGCTCACTGGAAGGACAGATAAGACAGAACTCTTAATACAGGAGGGAAATTATGACTTGAGAGCTACAACTGAGACTGTCATGACTGGAATACAGCAATTGAAGGATATAACTTGTTCAAAAAGAACAGGAGGAACAGAAAGGGAGGTGGGGTTGCACTGTATGTGAAAAATACATATCTCTGCACAGAAATACAGGAGGAGGAGCTTGGTAGCCCCATCGAGAGCATCTGGATCAAAATAAATGGAGCAAAGAATAAAAGGAACCTGGTGGTCGGAGTCTACTGGCCACCCAACCAAGGAGAAGACGAGGATGAACCTTTTGAAAAGCAAATAGCCAATGTTTTAAGGAAGCGTGATGTAGTAGTAATAAAAAGGTAAAGGTAAAGGTGTCCCCAACCAGTCGTGTCCGACTCTAGGGTGTGGTGCTCATCTCCATTTCTAAGCCGAAGAGCCAGTGCTGTCCAAAGACGCTTCCATGGTCATGTGGCCGGCATGACTGAACACGAGGTGCATGGAACGCTGTTACCTTTCCCGCCGAAACGGTGCCTATTTATCTACTTGCAATTTCTTGCTTTCGAACTGCTAAGTTGGCAGAAGCTGGGACTGAAGACGGGAGCTCACTCCGTCACGCAGCACTCGGGTCTTGTCCTGCCGTCCTGCCAACCTTCCAGTCTGCAGTTCTGCGTCTTAACCACTAGGGACTTCAGTTTCCCCGATATTTGTTGGGAGACAAATTCTGCAAAACATGGCCCCTCCAGGAAATTCCTGACTTGTGTGGCGGATAACTTCCTCCTACAGAAAGTAGAGGAAGGAACTAGAGGATCGGCTATCCTTGACTTGACCCTAACCAACAGAGATGGTTGCCATAATCTTGGTTTTTTTGAGGTTTAAGTGCAACCCAGCTTTTGCACATTCTTTTTTCACCTTCGTCATGAGGTTCCTCAGCTCCTCCTCGCTTTCAGCCATCAAAGTGGTATCATCTGAGATTGTTAATGTTTCTTCCAGCGATTTTAACTCCAGCCTTGGCTTCATCAAGCCGAGCACATTGCATGATGTGTTCTGCGTACAGCTTGAATAGGTAGGGTGAGAGTATACAAGCCTGCCGTACTCCTTTCCCAATCTTAAACCAGTCTGTTGTTCTGTGGTCTGTTCTTACTGTTGCTACTTGGTCATTATACAGATTCCTCAGGAGGCAGACAAGATGACTTTGTATCCCCATACCACCAAGAACTTGCCACAATTTGTTATGATCCACACAGTCAAAGGCTTTAGAATAGTCAATAAAACAGAAATAGATGTTTTTCTGAAACTCCCTGGCTTTCTCCATTATCCAGCAGATATTGGCAATTTGGTCTCTAGTTCCTCTGCCTTTTCTAAACCCAGAATTTAGGTTTTCTAAACCTAAATTCTCGTTCCATGAATTGCTGGAGCAGTTATACCTATCAAGTCATTATTTCCCTCCTGTATTAAGAGTTCAAGTTTGTTCTGTTTGTTTCCCATACTCTGGGCATTAGTATATAGACATCGAAGACCATGTGCTTCATAGTCCGGCTTACTTCCTACATGTTTCTGAAGAGTATTACTGGGCGCTGTTAGAGCTGTTCTCTCCGTTGTGGTGCATGCGCCTTCGTCCATTGTTACCTGCAACTTTACGTCTCCCTCCCTCATAGGATTCAGTTTAAAGCCCTCCTGATGAAGTTCTTCATGCTGTGGCCAAACACATTCTTCCCATCCTTTGTGAGGTGCAACCCATCCCTTGCCAACAGCCCATCTTCCAGGAAGTATAGCCCGTGGTCCCAGAATCCAAATCTCTCTCGTTGGCACCACGTTTGTAGCCAGTCATTCACCCGGAGTATTTTTCGTTCCCTTTCTGTCCCTCTTCTAACTACTGGAAGGATGGATGAGAAAACTGTCTGGGCCCCAAAGTTCTTGATTTTCCTTCCCAAAGCTTCAAAGTCTGACGGGATCTCTTCGTAGCTCCGCTTGGCGGTATCATTTGTTCCCACATGGATGAGAGGAAAGGGATACCTGTCAGTGGGCTTTAGGAGTGCAGGCAACCTTTCAGTCATGTCTCTAATCCGTCCTCCCGGGAGACAACATACCTGGCGAGTCCACGGGTCTTCGCGACATACTTGGGTCTCGATCCCACGCAGCAAGGGGTCTCCCACTACTACCACTCTTCTCTTCTTCTTCTTGTAGACCTGGGTTTCATCGCCTCTGTTTGACTGACCTTCAGCCTCTTGCTCACTCTCATGCAGGTTCCCCTGTGATTCTTCCTCTGCAGGCTGTCCTCCAGTCTCATCCGCAAGTACCTGGAATCGGTTCCACAGCTCCACTGCTTCCACTGGTGCAGAGTGGCGTCTAGTTCTTCTTCTCCTAACTGTCACCCTTTTCCAAGGAGTATCCTCTACTCCATTTTTCTTCACCTCAGCATTTCCCACTGCCTCATCTTGCTGTTGCTCTTCAAGCTTCTGGTCTTCCCTTTGCTGCTGTAGTTCCCCCATTCTGTCCAAGAACTCTTCGTGTTCTCTTATTCCCCAGAGGGTCGACAGTCGCCGCTCCAGTCCACTTACTTTTTCCTCCAGCAGCATGATCAACTTGCAGTTGTTGCAGGTGTAGGCCATGTTGTTCTCAGGCAAGAAAGCAAACATTGCACACACCTTGCAGGTCACCTCCACTGCAGAGTCCTGTCCTTCCATTGCCTCTTTTCCCTTTTTGTGTCTAGCTTTGTGATTGTTCTAGACTAGCCTGTGCCTGCTCCTCTACTCAGTAGTGGTTAAAAGCAGAGTCCCACTGGTGTGGAAGTGTGTGTTACAAGATAAATAAATGGGGGAAAATAGTTAGTTAAAAAAGAAAAAAAATGTTAGGGGCCTCCACCTTGACCTCCCCTGCCGAACTCCCTTGTCCAAATCCTGTTTGCTCCCCCTGGTCGCTCGCTCTCTGGGAGCTTGCTTGCTTCTGTAGTCCCTGGACCAGCTGGAGCAGCTTGCTCTGCTCTGCTCTGCTCTGCTCTGCTCTGCTCTGCTTAGCTGGGAGGCGGGAAACAGGCTGAAGCTTCCTGCCCACAGCTGCTGGGAGTACTCAGGCCACACACCCCCAATTCAGTTGGAGCTCTCAGAAGCACCTGGTGACCTCACAGCCACTCAGACGGATAAGGGGCAGCCCCCTGGACTTCCTGCAGCCCACTTACTCTTAGCCTCTAGCTCCTTTGTCTCTTCTACCAGAGAAGAAGGCCAGGATCTCAGAGAAGAAGGCCAGGATCTCTTCTTGATCATCCCAGAGTGCAGGACATGGAATAATGGGCTCAAGTGACAGGAAGCCAGATTCCGGCTGAACATCTGGAAAAACTTCCTGACTGTTAGAGCAATACGCCAATGGAACCCATGACCTAGGGAGGTGGTGGGCTCTCCCACACTGGAGGCATTCAAGATGAGGCTGGACAACCATCTGTCAGGGATGCTGTGACTTGGATTCCTGCATTGAGCAGGGGGTTGGACTCGATGGCCTTGTAGGCCCCTTCCAACCCTAGTATTCTATGATTCTATGATTTTTAATAAAGGAAGTGGCAGAAGAACTCTCAGAACCGCTGTCTATTCTCTTTGAGAAATCATGGAGGACGGGGGAAGTGCCAGATGATTGGAGGAGGGCTAACGTTGTCCCTATCATCAAAAAGGGTAAAAAGGAGGAACCTGGGAACTACAGACCAGTCAGTCTGACATCAATCCCTGGGAAAATTCTGGAGCAGATGATAAAGCAATCCATCTGGAAGCACCTTGAAAACAATGCCATGATTACTCGAAGCCAACATGGATTTGTCAAAAACAAGTCCTGCCAGACAAATCTGATCTCATTTTTGGATCAAGTCACCTCCCTTGTAGACCGTGGGAATGCTGTAGACATCATATACCTTGACTTCAGCAAAGCTTTCCACAAAGTGCCCCATGATCTCCTGATGAGCAAACTAGCTCAATTTGGGCTAGAGGAAACAACGATCCGGTGGATCCACAGTTGGCTACAGAATCGGACTCCAAGAGTGCTTATCAATGGGACCTTCTCCAACTGGGGAGAGGTAACGAGTGGGGTACCGCAGGGCTCAGTCCTGGGCCCAGGGCTCTTCAACATTTTTATGAATGACTTGGAGGAGGAGGGGCAGGGAATGCTGATCAGATTTGCAGATGACACGAAACTGGGTGGGATAGCTAATACTTCGGAAGACAGAAACCAAATTCAAAGTGATCTGGATAGACTGGAGCGCTGGGCAGAAAACAACAATGACATTGAATAGGAATAAATGCCAAGTTCTGCACCTAGGAAAAAGAAACCAAATGCACAGTTACAAGATGGGGGATACGTGGCTCAACCACACTACAAGCAAGAAGGATCTCGGCATTGTTGTCGATCACAAGCTGAATATGAGCCAACAATGTGACGTGGCTGCAAAAAAGGCCAATGCTATTTCGGGCTGCTTTCATTGAAGCATAGCTTCCAAATCCCGGGAAGTACTAGTTCCCCTCTACTCAGCACTGGTTAGGCCTCATCTGGAGTACTGTGTCCAGTTCTGGGCACCACACTTTAAGAAGGATGCAGACAAACTGGAGAGGGTTCAGAGGAGGGCAACAAAGATGATCAGGGGACTGGAAACAAAGCCCTATGAGGAGAGACTGAAAGAACTGGGCATGTTTAGCCTTGAGAAGAGAAGACTGAGGGGAGATATGATAGCACTCTTCAAGTCCTTGAAAGGTTGTCACAGAGAGGAAGGCCAGGATCTCTTCTTGATCATCCCAGAGTGCAGGACACGGAAGAATGGGCTCAAGTGACAGGAAGCCAGATTCCGGCTGAACATCAGGAAAAACTTCCTGACCGTTAGAGCAATACGACAATGGAACCAATTACCCAGGGAGGCTGTGGGCTCTCCCACACTGGAGGCCTTCAAGACGAGGCTGGACAGCCATCTGTCAGGGATGCTCTGACTTGGATTCCTGCATTGAGCAGGGGGTTGGGCTCGATGGCCTTGTAGGCCCCTTCCAACCCTACTATTCTATGATTCTATAAAGAGCCTCTTGTTGAGGGTGAACATGGAGAGTGCAAAAGCTGGTTTGAAACTCAACATTAAAAAAACGAAGATCATGGCATCTGGCCCTATCACTTCCTGGCATATAGAAGGGGAAGAAATGGAAGCAGTGACAGATTTTACTTTCTTGGGCTCCAAGATCACCGCAGACGGTGACTGTAGCCATGAAATGAAAAGACGCTTGCTCCTTGGGAGGAAAGCTATGGCCAACCTAGACAGCATAGTAAGAAGCAGAGACATCACCTTGCCGACAAAGGTCCGTCTAATCAAAGCTATGGTTTTCCCAGTAGTAATGTATGGCTGTGAGAGCTGGACTATAAGGAAGGCTGAGCGCCGAAGAATTGATGCTTTCGAACTGTGGTGCTGGAGAAGACTCTTACGAGTCCCCTGGACTGCAAGGAGGTCCAATCTGTCCATCCTAAAGGAAATCATTTTTTATTTTCTTTTTTATTTTCCCAGGCATTTTAGCATTTTAGCTTTCTAAACTTTTAGCTTTGCTGTTTTAAATCTGTATTTTAAACTCCTGCACTGCTGCTAGGTTTTATTGTAGTTGTATTGTTTTAATGTTCTATATATTTTAAATTGTTTTATTGTGTGCTGTTTTGTTTTAATTTTTGTGAACGGCTTAGAGAGCTTCGGCTATTGGGTGGTATAGAAATGAAAATAAATAAATAAATAAATAAACCCTGACTGCTCACTGGAAGGACAGATAAGACAGAACTCTTAATACAGGAGGGAAATTATGACTTGAGAGCTACAACTGAGACTGTCATGACTGGAATACAGCAATTGAAGGATATAACTTGTTCAAAAAGAACAGGAGGAACAGAAAGGGAGGTGGGGTTGCACTGTATGTGAAAAATACATATCTCTGCACAGAAATACAGGAGGAGGAGCTTGGTAGCCCCATCGAGAGCATCTGGATCAAAATAAATGGAGCAAAGAATAAAAGGAACCTGGTGGTCGGAGTCTACTGGCCACCCAACCAAGGAGAAGACGAGGATGAACCTTTTGAAAAGCAAATAGCCAATGTTTTAAGGAAGCGTGATGTAGTAGTAATAAAAAGGTAAAGGTAAAGGTGTCCCCAACCAGTCGTGTCCGACTCTAGGGTGTGGTGCTCATCTCCATTTCTAAGCCGAAGAGCCAGTGCTGTCCAAAGACGCTTCCATGGTCATGTGGCCGGCATGACTGAACACGAGGTGCATGGAACGCTGTTACCTTTCCCGCCGAAACGGTGCCTATTTATCTACTTGCAATTTCTTGCTTTCGAACTGCTAAGTTGGCAGAAGCTGGGACTGAAGACGGGAGCTCACTCCGTCACGCAGCACTCGGGTCTTGTCCTGCCGTCCTGCCAACCTTCCAGTCTGCAGTTCTGCGTCTTAACCACTAGGGACTTCAGTTTCCCCGATATTTGTTGGGAGACAAATTCTGCAAAACATGGCCCCTCCAGGAAATTCCTGACTTGTGTGGCGGATAACTTCCTCCTACAGAAAGTAGAGGAAGGAACTAGAGGATCGGCTATCCTTGACTTGACCCTAACCAACAGAGATGGTTGCCATAATCTTGGTTTTTTTGAGGTTTAAGTGCAACCCAGCTTTTGCACATTCTTTTTTCACCTTCGTCATGAGGTTCCTCAGCTCCTCCTCGCTTTCAGCCATCAAAGTGGTATCATCTGAGATTGTTAATGTTTCTTCCAGCGATTTTAACTCCAGCCTTGGCTTCATCAAGCCGAGCACATTGCATGATGTGTTCTGCGTACAGCTTGAATAGGTAGGGTGAGAGTATACAAGCCTGCCGTACTCCTTTCCCAATCTTAAACCAGTCTGTTGTTCTGTGGTCTGTTCTTACTGTTGCTACTTGGTCATTATACAGATTCCTCAGGAGGCAGACAAGATGACTTTGTATCCCCATACCACCAAGAACTTGCCACAATTTGTTATGATCCACACAGTCAAAGGCTTTAGAATAGTCAATAAAACAGAAATAGATGTTTTTCTGAAACTCCCTGGCTTTCTCCATTATCCAGCAGATATTGGCAATTTGGTCTCTAGTTCCTCTGCCTTTTCTAAACCCAGAATTTAGGTTTTCTAAACCTAAATTCTCGTTCCATGAATTGCTGGAGCAGTTATACCTATCAAGTCATTATTTCCCTCCTGTATTAAGAGTTCAAGTTTGTTCTGTTTGTTTCCCATACTCTGGGCATTAGTATATAGACATCGAAGACCATGTGCTTCATAGTCCGGCTTACTTCCTACATGTTTCTGAAGAGTATTACTGGGCGCTGTTAGAGCTGTTCTCTCCGTTGTGGTGCATGCGCCTTCGTCCATTGTTACCTGCAACTTTACGTCTCCCTCCCTCATAGGATTCAGTTTAAAGCCCTCCTGATGAAGTTCTTCATGCTGTGGCCAAACACATTCTTCCCATCCTTTGTGAGGTGCAACCCATCCCTTGCCAACAGCCCATCTTCCAGGAAGTATAGCCCGTGGTCCCAGAATCCAAATCTCTCTCGTTGGCACCACGTTTGTAGCCAGTCATTCACCCGGAGTATTTTTCGTTCCCTTTCTGTCCCTCTTCTAACTACTGGAAGGATGGATGAGAAAACTGTCTGGGCCCCAAAGTTCTTGATTTTCCTTCCCAAAGCTTCAAAGTCTGACGGGATCTCTTCGTAGCTCCGCTTGGCGGTATCATTTGTTCCCACATGGATGAGAGGAAAGGGATACCTGTCAGTGGGCTTTAGGAGTGCAGGCAACCTTTCAGTCATGTCTCTAATCCGTCCTCCCGGGAGACAACATACCTGGCGAGTCCACGGGTCTTCGCGACATACTTGGGTCTCGATCCCACGCAGCAAGGGGTCTCCCACTACTACCACTCTTCTCTTCTTCTTCTTGTAGACCTGGGTTTCATCGCCTCTGTTTGACTGACCTTCAGCCTCTTGCTCACTCTCATGCAGGTTCCCCTGTGATTCTTCCTCTGCAGGCTGTCCTCCAGTCTCATCCGCAAGTACCTGGAATCGGTTCCACAGCTCCACTGCTTCCACTGGTGCAGAGTGGCGTCTAGTTCTTCTTCTCCTAACTGTCACCCTTTTCCAAGGAGTATCCTCTACTCCATTTTTCTTCACCTCAGCATTTCCCACTGCCTCATCTTGCTGTTGCTCTTCAAGCTTCTGGTCTTCCCTTTGCTGCTGTAGTTCCCCCATTCTGTCCAAGAACTCTTCGTGTTCTCTTATTCCCCGGAGGGTCGACAGTCGCCGCTCCAGTCCACTTACTTTTTCCTCCAGCAGCATGATCAACTTGCAGTTGTTGCAGGTGTAGGCCATGTTGTTCTCAGGCAAGAAAGCAAACATTGCACACACCTTGCAGGTCACCTCCACTGCAGAGTCCTGTCCTTCCATTGCCTCTTTTCCCTTTTTGTGTCTAGCTTTGTGATTGTTCTAGACTAGCCTGTGCCTGCTCCTCTACTCAGTAGTGGTTAAAAGCAGAGTCCCACTGGTGTGGAAGTGTGTGTTACAAGATAAATAAATGGGGGAAAATAGTTAGTTAAAAAAGAAAAAAAATGTTAGGGGCCTCCACCTTGACCTCCCCTGCCGAACTCCCTTGTCCAAATCCTGTTTGCTCCCCCTGGTCGCTCGCTCTCTGGGAGCTTGCTTGCTTCTGTAGTCCCTGGACCAGCTGGAGCAGCTTGCTCTGCTCTGCTCTGCTCTGCTCTGCTCTGCTTAGCTGGGAGGCGGGAAACAGGCTGAAGCTTCCTGCCCACAGCTGCTGGGAGTACTCAGGCCACACACCCCCAATTCAGTTGGAGCTCTCAGAAGCACCTGGTGACCTCACAGCCACTCAGACGGATAAGGGGCAGCCCCCTGGACTTCCTGCAGCCCACTTACTCTTAGCCTCTAGCTCCTTTGTCTCTTCTACCAGAGAAGAAGGCCAGGATCTCAGAGAAGAAGGCCAGGATCTCTTCTTGATCATCCCAGAGTGCAGGACATGGAATAATGGGCTCAAGTGACAGGAAGCCAGATTCCGGCTGAACATCTGGAAAAACTTCCTGACTGTTAGAGCAATACGCCAATGGAACCCATGACCTAGGGAGGTGGTGGGCTCTCCCACACTGGAGGCATTCAAGATGAGGCTGGACAACCATCTGTCAGGGATGCTGTGACTTGGATTCCTGCATTGAGCAGGGGGTTGGACTCGATGGCCTTGTAGGCCCCTTCCAACCCTAGTATTCTATGATTCTATGATTTTTAATAAAGGAAGTGGCAGAAGAACTCTCAGAACCGCTGTCTATTCTCTTTGAGAAATCATGGAGGACGGGGGAAGTGCCAGATGATTGGAGGAGGGCTAACGTTGTCCCTATCATCAAAAAGGGTAAAAAGGAGGAACCTGGGAACTACAGACCAGTCAGTCTGACATCAATCCCTGGGAAAATTCTGGAGCAGATGATAAAGCAATCCATCTGGAAGCACCTTGAAAACAATGCCATGATTACTCGAAGCCAACATGGATTTGTCAAAAACAAGTCCTGCCAGACAAATCTGATCTCATTTTTGGATCAAGTCACCTCCCTTGTAGACCGTGGGAATGCTGTAGACATCATATACCTTGACTTCAGCAAAGCTTTCCACAAAGTGCCCCATGATCTCCTGATGAGCAAACTAGCTCAATTTGGGCTAGAGGAAACAACGATCCGGTGGATCCACAGTTGGCTACAGAATCGGACTCCAAGAGTGCTTATCAATGGGACCTTCTCCAACTGGGGAGAGGTAACGAGTGGGGTACCGCAGGGCTCAGTCCTGGGCCCAGGGCTCTTCAACATTTTTATGAATGACTTGGAGGAGGAGGGGCAGGGAATGCTGATCAGATTTGCAGATGACACGAAACTGGGTGGGATAGCTAATACTTCGGAAGACAGAAACCAAATTCAAAGTGATCTGGATAGACTGGAGCGCTGGGCAGAAAACAACAATGACATTGAATAGGAATAAATGCCAAGTTCTGCACCTAGGAAAAAGAAACCAAATGCACAGTTACAAGATGGGGGATACGTGGCTCAACCACACTACAAGCAAGAAGGATCTCGGCATTGTTGTCGATCACAAGCTGAATATGAGCCAACAATGTGACGTGGCTGCAAAAAAGGCCAATGCTATTTCGGGCTGCTTTCATTGAAGCATAGCTTCCAAATCCCGGGAAGTACTAGTTCCCCTCTACTCAGCACTGGTTAGGCCTCATCTGGAGTACTGTGTCCAGTTCTGGGCACCACACTTTAAGAAGGATGCAGACAAACTGGAGAGGGTTCAGAGGAGGGCAACAAAGATGATCAGGGGACTGGAAACAAAGCCCTATGAGGAGAGACTGAAAGAACTGGGCATGTTTAGCCTTGAGAAGAGAAGACTGAGGGGAGATATGATAGCACTCTTCAAGTCCTTGAAAGGTTGTCACAGAGAGGAAGGCCAGGATCTCTTCTTGATCATCCCAGAGTGCAGGACACGGAAGAATGGGCTCAAGTGACAGGAAGCCAGATTCCGGCTGAACATCAGGAAAAACTTCCTGACCGTTAGAGCAATACGACAATGGAACCAATTACCCAGGGAGGCTGTGGGCTCTCCCACACTGGAGGCCTTCAAGACGAGGCTGGACAGCCATCTGTCAGGGATGCTCTGACTTGGATTCCTGCATTGAGCAGGGGGTTGGGCTCGATGGCCTTGTAGGCCCCTTCCAACCCTACTATTCTATGATTCTATAAAGAGCCTCTTGTTGAGGGTGAACATGGAGAGTGCAAAAGCTGGTTTGAAACTCAACATTAAAAAAACGAAGATCATGGCATCTGGCCCTATCACTTCCTGGCATATAGAAGGGGAAGAAATGGAAGCAGTGACAGATTTTACTTTCTTGGGCTCCAAGATCACCGCAGACGGTGACTGTAGCCATGAAATGAAAAGACGCTTGCTCCTTGGGAGGAAAGCTATGGCCAACCTAGACAGCATAGTAAGAAGCAGAGACATCACCTTGCCGACAAAGGTCCGTCTAATCAAAGCTATGGTTTTCCCAGTAGTAATGTATGGCTGTGAGAGCTGGACTATAAGGAAGGCTGAGCGCCGAAGAATTGATGCTTTCGAACTGTGGTGCTGGAGAAGACTCTTACGAGTCCCCTGGACTGCAAGGAGGTCCAATCTGTCCATCCTAAAGGAAATCATTTTTTATTTTCTTTTTTATTTTCCCAGGCATTTTAGCATTTTAGCTTTCTAAACTTTTAGCTTTGCTGTTTTAAATCTGTATTTTAAACTCCTGCACTGCTGCTAGGTTTTATTGTAGTTGTATTGTTTTAATGTTCTATATATTTTAAATTGTTTTATTGTGTGCTGTTTTGTTTTAATTTTTGTGAACGGCTTAGAGAGCTTCGGCTATTGGGTGGTATAGAAATGAAAATAAATAAATAAATAAATAAACCCTGACTGCTCACTGGAAGGACAGATAAGACAGAACTCTTAATACAGGAGGGAAATTATGACTTGAGAGCTACAACTGAGACTGTCATGACTGGAATACAGCAATTGAAGGATATAACTTGTTCAAAAAGAACAGGAGGAACAGAAAGGGAGGTGGGGTTGCACTGTATGTGAAAAATACATATCTCTGCACAGAAATACAGGAGGAGGAGCTTGGTAGCCCCATCGAGAGCATCTGGATCAAAATAAATGGAGCAAAGAATAAAAGGAACCTGGTGGTCGGAGTCTACTGGCCACCCAACCAAGGAGAAGACGAGGATGAACCTTTTGAAAAGCAAATAGCCAATGTTTTAAGGAAGCGTGATGTAGTAGTAATAAAAAGGTAAAGGTAAAGGTGTCCCCAACCAGTCGTGTCCGACTCTAGGGTGTGGTGCTCATCTCCATTTCTAAGCCGAAGAGCCAGTGCTGTCCAAAGACGCTTCCATGGTCATGTGGCCGGCATGACTGAACACGAGGTGCATGGAACGCTGTTACCTTTCCCGCCGAAACGGTGCCTATTTATCTACTTGCAATTTCTTGCTTTCGAACTGCTAAGTTGGCAGAAGCTGGGACTGAAGACGGGAGCTCACTCCGTCACGCAGCACTCGGGTCTTGTCCTGCCGTCCTGCCAACCTTCCAGTCTGCAGTTCTGCGTCTTAACCACTAGGGACTTCAGTTTCCCCGATATTTGTTGGGAGACAAATTCTGCAAAACATGGCCCCTCCAGGAAATTCCTGACTTGTGTGGCGGATAACTTCCTCCTACAGAAAGTAGAGGAAGGAACTAGAGGATCGGCTATCCTTGACTTGACCCTAACCAACAGAGATGGTTGCCATAATCTTGGTTTTTTTGAGGTTTAAGTGCAACCCAGCTTTTGCACATTCTTTTTTCACCTTCGTCATGAGGTTCCTCAGCTCCTCCTCGCTTTCAGCCATCAAAGTGGTATCATCTGAGATTGTTAATGTTTCTTCCAGCGATTTTAACTCCAGCCTTGGCTTCATCAAGCCGAGCACATTGCATGATGTGTTCTGCGTACAGCTTGAATAGGTAGGGTGAGAGTATACAAGCCTGCCGTACTCCTTTCCCAATCTTAAACCAGTCTGTTGTTCTGTGGTCTGTTCTTACTGTTGCTACTTGGTCATTATACAGATTCTTCAGGAGGCAGACAAGATGACTTTGTATCCCCATACCACCAAGAACTTGCCACAATTTGTTATGATCCACACAGTCAAAGGCTTTAGAATAGTCAATAAAACAGAAATAGATGTTTTTCTGAAACTCCCTGGCTTTCTCCATTATCCAGCAGATATTGGCAATTTGGTCTCTAGTTCCTCTGCCTTTTCTAAACCCAGAATTTAGGTTTTCTAAACCTAAATTCTCGTTCCATGAATTGCTGGAGCAGTTATACCTATCAAGTCATTATTTCCCTCCTGTATTAAGAGTTCAAGTTTGTTCTGTTTGTTTCCCATACTCTGGGCATTAGTATATAGACATCGAAGACCATGTGCTTCATAGTCCGGCTTACTTCCTACATGTTTCTGAAGAGTATTACTGGGCGCTGTTAGAGCTGTTCTCTCCGTTGTGGTGCATGCGCCTTCGTCCATTGTTACCTGCAACTTTACGTCTCCCTCCCTCATAGGATTCAGTTTAAAGCCCTCCTGATGAAGTTCTTCATGCTGTGGCCAAACACATTCTTCCCATCCTTTGTGAGGTGCAACCCATCCCTTGCCAACAGCCCATCTTCCAGGAAGTATAGCCCGTGGTCCCAGAATCCAAATCTCTCTCGTTGGCACCACGTTTGTAGCCAGTCATTCACCCGGAGTATTTTTCGTTCCCTTTCTGTCCCTCTTCTAACTACTGGAAGGATGGATGAGAAAACTGTCTGGGCCCCAAAGTTCTTGATTTTCCTTCCCAAAGCTTCAAAGTCTGACGGGATCTCTTCGTAGCTCCGCTTGGCGGTATCATTTGTTCCCACATGGATGAGAGGAAAGGGATACCTGTCAGTGGGCTTTAGGAGTGCAGGCAACCTTTCAGTCATGTCTCTAATCCGTCCTCCCGGGAGACAACATACCTGGCGAGTCCACGGGTCTTCGCGACATACTTGGGTCTCGATCCCACGCAGCAAGGGGTCTCCCACTACTACCACTCTTCTCTTCTTCTTCTTGTAGACCTGGGTTTCATCGCCTCTGTTTGACTGACCTTCAGCCTCTTGCTCACTCTCATGCAGGTTCCCCTGTGATTCTTCCTCTGCAGGCTGTCCTCCAGTCTCATCCGCAAGTACCTGGAATCGGTTCCACAGCTCCACTGCTTCCACTGGTGCAGAGTGGCGTCTAGTTCTTCTTCTCCTAACTGTCACCCTTTTCCAAGGAGTATCCTCTACTCCATTTTTCTTCACCTCAGCATTTCCCACTGCCTCATCTTGCTGTTGCTCTTCAAGCTTCTGGTCTTCCCTTTGCTGCTGTAGTTCCCCCATTCTGTCCAAGAACTCTTCGTGTTCTCTTATTCCCCAGAGGGTCGACAGTCGCCGCTCCAGTCCACTTACTTTTTCCTCCAGCAGCATGATCAACTTGCAGTTGTTGCAGGTGTAGGCCATGTTGTTCTCAGGCAAGAAAGCAAACATTGCACACACCTTGCAGGTCACCTCCACTGCAGAGTCCTGTCCTTCCATTGCCTCTTTTCCCTTTTTGTGTCTAGCTTTGTGATTGTTCTAGACTAGCCTGTGCCTGCTCCTCTACTCAGTAGTGGTTAAAAGCAGAGTCCCACTGGTGTGGAAGTGTGTGTTACAAGATAAATAAATGGGGGAAAATAGTTAGTTAAAAAAGAAAAAAAATGTTAGGGGCCTCCACCTTGACCTCCCCTGCCGAACTCCCTTGTCCAAATCCTGTTTGCTCCCCCTGGTCGCTCGCTCTCTGGGAGCTTGCTTGCTTCTGTAGTCCCTGGACCAGCTGGAGCAGCTTGCTCTGCTCTGCTCTGCTCTGCTCTGCTCTGCTCTGCTTAGCTGGGAGGCGGGAAACAGGCTGAAGCTTCCTGCCCACAGCTGCTGGGAGTACTCAGGCCACACACCCCCAATTCAGTTGGAGCTCTCAGAAGCACCTGGTGACCTCACAGCCACTCAGACGGATAAGGGGCAGCCCCCTGGACTTCCTGCAGCCCACTTACTCTTAGCCTCTAGCTCCTTTGTCTCTTCTACCAGAGAAGAAGGCCAGGATCTCAGAGAAGAAGGCCAGGATCTCTTCTTGATCATCCCAGAGTGCAGGACATGGAATAATGGGCTCAAGTGACAGGAAGCCAGATTCCGGCTGAACATCTGGAAAAACTTCCTGACTGTTAGAGCAATACGCCAATGGAACCCATGACCTAGGGAGGTGGTGGGCTCTCCCACACTGGAGGCATTCAAGATGAGGCTGGACAACCATCTGTCAGGGATGCTGTGACTTGGATTCCTGCATTGAGCAGGGGGTTGGACTCGATGGCCTTGTAGGCCCCTTCCAACCCTAGTATTCTATGATTCTATGATTTTTAATAAAGGAAGTGGCAGAAGAACTCTCAGAACCGCTGTCTATTCTCTTTGAGAAATCATGGAGGACGGGGGAAGTGCCAGATGATTGGAGGAGGGCTAACGTTGTCCCTATCATCAAAAAGGGTAAAAAGGAGGAACCTGGGAACTACAGACCAGTCAGTCTGACATCAATCCCTGGGAAAATTCTGGAGCAGATGATAAAGCAATCCATCTGGAAGCACCTTGAAAACAATGCCATGATTACTCGAAGCCAACATGGATTTGTCAAAAACAAGTCCTGCCAGACAAATCTGATCTCATTTTTGGATCAAGTCACCTCCCTTGTAGACCGTGGGAATGCTGTAGACATCATATACCTTGACTTCAGCAAAGCTTTCCACAAAGTGCCCCATGATCTCCTGATGAGCAAACTAGCTCAATTTGGGCTAGAGGAAACAACGATCCGGTGGATCCACAGTTGGCTACAGAATCGGACTCCAAGAGTGCTTATCAATGGGACCTTCTCCAACTGGGGAGAGGTAACGAGTGGGGTACCGCAGGGCTCAGTCCTGGGCCCAGGGCTCTTCAACATTTTTATGAATGACTTGGAGGAGGAGGGGCAGGGAATGCTGATCAGATTTGCAGATGACACGAAACTGGGTGGGATAGCTAATACTTCGGAAGACAGAAACCAAATTCAAAGTGATCTGGATAGACTGGAGCGCTGGGCAGAAAACAACAATGACATTGAATAGGAATAAATGCCAAGTTCTGCACCTAGGAAAAAGAAAGCAAATGCACAGTTACAAGATGGGGGATACTTGGCTCAACCACACTACAAGCGAGAAGGATCTTGGAATTTTTGTCGATCACAAGCTGAATAGGAGCCAACAATGTGATGTGGCTGCAAAAAAGGCCAATGCTGTTTTGGGCTGCATTCATAGAAGCATAGCTTCCAAATCCCGGGAAGTACTAGTTCCCCTCTACTTAGCACTGGTTAGGCCTCATCTGGAGTGCGGTGTCCAGTTCTGGGCACCACACTTTAAGAAGGATGCAGACAAGCTGGAGAGGGTTCAGAGGAGGGCAACAAAGATGATCAGGGGACTGGAAACAAAGCCCTATGAAGAGAGACTGAAAGAACTGGGCATGTTTAGCCTTAAGAAGAGAAGACTGAGGGGAGATCTGATAGCACTCTTCAAGTACTTGAAAGGTTGTCACAGAGAAGAAGGCCAGGAACTTTTCTCGATCATCCCAGGGTGCAGGACATGGAATAATGGGCTGAAGTGACAGGAAGCCAGATTCCGGCTGAACATCAGGAAAAACTTCCTGACTGTTAGAGCAATACGACAATGGAACCAATTACCTGGGGAGGTGGTGGGCTCTCCCACATTGGAGGCGTTCAAGACGAGGCTGGACAGCCATCTGTCAGGGATGCTCTGACTTGGATTCCTGCATTGAGCAGGGGGTTGGACTCGATGGCCTTGTAGACCTCTTCCAACCTTTCTAGTCTAGTCTAGTCTAGTCTAGTCTAGTCTATACCAGTGCAACTCCCCTGGCCAACTCTTGTTTGCTCCCCCTGTCCGCTCACTCTGGTCGCTCGCTCTCTGGGAGCTTGCTTGCTTCTGTAGTCCCTGGACCAGCTGGAGCAGCTTCCTCTGCTCTGCTCTGCTCTGCTCTGCTCAGCTGGGAGGCGGGAAACAGACTGATGAAGTTCTTCATGCAGTGGCCAAACACATTCTTCCCAGCCCTTGTGAGGTGCGACCCGTCCCTTGCCAGCAATCCAGGAAGTATAGCCTGTGGTCTAGAGTCTTGTGGCACCTTAAAGATTCCCACATTTATAATAGCAGAAGCTTCTGTGGATCAAAGTGCCCTTTGTCAGTGGACATGAAGTGCAGTCCTACATTGGCAGGTGTGCATGTAGGTTTTAGGTTGGTCTATATGAAAGAAGGCTCCTGTTCATCTGAACAGCTTAAAACCTGCTTAGGGGGTATGCCAAGTGGTCTTGTACCTGAGAAAGACCAACCTTCAGGCCAGGCAAAAGAACTAAATCAACTCCAATTTCCAATGGAATATATTTATTCAAGAACCAGGAAACATAGAATTAACTAACTAAAACTCACTAATCGAGATCCCAAGAACCAGTCACCGTGCAGGTGTGCAGGTGGGGTGGTGGGTCACGCAGCTGGACTCCTTGGTAGCTGCTTGAAGAAGGGAAGTTTCAGAGATCAAAGGTACTTATCGCTATGCTGGGGGGTGGGAGGAACTCCGGAGAGGGACTAGGGACTCAAGCCTGAGACGACTGATCATGGACCCCCAGGTGATTCCTGCATGTAGCTACTTAACATAGTGCTGAGTCACAGAAGGGGGGAGGGCGTCTCCCCTCAGAGGTGGAGGACTGCTGGTTTTGGAGCCTGAAGATGCCTGGGCAGCCCTGAGCACTGTCTGGAGCCGTTTCTACAAGGGGCGGGGAGAGGCTGGGTCCCTCACAGCATTGCTGGCAGATGATGGTGGCTTTTATCACGTTCGAAGGTGAGGCCATGAGTGAGCCCTTGATGTTGCGGATAATGTTATTGGGCCCTGTATTGGTTTTCCCTGAATCAATATGAGGACAAGGTTGGAAACAGTGATTTCAAGACAGGATCATGTTGAAACGGGTCTCCTGATGTTAGAGAGCTGGGAGCGATGTCACAAGAGGCACGCCATTCCTGCTCTTAGTGAAGTTCTCAGACTGGCACTGCAAGAGAGCTTGAGGCCAAGGGTGCCCTGGAGCCAGCCCAGCCCAGCCCAGCCCAGCCCAGCCCAGCCCTGGGTAACAGAGCAGGAATTGCCATGGGAAGCCAAAAGATCACCCCCCTCGTAGCAGCAATGAGCCACTCCACAGGTGGCAGATGTGGCCTCCAGTGGCTGGCTTGTGGACATGGCAGCATCTACCTGGCCACTGTTTGAAACAGGACAGATTGGATGGGCCTCTTTGGCCCGGTCCAGCTGCAGGCTGGGCATCCCTCCATTCTTCACGGGGTGGGTCATGGCTGCTTTTCCTAGGGGGTGGGTGGATGAAGCGTCTTTCTTCCCATAATGGAAAAGACACAACTCTCTGCTGGGGTCTGCTTGGCCGCCTTCTCTGGCTCCGCCTCCCTGGCAGCAGCAGGGGAGGTTGGGCGGAGGCAGTCCAGGGTCCCGGCTCAGCACTCTTCCAGCCTGGTGGCCACTGGCTCCGTCATCACAGGTGGTGGCCAAAACAAGCCTGATGGCTTTTGAATAGGGGGCAGCCACCGTTCCCTGCCCCCCGCTCTTGGGCTGGGCTCACCCACAGGGTGCCCATCACTGCTCAGCCCGGGTTCTTCCCTGCAGAGGAGGGAGGGAGCAGCCAGGGCAGGCCTGTTCCTGCACTGGGAGCTCAGCCACTGGGGAGGAAGCACCTGGGCAGCCGCCCCGTGTGTGTTGTGCGCTGTGTGTTGTGCGCTGTGTGTGTGGCCAGGGGGGGGGGGAGGTGGGGCTCCCTTCTGCTTGCTGCCCTTTATCCCTCACTTCCTTCCCCAGGATGGGGGGGAGCAACAGAAGGGTGCTCTGGCTGATAAATGAAAAGAAGGAAAATGACAGAGCAGCAGCACAGAAATTTCTGGCCCAAAGGCCAGAAATTAAGCTTCTTCAAAACCATCCAAGTCCTCCTAAAAGTGAGGAGGAGAAACTACACCTGGTTATTGCAAGGAGTGAGCACCTCACCCCCCGGGACTGCCCAGGACGGTGCCCTTTGGCACCATCCATGTACCAAATCCAAAGACAGAAGAATGCACAGGGCGGGGGGGCTCCCATTACCTGCCCCCTGCCCACCTGTGGAGCTCTCCTCCAAGCTGGAGTACTGCAAACTCTTTTGAACTGGCGTAAGGGCTGCGTTGGTTCTCAGCTCCTAGTTCCTTATTAGCTGGTTGGTTGCTTTGTGTATTTATTGATTTTAAAAACTTATATGTTGCTTCCATCAAAATGATCAGAGTAGTGGACAAAGTATAAACAATTATTGCAATACTAAAATTGTACAAGAAAATATAACAATGTAGAACAAGAAATGTAACAAGAAAAAATAAGCAAAGAACAAACCAGAGCAGTAGCAACACTCAGTAAAGCAGAAAAGAAACAATCGACAAGATAATAAAACCACAGTAAGGTAGTAAAACAGTGAACTTGCAGAAGCCGCTCCTGTCTGGTCGGGAAAGGGTTGTGGTGGACAGCTCCTGGAAACGTTGAACCAGTGTGCGGCTGCGTGAAAAAGGCAAACTCTGTGTTGGGCATAATTAGAAAAAGAACTGAAAATAAACCTGCCAATATCACGCTCCCCTCACGCAGATTGACGGTGCGACCACGCTTAGAATACTGTGCACAGTTCTGGTCCCTGCACCTAAAAAAGGCTATTGTAGAGTCGGGAAAAGGGAAGGAAAGGGCAACCAAAATGACTGGGGAGCTGGAGCAACTCTCTTATGTGGAAAGGCTACAACATTTAGAGCTTTTTAGCTTATTAAAAAAGGTGAGTAAAGAGAGAAGATAGAGATATATAACATTATGCACAACGTGGAGAAAGTGCATAGGGAGAAGTTTTCCTCCCTCTCTCATATGCATGGGATCACCCTGTGAAGCTCAACGGTGGGAGATTCAGGACAGATAAAAGGAAGTATTTCTTCACACAGCACATAGTTGGAACTGTGGAACTCACTACCAAAAGATGTAGTAATGGCCACCAGTTGGATGAGTTTAAAAGGGGATTAGGCAGACTCATGGAGGAGAAGGCTATCCATGGCTACTAGTCAGGATGGTGAGAGATTACCTCCGCTATCAAAGGGGCATGCCTCTGAATACTGGCTGCTATGGAACACAAGCATGATTTTGCTTTTGCACTCATGTTCTGCTTGTGGGCTTCTCACTGGGGCATCTGGTTGGCCACTGTAGGAACAGAATGCTGGACTAGAGAGGCCTTTGGTCTGACCCGGTGTGGCTTTTCCTAGGATCTTAGGGTGAACAGAACAATCTTATATTCCTAAGTAACTGATAATAATGTTGGTGTCTTGCAGATTTGTCCAGAGACATGCTGCCACCCCTGGGAAGGCCTCTCCCAGTCGCCACCATCCTGACCTCTGGAGGCAGGAGCGTCTGGAGAAAAGCCTCAGAAACAGCACTTGGAGATCCGGCAGGTGCATGCGGGAGAACACGGCCTTCCACAGCCCCGGGCCCTGGCAGCCTTGCTGATCAACACCCGCACCTTGAACGGTGCCTGGAAATGAACTGGGACCAGGACACAGATTGCAGCTTTGGTGAGAGGTGCTCAAGCTGACTGGCCCCAGTTAACAGCTGCCATATTCTGAACTAGTTTGTTTCTGAACTGTCTCCGGGGTCAGCTCACACACATAGCGTCTGAGAGTAGTCCAACCTGGATTTTACCAGAGCGCAGACCATTGTGGCCTCCAGGCAGTTCCAATAGGCAGACACAGTCTGAGTAAGTGGGATCTGATCAGTTCTGCCACCCGAACTCAGCTCCAGTCCTCCCCAAACCCTTTTTCCATGCACCTAGGAGAGTGTACCGTAAGCCAGGGAACTCTGGGGACTTGCCAGTGCCCCCATTGCCGCTGGAAGAAGCAAACATGGAGTACTGAGAACTCCCTCCCCCTGCAGCCGCACACGGCTCAGAATCTCCCCATCCCTGCAGTGGAAGCCAGCTCCGTCTGGTTCTGGGCGGGCATTCCTCCCTCTGCCTGACCCTCATGGGCACTAAACACACGCGCGCACACACACTTAGAGCCTGAGGTAGCTGCCTCAGACAGTCGATTTGGGATGTCATGAAAAAGCAGCAAATTATCCATTATTCCATTTTGTATTATTGTATTTTCACTGCCAGGGAAGGGGAGAGGTGCTTGTAGGAGTTTCTCCCTCAGGTGCCAAAAGAACTTGACTGGCTTTGAGTGTGTCTTGAAAGGGGTGGGTGAGGAACAGAGGCACCATTTGCTGCTTTGCCTCAGGCAGCCAAATGTCTTGGGGCCAACCCTGAACATGGCTATAGAGAACTGTGGAGTGGGAAAAGGTAGCGGAGATGGTACAGGACATTGTGTGGGGGAGGTAAACAAGGGGGGGGGATACAGAGAGATTTGTGGATGGGGAAACATATTCAGGATTACAGCAAACTTACTGTGTAATCCTAACCATATTTACTCAGAAGTAAGTTGTACATGCTTCTAGGAAATTCAGTTACATTTACAAAACTGCCTCGGCCAAGTGCTGAAGGAAGTATAACGAAATAGGACAATTTTTTCACATGTGGTGGTCATTTGTGACAATCAGTTGGTTTTGGCCAAAGGTGTTTAAGGGGGCTGCTTTAATCACAGATCAAGTGATTCATATCTCCCCGATGGTGGGTTTACTCTCCTTATATGACAACGAAAACAAACAACTAAAAACAAGGCTCTTCTGACATTGCTTTGGTTAGCAGCAGGGATGGAAATAGCAGAGTTGGAAAAGCCCTCATGGGCCATCTTTTCAGCAGCGGAGGCTCAGATTGTGGTCAATAGCTTTAATGGAAAGGTTGAGTAATGCATGAAGAGCATACAGATGTGTGCAAGAAGGGGTTATCATGACTTGGTGGGATTTTATCATCTTTATGATACAGCTTGTTGTTGTTGTTGTTGTTCAGTCCTGTCCGACTCTTTGTGACCCTATGGACCATAGCACGCCAGGCCTTCCTGTCCTGCGCTCTCTCCCGGCGTGTGCTCAAGTCCATATTCATTGCATCAATGATGCTATCCAGCCATCTCATCCTCTGCCATCCCCTTCTCCTTTTGCCTTCAGTCTTTCCCAGCATCAGGGTCTTTTCCAGGGAGTTTTCTCTTTGCATTAGGTGGCCAAAATATTGGAGCTTCAGCTTCAGTATCTGTCCTTCCAATGAGCACTCAGGGTTGATTTCCTTTAGGATGGACTGATTTGACCCCCTTGCAGTCCAGGGGACTCGTAAGAGTCTTCTCCAGCACCACAGTTCGAAAGCATCAATTCTTCGGCGCTCAGCCTTCCTTATAGTCCAGCTCTCACAGCCATACGTTACTACTGGGAAAACCATAGCTTTGATTAGACGGACCTTTGTCGGCAAGGTGATGTCTCTGCTTCTTACTATGCTGTCTAGGTTGGCCATAGTTTTCCTCCCAAGGAGCGTCTTTTCATTTCATGGCTACAGTCACCGTCTGCGGTGATCTTGGAGCCCAAGAAAATAAAATCTGTCACTGCTTCCATTTCTTCCCCTTCTATATGCCAGGAAGTGATGGGGCCAGATGCCATGATCTTCGTTTTTTTAATGTTGAGTTTCAAACCAGCTTTTGCACTCTCCTCTTTCACCCTCAACAAGAGGCTCTTGAGATCCTCTTCGCTTTCTGCCATTAGGGTGGTATCGTCTGCGTATCTGAGCTTGTTGATAATTCTCCCAGCAATCTTAATTCCGACCTGTGATTCATCCAACCCGGCGTTTCTCATTATGTACTCTGCATATAAGTTAAATAAGCAGGGCGACAATATGCAGCCTTGTCGTACTCCTTTCCCAATTTTGAACCAATCGGTTGTTCCATGTCTGGTTCTTACTGTTGCTTCTTGACCCTTGTATTCTTACTGTGTAAATCAACCACTACAGTCACATGATCTTTTATGGAAAGATTTATTGGGTTAACAGAATATAAATTGATAAAGCTAAGAGATCAGACAAGCAACACAATTGTATGTAACATCAAAATAAAGATGTATGGATGTTCTTATTGATATCTCACATTGTTATGTCACTAATTGCACTGAAATTTGAAAAAACAATAAAAATATTTTTTTAAAGAAGTAAGTAGTACCAGGATTGACTCCCAGGTATGTAGGATTGAAGTCTTGCCCCTTAGTAAATGTGCTCGGAGCTGCAACCTGCCTTATCCACCCTGAAGACAGTTCCAATATCTGGATCTAGAGAGAAACCTGGGGATTGATAACTTTGGTAATTAAAACAACAACAGCAACAACCAAAAACAAAGGCAGCCCTGCTGGTCCATGAGAAATAAAAACCCCGAATCCATGGTTGGGCAATATCTTTATTAGGAATTTTGGTTGGTCCCAATAAAGGTATCCAACTATGCATGTTGGTACTTTAAGAGCTGTATGATGTTGAAGTCGTTAGAAACTTAATAGTACAACATTTGGTGTAGATTTTAGGATTTCAAGAAGTTAGAACCCAAGAACTGTTAAAAAAAAAAGAGAAAGTGTTCTAGAATACCAGAAACCACCAAAATGAAGTATTTGAAATGAAATGAGGGGCTGCCTTTGTCTGGGGTGCCCTTTGCCCCCTCGCCTGGTCTAGGGACCAGGAGGAGCAAAGACAGAGGCCCCAAGGTCTCTGTTTGGTGCTGTCGGGCTTGTTGGTGAAGGGGGGGTAGAGTGAGTGAGGATTTACTCAGAAGTAAACCCCACTATGTTTAATGGGGGTTAGTCCTTAGTAACCATGTAAGCTTGCAGCCTAAGAGCACGGGTTATTATAGTCTGCCCCGCATTCCCAAACTCTCCCTTGCTGGTGAGCCATGTTCAGGCTGCAATTTGTTGGTGAGCATCTAAGGTGCCCAGCAGCTCTCTGCTGGTCCCAGGCCCTCCCTCCGCCCCATCTGGGTGTGGGCCTGACAGACCAAGGAAAAGTGTAGGTGCCTGGAGGGTAAGAAAGCACAATTTGGGACACTGCACAGTTCTGTCCTGAAAGCAAGCAACAGGTTGGTTAGCTTGCCTTCTATAAAATTCAGATTATAATGATTATTTCTAATTATTCACATAGTTTCATATGCAAATTAGCATATGCAACTATGTGCCATTTTTTGACCTATGGGCCTGAGCCCCGGCTCTTTTAGGTACCCAATACCACCCCTGCTTGGGCCCCTTCTCTGCCCTAGACTCTTGGACTGATGGGGCCCACTTGCTCCCCCCCCCCCCGCTATCCAGGTGAATGCCGTGTGTCCAATGGCTGCAGGTGCGGCGGGGGGGGGGGAGGTGCGGAGGTTCTTGAGAAAAATGTCCTCCATCCCCTGCGAGCGGAAGAAAATCCAGCCAGATGGGCGATCAATAAATTTAATAATAAATAAATAGATACATAAATAAATAAATAAAATTCATCAGATTGCGGAAGGCCCCACTTGCCCAGCGAGGCTGCCAGCCAGGGAGTGGCGCAGCCCGGCCGCGCTGGTTTTCTCCCCCTTGCGAAACACTTCGGAGGCTCACGTCCCGCCTGCTGCCCTGGCGCTCCGCACCGCTCCGGGGCACCATCTGCCGCAGGGACGAAGAGGGCTCTCCGCGGCAGCGGCGCGCGGCCGGCCGTCCCGGCGGGACACCCCGCTGCGCGGCCGCGCGCCCGGCCCGCGCGCTGCCTCTCCCTGGGTGTCGCGGGGGCCTCCACCGCGGGGCCCAGCGCCAGGCAGGGCGGCGCCGCCTCGTCCCCCCTTTGGGGCGAAACGGGCCCGGGCGGGGCCTCCCGGAGAGCAGCAGGCCGGGCCCGCGGGGCGCTCGGCTCGCGCGCTGGGCCGGGGGCGAGGGCAGCGCCTCCGCCGCCCCCCGCCCCGGCCCTCTCCGGGGTCCCCTCCGCCGACGAGGGAGCCCGCGGGGCGGGTCGCGCTCGCCAGCCGCGCAGGGCCGAGGGGCTGCGAGCGGCGCTGCTCCGTCGCGCCGGAGAGCCCCGAAGGGCCGGGTCGCTCCGCGCCGCAGCGCGCCGCTCGGGGGCGCGCGCCCCGGCCGCTCCCCCAGCCGGCCAGCCAGGCCAAGCGCCGCCGGGGCAGCGCCATTGGCCCGGACTGCGGGGGAGCGGCGCCCCGCCCCGCCCGCCGCTCCTGCCGTAAAAGGAAGCGCCTCGGCCGGGACGGGCTGCCGGAGCGAGCGGCGCCCGGCCGGCCCGGGGCAGCTTGCGGGCCGGGCGTCGGCCTGCGAGGAGCGGGTGGCCCCATCTCGTGGCCAGCAAGGAGCAACGGGCAGGGCCGCGGGGGAGCTCCCAGAACAGCCTCGCGGCCCCCCATCCACGTCCGCCCCCCGCCCTCGCTCACGGGCCCCGGAGAGGGGGGACTGGGCCCTCGCGGGCGCGCTGCCCGGGGCTTGCGGCGGGGCACAGCCGCCCGGACCGGTGCTGCAGGGGCCGGGCTGGGGGGCGGGCGGGCGCGGCACCCTTGGTCCTCCTTCCCATGGAACTGGAGCCCGCCAGGCGCCCCCCGCGCCCGTTATCCGCCGATTGGCAGCCTCCCGACTTCCCTCCGCAGGCTGCCTTGGGCGTGAGCGCATGCGCGAGCAAGGCGCGGGCACGTGCGCGAAGGCGCGCTAAAGGACGAGCGTGAGCCCGGCCCTCCTCCCTCGCCAGCGGTCCAGGGCGGCGGCGCGCGGCCGGGGCGGGGGAGCCTCGCGCCGACGTGGCCCCGATGTGCCTCCGCGGCGGCCTCTGCGCGCCAGTGGAGCCACGCGCCGGTTCGCGCCGCGGGGGCGAGTCCCGCCCCGCGTGCTTCTGCCCGGCACGCGGCGCCGCGCCGCGCCGAGGAGACGCGCCCCAAGACCCGGCCCGCCAGGGCTGCTCCGGCTGCCTTTGTTTCGACGCCCGCGCAGCCGCCCTGCGCGTTGGGGGCGCGTCTTCATGCGAAGCGTCCGGATCCCACCCCTCAGCCGGGGGAGGGGAGGCCCCGCAGGGGGCGCGCGGAGCCCCGGGCTACGCGCTCGGCACCGGCCCGCCCGCTTCCCTGCCTCGGCGGGGCTCTCCACGTCCAGGCCCCGAGCGAGTTCCGCAGAGGCGGCTGCGAAGGGCGAGAGGGGCGGCGGCGGAGGAGCCGGCCGGGGCTTGTCCCAGTCCGGGGCCCGCTCTGCTGGGCCGTGTCCCGTCCCCCAGTGCTTTCGGAAAGGGGGGAGGGCGGAGTGGGGGCCCCCCGCCTCCCCTCCACGGCGGCTCGAGCTGTTCCGGCTCCGCGAGGCAGCCCCTTTCCTTGGCCGCAGCCCCTCGCTGCCCGGAGCCACAGGCCAGGGGAGGGTTAGGGTGCCAATGGCTGCGGGGGCCAGAGCCGGCACGGCCCCCCCAGCCCGGCCGATCCAGATCCTGCCGTGCGGTGTCGGCCCAGGACCTCTCCGCGCCTAGATTGCAGGCTGCCGCCGCCGCCCCGCCGTGCCGTTTGCTCGGATGCTCGCGCGGGTCGGCGCCCTTTCACCTGGGTCGCCTAATTCGGGCACGGGCCAAAGGCCGCCCCCTCCACCGACGGCACGAAGGGCCCCCCTGCCCGGTGTTCCCTGCAGCCCCCTCTCTAAGAACGGGAACGGCCAGGCCTGCCTTGCTGCCTCTGGCCAGCGCTGCAGTCGGCCTCCCCCAAGCGGGGCCCGCCCGATGCGTCGGGCGGACAGCGAGTCCCATCATTCCCACCCAGCATGGCCAACGGCAAATTAGTGGGATGTTTTAAAAGCGCACTTCTTGGCGCGAGCCCGCCCGCGCGCTGCCTCTGCCTCGGGGGCGGGCGGTGTTCCGGGGCTGGCTCAGCCCTGCCGCCCAACCCCCCCCGCCCCCCCGTTTTGGCTGGGGGGCGCTTGCGACGGAGAGGGACAGGAGAGGGGAGGGGAGAGGGCCGCGCCAGCTGGCATTTGTTGCTGCTTAATTTAAACCTAGGCATATTTAAAACTATTCTCCTGAGATGTTTAATGCTAGATGGGCAGCAAAATGCACCCCCCCCCCGCGGGGCTAATTTAGAACTGTCTTGCGGAGCGTTGCCCCATACTTTCGCCCCTCCTGGGGGCAATCAGCAAGGAGCCCGTCCTGCCCGCATGCCAGGGCGGAATCTCCATCTGATAGAATCATAGAATAGTAGGGTTGGAAGGGGCCTACAAGGCCATCGAGTCCAACCCCCTGCTCAATGCAGGAATCCAAGTCAGAGCATCCCTGACAGATGGCTGTCCAGCCTCGTCTTGAAGGCCTCCAGTGTGGGAGAGGCCACCACCTCCCTTGGAAATTGGTTCCATTGTCGTATTGCTCTGACAGTCAGGAAGTTTCTCCTGATGTTCAGCCGGAATCTGGCTTCCTGTCACTTGAGCCCATGATTCCGTGTCCTGCACTCTGGGATGATCAAGAAGAGATCCTGGCCTTCCTCTCTGGGACAACCTTTCAAGGACTTGAAGAGCGCTATCATCTCTCCCCTCAGTCTTCTCTTCTCAAGGCTAAACATGCCCAGTTCTTTCAGTCTCTCTTCATAGGGCTTCGTTTCCAGTCCCCTGATCATCTTTGTTGCCCTCCTCTGAAGCCTCTCCAGTTTGTCTGCATCCTTCTTAATGACATGGCCCTGCTTTGCTCAGTGGCACCATCACTTCTGCAGGGGCAGCCGAGTCACAAGGGATGTCAGCCGTGACAGGAGCAATCACGGATGGCCTGTGTGCCCCTGCCCACGCCTATAACACGAAGCTTCCCCCCCCCGCCGCCGCCCACCTTTCTGAAGCAGAACAGGTGGGGGATATGGAGCAGTGTCACTAGGTGGAAAGTGGCTGTGGGGAGGAAACAAGGTAGCATAAGTTGCATCTTAGGCTTGTGGGGGCGGGGGGGGGGCTGCCATCCCCTCGCTGAGCCCTAGCTGCGAGGCAGTCAATGCGGGATAGCTCTAGGAGATGGATGGGGGGGGCATATCACACAGTGTGTTATTTGTCCTGCAGAGCAGGGCTGGAGCGAGGGCAGCCCCGCCCACACAAGGGCGCCCTCCTGCATTTGGGGTGGTGAATAACCTGGGTCAGGGGTTGGCTGTGCAACATGTGCGGGGCGCAGATCCCCAAGGGCAGTTACTGCACCTCCTCCTAGACCTCCCACCCACTAAGCCCGCATAGCCCAGTTGCTTTCCCTCCCACATATCCCCCCCAGACTACCCCTCCCCCCACGCCCCCCAAGAACATGCAGACAATGAACTCTTTGCCCGGAGAATGGCTATGGAGCATCCTGCGAGGAATAATGTGAAGCGAGTGATTCGAGGGCCTTGTAAGGGACACTGGTGGATGTGGGGGGGGGGGCACACAGCTCCACTCCTGGCTGTGGTGAAGGGAGAGGTTTGTGGGAGGAGGGGTCTCCGCATGCGGGGCGTCTGGCGCGCACCAGGGGTCCGCCGGGCCGGGCTGGGCCTGTTCCAATGGGGGATGGGAACAATGCCTCTGAGCAGGCGGAGAGTGCATGCTCTGCTTCCTCTCTCTCCCACCCCTGGTTCATCCGAGATTAGGGGGCCGACCCAGGGCTGCCTCCTTGCATAGCGCTTCTGGGCCATTACTAGCTGCATAATAGGCAGTTTCAGAAGGCGCCATTCTCCTGCATGAAGGCTCGCTGAGAGGAAAGCAAAACCCACTGAATTTCTGCCTGATGGTGGTAGGCAAGGCAAGGCTGTGTCCTGAGGTCAGAGGATGTGGCATGAGGTCCCCCTCTCATTTTGGAAATAAACCATTAGACCCAAGCCTCACCCCGCCACACACACACGCACACACTGCTCAAATTATGGGGGAATGGGGGGGGCTGAATGAAATCCACTAGCCTGACCCCTGAATCCTCCTAATTTTAGCCAAATCATGCTAAAAACAAGCAGGAGCTAAGGGGTCCACCATAAAGGGTAAGGGGGCTGGGCTCCCCCTGGGTAATTTGAGCTCTGCTCCATGCACAAGGATTTGAGCAAGAGGCTGGCTTCCCTTCCCCCTGCAGGCCAAATATCTCCTCCCAGACAAAAGTAAAATTGTGTCCTCTGGCAATTCCCAGCTGCTGGAGGGGAGAGAGAGAGAGAGAGTGTGTGTGTGTGTGTAGCGTGTTGTGTGGCGTGTTGTGTGTCTCTGGCCTGCTTGTTTTGTTTCCCCTCCCACCCTATGCACACACAGTGTCAGAGGGCAGAGGAAGCGGGGGGGGGGGGCAGAGGAAGCGGGGCAGCAGTGGTGCTCGTTGTGCCTGGCCTGTGCTTGCTCTCCTCACGCTGCTGTCTTTTGCAGAGAGATGGGCCAGCAAGCACCAGACGACGACCCAGTGTGAGGATGAGCAAACCAGCAAGTGGGGGGCACCATTAGGGGCAGGGAAACGAACCCTCTCCCCAGAGAGGGAGAGACACTGCTGGCTTGACCAGCACCTTCCCGTGGGCCCTGTGTCAAAAGAGTCCATTGCTCAAGGCCTTGTGGGGAGAGACTGTACATATGGGGAAGTCTCAGCTCAGCCACCTGCGAGCCACAAGGCCCACCCCCACGTGCTACTCCTGAACCCCTGTGCAGCACTTGACGCACCTTCAGCATGAGTGACAGGCTTGGTGCGAGGGGCTCCATCCCGAGGAGCAGGAGGAGGCTGGGCCCAGGGCCTCCTCAAAGGAGCACTCCTCCTGCACACATCTGGAAAGGGGCCGCGCCGCTCCACCCCAGCTGCCATTCTGGGAAACAGCGCGATCCACTGACCCCCCAACAGAAGGGCGAGGGTGTGCTACGTGATGGACACCCTCTGCCCCCTATGTGCACACCCATCCCCTTTTACCAACATCACCTCCCACCCCCCAGCCCCGCTGGACAATGAGGCGTTTGGAGGCCCTCCCTGGACCCTCAAGGTCAGAACAGCCGGGAATGGCCAAGCTGCTGGTGGCGGTGCTGAGCCCATGGCCTAGATGCCACCGGAGGGGCTTGCCTGACTCCAGGATGGGAGGAGACCTGAGTTGGTGCCGCCGCCACCGCCAGGCAGACATCCAGCCCCCAGTATGGCCACCCCTCCTTCCTTTCCAAGGTGAAGAAGCCCCAATCCCCCCCACCCAAAGGGCTATCGACACCCCCCTGCCAGTGCTGCTGCCCCACATTCTCGCCACTGTGCTAGGCCTAGAGCCAGGGAACAGGCCAAGCAGGCTGTCGGGAGCAAGGCTGAAAACCTCCCGGGGCCCCTTTCCAGCGCGGAGGCCCAGAGCCTGTTTTCTGTCCTGGCACGCATGTAGTGGGCCCCAGCCCCAGGCAGACACAGCTACATGGGGCCACTGGCTGCAAGGGCTTTGGGGACTGGGGAGCCTGGCCTTTGCCCTGCCGCCTTGCTCTTGGGCTGTGCAGCCATTTCAGCCATGGAGACGCGCCAGGCAGACCCAGGTGAGCCAGGGGGAAATCCCTCCCCCAGCCCTCTTGGGTCTCCTGAGGGCTGCCTATACTTCTCTTCCCCAAGGCCCAGCTACTTTGGGTCCCTGGGGAAGTTGGTGGGCAGGAAACTCAGCCTGGGGTGCCTGAACCTAACCCTGTCCAGGCTTATCGGGGATCTGGTGAGACTGGCCAGGGAGTGGTAGCGAGGGACTGACTTGGATGAAAGGGATCTCCAAGAGATCCAGACCCAAGGAAATGAGGCGGGGAACAGCCCCCCCCCCAGAAACAAAGGCTTCCCTGTCGCAGGCGTGTCACGCGTGCGCTTACACACTTCCCCATTGGGACAGGCCAGACAGGCCGCTTACTGGAAACCCTCCTGGCTAGTGAAGTGGGAGGACTGGAGAGGGGCAGAAACAGCGGCCCATGCATCGGCCACAGAGCTGAGGCCGCTCCCCAGCCCTGTGCCAGCGCTGCCCCTGGCGAGGGCATGGTGTGCCAAGGCGAAGGGCCCGTGCGTGGTGGGTCCCTGGCCACCTCTTGCCCTGTGGCAGGGACCTCGCCCAGTAGCGGTGCCGTGCTGACTCCTGTGGGCTGCGCTGGCCCCTGCCTGGCCCCGCTCGCTCTCCCATTCCTGTTCCCGCACCCCCCGCCCAAGCCGAGGGTTCTGTAACGAGAAGCAGATGTGAGCAGCGCAAGCCCGGCGTGGGGGGCGGGGCGGTGAAGCCAGAACTGGAGCGGCAGAGGGTCCCCTTGCCCTGGCTGGCTGACGGGGATGTGCGGAGGTCCGGGCCTGCCCAGGGGCGAGGGAGCCAGCGGCGGGGCAGGGAGCGGGGGAAGCCCAGGACGGGGCCAGCTGGCGGGGGGAGCGGGGCGCGGGGGCCCGGGGCTGCCAGGCAGGAAGTCGGGGGGAGTGAGCCCGCCCGCGCTGGGAAGTTTGCAAAGCTGCCAGTGGGTGAGGAGCGAGCGAGCTGCTGAGCAGAGCCCCCTCGGCCTGCGCCCGTCCTGCAGGCTCCGGGGAAAGGAAGGCAAGCGAAAGGAGAGCGCAGGCCTCTTGCTCCGGGCAGCATCACTGGCCCTGCTCTCAGGGCCAGCGGTCCGGGCCATGTGCAGCTGACCAGGGCCCCAGGACAGGGCGACAAAGACCTGGGATGGCCGGCCCCACGGCCCTCGCCTACCTCTGCCTCTGCTGGGGTCTGGTGGCCAGGCAGGCTTGGGGCATGAACTACCCTCCCAGGTACAGCCTGTACACTGGGGCTGCCCTGCCATTCACGCAGCTCCAAGGCACCTCGCAGGCACCCAATGGCGCACGGGTTGCCAGCCGCCACAGGTAAGAGAGCCACCTCCAGGGGAAGTTGTCACAGGTTTGGGGCAGGGAGACAACAAGGCCATTTATCCTGAGCCTTTGGGCCTCCAAAAATCAGAGGTAGGGACAAACGGAGAGGGTGTCCGCCACGATCTCAGGAGTCTTCAGAAGCCTCCACAGGCACAGGGGAAAGCCCTTTCTTTGCCTGAGGCCATGGGGAGCCAGCCATGGCCATCAAGAGCGCACCATGCTGCTGGGCTAGTGGACCATGGCCTGCTGGCGTGAGCAGGCAGTTGCCCTTGTTCCTTGTGGGATGGAGGGGCCCTCTTGGAGAGGACTGGAGAACTGAGAAGAGGGTTTGTTGGCTAGTTTGGATACTTATGTCCCACCCTGCAGCCAGTTATCAGGGTGGCTATCCTGTCCTGGCAGTTGCTAATTAACATTCACTAATTACTTTGAATGTATGCACGTTTAAAACTGCCCATTGCTTAGCACTGAAGTTGAGCTTGAGGAAAGAAGGCCTGTGTAATGATAAAATGGTTTTAAATCTTAAACCAGGAGGGGGAGGCAAGCTGGGGGGGGGGGGAGCCAGGAGGCTGCCCCACCCCCATTCAATAGGTTTCATTTATTGTTGGATTGTATTTTTGCTATGATAACGGACTGTGCCCTGAGCTCCTAAAAAGGAGGACAGGCAACGTAACCATGATGGGTCTTGGATCAATGTAACCTTCCCATTTTTGTTTGGGGGGCACATTCCCAGGCTGAGGGCGGACAGTGCTGTCTGTCTGTGTATGGGAGAATGCAGGGTGGGTGTGCCAGGAGCTGGTGGTGCCTGTGTGAGTGGGGGCAGGGGGCTGTGACGCTCTGGGCCTCATGAGGCTGCAACAGATTTGTGACGTCTCAAGGAACCAGAACGGAGGTTCTTAAGAGTTTGGCTAGGGGGAGGAGGAGATGGGGCAGTGGGTTCCTTGGACTCCCAGCAGGGCGTGTCAGACTCCTTGCTTGCTGGCGTGGGGGAGGCAGAGGGGGGAGTGGGAGTGGAACCAGAAGACCTGGGATGTGGAAGGATGCCACGCCTGGGGAGCCAGTCAGGCAGCCTAGCTGGGGGTTGGGGGCAGTGGGGCAATGCATCACAAGTCGGATTTCACAGCCACATCAGCAGAGAATGGGAGTCGGCAGCAGCATTGCCGGGGGGGGAGAAAGGGGGCTCAGCAACAACGGGTGGTCTTTGGCAGAGCTGGGGGGCTGGGGAGAAAAACCCAGCCACACAAGATTGGGTCATCTGTATACGCCGCCTCCATTCCCACACCCCTTCTTAGTATTCTGGGAGTTCCCCAGCAACCTAGGAGGGGTTCTCCCCAGCTTTTTCTCCAGCCAGGCCCCTCCTCATGGGCTGGTTTTGGGGTTTCTGAATTACAAAATTTATTTGTAATTAGATGAGTTGGTTACACGCCCTCCAAGTGGCTTACAACAATAATGGCCAAAACCATCCAACAATCACTATGAAAACACACAGAATCCGTGCACATGTCTCAGATCTCCAAAACTTGTCCAAACCGATGAGTTTTAACCATCTGCTGGAAACTCCCAATGGAGTGGGGCCCTGCCCCTTGATCCCTCTGGTAGATCACAGCGGAGGATGGTGAGTGGAACTCAGAAGCGCTGGCTGGGCTGAAGATGGCCCCAAATGGTCCTGTCCTCTAAGGAGAAGCCCCCCCACTTGTGATAACTCTGTGGGGCAAGGAAGGCACTCTGCACATGCTCACAGGGGCATATGAAAACCATTCTGAAGCTGGGGTCCCTAGCTGATGCATCTGAAATGGCAAAGGTGACAACAGCAACTCAGCAATGACTAGGCAGCCTGACTCTGGCTCAGACTGGCCCGAGCCAGGAATGGGGAGAGGCAGCTGCTGGCCTGTGGGCTGCCTCTCCCCATCTGTGTCCCCCTGACCAGGTCACCCGCCTTCATCGACGGTCCCTGGGCCTCGGAGACCCAGCCAGGCAGAGATGAAAGGGTCCTGTGACCTGCTGCTGCCACTGGGCTGCTGGGCGGGTGACCATGGAGTAATGACCACCCTTTGCAGAGTGCACTGCCAGTAATGCCCCCCCCCAGCATCTTTTCAAGAGGGAAAGCAGGGAAGGTGTGTGGGGCCATTTCCTCCGTCACTCAAGACCCAAGAGCAGCTCTGCTGCTCCCAGGCATTGGAGCAGCTGGGAGAGCCCTTGAGGGTACCAGGCCCTCGCCCAGCAGCTCTGAACAGGCCTTTCTGCACAGACTCCAAGGCACTTGCCTCCCTCCAGCCCTTTGGGGCCCACCTGGCACATGGCCCTCACTGGAAAATTTGCCATCTGATGCCTCTGTGTGGCCCCAGAATTTCCCACGGTCCAGGGACCCTTTTCATCCTACAGCACTTCTTTAGCTAACCAAGTCAGGACTAATAATAATAATAATAATAGGAGCAGGAGGAATGAGATGAGCTAATCTGGGATGGGGAGTGGCTTGAGAGAGAGCCAAAGTGGCTGCCCAGAAACAAGTTACAAAAATAGTTTTTACTCTGCCAGGCCAGTTCCCAGTTCTTTATGTCAGGATCAAACTAGGCAAGGTGGAAGTGGCATGAGAGAAGCCTTGTTCTCCTGCTGAGCATGCGCACTGGCTTTTAAAAGAGACTAGCAGCACCTCAAAGACACAGTTGCAACCCTATGCACATTTCCTTGTCAGGAAGTCCCATTGAACTCCATGAGCCCTATGTCCAAAGCAGGCTTCCATACAATCAGGTGGCGCCAGTTCTGATATGGCAGAAGCTTTTGTGGACCAATGAAATGTATTGTGGCAGAAACAACGGTACCACCACAAGAGTCTGTTGTTTTTCCTGCAAGAGACTAACGAGAGCCCCCGCACACACGGGAATGTGTCACATCTCCCTCTTGCCCCACTGTTGCCTCCGGCCAAAAAGGTTTCAGAAACAACACAAGACCTTCCACATCCACTTGCGCAAAAAGGCAAACGTGGGAAGAGAATTCACACTACTGAGACAAGTAACTTATTCACACGTCATCTGACTAGCTTGGTTTTTTAAACTTGAACAGGTGTATCTGAGACTCACCTGATCAAGAGACAACACAACGGCCTTAAGGACAGACTTCACTCAGTGATAGATTTACAAATCCTTACTGAGTGTTTGGGGCTTTAAGAATTAATGTATGGGCAGTGGTCTCTGAAACTTCTTTCAAGCTAGATAACACAAATTTGGTATTAAGAAATATATATTTATTGCTTAAACAGTCTAAGGGCACAATCCTGTGGCCGCTAGTCGGCAGCTAGACAGCCATAGGATTGGTTGGTTCCTGGAGAGTCGACCTCCACCCCGTCCCATGCCGCCTCAGAAGAGCAGTGTGGAGCAGGGGAAACAGGGCATTCTGGGGACGGGGTGGGCGGAAGTACTGGTGTGACATTTCCTGTGCATCGTCCGGCCGCCCCTTCGGTGGCGAGAGCGGGGAGGAAATCCGCTCCTTACCACTCCTCCCACCCTGCACTGGATAGGTGGTCGTCCCTGGGTTCAGAAGAGACCATTGATGACGACAGGATTGCTCCCTAAGAGATTATGTTTTTGTTATGATGAGGTAGATCACAAACATTTCTAAATAAACACAAGTTATAATCACTAAACGTATAATGAAAATAGTAGCAAGCATATCATAGAATCATAGAATAGTAGGGTGGGAAGGGGCCTACAAGGCCATCGAGTCCAACCCCCTGCTCAGTGCAGGAATCCAAGTCAGAGCATCCCTGACAAGTGGCGGTCCAGCCTCGTCTTGAAGGCCTCCAGTGTGGGAGAGCCCACCGCCTCCCCAGGTAATTGGTTCCATGGTCGTATTGCTCTAACAGGATGTTTTTCCTGATGTTCAGCCGGAATCTGGCTTCCTGTAACTTGAGCCCATTATTCCATGTCCTGCACTCTGGGATGATGGAGAAGAGATCCTGGCCTTCTTCTCTATGACAACCTTTCAAGTACTTGAAAAGCGCTGTCCTATCTCCCCTCAGTCTTCTCTTCTCAAGGTTAAACATGCCCAGTTCTTTCAGTCTCTCTTCATAGGGCTTTGTTTCCAGCCCTCTGATCATCTTTGTTGCCCTCCTCTGAACCCTCTTCAGCTTGTCTGCATCCTTCTTAAAAAGTGGTGCCCAGAACTGGACACAGTACTCCAGATGAGGCCTAACCAGTGCTGAGTAGAGGGGAATTAGTACTTCCTGCGATTTGGAAGCTATGCTTCTATGAATGCAGCCCAAAAGAGCATTGGCCTTTTTTGCAGCCACATCATTGTTGGCTCATATTCAGCTTGTGATCGACAACAATGCCAAGATCCTTCTCGCTTGTAGTGTGGTTGAGCCACGTATCCCCCATCTTGTAACTGTGCACTTGGTTTCTTTTTCCTAGGTGCAGAACTTGGCATTTATCCCTATTAAATGTCATTCTGTTGTTTTCTGCCCAGCGCTCCAGTCTATCCAGATCACTTGAATTTGGTTTCTGTCTTCCAAAGTAGTAGCTATCCCGCCCAATTTGGTGTCGTCTGCAAATTGGATCAGCATTCCCTGCACCTCCTCCTCCCAGTCATTAATAAAAATGTGGAAGAGCACGGGGCCCAGGACTGAGCCCTGCGGTACCCCACTCGTTACCTCTCCCCAGCTGGAGAAGGTCCCATTGATAAGCACTCTCTGAGTCCGATTCTGTAGCCAACTGTGGATCCACCGGATCGTTGTTTCATCTAGCCCACTTTGAGCTAGTTTGCTCATCAGGATATCCTGGGGCACTTGTGGAAAGCTTTGCTGAAGTCAAGGTATATGATGTCCACAGCATTCCCACGGTCTACAAGGGAGATTACTTGATCAAAAAATGAGATCAGATTTGTCTGGCAGGACTTTTTGATATTGTTAAGATAGTTATGGTTTTCTGCCCGGTCATGTGGCCCCACAATGGAAAGGCCTTGTGGCTGGCCAGTCCCTGAGCGCCATGGCATATCCAAATGTGGAAATAGAAATACAGTCCAAAGGGCTGGTGAGGGGTTGAAATACAGAGGGACCAGAAATGGGTTGGTAATTTCTTATTTTTATATTTATTTTATTTATTACATTTATATATTGCCCAATTGTTGTTGTTCAGTCGTTCAGTCGTGTCCGACTCTTCGTGACCCCATGGACCATAGCACGCCAGGCCTTCCTGTCCTGCGCTCTCTCCCGGAGCGTGCTCAAGTTCATATTCATTGCATCCGTGATGCTATCTAGCCATCTCATCCTCTGCCGTCCCCTTCTCCTTTTGCCTTCAGTCTTTCCCAGCATCAGGGTCTTTTCCAGGGAGTTTTCTCTTTGCATTAGGTGGCCAAAATATTGGAGCTTCAGCTTCAGTATCTGTCCTTCCAATGAGCACTCAGGGTTGATTTCCTTTAGGATGGACTGATTTGACCTCTTTGCAGTCCAGGGCACTCGTAAGAGTCTTCTCCAGCACCACAGTTCGAAAGCATCAATTCTTCGGCGCTCAGCCTTCCTTATAGTCCAGCACTCACAGCCATACGTTGCTACTGGGAAAACCATAGCTTTGATTAGACGGACCTTTGTCGGCAAGGTGATGTCTCTGCTTCTTACTATGCTGTCTAGGTTGGCCATAGCTTTCCTCCCAAGGAGCAAGCGTCTTTTAATTTCATGGCTACAGTCACCGTCTGCGGTGATCTTGGAGCCCAAGAAAGTAAAATCTGTCACTGCTTCCATTTCTTCCCCTTCTATATGCCAGGAAGTGATGGGGCCAGATGCCATGATCTTAGTTTTTTTAATGTTGAGTTTCAAACCAGCTTTTGCACTCTCCTCTTTCACCCTCAACAAGAGGCTCTTGAGATCCTCTTCGCTTTCTGCCATTAGGGTGGTATCGTCTGCATATCGGAGGTTGTTGAGAATTCTCCCGGCAATCTTAATTCCGACCTGTGATTCATCCAACCCGGCATTTCTCATGATGTACTCTGCATATAAGTTAAATAAGCAGGGTGACAATATGCAGCCTTGTCGTACTCCTTTCCCAATTTTGAACCAATCGGTTGTTCCATGTCTGGTTCTTACTGTTGCTTCTTGACCCTCGTACAGGTTTCTCAGGAGACAGCTAAGGTGGTCTGGTACTCCCATCTCTTTAAGAATTTGCCACAGTTTGTTTTGATCCACACAATCAAAGGCTTTAGCGTAGTCAATGAAGCAGAAATAGATGTTTTTCTGGAATTCTCTTGCTTTCTCCATGATGCAGCGAATGTTGGCGATTTGATCTCTAGTTCCTCTGCCTCTTCGAAACCCCGCTTGTACTTCCGGTAGTTCCCGGTTCGCATACTGCTGAAGCCTAGCTTGTAGGATTTTGAGCATCACCTTGCTGGCATGTGAAATGAGCGCAATTGTGCGGTAGTTTGAACACTCTTTGCCGTTGCCCTTCTTTGGAATTGGAATGTAAACTGACCTTTTCCAGTCTTGTGGCCACTGTTGAGTGTTCCAGATTTGTTGGCATATTGAATGCAGCACTTTAACAGCATCATCTTTTAGGATTTCAAATAGCTCGGCTGGAATACTGTCATCTCCGCTAGCTTTGTTGTTACTAATGCTTCCTAAGGCCCACTTGACTTAACTCTCAAGGATGTCCGGCTCAAGTTCAGTGACCGCACTATCATGGCTATCAGGGACATTCAGATCTTTCCTGTATAGTTCTTCTGTGTATTCTTGCCACCTCTTCTTAATCTCATCTGCTTCTGTGAGGTCCCTGCCTTCTTTGTCCTTTATCACGCCCGTCTTTGCACAAAACGTTCCCTTGAGATCTCCGATTTTCTTGAAGAGATCTCTAGTCTTTCCCATTCTGTTGTTTTCCTCCATTTCTTTGCATTGTTCATTTAAGAAGGCCTTCTTGTCTCTCCTTGCTATTCTCTGGAACTCTGCATTCAGTTGGGTATATCTTCCCCTTTCTCCCTTGCTTTTCACTTCCCTTCTTTCGTGAGCTACTTGTAAAGCCTCATCAGACAGCCACTTGGCTTTCTTGCATTTCTTTTTCTTTGGGATGGATTGAGTTGCTGCCTCCTGAACAATGTTACGGACCTCCGTCCATAGTTCCTCAGGCACTCTGTCTATCAGGTCTAATCCCTGAAATCTATTCCTCACCTCCACTGTATATTGATAAGGGATATGATTTAGGTCATACCTGAACGGTTTAGTGGTTTTCCCAACGTTCTTCAATTGAAGCCGAAATTTTGCAAGAAGCAGCTCATGATCTGAGCCACAGTCAGCTCCAGGTCTTGTTTTTACTGACTGTATGGAGCTTCTCCATCTTTGGCTGCAAAGGACATAATCAACCTGATTTCGATATTGACCATCTGGTGATGTCCATGTGTAGAGTCGCCTCTTGTGCTGTTGGAAAAGAGTGTTTGCTATGATCAGCATGTTCTCTTGGCAAAACTCTATTAGCTTTTGTCCTGCTTCATTTTGTACACCAAGGCCATGCCTGCCTGTTATCCCGGTGATTTCTTGACTTCCTACTTTAGCATTCCAATCCCCTATGATGAAGAGGACATCTTTTTTGGGTGTTAGTTCTAGAAGGTGTTGTAGGTCTTCGTAGAACCGATCAACCTCAGCTTCTTCGGCCTCAGTGGTTGGGGCATAGACTTGAATTACTGTGATGTTGAATGGTTTGCCTTGGATTCGTACTGAGATCATTCTATCATTTTTAAGATTGTACCCCAGTACTGCTTTTCCCACCCTTTTGTTGACTATGAGTGCTACTCCATTTCTTCTAAGGGATTCTTGCCCACAATAGTAGATATGATAGTCACCTGAATTAAATTCGCCCATGCCTGTCCATTTTAGTTCGCTGATTCCCAAGATGTTGATGTTCAATCTTGCCATCTCATGTTTGACCACCTCCAGCTTACCTTGATTCATTGATCTGACATTCCAGGTTCCTAAACAATATTGTTCTTTACAGCATCGGATTTTCTTTTCACCACCAGACACATCCACAGCTGAGTGTCCTTTCGGGTTTGGCCCAGCCGCTTCACTCTTTCTGGCGCTACTTGGAAATACCCTCTGCTCTTCCCCAGTAGCATATTGGACACCTTCCGACCTGAGGGGCTCATCTTCCGGCGTCGTATCTTTTCGCCTTGTGATACGTTCCATGGGGTTTTCTTGGCAAGAATACTGGAGTGGGTTGCCATTTCCTTCTCCAGTGGACCACATTTTGTCAGAACTCTCCGCCATGACCTGTCCGTCTTGAGTGGCCCTGCACGGCATAGCTTATGGCTTCACTGAGTTACGCAAGCCCCTTCGCCACAACAAGGCAGTGATCCATGAAGGGGATATTGCCCAATACTTCACAACAATTTAAACCATAAAATACAACACAATAAAACATAAGACTTCAAAAGTTTAAAAGTAGCACATAAAACCCAACCGCAGTTACAACCCAGGGAAAGCCTGGGTGAAAAGGTGCATTTTTAGGAGGCGCTTCAAAGATGCCACATTTTCTGTCTCCTGAACTGCACGGGGGAGGGTTTTCCAGAGGATGGGTGCCACTACAGAGAAGGCCCACCATCAGGGTTCTTCCCTTCATTTTGGTATTACCAGCAAGGCCTCCTCTGATGATCTTAGATATTGCCTGGGTATGTATAAGGCAAGGGGGTCCGCTAGGTATCCTGGTCTCAAGTTGTTTAGGGCTTTATATGATAATAGCATAACCTTGAACGTGGCTCGGTAGCTAATAGGCAGCCAGTGCAGTTCTTTTAACACTTGTGAGCATAGCTGCGTGTCCCAGCGAGCAGCCTAGCTGTGGATTCTGCACTAGCTGCAGTTTCTGAACCACGCACAAGGGTAGCCCTACATAGAGTGTGTTGCGGTACTCTAATCGTGAGACTGCCAGTGTGTGGACCATCATGGCTGTGCTATGCTATCCTATACAGGAACAGGCATAGCTGGCGTACCAACTGGAGTTGGTACTGGGTGCCCTGGGATCCAGGAGCACCCCCGAACAACGGAGCTGCTCTTTCAGAGGGGGCGCAACCCCATCCAGAACAGGCAACACCCCAATTACTGGCCCTGCAGCTCTGCCAACCCAGAGGGTCTCTGTCTTATCAGGATTCAGCTTCAGTTTATTGGTCCTCATCCAGGCCATAACTGCATCCAGGCTCCAGTGCAGAGCGTGCATGGCCTCTCCTGATTCAGATGTCACAGAGAAATAGAGCCGGGTGTTGTCAGCATACTGGTGACAGCTTGCCCCAAATTTCCTGATGACTGCTCCCAACAGCTTCATTTAGATGTTAAATAACATTGGGGACAGGAGGGTGCCCTGTGGCACCCCACAGTTCAGCTGCCATGGGGCTGAGGTACAGTCACCCAATGCTATTTTCTGGAACTGACCCTATAAGTATGAGTCGACCCACTGTAGAACATTGCCTCCAACTCCCAGCTCACAGAGGCAGTCCAGGAGGATACCATGGTCAACAGTATCCAAAGCTGCTGAGCAATCAAGAAGTAACAGGGTCACCCCCCCCATCCCTCTCCTAAAGGAGGTCCTCCATCAGGGCGACCAAGGCCGATTCTGTCCCAAGACCAGGCCTGAATCTAGACTGGAATGGACCCAGATAATCAAGTTAATCCATGAGTGCCTGTAGCTGAGAGACCACCACTCCCTCAAGCACCTTACTCAGGAATGGGCTGCTGGAGACAGGACGATAGCACAGATCCCTGGATCCGGGGAGGGCGTTTTCAGGAGTGGTTGTGCCACTGCCTCCTTCAAGGCAGGAGGGACCACGCCATCACACAATGATGCGTCCCCCCCCGATCCATCCAGTCAGCCCTTTGCGGTGAGCTCGAACGATGGGCAGGGGTCAGAGAGAGCAAGCATCTTGTCCACATCGTCGGGCTCCAAACATCTGTTACATTTGTTAAACCTTCCCTCTAAGGAGCCCAAGGCAGGATACACCCTTCTCTATGTTGTGTCCTTGCAACAACCCTGCAAGGTTGGTGAGGCTGAGAGTCAGTGACTGGCTCAAAGTCACCCAGGGAGCTTCATGGCTGAGTGGTGACTTGGACCCAGGTCTCCCAGCCCCAGTCCAGTGCTCCAACACCGGCCCACAGGAGTGTTTTTGAGGCTGGATCCACCTCTGACTGACCTCCCTTGAACCCTGGTCTGAACTGCTGCGATTTCATTTCTGAACAAAAGGTGCTGGGCCTCAAGCCTGCCTCAGTGCCCCCTTCTCTCTTCTAGAAGCTCAATCCTCTCATCTCAAATGGGTTGGGGCAACTTCCACTGGTTACTTGGGGTGGGTGCGGTTGCACTCTGCGCATGCTTAGAGGAACTGCCGGAAGATGCAGCCCCAGGAGTGATCCCACAGCTCATTTTCATCCCTGCCACCAAGTGTTTTGCACCCCTGCTGCCCTCCTTGGCCTCAAAGTGTGGCATCTCTGGGCCATGGCGGTCTGGAACTGGGAGGGGCTCTGGCTCAAGCGCTATTCGGATAGTCCTGAGGAGAGACAAAGGGGTTCAGCTGTGGCCAGCCCCTGTCCCAGCCACCCATCCTCACCCCCTGCCCCACTGCTCCCTTGCAGAAACTGGTGTGCCTACGTGGTGACACGCAGTGTGAGCTGCGTGGTGGAGGATGGTGTCGATACCTATGTGAAGCCAGATTACCAGCCGTGTGTTTGGGGGCAACTGCAGTGTCCCCGTGTCGTCACGTGAGTGTGGGCGGGCAGGCAGGCAAGATGGGGTGGCTGTTGTCCTTGGCATCGCAACACATCCTGCAGGGCAGGGAAACTGGGCCAGGACTGAGGGCAAGCGTGGGGCAGTGGAGGATGTGCCATGCTCTGGGCATCGCTGGCTGGGCGGATCCAGGGTCAGGCCTCCGTGGGCAGATGGGGGGAGAGGGCGGATGCCTGCGGCTGCTGCCGGCACACGCCCAGCCCATCAGGGAAACGCACTGCCCATGGGCCCGCAGGAGCTGCCAGACGGCCGCTGGGCCAGGCGCGTGGGAAGGGATCCGCCGCCTCCTGGTGGGGAAGCCCGGGCCTGCGAGGGGCTGGAGCGACGAGGCTGAGGAGGTGGGCCAAGCCAGAGGAGCCCCGGCCTGCCGCTTCTGCGGGGCTCGTGGTGGGGAAGGCGCACCTGCCGCCCGGCACTCTGCGCTGGGCTCTGGAGAAACCTTGCAGTGGCCCCAGGCTGGCAGGGGTGGGGGGAGATGCAGATACCAAGGGGGGCTGATTGGAGCTGCAGGGATGACGCCCGCCTCACCAATGCAGCGCAAAGGCCGCCAGCTGGCCCAGAAGCACGGCCCAGCTCCTTACTCCAGGCACACGCCCAGCTGCGGCTTCCCTTGTCTTTCCATCTGGCAGGTATCGGAGCTTTGTGCGCCCGCGCTACAAGGTGGCCTACAAGGCAGCGTCGGACACAGAGTGGCGCTGCTGCCCTGGGTACTCGGGCGATGACTGTGCCGAGGGGGGGGTGCCGCATACCACCTCTCGGCCACAACCACAGCCTGCCCGCCCCAACCTGTCTGGCTTTAGCAACACGCTCAGCAGCCTTGGCGGAGAAGGTACTGGAAAGGGCGTGTGGGAGAAGTGCTGCCCCCCAGCACTACACACAAACACCAGAAGAGCCCTGAAGCTGGACCAGAGCCAGAGAAGGCCCAGCTCCAGCATTCTGTGCCCACAGTAGCCAGCCAGATGCCCCAGTGGGAAGCCCGCAGGCCAGACATGTGCCACAGCGCCCTCCCACCCATGTTCCCTGGCAGCTGGGGTATACCATAGCTGCCACAGGCCCCCGCCCCTTGGGCTCCGACTCCCCCCTCCCACTGTGCTCTCCTCCCCTCCTGCCACAAGCAGAAACAGGGAGTTGTCTGCAGGCCGGCCCAGCCCAGAAGCACTCCACACAGCCTGGCAGATCTGCTGCAGCAGGTGTGGGTGGGGTGGGGGCTTCAGGGCATGTAACTGGCATCGCTGGACTTCTTGGAGATTAAGCCTTTGACAGCTGCCTAGTGCCCACGGCTCCAGCGCCATCTTCCCAGATTCCCTGTCCACCATGTCCTTCCCCGTGTGAAATTGGGTGAGGAGGTGTACAGGCGTGTGTGGCTTGGGGGAACTGCAGTATCTTTAATGGCTGCACAGGAGAAGAGGGGATTTTAGCAGGGGGCACGTTTCACACTCCTGCGTGACAAGCTGCACCTGCCAAGGCCCCCTCTTCCGCAGACAGGGGAAGCCCACCTGCCCCCTCGCGTCTGGTCGTCCTTGTCCGAGAGAAGACAAAGGCCAGCTCTGCCGAGACGTGGCCTCTTGCGCCAGCCATGCATGCTGGCCTCGGGGAGGGAGGCCCATGGCTCTGCCGGGCACAGGCAATGCACCCCCGGGGGCCAGATGCTGGGGCAAGCCCCGGGGAGGCCACCTGGCCAGGGGCTGCTGGAAGAGACCATCTGGAGGGGCCCTCGGGCCCGGCCCAGCGAGACAGGTCTCTTGGCCTTGGGCTCTTCCCCGTTTCGTGATCGAGGGTGAAAAGAAGGCTGAGAAGCAAAGCTGAGCCAGCAAGCGAGGCTAGCGGTCGGGCCCCTCGAGGTTCAGGACAAGGCAGCGCGGACTCGGGGAGCAGCCGGGCGCTTCCCGTAGGCAGCAGCAAGGGCAGCGGAGGCGCGCACGCCTCGAGGCCGAGCAGCCCAGCTTCGGCGCTTGCCACTCTGGTCCGGGCGCCCCGCACCCGCGGTGTCAGAGCCCGCCGAGGCCGCAGGCTGCGGCTGGCAGCAGCCCCGGCGGAGCACAGTGGTCACCGGCCGGCCAGTCTCTGCTGCGCTGGGGCAGAGGGAGGGGTCCCCCGGCCGCCAGCGCGTCTCCTCTCTCTTCTCCTCCCGGCAGGGCGCGGGGGCTCGGAGAAAGTGCGGCAGCTGGAGGAGAAGGTGCAGAGCCTGAGCGAGCAGCTGCGCGAGCTGCGGGCCGCCACGCGGGCCGAGCTCGCCGAGGACGCGCGCCGGGCCGTGGAGGCCGCCCTGAACGGCAAGCAGCCCGCGGACGCCGCCGCCGCCGCCGCCGCCGCCGCCGCCCACCCGGAGATGCAGGAGGCGCTCCACGAGATCCAGCGCCACCTGCGGCGCCTCGACGACCGCCTCTCCAGCCACGAGAGCGGCGGGCAGGGCGCGGGCGGCGCCGGCGTCCGCGGCGAGGCGCTGCGGGAGGTGGAGCGGCGCGCGCAGGAGCCGTGCGCCGCCTGCCTGGCCGGGGTGGAGGCGCTGCGGCGGCAGCAGGCCGAGGAGCGCGACCGCCTGCGGGCCCTCGAGAAGCTGGTGGCCACGGCGGGCCAGCGGACCCGCGACGCCGCGGACGCCTTCCAGCAGCACGTGAGCCGCCTGGCCGCCGAGCAGCCGGCCCGGGACTGCTGCCCGCAGCTGGAGAGCCGCGTGGCCGGGCTGGAGCGCCGCCTCGACGCCGTGGCGGGCTCCGTGGCGCGGCTGCACGAGCAGCAGGCCCCGAGCGGGCGCGGGCCGCCCTCGCCGCCCTCCGCCTCGCCCCTGGACAGGCGCATGGCGGAGATGGAGAGCCGCGTGAACGCCACGCAGCGCAGCCTGGCGGACCTGCAGGTCGTGCTGGGCGGCGCCGACGAGCGGCTGCGCAGGGCCGAGGGGCGGCTCGACTTCGCCTTCTCCCGCCTCAACGACTTCCAGAGCCAGGCGCACCGCGCGCTGGCCAACCTGTCGCGAGACGTGGGCGGCCTGAAGGACGGCAGCCTGCAGCAGCAGGGCGCGCTGGAGCGGGTGCGCGGGGCGGTGCACACGTGCACGCGGATCTGCGCCCCGCCCGGCGGAGGCCAGGACTCGCAGATCAGCTCCATCCTCGGCGGCCTGGAGCGGCGCGTGCTGGACAACGAGGGCCAGCTGCGCCTGCTGGGCTCCAGCCTCCACCAGCTCGACGTGTCCGGCCAGCTGCGCAGCCTGCACGGCCTGGTGGGCGCCCACGGCGAAGCCCTGAGCCAGCTGGCCGGCGAAGTGGGCGAGCTGGAGAGCCGGCTGGCGGGCGTGTCGGCGAGCGCAGGGCCGCCGGAGCTGCTGGCGCCGCACTCCAACGGAACCCGCCAGCGCCTGGAGAGGCTCGAGCAGGCCCTCGACGGCCTGGCGCGCCACCCACCCTGCCGCCAGGCCTGCGCCGAGCTGCAGGCGGAGCTGGCGCAGCCGGGCGCCGGCAGGAGGCCGCCGCAGGTGGGCGCGGCCGAGCCGTCGGGGGAGGCGGCCAAGCAGCCCCTGGACGGCTTCAGCGTGATCGGGGGCAGCTCCAGCGTCCACCTGCAGTCGCTGCAGGGCGAGCTCTCCGAGGTGATCCTGGGCTTCAGCTCGCTCAACGAGACGCTAGCCGGCCTGCAGGCCCGCGTGGAGAAGCACCAGACGGACATCCACGAGCTGGGCGCCACCAAGGACCGCATCATCGCCGAGATCAACCGCGTGCAGCAGGAGGTGACGGAGCACGTGGGCGAGAGCGAGGAGCGCTTCCAGGGGCTGGGCCGCGAGATCCGCCACTTCGGCGGCGCGCTGCGCGTCGAGGCCTCCGACTGCCGGCGGGCCTCCGGGGGCCTGGACCAGCGCCTGGCCAAGCTGGAGGGCGCCTGCGAGCGGCTGGACCGCGTGTCCGGCAGCCTGCGGAAGATCAAGGAGGGGCTGGACAAGCACGTCTCGGCCCTCTGGGGCTGCCTGCGCGAGGTGAACGGCACGCTGCGCGACCACGGCGCCCTGCTGGACAAGCTCCGCGGCAGCCAGCTGGCCGCGCTGCACGGCCGCCTCGACGCCCTCAACGGCTCGCTGCGGGGCCTGCAGGACCAGCTGCAGCGCCTCGTGCTCCAGGACTTCGCAGGTGCCGACACTGGGGAGGGGCGGCCGGAGGCGAGGGGCAGCGGGGTGCCTGCAGTCGCCAGGCCGCCTCTTGGCCGGGCACCAGGGCGGGCAGAGGCCTCGCGCCCGCCCTGCCTCGCCTTCTAGCAGCTGCTCGCCTGGAGCTTGTCGCTTTTCTCCTCTCCTTCAGGGCCTCCAGGACTCCCAGGCCCAGCAGGTCCTGTGGGCGGGCTGGGACTCCCGGGCCCAGTCGGGCCCCCTGGCAAGGACGGAAGGACCGGCTCCGTGGGGCCCCCAGGTGAGGAGTGGCCAGGCTGCAGTTGCCTGCCATGGCACTCCAGCCTGGCCCCGCGCTCCCGGGAGGAGCAGCTTCGCAGCCAGGGCCTTGGGGGCAGCAGCGCCTTCAGGCCCAGACCTGATGCTGACGCTGCCGAGATGCTGGTGGCGGGGGCGCATTCCGGGGTGCATACAGATAGTGCCAGCTTGCTTGAGCTTAGTGCTGTGGCTGCCAGCAGCTGCGTTTTGGGGAGGGGGTGCTCGGCCTTCTGGGGTGGGGGCAGCTGCGCAAATGCTGGGAAACTACCAAACTACTGGTCAGTGGCTGGGGGAGGGGGCCATCGGGGAACACGGGGGGCTGGATTGGGCCCCTGGTAGAAGCTCTGCTCCTAGCCTCTCGGGATCATTTTGCCCCAACACCCCCCTGCCCCGCCCTCTGGGGCTCAGGGATGAATGGCCTGGGAGGGCCTCAGGTGCCTCCCCCCCTCCCGTCCTGGCTGCAGCCAGACCGAGGATCATCAGTTGCAGCAAGGCCAGCTTTTCAGCTGGGGGGGGCGGGTCCCAAAGGCCGCTCTGCCTGGGAATTGAGATGGCCACAAGGTTCCCGCTTTTGCAAGCCAGGCAGAGCAGGGTGGCTGGGGTGGGATGCCTGGATTTCTCTGCAGAGGTGAGGTTGCAGGGTGTGTGCAGCTGCAAACACCCCCCCCCCCGCCTCACTAACTGCCCCTGGTGTGTACAGGACAGTTCAACTCCAAGTGGGGCATTTCCAGTCCGAGCTGCGGCCTTCGCCCACCACGGCAGCTCCAGCCCCTCTCCTGGGGCTCTGGGGCAGGCAGAGCCACGTGTATGAGAGAGAGGACAGTTCCTCCGCCTTGCAGCATCCCTTAGGAGACTCCCCGGCACTGATCAGGCTCCCTTTTCTCTTGCAGGTCTCCCTGGAGAGCAAGGTAATGACCGGACACAGCTGATGCGGGCTGCATGTGTGTGTGGGGGGGGAGGTATCACTACTGTTCTCTGCATGGGAGAGAGCTGGAATGGGAGGGGGGCTGGGGCTGGGGCTGGGGGGGGGAGGTGCCCCCCATGAATCAGGGTCTTAGCCCCTCTCGCTCTGCAAGGGTGCTGAGGACTGGCAGCGGCAGCTCCTCAAGCCCCAGCTGAGCCCAGGAGGCACCTGCAGGCAAAGCCAGCCCCCTCGCCCCCTGGGCGGAGTCCGAGGACGGGAGCGGCACCTTCCGGGCGATCTGCCCTCCTGCTCCCCCACCCTCGCCAGGGGCCCCCTCCGCTCTGTCATATTGGGGCAGGGATCAGAGAGAGTACTGGCTTGCGGGGGTGGGGAGCCTCAAACCTCCAAGGTTCTGCCTGCTGCATTTCAAATCAAGGGATAATCAGATAAAATTAATTTGATTAGATCCACCTAAAGAACATTAGTTATTGGGTGGATTAGAAGTGTACAAATACACATAAAAATACACATTAAAACAATTAAATAATGAATTGCCTTTATGTATATGTGTAGCTTCAGGGTGGCTTAGTGGTTAAGACGCTGAACTGCAGACTGGAAGGTCGGCAGGACAGCAGTTCGAGACCCGAGTGCCGCGTGACGGAGTGAGCTCCCGTCTTCAGTCCCAGCTTCTGCCAACCTAGCAGTTCGAAAGCAAGACATTGCAAGTAGATAAATAGGTACCGCCTCGGCAGGAAAGGTGACAGCGTTCCGTGCACCTTGGTGTTCGGTCCTGCCGGCCACATGACCACGGAAGCGTCTTCGGATAGCGCTGGCTCTTCGGCTTAGAAACAGGAATGAGCACCGCACCCTAGAGTCGGACACGACTGGTTGGGGACACCTTTACCTTTTTAGCTTCAGGGTAGGCTCCTTTCAGTGATGTGGAGAGAAGTGTGCCCTGCACTTGCAGTTTCGGAAGGCACCAAGGCCCTTGCTAGCAGGGGCCAAAGCACCTTGGTTCATAGAATCATAGAATAGTGGGGTTGGAAGGGGCCTGCAGGACCCTCAAGTCCAGCCCCCTGCTCAGTGCAGGAATCCAAGTCAGAGCATCCCTGACAGGTGGCTGTCCAGCCTCAGCTTGAATGCCTCCAGTGTGGGAGAGCCCACCACCTTGCTAGGTAAAGTTAATCCTAGGTAGGTTAATCCTTACATTAACCTGCCAGAGTACCAAAGAAAATGAGGAGAGCAACCAATTTCTATCCCCCCCCCCAATAAAAACTGAAAGGCGCATCTTCTCCCCCCACCCCGAGTGTGGTGTGTGGAACTGGGGCTGGGGTGCCACGAGGACAGGCAGGGAGGAAGTGGCGGAAAGGGTATCCATCAGCCTGCCTCCCACCCTTGCAGGGTTGCCAGGTCCAGCTGGAACAATGCCCAAGATCTCCTTCGCAGCGGCACTGACGGCAGCCTGGCACGTGGAGACCGGAACCGTTGCCTTCGACAGGGTGCTGGTGAACGATGGCAACGCCTATGACCCAGGCTCAGGTCAGTGGCCAGCAGAGGCGCGGGGCGGGCAGGGGGACAGGCTGAGGGGGGACAGAGCCGGGTGGGCCTCCTGCGTTCACCAACAGAGCCCTGTGGCTGGTCCAGCTGTGGGCCCGTGCCCAGCACCTGCTTCCACAGGGGCCGGTCTGGGGAGCCCGCCTGCAGGACCTGAGGCTGGCAGCACCCTCCCCATGGCTGGCAGGTATTCAGAGGCTGCCTCCAACCCTGCCTGGGGCCACCCGTGAGAGAAGCCATGGGGGCCTTCTCCGGCAGCACGGATGGCTCCCTCCCCATATCTCCCTTTTGGTCAGCAACTGTCGGCTCCGACCGCATCAGTGCAGATGGGAAGTTAGGATCTGCCCCACCTGAAGACACATCCCTTTACCCCTCCGTTGAGAGCTGGGCCCTGGCTGGGGGCTGGCTGGCGAGGCGAGGCCAAAGGCAAAACTGGCCCCTTGCCCTAGGATCCTCCTGCCCTGACGCGCCCCCCTCTCCACAGGGATCTTCAGCGCACCTGTCTCTGGCCGCTATCTGGTCAGCGCCATCTTGACCGGGCACAGGGGCGAGAAGATCGAGGCTGTGCTGTCACGCTCCAGCCAGGCCATTGCCCGCAGTGACTCCGCTGGGTACCAGCCCGAAGGCTTGGAGAACAAGCCTGTGGCTGAGCGCCAGCCAAGCGCCGGGGCCCTGGCAGTCTTCACCCTCGTTGTGCCCATGGATGCCGAGGAGACTCTCTGTGTGGACCTGGTGTCTGGCCGGCTGGCCCATTCTCCGGATGAGCCGCTGACAGTCTTCAGCGCAGCCTTGCTTTATGAGGAAGAGCTGGGGATCTAGGTGGGGGGCTCCCTCTGGGTGGGGAGTGGGGGCAGGCTGAAGCAGGCCCCAGCCCAGCCTGGAAAGGGCGGGCTAAGGAACCCCGCCTTGCAGCCCCAGCCAAGCCCCCTCTCCTTCTGAGCTGCTGCTTCTGCCACCCATCCAGAGCTTCTGCTACCCCAGAATTTAGGCTGACTGCTCAGCTGGGAGGGTGGGGTCATGAGCAGGGAGGGGTCCCTGCAGCACCAGGTCCTCCCACCCTGCTAGGAGCTCTTGCTGGCAACACCTGCCCCCTCCCTGCCAGCCTCAAGGCAAGAGACATGCAGACTCTGCCTCCCCAAAGGCACTGCAGGCTGAGAAGCAAGGGAGCACCGGCACCCTCTGCCCTGACAGCCTTCCAGGCCCTGGGCTGAAAGGGGCGCGGGGGGGGGGCAGCTCTCCAGCCAAACGCAGTGCATCAGTGCAGAGCCCTTCCAGACCTGGAGCGGAGGGGTGAGGGAGCCTTTTTTGTTATTTATCTCGTCTGTCGTACCCCAGAGAATGCACCCGTCCTCCCTCTTCCGCCACCCTTGTTCCACCACCAGCCACCTCGCTGTGCCACCAGCCAGCTTCCTGCCTTGCCTCACGCGTCTTCACCACTGGGGCTGCCTCCTCTAGCCTTGTCCACTGCAGAGCGGCTCAAAAGCCACCCCACACCTACCACGGAAGTGGCCGACCCTGGATTTCCACCCATGGAGCCAGCGCCACCAGTGCCGAGAGGAGATGCCCCTGGCAGCACTTCCGGCAGAGATGGAAGCCAGGAGAAGGGGGGGTGGAGGAGGAGGAGAGGAAGGGCCCCCAAGAGCACGTCTCCTGCGTGGTTCACCCCTCATATATATGCTGCATAATGGCCAAACTCAGCTATAGGTATAACGATAAAGAAACACACCTTTTTTTAAAAAAAACAAACCCTAAGCACCTGTGTTTTTGCTTTCGTGTGTGCGTGTCCCTTTGCGTCTCAGGAGGGAATCCCCTCCTTCCATCATTACCACCACCACACCCTTCATCTCATTCCATCGGTGCTTTACAGAATAATATCAGCAAAAATCATTTTCCTGTCTCAAGGAGCCAACAGTCTCCATTTCAGCAGAAACAAGGGCAGCCGGAGAAGGATGTGCATCAATGCAATTAAATGTATGTGGTACTGTGGCTTCAGGTTCATTTGAGGATGAGGACTCATGTAAGAAGGCTGCACCAAAGACTTCACAGAAGAGTTGGTTCCTGAGCAGAAAGCATTGGGTCATTGCCACAAGCTCTCAGCTGCTGTCACTTCTGTGCTGAGACAAAGGTGGGAGACTGAGCTGGGGGTGGCCCTGTCGTTCAGCACCGGGGGTGGGGCGGGGCTGCTTTGTGGGCTTTTCCAGTTCTTGAGTCTCAGGGAGGGTGATCCAAGCAGAGGCAGCCCTACCTGGAGGTGAAGTGGATTTGGGGTGCCATTAAGGGCAGCTTAGTAAGAGACTGGAGGATCTTGGCCAGACAGAATACAAGGACCCCCAAAGCTTATAACAACCTTTTTGGTTATTGGAGCAGGCCTCTGAGAGAGCCTGTATATACCCAATAAAAGAAGCCTCAGTAGTTACAGGGAGTCCAAAATGCTTAGTGGCATATTCGGTCACACACAAGCATGGTGGTGTGGGGTGAAGAATTACGTTAGGCCTGGCCTAGATATAGGAGTATTAAAACAATGAAAAAATAAAGTTACATTTATTTAAGAAAATTGGAGTTTACATGGCCATTTGGAAAAGTTCACACCCGTATGCACCTGGCCTGGGATGTCTGACTGGGTGGATCCTCGTGGACTTGGATGAGAAGAGTCCCTTGTTTCCTCACATGTCATCTCAGAGAAACAACAGGCCAGAAAGAACCTCCTGAAGTAGTGGGAGCAGCCTTGAATGCTCCAGTGCGCCTGATGGAGAGAGAGGCAGGCACGACCAAAGGTGCATAATAAAGGAGGAAATCAGCCCCATGATTTCCTGGGCACTGCAGTCAGGCAAGAAGCTCTGGACTCCATCACATGGGCAGAGAATGCCACATCATCGCCGGTTCTTTCCCCACCTGGTATTGCAGGACTGGGCCGTTCTCCTTAGATGGCTGTCACCATCACAATTGCGTTCTTCCTCATTCCTTATGACGGGGGTGGTGATGCCCCTTGGAGGCATCGCCACCTTTCTGCAAAAGAGCATTACACGCACTTGGGGCGTGATGATAATTCCTCCCTGGCTCCCACCCTTTTCCCTCCCCTTGCAGACAGCCCCCCCCGATCCCCCCCCCCCCGCTTTCCATTCAGTGTTTCTGACAATCTCACTGGGAATGCACAGCAGGTGGGTGTCCCTGCAGGTTGGGAGGCTGGCCCACTGCTCTGCTGACCTGCCATTCTGTTGCCTTGTTCAGAATGCTGCAGGCTGAAAAGGGTGAGGACCCAAAATGGTGCAGGTGTGAGAAGGCAATGTCCCACAGCCCATTGTTGCTGCCTTTGCCGTCATGACCACACCCCCAACAACCCAAAACAATTGCCCACAGCCCCCAACACACAGCGGTTCATGCTAGGCGAGAAATACACGGGGAGGTCATGGTGCTTCATTTGTGCATATTTGGGAAAATACATTTTTTTCTGTTTGAGGACAAGTGGGATAGGTGGGAGGAAACGGCGGGTGCAACAAACTAGAGGTGTGCTGGCGCCCTCTGTCTCTCCAACCCAGAAGGGCGACCTTGGGGGAACCTTCCAGTCCCGCCTTTGCAGTACACAAACAGGTTCATGAGTCAGTCCCTCTCGGCCACAGCAGCAGGGGAGGCCACTTAGCAATGGCCATGCAAATGGCAGGTGAGTTCAGGGTCCTTCACGAGGGAGGACTTGGGAGGTGTCTTGCTGGGAGAATTCCATTCCAAAAGGGAGCTCCAGGCAACGCAGGCACACCCGTCCAAGCAAGGGGGCTGCTCCCAACAGAGGTCTTCAGCTTCACAGTTGGAGCCGATTAAGCAGCCCGTCCCCTTCACAAAGACAGATCTGAAGTACGGGTGCAGAGCACCAGGGAGTTAATTCATTATTCTTTGTTACTTTGATGTTACCTTTGTTACCTTTTCCTCCAAGGAGCCCAAGGCAGCAGTCATGAGCTGCCCCCTCTCCATCTTATCCTCACAACAACCCTGTGAAGTAGGTCAGGCTGAGTCCATGACCGGCCCAGAGTCATCCAGGGAGCTTCCTGGCTGAGGGGGGCTCAGGCCCAGATCTCCCCATCCCAGTCCGACACATGTAACCACTGCAACCCGCTGGCTCTCCAGTTCTGCCCAGGCCTCATGGAGATGAAGGGGCAACAGCACGTCTGCTTGGGGAGCACCTGCCACTTTCCATGACTTGCGCAGGAGAACTCCCCAGTGGCTTGTGTTGCATGTTAACTGGTGCGTGGTGAGATGCATGGGTTGGGCTGGCGTGCAGAAGGCGCTTTCAATTTGCCCACCAAAACATCCGAGGCTGCCCCTGGTCTGGCAAGTTGTCTTCGGCACCCTGACCTCACGGTCCTCAGGTTATAGCCCCACCAGGGGTTTTGGCCGGGGGGCAAGAGGCATTACAGTGGGGCAAACATCAGCAAGGATGCTTTTCCTAAACTGAAATGGGGATTCTTCATCCTTCTGCAGGTTGTCTCATGAAGCCCACACCTGAATTCTGATCCGGTGCATAGTTCAGCATGTAGCAGCTAGAGTGTTGGACTGGGAATCGGGAGATCTGGGTTCTAGTCCCCACTCAGCCATGGAAGCTCCCTGGGTGACTTTGGGCCAGTCACTGACTCTCAGCCCAACCCACCTCACAGGGGTGTTGTGAGGATAAAATGGAGGCTGCGGCGGCTCATGTACACTGCCTTGGTTCCTTAAGGAGGAGAAAAGGTGGGACGTAAATGGAAGAAATAAACAAACAGTGGGCTTCTTTCTCCCCGGCAAGGGCCTGCAGACGTCCAAGTTCCCTTCTCCTCCGCCTCCTCATCGTGTTCCCCAAATCCCGCATTATTTGGAATGGGGAATGGCAATAAAAGCAGCTATGCCATTCTGGCCAAAGTGGGGCTGCAGCCTCCACAATGCTCCAGGCCCCTTCCCAGAATTTTAAGGGCTTTAAGGAAGGCCTAATCCCTGCGCTTGCAGAACGATGTAGCCTTGCCTGTATCTTTGGCTCTTCTCTTTTCTGTCCCCTGCGTTCACGTCGCTTTTCCCTTTGCAGCACCGCAGAGATGCGGCCCTTCCTCCCTCAGCGAGAGCCCGGCCCGCGCCGCGCTCATCCTGCCCCCCCCGGCTTCCGTTGTCTCCCCTCGGCGGGCTGGACCCCGCTGCCTGCCACCAGAGTCGCTCCCCTCCCAGATCATGGGCCGCCCCCGCATCGGTGTCTTCCCACCGCAGACCCCGAACAGGCGCCGGGTCCTTCGCCCTCAGGGGCGCCCTTGCTCTGCTGCGGCCCGAGGCTCTTCCCGGCCCGAGGCTCCCCTGCCCCTCCAGCGATGCGGCCCTTCCCCCTCGCCGCCCCTCCGACATCCCGCAGCCCCCTCCTCAAACGCCCCCCGCGCAACTCGGACTTAGCGCGTGCAAGGGGCCTCGGCCTCTGCCGCCCCCCCGCGCCGAGCTTGGGACTGGGGCCGCCCAGCGTCCCGCGAGCGCCGCAGGGGCACGCGGGGCACCCAGCGGCGCCGGCGGCTGTGCGGGGCGAGGGGCGGGCGCGCTGCCGGGAGGAGGCTCGGCGCACGCGGGCCCGCCGGCGTGCGGAGCGGCTGCCGCGCCCGACCGGGGCCGCTCCGGGAGCGGCGGCGGAGCCGGGCTCGGGCACGAGGCGCCGCGCAGAGGCCTCCTCCCCGTCAGGCGCGCGCAGGCCGCCGCAAGCGGCGAGCGGCCGCGACGCGCGGCGAGCCTCGGCAGCGAGCGGCGAGCGGAGCCTCTTTGCCGAGGCGCGCGGAAGCGCTCGTCCTGCCGCCCAGCGGGGCGAGACGCCTGTGGCCGGAGCCCGCTGCGGGCCCGTCTCGGGCAGCTCTTCCTCGGGGGCTGCCTTGCGCTCGGGAGAAGCCGGGAGCGGCCGCCCCGCCCCGGCTGGGAGCGCTGGGCGGCCACGGGCAGCCGCGCAGGGCCCCGGGGCCGGCCGTGGCCCGGCCGAGGAGCAGCCCAGCCTGCTCGGGCCGGGAGCCGCTGCCCCTCGCGCCGGCGCGGCCCCCGCTTGCCGAACTGCGGCAGCGCCGACGCAGCCCTCCGGACAGGAGCAGGCGCGCGGCGCCGCCCGCTCGAGAGCCGCCCTCGCTGGGGCCGCCTCTCTTCGGGGATCGTGCGGGGTGCGCCCGAGAGCGGACGTCCCGCCGGGAAAAGGGGCGCGGCCACTGGCCCCCACCCTGCCCTCCCTGCTCCGCGCGCACGCCCTCCGCTGCGCCATTATTTCTCCAGCGCACCTCGCGGCGGCGCGCGGCCGGGCCTGGCTGCTCGGGGCGGGGGCGGGGGCGGGGGCGGGTCGTCTTTTCGAGCCAAGATGGAGCCCAGAGACACACCGACGCCTCCAGCAGCTAAATGGACACCGCGGAGGCCGCAGGCGGAACAGGGAGCGGCGCCCAGCGTGCAGACTGGCCCCCCACCCCGCGCCCCCGCCACAGAGGAAGGAGGCCCAGGCAGTCCCCCGAAAGTATTTATTCCCCACGTGGAGCAGCGGCATAGCAGGACGGCTCCCCCACAGCACCCATCTCCCGGAGAACGCAAGAGCAGCTGGGGTGCGGGCGCGGAGGGGCACGCTGGCCTCCGCCAAGCACGGAGGAGGAAGGGGGCAATGGCGGCAGCGCGGGGCAGCCGCAGCCCCCTCTCCGGGAGCGTCCCGCTGGGGGAGGGGCCGCCGGGTCTCGCTGGGATTCCAAGCACCGGTCCCGTCCGCGGGGCGCGCGCTTGGGGGGGGGGGCGCTGCCTCCGGGCAGACCTCCTCTCTTGGCCCGTCCAGGCAGGAGCTCAGAAGTCCTCATCCCAGCCAGAGAACTCCTCCTCGGGCAGCTGCCGCGAAACAGAGAGCCGCTTGAAGTTGGCATAGGAGGCGCCCTGGAAGATAAAGAAGGGCTGGCGAGTCGGGGCAGCAGCCCTTCGCCCAAGTGGCCTGCGCTGTATGGGACAGCAGGAGTGAGCGTGCGGGTGCCACGGAGCCCAGCCCCGTCCCATACCTGCTTGAGCAGCACTGTGGTGGGGGCTTCGATCTGCCGCAGGGCCAGCTTCTTCCAGGAGAGGGAGCTGAACCACCTGCGGGCAGGAGGCGGCAAAGGCTTGAGGAGGAGCAGGTGGCCCAGGAGAGCCAAAGCCCCTCGTGGGAGCTGGCCCAGCAACTGAGC